>NC_086447.1:199728494-200974744 GCF_028390025.1 Pseudophryne corroboree | reverse complement strand
GATAGGAGTAATACAGTGGTGTTTAGTATCCATCGGAAGAATATTTAATTAGAAATATTCCGGTGTTGGTTTGAAGCAGATCAATCGCTCGTGCGAATAGTTATGGACATAAGAAGTTTATGAACATTTACTTTATTTGCACTTTATTACCCATGCGGCGGGAAACCCAGTTTCCCTCCCACCTGAGCAGTTGGAAATAGTCACAGCCCACCTGTATGAATCTACCTATGACCTTTTGTTATAATGCGAAGCCGAATTCCTGTGTCCAATGAACAATGAGATTGTAGGGACCATTGAATTGTATTGTGTGTGGGGCATAAATAGGAGGCCGACCATATCCAACTTCACTCTCTTCAACAGTTCTCATTGCTGATAATCGGGAGCTGGATATCGAGGCGCATGCGATCGTTCCCCTTGAGCGTAAGTTTTCTCCGTAATCATATTGTCTTACTGTGAGCCATCTCTCTCTCTATCTCTCCCTCTCTCTCTACTCTTTCTCTCGTATTTTCCTTAAATTGTATTGTATTGTATTTCCTGTGTAGTTTATCTGGTTAGTTGGTTTATGTTATATTGTAGTGTATCATTTGTACTGTGATTCCTTTTGCAAGTATAATAGTTATAATACACATAATAGGTTTCGGACCCTAAGCCCAGGTATCTGTGTATTCTTTATAGTGTTAAGTATTCTCTGAGCGTCGGTGACGCTCAAGCAGCTTTGTAGTTAATCAGGTTACACCAGGTTGCACTTACACTTTGTCTCTACATTAAGGTTTGCTGTGTATTTCATTACTAAAGGTATAGATATAAAGGTTTAACGTTGTGAGCGTCTGCATCGCTGGTGATCTCCTCGTGGTCCCGAGCGCTGCTACGCTATAGCGAATCATTACGACAAGTCAACAGCCAATAGTCTGCCTGCCTGCGATCACTTGGCCGTGAGTGAACGTGACGCCTGAGCGTCTCGATCACGGCTAAGCGATCGATACGCAACTTGCGTACCCTTACGGTACTTCTTACGTAGATAGCGTACAGTGTTCTTAGACCTCATAAAGGGTTATATACACGATAAATATTTAGCTTTATCAATTGGAGGCTCGTCCTGTCCTTCACATATCTGCACTAGGTAGATCAGCAGACATTATCCCTCAGCAAAGGGCGGGAGGTTGTCTCGTAGTGCTGACGGGATAAGCGTCTGCTTCGCTTAGATAAAAGAGTGCTAAAGGAATCCGGGAACCGGAGGTAAGAACAAAACGCTAGTGTCTTTTAAAACTGTATTTTTCTGTCTTGCGTACACACGCACGCACACATATATATCTGCATTTCTTTTTCTTTTTCATTTTCGTATATCACTCTCCTGTCTGCCAGTTTTATAGTCGATAGAAGTGCTAAAAAAAGATTTGCCGTTATTTCATAGTTTAAGAGTAAAGGTAATATAGTTAAAAGATAGACAAACACACAGTTTTGCCTGGGAGATAAGGCGAAGTCAGTGTGTTGTGTGGTAGATGACCAGGGATCATCTACATTGATAAAAATATAAATTGTGTTACGGTGGATCTTTGTTTTGCGTACACGTGTCCCTAACAAAAGACTTGTGTACGCAATCCAAAGGCGGACGCACGCAGCGTACATTACGCAACGGAGCGTCCGGTTACGCCCACGTAGCTCAAGTCACGATAAGTTGATTTTTAACGCAACGCGGTAAGTAACGCAAAGCGGTAAATAGCGCCACAGGCGATAAATAACGCAAGTCTATTTTTGGAAATCCAAAATTTGAATTAACAGATCCTGCTCCTAATTGGTAACACAGCTGGGCTAAAGAAAAATTTCTGCGCAGAAATAGAAATAGAAACAAAAGTGTACATGTGATGAGTGAGTGTTTTTACAATTTTTAAAGGTTGAACCACAAGAAAAGTCGAGTACTCGTGAGGTACATGCGTGTAAGTGACGTGCACGGTGGCTAGGGAGGCATCTCTGGTTAAATATACAATTTTGAGCATTAGAGTATAGCAGACCAGGAGGTCATACTGTAACAAGACCAGGAGGTCATACTGTAACAAGACCAGGAGGTCATAACAGACCAGGAGGTCCAGGTACAGCCGACAAGGAAGTCCGCTATACAGTTCACAGGCACAACACCGAAAAGGGTTGGTGCAACACCCATATAGGCCATATAAGCTCTGGCTGAAGGAATTCGCAGTCGTAAGTTTCGATTCCATTGGTCTTTCCGTACATAAGCTTAGTTGTTTGTGTACTGAACGACTGGACCGCACGTAAGTGTGTGCAGTAGTTAGTAATCTGACCTAGTACCATTAGAGTAAAGGGGTCACAAACGCTATCTGTACACTCTAACGTGATTTGTGTAATTTTTTTATTTTAAGGGAAGTTCGCTGCTCACTCAGGAACTATCCAGCAACCAATAGTTACTGGAAAGAGTAAGTGTTCTTCGGATAACCCTCACAGGTTCCAGTAAATAGAGGTTCAGGTCGCAGGGGCCCTAGGTCGAGTACGCCAGCACCATATCGGTGTGATCAGGTCGTATAGGTCGGCGTGGGCGAGTGAGTGGGGTACTCGGTAAACCGCCACCGTCAGCCTATTGTTGGCATTTGGTTTTTCGTAAAGGGTTGACTAAATAAAGCAACACTTTCGAACTATGGGGGCCACTTGTTCAGGTAGGGGGCGATCAACCTCGGTTCGGGTTGATTCAGTGGTCCGACCAATTGGGTCGGCCAGGTATATAATGTGTGAGAAATATGGAAGTCACACAGAAACTTTATGTGATGAATGGGAGAGAATGACTGTGCATGACGGGGAGAAATTCCCAAGAATAGGGAGCTTCAGCTCAGAAGTGTTACAAAATTTAAAGGAGGAGGATATGTCTCATAAAATCAACAAAGAGACGAATTCAGCATTATGATTATTTACAGTTGTGGCAACAGGAAGGTGAGATACAGAGAGGTTTGGCTCAGGCGGCGGGATCTGGCTCTAACAGAAAACTAATTGCCACGGCCCCGCCGCCACCATATATATCAGGAGAGAAGTTGATTACGGAGAAAGACGCACTAAGGGGTAACACAAAATCACTTAGTAACTGTGTAAATGTTAATGATAATGTTAACCCATTAACCAATGCAAGTATTAACCCGTGCAAGTTGTACCCTGTTTTGAACTTTCCTCAGGAGTGTGATCAAGAGGACGAAGCGACAACGATTTCAGCGCTCTCTCTAGCAGCCACCATAGCAGAGACCACAGTAGGCACAGCTCCACCCACGAGATTAGTAAAGGCCCCTAGCGGAGGGATAGGTGAGGTCGTATCAACTGGTAAGTACGGCACCATGCATTATGCTGAGACTATTTCACCACAGCCTGTAGAACCTACACAGAATGAGGTTGTTAGAATTACACCTGTTAGAGTAATAGCAGTGCCAAATGGGAAAACAGACGCATCAGGAGCCACTCCCATTAGGAACATTGCCATGTACACTCCATTTTCCCGAATGGAATTAAGGACCATAGTGTCTGAATTTCCTGACCCTAGAAAAGACTTAGTTGCCAGTCAAAAATACATCAGAGACTTAGGTAACACTGTAGAGCCCAACAATAAAGACTGGCAGATATTGCTGAGAGCATGTTTACCCTCAAATGTCGACGCAACTCAATTTTTAGCTGATTGCGGACTAGGTCATGATGTACCTCTTACAGATGTGTACAACCAAGATAATGTGAAAAGAATAAACTTGCAGCTAAAAGAGTATTTCCCAGCAGTAGCTAAATGGAATAAGATATTCTCCATTAAACAGAAGGAGTCAGAGACAGCTGCAGAGTATTTTCACAGAGCATTATTAGAAATGGCAAAATACACAGGTATAGAGGACATTAAAACAGACACAAACCATCGGGAAGTAGCAGTATCGGTACTGATGGATGGTTTAAAAGAGTCATTGAAGACTAGGGTACAGACCACGCAACCATGTTGGCGAGGTCTGTCTGTGGCTACTTTGAGAGAGGCTGCTATTGATCACGACAGAAACATCACCAGACACAGGGAACAACAAGGTGACAAATTAATGTCAGTAAGTATACAGGCTCTGACCACAAGGCAGCCTTTGTTTGTATCACCAAATCCTGTGGGTAAGTCAAGTATGGTTACTTGTTATTCTTGTCACAAACAGGGACACATGGCACGAGATTGTAGAGTAAAGAATTCACGAAACACATACCAACCCCCTAGACAACGACACGACACACGACATTGGGAGCAAGGTCCGCAGAAACGGAGTTATGAGCCACATACAGGGGAAACAAAAAGATATCCCCCAAACAGAGACTGGCATGCCTCTGGTAGTTCCCAACTATCTCCCTCACAAATAGTTGCTGCCAGCGGGATTCAGGGAGGTCACCATACCCAATAGGGGTGTGGCCATACCTGTAATCTGCAGCCAGTGAAATTGATTGCCAACCTTGAAAGTGAACCCGAGGTCGCAATCAATGTAGCTGGTAAAACTTTAAACTTTCTTGTAGACACAGGGGCGGCCAAGTCAGTGATAAATTCGACAGTGGGCATGAGAACCACTGGTAGGACAATTCCAGCCATGGGAGTAACAGGAGTAGTCCAGCACTACCCTGTTAGCAAACCAGCCGAGATTACAATAGGGCCTTTGCATACCAAGCATTCCTTTTTGCTGGCTGCATCGGCACCAACCAATCTCCTGGGAAGAGACTTACTGTGTAAAATGGGGTGCGTCATTTATTGTACTCCTGAAGGTGTATTCTTGGACATACCTGAGAAACACGCTCAGGAAGTGCGAGACATGTTAGACTCCCCATCAAAATTAATGTCACATACCATTATGACAAATAGGAATCCATCCCAAATAGAAGAGATGACATCTCAGATACCAGAGTCACTTTGGACAAAAGACGGACAGGACACTGGATTAATGGCAAACGTAGCTCCAGTAGTTGTACAAGTAAAAGATGGTAGGATAGCTCCAAAAATCCCACAGTATCCTCTGAAGCCAGAGGTGGAGTTAGGAGTTTACCCAGTAATAGAGCGCTTGCTACAACAGGGCATTCTGGTAAGAACGTCCAGCACTGCCAATAGTCCCATCTTCCCTGTTAAGAAGAGTGGGGGGAGGGGTTACAGGCTAGTGCAGGATCTAAGGGGGATTAACAAAATAGTTGAGAGTCAGTTCCCCGTAGTGCCAAATCCAGCTGTCATCCTAATGCAAATCCCTCCCACTGCCAAATTTTTCACTGTTATTGACCTCTGCTCCGCTTTCTTTTCGGTACCTCTGCACCCTGACAGCCAATATTTGTTTGCATTCACATACAGAGGAGTCCAATACACGTGGACTCGATTGCCCCAAGGTTTCATAGATAGTCCAAGTATATTTTCTCAGGCTTTGCATGATTGTTTACAGTCTTTTCAACCAGACAGTGGATCAGTATTGATACAGTATGTGGACGATTTATTACTGTGTTCAGATTCACTGGAAGCATCTCTGAAGGATACGAAACAGCTCCTGTTTCATCTTTCAGACACCGGACACAAGGTGTCCAAAGACAAGTTGCAATTATGCCAAACTAAGGTAAAATATTTGGGACACTGTCTAACACAAGGACTGAGACACCTGACCGCTGATAGAATCCAAGCAATTAGAGACATGACTCTACCACAAACCCAGCAACAGATCAGAACGTTTTTAGGAATGTGTGGGTATTGCCGTAATTGGATCCCAGGGTTTTCCATATTGGCGTTACCTTTGCAGGAAATGGTCTCCTCAAACAAACCTGATAGGATTTCGCATACAGACGAGTCCGAAACAGCATTTGAGAGACTCAAACAGTGCCTAACGCAGGCACCAGCACTAGGTATGCCAGACTATGGGAAACCCTTTGAACTATACGGAACAGAAAGTGCTGGTTGCGCGGCAGGTGTACTAACCCAAAAACACGGTGATGCCAGCAGGCCAGTTGCATACTACAGCGCTCAGCTAGATACGGTAGCGCGATCCCTCCCCACATGCTTGCGAAGCGTTGCTGCGATAGCATTGCTAGTGACAAAAAGCGAAGATGTCGTGCTAGGCCACAACCTCACAATCCATACGCCACATGCAGTATCAGCCTTATTGAATTCTGCCCAAACCAGACACGTCTCATCAGCGAGGTTTACAAGATGGGAATTGGCACTAATGGCCCCCGTAAACATCACCATAAGGAGATGCAGTGCATTAAATCCTGCAACATATCTCCCAGGTGTGCCTGGTCAGGCACAATGGGTGGAAGGTGAGAGTGCTGGGGAAGGAGGATTTAATACAAAGGAAGATACACATGATTGTATGGAATATTTGACCCAAAATTTTACCGCAAGGCCTGACATCAGTGACAACCCACTGGAAGATGCAGAACTCACGTTCTACACGGACGGTAGTTGTCACAGACAGTCAGACTCGGGAGACTTGTGTACTGGATACGCAGTCGTAGATGACCAAGACACCATAGAAGCGGAACCGCTAGGCCCACCTCACTCAGCCCAGGTTGCTGAACTGGTCGCCCTAACCAGAGCATGTGAATTGGCTAAGGGTAAGTCAGCCAATATCTACACCGATTCTAGATACGCATTCGGGGTAGTCCATGATTTCGGAGCCCTATGGCGCCTCAGAAATTTCATGACGGCAGCTGGTACACCGGTAGCGCATGCAGCTCACATAAAAAGGCTTCTAACAGCGATACAGGAACCCGACAGAGTGGCTGTTATCAAATGCAAAGCACACACATATAGCCAAGACCCGGTATCACTTGGTAACAGCCGAGCAGACGAAGCTGCTAAGTTAGCAGCTGCTACCCCCATACAGACAGACACCACACAATTAATGGTATTTAATACCATTAACACACAGAAGTTGTGTGAAATGCAAAATTTGTGTTCCACACAGGAAAAGGCAGTCTGTAAGGCAAAGGGATGTGGCCAAGAGTCCTCAGGACTCTGGACGGATGGACATGGTAAACCAGTGGCCCCCAGAGCATATCTTCCATGTCTGGCTGAAGCAGCTCACGGGCTGACTCATCTAGGCAAGGAAGGGATGTGCAAATTGGTAAGAGCCTATTGGTGCGCCCCAGGATTCTCCTCTCATGCGAGTAAAAGAGCAATGTCATGCCTTACCTGTTTGAGAAAGAATATTGGAAAGGCAATACCTACAGAACCATCCCATATCCCACCTGCCGGCGGCCCTTTCCAGGTAATACAAATTGACTTCATTCAATTACCCCCTTGTCGGAATTTGAAATATGTACTTGTTTGTATAGATGTTTTCTCGAATTGGGTCGAAGCATTTCCTGCAGCTACAAATACCGCTATGTTTACTGCTAAGAAAATTGTGCAGGAATTTGTATGTAGATATGGTATCCCTAGAATAATCGAAAGTGATAGGGGTACCCATTTTACAGGTGATGTCTTTCAAGGAATGTGTAAGTTGATGGGAATTGATAGCAAGCTGCACACTCCGTACCGTCCACAGGCGAGTGCGAAGGTCGAAAGAGTGAACAGCACTATTAAAAATAAATTGAGTAAAGTGATGGCAGAGACAGGATTGACATGGCCAGAAGCTTTACCCATTGTATTGTACAGTATCAGAACCACTCCCAGGTCCCCTCTTAATCTGTCCCCCTTTGAAATCTTATTTGGTCGACAACCGCATGTCATGATTAACCCTCAGGATGATTTGAAATGTAACAATGAAGTAACTGTAAAGTACTTGATTAACATGAGTAAACAGTTAAGGAATCAAAATGATAATCTGAAGTTGGTGATTCCTGATCTACCTGATAGTAATTGTCATGACATTGAACCTGGGGATTATGTAATGATACGGAATTTTCTACGCTCAGGTTGCCTTATTGACAGATGGGAAGGACCATACCAGGTCTTATTGACTAGCACTACGGCATTGAAGGTTGCTGAGAGAGAGACTAGGGTCCATTCATCCCACTGCAAGAAGGTTGCTGATCCAGAGAAGTCCCGTGATAAGGAACAGACGGTAGAGGTTGTATCACTGGAGTGTCTGTTCCAGGAGGACTGAGGCGGCACCTGAGCCTTGAAGACCGAGAGCTGTTGTCGACTCC
Organism: Pseudophryne corroboree; assembly: GCF_028390025.1. NCBI lineage: Eukaryota > Metazoa > Chordata > Amphibia > Anura > Myobatrachidae > Pseudophryne > Pseudophryne corroboree. The sequence continues at coordinate 200,966,626 of NC_086447.1, read as the reverse complement.
CCACTCCCTTTTATTGTTTTTCTCCACTTCCCATCCCCTCTCCCTCAAATGTATTTTTCCTCCTTCTCATTCTTCTTCGTCTCCTCCTCAAAGATGGACTTGCCCCAAGAGACTGTGATCCGGATTTTCCTGTTGACCATGATGTTGACCAGAGCAGTCTGTTCCGGCGAGAGTACCATGGAGGTCGATAGAGGTTCTGGAATGAGTTCTGATGATAAAGATGGAGGCGTAGTTTTCCAAGATCAACCTAACCAACAAGCAAAGGCGAGTATCAGAAAACGATCCGATAGCATTGACCATAGAAGAAATTGTGACGGATTGTTAGCTGAAGAAAATTGTATCTGTAGGCTCTGTAACAATGTCATTGAAGATGGGTGCATTAAGAAATGCCAATCCAGTTTTAATATCCATATGGACCGACATCCATTGAGTGATTATCACTCCTTAGTGGGTAATGTATTAAACAAAACAGATTGTTGGGTATGCTCTCAAGTACCTCAGGGTCATAGCAAATCAGGGCTAGTACCATTTCCTTTAACGATAGGGGAGGTACTTGAGTTAAATGGTGGGAGACCGGTGGACCGGAGGTTTAATATCTCCAGCCCTCCTAGTTTGAAGCTCCACCAATACCACGTGGATAGGTCCCTATTATGTTTTAACATCTCCAATCCCAGAAAGCCGGGAAATTGGGAAGTATCATGGAGTAACCACACCATGACCTTTTCACATAGAGCAGATAGAATGCCTACAGATACAGAGCTTGTACGCCACATAGCCAGTAGAGGAAAATCTTTCCGGTATAGATACACCCTAGGAAATAGGATTACTAGAGTTGGAGAAGTATCACCAGGATACTGTGCACATATCGTACAACCTGATACGTGCATTAAGCAGATGGAAGAATTAGGGCTAGGAGATTTCACCTGGAAGGTTTGTAATATGGTAATGTCTTTCTCCGTCCCATATGTTCTCCCCGATGATGCATATTTCATATGCGGGAGAAAGGCGTACAAGTGGCTTGCCCCAAACTCTGAAGGATTGTGTTATATTGGAAGAGTATTGCCTGAAGTAATGACTGTAACTCATGATAAAATGAAAGACATACACCGTGGTGCCCAAGCTCCTTATACTCACACTCATTACGAGCACCTCGTTAAAAGACAACTGTCAGAAAGGTTAGAGCATCCGGCCTCTGATCTGATCCATGAATCCACCGGGATTCAGGTTCTGGTGGCGTTAGATTTCACTCGCACCGCTCGAGGAGTGATGAATTATAGATACATTTCCGCACTCGCCAATTTGTTAGATAATATCACTGAAATGTATGATGACACGTTTAGATACACTGGAAGAGAACTCCAAGCTTATAAAACAGAACTGGTACAGCATAGAATGGTTCTTAATTACCTCACAGCAGTGACAGGCGGATATTGTGTTACATTGGCAACACAGTACGGCATAAAGTGTTGCACGTATATCACAAATAGCACCGAGGATCCGGTAGAGGTCATAGACCAAAAGATGGACGATATTCTCCAATTAAAGTGGGAATTTCGCCGAAAACACAATCTCACTCTTGCTGCTGTAGGTAATGAGCTGACTGGTTGGGTGTCATGGTTGAACCCGCGAAATTGGTTCTCTGGTTTAGGAGACTGGGCTCAAGGAGTCATAATGGATGTTGGGAAGTTTCTACTATGTATCTTAGGTGTCGTTATATCGATTGGATTGATATTTAGATGCGGGCAGGCTTTAATGAGGTGCAAACAAAGTACCAGAGTGATGAGTTTGAGGAGTGAGGAAACTGTAATTAACCTGGATTTGATTTACGACCCAACGATAGAAACAATGATGTGATGAAAATGCGATTTCTACGGTCCGTTTCTTTCACCTGTTTTTCTGGTTTTTCTCCAAGATAACAAGACCCCCTTGGACGAGGAAGTTGATGAGACGCTATACAGACAACGGATAGACCAAAGACGAAGTTTTGACCACTTGAGATATGGACACTTGATGAACTTTGCCATGGATCCCCAGTTTCCCTAGAATTCTTAAAATTACGCTAGCCCAACATTTTTTGTAAATCTAATGGCATTGACAAAGCTTATTGCTCACGCTTAATGAGCAAAACAGCGCAAAGAAGACGACTTTCAACTGATACCGAACAAAACTTCAACCGACAGATGTACATTAACCTGACATAGAATACCACCGCATTTACCGTAATTATGTCTTTTCTTCATTTCTACAACCCTCAGGTAATGACACACATAGTATAGGGAATACAGGCACAGATATCAGCAATCACATATTCCCCCATTCATGTATCATCAACTAAAATGTGCTCCCCATTTTGTTCAAAATCCGAAAAGAGCTCGGTAAAGTTTGACAGCCCATCCACAGACCTGTACCACGGGATAAGAAGGAATTCAAATGTATACTTCGCAATACCTCGAAGCTTGATTTACAACACGTACGGCACGATGATACATGACCCCCCAAACATGGACTCATACACACATGCTTCTGCTATCACACTAGGTCATACCCTCTTCACACCTACTCCTCTCTCCTCCCTCACCCAACCATGGAAATGAATTAACCCCTGACATATATTTTTCTCCTTTTGAAATGTTTTCAGGAAGTGGCAGTTATTATTGACTGCCAAAGGGTGGACTGTCAAAGTCAGAAAAATATCTCTATGCACACTACCATATTTGCACCTCACACAGGTCCGTGCTGCGCATGCGTACGCTCTCCCGTACGTGCGCATACTCACAGTCGCGGGCACCCGCAGGCGCATGGTATGCGTATTTACGGTAGAGTTTATGTGGTTGTAGCGTGCGACTCAATCATTACATATTTTCACTAATAATGTATTTTGTAGATCATGGTCCCTTTGATAGATTCTGAAAGTTTGGTTAATATAGAATGTTTATGAACAGAGGAATCCCTCTTTGTTTGATACGAAGGGTCAGATAGGAGTAATACAGTGGTGTTTAGTATCCATCGGAAGAATATTTAATTAGAAATATTCCGGTGTTGGTTTGAAGCAGATCAATCGCTCGTGCGAATAGTTATGGACATAAGAAGTTTATGAACATTTACTTTATTTGCACTTTATTACCCATGCGGCGGGAAACCCAGTTTCCCTCCCACCTGAGCAGTTGGAAATAGTCACAGCCCACCTGTATGAATCTACCTATGACCTTTTGTTATAATGCGAAGCCGAATTCCTGTGTCCAATGAACAATGAGATTGTAGGGACCATTGAATTGTATTGTGTGTGGGGCATAAATAGCAGGCCGACCATATCCAACTTCACTCTCTTCAACGGTTCTCATTGCTGATAATCGGGAGCTGGATATCGAGGCGCATGCGATCGTTCCACTTGTGCGTAAGTTTTCTCCGTAATCATATTGTCTTACTGTGAGCCATCTCTCTCTCTCTCTCTATCTCTCCCTCTCTCTCTACTCTTTCTCTCGTATTTTCCTTAAATTGTATTGTATTGTATTTCCTGTGTAGTTTATCTGGTTAGTTGGTTTATGTTATATTGTAGTGTATCATTTGTACTGTGATTCCTTTTGCAAGTATAATAGTTATAATACACATAATAGGTTTCGGACCCTAAGCCCAGGTATCTGTGTTTATTTTTTATAGTGTTAAGTATTCTCTGAGCGTCGGTGACGCTCAAGCAGCTTTGTAGTTAATCAGGTTACACCAGGTTGCACTTACACTTTGTCTCTACATTAAGGTTTGCTGTGTATTTCATTACTAAAGGTATAGATATAAAGGTTTAACGTTGTGAGCGTCTGCATCGCTGGTGATCTCCTCGTGGTCCCGAGCGCTGCTACGCTATAGCGAATCATTACGACAAGTCAACAGCCAATAGTCTGCCTGCCTGCGATCACTTGGCCGTGAGTGAACGTGACGCCTGAGCGTCTCGATCACGGCTAAGCGATCGATACGCAACTTGCGTACCCTTACGGTACTTCTTACGTAGATAGCGTACAGTGTTCTTAGACCTCATAAAGGGTTATATACACGATAAATATTTAGCTTTATCACTGTCCAAAGGTAGAGGAAATGATCTCACAAATACCGGGTTCCCTTTGGACCAAAGATGGACAAGACACTGGATTGGTGGCGAATGTAGCTCCAGTAGTAGTACAAGTAAAAGATGGTAGGATAGCTCCAAAAATCCCTCAGTATCCTCTGAAGCCAGAGGTAGAATAAGGAGTGTACCCCGTCATAGAGCGGCTGCTATAGCAGGGCATCCTAGTCAGGACTTCCAGCACCGCCAATAGTCCCATCTTCCCTGTGAAAAAGAGTGGGGGAAGGGGTTACAGGCTAGTGCAGGATCTAAGAGGGATACACAAGATAGTTGAGAGTCAATTCCCCGTAGTGTCCAATCCAGCTGTCATCCTCATGCAAATTCCCTCTACTGCAAAATTCTTCACTGTCATTGACCTCTGTTCTGCTTTCTTTTATGTCCCCCTTCACCCTGACAGCCAGTACCTTTTTGCCTTTACATACAGGGGAGTACAGTACACCTGGACTCGTCTTCCCCAAGGTTTCATTGACAGCCCAAGTATTTTCTCCTAGGCTTTGCATGACTGTTTACAATCCTTTCAACCTGAGAGTGGATCAGTACTAATACAGTATGTTGACTTATTGCTGTGTTCTGACTCACTCGAATCGTCCTTGAAAGACACGTAACAGCTTCTGTTTCATCTTTCCCAAACGGGACACAAGGTTTCAAAGGATAAGTTGCAGTTGTGCCGGACCAGGGTCAAATATTTGGGACATTGCTTGACTCAAGGACTTAGACACCTCACTGCTGATAGAATATAGGCGATTCGCGACATGACTCTGCCACAAACTCAGCAACAGATCCGCACTTTCCTTGGAATGTGTGGGTACTGTCGAAACTGGATTCCATGGTTCTCTATACTGGCTTTACCTTTGCAAGAAATGGTCTCTTCGAACAAACCGGAATGGATCTCTCACACAGATGAGTCCGAACTGGCCTTTGAGAGACTCAAACAGTGCCTATCACAGGCACCTGCATTAGGTATGCCAGATTATGAGAAGCCCTTTGAATGGTACGGTACAGAAAGTGTGGGGTGTGCGGCAGGGGTTTTAACTCCGAGACATGGTGATGCCAGCAGACCGGTAGCTTACTACAGTGCACAGTTGGACACTGTAGCGCGGTCTCTCCCCACTTGCTTGCGAAGTGTTGCAGCGATAGCTTTGCTGGTAAGTAAAAGCAAGGACGTAGTGTTAGGACATGACCTGACCATTCATACACCTCATGCAGTATCAGCCTTACTAAACTCAACCAAAACCCGACATGTCTCATCTGCTCGGTTTACAAAGTGGAATTATCACTGATGGCCCCGGTAAACATCACCATTAAGAGATGCAGCTCAGTAAATCCTGCAACTTACTTGCCAAGTGTGCCTAGACAGGCAGAAGGGGTGGAGGATGAGAATGTTGGTGAAGGAGAATTTAGTGCAGACACTGATACGCATGATTGTATGGAATACCTTAAATCAGACTTTCACAGCGGGACCTGACATCAGTGACAACCCAATGGAAGGAGTAGACTTTACCTTCTATACCGACGGTAGTTGCCACAGACAGACAGAATCGGGAGACTTGTGCACTGGATATGCAGTTGTAGATGACGAAGGTATCACAAGTTGCTGAGTTGGTCGCCCTAACTAGAGCATGTGAATTGGCCAAGGGTTAGTCAGCTAATATATACACAGATTCTAGGTACGCCTTTGGAGTAGTGCATGATTTTGGGGCCCTATGGCGCCTCAGAAATTTCATGATGGCAGCTGGCGCACCTGTCCCACATCAAAAGGCTTTTGACAGCAATACAGGAACCAGACAGAGTGGCTGTTATCAAGTGCAAAGCACACACTTACAACCAAGACCCAATTTCACTTAATAACAGCCGGGCAGATGAAGCTGCTAAATCAGCAGCAAGCACCCCCATACAAACGAACATCACATCACTGATGACATTTAACACAATCAACACACAACAATTAATCAAAATGCAAAATTTGTGTTCCCTACAGGAAAAGGCAGTCTGGAGGGCAAAGGGGTATGGCCAGGGGTCCTCAGGACTGTGGACAGGTGGACACGGTAAGCCGGTGGCCCCAGAGCATATCTTCCAAGCCTAGCTGAGGCGGCACACGGTCTGACTCATCTGGGCAAAGAGGGTATTGCAAGTTGGTAAGGGCCTACTGGTGTGCACCAGGATTCTCTTCTCATGCAGGTAAGAGAGCAATGACATGTTTTACTTGCTTGAGGAAGAATATTGGAAAGACAATACCAACAGAGCCATCCCATACCCCTCCTACAGACGGACCTTTTCAGGAAATACAAATCGATTTCATACAGTTACCACACTGTAGGAATTTTAAATATGTGTTAGTTTGTATTGATGTATTTTCCAACTGGGTATAAGCGTTCCCTGCTGCCACAAATACTGCTACGTTCACTGCAAAGAAAATTGTGCAGGAATTTGTGTGTAGATATGGTATCCCTAGAATAATTGAAAGTGACAGGGGTACCCATTTTTTTTTGTGTAAACTGTTTTTATTAGTCAAAGCAGTATTCAAGAACATTACAGAAACATCTTCAAAAACAAAAGCAAAAGGAGGGCATACAAAATATCGCGTAGCATATATCCATCAGTACACCACACATTAGTCAATGAATATCTGTCTGTATTTCTGTCATCATTAAAGTTTATAAGTGAAGAGCATAATATCAAAACAGCATCAATGAATGGGAAAGAGATAAAAGAAAAAAGGAGAAGAGGAAAAGAGGATAAGCCGGGAAAGGTTAGGGTGGGCAGGGTCAGGTGTGTCGGTCTGCGTGATGCGGGCAGACTATTTGGGGAGCGTATGTGTGATCTCCACCACTTCTGAGTCTGGGCCATAGTACAGAAACAGCGTTGTTGGAATATGGGTGTGGGTATGAATAATGATACAGATATGAATATGAATATGGGCCTGTTTACCAACATGAGGGGGGGTTATGTCGCAATATAGGACCGATACTGCGGTGTGTCTTTAAAGACGTACCAGGGAAACCAAATAGCTATGAAGTTAACTGTTTTCCCGGATGAGAAGGAAACCAGGTCTTCCATGTCCAAGAAGTGGTCAATCTTTGTGAACCACATTTTAATTGAGGATGGAGAGGTAGATCTCCAAAGAACTGGGATCACCGCTTTAGCAGCGTTGCAAAGGTGTCTTAACAGGGAATGTTTGTAGGAGTGTGATCCTGCGGGGGTGTGATTAAGTAGCCAGAAATCTGGGTCTCTCGGGATTTCGTCACCTACTATCTGTTTGGTGCACTCAAATACTTCTGTCCAGAATGGAATTATAAGAGGGCAATCCCACCAAATATGTATAAAACTCCCCGGGGCATTTTTGCATCTCCAACACATATTCGAAAGAGAGGGAAACATTCTATTAAGAACACGGGGGGTCCTATACCACCTATATATAAGTTTGTAAAGGGTCTCTAGTGTCGAAATGCATAAAGAACTCGCCTGAGCGTTCTTAAACACGGATTCCCAGTTAATTTGAGTAGGTAGCCCCGACAATTCCCCTTCCCAGGAAGCCAAGAAGGTAGGAGGTTGCGGGAAGAAATTTTCCATAATCAACGTATAAATTTGTGAAATAGTATGTGTAGGTGAACTGGGGGAGATACATAGTCTCTCAAATCCAGTGAGGTCTCTAGTTACGTCAGAGAAGCTCTTGTGAGATGATATGAAATGGTGGACCTGCAGGAACCTCCAAAACTCAGCACTGTGTAGGTTCCAAGAGGACTGAACATCTGAGAAGGAGCGCACCCTACCCGAGCTCACCAGCTGACCGACTCTAAAGATCCCAGCTTCCGCCCATGGGGTGAAAGCAGTCCCTTGAAGGCCTGGGGCAAATTCGGAGTTATAAAGAAAAGAGGTTAGAGGGGACCTTTTGGAGGATATATAACTCTGGGATCTCAGCTTGGCCCATAATCTGAGCGTGGAAGAAACCGTGGGATGTGACACCTTCGGGAGGGTAGGGAGCCAAGGTGCAATTTCTATATAATATGGTAGACAACCCTCCTCTAGGAGGACCCATTGTTTGCGATCCTTGGCACGTGTCCATTCCAGTATCCTGTTCAGGTGTACTGCGTGGTAATAGTTAGGGATATGTGGGAGTTGTTGCCCCCCTTGATGTTTTCTCCTGAACAGAGTATCATGTTTAAATCTAGGTGTATTACCCCCCCACACAAATGTACGGATAAGCCTCTGGACATCTCGAAGCCATAGCAGGGGGATGTGTATCAGGAGGGTCTGGAGAAAGAATAAAATCCTGGGGAGGGCATTCATTTTTACTACGTTGATCCTTCCGAACCAGGACAGCCTCAGCTTTTTCCACAACAGGAAGTCTAAACGAAGCCTGGATAATAAGGGTTTAAAATTTAGGGAGAACACTTTGGATAAGTCATTGGTCAGCAACACCCCCAGATATTTTAATTTATGATCATGCCAGGTGAAGGGGAAGGCTTGTTTCAGGCTGTCTACTATATCAGGAGGAGTGGTTAAATTCATAGCAATAGACTTGGAATAATTTATTTTGAAGTTAGAGAGGGCTCCAAACTTCTCAAACTCCACCATTAAGTTTGGCAGAGATGTGACCGGATTCGTGATTATTGCTAGTAGATCATCGGCATATAATGCCAGTTTGTATTCGGTCCCCCTTACTAACAGGCCCGAAATGTTTGGGTTAGCCCTAACGCTTCGGGCTAGTGCTTCCATGCAGAGGACAAAGAGCAATGGGGATAGCGGGCATCCCTGTCGTGTACCGTTGAAGATTGGGAAGGAGTCAGAAAGGGTGCCATTAATCCTAATTTTGGCGGATGGGGAGGTATAGAGGGATAGGATTCTGTGGAGACAGATGCCACCAAGTCCCAGATGCCTCAATATTCCGGTCATAAAGTCCCAGTCCACTCTATCAAAAGCTTTTTCTGCATCTGTTGACAGTAGGATAGATGGGGATGAGAGCCGACCAGCATAGTGGATCATGCTGAGCACTTTGGTGGTATTGTCCCTGGCTTCTCGCCCTAAAACAAACCCAGCTTGATCTCCATGTATCAGACCAGGCAACAGTAGTTTAAGGCGATTTGCGATCAATTTAGCGAAAAGCTTTATATCAATATTTAATAGGGAGATTGGGCGGTAACTGGAGCATAGACTGGGGTCTTTACCCTCTTTGGGTAGAACTGCAATATGGGCTTCGAGAGATTGTGGGGAGAAGGGCGATTGATCAGATATAGTGTTAAAGGCTCTTGTGAGTATGGGGATTAATTTGTCTTTAAAAGCTTTGTAATAGGCAATAGTATATCCATCGGGGCCGGGACTCTTGCCATTAGGAGAGGATTCAATAACTCTCTGAACCTCTTCAGTGGAAAAAGGGGCGTCTAGATCTTCCACTTCTTTTGCGGTCAGTGTGGGGAAATGTAAGGTCCTTAAATAGTCAGCTATGGCTTTTTGATGGGACGACCTGTCAATTCTGCCGGTTGGGCCGGAGAGGTTATACAGGGTAGAGTAATATGTCTTGAAGGCCCTGGCTATGTGAGATGTCTGGTGTTGGGGTTGGCCATGATGGTCTTTAATTGTATGAATGAAAGAAAGAGCACATTGTTCTCTAAGTGCTTTGGCCAGTAATTTTCCAGGCTTATTGCCCCATTGATAATATCTGCTACGGCACTTCCGATAGGAAAACTTGACTCTATCTGAAAGTAACTTATTCAGAGCCGCCCTAGCAGTTTCGAGGTCGGTGTAGTGTTGTGGGGTTTGGGATTTTTTATGTAGAAGCTCTAGAGATTGTATTTTAGACAGTAAATCCTCTCTGAGTTTCTCCCTCTGCTTTTTGCGAAAGGATCCTATTTGAACACAAACCCCCCTGATGACACATTTGTGTGCTTCCCATACTGAGACTTTGGAGATATCGTCTAAGTCATTGGTACAAATATAAGAGTCCAAGGCGTTATCAATTCGAGACTTACAGTCTGCATCTTGTAAGAAAGTGTCATTGAAACGCCAGGACCATTGGCGATGTGTGTTGGGAGGGAGGCGTATGGTGAGGTTGACTGGGGCATGATCGGACCATACAATCTGTCCTATAGAGGCATCAGACAGAAGGTGCAAGTGTCGGTGACTCAAAAATAAGTAATCAATCCTGGAATATGTCTGGTGTGGGTGTGAGAAATGGGTGTAATCTATATCAGTAGGGTGTGTCAATCTCCAAGTGTCGATCAGCTGGTGGTCGAGCAGAGTACGTCTCACTCCCCTATGCTCCTTTTCTGGCTTGCAGGAGATCTTTTTAGAATTGTCCTGGCGAGGATCCAGGGTCCAATTCAGATCACCTCCCATCACTACCACCCCCTCCAATAGAGATTCCGCGTCTTCTAGAACTGAGGATAAAAAGGAGGGTTGTTTAGCGTTAGGGGCATATATGTTTAAAAAAGAGAAGCGTTGGCCATGTATGTCGCATTTCACCAGCAACCCCCTACCTTCAGCTATTCTGTGGGAGGCTACATTGAGGACAGGCAGATGGCGGGCAAGTAGGATGGCTACACCCAGTGTCTTACCAGCCGAATTATTGGACAGGAAAACATGCGGGTAATAGTGACATTTTAGGGACGGCGCGTGTCCCATCTTGAAGTGTGTTTCCTGAATAAAAGCAACGTCTATTTTCTCGTCTCTAAGCCATTTAAGAAGTTTAGACCTTTTTTCAGGGACATTTAGCCCTTTGACATTAAGGGTAGTTACGTGTAAATCACTCACCCCCATAATCAGTCAGGTCCAATCGTTTCACGATAGTCTTTTCTTCGGCAGACCCTGGGAAAGGTGAGGGAAAAATAACAGGGGGGGGAGATAGGAAAAAAGGAAAAGCAAAGAAATAGAAAGAAAAAGCTGTGGCGGGGGAATCCCCGCCAAAAAGCACTGTAACATTAAACATAAGCGGTATTACTACCAAAACTGCTGCAAGAAGGACAGGAGCGGAATCCTGCCGGCTCCCGGTCCAAAGAAACAGGGGATGCAGCATATCGGGGTCCTGCGGGGGGTTCAGGACAACGACCATTCCCAAAATAGAAACTCGTTAAATATACGTTATTACCGAGGTGTGCACTAGGCATATGTGAAACATGAAAAATAAAGCATACATATATATGAGTATATATAATGGCATAAGAGCGCACAGACAAGCCTCAAGTTATCAAGTCGGGTTTCAAATAGGCTTTAGTGTCCGTGCACTGTTATCAATCTACACAAACAAAAACAACAAGAGATAAAAGGGGAAAAAAGAAAATACAAACAAAAACAAAAAACAAGAACCGATCACAATGGTGAACAACACATTGCACTATAAAGAAAGAGAAAACTCAATGTATAACATATTCAGCAGACAAATTTACATCCATTCGGGATGAGGCTTCTCAATCAAGGAGGCTTCGAATGTCGTGGGCTAGGAGTGGATCCCCGCAGCCGCGGGGTGTGAACTTGCTGCCATGCGTCATCTGGAGGGAGTACCACGGGCAAGTCCGGCAGGTGGTGAAAGGCGTCCCAGTCAGGAGTCGGGACCGGGGGGATACCCAGAATCGTAAAGAAAGCCTGTAAGTCTGACGGTCTAGAAAGACTCGCAGTTTTGCCGCCATGAGAGACCTGGAGGGAAAATGGAAAGCCCCATCTGTATTTCAGCTCGAGCTTTCTGAGGGAGTCCGTAAGAGGTTTCAAGGCGCGACGTTGTTGTAAAGTAGACCAGGCAAGGTCAGGGAATATCTGAATCTTGTCTCCTTGAAATTCAATGCTGTCTAGTTGACGGGCCGACCTCATTATATCCTCTTTTTGGGTGTAATAGTGGAGCCTACAAATTACGTCCCGTGGTCTGTCGGAGGGCAAGCCTCGAGGACGAAGGGCTCTGTGGGCTCTATCGAATATAATGTCTTTGTTCAGGGCCAGGTCAATAAGTTCCCCGAATATCTTAGATAAGGCGTTTACCAGGTCTGTTTGCTGGACGCTCTCCGGCAGGCCTCTGATTCTAATATTATTTCGCCGGCCGCGATTATCCATGTCCTCTATGCGCGACTTTAAAAAGGAGATATCGTCCCGCTGGTGAGATAGCACTTCCCGAAATTTAGTCAAAGAGTCCACAGTAGACGATTCATGGCGTTCCAGGACGTCAACTCGAGTCTCGATCTGAGACATATCTTGTCGGAGCGCTGTCACTTCTTGAGTGATGGTGGATAATAGACGGGTCTCCAGGGCTGAGAAGTCTTGTTTCGTAGGAAGCGACCGTACATGCGACAATATTTCACTTATCTCCGCAGATAGGGAGAGGGCCTGTGAGGGCTCTGGAGTCCCAGGGGAGGCCATGTCGTCCACCGAGTCGTGTACACTTAGGAAGGTCGGGGCGTTAGAAGGAGCAGAGGGAGTCGAGGTTGGAGAAGTTAGGAACTTACGTAGATCTGATGAACGTCGGTTCGCGGGGGGTGGGATCTCGTCCGGCTTAGTCTTGGCCTTCTTTTTTTTCCGTATCCCTTTCACCATGAGATCGGTCTTTAAATAAAGCAACTTAGAATTACACTTTCACATTACCTCGGTATTATGTAGCATGAGGGCCGTCGTCGTGCAAAAACCCCCCTCGTGGTCTTAGGGCAGCATCAGGCAGGCATGCTCGAGGTTAAGGGCCCATTTTTTCACTTGTAATCGTGGTGTTTCTGATATAGCCCGATCGGGGTGTATTCACCGTGCCCCAGGTCACTTTCACTGAGCTGAAGATGGCCGCCGGGCGTCTTCCTCCGTCGTCCCGTCTAACGAGCCGCCGGGTCGTCGCAGCGGTGAAAGCTGAGAGCAGGTAGGAGACAGCCAGCCCCGGCAAGCGGCCGGCAGCAGGAGAGTTTGTAAAGCTCCGTTTGGTGCTCACTGCCCGAGCAGCGGGTCCCGGAGCCGTCCCCGGCTTATTGTTCAAATCGAGGCCCCGGCTTCGTCCAGCCCCACAGGCCGCAATCCGCGGGAGCAGTTAAAACTGCTCCCCGATTCCGCGGTACCTCAGGGGTCTCAGTCGGGGGGCACCAGGAGGGCAGCGGCTGGGATGTAAGTGGAGCTGAGGATCGGGGGCCGCGTGGCGTCCCTCTTGCTGTGCGGGTCCTGGGGGGTGAAGCACTCAGTCACTGTGAGCTTCAAGATGTAGCACTACCTCTCAGTGCAACGTCCAGGCCACGCCCCAATAATAATTTTAGGTTTTATTTTTATTACTATTATTTTTATTATTATTATTTTATTTTTTTTGTTTTGTTTTTTTTGTTGTTTTTTTGCAGTGGGTAGCTGGTGTGGCCCCAGAGAGTGTCCGGGGGACAAATGCACTAATAAAGTTTCCCCAGGCAGCGGTAGAAGCAGTGGGGTCCAGGTGTGGGCAGAATGCCAGTAACCAAAATGGCGCCGCCAGACCTCCGTGGAAGCTCCCGGCCGACAAGGCCCCCGGAGGCCGCCAATCAAGCAGGAATGCAGTGGCTGGCTGGCGCCGTGCGGAGCCCAGGCCGGGATCCCCCAGTCCTGGCGTCAGTGAGCGGGTGAAGAAGCCCCGGCCGAAGAGAGCGGCAGAGTCCACCCGCCCTCGGCTCCCCTCAGCGCAACGGCGGTGTCCGGCGGGTCTCCGTGTAAGGTAAGGGGGCAGCGGGCAACACTCACCACCCGCCTGACAATCAAGCGAGGCGTCTTTCAGGGAGTAGAGTCCCGATGTGGTGGGGGCACTCTCTGCGGCGAAACCCAGCCACCCAAGGCTTCCTCCTCCGGGGCAGCAATAAAATGGAGGTCCCGGCTTCACCTGGGTCAGTAGGCCGCAACCCGCACGGGTGTAGGAGACACCCGCCGGCTCCGCGGACCTCACTGCCCACTACAGGTACACCCCAGCTGAGAAAAGGGGGTCCCCACGATCACTAAAAAGCAGCAGGGTATTAGTTTATATGGACGTAAGGCAGGAGCTCCAATGCAACACGTCTGCCCAGATCTGCAGCCAGGCCACGCCCCAGGGGGGTACCCATTTTACAGGTGAAGTCTTTCAGGTCATGTGCAAACTGATGGGAATTAATAGCAAGCTGCATACTCCGTACTGTCCACAGGCGAGTGCAAAGGTAGAGAGAGAGTGAACAGCACTATTAAGAACAAGCTGAGCAAATTAATGGCTGAAACTGGATTGTTGTGGCCAGAAACGTTGCCACTAGTGTTGTACAGCATCAGAACCACTCCCAGGTCTCCCCTTAACCTATCACCCTTTGAAATTCTTTTCGGTCGACAACCTCATGTAATGATAGACCCCCAGGATGATTTGAAATGTAATAATGAAGTGACTGTGAAATATTTGGTTGGGATGAGCTAGCAGCTGAGAAATCAACAAAGAAATTTAAAGCTAGTGATTCCTGACCTACCGAACAGTAATTGTCATGACATTGAGCCTGGGGATTATGTGATGATTCGAAATTTCTTACGCTCAGGTTGCCTCATAGACAGGTGGGAAGGACCATACCAAGTCTTGGTAACCAGCACGACAGCATTGAAGGTCGCCGAAAGAGAGACTTGGATCCACTCGTCCCACTGCAAGAAGGTCGCTGAGCTGAAGAGAACTCATGACAAAGAGCAGAGTGTAGAGAATCTCGTATCACTGCAGTGTTTGTTCCAAGGAAGTTGAGAGGCAGAACTGTTGAATGGCATCTGAGCACAGAGAGCAACAAGATCTAGAACGGTTGTCGCACCATTTTCTTTTTTCACCTCCCCCTGCATTTTCCTTTCTTTTCTCCTTCTTATTTTCCTCCTTTCCCCTAACGAAATGGATCGATCACAAGAGACTGCGTTTTGGGTTCTGTTAGTAATTCTGGTTTTGATCAAGACAGTTTGTTTTGGTGATGGTCCCAGAGAGGTCAAGCAGGGATCTGGAATGGGTTCTGATGGCGAGTATGAATTTGTAGGATCTCAGGAGCAGCACATCACTCGAGTAAAGGCTGGTATCAGTAAGCGCTCTGGTAGTCAGGGAGCTCGGAGGCACTGTGAAGGGTTATTGTCTGATGAATATTGTATTTGTAGGAATTGTGAGAATATAGTAGAGGATGGGTGCATCCAGAGATGTCAGTCCAACCTTAATATCGACATGGACCGCCATCCGTTGAGTGATTACCACTCACTAGTGGGTAAGGTTTTAAACCAGACAGAATGCTGGGTGTGCTCACAAGTACCTCAAGGTCAGAGTAAGTCAGGATTGGTACCATACCCTTTAGCAATAGATGAGGTACTCGAATTGCGGGGTGGGAGACCGGTGGACAAGAAATTCAATATCTCTAGGCCCCCTAGTTTGAAGCTCCACCAGTATCACGTAGACAGGTCCTTATTGTGTTTTAATCTTTCCAATTACCGAAAACCTGGAAATTGGGACGTGACGTGGAATAACCAGACAATTACCTTTTCACACAGAGCTGATAGGATACCCATAGACTCTGAACTTGTACACCAAATAGCCAACAGTGGGAGGTATTTTCGGTATAGGTATACCCGTGGAAGCAAGACCATGTGGGTTGGAAAAGTATCGTCAGGGTATTGTGCTCATATCATTCAGCCCGATACTTGTACTGAGCAGATGGGAGAACTAGGGATTGGTTTCTTTACTTGGAAAATTTGTAATATGGTGACGTTATATTTTGTCCCCTATGTTCTCCCAGATGATGCCTATTTCATATGTGGGAGGAAGGCGTACAAGTGGCTTGCCCCGAGCTCAGAGGGATTGTGTTATATTGGGAGAGTACTACCGGAGGTCATGACCATAACCCATGATAAAATGAACGACGTTCACCACAGTGCTCAGGCTCCTTATACTCATACTCACTATGAACACATCAAGAGAGACACCTCATAGATAGGGCAGAGCACGCAGCCTCTGATTTGATCCACGAATCCACCGGGATTCAGTTCCTTCTCGCATTAGACATTACCCGTACTGCCAGAGGAACTATAAATTATAGGTATATCCATGCGCTAGCGAACTTGATAGATAATATCACTGAGATGTATGACGACACCTTCAGGTATACGGGAAGGGAGTTACAAGCTTACAAGAAGGAACAGATTCAGCACAGGATGGTCCTTAATTATGTCACAGCCGTGACAGGTGGGTACGGTGTTACTCTGGCAACTCAATATGGTGTGAAGTGCTGTAAATATATTACAAACAGCACTGACGACCCAACGGAGATCATCGATCAAAAGATGGACGAGATCCTGCAGTTGAAGTGGGAGTTCAGGAGGAAGCACAACCTTACCTTAGCGACTGAGTAATGAACTGACCGGCTGGGTCTCATGGTTGAACCCACGCAAATGGTTCTCAGGTTTAGGAGAGTGGGCTCAAAATGTCATTATGAGTGTGGGGAAATTTCTCCTTTGTATCCTGGGAGTCGTCCTAATTATTGGTTCGATATTTAGGTGTGTTCAAATTCTAATGCGGCGCAAGCACGGCACAAATTTGATGAGTCTAAGGAGCGAGGGCGCTGTTGTAGCAGCAGATTTAATCTATGACCCATCCATAGAGACAGTGTTACGATAAGGATTGCAAATGAATTTCATAGCCTGTTTCTTTCACCTGTTTTTCTTTGTCTCCCCATCCGGAAAAGACGTCAGCCCTACCCAAAATGTTTATGTGAATGTATTTTTATATATGTGTCTTATCTTCATCTCTGCAACCTCCAGCTAATGGCACACATAGTCGACAGGTGATATCCACATATACTAGCACTCACATATGTTTCCCCCTCCATGTATCATCAACTAAATGTGCACCCCATTTGTTGGAACAAGAAGCCGAAAAGAGCTTGGTAGTGTTTGCTGGCCCATTTACACACCCTTAATAGGGGATGAGAAGGATTTAACGTATACTTCGCAATACCTCAAAGCTTATGTAGAACATATACGGCACGATGATACATGCCCCTCAGACATGGATTCATACATACATGCTTTTACTATCCCACTAGGTCATACATTTCCCACCTACAACGCTCCTCCGACTATCCAAGCTCCTGTAGATATTGTATAGATATTTTTCTGTTTATTGATTAGATAGTGGCACTTATTGGTGACTGCCAAAGGGTGGACTGTCAAAGTCGATAAATATTGCAGTACACACATCACGTACAAATTACACACAGATGGACTCCGTGCATGTACTTGTTCTGCCGTGCGTGCACATATTCGCAATTTGCATACGGTCGCTCCCGCGGTCCTGCGTATTAGCGCGTGGTATGAGTATTTACGGTAGCGTTTGTGGACGCATGGAAAAGCTATCAAAACACATTACATATTTAATCCAAATAGTGCACAATGTACACAAAGTCTCCCTGCACCACACCAGCAAGTTACAACAGTTTAAATGGTATCAGGATAGGAGGGGACAGAACAAGGTTATAAGGTGGTGTTTGGTATCCAGCTGTAGGGTATTTTAAGGGTAATATTCCGGTGTTGGTTTGCAGTAGATCGCACGTTCCTGCAAATAGTTATGTGCAGGAGCAGAATATAGATATAAAACTGTATTTACTGTACATTAGGTAATTAGGTGAACCCAGAGGAGACCACCCACAAGTGCATCTGGAACAGACATCGCCCACCTATTCAAACCAACCTATGACCTCTCCTGTACTGTAAATGACCATCCCTGTGTCCAATGGACAAAGATTACAGTATCCATTGTGTTAAGTTTTGGAAGATTGTATAAAAGGAGCCAGCTGCAGGCCTGGTCACACAAGACTCTAAAAGTTATCTATCTAGATGACCGAGGACCAGACTGGGTAGCGCGGCGAAAACCAAACACGTATGTACCATTGACTGTAGCCATTATTCGTTTGTATTGTATTGCTTTGTTATTGTAACCCCCTTTCAGTAATAATATGTTGTGGTGTCGGAACCCGGCATTTTAAATACAATCTGGTGTCGTGTTTTCCTTTCCCTGCTAAGGTTTAAAGTGTATTACTATCACATGCATAGCTGTTAAGGGTTCACGGTGTACCTGTGGGTGTGTACGCGCTGAGTGTACTTTGTACAGCCAGCGCGGCGTGTTTACGCAAAGTACGTACACGGTACGGGGCTCTGTACGCCAATGGTGTAATAAGTGCGTAGGTTGAGGATTAAGTATAGCGGCCGCAGCTGCTCCATTTAAAGAGTATGAAAATGTCTTTTTAAAGTGTTGCTTTTAGTCCTGTATGTAAATCAGCATTTACATGAGCATCCCGGATAAACTGGCCCAGATAAGATGGTCGTCCAGATACGGTATTATTGTTACCCCCTAACAATCTCAATTTCACTACCATGACTGCCATGATCTTTGAGACTCCCAGGACTGATGATAGGCTGCAAACCGTAAATAGGCTTGGTGCGAGGTCCAAATTGGGACATGGAATATGCGTCCTTTATGTCCATGGACACCATGAACTCCTATTGCTCCAGTCCCGCAATAACTGACTGTATTGATTCCATCTTGAATCTGTAAACTGTCAGGAATTGATTTAACACCTTTAAATTGAGGATTGGCCTGATAGACCCATCCGGTTTTGGCACTACAAAAAGATTTGAATAAAATCCCGTTCCTCTTTGAGAAGTTGGGACAGGCATAATTACTTTCGTCTGTAGTAACTTATGAAAAGCCGTGTCTAAAGCCCTTGCTTTTTCAGCGCACGGAGGAAGGCCTGTCAGTGATCGCAAAAACGCGCTATGGCGCGTTTTTTACCCGTTCTTGAAGACATGGGACTCCAGTTTACAAAGTGGGAGGGTCCCCGGGTACGCGCTCCTCATTAGCCAATCTGTAAGGGGGATTTCTTTAACTGACACGCTGGCCTCGGGCTGAATGATATAAAGAGGAGGTGGAGACAGTTTCCCCTCCTCTTTGGCGCCTGACTGCTTGCAGAGGTCGGGTGACTCGGTGAGTGAGTAGTGCAGGGGGGGGGGGTGAGGTGAGGGGCAGGGATCGGCGTCCTCCGTGTTCTAGTGGATAAAGCTGGGCAAAGTGACTGGGGCTTCCCGCGGTGCCGTCTGAGGCAGTGGCCGCGCTGCCGCTCTTGCCTTTGAGGTGTTCTCTCAAAGCAAGAGCGGCAGCGCGACCACTGCCTCAGACGGCACCGCGGGAAGCCCCAGTCACTTTGCCCAGCTTTATCCACTAGATCACGGAGGACGCCGATCCCTGCGTGATGTGTGGTGCGTTCCTGTGAGTCAGTCCGCTATGGCCATTGGGTGAAGTATGGTGGCGGTATTATGTATAGCTGCGGCCGTGACGCGTGTTAGTCACGGCCGTGTGAGGGTCTGCCTGGGTTTGCTGAGGGGTCCGGGGTTCCCGCGGCGACTGTGCAGCTGGTGCCGGAAGTAAGTGGTCGGTGACTACTAGCTTTATTGCAGCTGTAAGGGTTCCCTGGCTGGCGTCTTCGGAGGGAGGGGGGCTGGAGCTGTGGTCGGCTGTTTTTCCTCATCACCACAGGTGATGCGGTGATGGATTGCCTGATAGTCCGGGAGGGAGGAGAGAGAGAGAGGAGACTAGACGGAGGGAAGGAAGGGGGAGAAGAGAACTACTGGCTGCCAGAACGCTGTGGGTCCCGCAGTGAGATAGGGGGGGGGGGGGGGGGGGCGCTGGTGACTGATTTTGCTGACAGTGTGCCTCAGTGCTCGTACCTGGTGCAGCGTGCCTCAGTGCTCGTACCTGGTGCAGCGTGCCTCAGTGCTCGTACCTGGTGCAGCGTGCCTCAGTGCTCGTACCTGGTGCAGCGTGCCTCAGTGCTCGTACCTGGTGCAGCGTGCCTCAGTGCTCGTACCTGGTGCAGTGTGCCTCAGTGCTCTTACCGGGCGCAGTGTGTATAACGCGCTCTGCCGGGCGCAGTGTGTATAACGCGCTCTGCCTGGCGCAGTGTGTATAACGCGCTCTGCCTGGCGCAGTGTGTATAACGCGCTCTGCCTGGCGCAGTGTGTATAACGCGCTCTGCCTGGCGCAGTGTGTATAACGCGCTCTGCCTGGCGCAGTGTGTATAACGCGCTCTGCCTTGCGCAGTGTGTATAACGCGCTCTGCCTGGCGCAGTGTGTATAACGCGCTCTGCCTGGCGCAATGTGTATAACGCGATCTAACTGGCGCAATTTGTATAAGTCCTCTACCTGGCGCAAAGTGTATAACGTGCTGTACTTGGCGCAAAGTGTATAACGTGCTGTACCTGGTGCAAAGTGTATAACGTGCTGTACCTGGTGCAAAGTGTATAACGTGCTGTACCTGGTGCAAAGTGTATAACGTGCTGTACCTGGTGCAAAGTGTATAACGTGCTGTACCTGGTGCAAAGTGTACAACGTGCTCTACCTGGTGCAAAGTGTATAACGTGCTCTACCTGGCGCAGTGTGTATAAGCGGCACTACTGCGTGGTGTAATGTGAATTGGCACTATTATGTGCTCACGCCCCTTCCCTTGAAGCCACGCCCCTAAAATTTTGCGGCGCGCCTCCGGCACGCATTGCCTGTACTTTTCGGTCTCAGAGGTGGGACACCAATTCACTTTCTACCTAAGGACACCAAAATGTCTAGTTTCACCTCTGGTGCAGGGTGTCCTGCATGCTACACAGCCCAGCAGCATTGTCGCCCCATCCCCCCCACCTTGCAACACTTTTGTAGTGTCCAAACAAGATTAAGTTTAAAAGAACCTTCATTCCGATAAGACCCAGAAAAAGACCGGTAGGACCCCAATTTTCAAAAGTGAGGGGTCCCTGGGACCCACTTTTTTTTTAGCTCCGCGCGATCACTGCCTGTCATAAAGAACAGACTGTGAGGCCGGTTCAGAAATTCTATTTTGTATCCCTGGGTAATAATATTGGTGATCCAGACTTCTGGTGAGGTTTTGGCCCAGGTGTCCTGAAACCTTTCCAACCGTGTGCCCACCATAGGAGACCCAAGGTGAGCTGGGAGACCATCATGCCACGGTCTTGTCAACAGGTTTAGGCTCCTGTTTACGGGCTGTGGACTGGGAACGACCTCTACCTCTGTTTCCACGAGCTTGACCGCCAAAACATCTTCCTCTGGCTCGAAAGAATTGAGACCTAAATTAATTGAACGCCGGACAGAGTAATTTCTTCTGACCGGTGGCGTAGTTCTAGGATACGTGGTAGGCAGAAAAGTAGATTTTCCTGCTTTTGCTTGTGAAATCCACTTGTCTAATTCTGGACCATATAAAGCCTCCCCTACAAAGGGGATCGCCTCCACTGCCTTCTTGGAATCCGAATCCACTTGCCATTCTCTGAGCCACAGAATCCTTCCGGCCGATATAGCCAAAAGTTGAGATGCGTGATGCTATCCTGCTAGCATCCTTTGTAGCTTGGCAAATGTATGTGGCCGACTCTCGGATATGCTCCGCTAGTCTAACTATTTCTTCCTGGCTGTTATCTTCCGCCACAGCCTGAACAATTTGACCAGC
Organism: Pseudophryne corroboree; assembly: GCF_028390025.1. Taxonomy (NCBI): domain Eukaryota; kingdom Metazoa; phylum Chordata; class Amphibia; order Anura; family Myobatrachidae; genus Pseudophryne; species Pseudophryne corroboree. The sequence continues at coordinate 200,945,089 of NC_086447.1, read as the reverse complement.
CCATGCTACAATAGCCTTATTTACCCAAGCACGGATAATCGAAGGTCTGTGTGATGCTCCTGCAGCCACAAAGATAGATTTCAGTGCCGTATCCAACTTACGACCTGACACATCCTTTAGAGTAGTCACATTTGGTATAGGTAAGATTGTCTTCTTTGACAGTCTAGCCAGGGAGGCGTCCACAATCGGCGGGACTTCCCACTTAGACATGACACCTTTGTGCAGTGGGTAATTAGCCGTGAACTTTTTAGGAATTTGGAAGCGTCCCTCTTACCGTTAGTAACCGCCTGTTAACAACTCCACCCACTGCGCAGTGGGCTAGCAACTTGCTGCCACCACCAAGCTCCTATGACCATCACTTGGAACTGCTGATGCCACACTCCCTGACTGGTGTTGGCTGAGGACGATTCCCACTGGTCGCTCACCATGGACCAGTACCTTTATTGTAGCTGGCAGAGGGTGGGTATTGGAGATACTAGGCTCACTCCAGAACAGCCAGAGAAAAAAACAACAAAAAAATAAGAATTTACTTACCGATAATTCTATTTCTCGTAGTCCGTAGTGGATGCTGGGAACTCCTTAAGGACCATGGGGAATAGCGGCTCCGCAGGAGTCTGGGCACAAAAGTAAAGCTTTAGGACTACCTGGTGTGCACTGGCTCCTCCCCCTATGACCCTCCTCCAAGCCTCAGTTAGGATACTGTGCCCGGACGAGCGTACACAATAAGGAAGGATTTTGAATCCCGGGTAAGACTCATACCAGCCACACCAATCACACCGTACAACTCGTGATCTGAACCCAGTTAACAGCATGATAACAGAGGAGCCTCTGGAAAGATGGCTCACAACAACAAAAACCCGATTTAGTTAACAATTATTATGTACAAGTATTGCAGACAATCCGCACTTGGGATGGGCGCCCAGCATCCACTACGGACTACGAGAAATAGAATTATCGGTAAGTAAATTCTTATTTTCTCTGACGTCCTAGTGGATGCTGGGAACTCCGTAAGGACCATGGGGATTATACCAAAGCTCCCAAACGGGCGGGAGAGTGCGGATGACTCTGCAGCACCGAATGAGAGAACTCCAGGTCCTCCTCAGCCAGGGTATCAAATTTGTAGAATTTAGCAAACGTGTTTGCCCCTGACCAAGTAGCTGCTCGGCAAAGTTGTAAAGCCGAGACCCCTCGGGCAGCCGCCCAAGATGAGCCCACCTTCCTTGTGGAGTGGGCTTTTACAGATTTTGGCTGTGGCAGGCCTGCCACAGAATGTGCAAGCTGAATTGTACTACAAATCCAACGAGCAATAGTCTGCTTAGAAGCAGGAGCACCCAGCTTGTTGGGTGCATACAGGATAAACAGCGAGTCAGATTTTCTGACTCCAGCCGTCCTGGAAACATATTTTCAGGGCCCTGACAATGTCCAGAAACTTGGAGTCCTCCAAGTCCCTAGTAGCCGCAGGCACCACAATAGGCTGGTTTAGGTGAAACGCTGATACCACCTTAGGGAGAAACTGAGGACGAGTCCTCAATTCCGCCCTGTCCGAATGGAAAATCAGATAAGGGCTTTTACAAGATAAAGCCGCCAATTCTGACACGCGCCTGGCCGAAGCCAGGGCCAACAGCATGACCACTTTCCATGTGAGATGTTTTAAATCCACAGATTTAAGTGGTTCAAACCAATGTGATTTGAGGAACCCCAAAACTACATTGAGATCCCAAGGTGCCACTGGAGGCACAAAAGGAGGCTGTATATGCAGTACCCCCTTGACAAACGTCTGAACTTCAGGAACTGAAGCCAGTTCTTTTTGGAAGAAAATCGACAGGGCCGAAATTTGAACCTTAATGGAACCCAATTTTAGGCCCATAGACACTCCTGTTTGCAGGAAATGCAGGAATCGACCCAGTTGAAATTCCTCTGTAGGGGCCTTCCTGGCCTCGCACCACGCAACATATTTACGCCAAATGCGGTGATAATGCTTTGCGGTTACATCCTTCCTGGCTTTGATCAGGGTAGGGATGACTTCATCCGGAATGCCTTTTTCCTTCAGGATCCGGCGTTCAAACGCCATGCCGTCAAACGCAGCCGCGGTAAGTCTTGGAACAGACAGGGTCCTTGCTGGAGCAGGTCCCTTCTTAGAGGTAGAGGCCACGGGTCCTCTGTGAGCATCTCTTGAAGTTCCGGGTACCAAGTCCTTCTTGGCCAATCCGGAGCCACGAGTATAGTTCTTACTCCTCTCCGTCTTATAATTCTCAGTACCTTGGGTATGAGAGGCAGAGGAGGGAACACATACACTGACTGGTACACCCACGGTGTTACCAGAGCGTCCACAGCTATTGCCTGAGGGTCCCTTGACCTGGCGCAATACCCGTCTAGTTTTTTGTTGAGGCGGGACGCCATCATGTCCACCTTTGGTTTTTTCCAACGGTTCACAATCATGTGGAAGACTTCTGGGTGAAGTCCCCACTCTCCCGGGTGGAGGTCGTGCCTGCTGAGGAAGTCTGCTTCCCAGTTTGTCCACTCCCGGAATGAACACTGCTGACAGTGCTATCACATGATTTTCCGCCCAGCGAAGAATCCTTGCAGCTTCTGCCATTGCCCTCCTGCTTCTTGTGCCGCCCTGTCTGTTTGCGTGGGCGACTGCCGTGATGTTGTCTGACTGGATCAGCACCGGCTGACCTTGAAGCAGCGGTCTTGCTAGGCTTAGAGCATTGTAAATGGCCCTTAGCTCCAGGATATTTATGTGAAGTGATGTCTCCAGGCTTGACCACAAGCCCTGGAAATTTCTTCCCTGTGTGACTGCTCCCCAGCCTCGTAGGCTGGCATCCGTGGTCACCAGGACCCAGTCCTGAATGCCGAATCTGCGGCCCTCTAGAAGATGAGCACTCTGCAACCACCACAGGAGAGACACCCTTGTCTTTGGTGACAGGGTTATCCGCTGATGCATCTGAAGATGCGATCCGGACCATTTGTCCAGCAGGTCCCACTGGAAAGTTCTTGCGTGGAATCTGCCGAATGGGATTGCTTCGTAGGAAGCCACCATTTTTCCCAGGACCCCTGTGCATTGATGCACTGACACTTGGCCTGGTTTTAGGAGGTTACTGACTAGCTCGGATAACTCCCTGGCTTTCTCCTCCGGGAGAAACACCTTTTTCTGGACTGTGTCCAGGATCATCCCTAGGAATAGAAGACGTGTCGTCGGGATCAGCTGCGATTTTGGAATATTGAAAATCCAACCGTGCTGCCGCAACACTACTTGAGATAGTGCTACCCCGACTACCAACTGTTCCCTGGATCTTGCCCTTATCAGGAGATCGTCCAAGTAAGGGATAATTAAAACTCCCTTCCTTCGAAGGAGTATCATCATTTCGGCCATTACTTTGGTAAAGACCCGGGGTGCCGTGGACAATCCAAACGGCAGCGTCTGAAACTGATAGTGGCAGTTCTGTACCACAAACCTGAGATACCCTTGGTGAGAAGGGTAAATTGGGACATGGAGGTAAGCATCCTTGATGTCCCGAGACACCATTGTAAGTGTTCAATGACTTTAGATTTAAAATGGGTCTCACCGAGCCGTCCGGCTTCGGTACCACAATAGCGTGGAATAATACCCCTTTCCTTGTTGCAGGAGGGGTACCTTGATTATCACCTGCTGGGAATACAGCTTGTGAATAGCTTCTAATACCGCCTCCCTGTCGGAGGTAAGGCAGACTTTAGGAAATGGCGAGGGGGAGACGTCTTGAATTCCAATTTGTACCCGAGATCCTACCTGAAGGATCCAGGAGTCCACCTGTGAGCGAGCCCACTGTGCGCTGAAATTTTTGAGACGGGCCCCCACCGTACCTGAGTCCGCTTGTAGAGCCCCAGCGTCATGCTGAGGACTTGGCGGAAGTGGGGGAGGACTTCTGTTCCTGGGAACTGGCTGTTTGTTGCAGCCTTTTTCCTCTCCCTCTGCCACGGGGCAGAATTGAGGAGCCTTTTGTCCGCTTGCCCTTATGGGGCCGAAATGGACTGCGCCTGATAATATGGCGTCTTCCTATGCTGAGAGGCTACCTGGGGTACAAACGTGGATTTCCCAGCAGTTGCTGTGGACACTAGGTCTGATAGACCTACCCCAAATAACTCCTCCCCTTTATAAGGCAATACTTCCATATGCCTTTTAGAATCGGCATCACCTGACCACTGCCGCGTCCATAAACCTCTTCTGGCGGATATGGACAGCGCACTGACTGTTGATGCCAGTCGGCAAATATCCCTCTGTGCATCACGCATGCATCTTTTAAATGTTCTACAGTCAGTAATATACTGTCCCTATCAAGGGTATCGATATTTTCAGTCAGGGAGTCAGACCAAGCCACCCCAGCACTGCACATCCAGGCTGAGGCGATCGCTGGTCGCAGTATAATACCAGTATGTGTGTATATACATTTTGGATAGTCTCCTGCTTTCTGTCAGCAGGATCCTTAAGGGCGGCCGTATCAGGAGACGGCAGTGCCACCTGTTTGGACAAGCGTGTGAGCGCTTTTCTACCTTAGGGGGTGTTTCCCAACGTGCCCTATCCTCTGGCGGGAAAGGGTACGTTGCCAATAACCTTTTAGGAATTAACAGTGTTTTATCGGGAGAAACCCACGCTTCAGCACATATTAATTTAATTCCTCAGATGCAAGAAAAACTACAGGTCGTTTTTTCTCACCAAACATAATACCCTTTTTAACGGTTACTGTTGTACTATCAGTAATATGTAAAACAGTTTTCATTGCCTCAATCATGTAACGTGTGGCCCTACTGGAAGTTACATTCGTCTCCTCGTCGTCGACACTGGAGTCAGTATCCGTGTCGACGTCTGTATCTGCCATCTGAGGTAGCGGGCGTTTTAGAGCCCCTGATGGCCTTTGAGACGCCTGGACAGGCCCAAGCCGAGTAGCCGGCTGTCCCATGTCATCAAACTTCTTATGTAAAGAGTTAACACTTTCACGTATTCCTTCCATAAGCCCATCCACTCAGGTGTCGACCCCCTAGGGGGTGACATCTCCACTACAGGCAATTGCTCCGCCTCCACATCATTTTCCTCTTCATACATGTCGACACAGCAGTACCGACACACAGCACACACACAGGGAATGCTCTGATAGAGGACAGGACCCCACTAGCCCTTTGGGGAGACAGAGGGAGAGTATGCCAGCACACACCAGAGCGCTATATATATGTAGGGATAACACTATATAGAGTGTTTTTCACCTTATAGCTGCTGTATATAGTTATACTGCGCCTAATTAGTGCCCCCCCTCTCTTTTTAACCCTTTTCTGTAGTGCAGGACTGCAGGGGAGAGTCAGGGAGACGTCCTTCCAGCGGGGCTGTGAGGGAAAATGGCGCCAGTGTGCTGAGGAGATAGGCCCCGCCCCCTTCTCGGCGGACTTTTCTCCCGCTTTTATCTGTAATCTGGCAGGGGTTAATATACATCCATATAGCCCTGGAGCTATATGTGATATAATTTTAGCCAGCCAAGGTGTTTTTATTGCTTCTCAGGGCGCCCCGCCCCCCAGCGCCCTGCACCCTCAGTGACCGGAGTGTGAAGTGTGTATGAGGAGCAATGGCGCACAGCTGCAGTGCTGTGCACTACCTTGGTGAAGACTGATGTCTTCTGCCGCCGATTTTCCGGACCTCTTCTTGCTTCTGGCTCTGTAAGGGGGCCGGCGGCGCGGCTCTGGGACCGGACTCCGAGGCTGGGCCTGTGTTCGGTCCCTCTGGAGCTAATGGTGTCCAGTAGCCAAGAAGCCCAAGCTGGCTGCAAGCAGGCAGGTTCGCTTCTTCTCCCCTTAGTCCCTCGATGCAGTGAGCCTGTTGCCAGCAGGTCTCACTGAAAATAAAAAACCTAAAACTAAACTTTTCCTAAGAAGCTCAGGAGAGCCTCCTAGATTGCACCCTGCTCGGTCGGGCACAAAAATCTAACTGAGGCTTGGAGGAGGGTCATAGGGGGAGGAGCCAGTGCACACCAGGTAGTCCTAAAGCTTTACTTTTGTGCCCAGACTCCTGCGGAGCCGCTATTCCCCATGGTCCTTACGGAGTTCCCAGCATCCACTAGGACGTCAGAGAAAAACAGTATTTGGAGCAATTATATTCGTTGCACGATATGGATGCAGTAGTCGTAAAAGGCAAGATGTTTATTATTGCTCAAAGTCTTCAATAGGACTCTTCCTCTTGCAGCTATTGCTTAGGGGGTATCACAGCATACACATGTTCAGTAAAAGTACAATTCTTCTTGATCTCACAGAAGATAGACACATTGCAGGGTTCATAATTCTCTCCTTTATCCTATCCGAACACACACTACCACAGGAGGTAAATTCACCCTAGGTCCCTTAAGCAATAAAACTATCTCACAAAATATAAATAAATACAGCGTACATTTCAAAACGGGCAAAACAATTTCCTCCTTCCTTTCATAACCATCTGCTTTAGCATATAACTATATCTTTTCATAAACACTTCCTTAAGATATTCCACACAACAGGGAATTCTAAAATACGGTACAACAAACTGTCTTTTCTCCTGTGTGTCTCTAAGAATTACACAGACACACAATACCCACTGAAGGGAGTTGACTGTAAACGAAGCTTGGTCATTTCACACATGGGGTGTATTCAATACCTGTCGGATCCTTTCGACTATTCAATGAGTTGGCCAAATCAGACTGTCTGATTTGGCCGCTCCCCGCTACTCACCGCCCGCTCCTTCTACACAGGCGCTCCCCGCTCAGTCCCCGCTTGTCTCCACACATGGTCCCGTCCCCGCTGACCTGTTCTCCGTCTTATCTCCCCGGTTCAGACATTGTCAATCAGATTTTTAAAAAAGCGAGATTGACATTGTTGGAACCGGGACTAAAACCTGTTGGATTTGGCAATGTAACACGTGGATCTGCGGCTAAGCCGTCAATACAGGTGGTTTCCGACAAGTCGGGAATTCCAGACTTGTCGGAAAAAATGGCATGGCTTTGAACAGGTCGGAATCCCTTCCGACCTAAATCTGTCGGAAGCTGCTGTCTTTCCGACAAGACGGCAGCTTCTGACACTTATTGAATGTACCTCAAGGTCAGGATAATTACTATATTATTTACTATGTGAGAATGTCCCATGAACAATCTGTTTACAAATGTCAAAACCTTCTAAAATAAAATATCTTCCTATAAGAGCATAAGCCACATATTCAATATTTACAGCTCTTTCATCCATCTAAGCTTTGTTGTTTAGTAATTTGAACAAAAGCGATGTGGCTGGGTCTCCGGCCACAGAGAGCTTCCAATCTAAAAACATATGCATAGCCATTTAATCTATCAAAGCTTTGTCGTTCAGAAATTTGAATTAAAATAAGATTTTACTCACCGGTAAATCTATTTCTCGTAGTCCGTAGTGGATGCTGGGAACTCCGTAAGGACCATGGGGAATAGACGGGCTCCGCAGGAGACTGGGCACTCTAAAAGAAAGATTAGGTACTATCTGGTGTGCACTGGCTCCTCCCTCTATGCCCCTCCTCCAGACCTCAGTTAGGATACTGTGCCCGGAAGAGCTGACACAATAAGGAAGGATTTTGAATCCCGGGTAAGACTCATACCAGCCACACCAATCACACCGTATAACTCGTGATACTATACCCAGTTAACAGTATGAAATATAACTGAGCCTCTCAACAGATGGCTCAACAATAACCCTTTAGTTAGGCAATAACTATATACAAGTATTGCAGACAATCCGCACTTGGGATGGGCGCCCAGCATCCACTACGGACTACGAGAAATAGAATTACCGGTGAGTAAAATCTTATTTTCTCTGACGTCCTAGTGGATGCTGGGAACTCCATAAGGACCATGGGGATTATACCAAAGCTCCCAAACGGGCGGGAGAGTGCGGATGACTCTGCAGCACCGAATGAGAGAACTCAAGGTCCTCCTCAGCCAGGGTATCAAATTTGTAGAATTTAGCAAACGTGTTTGCCCCTGACCAAGTTGCAGCTCGGCAAAGTTGTAAAGCCGAGACCCCTCGGGCAGCCGCCCAAGATGAGCCCACTTTCCTCGTGGAATGGGCTGTTACTGATTTAGGATGCGGCAATCCAGCCGCAGAATGCTCCAGCTGAATTGTGCTACAAATTCAGCGAGCAATAGTCTGCTTAGAAGCAGGAGCACCTAGCTTGTTGGGTGCCTACAGGATAAAAAACGAGTCAGTTTTCCTGACTCCAGCCGTCCTGGAAATATAATTTTTTAAGGCCCTGACTCCGTCCAGTAACTTGGAATCTTCCAAGTCCCTAGTAGCCGCAGGCACTACAATAGGTTGGTTCAAGTGAAAAGCAGATACCACCTTAGGGAGAAACTGGGGACGAGTCCTCAATTCTGCCCTATCCATATGGAAAATCAGATAAGGGCTTTTACATGACAAAGCCGCCAATTCTGACACATGCCTGGCTGAAGCCAGGGCCAATAACATGACCACTTTCCACGTGAGATATTTAAAATCCACAGTTTTAAGTGGCTCAAACCAATGTGATTTTAAGAAACTCAACACCACGTTGAGATCCCAAGGTGCCACAGAAGGCACAAAAAAGGGGCTGAATATGTAGCACTCCCTTTACAAATGTCTGAACTCCAGGCAGCGAAGCCAGTTCTTTCTGGAAGAAAATCGACAGAGCCGAAATCTGGACCTTAATAGGACCCAATTTTAGGCCCATAATTACTCCTGACTGTAGGAAGTGCAGAAAACGACCAAGCTGAAATTCCTCTGTTGGGGCCTTCCTGGCCTCACACCACGCAACATATTTTCGCCAAATACGGTGATAATGGTTTGCGGTTACTTCTTTCCTGGCTTTTATCAGCGTAGGAATGACTTCCTCCGGAATGACCTTTTGCTTTAGGATCCGGAATTCAACCGCCATGCCGTCCAACGCAGCCGCGGTAAGTCTTGGAACAGACAGGGCCCCTGCTGTAGCAGATCCTGTCTGAGCGGTAGAGGCCATGGGTCCTCTGATATTATTTCTTGAAGAAGTTCTGGGTACCAAGCTCTTCTTGGCCCATCCGGAACCACGAGTATCGTTCTTACTCCTCGTTTTCTTATTATTCTCAGTACCTTTGGTATGAGAGGCAGAGGAGGGAATACATAAATCGACTGGTACACCCACGGTGTCACTAGAGCGTCCACAGCTATTGCCTGAGGGGTCCCTTGACCTGGCGCAATATCTAGTTTTTTGTTTAGGCGGGACGTCATCATGTCCACCTGTGGCCTTTCCCAACGGTTTACCAACAGTTGAAAGACTTCTGGATGAAGTCCCCACTCTCCCGGGTGTCGGTCGTGTCTGCTGAGGAAGTCTGCTTCCCAGTTGTCCCCTCCCGGAATGAACACTGCTGACAGTGCTAAGACGTGATTTTCCGCCCATCGGAGAATCCTTGTGGCTTCTGCCATCGCCATCCTGCTTCTTGTGCCGCCCTGTCGGTTTACATGGGCGACTGCCGTGATGTTGTCTGATTGGATCAGTACCGGCTGGTTTTGAAGCAGAGGCCATGCCAGACTTAGGGCATTGTAAATGGCCCTCAGTTCCAGAATATTTATGTGTAGGGACGACTCCTGACTTGACCAAAGTCCTTGGAAATTTCTTCCCTGTGTGACTGCCCCCCAGCCTCGAAGGCTGGCATCCGTGGTTACCAGGACCCAGTCCTGTATGCCGAATCTGCGGCCCTCTTGAAGATGAGCACTCTGCAGCCACCACAGTAGAGATACCCTGGTCCTTGGAGACAGGGTTATCAGCCGATGCATCTGAAGATGCGATTCCGACCACTTGTCCAAGAGGTCCCACTGAAAGGTTCTTGCATGGAACCTGCCGAATGGAATTTTGCTTCGTAAGAAGCTACCATTTTTCCCAGGACTCGTGTGCAGTGATGCACCGATACCTGTTTTGGTTTCAGGAGGTCTCTGACTAGAGATGACAGCTCCTTGGCTTTCTCCTGCGGGAGAAACACTTTTTTTCTGTTCTGTGTCCAGAACCATCCCCAGGAACAGCAGGCGTGTGGTAGGAACCAGCTGTGACTTTGGAATGTATAGAATCCATCCGTGCTGTTGTAGCACTTCCCGAGATAGTGCTACTCCGACCAACAACTGCTCCATGGACCTCGCCTTTATAAGGAGATCGTCCAAGTACGGGATAATTAAAAACTCCCTTTTTTCGAAGGAGTATCATCATTTCTGCCATTACCTTGGTAAAGACCCTCGGTGCCGTGGACAGTCCAAACGGCAGTGTTTGGAATTGGTAATGGCAATCCTGTACCACAAATCTGAGGTACTCCTGGTGAGGATGGTAAATGGGGACATGTAGGTAAGCATCCTTGATGTCCAGGGATACCATGTAATCCCTCTCCTCCAGGCTTGCAATAACCGCCCTGAGCGATTCCATCTTGAACTTGAATTTTTTTATGTATGTGTTCAAGGACTTCAAATTTAAAATGGGTCTCACCGAACCGTCCGGTTTCGGTACCACAAACAGTGTGGAATAGTAACCCCGTCCTTGTTGAAGTAGGGGCACCTTGACTATCACCTGCTGGGAATACAGCTTGTGAATTGCCTCTAGCACAGCCTCCCTGCCTGAGGGAGTTGTCGGCAAGGCAGATTTGAGGAAACGGCGGGGGGGAGACGCCTCGAATTCCAGCCTGTACCCCTGAGATACTACTTGAAGGATCCAGGGATCCACCTGTGAGCGAGCCCACTGATCGCTGAAATTTTTGAGGCGGCCCATCCGTACCTGGCTACGCCTGTGGAGCCCCCGCATCATGCGGTGGACTCAGAGGAAGCGGGGGAAGAATTTTGATTCTGGGAACTGGCTGACTGGTGCAGCTTTTTCCCTCTTCCCTGTGCAGAAAGGAAGCGCCTTTGACCCGCTTGCTTTTCTGAAGCCGAAAGGACTGTACCTGATAATACAGTGCTTTCTTAGGCTGTGAGGAAACCTGAGGTAAAAAATTTTCTTCCCAGCTGTTGCTGTGGATACGAGGTCCCAGAGACCATCCCCAAACAACTCCTCACCCTTATAAGGCTCTATGTGCCTTTTAAAGTCAGCATCACCTGTCTAGTGTCGGGTCTCTAATACCCTCCTGACAGAATGGCCATTGCATTAATTCTGGATGCCAGCCGGCAAAATATCCCTCTGTGCATCCCTCATATATAAGACGACGACTTATGTTCGCAAAATAGTATCCCTGTTTGACAGGGTTACAGACCACGCTGCAGCAGCACTATCTGCAGGTCTCAGTCTAGTACCTGAGTATGTAAATACAGACTTCAGGATAGCCTCCTGCTTTTTATCAGCAGGTACCTTCAAAGTGGCCGTATCCTAAGACGGCAGTGCCACCTTTTTTGACAAACGTGTGAGCGCCTTATCCACCCTAGGGGATACCTCCCAGCGTAACTTATCCTCTGGCGGGAAACGGTACGCCATCAGTAACTTTTTAGAAATTACCAGTTTCTTATCGGGGGAACCCACGCTTTTTCACACTTCATTCACTCATTTGATGGGGGAACAAAACACTGCCTGCTTTTTCTCCCCAAACATAAAACCCTTTTTTAGTGGTACTTGGGTTAATGTCAGAAATGTGTAACACATTTTTTATTGCCGGGATCATGTAACGGATGTTCCTAGTGGATTGTGTATATGTCTCAACCTCGTCAACACTGGAGTCAGACTCCGTGTCGACATCTGTGTCTGCTATCTGAGGGAGCGGGCGTTTTTGAGCCCCTGATGGCCTTTGAGACGCCTGGGCAGGCGCGGGCTGAGAAGCCGGCTGTCCCATAGCTGTTACCTCATCCAGCCTTTTATGTAAGGAGTTGACACTGTCGGTTAATACCTTCCACCTATCCATCCACTCTGGTGTCGGCCCACAGGGGGCGACATCCCATTTATCGGCATCTGCTCCGCCTCCACATAAGCCTCCTCATCAAACATGTCGACACAGCCGTACCGACACACCGCACACACACAGGGAATGCTCTGACTGAGGACAGGACCCCACACAGCCCTTTGGGGAGACAGAGAGAGAGTATGCCAGCACACACCAGAGCGCTATATAATGTAGGGATAAACACTATCACTGAGTGAATTTTCCCCAATAGCTGCTTGTATAAACAATATTGCGCCTAAATTTAGTGCCCCTCCTCTCTTTTTAACCCTTTGAGCCTGAAAACTACAGGGGAGAGCATGAGGAGCTGTCTTCCAGCTACACTGTGAAGAGAAAATGGCGCCAGTGTGCTGAGGGAGATAGCTCCGCCCCTTTTTCGCGGACTTTTCTCCCGCTTTTTTATAGATTCTGGCAGGGGTAATTATCACATATATAGCCTCTGGGGCTATATATTGTGATTATTTTGCCAGCCAAGGTGTTTTTATTGCTGCTCAGGGCGTCCCCCCCCCCCCCCCAGCGCCCTGCACCCTCAGTGACCGGAGTGTGAAGTGTGTATGAGGAGCAATGGCGCACATCTGCAGTGCTGTGCGCTACCTTGGTGAAGACTGAAGTCTTCTGCTGCCGATTTCCCGGACCATCTTCATGCTTCTGGCTCTGTAAGGGGGACGGCGGCGCGGCTCCGGGAACGAACACCAAGGACGGGTCCTGCGGTCGATCCCTCTGGAGCTAATGGTGTCCAGTAGCCTAAGAAGCCCAAGCTAGCTGCAAGCAGGTAGGTTCGCTTCTTCTCCCCTTAGTCCCTCGTTGCAGTGAGCCTGTTGCCAGCAGGTCTCACTGTAAAATAAAAAACCTAACATATACTTTCTTTCTAGGAGCTCAGGAGAGCCCCTAGTGTGCATCCAGCTCGGCCAGGCACAGAAATCTAACTGAGGTCTGGAGGAGGGGCATAGAGGGAGGAGCCAGTGCACACCAGATAGTACCTAATCTTTCTTTTAGAGTGCCCAGTCTCCTGCGGAGCCCGTCTATTCCCCATGGTCCTTACGGAGTTCCCAGCATCCACTAGGACGTCAGAGAAATATATAGTGTTCATGCTAGGCTGTTTTAGCAGGACGCTGACCACTCCCCGATTTTAGAAGGGCAAAATGCATCCTGCCTCTCAGCGACGCCCTGCTGAAACACCCTGCCGCATGCGCAGAAAATCTATTCACATTAGAGCTGGAGCTTGGGGGAAAGCCCAGCACCGCACGCCCCCATCAGCAACGTCGGCAGCTAGGGCATGCCCCCATTAGTGACGTTTGAGGGGGCCGGCCCGCCCACAATAGTGATACCAGCGGGGCCGTTCTCCCTTTTCTGCTTCCCAGGAGGCAATCTGGAGGTTTTGGTTCATACATGTTTGAGGACTGGATCAGTTCTCTATACTTTCCAGTAATTATCTCATCTTGGTCTGATACTGGTGATTTTATCTGTCTGATCATCTAAAAAATAAAAAAACGTGATGCATGATATATCTACATCATCTTTTTTTCTATGATGCCCATGAATAACATCGGAAAGAAAAAGCGGAGAAGCACCTAAAATTGGAACTACACGCGGAAAAAACAAGTCGACTACAGGAACGTATACAATATATTGAATATATTCATTGCACTTTTTTTTATCTGATGTATAAATGCATTTTTCATTTTGAAAATATATGTGATTTATAGAAGGGAGCGCCCAGTATGATTAGTACGAAATTTCTTTTGTGGCATTTGTATTATACCTGCGACATTTCTTTTTTGTGATGGGGAATATGAACTGCTGGCATCAAGAATGTAATGTGCTGCCCTAATAGCTCTTCAGGGTCCATATACCCATACAGCTGTGCACAAGTCGGATCACACGACACGATCTTGCCCTAAAAGACAAAATTATGACATTCAGTGAATAATTGTTCTAGAGCTGGACAACATTTTCCAAGTTACAGTTAAAAGCTGTAACTTTTCCAAGCAAAATTAGTGGGATGTAGTTACGTGACAGACGGTCACAATAACTCCCCCTGCATCCCGGCCACTCAAAATACAGACAGTCCGCATACCGACTAGAAGGGACTATTCCCACTCGTGGGTGTCCACAACACCCATCGAGTGGGAATAGAACCTGCGCTCGCCACCAAGGCCGCAGCATGACGAGCGCAGGGAGCCCGCAAGGGGCTTCCTTGCGCATGCATCCCCCACCCAGCATTCTGCTGCCGGGATCCTGGCATCGGGATGCTGACCACCAGGGAACGCGGCCCCAACCCAAAATTAGTAATACTCTGAAACTTACACCAAAACACAAAAATCTGGACTTTTTCCACTTACGTTAAATGCTACTTTCCATGTTTACTGGGGCATACTGAATAATATGGAGGCATTAAAATATATTAACACCAACCCACCTCTATGTACATTCTATCCTGCGAGAATGCCTCCATAGGCATAAAGCACTTTACGCCATCTAAGGATGGCGTGCGCTGTAAACCAATAGGTACAAACTTTGCAAGGTGCTGAATACCATGTTCTTAAAAGTTGTATTTGGGCTACGGTTTTGTGTTGTGCTTTGTCATATTATAAAACGGTGTGATTTTCACCCGTTATATGCATAAGTGATTTATTTAACCCATGTCACGCTACCAGAAAGGCCAGCAGCAACACAAAATAAGAGCAGCCAGTTGACTAGGAAGGGTAAGAGAGCTAAACATTACCACGGTATCCCCACACCTTGTAATTGCAACAATAAGTAATTGCCCTAAAACCACTAAAGGAGAATAGTGGATAGTACATTGCAGTCATACGCTCCTGGTAATTCAGAAGTACTCACATCCTGCTGGAATGATAAAACAGTGGTGATTGTTTGTAGAGTCTCCAATTGTAGCAGACATTGGTTTTCTACTCGGCTTATCCACAGACATAACACAATCACATCTCCCCCATTCCGCATGGCTTCTACCTGAGGGACAAAGCACAATTATTGCAGGTTTTTACGGTCACTAAGTAGGAAAGCACAGTGCTGGATGCATTTCAGCGATTACAACAAAGAGACCGCGCGGCTGCGTCTTGCGGAGACAATAAATTCAATAGTATATGTAAACTGTATTCATACGTCAAAATGATCTAAAACCATCTCATATACACACACACACACACACACACACACACACACACACACACAATCCCACCAGTATTAATAAAAGAAACTTTATGTATCACTTGGAAACTAATAGTAACAATTAGGATTTGTAGCTCTTCCAGCCACGTTGTTCAAAAAGGATAACTGTTCTTTTGCAAATTCTCATTATATATGTACCGTATCATGCACAGTCTTTTGAAACTCCAGTATATCAATGCAAGCATATATCAATATGTAAATCCAGTTGTAGGGCTCCAATTCTCATTCCAGCCACACTAAGAGAACAAAGTTCTTGTCCAGCTAGCATCTCATTGGCGGCTGTTACATGACATCGCAGTGTATAGTCCCAAACAGTTCCTCTGGATCACCCCAATATAAGTCTTGTGTCACCTGAGAGCGTATTTCATGCAGTGAGCCGCGCTGTTCTGTGCTGATCCTGGCTGTCTCAATTTCAAGCAGGGACGTATCCAGCAGCTAGCAGCAGCTCCAGGGATTGCACAGCAGACAGGTTATCAGAGGATTACAGAGGTATCAATGGACATGGTTATGTATGTTTCATTTAGTGCGGCAATTTGGAAATGCTTGGGGCCAGATAACCATGGCAGAGAATTCACACATGTAGGGAGCAGCAATGCATTTTGGCCTGGTCTGTAGCCTTCTTCAAGCTTGTAATTTGTATTGAGGTGGGCGACTGCCTCTTAATTTATCACTGCAGCTGTGTCTTTACTCCTGTATATCATCAGGTGTTGGGTGTATCCCTTGAATTTCAACAATTAGTGTTCATTCTAACACCCTGCACCTGTCACAACCGCTGCAGTTCCTCTTACCTGTCTGGGGTGTTGCTCTCTGCTCTGCTGCTTCTAGCAGATTCTGGTCTGTATCTCAGTACTGAGATAGACAAGAGTGTGCTAGAAACACCATAGCAGAGAGCGACACCCCAGGCAGGAAGAAGGAACTACATGGGTTGTGACAGGTGCAGGGTGATAGAATGAACACTAAACAATTATAATAAAACTTAACAAAAAACGCACAAATATGCCACAAGTGTAACAGGTGAGTGACTGCTCACAGAATCCAGGGGGAAAAAAATAAGAATTTACTCACCGGTAATTCTATTTCTCGTAGTCCGTAGTGGATGCTGGGAACTCCGTAAGGACCATGGGGAATAGCGGGCTCCGAAGGAGGCTGGGCACTCTAGAAAGATTTATGACTACCTGGTGTGCACTGGCCCCTCCCACTATGACCCTCCTCCAAGCCTCAGTTAGGATACTGTGCCCGGACGAGCGTACACAATAAGGAAGGATTTTGAATCCCGGGTAAGACTCATACCAGCCACACCAATCACACCGTACAACTTGTGATCTGAACCCAGTTAACAGTATGATAACGTAGGAGCCTCTGAAAAGATGGCTCACAACAATAAACAACCCGATTTTTTTGTAACAATAACTATGTACAAGTATTGCAGACAATCCGCACTTGGGATGGGTGCCCAGCATCCACTACGGACTACGAGAAATAGAATTACCGGTGAGTAAATTCTTATTTTCTCTGACGTCCTAGTGGATGCTGGGGACTCCGTCAGGACCATGGGGATTATACCAAAGCTCCCAAACGGGCGGGAGAGTGCGGATGACTCTGCAGCACCGAATGAGAGAACTCCAGGTCCTCCTTAGCCAGGGTATCAAATTTGTAGAATTTTACAAACGTGTTCTCCCCTGACCACATAGCTGCTCGGCAGAGTTGTAATGCCGAGACCCCTCGGGCAGCCGCCCAAGATGAGCCCACCTTCCTTGTGGAGTGGGCATTGACAGATTTAGGCTGTGGCAGGCCTGCCACAGAATGTGCCAGTTGAATTGTGCTACAAATCCAACGAGCAATCGTCTGCTTAGAAGCAGGAGCACCCAGCTTGTTGGGTGCACACAGTATAAACAGCGAGTCAGATTTTCTGACTCCAGCCGTCCTTGAAATATATATTTTCAATGCTCTGACAACGTCCAGCAACTTGGAATCCTCCAAATCGCTAGTAGCCGCAGGCACCACAATAGGCTGGTTCAGGTGAAACGCTGATACCACCTTAGGCAGAAAATGAGGACGCGTCCTCAATTCTGCCCTGTCCGAATGGAAAATCAGATATGGGCTTTTATACGATAAAGCCGCCAATTCCGACACTCTCCTGGCTGAAGCCAGGGCCAGTAGCATGGTTACTTTCCATGTAAGATATTTCAAATCTACCGATTTGAGTGGCTCAAACCAATGGGATTAGTTTGAACCTTAATGGACCCTAATTTGAGGCCCATAGATAATCCTGTTTGCAGGAAATGTAGGAATCGACCCAGTTGAAATTCCTCTGTCGGGGCCTTCCTGGCCTCACACCATGCAACATATTTTCTCCAAATGCGGTGATAATGTTGTGCAGTCACCTCCTTCCTGGCTTTGACCAGGGTAGGGATGACATCTTCCGGAATGCCTTTTTCCCTTAGGATCCGGCGTTCAACCGCCATGCCGTCAAACGCAGCAAGTCTTGGAATAGACACGGTCCCTGCTGAAGCAGATCCCTTCTTAGAGGTAGAGGCCACGGATCTTCCGTGAGCATCTCCTGAAGTTCCGGGTACCAAGTCCTTCTTGGCCAGTCCGGAGCCACTAGTATCGTTCTTACTCCCCTTTGCCGTATAATTCTCAGTACCTTGGGTATGAGAGGCAGAGGAGGGAACGCATACACTGACTGGTACACCCATGGTGTTACCAGAGCGTCCACAGCTATTGCCTGAGGGTCTCTTGACCTGGCGCAATACCTGTCCAGTTTTTTGTTGAGGCGGGATGCCATCATGTCCACCATTGGTCTTTCCCAATGGACTACAATCATGTGGAAGACTTCTGGATGAAGTCCCCACTCTCCCGGGTGAAGATCGTGTCTGCTGAGGAAGTCTGCTTCCCAGTTGTCCACTCCCGGGATGAACACTGCTGACAGTGCTATCACATGATTTTCCGCCCAGCGAAGAATCCTTGCAGCTTCTGCCATTGCCCTCCTGCTTCTTGTGCCGCCCTGTCTGTTTACGTGGGCGACTGCCGTGATGTTGTCCGACTGGATCAACACCGGCTGACCCTGAAGCAGAGGTTTTGCCAGGCTTAGAGCATTGTAGATTGCTCTTAGTTCCAGTATATTTATGTGAAGAGACGTTTCCAGGCTTGACCACACGCCCTGGAAGTTTCTTCCTTGTGTGACCGCTCCCCAGCCTCTCAGGCTGGCATCCGTGGTCACTAGGACCCAGTTCTGTATGCCGAATCTGCGGCCCTCTAACAGATGAGCACTCTGCAACCACCATAGCAGAGAGACCCTTGTCCTTGTCGACAATTTTATCCGCTGATGCATCTGCAGATGCGATCCGGACCATTTGTCTAGCAGATCCCACTGAAAAATTTGTGCATGGAATCTGCCGAATGGAATCGCTTCGTAAGAAGCCACCATTTTTCCCAGGACTCTTGTGCATTGATGCACAGACACTGTCCCTGGTTTTAGGAGGTTCCTGACGAGTTCGGATAACTCCCTGGCTTTCTCCTCCGGAAGAAATACCTTTTTCTGAACAGTGTCCAGAATCATCCCTAGGAACAGCAGACGTGTCGTCGGGATCAGTTGGGATTTTGGAAAATTCAGAATCCACCCGTGCTGTTGGAGCACTACTTGTGTGAAGGGCAAATTGGGACATGAAGGTAAGCATCCTTGATGTCCAAGGACACCATAAAATCCCCTTCTTCCAGATTCGCTATCACTGCTCTGAGTGACTCCATCTTGAACTTGAATTTTTGTATGTACAGGTTCAGAGATTTCAGATTTAGAATAGGTCTTACCGAGCCGTCCGGCTTCGGTACCACAAATAGCGTGGAGTAATACCCCTTTCCCTGTTGTAGAAGGGGTACCTTGATTATCACCTGCTGAGAATACAGCTTGTGAATGGCTTCCAATACCGTCGCCCTGTCTGAGGGAGACGTTGGCAAAGCAGATTTTAGGAACCGGCGAGGGGGAGACTTCTCGAATTCCAACCTGTAACCCTGAGATACTACCTGCAGGATCCAGGGGTCCACCTGCGAGTGAGCCCACTGTGCGCTGAAATTCTTGAGGCGACCCCCCACCGCCCCTGAGTCCGCTTGTAAGGTCCCAGCGTCATGCTGAGGCCTTTGCAGAAGCCGGGGAGGACTTCTGCTCCTGGGAAGGGGCTGCTTGCTGCAGTCTCTTACCCTTTCCTTTGCCTCGGGGCAAATATGAATGTCCTTTTGCTCGCTTGTTCTTATAGGAACGAAAGGACTGCGGCTGAAAAGACTGCGGCTTTTTCTGCTGGGAGGGGACTTGAGGTAAAAAGGTGGACTTCCCGGCTGTTGCCGTGGCTACCAAATCCGATAGACCGACCCCAAATAATTCCTCCCCTTTATACGGCAATACTTCCCTATGCCGTTTGGAATCCGCATCGCCTGACCACTGTCGTGTCCATAGACTTCTTCTTGGACATCGCACTTACTCTTGATGCCAGAGTGCAGATATCCCTCTGTGCATCTCGTATATAAAGGAATGCATCCTTTAATTGCTCTATAGTCAATAAAATACTGTCCCTATCCAGGGTATCAATATTTTCAGTCAGGGAATCCGACCAAGCCACCCCAGCACTGCACATCCAGGCTGAGGCGATTGCTGGTCGCAGTATAACACCAGTATGTGTGTATATACTTTTTAGAGTATTTTCCAGCCTCCTATCAGCTGGATCCTTGAGGGCGGCCGTATCAGGAGACGGTAACGCCACTTGTTTGGATAAACGTGTGAGCGCCTTGTCCACCCTAGGGGGTGTTTCCCAGCGCGCCCTAACCTCTGGCGGGAAAGGGTATAATGCCAATAACTTCTTTGAGATTAGCAGTTTTTTATCAGGGGTAACCCACGCTTCATCACACACGTCATTCAATTCCACTGATTCAGGAAAAACTACAGGTAGTTTTTTCAGACCCCACATAATACCCCTTTTTGTGGTACTTGCAGTATCAGAGATATGCAAAGCCTCCTTCATTGCCGTAATCATATAACGTGTGGCCCTACTGGAAAATACGTTTGTTTCTTCACCGTCGACACTAGATTCGGTGTCCGTGTCTGGGTCTGTGTCGACCGACTGAGGCAAAGGGCGTTTTACAGCCCCTGACGGTGTTTGAGACGCCTGTACAGGTACTAACTGGTTTGCCGGTCGTCTCATGTCGTCAACCGACTTTTGCAGCGTGCTGACATTATCACGTAATTCCATAAACAAAGCCATCCATTCCGGTGTCGACTCCCTAGGGGGTGACATCACCATTACCGGCAATTGCTCCGCCTCCACACCAACATCGTCCTCATACATGTCGACACACACGTACCGACACACAGCAGACACACAGGGAATGCTCTGATAGAAGACAGGACCCCACTAGCCCTTTGGGGAGACAGAGGGAGAGTTTGCCAGCACACACCAAAGCGCTATAATTATATAGGAACAACCTTATATAAGTGTTGTTTCCTTATAGCTGCTTAAATATATATAATATCGCCAAAAAATGCCCCCCCTCTCTGTTTTTTACCCTGTTTCTGTAGTGCAGTGCAGGGGAGAGCCTGGGAGCCTTCCTAGCAGCGGAGCGGTGTAGGAAAATGGCGCTGTGTGCTGAGGAGATAGGCCCCGCCCCCTATTCCGGCGGGCTCTTCTCCCGGTTTTTCTGAGACCTGGCAGGGGTGAAATACATCCATATAGCCTCATGGACTATATGTGATGTATTCTTTTTAGCCAGAAAGGTATTAACATTGCTGCCCAGGGCGCCCCCCCCAGCGCCCTGCACCCTCAGTGACCGCCGGTGTGAAGTGTGCCTGAGCGCAATGGCGCACAGCTGCAGTGCTGTGCGCTACCTCATGAAGACTGAAAAGCCTTCAGCCGCCGGTTTCTGGACCTCTTCTTACTTCGGCATCTGCAAGGGGGTTGGCGGCGCGGCTCCGGTGACCCATCCAGGCTGTACCTGTGATCGTCCCTCTGGAGCTAGTGTCCAGTAGCCGAAGAAGCAAATCCATCCTGCACGCAGGTGAGTTCACTTCTTCTCCCCTAGGTCCCTCGTTGCAGTGAGCCTGTTGCCAGCAGGACTCACTGAAAATAATAAAACTATCAAAACTTTTACTCTAAGCAGCTCTTTATGAGAGCCACCTAGATTGCACCCTGCTCGGACGGGCACAAAAACCTAACTGAGGCTTGGAGGAGGGTCATAGGGGGAGGAGCCAGTACACACCACCTAGTGGTCAAACTTTTAAATTTTGTGCCCTGTCTCCTGCGGAGCCGCTATTCCCCATGGTCCTGACGGAGTCCCCAGCATCCACTAGGACGTCAGAGAAACTACGGGTAGTTTTTTCTCCCCAAACATAATACCCTTTTTAGTGGTACCTGTATTTATATCAGAAATGTGTAACACCTCTTTCATTGCCTCAATCATGCAGTGAATGGCCTTAGTGGGCATCAGGTTAGACTCATCGTCGTCGACACTGGTGTCAGTATCAGTGTCGACATCTGGGTCTGCGGTCTGAGGTAGCGGGCGTTTTAGAGCCCCTGATGACCTGTGCGACGCCAGGACAGGCCCGAGCTGAGAAGTCGGCTGTCCCACATTTGGCATGTCGTCAAATTTCTTATGTAAGGAGTCCTATACGTGCACTCATTTCTTTCCATAAGCTCAACCACTCAGGTGTCTGCCCCGCAGGGGGTGACATCCCTTCTAAAGGCATCTGCTCCGTCTCCACATCATTATCCTCATCAAACATGTCGACACAGCCGTACCGACACACCGCACACACACAAGGAATGCTCCAACAGAGGACAGGACCCACAAAAGCCCTTTGGGGGGACAGAGTGAGAGTATGCCAGCACACACCAGAGCGCTATATAATGCAGGGACTAACTAACTGAGTTATGTCCCCTATAGCTGCTTTTTCTATATAATTTATACAGCGCCTAAATTTAGTGCCCCCCCTCTCTTTTTTTACCCTTTTCTGTAGTGTAGACTGCAGGGGAGAGCCAGGGAGCTTCCTTCCAGCGGATCTGTGAAGGAGAAATGGCGCCAGTGTGCTGCAGGAGATAGCTCCGCCCCTTTTCCGGGGACTATTCTCCCGCTTTTTTCTGGATTCTGGCAGGGGTATTTTCCACATATATAGCCTCTGGGGCTATATATTGTGGTATTTTTGCCAGCCAAGGTGTTATAATTGCTTCTCAGGGAGCCCCCCCCCCCAGCGCCCTGCACCCTCAGTGACCGGACTGTGAAGTGTGTGTGAGGAGCAATGGCGCACAGCTGCAGTGCTGTGCGCTACCTTGGTGAAGACTGATGTCTTCTGCCGCCGATTTTCCGGACCTCTTCTTGCTTCTGGCTCTGTAAGGGGGACGGCGGCGCGGTTCCGGGACCGAACACCAAGGACTGGGCCTGCGGTCGATCCCTCTGGAGCTAATGGTGTCCAGTAGCCTAAGAAGCCCAATCCGGCTGCAAGCAGGCGAGTTCGCTTCTTCTCCCCTTAGTCCCTCGCTCCAGTGAGCCTGTTGCCAGCAGGTCTCACTGAAAATAAAAAACCTAAATCTATACTTTCTTTCTAAGGGCTCAGGAGAGCCCCTAGTGTGCATCCAACCTCGGCCGGGCACAAAATCTAACTGAGGCTTGGAGGAGGGTCATAGTGGGAGGGGCCAGTGCACACCAGGTAGTCATAAATCTTTCTAGAGTGCCCAGCCACCTTCGGAGCCCGCTATTCCCCATGGTCCTTACGGAGTTCCCAGCATCCACCAGGACGTCAGAGAAATAAGATTTTACTCACCGGTAAATCTATTTCTCGTAGTCCGTAGTGGATGCTGGGACTCCGTAAGGACCATGGGGAATAGCGGCTCCGCAGGAGACTGGGCACAACTAAAGAAAGCTTTAGGACTATCTGGTGTGCACTGGCTCCTCCCACTATGACCCTCCTCAAGACCTCAGTTAGGATACTGTGCCCGGAAGAGCTGACACAATAAGGAAGGATTTTGAATCCCGGGTAAGACTCATACCAGCCAGAGATGAGCGGATTCGGTTTTACTCGGTTCTCAAAACCGAATCTTATTGGCTATCCAAAACACGTGACATCCGTGAGCCAATTAGATGCCGTTTTGAGAACCGAGTAAAACCGAACCCGCTCATCTCACACCGTATAACTCGTGATACTATAACCAGTTAACAGTATGAAATATAACGGAGCCTCTCAACAGATGGCTCAACAATAACCCTTTAGTTAGGCAATAACTAAATACAAGTATTGCAGACAATCCGCACTTGGGATGGGCGCCCAGCATCCACTACGGACTACGAGAAATAGATTTACCGGTGAGTAAAATCTTATTTTCTCTGACGTCCTAAGTGGATGCTGGGACTCCGTAAGGACCATGGGGATTATACCAAAGCTCCCAAACGGGCGGGAGAGTGCGGATGACTCTGCAGCACCGAATGAGCAAACTCTAGGTCCTCCTCAGCCAGGGTATCAAACTTGTAGACTCTTGCAAAAGTGTTTGAACCCGACCAAGTAACAGCTCGGCAAATTTGTAAAGCCGAGACCCCTCGGGCAGCCGCCCAAGAAGAGCCCACTTTCCTCGTGGAATGGGCTTTTACAGATTTAGGGTGCGGCAGTCCAGCCGCAGAATGTGCAAGTTGAATCGTGCTACAGATCCAGCGAGCAATAGTCTGCTTAGAAGCAGGAGCACCCAGCTTGTTGGGTGCATACAGGATAAATAGCGAGTCCGTTTTCCTGACTCCAGCCGTCCTGGAAACATATTTTTTCAGGGCCCTGACTACGTCCAGCAACTTGGAATCCTCCAAATCCCAAGTAGCCGCAGGCACCACAATAGGTTGGTTCACATGAAAAACTGATACCACCTTAGGAAGGAATTGGGAACGAGTCCTCAATTCCGCCCTATCCATATAAAAAAAATTAGATAAGGGCTTTTGCAAGATAAAGCCGCTAATTCTGATACACGCCTGGCCGACGCCAAGGCCAACAGCATGACCACTTTCCACGTGAGGTATTTTAGCTCCACGGATTTAAGTGGCTCAACCCAATGTGACTTCAGGAAATCCAACACCACGTTGAGATCCCACGGTGCCACTGGAGGCACAAACGGGGGCTGACTATGCAGCACTCCCTTAACAAAAGTCTGAACTTCAGGCAGTGAAGTCAGTTCTATTTTGGAAGAAAATCGATAGAGCTGAAATCTGGACCTTAATGGAACCCAATTTTAGGCCCATAGTCACCCCTGACTGTAGGAAGAGCAGAAATCGACCTAGCTGAAATTCCTCCGTTGGGGCCTTCCTGGACTCACAGCACGCAACATATTTCCGCCATATGCGGTGATAATGGTTTGCGTTCACTTCTTTCCTAGCTTTAATTAGCGTAGGGATAACTTCCTCCGGAATGCCCTTTTCCTTCAGGATCCGGCGTTCAACCGCCATGCCGTCAAATGCAGCCGCGGTACGTCTTGGAACAGACAGGCCCCCGCTGCAGCAGGTCCTGTCTGAGCGGCAGAGGCCATGGGTCCTCTGAGATCATTTCTTGGAGTTCTGGGTACCAAGCTCTTCTTGGCCAATCCGGAACAATGAGTATAGTTCTTACTCCTCTCATTATTCTCATTACCCTGGGTATGAGAGGCAGAGAAGGGAACACATACACCGACTGGTACACCCACGGCGTTACCAGAGCGTCCACAGCTATCGCCTGAGGGTCCCTTGACCTGGCGCAATATCTTTTTAGCTTTTTGTTGAGGCGGGACGCCATAATGTCCACCTGTGGCCTTTCCCAACGGTGTACCATCATTTGGAAAACTTCTGGATGAAGTCCCAACTCTCCCGGGTGGAGGTCGTATCTGCTGAGAAAGTCTGCTTCCCAGTTGTCCACTCCGGGAATGAACACTGCTGACAGTGCTAACACATGATTTTCCGCCCATCGGAGAATCCTTGTGGCTTCTGCCATCGCCATCCTGCTTCTTGTGCCGCCCTGCCGGTTTACATGAGTGACCGCCGTGATGTTGTCTGACTGGATCAGCACCGGCCGGTGTTGAAGCAGGGGTCTAGCCTGACTTAGGGCATTGTAAATGGCCCTTAGTTCCAGAATATTTTTGTGTAGGGAAGTCTCCTGACTTGTCCATAGTCCTTGGAAGTTTCTTCCCTGTGTGACTGCCCCCCAGCCTCGAAGGCTGGCATCCGTGGTCACCAGGACCCAGTCCTGTATGCCGAATCTGCGGCCCTCTAGAAGATGAGCACTCTGCAGCCACCACAACAGCGACACCCTGGCACTTGGAGACAGGGTTATCCGCCGATGCATCTGAAGATGCGACCCGGACCACTTGTCCAACAGATCCCACTGGAAGATCCTTGCATGGGACCTGGCGAATGGAATTTCTTCGTAAGAAGCTACCATCTTTCCCAGGGCTCGCGTGCATTGATGCACCGACACTTGTATTTGTATTAGGAGGTCTCTGTCTAGAGACGACAAATCCTTGGACTTCTCCTCCGGGAGAAACCCTTTTTATCCTGGTTCTGTGTCCAGAACCGTACCCAGGAACAGTAGACGCGTCGTAGGAACCAGCTGCGACTTTGGAATATTCAGAATCCAGCCGTGCTGTTGTAGCACTTCCCGAGATAGTGCTACTCCGACGAACAACTGCTCCCTGGACCTCGACTTTATAAGGAGATCGTCCAAGTACGGGATAATTATTTCGGCCATTACCTTGGTAAATACCCTCGGTGCCGGGGACAGACCAACGGCAACATCTGGAATTGGTAATGACAATCCTGTACCACAATTTTGAGGTACTCCTGGTGAGGAGGGTAAATAGGCACATGCAGGTAAGCATCCTTGATGTCCAGTGATACTTGCAATAATCGCCCTGAGCGATTCCATTTTGAACTTGAAACTTCGTATATAAGTGTTCAAAGATTTCAATTTTAGAATGGGTCTCACCGAACCGTCTGGTTTCGGTACCACAAACATTTTGGAATAGTAACCCCGGCCTTGTTGAAGGAGGGGTACCTTGATTTCACCTGCTGGAAGTACAGCTTGTGAATTGCTGCCAGTACTACCTCCCTTTCTCCGAGGGCAGCAGGCAAGGCTGATGTGAGGTAACGGCGAGGGGGAGTCGCCTCGAACTCCAGCTTGTATCCCTGTGATACTACTTGCAGAACCTAGGGATCCACCTGTGGGCAAGCCCACTGGTCCCTGAAGTTCCCAAGACGCGCCCCCACCGCACCTGTCTCCACCTGTGGAGCCCCAGCGTCATGCGGTGGACTCAGAGGAAGCGGGGGAAGATTTTTGATCCTGGGAACTGGCTGTCTGGTGCAGCTTTTTCCTTCTTCCCTTGTCTCTGTGCAGAAAGGATGCGCCTTTGACCCGCTTGCTTTTCTGAAGCCGAAAGGACTGTACCTGAAAATACGGTGCTATCTTAGGCTGTGAGGAAACCGGAGGTAAAAATTTTTCTTCCCAGCTGTTGCTGTGGATACGAGGTCCCAGAGACCATCCTTAAACAATTCCTCACCCTTATAAAAGGCAGAATCTCCATGTGCCTTTTAAAAGCAGCATCACCTGTCCACTGCCGGGTCTCTAATACCCTCCTGGCAGAATGGACATTGCATTAATTCTGGATGCCAGCCGGCAAATATCCCTCTGTGCATCCCTCATATATAAGACGACGTCTTTAATATGCTCTATGTTAGCAAAATATTATCCCTGTCTAGGGTATTAATATTATCTGACAGGGTATCAGACCACGCTGCAGCAGCACTATTTATGCTGAGGCAATTGCAGGTCTCAGTATAGTACCTGAGTGTGTATATACAGACTTCAGGATAGCCTCCTGCTTTTTATCAGCAGGCTCCCTCAAAGTGGCCGTATACCAAGACGGCAGTGCCACCTTTTTTGACAAACGTGTGAGCGCCTTATCCACCCTAGGGGATATCTCCCAACGTGACCTATCCTCTGGCGGGAAAGGGTACGCCAGCAGTAACTTTTTAGAAATTACCAGTTTCTTATCGGGGGAACCCACGCTCTTTACACACTTCATTCACTCATCTGATGGGGGAACAAAACACTGGCTGCTTTTTCTCCCCAAACATAAAACCCCTTTTATGTGGTACTTGGGTTCATGTCAGAAATGTGTAACACATTTTTCATTGCCGAGATCATGCAACGGATGTTCCTAGTGGATTGTGTATATGTCTCAACCTCGTCGACACTGGAGTCAGACTCCGTGTCGACATCTGTGTCTGCCATCTGAGGTAACGGGCGTTTTTTGAGCCCCTGATGGCCTTTGAGACGCCTGGGCAGGCGCGGGCTGAGAAGCCGGCTGTCCCACAGATGTTACGTCATCCAGCCTTTTATGTAAGGAGTTGACATTGTCGGTTAATACCTTCCACCTATCCATCCACTCTGGTGTCGGCCCCACAGGGGGCGACATCCCATTTATCGGCCTCTGCACCGCCTCCACTTAACCTTCCTCATCCAACATGTCGACACAGCCGTACCGACACACCGCACACACACAGGGAATGCTCTGACTGAGGACAGGACCCCACAAAGTCCTTTGGGGAGGCAGAGAGAGAGTATGCCAGCACACACCAGAGCGCTATATAATGCAGGGATTAACACTATAACTGAGTGATTTTTCCCCCAATAGCTGCTTGTATACACATATTGCGCCTAAATTTAGTGCCCCCCCCTCTCTTTTTAACCCTTTGAGCCTGAAAACTACAGGGGAGAGCCTAGGGAGCTGTCTTCCAGCTGCACTGTGAAGAAAAAATGGCGCCAGTGTGCTGAGGGAGATAGCCCCGCCCCTTTTTCGGCTGACTTTTCTCCCGCTTTTTTCATGGATTCTGGCAGGGGTAATTTATCACATATACAGCCCTGGGACTATATATTGTGATGATTTGCCAGCCAAGGTGTATTATATTGCCCTCAGGGCGCCCCCCCCCAGCGCCCTGCACCCATCAGTGACCGGAGTGTGAGGTGTGCATGAGGAGCAATGGCGCACAGCTGCAGTGCTGTGCGCTACCTTGTTGAAGACAGAAGTCTTCAGCCGCCGATTTTCCGGAACACTTCTTGCTTCTGGCTCTGTAAGGGTGCCGGCGGCGCGGCTCCGGGACCGAACGATCGAGGTCGGGTCCTGTGTTCGATCCCTCTGGAGCTAATGGTGTCCAGTAGCCTAAGAAGCCCAAGCTACCACCAGTTAGGTAGGTTCGCTTCTTCTCCCCTTAGTCCCTCGCTGCAGTGAGTCTGTTGCCAGCAGATCTCACTGTAAAATAAAAAACCTAAAATATACTTTCTTTCTAGGAGCTCAGGAGAGCCCCTAGTGTGCATCCAGCTCAGCCGGGCACAAGATTCTAACTGTGGTCTGGAGGAGGGTCATAGTGGGAGGAGCCAGTGCACACCAGGTAGTCCTAAAGCTTTCTTTAGTTGTGCCCAGTCTCCTGCGGAGCCGCTATTCCCCATGGTCCTTACGGAGTCCCAGCATCCACTTAGGACGTCAGAGAAAACGGTGGCACTTTATACTTCTGGAAGGCTGCTTCTGAGATACAGTAAAATTATTGCTTATAACCTGATCAGACCAATATTTAGCTATCAGAAACATTTTATTATTAACTATAACAAAGCAGGCAAAGTCTGAATTCACAGGCGTAAACCGGTCAGCAAAAAATACAACCAAGACCTGGAAAGCAGCGCTTCTGATTCGATTCAATTCCCTTAGTTCTTCTGAGACTTACTGTACATAGGGGTATATGCAATTAGCGGCGAATCGCGGCAATTTTTCGCCCGTTTTTTAATTCGACACAATTCGACCGTCGAATTCCGGCAAGTGGGTGCCGAAACTTACCATATTCAATAAAAAACGGATTCGACAGTCCCGCTGTCGAAAAACGGCCGATTTGACAGATTTTGATCCGATTTTTAAAATACGGGGAAAAACGATAAAAAACCCGAAAAAAAATTGCGTGGGGTCCCCCCTCCAAAGCATAACCAGCCTCGGGCTCTTCGAGCCGGTCCTGGTTCTAAAAATCCGGGGGGAAGGGGGGGGGGGGTAAATGACAGGGGATCCCCCATATTTTTAAAACCAGCACCGGGCTCTGCGCCTGGTGCTGGTGCAAAAAATACAGGGGACAAAAAGCGTAGGGGTCCCCCGTATTTTTTACACCAGCATCGGGCTCCACTAGCTGGACAGATAATGCCACAGCCGGGGGTCACTTTTATACAGCGCCCTGCGGCCGTGGCATTAAATATCCAACTAGTCACCTCTGGCCGGGGTACCCTGGGGGAGTGGGGACCCCTTCAATCAAGGGGTCCCCCCCCCAGCCACCCAAGGGCCAGGGGTGAAGCCCGAGGCTGTCCCCCCCAATCCAAGGGCAGCGGATGGGGGGCTGATAGCCTTGAGAAATGTGAAAGAATATTGTTTTTTCCAGTAGTACTACAAGTCCCAGCAAGCCTCCCCCGCAAGCTGGTACTTGGAGAACCACAAGTACCAGCATGCGGGAGAAAAACGGGCCCGCTGGTACCTGTAGTTCGACTGGGAAAAAAAATACCCAAATAAAAACAGGAGACACACCGTGAAAGTAAAAATAAGAATTTACTCACCGGTAATTCTATTTCTCGTAGTCCGTAGTGGATGCTGGGGACTCCGTCAGGACCATGGGGAATAGCGGCTCAGCAGGAGACAGGGCACAAAATTTAAAAGTTTGACCACTAGGTGGTGTGTACTGGCTCCTCCCCCTATGACCCTCCTCCAAGCCTCAGTTAGGATACTGTGCCCGGACGAGCGTACACAATAAGGAAGGATTTTGAATCCCGGGTAAGACTCATACCAGCCACACCAATCACACCGTACAACTTGTGATCTGAACCCAGTTAACAGTATAACGTAGGAGCCTCTGAAAAGATGGCTCACAACAATAAACAACCCGATTTTTTTGTAACAATAACTATGTACAAGTATTGCAGACAATCCGCACTTGGGATGGGCGCCCAGCATCCACTACGGACTACGAGAAATAGAATTACCGGTGAGTAAATTCTTATTTTCTCTGACGTCCTAGTGGATGCTGGGGACTCCGTCAGGACCATGGGGATTATACCAAAGCTCCCAAACGGGCGGGAGAGTGCGGATGACTCTGCAGCACCGAATGAGAGAGCTCCAGGTCCTCCTTAGCCAGGGTATCAAATTTGTAGAATTTTACAAACGTGTTCTCCCCTGACCACGTAGCTGCTCGGCAGAGTTGTAATGCCGAGACCCCTCGGGCAGCCGCCCAAGATGAGCCCACCTTCCTTGTGGAGTGGGCATTGACAGATTTAGGCTGTGGCAGGCCTGCCACAGAATGTGCCAGTTGAATTGTGCTACAAATCCAACGAGCAATCGTCTGCTTAGAAGCAGGAGCACCCAGCTTGTTGGGTGCACACAGTATAAACAGCGAGTCAGATTTTCTGACTCCAGCCGTCCTTGAAATATATATTTTCAATGCTCTGACAACGTCCAGCAACTTGGAATCCTCCAAATCGCTAGTAGCCGCAGGCACCACAATAGGCTGGTTCAGGTGAAACGCTGATACCACCTTAGGCAGAAAATGAGGACGCGTCCTCAATTCTGCCCTGTCCGAATGGAAAATCAGATATGGGCTTTTATACGATAAAGCCGCCAATTCCGACACTCTCCTGGCTGAAGCCAGGGCCAGTAGCATGGTTACTTTCCATGTAAGATATTTCAAATCTACCGATTTGAGTGGCTCAAACCAATGGAATTTGAGAAAATCCAAAACTACATTGAGATCCCACGGTGCCACTGGGGGCACAACCGGGGGCTGTATATGTAGTACTCCTTTTACAAAAGTCTGGACTTCAGGAACTGAAGCCAATTCTTTCTGGAAGAAAATCGACAGGGCCGAAATTTGAACCTTAATGGACCCTAATTTGAGGCCCATAGATAATCCTGTTTGCAGGAAATGTAGGAATCGACCCAGTTGAAATTCCTCTGTCGGGGCCTTCCTGGCCTCACACCATGCAACATATTTTCTCCAAATGCGGTGATAATGTTGTGCAGTCACCTCCTTCCTGGCTTTGACCAGGGTAGGGATGACCTCTTCCGGAATGCCTTTTTCCCTTAGGATCCGGCGTTCAACCGCCATGCCGTCAAACGCAGCCGCGGTAAGTCTTGGAATAGACACGGTCCCTGCTGAAGCAGATCCCTTCTTAGAGGTAGAGGCCACGGATCTTCCGTGAGCATCTCCTGAAGTTCCGGGTACCAAGTCCTTCTTGGCCAGTCCGGAGCCACTAGTATCGTTCTTACTCCCCTTTGCCGTATAATTCTCAGTACCTTGGGTATGAGAGGCAGAGGAGGGAACGCATACACTGACTGGTACACCCATGGTGTTACCAGAGCGTCCACAGCTATTGCCTGAGGGTCTCTTGACCTGGCGCAATACCTGTCCAGTTTTTTGTTGAGGCGGGACGCCATCATGTCCACCATTGGTCTTTCCCAATGGACTACAATCATGTGGAAGACTTCTGGATGAAGTCCCCACTCTCCCGGGTGAAGATCGTGTCTGCTGAGGAAGTCTGCTTCCCAGTTGTCCACTCCCGGGATGAACACTGCTGACAGTGCTATCACATGATTTTCCGCCCAGCGAAGAATCCTTGCAGCTTCTGCCATTGCCCTCCTGCTTCTTGTGCCGCCCTGTCTGTTTACGTGGGCGACTGCCGTGATGTTGTCCGACTGGATCAACACCGGCTGACCCTGAAGCAGAGGTTTTGCCAGGCTTAGAGCATTGTAGATTGCTCTTAGTTCCAGTATATTTATGTGAAGAGACGTTTCCAGGCTTGACCACACGCCCTGGAAGTTTCTTCCTTGTGTGACCGCTCCCCAGCCTCTCAGGCTGGCATCCGTGGTCACTAGGACCCAGTTCTGTATGCCGAATCTGCGGCCCTCTAACAGATGAGCACTCTGCAACCACCATAGCAGAGAGACCCTTGTCCTTGTCGACAATTTTATCCGCTGATGCATCTGCAGATGCGATCCGGACCATTTGTCTAGCAGATCCCACTGAAAAATTCGTGCATGGAATCTGCCGAATGGAATCGCTTCGTAAGAAGCCACCATTTTTCCCAGGACTCTTGTGCATTGATGCACAGACACTGTCCCTGGTTTTAGGAGGTTCCTGACGAGTTCGGATAACTCCCTGGCTTTCTCCTCCGGAAGAAATACCTTTTTCTGAACAGTGTCCAGAATCATCCCTAGGAACAGCAGACGTGTCGTCGGGATCAGTTGGGATTTTGGAAAATTCAGAATCCACCCGTGCTGTTGGAGCACTACTTGAGTTAGTGCTACTCCGACCTCCAGCTGTTCTCTGGATCTTGCCCTTATCAGGAGATCGTCCAAGTAAGGGATAATTAATACGCCTTCTCTTCGAAGAAGGATCATCATTTCGGCCATTACCTTGGTAAAGACCCTGGGTGCCGTGGACAATCCAAACGGCAGCGTCTGAAACTGATAATGACAGTTTTGTACCACGAACCTGAGGTACCCTTGGTGTGAAGGGCAAATTGGGACATGAAGGTAAGCATCCTTGATGTCCAAGGACACCATAAAATCCCCTTCTTCCAGATTCGCTATCACTGCTCTGAGTGACTCCATCTTGAACTTGAATTTTTGTATGTACAGGTTCAGAGATTTCAGATTTAGAATAGGTCTTACCGAGCAGTCCGGCTTCGGTACCACAAATAGCGTGGAGTAATACCCCTTTCCCTGTTGTAGAAGGGGTACCTTGATTATCACCTGCTGAGAATACAGCTTGTGAATGGCTTCCAATACCGTCGCCCTGTCTGAGGGAGACGTTGGCAAAGCAGATTTTAGGAACCGGCGAGGGGGAGACTTCTCGAATTCCAACCTGTAACCCTGAGATACTACCTGCAGGATCCAGGGGTCCACCTGCGAGTGAGCCCACTGTGCGCTGAAATTCTTGAGGCGACCCCCCACCGCCCCTGAGTCCGCTTGTAAGGTCCCAGCGTCATGCTGAGGCCTTTGCAGAAGCCGGGGAGGACTTCTGCTCCTGGGAAGGGGCTGCTTGCTGCAGTCTCTTACCCTTTCCTTTGCCTCGGGGCAAATATGAATGTCCTTTTGCTCGCTTGTTCTTATAGGAACGAAAGGACTGCGGCTGAAAAGACTGCGTCTTTTTCTGCTGGGAGGGGACTTGAGGTAAAAAGGTGGACTTCCCGGCTGTTGCCGTGGCTACCAAATCCGATAGACCGACCCCAAATAATTCCTCCCCTTTATACGGCAATACTTCCATATGCCGTTTGGAATCCGCATCGCCTGACCACTGTCGTGTCCATAGACTTCTTCTGGCAGACATGGACATCGCACTTACTCTTGATGCCAGAGTGCAGATATCCCTCTGTGCATCTCGCATATAAAGGAATGCATCCTTTAATTGCTCTATAGTCAATAAAATACTGTCCCTATCCAGGGTATCAATATTTTCAGTCAGGGAATCCGACCAAGCCACCCCAGCACTGCACATCCAGGCTGAGGCGATTGCTGGTCGCAGTATAACACCAGTATGTGTGTATATACTTTTTAGAGTATTTTCCAGTCTCCTATCAGCTGGATCCTTGAGGGCGGCCGTATCAGGAGACGGTAACGCCACTTGTTTGGATAAACGTGTGAGCGCCTTGTCCACCCTAGGGGGTGTTTCCCAGCGCGCCCTAACCTCTGGCGGGAAAGGGTATAACGCCAATAACTTCTTTGAAATTAGCAGTATTTATCAGGGGTAACCCACGCTTCATCACACACGTCATTCAATTCCTCTGATTCAGGAAAAACTACAGGTAGTTTTTTTCAGACCCCACATAATACCCCTTTTTGTGGTACTTGCAGTATCAGAGATATGCAAAGCCTCCTTCATTGCCGTGATCATATAACGTGTGGCCCTACTGGAAAATACGTTCGTTTCTTCACCGTCGACACTAGATTCGGTGTCCGTGTCTGGGTCTGTGTCGACCGACTGAGGCAAAAGGCGTTTTACAGCCCCTGACGGTGTTTGAGACGCCTGTACAGGTACTAACTGGTTTGCCGGTCGTCTCATGTCGTCAACCGACTTTTGCAGCGTGCTGACATTATCACGTAATTCCATAAACAAAGCCATCCATTCCGGTGTCGACTCCCTAGGGGGTGACATCACCATTACCGGCAATTGCTCCGCCTCCACACCAACATCGTCCTCATACATGTCGACACACACGTACCGACACACAGCAGACACACAGGGAATGCTCTGATAGAAGACAGGACCCCACTAGCCCTTTGGGGAGACAGAGGGAGAGTTTGCCAGCACACACCAAAGCGCTATAATTATATAGGAACAACCTTATATAAGTGTTGTTTCCTTATAGCTGCTTAAATATATATATAATATCGCCAAAAAATGCCCCCCCTCTCTGTTTTTTACCCTGTTTCTGTAGTGCAGTGCAGGGGAGAGCCTGGGAGCCTTCCTAGCAGCGGAGCGGTGTAGGAAAATGGCGCTGTGTGCTGAGGAGATAGGCCCCGCCCCCTATTCCGGCGGGCTCTTCTCCCGGTTTTTCTGAGACCTGGCAGGGGTGAAATACATCCATATAGCCTCATGGACTATATGTGATGTATTCTTTTTAGCCAGAAAGGTATTAACATTGCTGCCCAGGGCGCCCCCCCCAGCGCCCTGCACCCTCAGTGACCGCCGGTGTGAAGTGTGCCTGAGCGCAATGGCGCACAGCTGCAGTGCTGTGCGCTACCTCATGAAGACTGAAAAGCCTTCAGCCGCCGGTTTCTGGACCTCTTCTTACTTCGGCATCTGCAAGGGGGTTGGCGGCGCGGCTCCGGTGACCCATCCAGGCTGTACCTGTGATCGTCCCTCTGGAGCTAGTGTCCAGTAGCCGAAGAAGCAAATCCATCCTGCACGCAGGTGAGTTCACTTCTTCTCCCCTAGGTCCCTCGTTGCAGTGAGCCTGTTGCCAGCAGGACTCACTGAAAATAATAAAACTATCAAAACTTTTACTCTAAGCAGCTCTTTATGAGAGCCACCTAGATTGCACCCTGCTCGGACGGGCACAAAAACCTAACTAAGGCTTGGAGGAGGGTCATAGGGGGAGGAGCCAGTACACACCACCTAGTGGTCAAACTTTTAAATTTTGTGCCCTGTCTCCTGCGGAGCCGCTATTCCCCATGGTCCTGACGGAGTCCCCAGCATCCACTAGGACGTCAGAGAAACTTTATTTTATACATGCCGACACATACATACTTACCTATGTTAACCCGCCGACTGCCACTCCCCCCTCGTCACTGAAGAATCTGGGGTACCTGTGAAAAAATTTATACTCGCCTCAATCCAGTGTCCGGATCTTTTAAAATAATCCTCGTACTTGGCAAAAAAAAAAAAAAAACGAACACCCAAACCAAACGGACTGAAAGGGGTCCCATGTTTACACATGGGACCTCTTTCCCCGAATGCAGAGACCCCCCCGTGACTGCCGTCACAGAAAGGTCTCTTCAGCCAATCAGCGAGCGCAACGTCCTGGCACTCTGCTGATTGGCTATGCGCGTCTGAGCTGTCAGACAGCGCATCACAAAGCCTCTCCATTATATTCAATGGTGGGAACTTTGCGTCAGCGGTGAGGTCACCCGCGGTCAGCGGCTGA
Source organism: Pseudophryne corroboree (assembly GCF_028390025.1). Taxonomy (NCBI): domain Eukaryota; kingdom Metazoa; phylum Chordata; class Amphibia; order Anura; family Myobatrachidae; genus Pseudophryne; species Pseudophryne corroboree. Next base: position 200,909,275 of record NC_086447.1, on the reverse strand, counting down.
CCGCGGGTAACCCAACCGCTACCCGCTAAGTTCCCACCATTGAAACTAATGGGAGGGAGCTGTGCGATGCGCTGTCTGACAGCAGACGCGCATACAGCCAATCAGGTGAGTGCCACGAAGTAGCGCTTCCTGATTGGCTGAAGGGACCTTCTGTGACAGCAGTCACGTGGGGTCCCGGCATTCGTGGAAAGGGGTCCCATGTGTAAACATGGGACCCCTTTCAGTCCGTTTGGTCCGGGTGTTCGTTTTTTGTTTTTTTTGCCAAGTACGTGGATTATAACCTGGACACTGGATCAGGTGAGTATAATTTTATTCACAGGTACACATGGATTCTACTTGGACAAGTGGACAGAGGTCGGCGTGTGAACATAGGTAAGTATGTGTGTGTCGACATGTGTGTAATAAAGTTTTACTTTCACGGTGTGCGTGTCCTGTTTTTATTTGGGTATTTTTTTCCCAGTAGAACTACAGGTACCAGCGGGCCCGTTTTTCTCCCGCATGCTGGTACTTGTGGTTCTCCAAGTACCAGCTTGCGGGGGAGGCTTGCTGGGACTTGTAGTACTACTGGAAAATAAGAATTTACTTACCGATAATTCTATTTCTCATAGTCCGTAGTGGATGCTGGGAACTCCGTAAGGACCATGGGGAATAGCGGCTCCGCAGGAGACTGGGCACAAAAGTAAAAGCTTTATGACTAGCTGGTGTGCACTGGCTCCTCCCCCTATGACCCTCCTCCAAGCCTCAGTTAGGATACTGTGCCCGGACGAGCGTACATAATAAGGAAGGATCTTGAATCCCGGGTAAGACTCATACCAGCCACACCAATCACACCGTACAACTTGTGATCTGAACCCAGTTAACAGTATGATAAACGTAGGAGCCTCTGAAAAGATGGCTCACAACAATAAACAACCCGATTTTTGTAACAATAACTATATACAAGTATTGCAGACAATCCGCACTTGGGATGGGCGCCCAGCATCCACTACAGACTATGAGAAATAGAATTATCGGTAAGTAAATTATTTTCTCTGACGTCCTAGTGGATGCTGGGAACTCCGTAAGGACCATGGGGATTATACCAAAGCTCCCAAACGGGCGGGAGAGTGCGGATGACTCTGCAGCACCGAATGAGAGAACTCCAGGTCCTCCTCAGCCAGGGTATCGAATTTGTAAAATTTAGCAAACGTGTTTGCCCCTGACCAAGTAGCTGCTCGGCAAAGTTGTAAAGCCGAGACCCCTCGGGCAGCCGCCCAAGATGAGCCCACCTTCCTTGTGGAATGGGCTTTTACAGATTTTGGCTGTGGCAGGCCTGCCACAGAATGTGCAAGCTGAATCGTACTACAAATCCAACGAGCAATCGTCTGCTTAGAAGCAGGAGCACCCAGCTTGTTGGGTGCATACAGGATAAACAGCGAGTCAGATTTTCTGACTCCAGCCGTCCTGGAAACATATATCTTCAGGGCCATGACTACGTCCAGCAACTTGGAGTCCTCCAAGTCCCTAGTAGCCGCAGGCACCACAATAGGCTGGTTCATGTGAAACGCTGAAACCACCTTAGGGAGAAATTGAGGGCGAGTCCTCAGTTCTGCCCTGTCTGAATGAAAAATTAGGTAAGGGCTTTTATATGATAAAGCCGCCAATTCTGAGACACGCCTGGCTGAAGCCAGGGCTAACAGCATGACCACTTTCCATGTGAGATATTTTAATTCCACAGTGGTGAGTGGTTCAAACCAATGTGACTTTAGGAGACTCAACACTACATTGAGATCCCAAGGTGCCACTGGAGGCACAAAAGGAGGCTGTATATGCAGTACCCCTTTGACAAACGTCTGAACTTCAGGCACTGAAGCCAGTTCTTTTTGGAAGAATATTGACAGGGCCGAAATTTGAACCTTAATGGACCCTAATTTTAGGCCCATAGATAGTCCTGTTTGCAGGAAATGCAGGAAACGACCCAGTTGAAATTCCTCTGTAGGGGCCTTCTTGGCCTCACACCACGCAACATATTTTCGCCAAATGCGGTGATAATGTTTCGCGGTTACATCCTTCCTGGCCTTGATCAGGGTAGGGATGACTTCATCTGGAATGCCTTTTTCCTTCAGGATCCGGCGTTCAACCTCCATGCCGTCAAACGCAGCCGCGGTAAGTCTTGGAACAGACAAGGTCCCTGCTGGAGCAGGTCCTTTCTTAGAGGTAGAGGCCACGGGTCCTCCGTGAGCATCTCTTGAAGTTCCGGGTACCAAGTCCTCCTTGGCCAATCCGGAGCCACGAGTATAGTTCTTACTCCTCTCCTTCTTATGATTCTCAATACTTTGGGTATGAGAGGCAGAGGAGGGAACACATACACTGACTGGTACACCCACGGTGTTACCAGAGCGTCCACCGCTATCGCCTGAGGGTCCCTTGACCTGGCGCAATATCTGTCTAGTTTCTTGTTGAGACGAGACGCCATCATGTCCACCTTTGGTTTTTCCCAACGGTTTACAATCACGTGGAAGACTTCTGGGTGAAGTCCCCACTCCCACGGGTGGAGGTCGTGTCTGCTGAGGAAGTCTGCTTCCCAGTTGTCCACTCCCGGAATGAACACCGCTGACAGTGCTGTCACATAATTTTCCGCCCAGCGAAGAATTCTTGCAGCTTCTGCCATTGCCCACCTGCTTTTTGTGCCGCCCTGTCTGTTTACGTGGGCGACTGCCGTGATGTTGTCCGATTGGATCAATACCGACTGACCCTGAAGCAGAGGCCTTGCTTGACTTAGGGCATTGTAAATTGCCCTTAGTTCCAGGATATTTATGAGTTCTTGCATGGAATCTTCCGAATGGAATCGCTTCGTAAGAAGCCACCATCTTTCCCAGGACCCTTGTGCATTGATGCACTGACACTTGTCCTGGTTTCAGGAGGTTCCTGACTAGCTCGGATAACTCCCTGGCCTTCTCCTCCGGGAGAAACACCTTTTTCTGGACTGTGTCCAGAATCATCCCTAGGAACAGTAGACGTGTTGTTGGAATCAGCTGCGATTTTAGAATATTTAGAATCCACCCGTGCTGACGTAGCACTACCTGAGATAGTGCTACTCCGACCTCTAACTGTTCCCTGGACCTTGCCCTTATCAGATCGTCCAAGTAAGGGATAATTAAGACGCCTTTTCTTCGAAGAAGAATCATCATTTCGGCCATTACCTTGGTAAAGACCCGTGGTGCCGTGGGCAATCCAAACGGCAGCGTCTGAAACTGATAATGACAGTTTTGTACCACAAACCTGAGGTACCCTTGGTGAGAAGGGTAGATTGGGACATGGAGATAAGCATCTTTGATGTCCAGAGACACCATATAGTCCCCTTCTTCCAGGTTCGCTATCACTGCTCTGAGTGACTCCATCTTGAATTTGAACCTTTTTATGTAAGTGTTCAATGATTTCAGATTTAAAATCGGTCTCACCGAGCCGTCCGGCTTCGGTACCACAAACAGCGTGGAGTAATACCCCTTTCCCTGTTGTAGGAGGGGTACCTTGATTATCACCTGCTGGGAATACAGCTTGTGAATAGCTTCCAGTACTGCCTCCCTGTCGGAGGGAGACGTTGGTAGAGCAGACTTCAGGAACCGGCGAGGGGGAGACGTCTCGAATTCCAATTTGTACCCCTGTGATACTACCTGCAGGATCCAGGGGTCCACTTGCGAGTGAGCCCACTGCGCGTTGAAATTTTTGAGACGGGCCCCCACCGTGCCTGAGTCCGCTTGTAAAGCCCCAGCGTCATGCTGAAGACTTGGCAGAAGCGGGGGAGGACTTCTGATCCTGGGAAGAGGCTGCCTGTTGCAGTCTTTTTCCCCTTCCTCTGCCCGGGGCAGAAATGAGTGGCCTTTTGCCCGCTTGCCCTTATGGGGACGAAAGGACTGAGTTTGAAAAGACGGTGTCTTTTTCTGCTGAGAGGTGACCTGGGGTAAAAAGGTGGATTTCCCAGCCGTCGCCGTGGCCACCAGGTCCGATAGACCGACCCCAAATAACTCCTCCCCTTTATACGGCAAACTTCCATATGCCGTTTGGAATCCGCATCACCTGACCACTGTCGTGTCCATAAACTTCTTCTGGCAGAAATGGACAGCGCACTTACTCTTGATGCCAGGGTGCAAATATCCCTCTGTGCATCTCGCATATATAGTAATGCATCCTTTAAATGCTCTATAGTCAATAATATACTGTCCCTATCCAGGGTATCAATATTTTCAGTCAGGGAATCCGACCAAGCCACTCCAGCGCTGCACATCCAGGCTGAGGCGATTGCTGGTCGTAGTATAACACCAGTATGTGTGTATATACCCTTTAGGATATTTTCCAGCTTTCTATCAGCTGGTTCCTTGAGGGCGGCCGTATCAGGAGACGGCAACGCCACTTGTTTTGATAAGCGTGTGAGCGCCTTATCTACCCTAGGGGGTGTTTCCCAACGCGCCCTAACCTCTGGCGGGAAAGGGTATAATGCCAATAATTTATTAGAAATCAGCAGTTTTTTATCGGGGGAAACCCACGCTTTTTGTCACACACCTCATTTAATTCATCTGATTCAGGAAAAACTATGGGTAGTTTTTTCACACCCCACATAATACCCCTTTTTGTGGTACTTGTAGTATCAGAAATGTTCAAAGCCTCCTTCATTGCCGTGATCATGTAACGTGTGGCCCTACTGGACATTACGTTTGTCTCGTCACCGTCGACGCTGGAGTCAGTATCCGTGTCTGGGTCTGTGTCGACCATCTGAGGTAACGGGCGCTTTAGAGCCCCTGACGGTGTTTGAGACGCCTGGACAGGCACTAACTGATTTGCCGGCTGTCTCATGTCGTCAACAGTTTTTTGCAAAGTGCTGACACTGTCACGTAATTCCTTCCATACGACCATCCAGTCAGGTGTCGACTCCCTAGGGGGTGACATCACTATTACAGGCAATTGCTCCGCCTCCACATCATTTTCCTCCTCATACATGTCGACACAATCGTACCGACACACAGCACACACACAGGGAATGCTCTGATAGAGGACAGGACCCCACGAGCCCTTTGGGGAGACAGAGGGAGAGTTTGCCAGCACACACCAGAGCGCTATATATATATACAGGGATAACCTTATATAAGTGTTTCTCCCTTCTATAGCTGCTGTATTTGTATTATCTGCCAATTAGTGCCCCCCCTCTCTTGTTTTACCCTGATTCTGTAGCAGGACTGCAGGGGAGAGTCAGGGAGCCGTCCTTCCAGCGGAGCTGTGAGGGAAAATGGCGCTTGTGTGCTGAGGAGATAGGCTCCGCCCCCTTTTCGGCGGCCTTTTCTCACGCTTTTTTTAGGAAAACTGGCAGGGGTTAAATGCATCCATATAGCCCAGGAGCTATATGTGATGCATTTCTTTAGCCATATAAGGTTTAAAACATGTTTTATTGCGTCTCAGGGCGCTCCCCCCCAGTGACCGGAGTGTGAAGTGTGCTGAGAGCAATGGCGCACAGCTGCAGTGCTGTGCGCTACCTTATTGAAGACAGGAACGTCTTCTGCCGCCGATTTTTCCGGACCTCTTCGCTCTTCTGGCTCTGTAAGGGGGCCGGCGGCGCGGCTCCGGGACCCATCCAAGCTGAGCCTGTGATCGTCCCTCTGGAGCTAATGTCCAGTAGCCAAGAAGCCCAATCCACTCTGCATGCAGGTGAGTTCGCTTCTTCTCCCCTTAGTCCCACGATGCAGTGAGCCTGTTGCCAGCAGGTCTCACTGAAAATAAAAAACCTATTTAAACTTTTACTCTAAGCAGCTCAGGAGAGCTACCTAGCATGCACCCTTCTCGGCCGGGCACAAAAATCTAACTGAGGCTTGGAGGAGGGTCATAGGGGGAGGAGCCAGTGCACACCAGCTAGTCATAAAGCTTTTACTTTTGTGCCCAGTCTCCTGCGGAGCCGCTATTCCCCATGGTCCTTACGGAGTTCCCAGCATCCACTAGGACGTCAGAGGAAAAAACAATATTCTTTCAAATTTCTCAAGGCTATCAGCCCCCCATCCGCAGCCCTTGGATGGGGGGGTGGGGGGACAGCCTCAGGCTTCACTCCTGGCCCTTGGGTGGCTGGGGGTGGGGACCCCTTGATTGAAGGGGTCCCCACTGCCCCAGGGTACCCCGGCCAGGGGTGACTAGTTGGATATTTAATGCCACGGCCGCAGGGCGCTGTATAAAAGTGACCCCCGGCTGTGGCATTATCTGTCCAGCTAGTGGAGCCCGATGCTGGTATAAAAAATACGGGGGACCCCTACGCTTTTTGTCCCCCGTATTTTTTGCACCAGCACCAGGCGCAGAGCCCGGTGCTGGTTTTAAAAATACGGGGGATCCCCTGTCATTTCCCCCCCCCCGGATTTTTAGAACCAGGACCGGCTCGAAGAGCCCGAGGCTGGTTATGCTTTGGAGGGGGGACCCCACGCCATTTTTTTTTCGGGATTTTACCATTCCATTTAAAAAAAAAAAAAAAAAAAAAAAAAAAAAATATATATATATTTTTAAAAATATATAAATAATACTTGTGCCTCCAAAATAGACAAACCAATTACCTAATCCCTTCTAATATAAATAGATATGCTATTACCAATAAAAAAAAACAAAAAAAACATGTTTTAAATTTTTTTTATTAGATTCCCCCACCAAAGTGTGGCGGATTGAAAATGACGAATTTACTGTCTAAAAGCACTGTTGTCGAATTTCCAAACTTCAATTGAATATACTTTTGGCGAATTGCTGCATTTGTACCATTGCAGAAATGTCGAATCTGACAAATGTCGAATTTCAAAAAGTAAAATTTTGAAAGTCCGTTTTTTTGACGGAAAGTACTGAATTGCATTGTCGATTTTTTTGGGGGGGTGAAAAAGTCCCGTTTTTCGACAATTTCGGGAATTCGACCGCAATTGCATATACCCCATAAGCTTCAATCGGTAAGTATAACACAATTAAGTGACTGTTAAATCAGGAAGGTGCCCTGCTGTCTGAGCAGTACTTCTTTAACCCCTGCATTGGATACCAGCTCTTGAATGATTGAAACTTGTAGGACAAATGGTATATAGTGGGTTTCATCCATCCACCTCATGAGGCTTATTCAACTAGAATATACCCATAGGTAGCAAGCAGAAATCAGCCTTTGAGAGACACAACCCTCAAAGCCACTTCGGCGGTACTCGTGGGTCATTGCCGCCCCCCCCCCCCCATATGTATTTTTTAACGGTTTCTTCAGATTATCAAGGCAAAGCAAGGAGAGAAAAAGGAAACTCTAAGACAAGGTGGACCTGAAGAAAATCCCATGCTACAGTGCAGAGACACAGAGAGTGAGCTGCAAATCGAACAGCAAACTAAGTCAGCGCACAAGGAAAGCAAGTAGAACACATGTATGACCTGATGGACTGCTTGGTACTATCTACAGCCTGCAGTATGGAGAAATAATCTGCTGCCAGGAAGCCTAAGAACACATGGTATGTTTGTTTCCTAGGTAATACTAGGTTTATTTTCAATAAAAACTACAGTTTTTTCATACAGAAAAAAAAAAAAAAAAAAAAAAAAGATTGTAAGTAGAATTAAGTAGAGCACGTTGTCTATCTGAGCATGTAGCTATGCAAGACTGACTATGGTACACTCATTGTAAGGCCCAGTTTTAGCCAGGTATCACACTCACCACTTCTCCAGGTACCCGAGCAATCCCATCAGCCTTTGCAAGCTCCCCTTCTAGAGCCTCAGAGATTCTGTGGCTGGATGCAGGGATCAGCATGGATAGACTCATGCCAATCAACTCAAGACTACTGTACCCAAACAGTCTGCAGGCTTTATCATTGGCCATCAAAATCTGTAAAAAATAAAAAAAATAAAAATTTGGAGTACAAATGTCTCTATATTCAGCACCAGCACCAGCAAAAGCGACCGTGACATTGCATATATATACGTTATGTTAATAAACCATTCTTTTTAAGAGGTGTATGTCTGTATTATGCTTTCGTGACGTGTGGTCTGGTCCACAATACCCAGAGAGAGGGCAGCCTTGGGCTAAATAATAAGATTTTAAACCTACCGGTAAATCTTTTTCTCCCAGTCCGTAGAGGATGCTGGGGACTCCGTAAGGACTATGGGGTATAGACGGGCTCAGCAGGAGACATGGGCACTATAAAGAACTTTTGAATGGGTGTGCACTGGCTCCTCCCTCTATGCCCCTCCTCCAGACCTCAGTTACAGAAACTGTGCCCAGAGGAGACGGACAGTAAGAGGAAAGGATTTATGTTAATCTAAGGGCAAGATTCATACCAGCCCACACCATCCACACCGTATAACCTGGAATATACGCAACCAGTTAACAGAATGAACAAACAGTATCAATCAACGACTGATCTTAACTGTAACATAACCCTTATGTAAGCTAGAACTATATACAAGTCATGCAGAAATATGTCCGCACTTGGGACGGGCGCCCAGCATCCTCTACGGACTAGGAGAAAAAGATTTACTGGTAGGTTTAAAATCTTATTTTCTCTTACGACCTAGAGGATGCTGGGGACTCCGTAAGGACCATGGGCATTATACCAAAGCTCCACACCGGGCGGGAGAGTGCGGATGACTCTGCATCACCGATTGAGCAAACATGAGGTCCTCCTCAGCCAGGGTATCAAACTTGTAGAATTTTGCAAAAGTGTTGGAACCCGACCAAGTAGCTGCTCGGCAAAGCTGTAAGGCCGAGACACCTCGGGCAGCCGCCCAAGAAGAACCCACCTTCCCAGTGAAATGGGCCTTTACAGAATTTGGTAACAGCAATCCAGCCGTAGAATGAGCATGCTGAATCGTGTTATAGATCCAGCGAGCAATAGTCTGTTTAGAAGCAGGAGTGCCAACCTTGTTGGCTGCATACAGAACAAACAGTGCCTCTGTTTTCCTAACCCGATCCGTCCTGGCTACGTAAATTTTTAAGGCCCTGACCACATCAAGGGATTTGGAATCCTCCAAGTCTGCCGTAGCCACAGGCACCACAATAGATTGGTTCATATGAAACAATGACACCACCTTAGGCAAAAATTGAGGACGAGTCCTCAACTCTGCTCTATCCTCATGGAAAATGAGATAGGGGCTCTTATGAGATAAGGCCGCCAATTCGGACACCCGTCTTGCCGATGCCAAGGCCAACAACATGACCACTTTCCAAGTGAGAAACTTTAATTCAACTGTTTGAAGAGGTTCAAACCAGTGAGATTTTAGGAACTGTAACACCACGTTAAAGGTCCCATGGTGCCACTGGGGGCACAAAAGGAGGTTGGATGTGTAGCACTCTCTTTACAAAAGTTTGGACTTCTGGGACAGAAGCCAATTCCTTCTGGAAGAATACAGATAGGGCCGAAATCTGTACCTTAATGGAGCCTAGCTTTAGGCCCATATCCACTCCTGTCTGTAGAAAGTGGAGTAAACGGCCCAAGTGGAATCCTTCCGTAGGAGCATTCTCGGCTACACACCAAGATATATATTTCCTCGAGATACGGTGATAATGTTTCGCCGTCACTTCCTTCCTAGCCTTCATCAGACTAGGTATGACTTCTTCCGGAATACCCTTCCCCGCTAGGATTCGGTGTTCAACCGCCATGCCGTCAAAACGTAACCGCGGTAAGTCTTGGAACACGCAGGGTCCCTGCTGCAACAGGTCCTCCCTGAGAGGAAGAGGCCACGGAACTTCTGTGAGCATCTCCTGAAGATCTGAATACCAGGCCCTTCGAGGCCAATCTGGAACAAAGAGTATTGTCTGTACTCTTTGTCGTCTTATGATTCTCAATATTTTTGAGATGAGAGGAAGAGAAGGGAACACATAGACGGACTGAAACACCCATGGTGTCACCAGGGCGTCCACCGCTACTGCCTGAGGGTCCCTTGACCTGGCACAATACCTCCGAAGCTGCTTGTTGAGGCGTGATGCCATCATGTCTATTTGAGGAAGTCCCCAAAGACTTATTATCTCTGCAAAGACTTCTTGATGAAGTCCCCACTCTCCTGGATGGAGATCGTGTCTGCTGAGGAAGTCTGCTTCCCAGTTGTCCACTCCCGGAATGAAGACCGCTGACAGAGCGCTTACGTGATTTTCCACCCAGCGAAGAATCCTGGTGGCTTCCCCCATTGCCACTCTGCTCCTCGTTCCGCCTTGGCTGTTTACATGAGCCACGGCTGTGACGTTGTCCGATTGAATCAGAACCGGTAGGTCGCGAAGAAGATTCTCCGCTTGTCGAAGGCAGTTTTATATGGCCCTCAATTCCAGTACGTTGATGTGTAGACAAGCCTCCTGGCTTGACCATAGCCCCTGAAAATTTCTTCCTTGTGTGACTGCTCCCCATCCTCGGAGGCTCGCGTCCGTGGTTATCAGAACCCAGTCTTGAATACCGAATCTGCGACCCTCTAGAAGGTGAGCACTCTGCAGTCACCACAGGAGCGACACCCTGGCCCTGGGGGACAGGCTTATCTTCTGATGTATTTGTAGATGGGACCCCGACCACCTGTCCAGAAGGTCCCACTGAAATGTCCTTGCATGAAACCTGCCAAAGGGGATGGCCTCGTAGGCTGCCACCATTTTTCCCAGAACTCGAGTGCATTGATGAACAGACACTCTTTTTGGTTTTAGCAGGTCTCTGATCATGTTCTGGAGGTCCTGGGCTTTTTCCATTGGGAGAAGAACCCTCTTCTGTTCCGTGTCCAGAATCATGCCTAGGAATGATAGTCGAGTCATTGGAATCAATTGCGACTTTGGCAAATTTAGAATCCAACCGTGCTGCTGTAGCACTCTCAGGGAGAGTGACACGCTTTTCAGCAATTGATCTCTCGATCTCGCTTTTATCAGGAGATCGTCCAAGTACGGGATAATTGTGACTCCCTGCCTGCACAGGAGCACCATCGTCTCCGCCATCACCTTGGTGAAAATCCTCGGGGCCGTGGAAAGCCCAAACGGCAATGTCTGAAACTGGTAATGACAGTCTTGTACAGCGAATCTCAGGTACTCCTGATGAGGAAGATATATGGGGACATGAAGGTATGCATCCTTTATGTCCAGTGACACCATAAAATCCCCCCCTTCCAGACTGGAGATCACTGCCCGGAGCGATTCCATTTTGAATTTGAACTTTCAAGTACAGGTTTAGGGATTTCAGATTTAAAATGGGTTTGACCGAGCCATCCAGCTTCAGGACCATGAACAGGGTTGAATAGTACCCTTTTCCCTGTTGGGCTAGGGGAACCGTGACAATCACTTGCTGTTGACACAGCTTTTGAATTGCAGCTAACACTACTGCCCTCTCTGGGGGAGAAGCTGGCAAGGCCGATTTGAAAAATCGGCGAGGGGGCACCTCTTCGAATTCTAGATTGTAGCCCTGGGATACAATTTCCATCGCCCAAGGATCCACGTCTGACAGAACCCAGACCTGGCTGAAGAGTCGAAGACGTGCCTCCACCGGTGCGGACTCCCTCAGTGGAGCCCCAGCGTCATGCGGTGGATTTAGTAGAAGCCGGGGTGGACTTCTGTTCCTGGGTGCTAGCCGAAGCAGACGTTCTTTTCCCTCTACCCTTACCTCTGGCGAGGAAGGATGAGCCTCGACCTCTTCTGGACTTATGCGACCGAAAGGACCGCATCTGATATTGTGGAGTTTTCTTTTGCTGTGGGGGAACAAAAGGCAAAAAAGTAGATTTACCCGCGGTAGCTGTGGAAACCAGGTCCGCGAGACCTTCCCAAAATAAAACTTCACCTTTGTAAGGTAAAACCTCCATATGCTTCTTTGAGTCGGCATCCCCCGTCCATTGGCGGGTCCACAGGGCTCGCCTAGCAGAAATCGCCATGGCGTTGGCTCTTGAACCTAGCAGCCCCACGTCTCTCTGAGCGTCTCTCATATATAAGACTGCGTCTTTAATGTGACCTAAGGTCAATAAAACGGTATCCCTGTCCAGGGTCTCAATGTCAGCGGACAAGGTATCTGTCCAAGCTGCAACCGCGCTACATACCCATGCCGATGCTATCGCCGGTCTGAGTAAAGCCCCCTAATGTGTATAAATAGATTTTAAGGTAGTTTCCTGTCTGCGATCTGCAGGATCCTTGAGGGCTGCCGTGTCGGGAGATGGTAGCGCCACCTTCTTGGACAAGCGCGTTAAAGCCTTGTCTACCCTGGGCGAGGATTCCCACCGTACCCTGTCCTGTGCAGGGAAAGGACACGCCATAAGAGTCCTCTTGGGAATCTGCAGTTTTTTGTCTGGAGTTTCCCAAGCTTTTTCAAATAACTCGCTCAGCTCATGAGATGGGGGAAAGGTTACCTCAGGTTTCTTTTCCTTAAACATGCGCACCCTCGTGTCAGGGACAGAGGGGTCATCTGTGATATGCAAAACCTCTTTTATTGCAATAATCATGTAATGAATACTTTTGGCCACCCTTGGGTGTAACCTCGCATCATCGTAGTCGACACTGGAGTCAGAATCCGTGTCGGTATCAGTGTCTGCTATTTGGGATAGAGAACGTTTTTGAGACCCTGAAGGGCCCTGTGACATTTAAAGCCATGGATTGACTCCCTGTTTTTCCCCTGGACTCTGCTTTGTCCAACCTCTTATGCAATAAGGTCACATTTGCATGTAAAACATTCCACATGTCCAACCAATCAGGTGTCGGCGTTGCCGACGGAGACACCACAATCATCTGCTCCACCTCCTCCTTAGATGAGCCTTCTGCTTCAGACATGCCGACACACTCGTACCAACACCACCACACACACACACACACAGGGATATTTATCTGGAGATAGTCCCCCAATAAGGCCCTTAGAAGAGACAGAGAGAGAATATGCCAGCACACACCCAGCGCCAACTGACACTGGATAACAAATTCCCAGAATATATAGCGCTTTTTTATATAATTATGTATAATACACTCACTGCGCCCCACAAGTGCCCCCCCCCCCCCTTTTTTTGCCCTGTGTCACCGTGTTCAGCAGGGGAGAGTCCGGGGAGCCAGCGTCTCTGCAGTGCTCTGTGGAGAAAATGGCGCTGGTTAGTGCTGTGGGACCAAGCTCCGCCCCCTCCAGCGGCGGGCTTCGGTCCCGCTCAATTTTATAATACTGGCGGGGGATTTATATAACTACTGCCTCTGCAGCCTATAATACTCCTATGCCAGCCTTAGAGGTTTATATTGCTGCCCAGGGCTCCCCCCAGCGCCCTGCACCCATCCGTGCCTGCTAGTGTGTGTTGTGTGGAAACAATGGCGCGCAGCATTACCGCTGCGTGCTTACCTCAGGGAATATATTATATATATATATATATATATATATATATATATATATATATATATATATATATATATATATATATATATACACACAGACAAAGGCAGTCGGCACTCGCAAATTAGACTTCAACAGCCAGCCTCCGTGCTACATTCAAAAAAAGTCCATGCAGTATTCCAGAAAAGAATGGCACTGGAGGCAATAATCACCATAAGTATAAAGTGTATTTAAAGCAACAGCTGTTTCAGGGCAGGACGCCCTTTCCTCAAGCAATAACACCAAGAAGTTAGACAATACGAACAAACAACACTTACCCCACATAAATACCCCCAGAGGCATCAACAGCCACGTCCTCCTCGCGGTCCCGTTTTCCGGAAACGAAGCCGCCGGAACACTTCCGGTGAGCGCGTCACCCGTTACCATGGTGACCCGCAGCTTGCGGTTCACCATCTCACTGCTGCTTCTCACAGGAGGCCAGTTCTGCTTCCTCTTCCTGTCGGTACACCAGCTACGGGGGACGGCCAGATTAACCTCCACTAAAAGACAACAATATTTGACACATTATTAAAACACATCACATACTTATCTGAAGGGAATCAGCATGTAAAACAGAAATACCACATACAAAATACATATAGGACATAAAACATACAAGCAATATTTAACCAAAAAACCCCCGAGAGTCCCTGACCCCAAATGCAAGGAACTGAGTTACTCACTACTACACTTCCTACGCAGGATCAGAGAGTACATACAAAACAGCCTACATAACATAATTGATATACAGCACAAAGTATCCCACTAAGTAACAGGACCAAAAAATTTTTTCTTGGTTCCTGATTACGAGTGTGGTAGTGTTACAAGGCACAACTGTGCTCATGTAACTGCTAGCCCAATGAAAGATACAACTGCCTAGCCAAATACATTCCAGTTGATTTTGTCGTTCAGGCCGCGAGGCCAGAACGTATCCAATTTTAGGATCCAACGGGTCTCCTTTTCCAATAGGATCTTGGCCCTATCCCCTCCTCTGATGGACAAAGGTACATGTTCGATACCGAAATATTTCAAAGAACTTAACGGGTGGCCCGCGGTTTTAAAGTGCCGGGCCACCGGCTGGTCCACAGGCTTACCTTCCAAAGTTAGTTTTATGGCAGAACGGTGTGCTGCCATGCGTTCGCTGAGTTTGCGCGTAGTCTGCCCAATGTAGTATAAACCACATGGGCACACCACGACATACACAACAAACGCAGTAGTACAAGTTATAACCTGTCTGATGGAAAATGTAAAGTTTCTATGAGGGTGTTGGAATTCTTTACAAGACACCATGTAATTACATGTCGTACACTTGGGGCAGCGATAGCACCCCGGTGCCTTGATTTGTACATTAGAGGCAGGGGCATTGCCCATGCCTGTAATGTCAGTTCTAACCACCTTATCACGTAAGTTGGCTCCTCGTCTAAATGCAGCAATGGGTTTAAGATTTTTAAACGACGGCAGCTCCGGGTCTGACGCTACAATAGGCCATAAGGCTTGAGTAGCTCTACGGATGATAGGGCTAGCCGTAGAAAAATCAGTGGCCCATGGAAGGATGCCACTGGGGTCTTTCTTAATGGGATGTAACAACTGGTCCCTGGACATCTGTAACACTTGTTGTTTCTGTGACTGCAAGACCAAGCCATCATACCCTCTCGCTAAGAATTTAAGAATCATATCATCTAAGAGAGCCGGAACCTTCTCCCTATCGCTAGTGATGCGGGCTACCCGCATCATCTGGGACAGGGAAACTCCCTTTTTCAAAGGCTTGGGGTGGTGGCTTGAGGCCATCAACAATGTATTCCTGTCAGTTGGTTTGGAGAAAATTTCAGTAGAAATACGGCCCTCAGAAAGCATAATTTTAACATCCAAAAAGTTGGCCACCCTCTCATCACACGTGTACGTGTGATGAGAGGGTGGCCAACTTTTTGGATGTTAAAATTATGCTTTCTGAGGGCCGTATTTCTACTGAAATTTTCTCCAAACCAACTGACAGGAATACATTGTTGATGGCCTCAAGCCACCACCCCAAGCCTTTGAAAAAGGGAGTTTCCCTGTCCCAGATGATGCGGGTAGCCCGCATCACTAGCGATAGGGAGAAGGTTCCGGCTCTCTTAGATGATATGATTCTTAAATTCTTAGCGAGAGGGTATGATGGCTTGGTCTTGCAGTCACAGAAACAACAAGTGTTACAGATGTCCAGGGACCAGTTGTTACATCCCATTAAGAAAGACCCCAGTGGCATCCTTCCATGGGCCACTGATTTTTCTACGGCTAGCCCCATCATCCGTAGAGCTACTCAAGCCTTATGGCCTATTGTAGCGTCAGACCCGGAGCTGCCGTCGTTTAAAAATCTTAAACCCATTGCTGCATTTAGACGAGGAGCCAACTTACGTGATAAGGTGGTTAGAACTGACATTACAGGCATGGGCAATGCCCCTGCCTCTAATGTACAAATCAAGGCACCGGGGTGCTATCGCTGCCCCAAGTGTACGACATGTAATTACATGGTGTCTTGTAAAGAATTCCAACACCCTCATAGAAACTTTACATTTTCCATCAGACAGGTTATAACTTGTACTACTGCGTTTGTTGTGTATGTCGTGGTGTGCCCATGTGGTTTATACTACATTGGGCAGACTACGCGCAAACTCAGCGAACGCATGGCAGCACACCGTTCTGCCATAAAACTAACTTTGGAAGGTAAGCCTGTGGACCAGCCGGTGGCCCGGCACTTTAAAACCGCGGGCCACCCGTTAAGTTCTTTAAAATATTTCGGTATCGAACATGTACCTTTGTCCATCAGAGGAGGGGATAGGGCCAAGATCCTATTGGAAAAGGAGACCCGTTGGATCCTAAAATTGGATACCTTCTGGCCTCGCGGCCTGAACGACAAAATCAACTGGAATGTATTTGGCTAGGCAGTTGTATCTTTCATTGGGCTAGCAGTTACATGAGCACAGTTGTGCCTTGTAACACTACCACACTCGTAATCAGGAACCAAGAAAAATTTTTTTGGTCCTGTTACTTAGTGGGATACTTTGTGCTGTATATCAATTATGTTATGTAGGCTGTTTTGTATGTACTCTCTGATCCTGCGTAGGAAGTGTAGTAGTGAGTAACTCAGTTCCTTGCATTTGGGGTCAGGGACTCTCAGGGGTTTTTTGGTTAAATATTGCTTGTATGTTTTATGTCCTATATGTATTTTGTATGTGGTATTTCTGTTTTACATGCTGATTCCCTTCAGATAAGTATGTGATGTGTTTTAATAATGTGTCAAATATTGTTGTCTTTTAGTGGAGGTTAATCTGGCCGTCCCCCGTAGCTGGTGTACCGACAGGAAGAGGAAGCAGAACTGGCCTCCTGTGAGACGCAGCAGTGAGATGGTGAACCGCAAGCTGCGGGTCACCATGGTAACGGGTGACGCGCTCACCGGAAGTGTTCCGGCGGCTTCGTTTCCGGAAAACGGGACCGCGAGGAGGACGTGGCTGTTGATGCCTCTGGGGGTATTTATGTGGGGTAAGTGTTGTTTGTTCGTATTGTCTAACTTCTTGGTGTTATTGCTTGAGGAAAGGGCGTCCTGCCCTGAAACAGCTGTTGCTTTAAATACACTTTATACTTATGGTGATTATTGCCTCCAGTGCCATTCTTTTCTGGAATACTATATATATATATATATATATATATATATATATATATATATATATATATATATATATATATATGTATATATATATATATATATATATGTATGTATATATGTATGGGCTATATCTAGGTGCAGAGCGTGGCATCCCAAAAAAATCAGCATAAGCCAGACAACCCAGGGCAGCATACCAGTGAAAAAATAGAATGTTAATAGATTAGTGTTTAAGAAGCCATAACTATAGAGAAAGTGATACAAAAATCAGATGTAAATAAAATACATCATCTTCCACGTGAGGTACTTATAGTCTACAGTCATCAGAAATTCAAACCAGGAGGACTGTAGAAAGTCCAACACCACATTCAAATCCCAGGGTACCGTAGGCGGCTGTATGTGGAGTATCCCTTGCAAGAAGGTCTGAACTTCTGGCAACATTGCCAATTTCTTATGGAAGAAAATGGAGAGAGCTGAAATCTGGACCTTAATAGAACCCAGACGCAAGCTCTTATCCACCCCAGACTGCAGGAAACGTAAGAAACGTCCCAAGTGAAACAACGCAGGCGGATATGTGCATTCCTCGCACCAAGAGACATATCTCCTCCAGATATGATGATAGTGTTTTAACGTCACAGGTTTCCTGGCCTGAACCATGGTAGCAATAACCTTTTTGGAAAGGCCCTTGTGAGCTAGGAAGTTCCGCTCAACCTCCATGCCGTCAAACGAAGTCGCCTTAAGTCCTGGTAGACGAACGGTCCTTGTTGAAGATCTCTTCTTATTGGTAGAGGCCAAGGGTCTTCAACAGACATGTCCAGAAGATCCGCGTACCACGCCCTCCGAGGCCAATCCGGGGCAATCAGAACTGCCTGAACTCGTTGATTCCTGATTCACTTGAGCACCCTTGGGAGCAACGGAATCGGAGGAAACAGGTAGACCAGCCGGTAAGACCAAGGCGACGTCAGTGCATACACTGCCCTCGCCTGAGGATCCCTGGTTCGTGAGCAATACCAGTGAAGCTTCTTGTTGAGTCGAGAAGCCATGTCTATTTGTGGGCAGCCCCACCGGTGGATGACCAGCTGGAACACATGATGGTGGAGGCCCCACTCCCCGGGGTGGAGATCATGACGACTCAGGAAGTCCGTTTCAGAGTTGTCCACACCTGGAATGAAGATTGCCGACATTGCTCTTGCATTTCTTTTCGACCAGAGGACCATCTTTGACACCTCTCGCATGCAGGCTCTGCTTAATGTCCTTCTTTGTCGACAGATATACGCCACTGCCGTGGCGTAGTCCGACTGTACTTGGATCGCGTGATCCTTAAGCAGAGGACAGGCCTGAAACAGAGCATTGTAGATTGCCCGAAATTCCAGAATGTTGATCGGAAGGAGACTTTTGTGGGCTGACCACCTGCCCTGGAACTGCGCCCCTTGGGTGACAGCCCCCCATCCTCGTAGACTCGCATCGGTCGTGAGGAGGGTCCAATCCTGAATCCCGAAAATCCAGCCCTCCAGGAGATTGGTGGACTGCAGCTACCACAGGAGGGAAATCCTGGCCTGAGGCAACAGCCGAATCATCCGGTGCATCTGTAGATGTGATCTGGACCACTTGCTCAGGAGATCCAACTGAAATGTTCTGGCATGGAACTTTCCGTATTGAATCGCCTTGTATGAGGCGACCATCTTTCCCAACAATCTTATGCAAAGATGGATGGACACTCGAGTAGGTCGGAGCACCATGCGGACCATCTCCTGAAGTGTTCTCGCCTTGTCCTCTGGTAGAAACACCTTCTGGGCCACAGTATCCAGCAACATCCCAAGGAACAGGAGCCTCTGAGTTGGCTCCAGATGAGACTTCTGTAAGTTGAGGATCCACCCATGGTGTGACAGAAGGTAGATAGTGTGGTCGATATGGATCAATAAAACCTCTCAGGATCTTGCTTTTATCAGAAGATCATCCAGGTAAGGGACAACATTGACCCCCTGGACCCGGAGTTGAAACATCATCTCCGCCATCACCTTTGTGAATACCCTCGGAGCTGTGGACAGTCCGAATGACAGGACCTAGAACTGGTAGTGATCATCCAGCAGGGCAAACCTCAGAAATGTTTGATGAGGTGGCCAAATCGAAATATGAAGTTAAGCATCCTTGATATCCAAGGAAACCATGAATTCCTGTTCCTCCAGTCCCGCAATCGCTGCTCGCAAGGATTCCATTTTGAACTTGAAAACCTTCAGGTAAGGATTCAAGGACTTTAGATTCAAAATGGGTCTTACTGAACCGTACGGTTTTGGTACCACAAACAGGTTGGAGTAATAACCCTTGCCTCGTTGTGGTATTGGTACTGGAACAATGACATTGGACTGGATCAACTTTTGGATGGCCTGTTGCAACGTAACCTGCATATCCTCCAAAGCTGGTAAGCTTGATTTGAAAAATTGTTGAGGAGGAGCATCGTCGAACTCCAGCTTGTAGCCCTGAAAAATGAGATCCCTGACCCAGGTATCCTGGCAGGAAGCCTCCCTGATGTGGCTGAAGTGACGCAGTCAAGCTCCCACCTCGAGATCCCCTCGGGGTGGGTGGGCACCATCATACTGAGGTCTTAGTGGAAGCAGAATTGGTGGTCTGTTCCAGAGAGCTGGTGCTTGCAGGTTTTCTTGACTTACTTCTGGTGCCTCTAGTCGCATTTGAGGCACCTCTGGCCTTATATCAAAATCTGTTAGACCGAAAGGACTGCACAGACGGCCCCGTGTAGGAGCGTCTCGCCAGCGGTGCCCCAGAGGGGAGAAACGTGGATTTCCCAGCGAAACTTTGGAAATATATGTATCCAAATCAACACCAATGAGCCATTCCACCGAAAAGGGGAGGGATTCAAAACTGCGCCCACAATCCACTGACGCAACCACAAAGCCCTGCGTGCCAACACTGCCATGGCAGGAGTCCTAGCATTAATATTTCCCATCTCCTTCAGCGAGTGACACAGGACGCGTGTAGTGTCCTGAATGTGCTTGAGGAGAGTCACCATAGTGACCAGGGGCATAGCCCCGGAGAGAGGCCCTCCTGAGTAGCACACGTATGAATGGCATGGGTCATCCAGCAACCTGCTATGACCGGCCTTTGCGATACACCTGCTGCCATGTAAATAGATTTATTTATTAGCAGTTTCTTATATAGCGCGCAGCATATTCCGTTGTGCTTTACAATTAGAACAAAGCTGGGCGAAGACAGACAGATAGAGGTAGGAAGGCCCTGCTTGCAAGCTTACAATCTATACGGAAATAGGCATTGATAGACCAGGATAGATGCTACCTGTTACATAATGGTCCGCCAGATTGCTAGGTTCTTAATGGGTTGTATGATATGAGTACCCAGCAATGTTGGAAGACAAAATATGTGAGGTAATGTGGACTGTACAGAGAGGATGTAACTGGATAGAGAAGCATTAAAGGTTATGTGGGTGGGTCTGGAATTTGGAAGGCTTGTTTGAATAGATGAGTTTTCAGGGAACGTTTAAAGGTTTGGAGACTACAGGAGAGTCTTATTGTGCGTGGGACGGCATTCCACAGAGTGGGTGGAGCCCGGGTAAAGTCCTGTAATTTTGAGTGGGAACAGGTAATACATGTGGATGAGAGAAGCAGATCTTGTGCAGAGCGGAGTTGTCTGGTAGGGAGATATTTTCAGATGATTGAGGAGATGTATGATGGTGCAGTTTGGTTAATAGCCTTGTATGTAAGTAAAAATAAGAATTTACTTACCGATAATTCTATTTCTCATAGTCCGTAGTGGATGCTGGGGACTCCGTCAGGACCATGGGGAATAGCGGCTCCGCAGGAGACAGGGCACAAAAAAGTAAGCTTTTAGGATCACATGGTGTGTACTGGCTCCTCCCCCTATGACCCTCCTCCAAGCCTCAGTTAGGTACTGTGCCCGGACGAGCGTACACAATAAGGAAGGATCTTGAATCCCGGGTAAGACTCATACCAGCCACACCAATCACACCGTACAACTTGTGATTTGAACCCAGTTAACAGTATGACAACGTAGGAGCCTCTGAAAAGATGGCTCACAACAATAATAACCCGATTTTTGTAACAATAACTATGTACAAGTATTGCAGACAATCCGCACTTGGGATGGGCGCCCAGCATCCACTACGGACTATGAGAAATAGAATTATCGGTAAGTAAATTCTTATTTTCTCTAACGTCCTAGTGGATGCTGGGGACTCCGAAAGGACCATGGGGATTATACCAAAGCTCCCAAACGGGCGGGAAAGTGCGGATGACTCTGCAGCACCGAATGAGAGAACTCCAGGTCCTCCTTAGCCAGAGTATCAAATTTGTAAAATTTTACAAACGTGTTCTCCCCTGACCACGTAGCTGCTCAGCAAAGTTGTAATGCAGAGACCCCTCGGGCAGCCGCCCAAGATGAGCCCACCTTCCTTGTGGAGTGGGCATTTACAGATTTAGGCTGTGGCAGGCCTGCCACAGAATGTGCAAGTTGGATTGTGCTACAGATCCAACGAGCAATCGTCTGCTTAGACGCAGGAGCACCCCTCTTGTTGGGTGCATACAGGATAAACAGCGAGTCAGATTTTCTGACTCCAGCCGTCCTTGAAATATATATTTTCAATGCTCTGACAACGTCCAGCAACTTGGAGTCCTCCAAGTCGCTAGTAGCCGCAGGCACCACAATAGGCTGGTTCAAGTGAAAAGCCGAAACCACCTTAGGCAGAAACTGAGGACGCGTCCGCAGTTCTGCCCTGTCCGAATGGAAAATCAGATATGGGCTTTTGTACGATAAAGCCGCCAACTCTGATACTCTCCTGGCTGAAGCGAGGGCCAGTAGCATGGTTACTTTCCATGTAAGATACTTCAAATCTACCGATTTGAGCGGCTCAAACCAATGGGATTTGAGAAAATCCAAAACTACGTTGAGATCCCACGGTGCCACTGGAGGCACAAATCGGGGGCTGTATATGTAGTACACCTTTGACAAAGGTTTGTACTTCAGGCACTGAAGCCAATTCTTTCTGGAAGAAAATCGATAAGGCCGAAATTTGAACCTTAATAGACCCCAATTTGAGGCCCATAGACAATCCTGCCTGCAGGAAATGTAGGAATCGACCCAATTGAAATTCCTCCGTTGGGGCCTTCTTGGCCTCACACCACGCAACATATTTTCTCCAAATGCGGTGATAATGTTGTGCGGTCACTTCCTTCCTGGCTTTAATCAAGGTAGGAATAACTTCCTCTGGAATGCCCTTTTCTTTTAGAATCCGGCGTTCAACCGCCATGCCGTCAAACTCAGTCGCGGTAAGTCTTGGAACATACAAGGTCCCTGCTGAAGCAGATCCCTTCTTAACGGTAGAGGCCACGGCTCTTCCGTGAGCATCTCTTGAAGTTCCGGGTACCAAGTCCTTCTCGGCCAATCCGGAGCCACGAGTATTGTTCTTACTCCCCGTAGCCGTATAATTCTCAGTACCTTTGGTATGAGAGGCAGAGGAGGAAACACATACACGGACTGGTACACCCACGGTGTTACCAGAGCGTCCACAGCTATTGCCTGAGGGTCTCTTGACCTGGCGCAATATCTGTCCAGTTTCTTGTTGAGGCGGGACGCCATCCTGTCCACCTTTGGTTTTTCCCAACGGTTCACAATCATGTGGAAGACTTCTGGATGAAGTCCCCACTCTCCCGGGTGGAGGTCGTGTCTGCTGAGGAAGTCTGCTTCCCAGTTGTCCACTCCCGGAATGAACACTGCTGACAGTGCTATGACATGATTTTCCGCCCAGCGAAGAATCCTTGCAGCTTCTGTCATTGCTCTTCTGCTTCTCGTGCCGCCCTGTCTGTTTACGTGGGCGACTGCCGTGATGTTGTCCGACTGGATCAACACCGGCTGACCCTGAAGCAGCGGTTTTGCCAGGCTTAGAGCATTGTAAATCGCTCTTAGCTCCAGTATATTTATGTGAAGAGACGTCTCCAGGTTCGACCACACGCCCTGGAAGTTTCTTCCCTGTGTGACTGCTCCCCAGCCTCGTAGGCTGGCATCCGTAGACACCAGGACCCAGTCCTGTATGCCGAATCTGCGGCCCTCTAACAGATGGGTACTCTGCAACCACCACAGAAGAGACACCCTTGTTCTTGGTGACAGTGTTATCCGCTGATGCATGTGCAGATGCGATCCGGACCATTTGTCCAGCAGATCCCACTGAAATATTCGTGCGTGGAATCTGCCGAATGGAATTGCTTCGTAAGAAGCCACCATCTTTCCCAGGACTCTTGTGCATTGATGTACTGACACATTTCCTGGTTTTAGGAGGTTCCTGACAAGTTCGGATAACTCCCTTGCTTTCTCCTCCGGGAGAAACACCTTTTTCTGAACAGTGTCCAGAATCATTCCCAGGAACAGCAGACGTGTCGTCGGGGTCAATTGAGATTTTGGAAGATTCAGAATCCACCCGTGTTGTTGAAGCACTACTTGGGTTAGTGCTACTCCGACTTCCAGCTGTTCCCTGGACCTTGCCCTTATCAGGAGATCGTCCAAGTAAGGGATAATTAATACGCCTTTTCTTCGTAGAAGAACCATCATTTCGGCCATTACCTTGGTAAAGACCCGAGGTGCCGTGGACAAACCAAACGGCAGCGTTTGAAACTGATAATGACAGTTTTGTATCACGAACCTGAGATACCCTTGGTGTGAAGGGTAAATTGGGACATGCAGATAAGCATCTTTTATGTCCAGGGACACCATGAAGTCCCCTTCTTCCAGATTCGCTATCACTGCTCTGAGTGACTCCATCTTGAACTTGAATTTCTGTATGTACAGGTTCAAGGATTTCAGATTTAGAATAGGTCTTACCGAACCGTCCGGCTTCGGTACCACAAATAGTGTGGAATAATACCCCTTTCCCTGTTGTAGGAGGGGTACCTTGACTATCACCTGCTGAGAATACAGCTTGTGAATGGCTTCCAATACCGTCGCCCTTTCTGAGGTAGACGTTGGTAAAGCAGACTTTAGGAACCGGCGAGGGGGAGACTTTTTTCGAATTCCAACTTGTAACCCTGAGATACTACCTGCAGGATCCAAGGGTCCACCTGTGAGCGCGCCCACTGTGTGCTGAAAATCTTTAGTCGACCCCCCACCGCCCCTGAGTCCGCTTGCACAGCCCCAGCGTCCTGCTGAGGGCTTTGTAGAAGCCGGGGAGGGCTTCTGTTCGTGGGAAGTAGTTGCTTGCTGCACCCTCTTACCCCTTCCTTTGCCTCTGGGCAAATATGACTGTCCTTTTGCCCGCTTGTTCTTATAGGAACGAAAGGACTGCGGCTGAAAAGACGGTGTCTTTTTCTGTTGGGAGGTGACCTGAGGTAAAAAAGTGGATTTTCCGGCTGTTGCCGTGGCTACCAGATCCGATAGACCGACCCCAAATAATTCCTCTCCTTTATACGGCAATACTTCCATATGCCGTTTGGAATCCGCATCACCTGACCACTGTCGCGTCCATAAACTTCTTCTGGCAGATATGGACATCGCACTTACTCTCGATGCCAGAGTGCAAATATCCCTCTGAGCATCTCGCATATAAAGAAAAGCATCCTTTAATTGCTCTATAGTCAATAAAATACTGTCCCTATCCAGGGTATCAATATTTTCAGTCAGGGAATCCGACCACACCACCCCAGCACTGCACATCCAGGCTGAGGCTATTGCTGGTCGCAGTATAACACCAGTATGTGTGTATATACTCTTCAGGGTAGTTTCCAGCCTCCTATCAGCTGGATCCTTGAGGGCGGCCGTATCAGGAGACGGTAACGCCACTTGTTTTGATAAGCGTGTGAGCGCCTTATCCACCCTAGGGGGTGTTTCCCAGCGCGCCCTAACCTCTGGTGGGAAAGGGTATAATGCCAATAACTTCTTTGAAATTAGCAGTTTTCTATCGGGGTTAACCCACGCTTCATCACACACGTCATTCAATTCCTCTGATTCTGGAAAAGCTACAGGTAGTTTTTTCACACCCCACATAATACCCCCCTTTGAGGTACCTGCAGTATCAGAGATATGCAAAGCCTCCTTCATTGCCGTGATCATATAACGTGTGGCCCTATTGGAAAATACGTTTCTTTCTTCACCGTCGACACTAGATTCATCTGTGTCGGTACCTGTGTCGACTGACTGAGGTAAGGGACGTTTTACAGCCCCTGACGGTGCCTGAGACGCCTGGACAGGTACTAACTGGTTTTCCGGCCGTCTCATGTCGTCAACTGACTTTTGCAGCGTGCTAACATTATCACGTAATTCCATAATTAAAGCCATCCATTCCGGTGTCGACTCCCTAGGGGGTGACATCACCATTACCGGCAATTGCTCCGCCTCCACACCAACATCGTCCTCATACATGTCGACACACACGTACCGACACACAGCAGACACACAGGGAATGCTCTTATCGAAGACAGGACCCCACTAGCCCTTTGGGGAGACAGAGGGAGAGTTTGCCAGCACACACCAAAGCGCTATAAAAATGTATATAAACAACCCTAAAAGGTGTTGTTTCTGTTATATGCGCTTAATATATGAAAATATCGCCAAAATATGCCACCCTTCTCTGTTTTACCCTGTTTCTGTAGTGCAGTGCAGGGGAGAGTCCTGGGAGCCTTCCTCACAGCGGAGCTGAGCAGGAAAATGGCGCTGTGTGCTGAGGAGAATAGGCCCCGCCCCCTAAAACGGCGGGCTCTTCTCCCGGAGTTTGCGATATATGGCAGGGGTTAAATACATCCATATAGCCTCAAGGGCTATATGTGATGTATTTTAGCCATAGAAAAAGGTATTATACATTGCTGCCCAGGGCGCCCCCCCCAGCGCCCTGCACCCTCAGTGACCGCTGGTGTGAAGTGTGCCGACAACAATGGCGCACAGCTGCAGTGCTGTGCGCTACCTTATGAAGACTGAAAGTCTTCTGCCGCCTGTTTCCGGACCTCTGGACCTCTTCAACTTCGGCATCTGCAAGGGGGGTCGGCGGCACGGCTCCGGGACCGGACTCCATGGCTGGGCCTGTGTTCGATCCCTCTGGAGCTAATGGTGTCCAGTAGCCTAAGAAGCAAATCCATCCTGCACGCAGGTGAGTTCACTTCTCTCCCCTAAGTCCCTCGTAGCAGTGAGCCTGTTGCCAGCAGGACTCACTGAAAATAAGAAACCTAAAAAACTTTTTCTAAGCAGCTCTTTATGAGAGCCACCTAGATTGCACCCTGCTCGGACGGGCACAAAAACCTAACTGAGGCCTGGAGGAGGGTCATAGGGGGAGGAGCCAGTACACACCATGTGATCCTAAAAGCTTACTTTTTTGTGCCCTGTCTCCTGCGGAGCCGCTATTCCCCATGGTCCTGACGGAGTCCCCAGCATCCACTAGGACGTTAGAGAAAATAAGATTTTAAACCTACCGGTAAATCTTTTTCTCCTGGTCCGTAGAGGATGCTGGGGACTCCGTAAGGACCATGGGATATAGACTGGCTCCGCAGGAGACATGGGCACTATAAAGAACTTTAGAATGGGTGTGCACTGGCTCCTCCCTCTATGCCCCTCCTCCAGACCTCAGTTAGAGAAACTGTGCCCAGAGGAGACGGACAGTACGAGGAAAGGATTTTGTTAATCTAAGGGCAAGATTCATACCAGCCCACACCATCCACACCGTATAACATGGAATATACTAACCTGTTAACAGTATGAAACAAAACAGCATCAGCCCGAGACTGATCAAAACTGTAACATAACCCTTATGTAAGCAAAAACTATATACAAGTCTTGCAGAATTTAGTCCGCACTGGGACGGGCGCCCTGCATCCTCTACGGACTAGTAGAAAAAGATTTACCGGTAGGTTTAAAAATAAGATTTTACACTTACCGGTAAATCTATTTCTCGTAGTCCATAGAGGATGCTGGGGACTCTGTAAGGACCATGGGGAATAGACTGGCTCCGCAGGAGACATGGGCACTCTAAGAAAGACTTTGGATTCTGAGTGTGCACTGGCTCCTCCCTCTATGCCCCTCCTCCAGACCTCAGTTAGGGAAACTGTGCCCAGAAGAGATGGACTGTACGAGGAAAGGATTTTGTAAATCCAAGGGCAAGATTCATACCAGCCACACCAATCACACCGTATAACTTGTGATAAACTACCCAGTTAACAGTATGAACAACAACATAGCCTCGGTTCAACCGATTAACCAACACATAACCCTTATGTCAGCAATAACTATATACAAGTCTTGCAGAAGTAGTCCGCACTTGGGACGGGCGCCCAGCATCCTCTACGGACTACGAGAAATAGATTTACCGGTAAGTGTAAAATCTTATTTTCTCTAACGTCCTAGAGGATGCTGGGGACTCCGTAAGGACCATGGGGATTATACCAAAGCTCCCAAACGGGCGGGAGAGTGCGGATGACTCTGCAGCACCAAATGGGCAAACTCTAGGTCCTCCTCAGCCAGGGTGTCAAACTTGTTGAATTTAGCAAACGTGTTTGACCCCGACCAAGTAGCTGCTGTGCAAAGTTGAAGAGCCGAGACCCCTCGGGCAGCCGCCCAAGAAGAGCCCACCTTCCTCGTGGAATGGGCTTTCACCGATTTAGGATGCGGCAGGCCAGCCGCAGAATGTGCAAGCTGAATCGTACTACAGATCCAGCGAGCAATAGTCTGCTTTGAAGCAGGTGCACCCAACTTGTTGGGCGCATACAGGATAAAGAGCGAGTCAGTCTTTCTGACTCCAGCTGTCCTGGAAACATAGATTTTCAGGGCCCTGACTACGTCCAACAACTTGGAAGCCTCCAAGTCATTTGTAGCCGCAGGCACCACGATAGGTTGGTTCAGATGAAAAGCTGATACCACTTTGGGGAGAAACTGGGGACGAGTCCTCATATCTGCCCTATCCATATGGAAAATCAGATAAGGGCTTTTACATGACAAAGCCGCCAATTCTGATACACGCCTGGCCAAAAGCCAAGGCCAACAACATGACCACTTTCCACGTGAGTTATTTCAAATCCACGGTTTTCAGTGGCTCAAACCAATGTGACTTTAGGAAATCCAACACCACGTTGAGATCCCAAGGTGCCACTGGAGGCACAAAAGGGGGCTGAATATGCAGCACTCCCTTAACAAAAGTCTGAACTTCAGGTAGTGAAGCCAGTTCTCTCTGGAAGAAAATCGATAGAGCCGAAATCTGGACCTTAATGGAACCCAATTTAAGGCCCATAGTCACCCCTGACTGTAGGAAGTGCAGGAAACGGCCCAGCTGAAATTCCTCCGTTGGGGCCTTCCTGGCCTCACACCACGCAACATATTTTCGCCATATGCGGTGATAATGGTTTGCGGTAACTTCTTTCCTAGCTTTAATCAGCGTAGGAATGACTTCCTCCGGAATGCCCTTTTCCTTCAGGATCCGGTGTTCAACCGCCATGCCGTCAAACGCAGCCGCGGTAAGTCTTGGAACAGACAGGGCCCCTGCTGCAGCAGGTCTTGTCTGAGCGGCAGAGGCCATGGGTCCTCTGACAACATTTCTTGAAGTTCCGGGTACCAAGCTCTTCTTGGCCAATCCGGAACAATGAGTATAGTTCTTACTCCTCTTCTCCTTATTATCCTCAGTACCTTTGGTATGAGAGGAAGAGGAGGGAACACATAAACCGACCGGTACACCCACGGTGTCACTAGAGCGTCCACAGCTATCGCCTGCGGGTCTCTCGACCTGTCGCAATATTTTTCTAGCTTTCTGTTTAGGCGGGACGCCATCATGTCCACCTGTGGCCTTTTCCAAAGGTTTACAATCATTTGAAAGACTTCTGGATGAAGTCCCCACTCTCCCGGGTGGAGGTCGTGCCTGCTGAGGAAGTCTGCTTCCCAGTTGTCCACTCCCGGAATGAACACTGCTGACAGTGCTAACACGTGATTTTCCGCCCATCGGAGAATCCTTGTGGCTTCTGCCATTGCCGTCCTGCTTCTCGTGCCGCCCTGTCGATTTACATGGGCGACCGCCGTGATGTTGTCTGACTGGATCAGTACCGGCTGGTTTTGAAGCAGGGGTTTTGCCTGACTTAGGGCATTGTAAATGGCCCTCAGTTCCAGAATATTTATGTGTAGGGAAGTCTCCTGACTTGACCATAGTCCTTGGAAGTTTCTTCCCTGTGTGACTGCCCCCCAGCCTCGAAGGCTGGCATCCGTGGTCACCAGGACCCAGTCCTGTATGCCGAATCTGCGGCCCTCTTGAAGATGAGCACTCTGCAGCCACCACAGCAGAGACACCCTTGTCCTTGGAGACAGGGTTATCAGCCGATGCATCTGAAGATGCGATCCGGACCACTTGTCCAGCAGGTCCCACTGAAAGGTTCTTGCATGAAACCTGCCGAATGGAATCGCTTCGTAGGAAGCTACCATCTTTCCCAGGATCCGCGTGCAGTGATGCACCGACACCTGTTTTGGTTTTAGGAGGCCTCTGACTAGAGACGACAGCTCTGTGGCCTTCTCCTCCGGGAGAAACACTTTTTTCTGTTCTGTGTCCAGAACCATCCCCAGGAACAGTAGACGTGTCGTAGGGACCAGCTGTGACTTTGGAATGTTTAGAATCCAGCCGTGCTGTAGTAGCACCTCCCGAGATAGTGCTACCCCGACCAACAACTGCTCTCTGGACCTCGCCTTTATCAGGAGATCGTCCAAGTACGGGATAATTAAAACTCCCTTCTTTCGAAGGAGTATCATCATTTCGGCCATTACCTTGGTAAAGACCCTCGGAGCCGTGGATAGACCGAACGGCAACGTCTGGAATTGGTAATGACAATCCTGTACCACAAATCTGAGGTACTCCTGGTGAGGATGGTAAATGGGGACATGCAGGTAAGCATCCTTGATGTCCAGTGATACCATGTAATCCCCCTCGTCCTGAGCGATTCCATCTTGAACTTGAATTTTTTTATATAGGTGTTCAAGGATTTAAAATTTAAAATGGGTCTCACCGAACCGTCCGGTTTCGGTACCACAAACATTGTGGAATAGTAACCCCGGTCCTTGTTGAAGTAGGGGTACCTTTACTATCACCTGTTGTGAATACAGCTTGTGAATTGCCTGTAACACTGCCTCCCTGCCTGAGGGAGTGGTTGGCAAGGCAGATTTGAGGAAACGGCGGGGGGGAGACGTCTCGAATTCCAGCTTGTACCCCTGAGATACTATCTGAAAAATCCAGGGATCCACCCGTGAGCGAGCCCACTGATTGCTGAAATATTTGAGACGGGCCCCCACCGTACCTGGCTCCGCCTGTGAAGCCCCAGCGTCATGCTGTGGACTTAGAGGAAGCGGGGGGAGGACTTTTGCTCCTGGGAACTGGCTGTATGCTGCAGCTTCTTTCCCCTACCTCTGCCTCTGGGCAGAAAGGACGCGCCTTTAACCCGCTTGCCCCTATTGGGCCGAAAGGACTGTACCTGATAATACGGTGCTTTCTTTGGTTGTGAGGGAACATGGGGTAAAAATGTAGACTTCCCAGCTGTTGCTGTGGAAACGAGGTCCGAGAGACCATCCCCGAACAACTCCTCACCCTTATAAGGCAGAACTTCCATGTGTCGTTTGGAATCTGCATCTCCTGTCCACTGCCGAGTCCATAACCCTCTCCTGGCAGAAATGGACATTGCACTAATTTTGGATGCCAGCCGGCAAATATCCCTCTGTGCATCCCTCATGTATAAAAGTGCGTCTTTTATATGCTCTACGTTTAGCAATATAGTGTCCCTGTCTAGGGTATCTATATTTTCTGACAGGGAATCTGACCACGCAGCAGCACTGCACATCCAGGCTGAAGCAATAGCCGGTCTCAGTATAACACCTGTGTGTGTATATATAGATTTCAGGATAGCCTCCTGCTTTTTATCAGCAGATTCCTTCAGGGCGGCCGTATCCGGAGACGGTAGTGCCACCTTCTTTGACAAGCGTGTGAGCGCTTTATCCACCCTAGGGGATGTTTCCCAGCGTGACCTATCCTCTGGCGGGAAAGGGTACGCCATTAGTAACCTCTTAGAAATTACCAGCTTTTTATCAGGGGAAGCCCACGCTTCTTCACACACTTCATTTAACTCTTCAGATGGAGGAAAAGCTACTGGTAGTTTTTTCTCTCCAAACATAATACCCTTTTTTGTGGTACCGGGGGTAACATCAGAAATGTGCAACACATTTTTCATTGCCTCAATCATGTAACGTGTGGCCCTATTGGAAGTTACATTAGTCTCATCGTCGTCGACACTGGAGTCAGTATCCGTCTCGACATCTGTGTCTGCCATCTGAGGTAGCGGGCGTTTTAGAGCCCCTGATGGCTTTTGAGACACCTGGGCAGGCACAGGCTGAGAAGCCGGCTGTCCCACATTTGGTATGTCGTCAAACCTTTTATGCAAGGAGTCAACACTGTCGCGTAATTCCTTCCACAGCACCATCCACTCAGGTGTCGACCCCGCAGGGGGTGACATCACGTTTACAGGCATTTGCTCCGCCTCCACATAAGCCTCCTCATCAGACATGTCGACACAGCCATACCAACACACCGCAAACACACAGGGAATGCTCTGACAGAGGACAGGACCCCACAAAGCCCTTTGGGGAGACAGAGAGAGAGTATGCCAGCACACACCAGAGCGCTATATAACACAGGGATCCCACTATAAATGAGTGTTTTCCCTTATAGCTGCTTTATATATATATATATATATATATATATATATCTATATCTATATATCTATATCTATACTGCGCCTAAATTTAGTGCCCCCCCTCTCTTTTTTACCCTTCTGTAGTGTTCAGACTGCAGGGGAGAGCCAGGGAGCTTCCTTCCAGCGGAGCTGTGAGGAAAAAATGGCGCCAGTGTGCTGAGGGAGATTGCCCCGCCCCTTTTTCGGCTGACTTTCTCCCGCTTTTTCTAGAATACTGGCAGGGGTAATTTTACATCTATATAGCCTCTAGGACTATATATGATGTAGATTTGCCAGCCAAGGTGTCATATATTGCCCTCAGGACGCCCCCCCCCAGCGCCCTGCACCCATCAGTGACCGGAGTGTGAGGTGTACATGAGGAGCAATGGCGCACAGCTGCAGTGCTGTGCGCTACCTTGGTGAAGACCGAAGTCTTCTGCCGCCGATTTTCCGGACCTCTTCGTTGCTTCTGGCTCTGTAAGGGGGACGGCGGCGCGGCTCCGGGAACGAACACCAAGGTCGGGTCCTGCGGTCGATCCCTTTGGAGCTAATGGTGTCCAGTAGCCTAAGAAGCCCAAACTACCACCTGTTAGGTAGGTTCGCTTCTTCTCCCCTTAGTCCCTCGCTGCAGTGAGTCTGTTGCCAGCAGATCTCACTGTAAAATAAAAAACCTAAATATACTTTCTTTCTAGGAGCTCAGGAGAGCCCCTAGTGTGCATCCAGCTCAGCCGGGCACAAGAATCTAACTGAAGTCTGGAGGGGGGTCTTAGTGGGAGGAGCCAGTGCACACCAGTAGTCTAAAGCTTTCTTATAGTTGTGCCCAGTCTCCTGCGGAGCCGCTAATCCCCATGGTCCTTACGGAGTCCCCAGCATCCACTAGGACGTTAGAGAAATATTGGTGAAATGTTTGCGACTGTTTTTTCTGGAGTAGTCTATCTTTCTGTCCCTATGATCCTTTACGGTAATGGAGCCCGGGGCAGGCAGCACCGCCTTTTTGGACAGTCCAGAGACTGATACGGCAACCCCTGGGGTTTCTCCCCAGAATTTCCTACCTCCAGGAGCAAATGGGAAAGTGCGCAAAAACTTTGACACTTGGAATTTTTCATCTGGATTTTTCCAGGCTAATATGAATAGGTCATCTAACTCTGCAGAATCAGGGAAAGTGACATTAGGCTTGTTTTGTGTAAAGAAAAACGACCACTGTGACGCAGCGTCCTCTAGAGCGAGCTTTGACATGTCCTGTATAGCCAAAATTAGGGGTTCAATACCCTGAGCAAAATCTGAATCCCCACTAACGGGATCCAAGTCCACCCCATCTTCCTGTATATCCTCATCTGTATCAGAGTAGTGCAGGTAAATCATGCTTTTGTGGACCTGCATGAGAGATGGAGGGCTGTGCATCATCTGCCCTAGCAGCTAAGTCTGCAACAGCTTGTTGCAGTAGCTGAGTTTTCTGTACATTAGCAGTGAGCTGGGATGATATATCAGACATCAGACCCCAGCCAGTGGGGCTCTGGATACTTTCCCCCAGCCCCTTCACTAATTTGTGAAGATTGGCTGCATTGTTCACGAGAAACAGAATCAGATGACAATGGAGAGAACCTAGTGTGGCATACACTGCACAGCTTGTTTACACCCATGTTTCACAGTAAGCACAATGACAAACATACAACAGACAGTAACACTTTGCAAACCTGCCGTGTGTGTGTGTGTGTGTGTGTGTGTGTGTGTGTGTGTGAGAGAGACACACACACACACACACCCCTAAGCTGCACTGCTCCAGTGAGGCTGACAGCTAACTATTACACAGCAAACACTAATAAATTCGGTCCTGTAGAGGACCCAGACTGTGTACAACAGCGGCTCTCCTCCTTTGCTACACCCAGTCACAGATTCCCAGCGTGTCTTGTGAGGCAGGAAGCGCTGTGTGCGCCGTCTGTGGCTGCATTAAGCAGAGGAAGGCGCCAAAATGCCTCTGGTCCCGCTCTGAGTTAGCTCCGCCCCCTCAAATGGCGCCAGAGCTACAATGATTTTTATACTGGCAAAGTCTCTTGTGTGTCTTAAAAACGTTGCACAAGTGCTATAGGGGTCATTCCGACCCGTTCGCACACAGAGGTTCACTGCTGCGGTGCAAACAGGTCGGAACTGCACATGCGCGGCACCCGCAATGTGCACATGCGTCGTTGCCCAGCGACGGCAACGGCCAGAAGAGAAGAAAGTGATCGCTAGCGCAATTGCAAGAAGATTGACAGCGGGGAGGCGTTCTGGGGCGAATACTCACCGTTTTCCGGGCATGGAGATCCGAACGCAGGCGTGTCCAGGCGTTTGGAGGGCAGTTGTCTGACGTCAATTCCGGGACCTTTACCCTGTGCGATGGACCCAACGATAAGTAACTGCAGGGCTGGTCTTGTTCTGCACAAACCTTTTTTAGCATAGCAGGGCTGCACAAGCGTTCGCAGCCCTGCTATGCTAAAATAGACTCCCCAATAGGCAGCGTCTAGATGATCGCACAAGCAGCAAAAAGTTGCTACATGCGATCAACTCGGAATGACCCCCATAGTTCAAGCTATTGTGAACCAGTCAACACGGAGGGCTTCAGCGGGACCCCCCAGGAGGGTCCCGTATGTATGTGTTCAGCCGCACCATGAACCGGGGGACAACCCTAGCGGGGCCCCCCGGCTAGTACTCACCACAGTCGTCACCTTCAGGCATATGGTAGGCGTGTGCTGCGATTGCGACAGCTAAGGCGCAGTGCCCTGCTGAACAAACAACCTCTCAGGATGGTGGTCCTGCAGCGGGGAAGCGGCTCCGTCACACCCCCCCCCCCCCCCCCAATATCCCTTATGGATGCTAGAGAAATATAATTATTATCACCTTAGGTAAGTGCCCTATGTGCTTTGAAAGAAACCTTTTGCTGTACATCCCCCGTTAAGAGGAGGTCAGTCCAGAGGTCCGAATTTAATGGGAGAAAACAACTAAATGAACATTGAATGGTGTTTATTTCTTTCCGTATTGGAGAAATTATTCAGGAGTTCTTTAGGAATTTCAGTACGATTACCCAGTAGCGCTTGTGGACTACTCTAACTTTTTTGTTGTGTAAATTTACCAAATAACCTGTGCAGTCAAGGAAACTGGGAGAGCATACTGTATAAACCATTCCTTATGGTGCACATCTGAATAGGATGGGTGCCGCTACATATTACATTCTCATATTTCAGTGCAGGCATTAATAGAAAAAAAAAAATCCTGCTTGATGGAAAAGAGGTGGACCATATGCGCTTGACCATTACTACATACAATTGTATCACAATTTCCCCATAGCTTGTTAAGAGGAAGGATTCATTGCACTAATCTCCTAGGTGACTCGTGTGGAACACTGGCGATGTTGATCAGCTCCAGTGGAAACAAAGGGATCTTGTTGTGTACGTTATACACAGTATCAGTCATGGTCTGAGAGCTGGCATAATGCTTGGTACAGGCTTTTAGCAAAACAATTAAGAAGCATACCCCAATATTAATCAAGTAGTAATTCTCCACCATAACTTAACAAATTGTAACAGTGCGCTGTAACAGTTTCCTGTAACCGCTTTCTTGACAACCAATATGGAAAAAAAAAAAGCAATTATCGCTATAAACAAAAAATTTTGTATTTTTTTTTTTTAGATGCCAAGAATAGAATTTGATTCAGAATTTAGGACAGAATCCTAAAAAGTCTTATAAAAGCAAGGTGTAAATTTACCATTTGAAACTTCCTAGAAACACAACAATCTAAAATCTTTTGTGGACTGATAATGGAGCCTTACATTACACACGACGTAGAGATTAGCGAATGAGCAGGTAATAAGAAAGACCTGCTCTCAGAAGGCTTTCTTGGTGGTGCACTCTTTTATTAAATTTGGAAAATTAGTTAATTAAAACATAACTTTTTTAAGTGTAGCAATATTAAACAATAGTATTGTGAAGTAAGGAATAATGCTTTTTATATATATATATATATGCGCATGTATATTCCTTTAGGAGTGAGTAATAATCAATACTCCTTATTCCATAATAATAAAACTTATAAGCTGTAGGAACTGAATATTAAATATTAAATAGCTCAGTACGAAAATAAGAATTTACTCTCCGGTAATTCTATTTCTCGTAGTCCGTAGTGGATGCTGGGACTCCGTAAGGACCATGGGGAATAGCGGCTCCGCAGGAGACTGGGCACAACTATAAAGAAAGCTTTAGGTCTAACTGGTGTGCACTGGCTCCTCCCACTATGACCCTCCTCCAGACCTCAGTTAGGATACCGTGCCCGGAAGAGCTGACGCAATAAGGAAATATTTTGAATCCCGGGTAAGACTCATACCAGCCACACCAATCACACCGTATAACTCGTGATACAATACCCAGTTAACAGTATGACAACAACTGAGCCTCTCAGATGGCTCAACAATAACCCTTTAGTTAAACAATAACTATATACAAGTATTGCAGACAATCCGCACTTGGAATGGGCGCCCAGCATCCACTACGGACTACGAGAAATAGAATTACCGGTGAGTAAATTCTTATTTTCTCTGACGTCCTAAGTGGATGCTGGGACTCCGTAAGGACCATGGGGATTATACCAAAGCTCCCAAACGGGCGGGAGAGTGCGGATGACTCTGCAGCACCGAATGGGCAAACTCTAGGTCCTCCTCAGCCAGGGTGTCAAACTTGTAGAATTTAGCAAATGTGTTTGACCCCGACCAAGTAGCTGCTCGGCAAAGTTGTAAAGCCGAGACCCCTCGGGCAGCCGCCCAAGAAGATTTAGGATGCGGCAGTCCAGCCGCAGAATGTGCAAGCTGAATCGTACTACAGATCCAGCGAGCAATAGTCTGCTTTGAAGCAGGTGCACCCAACTTGTTGGGCGCATACAGGATAAATAGCGAGTCAGTCTTTCTGACTCCAGCTGTCCTGGAAACATAGATTTTCAGGGCCCTGACTACGTCCAACAACTTGGAAGCCTCCAAGTCTTTAGAAGCCGCAGGCCCCACGATAGGTTGGTTCAGATGAAAAGCTGATACCACCTTAGGGAGAAACTGGGGACGAGTCCTCAATTCTAACCTATCCATATGGAAAATCAGATAAGGGCTTTTACATGACAAAGCCGCCCATTTTGATACACGCCTGGCCGAAGCCAAGGCCAACAACATGACCACTTTCCACGTGAGATATTTCAATTCCACGGTTTTTAGTGGCTCAAACCAATGTGACTTTAGGAAATCCAACACCACGTTGAGATCCCAAGGTGCCACTGGAGGCACAAAAGGGGTCTGAATATGCAGCACTCCCTTAACAAAAGTCTGAACTTCAGGTAGTGAAGCCAGTTCTCTCTGGAAGAAAATCGATCGAGCCAAAATCTGGACCTTAATGGAACCCAATTTTAGGCCCATAGTCACCCCTGACTGTAGGAAGTGCAGAAAACGGCCCAGCTGAAATTCCTCCGTTGGGGCCTTCCTGGCCTCACACCAAGCAACATATTTTCGCCAAATGCGGTGATAATGGTTTGCGGTAACTTCTTTCCTAGCTTTAATCAGCGTAGGAATGACTTTCTCCGGAATGCCCTTTTCCTTCAGGATCCGGTGTTCAACCGCCATGCCGTCAAACGCAGCCGCGGTAAGTCTTGGAACAGACAGGGCCCCTGCTGCAGCAGGTCCTGTCTGAGCGGCAGAGGCCATGGGTCATCTGAGATCATTTCTTGAAGTTCCGGGTACCAAGCTCTTCTTGGCCAATCCGGAACAATGAGTATAGTTCTTACTCCTCTTCTCCTTATTATCCTCAGTACCTTTGGTATGAGAAGAAGAGGAGGGAACACATAAACCGACCGGTACACCCACGGTGTCACTAGAGCGTCCACAGCTATCGCCTGAGGGTCTCTCGACCTGGCGCAATATCTTTCTAACTTTTTGTTTAGGCGGGACGCCATCATGTCCACCTGTGGCCTTTCCCAACGGTTTACAATCAGTTGGAAGACTTCCGGATGAAGTCCCCACTCTCCCGGGTGGAGGTCGTGTCTGCTGAGGAAGTCTGCTTCCCAGTTGTCCACTCCCGGAATGAACACTGCTGACAGTGCTAACACGTGATTTTCCGCCCATCGGAGAATCCTTGTGGCTTCTGCCATCGCCGTCCTGCTTCTTGTGCCGCCCTGTCGGTTTACATGGGCGACTGCCGTGATGTTGTCTGACTGGATCAGTACCGGCTGGTTTTGAAGCAGGGGTTTTGCCTGACTTAGGGCATTGAAAATGGCCCTCAGTTCCAGAATATTTATGTGTAGGGAAGTCTCCTGACTTGACCATAGTCCTTGGAAGTTTCTTCCCTGTGTGACTGCCCCCCAGCCTCGAAGGCTGGCATCCGTGGTCACCAGGACCCAGTCCTGTATGCCGAATCTGCGGCCCTCTTGAAGATGAGCACTCTGCAGCCACCACAGCAGAGCCACCCTGGTCCTTGGAGACAGGGTTATCAGCCGATGCATCTGAAGATGCGATCCGGACCACTTGTCCAACAGGTCCCACTGAAAGGTTCTTGCATGGAACCTGCCAAATGGAATTGCTTCGTAGGAAGCTACCATCTTTCCCAGGATCCGCGTGCAGTGATGCACCGACACCTGTTTTGGTTTTAGGAGGCCTCGGACTAGAGATGACAGCTCCTTGGCCTTCTCCTCCGGGAGAAACACTTTTTTCTGTTCTGTGTCCAGAACCATCCCCAGGAACAGTAGACGTGTCGTAGGGACCAGCTGTGACTTTGGAATATTTAGAATCCAGCCGTGCTGTTGTAGCACCTCCCGAGATAGTGCTACCCCGACCAACAACTGCTCCCTGGACCTCGCCTATATCAGGAGATCGTCCAAGTACGGGATAATTAAAACTCCCTTCTTTCGAAGGAGTATCATCATTTCGGCCATTACCTTGGTAAATACCCTCGGAGCCGTGGATAGACCAAACGGCAACGTCTGGAATTGGTAATGACAATCCTGTACCACAAATCTGAGGTACTCCTGGTGAGGATGGTAAATGGGGACATGCAGGTAAGCATCCTTGATGTCCAGTGATACCATGTAATCCCCCTCGTCCAGGCTTGCAATAACCGCCCTGAGCGATTCCATCTTGAACTTGAATTTTTTTATATAGGTGTTCAAGGATTTCAAATTTAAAATGGGTCTCACCGAACCGTCCGGTTTCGGTACCACAAACATTGTGGAATAGTAACCCCGTCCTTGTTGAAGTAGGGGTACCTTTACTATCACCTGTTGTGAATACAGCTTGTGAATTGCCTGTAACACTGCCTCCCTGCCTGAGGGAGTGGTTGGCAAGGCAGATTTGAGGAAACGGCGGGGGGGAGACGTCTCGAATTCCAGCTTGTACCCCTGAGATACTATCTGAAAAATCCAGGGATCCACCCGTGAGCGAGCCCACTGATTGCTGAAATATTTGAGATGGGCCCCCACCGTACCTGGCTCCGCCTGTGAAGCCCCAGCGTCATGCTGTGTACTTAGAGGAAGCGGGGGGAGGACTTTTGCTCCTGGGAACTGGCTGTATGCTGCAGCTTCTTTCCCCTACCTCTGCCTCTGGGCAGAAAGGACGCGCCTTTAACCCGCTTGCCCCTATTGGGCCGAAAGGACTGTACCTGATAATACGGTGCTTTCTTTGGTTGTGAGGGAACATGGGGTAAAAATGTAGACTTCCCAGCTGTTGCTGTGGAAACGAGGTCCGAGAGACCATCCCCGAACAACTCCTCACCCTTATAAGGCAGAACTTCCATGTGTCGTTTGGAATCTGCATCTCCTGTCCACTGCCGAGTCCATAACCCTCTCCTGGCAGAAATGGACATTGCACTAATTTTGGATGCCAGCCGGCAAATATCCCTCTGTGCATCCCTCATGTATAAAAGTGCGTCTTTTATATGCTCTACGTTTAGCAATATAGTGTCCCTGTCTAGGGTATCTATATTTTCTGACAGGGAATCTGACCACGCAGCAGCACTGCACATCCAGGCTGAAGCAATAGCCGGTCTCAGTATAATACCTGTGTGTGTGTGTGTATATACAGACTTCAGGATAGCCTCCTGCTTTCTATCAGGAGGTTCCTTTAGGGCGGCCGTATCCGGAGACGGTAGTGCCACCTTCTTTGACAAGCGTGTGAGCGCTTTATCCACCCTAGGGGATGTTTCCCAACGTGACCTATCCTCTGGCGGGAAAGGGTACGTCATTAGTAACCTTTTAGAAATTACCAGTTTCTTATCGGGGGAAGCCCACGCTTCTTCACACACTTCATTTAATTCCTCAGATGGAGGAAAAACTACTGGTAGTTTTTTCTCTCCAAACATAATACCCTTTTTTGTGGTACCTGGGGTAACATCAGAAATATGCAACACATTTTTCATTGCCTCAATCATGTAACGTGTGGCCCTATTGGAAGCTACATTAGTATCATCGTCGTCGACACTGGAGTCAGTATCCGTGTCGACATCTGTGTCTGCCATCTGAGGTAGCGGGCGTTTTAGAGCCCCTGATGGCTTTTGAGACGCCTGGGCAGGCACAGGCTGAGAAGCCGGCTGTCCCATATTTGGTATGTCGTCAAACCTTTTATGTAAGGAGTTGACACTGTCGCGTAATTCCTTCCACATAACCATCCACTCAGGTGTCGACCCCGCAGGGGGTGACATCACATTTATCGGCATCTGCTCCGCCTCCACATAAGCCTCCTCCCCAAACATGTCGACACAGCCGTACCGACACACCGCACACACACAGGGAATGCTCTGACAGAGGACAGGACCCCACAAAGCCCTTTGGGGAGACAGAGAGAGAGTATGCCAGCACACACCAGAGCGCTATATAACACAGGGATTATCACTATAACTGAGTGTTTTCCCTTATAGCTGCATATATATATATATATATATATATATATATATATAAATATATAATATATAATATATAATATATATATATATATATATATATATATATATATATATAAATATATATATATTGCTGCGCCTAAATTTAGTGCCCCCCCTCTCTTTTTTACCCTTTTGATGCTTGAAACTGCAAGGGAGAGTCAGGCAGCGATCCTTCCAGCGGAGCTGTGAGGGAAAAATGGCGCCAGTGTGCTGAGGGAGATAGCCCCGCCCCTTTTTCGGTGGACTTTTCTCCCGCTTTTTTTTATGGATTCTGGCAGGGGTATTTATCACATATATAGCCTCTGGGACTATATATTGTGATTTTTTGCCAGCCAAGGTATGAATATTGCTGCTCAGGGCGCGCCCCCCCCCCCCCCCCCCCAGCGCCCTGCACCCATCAGTGACCGGAGTGTGAGGTGTGCATGAGGAGCAATGGCGCACAGCTGCAGTGCTGTGCGCTACCTTGTTGAAGACCGAAGTCTTCTGCCGCCGATTTTCAGGACCATCTTCATGCTTCTGGCTCTGTAAGGGGGACGGCGGCGCAGCTCCGGGACCGAACGATCGAGGTCGGGTCCTGTGTTCGATCCCTCTGGAGCTAATGGTGTCCAGTAGCCTAAGAAGCCCAAACTATCTCCAATCAGGTAGGTTCGCTTCTTCTCCCCTTAGTCCCTCGTAGCAGTGAGTCTGTTGCCAGCAGATCTCACTGAAAATAAAAAACCTAAAAATAAGAATTTACTTACCGATAATTCTATTTCTCGTAGTCCGTAGTGGATGCTGGGGACTCCGTCAGGACCATGGGGAATAGCGGGCTCCGCAGGAGACAGGGCACATCTAAAAAAGCTTTTAGGTCACATGGTGTGTACAGGCTCCTCCCCCCATGACCCTCCTCCAAGCCTCAGTTAGGTACTGTGCCCGGACGAGCGTACACAATAAGGAAGGATCTTGAATCCCGGGTAAGACTCATACCAGCCACACCAATCACACCGTACCACTTGTGATCTGAACCCAGTTAACAGTATGATAACAAAACGAAGTAGCCTCTGAAAAGATGGCTCACAACAAGAATAACCCGATTTTTGTAACAATAACTATGTACAAGCATTGCAGACAATCCGCACTTGGGATGGGCGCCCAGCATCCACTACGGACTACGAGAAATAGAATTATCGGTAAGTAAATTCTTATTTTCTCTAACGTCCTAGTGGATGCTGGGGACTCCGTCAGGACCATGGGGATTATACCAAAGCTCCCAAACGGGCGGGAGAGTGCGGATGACTCTGCAGCACCGAATGAGAGAACTCCAGGTCCTCCTTAGCCAGAGTATCAAATTTGTAAAATTTTACAAACGTGTTCTCCCCTGACCACGTAGCTGCTCGGCAAAGTTGTAATGCCGAGACCCCTCGGGCAGCCGCCCAAGATGCGCCCACTTTCCTAGTGGAGTGGGCCTTTACAGATTTAGGCTGTGGCACGCCTGCCACAGAATGTGCAAGTTGGATTGTGCTACAGATCCAACGTGCAATCGTCTGTTTAGACGCAGGAGCACCCATCTTGTTGGGTGCATACAATATAAACAGCAAGTCAGACTTTCTGACTCCAGCCGTCCTAAACTATATATATATATATATATATATATATATATATATATATTATATATATATATATATATATATATATTTTTAGGGTCCTGACAACGTCTATTAACCTGGAGTCCTCCAAGTCCCTAGAAGCCGCAGGCACCATAATAGGTTGTTTCAGGTGAAAAACCTGACACCCCCTTAGGAAGAAAACTGGAGACGAGTCCCAGTTCTGCACTGTCCGAATGGAAATTTAAATATGGGCTTTTGTAAGACAAAGCCGCCCATTCTGACAATCG
The DNA here is from genome assembly GCF_028390025.1 of Pseudophryne corroboree. NCBI lineage: Eukaryota > Metazoa > Chordata > Amphibia > Anura > Myobatrachidae > Pseudophryne > Pseudophryne corroboree. Next base: position 200,866,828 of record NC_086447.1, on the reverse strand, counting down.
CCTGGCCGAGGCCAGGACCAACAGCATGGTCACTGTCCATGTGAGATATTGGTCAACAGCATGTTCACTTTCCATGTGATATATTTCAAATCCACAGATTTGAGCGGTTCAAACCAATATGATTTTAAGGAATCCCAACACTATGTTGAGATCCCACGGTGCCACTAGAGGCACAAAAAGGGGTGTATATGCAATACTCCCTTGACAATCTGGACTTCAGGAACTGAAGTCAATTCTTTTCGGAAGAAATTCTACAGGGCCGAAACTTAAAACCTTAAAGAACCCCAATTTTAGGCTCAAAACACTCCAGTTTTCAGGAAGTGTAGAATTCGACCTAGTTGAATTGTCTTCGTGGGGCCTTCCTGGCCTCACCCACGCAACATATTTTCACCACATGTGGTGATGACGTTGTGCGGTCACCTCCTTCCTGGCTTTGACCAGGGTAGGTATGACCTCTTATGGAATGCCTTTTTCCTTCAGGATCCGGCATTCAACCGCCATGCCGTCAAACGCAGCCGCGGTAAGTCTTGGAATAGACATGGTACCTGCTGAAGCAAGTCCCTTCTTAGCTCCCCAGGCCCTTAGTCCTCTGTGAGCATCTCTTGAAGTTCCGTGTACCAAGTCCCTCTTGGCCAATCCGGAGTCACGAGTATAGTTCATACTCCTCTATGTCTTATAATTCTCAATACCTTGGTTATGAGAAGCAGAGGAGGGAACACATACACCGACTGTTACACCCACGGTGTTACTAGGACATCCACAGCTATCGCCTGAAGGTCTCATGACCTGGCGCAATACCTGTCCCGTTTTTTGTTCGGGCGGGACGCCATCATTTCCACCTTTGGTCTTTGCCAATGGCTCACAATCATGCGGAAAAACTTCCCTATGAAGTTCCCACTCTCCCAGGTGGAGGTCATGCCTGCTGAGGAAGTCTGCTTCCCAGTCGTCCACTCCCGGAGAGAACACTGCTGACAGTGCTATCACATGATTTTCCGCCTAGCGAAAAATCCTTGCAGTTTTTTCACTGCCCTCCAGCTTCTTGTGTCGCCCTTTCTGTTTACGTGGGCGACTGCCGTGACGTTATCCCACTGGATCAATACCGGCTGACCTTGAAGCAGAGGTCTTGCTAAGTTTAGAGCCTTATAATTTTGCTCTTAGCTCCATCTATGTGGAGAGAATTCTCCAGACTTGATCACACTTTCCTGGAAATTTTTTTTTCCCTGTGTGACTGCTCCCCAGCCTCTCAGGCTGGCCTCCGTGGTCACCAGCATCCAATCCTGAATGCTGAATCTGTGGCCCTCTAGAAGATGAGCACTCTGTAATCACCACAGGAGAGACACCCTTGTCCTTGGATATAGGGTTATCCGCTGATGCATCTGAAGATGCGATCCGGACCATTTGTCCAGCAGATCCCACTGAAGAGTTCTTGCGTGAAATCTGCCGAATGGAATTGCTTCGTAATAAGCCACCATTTTTACCAGGACTCTTGTGCAATGATGCACTGACACTTTTCCTGGTTTTAGGAGGATCCCGATTAGCTCGGATAACTCCCTGGCTTTCTCCTCTGGGAGAAACACCTTTTTCTGGACTGTGTCCAGAATCATCCCTAGGAACAGTAGACGTATCCTCGGAAAAGCTACGATTTTGGAATATTTAGAATCCACTCGTGCTGTCGTAGAACTATTAAAGATAGTGCTACTCCGACCTCCAACTGTTCTCTGGACCTTGCCCTTATCAGGAAAGCGTCCAAGTTTCTTTTAAGAAGAATCATCATTTCGGCCATTACCTTGGTAAAGACCCGGGGCGCCGTGGACAATCCAAACGGCAGAGTCTGAACTGATAGTGACAGTTCTGTACCACGAACCTGAAGTACCCTTGGTGAGAAGGGCAAATTTGGACATGTAGGTAAATGTCCCTGATATCCAGTGACACCATCTCGTCCCCTTCTTCCTGGTTCGCTATCACTGCTCTGAGTGACTCCATCTTGATTTGAACGCTTGTATGTAAGTGTTCAAATATTTCAGATCTCACCGAGCCGTTTGGCTTCAGTACCACAATATAGTGTGGAATAATACCCCCTCCCTTGTTGTAGGAGGGGTACTTTGATTATCACCTGCTGGGAATACAGCCTGTGAATTGTTTCCAATACTGCCTCCCTGTCGGAGGTAGACGTTGGTAAAACAGACTTCCGGAACTTGTGAGGAGGAGACGTCTCGAATTTCCAATGTACACCTGGGATACTACATGTAGGATCCAGGAGTCCCCTTGCGAGTGAGCCCACTGCGTGCTGAAACTCTTGAGATGACCCCCTACCGCACCTGAGTCCGCTTGTACTGCCCCAGCGTCATGCTGCGGACTTGGCAGAAGCTGTGAAGGCTTCTGTTCCTGGGAATGGGATGCTTGCTGCAGTCTTCTTCCCGTTCCTCTACCCCTGGGCAGATATGACTGGCCTTTGCCCGCCTGCCCGTATGGGGACGAAAGGACTGAGACTGAAAAGACTGTGTCCTTTTCTGCTGAGATGTGACTCGGGGAACAAAAGGTGGATTTTTCAGCTGTTGCCATGGCCACCAGGTCCGATGGACCGCCCCTTTATACGGCAATACTTCCATGTGCCGTCTGGAATCTGCCTCACCTGACCACTGTCGTGTCTTCGTCTGGCAGAAATGGACATCACATTTACTCTTGATGCCAGAATGCAAATATCCCTCTGCGCATCACGCATATATAGAAATGCATCCTTAAAATGCTCTATAGACAATAAAATCTTGTCCCTGTCAAGGGTATCAAAATTTTCAGTCAGGAAATCCGACCAAGCCCCCTCAGCGCTGCACATCCAGTCTGAGGCGATTGCTGGTCGTAGTATAACACCCGTATGTGTGTATATACTTCTTAGGCTATTTTTCAGCTTCCTATCAGCTGGCTCCTTGAGGGCGGCCGTATCTGGAGACGGTAACGCCACTTGTTTTATAAGCGTGTGAGCGCCTTATCCACCCTAAGGTGTGTTTCCCAACTCGCCCTTACTTCTGGCGGGAAAGGGTATACCGCCCATAACTTTCTATCGGAGGAACCCCACGTATCATCACACACTTCATTTAATTTATCTGATTCAGGCAAAACTACAAGTAGTTTATTCACACCCTACAAAATACCCTTATTTGTGGTACTTGTAGTATCAGAAATATGTAACACCTCCTTCATGCCCTTAACATGTAACGTGTGGCCCTAAAGGAAAATACGTTTGTTTCTTCACCGTCGACACTGGAGTCAGTGTCCGTGAGGTAAATGGGCGTTTTTACAAGCCCCTGACGGTGTCTGAGACGCCTGGACAGGTACTAATTTGTTTGCCGGTCGTCTCATGTCGTCAACCGGCTCGCAGCGTGTTGACATGATCACGTACTTCCACAAGTAAGCCATCCATTCCGGTGTCGACTCCCTAGAGAGTGACATCACCATTACAGGCAATTTGCTCCGCCTCCTCACCAACATTTTCCTCATACATGTCGACACACACGTACCGACATACAGCACCCACACAGGGAATGCTCTGATAGAGGACAGGACCCACTAGCCCTTTGGGGAGACAGAGGGAGAGTTTGCCAGCACACACCAAAATGCTATAATTATACAGGGACAACCTTTATAAAAGTGTTCCTCCCTTATAGCATTTAATATATATTTATATCGCCAAATCAGTGCCCCCCCTCTCTGTTTTAACCCTGTTTCTGTAGTGCAGTGCAGGGGAGAGCATGGGAGCCTTCCCCTCAGCCTTTCTGTGAGGGAAAATGGCGCTGTGTGCTGAGGAGAATAAGCTCCGCCCCCTTTTCGGCGGGCTTTTTCTCCCGGTTTTTAAGAACTGGCCTGGGTTAAAATACATACATATAGCCTTAATGGCTATATGTGATGTATTTATTTTGCCAATAAGGTACTTATATTGCTGCCCAGGGCGCCCCCAGCAGCGCCCTGCACCCTCCGTGACTAGGTCAGTGAGCCGTGTGACAACAATGGCGCACAGCTGCAGTGCTGTGCGCTACCTTCATGAAGACTGTGAAGTCTTCTGCCGCCTGTTTCCGGACCTCCGTTCTGCCGTCTTCTTCAGCGTCTGTAAGGGGGATCGGCGGCGCGGCTCCGGGACGAACCCCAGGCTGACCTGTGTTCCGACTCCCTCTGGAGCTCAGTGTCCAGTAGCCTAAGATCCCAATCCATCCTGCACGCAGGTGAGTTGGAGATCTCTCCCCTAAGTCCCTCGTTGCAGTGATCCTGTTGCCAGCAGGAATCACTGAATGAAACCTAAAAAAAAAACTTTTCTAAACAGCTCTTTAAGAGAGCCACCTAGATTGTACCCTTCTCGGACGGGCACAAAAACCTAACTAAGGCTTGGAGGAGGGTCATGGGGGGAGGAGCCAGTACACACCATGTGACCTAAAAGCTTTTTTAGATGTGCCCTGTCTCCTGCGGAGCCCGCTATTCCCCATGGTCCTGACGGAGTCCCCAGCATCCACTAGGACGTTAGAGAAATATACTTTCTTTTCTAGGAGCTCAGGAGAGCCCCTAGTGTGCATCCAGCTCAGCCGGGCACAAGATTCTAACTGAAGTCTGGAGGAGGGTCATAGAGGGAGGAGCCAGTGCACACCAGTTAGACCAAAAGCTTTCTTTTAGTTGTGCCCAGTCTTCTGCGGAGCCGCTATTCCCCATGGTCCTTACGGAGTCCCAGCATCCACTTAGGACGTCAGAGAAATTTAAGTATTATATTTTCGTACTGAGCTATTTAATATTCAGTTCCTACAGCTTATAAGTTTTATTATTATGGAATAAGGAGTATTGATTATTACTCACTCCTAAAGGAATATACATGCGCATATATATTATATAAAAAGCATTATTCCTTACTTCACAATACTATTGTTTAATATTGCTACACTTTAAAAAAAAAAAAATACTTAATAAAAGTTATGTTTTAATTAACTAATTTTCCAAATTTAATAAAAAAGAGTGCACCACCAAGAATGCCTTCTGAGAGCAGGTCTTTCTTATTACCTGCTCATTCGCTAATCTCTACATTGTAACTTGCTTTCTGGTGCACCTCCAGCACAATAGAACACATAGTATCTTACTTGAATTATTTTTCCAAAAATTGCTGGTTTGTAAATCAATGTGACTGATTCATATCCTGTGCAGAATCTACCTAGGGGTTACCCCCTATTCTTTATTACACACGACGTGGCAGTATAGTAACAGTGAGATCAACTATAGATTCTATTGTATTAGGAGGGTTTCCTTTTTTTAATATACACATTTTTATTTTATTTTTATATATACCTGTGTGCTTTTAGTGTTCACAGTAAGCACGGCTCGGTTTGAACTGCGCACATATGACGGCAGACAGTGGATGGCATCATCTGGGGTAGGTATGCCACTGGCATATTCCAGGGGTGAGCGCAACATATTGCTGGTAGCTGAAGAAAGACTGTATGAGCTCCAGTCCTCCCCTAAGGAAAGAAAAAAGGAATAGGATACACATAATATGCAAATAGCAACTATGCTGCAACCCACAGCACCCATTCAGACTTTTCTTCTCAACAAAAAAGATTAAAAACAAAACCAAAAAACATCCATTTAAAGAATGAGGAGAACGGCCATCGAATCAAGAAAATAATTTAAGAAGAGTTTAAAGACTTAATATCACCAGATCACTGCCAAGTCATAGCAGCTATTTCTTCCGCAACCCTAACACCAAAATTCATCAAAAACAGTATCCCTAACATGACACATGGCATCAAGAACAAAGGGATTTACATACTAAGCCTTTGAGAGAGATAAAGTGAACAGAGATAAAGTACCAACAACCTAACTGTCATTCAGTTAGGAAAAATCCTTGAGTGTCTTAAATCCAGAGAAAAATAAAAGTTCTCCAGCATCCCAGTTATGCCCAACTGGTTTATTTACTAATCTTGTTGATGTTCTGGCTGTGTGATTTAAATGGCCAACACGCATTAAATGCAAAACTCTTCCGGTTTTGCATTCAATATTATTGCCGCAGCCTAAAAAACTGCTGCAAAAGTGGGGCATACACGTCAGATAAAATGTCTGTTAGAATGACAGGCAATTTTTCTGACAAGGTGAAACTTATCAAATATATTGTGGCCATACACCGAGATATCCCACAGTGTATGGCCACAATATATGCATTCCGCCCCTGGAGAGAAAATATTTCCCGACTCCTCTCCTGTGAAGAAGCAGGGGAAATGTCTGTCGGCCGGTTGGTCTGCCATAGCACTGTATACGCTGCCAGATGCGGGCAATCAATTATCAGATCCATTTGACATGCTGATGCATGATTTCAGTATGTCCGACAGACCTATAATTACTGATCGACTGTAGCAATAAACTGTTCAATTATGTGCTCAATAAGCGGATTATCGGCTAATCAGGCCAATAATTGGACAGTGTATTCCCTGTATTAGTAAATATACTAAACATATTCCCAATACTTAATCCCATAGTTAATCTGTGGAAGAACCTAAAAAAATAAGATTTTACTTACCGATAAATCTATTTCTCGTAGTCCGTAGTGGATGCTGGGGACTCCGTCAGGACCATGGGGATTAGCGGCTCCGCAGGAGACAGGGCACAAAACTAAAGCTTTAGGATCAGGTGGTGTGTACTGGCTCCTCCCCCCATGACCCTCCTCCAAGCCTCAGTTAGGATACTGTGCCCAGACGAGCGTACACAATAAGGAAGGATATTGAATCCCGGGTAAGACTCATACCAGCCACACCAATCACACCGTATAACTTGTGATCTAAACCCAGTTAACAGTATGACAAACTTAGGAGCCTCTGAACAGACGGCTCACAACAAATAACAACCCGATTTTTTTGTAACAATAACTATGTACAAGTATTGCAGACAATCCGCACTTGGGATGGGCGCCCAGCATCCACTACGGACTACGAGAAATAGATTTATCGGTAAGTAAAATCTTATTTTCTCTGACGTCCTAAGTGGATGCTGGGGACTCCGTCAGGACCATGGGGATTATACCAAAGCTCCCAAACGGGCGGGAGAGTGCGGATGACTCTGCAGCACCGAATGAGAGAACTCCAGGTCCTCTTTAGCCAGGGTATCAAATTTGTAGAATTTTACAAACGTGTTCTCCCCCGACCACGTAGCTGCTCGGCAGAGTTGTAATGCCGAGACCCCTCGGGCAGCCGCCCAGGATGAGCCCACCTTCCTTGTGGAATGGGCCTTGACAGATTTAGGCTGTGGCAGGCCTGCCACAGAATGTGCAAGTTGAATTGTGCTACAAATCCAACGAGCAATCGTCTGCTTAGAAGCAGGAGCACCCAGCTTGTTGGGTGCATACAGTATAAACAGCGAGTCAGATTTTCTGACTTCAGCCTTCCTTGAAATGTATATTTTCAATGCCCTGACAACGTCCAGCAACTTGGAATCTTCCAAATCGCTAGTAGCCGCAGGCACCACAATAGGCTGGTTCAGGTGAAACGCTGACACCACCTTAGTCAGAAAATGAGGACGCATCCGCAGTTCTGCCCTGTCCGAATGGAAAATCAGATATGGGCTCTTATACGATAAAGCCGCCAATTCTGATACTCTCCTGGCTGAAGCCAGGGCCAGTAGCATGGTTACTTTCCATGTAAGATATTTCAAATCCACCGATTTGAGTGGCTCAAACCAATGGGATTTGAGAAAATCCAAAACTACATTCAGGTCCCACGGAGCCACTGGGGGCACAACCGGGGGCTGTATATGTAGTACTCCTTTTACAAAAGTCTGGACTTCAGGAACTGAAGCCAATTCTTTCTGGAAGAAAATCGACAGGGCCGAAAATTGAACCTTAATGGACCCCAATTTGAGGCCCATAGACAATCCTGTTTGCAGGAAATGTAGGAATCGACCCAGTTGAAATTCATCCGTGGGGGCCTTCCTGGCCTCACACCACGCAACATATTTTCTCCAAATGCGGTGATAATGTTGTGCAGTCACCTCCTTCCTGGCTTTAACCAGTGTAGGAATGACCTCTTCTGGAATGCCTTTTTCCTTTAGAATTCGGCGTTCAACCGCCATGCCGTCAAACGCAGCCGCGGTAAGTCTTGGAATAGACACGGTCCCTGCTGAATCAGGTCCCGTCTTAGAGGTAGAGGCCACGGATTTTCCGTGAGCATCTCCTGAAGTTCCGGGTACCAAGTTCTTCTTGGCCAATCCGGAGCCACGAGTATCGTTCTTATTCCCCTTTGCCGTATAATTCTCAGTACTTTGGGTATGAGAGGCAGAGGAGGAAACACATACACTGACTGGTACACCCACGGTGTTACCAGAGCGTCCACAGCTATTGCCTGAGGGTCTCTTGACCTGGCGCAATACCTGTCCAGTTTTTTGTTGAGGCGAGACGCCATCATATCCACCTTTGGTTTTTCCCAACGGTTCACAATCATGTGGAAGACTTCTGGATGAAGTCCCCACTCTCCCCGGGTGTAGATCGTGTCTGCTGAGGAAGTCTGCTTCCCAGTTGTCTACTCCCGGAATGAACACTGCTGACAGTGCTATCACATGATCTTCCGCCCAGCGAAGAATCCTTGCAGCTTCTGCCATTGCTCTCCTGCTTCTTGTGCCGCCCTGTCTGTTTACGTGGGCGACTGCCGTGATGTTGTCCGACTGGATCAACACCGGCTGACCCTGAAGCAGGGGTTTTGCCAGGCTTAGAGCATTGTAAATTGCTCTTAGCTCCAGTATATTTATATGAAGAGACATCTCCAGGCTTGACCATACTCCCTGGAAGTTTCTTCCCTGTGTGACCGCTCCCCAGCCTCTCAGACTGGCATCCCTGGTCACCAGGACCCAGTCCTTTATGCCGAATCTGCGGCCCTCTAACAGATGAGCACTCTGCAACCACCACAGAAGAGACACCCTTGTCCGTGGCGATAAGGTTATCCGCTGATGCATCTGCAGATGCGATCCGGACCATTTGTCCAGCAGATCCCACTGAAAAGTTCGTGCGTGGAATCTGCCGAATGGAATTGCTTCGTAAGAAGCCACCATCTTTTCCAGGACTCTTGTGCATTGATGCACAGACACTTTTCCTGGTTTTAGGAGGTTCCTGACAAGTTCGGATAACTCCTTGGCTTTCTCCTCCGGAAGAAACACCTTTTTCTGAACCGTGTCCAGAATCATTCCCAGGAACAGCAGACGTGTTGTCGGGGTCAACTGAGATTTTGGAAAATTCAGAATCCACCCGTGTTGTTGCAGCACTACTTGGGTTAGTGCTACTCCGTCCTCCAGCTGTTCTCTGGACCTTGCCCTTATCAGGAGATCGTCCAAGTAAGGGATAATTAATACGCCTCTTCTTCGCAGAAGAATCATCATTTCGGCCATTACCTTGGTAAAGACCCGAGGTGCCGTGGACAATCCAAACGGCAGCGTCTGAAACTGATAATGACAGTTTTGCACCACGAACCTGAGGTACCCTTGATGTGAAGGGCAAATTGGGACATGCAGGTAAGCATCCTTTATGTCCAGGGACACCATAAAGTCCCCTTCTTCCAGATTCGCTATCACTGCTCTGAGTGATTCCATCTTGAACTTGAATTTTTGTATGTACAGGTTCAAAGATTTCAGATTTAGAATAGGTCTTACCGAGCCGTCCGGCTTCGGTACCACAATAGCGTGGAGTAATACCCCTTTCCCTGTTGTAGGAGGGGTACCATGACTATCACCTGCTGAGAAAACAGCTTGTGAATGGCTTCCAATACCGTCGCCCTGTCTGAGGGAGACGTTGGCAAAGCAGACTTTAGGAACCGGCGAGGGGGAGACTTCTCGAATTCCAACCTGTAACCCTGAGATACTACCTGCAGGATCCAAGGGTCCACCTGTGAGCAAGCCCACTGTGCGCTGAAATTCCTGAGTCGACCCCCCACCGCTCCTGAGTCCGCTTGTACAGCCCCAGCGTCATGCTGAGGGCTTTGCAGAACCCTGGGAGTGCTTCTGTTCCTGGGCAGGGGCTGCTTGCTGCCCTCTCTTACCCCTTCCTCTGCCCCGTGGCAGATATGACTGTCCTTTTGCCCTCTTGTTCTTATAGGACCGAAAGGACTGCGGCTGAAAAGACGGTGTCTTTTTCTGTTGGGAGGGGGTCTGAGGTAAAAAGGTGGATTTTCCGGCAGTTGCCGTGGCCACCAGATCCGATAGAACTACGCCAAATAATTCCTCTCCGCATCACCTGACCACTGTCGCGTCCATAAACTTCTTCTGGCAGATATGGACATCGCACTTACTCTCGATGCCAGAGTGCAAATATCCCTCTGAGCATCTCGCATATAAAGAAAAGCATCCTTTAATTGCTCTATAGTCAATAAAATACTGTCCCTATCCAGGGTATCAATATTTTTAGTCAGGGAATCCGACCAGACCACCCCAGCACTGCACATCCAGGCTGAGGCGATGGCTGGTCGCAGTATAACACCAGTATGTGTGTATATACTCTTTAGGGTAGTTTCCAGCCTCCTATCAGCTGGATCCTTGAGGGCGGCCGTATCAGGAGACGGTAACGCCACTTGTTTTGATAAGCGTGTGAGCGCCTTACCCACCCTAGGGGGTGTTTCCCAGCGCGCCCTAACCTCTGGCGGGAAAGGGTATAATGCCAATAACTTTTTTGAAATTAGCACTTTTCTATCTGGGTTAACCCACGCTTCATCACATACATCATTCAATTCCTCTGATTCAGGAAAAACTACAGGTAGTTTTTTCACCCCCCACATAATACCCCTTTTTGTGGTACTTGCAGTATCAGAGATATGCAAAGCCTCCTTCATTGCCGTGATCATATAACGTGTGGCTCTACTTGAAAATACGTTTGTTTCTTCACCGTCGACACTAGATTCAGTGTCCGTGTCTGGGTCTGTGTCGACCCACTGAGGTAAAGGGCGTTTTACAGCCCCTGACGGTGTTTGAGACGCCTGGGCAGGTACCAACTGGTTTTCCGGCCGTCTCATGTCGTCAACTGATTTTTGTAATGTGCTGACATTATCACGTAATTCCATAAACAAAGCCATCCATTCCGGTGTCGACTCCCTGGGGGGTGACATCACCATTACCGGCAATTGCTCTGCCTCCACACCAACATCGTCCTCATACATGTCGACACACACGTACCGACACACAGCAGACACACAGGGAATGCTCTTATCGAAGACAGGACCCCACTAGCCCTTTGGGGAGACAGAGGGAGAGTTTGCCAGCACACACCCAAGCGCTATAATATATATGGGAACAACCTTATATAAGTGTTGTATCCTTATAGCAGCTTAAATATATAAAATATCGCCATAAAAAGTGCCCCCCCTCTCTGTTTTACCCTGTTTCTGTAGTGCAGTGCAGGGGAGAGTCTTGGGAGCCTTCCTCACAGCGGAGCTGAGCAGGAAAATGGCGCTGTGTGCTGAGGAGAATAAGCCCCGCCCCCTATTCCGGCGGGCTTTTCTCCCGTAGTTTGTAATATCTGGCAGGGGTTAAATACATCCATATAGCCTCAAGGGCTATATGTGATGTATTTTTTAGCCATAAAAGGTATTTACATTGCTGACCAGGGCGCCCCCAGCAGCGCCCTGCACCCTTCGTGACCGTTGGTGAGAAGTGTGTGACAAACAATGGCGCACAGCTGCAGTGCTGTGCGCTACCTTCAAGAAGACTGAAGAGCCTTCTGCCGCCGGTTTCTGGACCTTCAATCTTCAGCATCTGCAAGGGGGGTCGGCGGCGCGGCTCCGGGACGAACCCCAGGGTGAGACCTGTGTTCCGACTCCCTCTGGAGCTAATGGTGTCCAGTAGCCTAAGAAGCCAATCCATCCTGCACGCAGGTGAGTTGAACTTCTCTCCCCTAAGTCCCTCGATGCAGTGAGCCTGTTGCCAGCAGGACTCACTGAAAATAATAAACCTAAAAACTTTTTCTAAGCAGCTCCTTAAGAGAGCCACCTAGATTGCACCCTGCTCGGACGGGCACAAAAACCTAACTGAGGCTTGGAGGAGGGTCATGGGGGGAGGAGCCAGTACACACCACCTGATCCTAAAGCTTTAGTTTTGTGCCCTGTCTCCTGCGGAGCCGCTAATCCCCATGGTCCTGACGGAGTCCCCAGCATCCACTTAGGACGTCAGAGAAATAAGATTTTACACCTACCGGTAACCTCTTTCTCGTAGTCTGCAGAGGATGCTGGGACTCCGTAAGGACCATGGGGTATAGACGGGCTCCGCAGGAGACATGGGCACTTCAAGAAGGACTGACTCTGGGTGTGCACTGGCTCCTCCCTCTATGACCCTCCTCCAGACCTCAGTTAGAGAAACTGTGCCCAGAGGAGATGGACAGTACGAGGAAAGGATTCTATTTAATCCAAGGGCAAGATTCATACCAGTCACACCGTGATAAACTACCCAGTTAACAGTATGAACAAACAACATAGTCCCAGTCCTAACCGATGAAACTATAACATAACCCTTATTAAAGCAATAACTATATACAAAGTCTTGCAGGAGAAGTCCGCACTTGGGACGGGCGCCCAGCATCCTCTACGGACTACGAGAAAAAGATTTACCGGTAGGTTTAAAATCTTATTTTCTCTAACGTCCTAGAGGATGCTGGGACTCCGTAAGGACCATGGGGATTATACCAAAGCTCCCAAACGGGCGGGAGAGTGCGGATGACTCTGCAGCACCGATTGAGCAAACAGGAGGTCCTCCTCAGCCAGGGTATCAAACCTATAGAACTTTGCAAAGGTGTTTCAACCCGACCAAGTCGCTGCTCGGCACAACTGTAAAGCCGAGACTCCTCGGGCAGCCGCCCAAGAAGAGCCCACCTTCCTAGTGGAATGGGCCTTAACCGATTTTGGTAACGGCAATCCTGTCGTAGAATGCGCCTGCTGAATCGTGTTACAGATCCAGCGAGCAATAGTCTGTTTAGAAGCCGGAGCGCCAACCTTGTTGGCTGCATACAGGACAAACCGTGCTTCTATCTTCCTGACCCTAGCTGTTCTGGCCACATAAATCTTCAAAGCCCTGACCACATCCAAGGACTCGGAATCCCCCAAGTCACGCGTAGCCACAGGCACAACAATAGGTTGGTTCATATGAAAAGATGAGACCACCTTAGGAAGGAACTGAGGACGAGTCCTCAATTCCACCCTATCCAGATGAAAAACCAGATAGGGGCTTTTATGTGACAAAGCCGCTAGTTCCGAAACTCGCCTTGCTGAAGCTAAGGCTAACAACATGACCACCTTCCAAGTGAGGTACTTCAACTCCACCGTGTTGAGATGTTCAAACCAATGTGACTTAAGGAAACTTAACACCACATGAAGGTCCCAAGGCGCCACCGGAGGCACAAACGAGGGCTGAATATGCAGTACTCCCTTTACAAAAGTCTGTACTTCAGGAAGAGAAGCCAATTCTTTTTGAAAGAAAATGGATAAGGCCGAAATTTGAACCCTTATGGACCCTAATTTTAGGCCCAAATTCACTCCAGTCTGAAGGAAGTGAAGGAGACGGCCCAAATGTAACTCCTCCGTAGGAAAATTCCTGGCCTCACACCAAGAAACATATTTTCTCCATATGCGGTGATAATGTTTCGATGTCACGTCATTCCTAGCCTTGATAAGGGTAGGAATAACCTCATCCGGAATACCTTTTTCCGCTAGGATCCGGCGTTCAACCGCCATGCCGTCAAACGCAGCCGTGGTAAGTCTTGGAACAGACAGGGCCCTTGTTGCAGCAGGTCCTGCCGTAGAGGAAGAGGCCACGGATCTTCTGTGAGCAACTCCTGCAGATCTGGATACCAAGTCCTTCGTGGCCAATCCGGAGCCACGAGGATTGCTCTCACTCCTCTTTGTCTTATTATTCTTAACACCTTGGGTATGAGAGGAAGAGGGGGAAACACATAGACCGACCTGTACACCCAAGGTGTCACCAGGGCGTCTACCGCTACCGCCTGAGGGTCTCTTGATCTGGCGCAATATCGCTTTAACTTTTTGTTGAGACAGGACGCCATCATGTCTATTTGGGGCAGTCCCCACTGACCCACGATCTGTGCGAAGACTTCCGATGAAGTCCCCACTCTCCCGGATGCAGGTCGTGTCTGCTGAGGAAGTCCGCTTCCCAGTTGTCCACTCCCGGAATGAACACTGCTGACAGTGCGCTTACATGACAGCGAAGAATTCTGGTGGCTTCTGCCATTGCCACCCTGCTTCTTGTGCCGCCTTGGCGGTTTACATGAGCTACTGCTGTGACATTGTCCGACTGAATCAGGACTGGCTTGTCGCGAAGCAATGCCTCCGCTTGACGTAGGGCGTTATATATGGCCCTCAATTCCAGGACGTTGATGTGAAGACAAGTCTCTAGACTTGACCAGAGACCTTGAAAATTTCTTCCCAGTGTGACTGCTCCCCAACCTCGGAGGCTTGCGTCCATGGTCACCAGGATCCAGTCCTGAATGCCGAACCTGCGGCCCTCTAGGAGGTGAGCACTGTGCAGCCACCACAGGAGAGATACCCTAGCTCTGGGAGACAGAACGATCCTTTGATGCATTTGTAGATGAGACCCGGACCACATGTCCAGTAGGTCCCATTGAAAAATCCTTGCTTGGAACCTGCCGAAGGGGATGGCCTCGTAATACGCCACCATCTTCCCCAGGACACGTGTGCAGTGATGCACTGAAACAGTCTTTGGCTTTAATAGGTTCTTGACCAGAGCCATGAGCTCCTGAGCCTTTTCCATTGGAATAAAAACCTTTTTCTGGTCTGTGTCCAGAATCAGGCCCAAAAAGGTCAGACGCGTTGTAGGAACCAGCTGCGACTTCGGAATATTGAGAATCCAGCCGTGTTGCTGTAACGTCCTCACAGACAGTGAAACGCTGTCCAGTAACTTCTCTCGAGATCTCGCCTTTATGAGGAGATCGTCCAAGTATGGGATAATTGTGACACCCTGCTTGCGCAGGAGCACCATCATCTCCGCCACTACCTTGGTAAAAATCCTCGGGCCCGTGGAAAGCCCAAACGGCAACGTCTGAAATTGGTAATGACAGTCCTGTACTGCAAATCTCAGGAACGCCTGATGAGGAGGGAATATCGGAACATGAAGGTATGCATCCTTTATGTCCAGGGAAACCATCCAATCCCCCCCTCCAGGCTGGTGATGACCGCTCTGAGCGATTCCATCTTGAACTTGAACCTTTTTAAGTACAGGTTCAGGGATTTTAAATTCAAAATGGGTCTGACCGAACCGTCCGGTTTCGGGACCACAAACAGAGTTGAGTAATACCCCTTCCCTTGTTGCAGAAGGGGAACCTTGATTATCACCTGCTGAATACACAACTTTTGAATTGCATTTAACACTAACTCCCTCTCTGAAGGAGAAGCTGGTAGGGCCGATTTAAAAAAACGGCGAGGAGGCACCTCTTCGAATTCCAGCTTGTATCCCCGGGAAACAATCTCTATTGCCCAGGAATCCACCCGTGAGTGGACCCAGATGTGGCTGAAAATTTGAAGACGTGCCCCCACTTGAGCCGACTCCCCCAGGGAAGCCCCAGCGTCATGCAGTGGATTTTGCAGACGCAGGGGAGGATTTCTGCTCCTGGGAACTAGCTGTGTGCAGCTTTTTTCCCCTGCCTTTACCTCTGGCAAGAAAGGACGAACCCCGTACCTTTTTGTTTTTATTGGAACGAAAGGACTGCATTTTGTAATGCGGCGCCTTCTTAGGTTGCGGGGGAACATAAGGCAAAAAATTTGATTTACCTGCTGTAGCAGTAGAGACAAGGTCCGAGAGGCCTTCACCAAACAACTCCTCCCCCTTGTAAGGCAATGACTCCATATGCCGCTTTGAGTCGGCATCCCCCGTCCACTGCCGGGTCCACAAGAGTCGCCTAGCAGAAATAGACATAGCATTTATTCTGGAGCTTAGTAAACAAATGTCTCTT
Source organism: Pseudophryne corroboree (assembly GCF_028390025.1). Taxonomy (NCBI): domain Eukaryota; kingdom Metazoa; phylum Chordata; class Amphibia; order Anura; family Myobatrachidae; genus Pseudophryne; species Pseudophryne corroboree. The sequence goes on along the minus strand of NC_086447.1, from coordinate 200,850,867 downwards.
TGAGCATCCCTCATATATAACGCAGCATCCTTGATATGCCCTAGGGTCATTAAAATGGTATCCTTATCTAGGGTCTCAATCTCCGTAGATAAGGAATCTGTCCATGCTGCGACAGCACTACAAACCCAGGCCGATGCCATAGCCGGTCTAATAATAGTACCAGAATGTGTGTAAATGTACTTCATGGTAACTTCCTGCTTACGATCAGCAGGATCCTTGAGGGTAGCCGTATCCTGGGATGGCAGTGCTACCTTCTTTGATAAGCGTGTCGACGCCTTGTCTACTTTAGGCGAAGATTCCTATCCTGTCCTTTTGTGGGAAGGGATACGCCATAAGAATCCTCTTGGAAACTTGTAATCTCCTGTCTGGAGATTCCCAAGCCTTTTCGCACAATTCGCATAGCTCATATGAGGACGGAAAGGTGACCTCAGGTTTTCTCTCTTTATACATGTGTACCCTCGTGTCAGGGACAGGGGGTTCCTCCGTGATATGCAAAACCTCTTTAATAGCAATAATCATGTAACGAATACCCTTAGCCACTTTTGGCTGTAACTTTGCATCCTCATAGGTCGACACTGGAATCTGAATCCGTGTCAGTATCTGTGTCAGTGATCTGGGATAATGTGCGCTTTTGAGACCCGGAAGGTCCCGGTGCCACTGGGACAGGCACGGTCTGACTACCTGACTGTTCCCTAGCCTCAGCTTTGTCTAATCTCTTATGTAATAAATTTACATTAGCATTCAAGACATTCCACGTATCCATCCAGTCCGGTGTCGGCGTTGCCGACGGCGACCTGACAATCATGCACTCTCCCTCCTCCTTAGGTGAGCCTTCATCGTCAAACATGTCGACACACGCGTACCTTCACACACACGTACCTTCACACACACACACACACACACACACACACACACACACACGGAATCTCTTTTCTGAAGACAGGTTCCCCTTTTAGGCCCTTTGGAGAGACAGAGAGAGAGTGAGTAAGACAGCACACACCCCAACGCTATATGACCCAGGAAAAAACACAGAATGTTTACCCAGTAGAGCTGTTATAGTATATATGTGCGCCAATTATGTGCCCCCCCTCTACTTTAAAACCCTCTTTCACTGTGTGTCAAGCAGGGGAGAGTCCGGGGAGCTTCCTCTCAGCGGTGCTGTGGAGAAAAAATGGCGCTGCTGAGGGAGAAGCCCCGGCCCCTCGGCGGCAGGCTTCTGTCCCGCTCAAAATATATAAAACATGGCGGGGGCTCTTTAATATACATGTACATTGCCCACCTGTACATGTATATAGTTAATTTTGCCATAGGAGAGGTTTATATTGCTGCCCAGGGCGCCCCCCCTGCGCCCTGCACCCTTACAGTGACCGGAGTATGTGAGGTGTATGGGAGCAATGGCGCACAGCTGCAGTGCTGTGCGTTACCTCAGTGAAGCTCACGAAGTCTTCTGCTGCCTTTGAAGCCTTCTTTCTTCTTTTTTCCGGCTCTGTGAGGACGGTGGCGGCGCGGCTCCGGGATGAACGCCCAGGACGAACCTGTGTTCCAATCCCTCTGGAGCTAATGGTGTCCAGTAGCCTAAGGAGCAGAGCCTATCATTTAAGTAGGTCTGCTCTGCTCTCCTCAGTCCCTCGATGCAGGGAGTCTGTTGCCAGCAGTGCTCCCTGAAAATAAAAAACCTAACAAAGATACTTTCTTAGCAGGAGACTCAGGAGAGCTCCCTGCAGTGCACCCATCCTCCTCTGGGCACAGTCTCAAACTGAGGTCTGGAGGAGGGGCATAGAGGGAGGAGCCAGTGCACACCCAGAGTCAAAGTCTTTCTTGAAAGCCCATGTCTCCTGCGGAGCCAGTCTATACCCCATGGTCCTTACGGAGTCCCAGCATCCTCTAGGACGTTACAGAAATTCATTTTAACCAAATTAAAACACACACACACAAAAAATAAGATTTTACTTACCGGTAAATCTATTTCTCGTAGTCCGTAGTGGATGCTGGGGACTCCGTAAGGACCATGGGGAATAGACGGGCTCCGCAGGAGACAGGGCACTTTAAGAAAGAATTTGGATACTGGTGTGCTCTGGCTCCTCCCTCTATGTCCCTCCTCCAGACCTCAGTTAGAGAAACTGTGCCCGGAAGAGCTGACAGTACAAGGAAAGGATTTTGGAATCCAGGGCAAGACTCATACCAGTCACACCAATCACACCGTATAACTTGTGATAAACTTACCCAGTTAACAGTATGAACAACAACGGAGCATCAGATCAACCCTGATTCAACCACAAAATAACCCTTATTTAAGCAATAACTATATACAAGTATTGCAGAAGAAGTCCGCACTTGGGACGGGCGCCCAGCATCCACTACGGACTACGAGAAATAGATTTACCGGTAAGTAAAATCTTATTTTCTCTAACGTCCTAGTGGATGCTGGGGACTCCGTAAGGACCATGGGGATTATACCAAAGCTCCCAAACGGGCGGGAGAGTGCAGATGACTCTGCAGCACCGAATGAGCAAACACAAGGTCCTCCTCAGCCAGGGTATCAAACTTGTAAAACTTTGCAAGTGTGTTTGAACCAGACCAAGTAGCTGCTCGGCAAAGCTGTAATGCCGAGACCCCTCGGGCAGCCGCCCAAGAAGAGCCCACCTTCCTTGTGGAATGGGCTTTTACCGATTTCGGAAGCGGCAAACCAGCCGCAGAATGAGCTTGCTGAATCGTGTTACAGATCCAGCGAGCAATAGTTTGCTTTGAAGCAGGAGCACCCAGCTTGTTGGATGCATATAGGATAAACAGCGACTCAGTTTTCCTGACTCTAGCCGTTCTGGCTACATAAACCTTCAAAGCCCTGACCACATCCAGCAACTCGGAATCCTCCAAGTCACAAGTAGCCACAGGCACCACAATAGATTGGTTCATATGAAAAGATGACACCACTTTTGGCAGAAATTCTGGACAGGTCCGCAATTCTGCCCTGTCCATATGGAAAACCAGATAGGGGCTTTTATGTGACAAAGCCGCTAATTCGGACACACGTCTAGCTGAAGCCAAGGCTAATAGCATGACCACCTTCCACGTGAGAAATTTGAACTCCACGGGTTTGAGTGGCTCAAACCAGTGTGACTTCAGGAAACTCAACACCACGTTAAGATCCCAAGGTGCCACTGGAGGCACAAAAATAAGATTTTACTCACCGGTAAATCTATTTCTCGTAGTCCGTAGTGGATGCTGGGAACTCCGAAAGGACCATGGGGAATAGCGGCTCCGCAGGAGACTGGGCACAACTAAAAGAAAGCTTTTAGACTACCTGGTGTGCACTGGCTCCTCCGACTATGACCCTCCTCCAAGCCTCAGTTAGGATACTGTGCCCGGAAGAGCTGACACAATAAGGAAGGATTTTGAATCCCGGGTAAGACTCATACCAGCCACACCAATCACACCGTATAACTCGTGATACCATATCCAGATAACAGTATGAAACATAACTGAGCCTCTCAACAGATGGCTCATAACAATAACCCTTTAGTTAACAATAACTATGTACAAGTATTGCAGACAATCCGCACTTGGGATGGGCGCCCAGCATCCACTACGGACTACAAGAAATAGATTTACCGGTGAGTAAAATCTTATTTTCTCTAACGTCCTAGTGGATGCTGGGAACTCCGAAAGGACCATGGGGATTATACCAAAGCTCCCAAACGGGCGGGAGAGTGCGGATGACTCTGCAGCACCGAATGAGAGAACTCAAGGTCCTCCTCAGCCAGGGTATCAAATTTGTAGAATTTAGCAAACGTGTTTGCCCCTGACCAAGTTGCAGCTCGGCAAAGTTGTAAAGCCGAGACCCCTCGGGCAGCCGCCCAAGATGAGCCCACTTTCCTCGTGGAATGGGCTTTCACTGATTTAGGATGCGGCAATCCAGCCGCAGAATGCTCCAGCTGAATTGTGCTACAAATTCAGCGAGCAATAGTCTGCGTAGAAGCAGGAGCACCTATTTTGTTGGGTGCCTACAGGATAAAAAGCGAGTCAGTTTTCCTGACTCCAGCCGTCCTGGAAATATAAATTTTTAAGGCCCTGACTACGTCCAGTAACTTGGAATCTTCCAAGTCCCTAGTAGCCGCAGGCACTACAATAGGTTGGTTCAAGTGAAAAGCTGATACCACCTTAGGGAGAAACTGGGGACGAGTCCTCAATTCTGCCCTATCCATATGGAAAATCAGATAAGGGCTTTTACATGACAAAGCCGCCCATTCTGACACACGCCTGGCCGAAGCCAAGGCCAATAACATGACCATTTTCCATGCGAGATATTTCAAATCCACAGTTTTAAGTGGCTCAAACCAATGTGATTTTAGGAAACTCAACACCACGTTGAGATCCCAAGGTGCCACAGGAGGCACAAAAGGGGGCTGAATATGTAGCACTCCCTTTACAATGTCTGAACTCCAGGCAGTGAAGCCAGTTCTTTCTGGAAGAAAATCGACAGAGCCGAAATCTGGACCTTAATGGAACCCAAGTTTAGGCCCATAGTCACTCCTGACTGTAGGAAGTGCAGAAAACGACCCAGCTGAAATTCCTCTGTTGGGGCCTTCCTGGCCTCACACCACGCAACATATTTTCGCCAATACGGTGATAATGGTTTGCGGTTACTTCTTTCCTGGCTTTTATCAGCGTAGGAATGACTTCCTCCGGAATGCCTTTTCCTTTAGGATCCGGAATTCAACCGCCATGCCGTCAAACGCAGCCGCGGTAAGTCTTGGAACAGACAGGGCCCCTGCTGTAGAAGATCCTGTCTGAGCGGTAGAGGCCATGGGTCCTCTGATATTATTTCTTGAAGTTCTGGGTACCAAGCTCTTCTTGGCCCATCCGGAACCACGAGTATCGTTCTTACTCCTCGTTTTCTTATTATTCTCAGTACCTTTGGTATGAGAGGCAGAGGAGGGAATACATAAACCGACTGGTACACCCACGGTGTCACTAGAGCGTCCACAGCTATTGCCTGAGGGTCCCTTGACCTGGCGCAATATCTAGTTTTTTGTTTAGGCGGGACGCCATCATGTCCACCTGTGGCCTTTCCCAACGGTTTACCAACAGTTGGAAGACTTCTGGATGAAGTCCCCACTCTCCCGGGTGTAGGTCGTGTCTGCTGAGGAATTCTGCTTCCCAGTTGTCCACTCCCGGAATGAACACTGCTGACAGTGCTAAGACGTGATTTTCCGCCCATCGGAGAATCCTTGTGGCTTCTGCCATCGCCATCCTGCTTCTTGTGCCGCCCTGTCGGTTTACATGGGCGACTGCCGTGATGTTGTCTGATTGGATCAGTACCGGCTGGTTTTGAAGCAGAGGCCTTGCCAGACTTAGGGCATTGTAAATGGCCCTCAGTTCCAGAATATTTATGTGTAGGGACGACTCCTGACTTGACCAAAGTCCTTAGAAATTTCTTCCCTGTGTGACAGCCCCCCAGCCTCGAAGGCTGGCATCCGTGGTTACCAGGACCCAGTCCTGTATGCCGAATCTGCGGCCCTCTTGAAGATGAGCACTCTGCAGCCACCACAGTAGAGACACCCTGGTCCTTGGAGACAGGGTTATCAGCCAATGCATCTGAAGATGCGATCCCGACCACTTGTCCAAGAGGTCCCACTGAAAGGTTCTTGCATGGAACCTGCCGAATGGAATTTTGCTTCGTAAGAAGCTACCATTTTTCCCAGGACTCGTGTGCAGTGATGCACCGATACCTGTTTTGGTTTCAGGAGGTCTCTAACTAGAGATGACAGCTCCTTGGCTTTCTCCTGCGGGATAAACACTTTTTTCTGTTCTGTGTCCAGAACCATCCCCAGGAACAGTAGGCGTGTGGTAGGAACCAGCTGTGACTTTGGAATGTATAGAATCCATCCGTGCTGTTGTAGCACTTCCCGAGATAGTGCTACTCCGACTAACAATTGCTCCTTGGACCTCGCCTTTATAAAGGAGATCGTCCAAGTACGGGATAATTAAAACTCCCTTTTTTCGAAGGAGTATCATCATTTCTGCCATTACCTTGGTAAAGACCCTCGGTGCCGCGGACAGTCCAAACGGCAGTGTTTGGAATTGGTAATGGCAATCCTGTACCACAAATCTGAGGTACTCCTGGTGAGGATGGTAAATGGGGACATGTAGGTAAGCATCCTTGATGTCCAGGGATACCATGTAATCCCCCTCCTCCAGGCTTGCAATAACCGCCCTGAGCGATTCCATCTTGAACTTGAATTTTTTTATGTATGTGTTCAAGGATTTCAAATTTAAAATGGGTCTCACCGAACCGTCCGGTTTCGGTACCACAAACAGTGTGGAATAGCAACCCCGTCCTTGTTGAAGTAGGGGCACCTTGACTATCACCTGCTGGGAATACAGCTTGTGAATTGCCTCTAGCACAGCCTCCCTGCCTGAGGGAGTTGTCGGCAAGGCAGATTTGAGGACACGGCGGGGGGGAGACGCCTCGAATTCCAGCTTGTACCCCTGAGATACTACTTGAAGGATCCAGGGATCCACCTGTGAGCGAGCCCACTGATCGCCGAAATTTTTGAGGCGGCCCCCCACCGTACCTGGCTACGCCTGTGGAGCCCCCGCGTCATGCGGTGGACTCAGAGGAAGCGGGGGAAGAATTTTGATTCTGGGAACTGGCTGACTGGTGCAGCTTTTTCCCTCTTCCCTCGTCTCTGTGCAGAAAGGAAGCGCCTTTGACCCGCTTGCTTTTCTGAAGCCGAAAGGACTGTACCTGATAATACAGTGCTTTCTTAGGCTGTGAGGAAACCTGAGGTAAAAATTTTTCTTCCCAGCTGTTGCTGTGGTTACGAGGTCCCAGAGACCATCCCCAAACAATTCCTCACCCTTATAAGGCTCTATGTGCCTTTTAAAGTCAGCATCACCTGTCCAGTGTCAGGTCTCTAATACCCTCCTGACAGAATGGACATTGCATTAATTCTGGATGCCAGCCGGCAAAATATCCCTCTGTGCATTCCTCATATACAAGACGACGTCTTTAATATGCTCTTATGTTCGCAAAATAGTATCCCTGTTTGACAGGGTCACAGACCATGCTGCAGCAGCACTATCTGCAGGTCTCAGTCTAGTACCTGAGTGTGTAAATAGTAAATACAGACTTCAGGATAGCCTCCTGCTTTTTATCAGCAGGTACATTCAAAGTGGCCGTATCCTAAGACGGCAGTGCCACCTTTTTTTTACAAACGTGTGAGCGCCTTATCCACCCTAGGGGATATCTCCCAGCGTAACTTATCCTCTGGCGGGAAAGGGTACGCCATCAGTAACTTTTCGGGGGAACCCACGCTTTTTCACACTTCATTCACTCATTTGATGGGGGAACCAACCACTGCCTGCTTTTTCTCCCCAAACATAAAACCCTTTTTTAGTGGTACTTGGGTTAATGTCAGAAATGTGTAACACATTTTTTATTGCCGGGATCATGTAACGGATGTTCCTAATGGATTGTGTATATGTCTCAACCTCGTCGACACTGGAGTCAGACTCCGTGTCGACATCTGTCTGCCATCTGAGGGAGCGGGCGTTTTTGAGCCCCTGATGGCCTTTGAGACGCCTGGGCAGGCGCGGGCTGAGAAGCCGGCTGTCCCACAGCTGTTACGTCATCCAGCCTTTTATGTAAGGAGTTGACACTGTCGGTTTAAATCCTTCCACCTATCCATCCACTCTGGTGTCGGCCCCACAGGGGGCGACATCACATTTATCGGCATCTGCTCTGCCACCACATAAGCCTCCTCATCAAACGTGACGACACAGCCGTACCGACACACCGCACACACACAGGGAATGCTCTGACTGAGGACAGGACCCCACACAGCCCTTTGGGGAGACAGAGAGAGAGTATGCCAGCACACACCAGAGCGCTATATAATTTAGGGATTAACACTATATTGAGTGAATTTTTCCCAATAGCTGCTTGTATATACAATATTGCGCCTAAATTTAGTGCCCCCCCTCTCTTTTTAACCCTTTGAGCCTGCAAACTACAGGGGAGAGCCTGGGGAGCTGTCTTCCAGCTGCACTGTGAAGAGAAAATGGCGCCAGTGTGCTGAGGGAGATAGCTCCGCCCCTTTTTCGCGGACTTTTCTCCCGCTTTTTTATGGATTCTGGCAGGGGTATTTATCACATATATAGCCTCTGGGGCTATATATTGTGATATATTTGCCAGCCAAGGTGTTTTTATTGCTGCTCAGGGCGCCCCCCCCAGCGCCCTGCACCCTCAGTGACCGGAGTGTGAAGTGTGTATGAGGAGCAATGGCGCACAGCTGCCGTGCTGTGCGCTACCTTGGTGAAGACTGATGTCTTCTGCCGCCGATTTTCCGGACCTCTTCTTGCTTCTGGCTCTGTAAGGGGGACGGCGGCGCGGCTCCGGGAACGAACACCAAAGCCAGTTCCATGCGGTCGATCCCTCTGGAGCTAATGGTGTCCAGTAGCCTAAGAAGCCCAAGCTAGCTGCAAGCAGGTAGGTTCGCTTCTTCTCCCCTTAGTCCCTCGATGCAGTGAGCCTGTTGCCAGCAGGTCTCACTGTAAAATAAAAAAACCTAAAATAAACTTTCTTTCTAGCTCAGGAGAGCCCCTAGTGTGCATCCAGCTCGGCCGGGCACAGAAATCTAACTGAGGCTTGGAGGAGGGTCATAGTCGGAGGAGCCAGTGCACACCAGGTAGTCTAAAAGCTTTCTTTTAGTTGTGCCCAGTCTCCTGCGGAGCCGCTATTCCCCATGGTCCTTTCGGAGTTCCCAGCATCCACTAGGACGTTAGAGAAAGGGGGCTGAATATGCAGCACTCCCTTTACAACGTCTGAACTTCAGGAAGAGAAGCCAGTTCTTTTTGAAAGAAAATGGATAGGGCCGAAATCCGGACCTTAATGGAACCCAATTTCAGGCCCAAAGGCACTCCCGACTGTAGGAAGTGAAGGAAAACGGCCCAGCTGGAATTCCTCCGTAGGGGCATTTCTGGCCTCACACCAAGCAACATATTTTCGCCATATACGGCGATAATGTTGAGCCGTCACATCCTTCCTAGCCTCTATCAGCGTAGGAATGACCTCATCCGGAATGCCTTTTTCTGCTAGGATCCGGCGTTCAACCGCCATGCCGTCAAACGCAGCCGCGGTAAGTCTAGGAACAGACAGGGCCCCTGTTGCACAAGTCCTGTCTTAGAGGCAGAGGCCACGGGTCCTCTGTGAGCATTTCTTGCAGATCTGGATACCAAGTCCTTCTTGGTCAATCCGGAACAAATAGTATTGTTCTCACTCCTCTTTTCCTTATGGATTCTCAGCACCTTGGGTATGAGAGGAAGAGGAGGAAATACATTAGACCGACGGGAACACCCACGGTGTCACCAGTGCGTCCACAGCTATCGCCTGAGGGTCTCTTGACCTGGCGCAATATCTCTGCAGCTTTTTGTTGAGGTGGGATGCCATCATGTCCACCTGTGGCAGTTCCCACTGACTTGCAATCTGCATGAAGACTTCTTGATGAAGTCCCCACTCTCCCGGGTGGAGGTCGTGCCTGCTGAGGAAGTCTGCTTCCCAGTTGTCCACTCCCGGAATGAACACTGCTGACAGTGCGCTTACGTGATTCTCCGCCCAGCGAAGAATTCTGGTGGCTTCTACCATCGCCACCCTGCTCCTTGTGCCGCCTTGGCGGTTTACACGAGCCACTGCGGTGATATTGTCTGACTGAATCAGAACCGGTTGGTCGCGAAGTAGGGTCTCCGCTTGACTTAGGGCGTTGTATATGGCCCTTAGTTCCAGGATATTGATGTGAAGGCAAATTTCCTGCCTTGACCACAGCCCTTGGAAATTTCTTCCCTGTGTGACTGCCCCCCACCCTCGGAGGCTTGCATCCGTGGTCACCAGGACCCAGTCCTGAATGCCGAATCTGCGACCTTCGAGAAAGTGAGCACTCTGCAGCCACCACAGGAGAGACACCCTGGCCCTGGGGGATAGGGTGATTAATCTTAATTGTCCAGTAAGTCCCATTGGAAGGTCCTCGCATGGAACCTGCCGAAGGGAATGGCCTCGTATGATGCCACCCTCCTTCCCATGACTCGAGTGCAGTGATGCACGGACACCTGTTTTGGTTTTAATAGATTCCTGACCAGTGTCATGAGCTCCTGAGCTCTCTCTATCGGGAGATAAACCCTTTTCTGGTCTGTGTCTAGGATCATGCCTAGGAGAGGCAGATGAGCTGTAGGAACCAACTGCGACTTTGGAATATATAGAATCCAGCCGTGTTGCCGTTACACTTCCAGAGAAAGTGATACGCTGTTCAGCAACTGCTCTCTTGATCTCGCTTTTATGAGGAGATCGTCCAAGTACGTGATAATAGTGACACCTTGCATCCGCAGGAGCACCACCATTTCCGCCATTACCTTGGTGAATATTCTCAAGGCCGCGGAGAGACCCAACGGCAACGTCCGAAATTGGTAATGACAATCCCGTACCGCAATTGTGAGGTACGCCTGATGAGGTGGATAAATGGGGACATGAAGCTATGCATCCTTTATGTCCCGAGTCACCATAAAATCTCCCCCTTTCAGGCTTGCAATGACCGCTCTTAGCGATTCCATCTTGAACTTGAACCTTTTCAGGTATATGTTCAGGGATTTTAAATTCAATATGGGTCTGACCGAACAGTCTGGTTTCGGGACTACAACATGGTCGAATAATAACCCCCTCCTTGTTGAAGGAGGGGAACCTTGACCACCACCTGTTGAAGATACAATTTGTGAATTGCAGTTAACACTGTTTCCCTCTCGTGGGGGGAAGCCGGCAGGGCCGTCGGTGAGAGGGCATCTTCTCAAAGTCCAGCTTGTATCCCTGAGACACAATAACTATTGCCCAGGGATCTAACAGGGAGTGAACCCACTTGTGGCTGAACTTACAAAGGCGTGCCCCCACCGGGCCTAGCTCCGCCTGTGGAGCCCCAGCAACATGCGGTGGATTTTTGTAGAGGCCGGGGAGGACTTCTGTTCCTGGGAACTAGCTGTGTTGTGCAGCTTCTTTCCTCTGCCCCTGCCTCTGGCAAGAAAGGACGCACCTCGGACTTTCTTGTTTCTTTATTCGAAAGGCTGCATTTGATAATGTCGTGCTTTCCTAGGCTGTGCAGGAATATAAGGCAAAATATCAGAATTACCAGCTATAGCTGTGGAGACCAGGTCCGAGAACCCTTCTCCACACAATCCTCAGCCTTCCATATGCCTCTTAAGTCGGCATCATCTGTCCATTGCATATTCTACAGAACACGTCAAGCAGAAATCGACATAGCTTTGACTCTAGGACCCAGTATACTCATGTCTCTTTGGGCATGTTTTATATATACATATCTCTTAAGACAGCATCTATTATATATATATATATATATATATATATATTATATATATATATATTATATATATATATATATATATATATATATATATATATATATAGCTATCCAGAAAAAACAGCGGCACTCGAGGATTTAGTGAGAAATACAAACTGTATTCAAAAAAAGTTACAAGAAGCCGACGTTTCGGGGCTTACATGCCCCTTTGTCAAGGTGTATAACAATGTGTGGGTGTGGGTGCTTACCTTATATCCCCGTGAAGTTCAACAATGTGCAGGTGTGTGGTCGGAGACGCGGTGGAGCCGCCGGACTTCCGGTCGCGGCTCTGTGACGTTTGGAGGACAGCGTCCGTTGCTGTGGAAACTAAGACGCCAAAACTGCCGTTTGCGGCTCAGTGACGTCTGGGTGGATGTGCACGTTGCTATAGCAACTGGGACGCCTAGTGCCGAAAAGCTATGGCGGTGACTCAGCTGGCAACCATGCCAGGAGAATGTGCGCATAAGTGAGTGCAGGTGACTGTGCACCGTGGTGCCTGGGAAACCTAACAACTCCGTGGGGCTCGATGCGATCCGGGTGCAGAGGGACAGAGTGGTGCATGAGTGCGGCAGGACCCGGTGGATGCTGGACTCTCTTACCTGTAGGATATAAAAGATCCTGGAACCTGTAGGGGATGTTGGCAACTTGAACCAACAAAATGCCCTAGTGATGACTACGGCTCGTGCCTGTCTGGCACCGTGACCGGAGTGATGCACCTGTTGGTAAATGCTGATGGCTGAGCCCCCTGTGTTACTGGTGTGGCTGCTCATAAAAGTGGCTGCTCTATGTGAGGGCCTAGTCGCCAGCTGATGGAGACCTGCATCCACCGCGTTCTGACAGATGTCAGCATGTGGACAATGTGTGTTCTTGCTGTGTGTCAGACAGAGAATGGATGGATGGACATGCAGTGAATGGCTAGGCAAACTGGAAACACAGTGTGGGATAATGTGACAATGGATTATAAAAATATGTTCCAGGAGAATTTCTCATTCAGCCCTTCTGGGCTGATGGTGCCTAGTTCAAAGATCCATTTGGATTCAATGTGCAGTAATCTTCGATCTCTGTCTCCACCTCGGATACTGCGGGGTACGTGATCAATGATCTGGTGTTTCAAATCGTTCAACGAGTGGCCCATCAGTGCAAAGTGTCTGGCCACGGGTTGTTCGGAGGGTTTGCCTGAGAGGGCCTGCTTGATTGCGGACCTGTGAAGGGCCATCCTCTCTCTGAAAGTTCTAATGGACTTGCCCACATACACTAGGTGGCACGGGCAGGTGAGTATATACACTATGTGTGTGGTAGTGCATGTTACCACGTGTCTAATCTGATAGGTCCTTTCTTTATGAGGATGTTTGAAAAATGACCCAGTGGTCATGTTGTTACAGGTGGTGCATTTGGGGCACTTGTAGCATCCGGGGGCCTTGGAGAGGAAAGTGGAGGGTCGTTGTATCTCACTTCTCGGCACTAGGCGTCCCAGTTGCTATAGCAACGTGCACATCCACCCAGACGTCACTGAGCCGCAAACGGCAGTTTTGGCGTCTTAGTTTCCACAGCAACGGACGCTGTCCTCCAAACGTCACAGAGCCGCGACCGGAAGTCCGGCGGCTCCACCGCGTCTCCGACCACACACCTGCACATTGTTGAACTTCACGGGGATATAAGGTAAGCACCCACACCCACACATTGTTATACACCTTGACAAAGGGGCATGTAAGCCCCGAAACGTCGGCTTCTTGTAACTTTTTTTGAATACAGTTTGTATTTCTCACTAAATCCTCGAGTGCCGCTGTTTTTTCTGGATAGCTACATCTACACCACAGAAGGCACCGAGGTACCTTCACGCCAGACAGGAGAGTGCCAGTCCCATTTGGGATATTTATGCATTTTTGGCGCATACAGGTCACACTGTCCGCCAGCCGGGGTAGAGGCACCTCCCCCCTAGTGACTTTCAGTTTTCTTCTATTACCATATTGCACCCTTTTGCCCAGGTGGAGTTTCGCAATCACTCACACAGCGGTGTTCACCTCAGCACTAGGCACTCACTAGTAATTCCTCACGCATCAATCATGGAGACCGCATCCTCTTCAAGACACGATGAAGATACACCGGGATGCAGAGGGATGCCATCGGTCCTGGGCGAATCCTTCAGTTTCACTGATGACGCAGAGCGCCTCCGTTTCACGGAACAATTGGGCGCATCGGAACGCACAGGGGGCATTGAGGATGTCTATCATCAATTACTCAAGCTGAAACGCCGTGAATGCGATTACTTACTTCACGGTATCTCATTGTCGGAGTACCATCGCGAAAAATTGATCCCCAGAGGCTTCAGGGTAAGGAACGTCCCCACCATCGGACGGTTCAATCCCGAGTTCTGCAAGAAATGGGTAGGCATACTCAACAAGTGCAGTCTCGATTTGATCCTGCTGGTTGTGGAAGAATCGGGCCGAGAATTGAGGCAGACTAGAGAAAAGATCTCCAAGATAGAGATTGAACACAAGACTGTCCTGCAAGCGGATTGCAATCACGAGTGGCTCACCAAGCTACAAAAACAATGCGATGACTACAGGAAAGATTTAATCAAATTTAAGCGCAACAAACAACAAATAGTCAAAGAAGACTATGACCTTAATAAGGTATATAGATGGTTGATGGGGGGAGAGGGTGGTCAAAACACCACCTACAATACCAGAGGCCGACAAGGCTGGAGAAGACGGCGGGAGCAAAAGTCGTTCACTGCCGGCACATCAAACAGCGACAGCGAGAGCACCTTCTTGGACTCGGATGGGTCATCCAGGGTACAGCCGGTCCCTTTAGGGACGCCAGCGGCTACCCCAGCAGAACAAGGCAGAAGAGGGCGCCCACCCGCAGGGGCAAGCAGTGCGCGCGAATTAAAGGCGCGCGCAGCCAAAAAGAATCCCTAATCTTCAACCTGTCTAGCAGATCCTTCTCGGATATAGAACTGAGAGTTCTGGAGAAGGGTCTTTCTTTTGTACCCACCAATCCATTCAACAAATTCCAGTGGCAGATAGACCTGCACCGTTTCTCACGCAAGTTGAGACTGCAGGAATTTTTTCAAAATTCCAACCCACAGGACCCAATAAGCGACTCTTTCTGCGAAAGATTCTATCAGACCCGGCACAGATCCACTTTCGATCCCCCTTCAACCAACCCCTCCATACAAGCATTCACCAGACTATTGGATGACTCGGTCGTCAAATACACAGCGGCGACACCAGTAATACATCGGAACCTCTCCAAGGCTGAGCAAGTAGCCCTCAAACAACTGGGGGCTTACCGTGATGTAATCTTCCGTCCCGCGGACAAGGGAGGGGGTTTAGTCATCCTTAACCTCTCCGATTACATTAAAGAAATAGAGGGACAACTGGCTGATTCGGAGACGTATGAGGAACTATCCCACGACCCCACTTCTGAGTACCAGCAAGAACTGGAGCAGCTGCTCGACCAGGCCAAGTCCAATGGTCTACTAACAGGAAAGCTGTGTGAAGCACTCAAGCAGGATCACCCACGGGTACCCCTCTTCTTTGTGGTACCCAAAATTCACAAGAATGCTACATCCCCGCCTGGCAGACCAATCATAGCTGCAAGAGAGTCCATTTTCCAACCTATCTCTACATTTCTAGACGGGATCTTGCAACCACTGATCGTCAAACACCATAATTACATCAAGGACACCACCAGCTTCCTGGAGCGGATTAACAACATTGGACAGGTTCCTCCAGGGACAATAATGTGTGTGATAGATGTAAAGAGCCTATACACGAGCATCCCCCACCAGGAGGGTCTGCAAGTTATGCAGGATTTCCTCATTAAGGAGAGAATGGACACTCTCGATATGGGGCTTTTCATGCAACTTCTTTCATTAACCTTAAAAAGGAACTTCTTTATGTTCAACGGCAAATTTTTCCAACAGAGAACAGGATGCGCAATGGGGAGCAATGTCTCCCCATCATTCGCTAACGTCTTCATGTTCCAGGAAGAGCAGGGGGTATTCTTTGACAACCAGGCCGTAGCGCAGAACATCCTGATGTTCGTCAGATATATAGACGATTTGTTTTTACTCTGGACAGGGGACACGGCACTATTTGAACGACTCATAGAGGAAGCAAACAACAGACCCTCCACGATCAAGTACACCTACAACATCAGCAGCGATTCTGTGAATTATCTAGATGTCAAGATAACAATCAAGGATGGAACATTAACCACCAGTCTGTTCTCAAAGCCCACAGATAAGAATGTTTTTCTGAGGGCCAATAGTCATCATCCGAGACCCCTAAAAGAGGGACTCCCTAGATCAGCAGCGATTCTGTGAATTATCTAGATGTCAAGATAACAATCAAGGATGGAACATTAACCACCAGTCTGTTCTCAAAGCCCACAGATAAGAATGTTTTTCTGAGGGCCAATAGTCATCATCCGAGACCCCTAAAAGAGGGACTCCCTAGATCGCAGATGATCAGGGCCTCCAGGATCATCAGTGACCGCTCTACTTTGGATCAAGAATTAGAAAACATGGTCGACAAGTTCGCACAACGGGGGTATAACTATCACAAACTCCAGGTACAGAAAAAAGAGATTATGGCAATACCGAGGGAAATCCTACTGAAGCCCACAGTCCGCAAGAACCAAGCGGTCATTCCGTTTGTGAATCAGTTCAATACAGCAAGCCCAGTAATCCAGAGAGCGGCTAGAGCCCTGTGGCCCATAGTGGCCTCGGATACAAAACTTCCAGCGTTTAGAGAAAAACGCCCGATGCTATGCTTCACCAGAGGCAGAAGCATAAGAGACATTATTGTACACTCGGACATTACGGGGTTTCAAAGTGAGATACAACGACCCTCCACTTTCCTCTCCAAGGCCCCCGGATGCTACAAGTGCCCCAAATGCACCACCTGTAACAACATGACCACTGGGTCATTTTTCAAACATCCTCATAAAGAAAGGACCTATCAGATTAGACACGTGGTAACATGCACTACCACACACATAGTGTATATACTCACCTGCCCGTGCCACCTAGTGTATGTGGGCAAGTCCATTAGAACTTTCAGAGAGAGGATGGCCCTTCACAGGTCCGCAATCAAGCAGGCCCTCTCAGGCAAACCCTCCGAACAACCCGTGGCCAGACACTTTGCACTGATGGGCCACTCGTTGAACGATTTGAAACACCAGATCATTGATCACGTACCCCGCAGTATCCGAGGTGGAGACAGAGATCGAAGATTACTGCACATTGAATCCAAATGGATCTTTGAACTAGGCACCATCAGCCCAGGAGGAGGGCTGAATGAGAAATTCTCCTGGAACATATTTTTATAATCCATTGTCACATTATCCCACACTGTGTTTCCAGTTTGCCTAGCCATTCACTGCATGTCCATCCATCCATTCTCTGTCGGACACACAGCAAGAACACACATTGTCCACATGCTGACATCTGTCAGAACGCGGTGGATGCAGGTCTCCATCAGCTGGCGACTAGGCCCTCACATAGAGCAGCCACTTTTATGAGCAGCCACACCAGTAACACAGGGGGCTCAGCCATCAGCATTTACCAACAGGTGCATCACTCCGGTCACGGTGCCAGACAGGCACGAGCCGTAGTCATCACTAGGGCATTTTGTTGGTTCAAGTTGCCAACATCCCCTACAGGTTCCAGGATCTTTTATATCCTACAGGTAAGAGAGTCCAGCATCCACCGGGTCCTGCCGCACTCATGCACCACTCTGTCCCTCTGCACCCGGATCGCATCGAGCCCCACGGAGTTGTTAGGTTTCCCAGGCACCACGGTGCACAGTCACCTGCACTCACTTATGCGCACATTCTCCTGGCATGGTTGCCAGCTGAGTCACCGCCATAGCTTTTCGGCACTAGGCGTCCCAGTTGCTATAGCAACTTGCACATCCACCCAGACGTCACTGAGCCGCAAACGGCAGTTTTGGCGTCTTAGTTTCCACAGCAACGGACGCTGTCCTCCAAACGTCACAGAGCCGCGACCGGAAGTCCGGCGGCTCCACCGCGTCTCCGACCACACACCTGCACATTGTTGAACTTCACGGGGATATAAGGTAAGCACCCACACCCACACATTGTTATACACCTTGACAAAGGGGCATGTAAGCCCCGAAACGTCGGCTTCTTGTAACTTTTTTTGAATACAGTTTGTATTTCTCACTAAATCCTCGAGTGCCGCTGTTTTTTCTGGATAGCTACATCTACACCACAGAAGGCACCGGGGTACCTTCACGCCAGACAGGAGAGTGCCAGTCCCATTTGGGATATATATATATATATATATATATATATATATATATATATATATATATATATATATATATTATATATATACACACACACACATACACACATATATATATATATACATACACACACATTATATATATATATATATATATATATATATATATATATATATATATATATATATATATATATATATACACATACATACATACATACATACATACATACACACACACACACATAAATCTATATGCATACTAGGGTCTCAATCTCTGCTGATAATGTACCTGTCCACGCTGCCACAGCGCTATAAACCCATGCCGACACAATCGCCGGTCTGAGTAGTGTACCAGAATGTGCACGCTATCTGCAGGATCCCTGAGAATAGCTGTTACGTCAGGGCTACCTTTTGGGCTAACGTGACACCCTAGGGAAAGATTCCCATCATATCCTGGCCCTAGTGGGGAAAGGATACTGCCTGAGAATTCTTTGTGGAAAACTGCAGTCTCTTGTCTGGAGATTCCCGCTCTTTTTCTTCATGAGAGGAGGGAAATTTACCTCAGCTTTCTTCCCCTTAAACATGTGTACCATATAGTGCCCTGAGGAAGCCTATGAGCGAAATGTGCATTGGCCTTGAGCTAGTGTGTCTAATGTGCAGAATATAAATGTTAGAAATAATGTCCTATTAATGCATATGTGTACCGTACTTAGGGGAATTGCTACTATTAGCCTGTAGACAGCGTCTCAGACGAGCGGTGCAACTGCCCGTCTGGCTGTAAAATACATGTGATTATTAGAAATAGGATATCTATGACGGCACTGCCAATTTACGGAAGCAGCTATAGGAATTAAGAACTGCCTTTGCTGACATCCCACTGACGTGCAATTGCCCGTCTGGCTGTATAATATATGTGATTATCAGAAATAGGAAATCTATGACGGCACTGCCAATTTTACGGCAGCAGATATAGGAATTAAGTACTTCCTTTGCTGATATCCCAATGACGTGCTGTATCATATAGGAACCATTAGAGTGAATACCTAATGGCATATCAAATATGCTGATTTAGCTGTATAACATATGAGGTTATAGAATATCCGCAATGATACTCTGAAGTATGCGGTAGCAGCTGCAGTAATTAAATAAGAATTTACTTACCGATAATTCTATTTCTCGTAGTCCGTAGTGGATGCTGGGGACTCCGTCAGGACCATGGGGAATAGCGGGCTCCGCAGGAGACAGGGCACATCTAAAAAAGCTTTTAGGTCACATGGTGTGTACTGGCTCCTCCCCCTATGACCCTCCTCCAAGCCTCAGTTAGGTACTGTGCCCGGACGAGCGTACACAATAAGGAAGGATCTTGAATCCCGGGTAAGACTCATACCAGCCACACCAATCACACCGTACCACTTGTGATCTGAACCCAGTTAACAGTATGATAACAAAACGAAGTAGCCTCTGAAAAGATGGCTCACAACAAGAATAACCCGATTTTTGTAACAATAACTATGTACAAGCATTGCAGACAAACCGCACTTGGGATGGGCGCCCAGCATCCACTACGGACTACGAGAAATAGAATTATCGGTAAGTAAATTCTTATTTTCTCTAACGTCCTAGTGGATGCTGGGGACTCCGTCAGGACCATGGGGATTATACTAAAGCTCCCAAACGGGCGGGAGAGTGCGGATGACTGCAGCACCGAATGAGAGAACTCCAGGTCCTCCTTAGCCAGAGTATCAAATTTGTAAAATTTTACAAACGTGTTCTCCCCTGACCACGTAGCTGCTCGGCAAAGTTGTAATGCCGAGACCCCTTGGGCAGCCGCCCAAGATGCGCCCACTTTCCTAGTGGAGTGGGCCTTTACAGATTTAGGCTGTGGCACGCCTGCCACAGAATGTGCAAGTTGGATTGTGCTACAGATCCAACGTGCAATCGTCTGTTTAGACGCAGGAGCACCCATCTTGTTGGGTGCCATACAATATAAACAGCAAGTCAGACTTTCTGACTCCAGCCGTCCTAAACTATATATATATATATATATATATATATATATATATATATATATATATATATATATATATATATATATATATATATATATATATATATATATATATATATATATTTTTTTTTTTTAGGGTCCTGACAACGTCTAGTAACCTGGAGTCCTCCAAGTCCCTAGAAGCCGCAGGCACCATAATAGGTTGTTTCAGGTGAAAAACCTGACACCCCCTTAGGAAGAAAACTGGAGACGAGTCCCAGTTCTGCCCTGTCCGAATGGAAAATTAAATATGGGCTTTTGCAAGACAAAGCCGCCCATTCTGACAAACGCCTGGCCGAGGCCAGGACCAACAGCATGGTCACTGTCCATGTGAGATATTGGTCAACAGCATGTTCACTTTCTATGTGATATATTTCAAATCCACAGATTTGAGCGGTTCAAACCAATATGATTTTAAGGAATCCCAACACTATGTTGAGATCCCACGGTGCCACTAGAGGCACAAAAAGGGGTGTATATGCAATACTCCCTTGACAATCTGGACTTCAGGAACTGAAGTCAATTCTTTTCGGAAGAAATTCTACAGGGCCGAAACTTAAAACCTTAAAGAACCCCAATTTTAGGCTCAAAACACTCCTGTTTTCAGGAAGTGTAGAAATCGACCTAGTTGAATTTTCTTCGTGGGGCCTTCCTGGCCTCACCCACGCAACATATTTTCACCACATGTGGTGATGACGTTGTGCGATCACCTCCTTCCTGGCTTTGACCAGGGTAGGTATGACCTCTTATGGAATGCCTTTTTCCTTCAGGATCCGGCATTCAACCGCCATGCCGTCAAACGCAGCCGCGGTAAGTCTTGGAATAGACATGGTACCTGCTGAAGCAAGTCCCTTCTTAGCTCCCCAGGCCCTTAGTCCTCTGTGAGCATCTCTTGAAGTTCCGGGTACCAAGTCCCTCTTGGCCAATCCGGAGTCACGAGTATAGTTCATACTCCTCTATGTCTTATAATTCTCAATACCTTGGTTATGAGAAGCAGAGGAGGGAACACATACACCGACTGTTACACCCACGGTGTTACCAGGACATCCACAGCTATCGCCTGAAGGTCTCATGACCTGGCGCAATACCTGTCCCGTTTTTTGTTCGGGCGGGACGCCATCATTTCCACCTTTGGTCTTTGCCAATGGCTCACAATCATGCGGAAAAACTTCCCTATGAAGTTCCCACTCTCCCAGGTGGAGGTCATGCCTGCTGAGGAAGTCTGCTTCCCAGTCGTCCACTCCCGGAGAGAACACTGCTGACAGTGCTATCACATGATTTTCCGCCTAGCGAAAAATCCTTGCAGTGTTTTCACTGCCCTCCAGCTTCTTGTGTCGCCCTTTCTGTTTACGTGGGCGACTGCCGTGATGTTATCCCACTGGATCAATACCGGCTGACCTTGAAGCAGAGGTCTTGCTAAGTTTAGAGCCTTATAATTTCGCTCTTAGCTCCCTCTATGTGGAGAGAATTCTCCAGACTTGATCACACTTTCCTGGAAATTTTTTCCCTGTGTGACTGCTCCCCAGCCTCTCAGGCTGGCCTCCGTGGTTACCAGCATCCAATCCTGAATGCTGAATCTGTGGCCCTCTAGAAGATGAGCACTCTGTAATCACCACAGGAGAGACACCCTTGTCCTTGGATATAGGGTTATCCGCTGATGCATCTGAAGATGCGATCCGGACCATTTGTCCAGCAGATCCCACTGAAGAGTTCTTGCGTGAAATCTGCCGAATGGAATTGCTTCGTAATAAGCCACCATTTTTACCAGGACTCTTGTGCAATGATGCACTGACACTTTTCCTGGTTTTAGGAGGATCCCGATTAGCTCGGATAACTCCCTGGCTTTCTCCTCTGGGAGAAACACCTTTTTCTGGACTGTGTCCAGAATCATCCCTAGGAACAGTAGACGTGTCCTCGGAAAAGCTACGATTTTGGAATATTTAGAATCCACTCGTGCTGTCGTAGAACTATTAAAGATAGTGCTACTCCGACCTCCAACTGTTCTCTGGACCTTGCCCTTATCAGGAAAGCGTCCAAGTTTCTTTTAAGAAGAATCATCATTTCGGCCATTACCTTGGTAAAGACCCGGGGCGCCGTGGACAATCCAAACGGCAGCGTCTGAACTGATAGTGACAGTTCTGTACCACGAACCTGAAGTACCCTTGGTGAGAAGGGCAAATTTGGACATGTAGGTAAATGTCCCTGATATCCAGTGACACCATCTCGTCCCCTTCTTCCTGGTTCGCTATCACTGCTCTGAGTGACTCCATCTTGATTTGAACGCTTGTATGTAAGTGTTCAAATATTCCAGATCTCACCGAGCCGTTTGGCTTCAGTACCACAATATAGTGTGGAATAATACCCCCTCCCTTGTTGTAGGAGGGGTACTTTGATTATCACCTGCTGGGAATACAGCCTGTGAATTGTTTCCAATACTGCCTCCCTGTCGGAGGTAGACGTTGGTAAAACAGACTTCCGGAACTTGTGAGGAGGAGACGTCTCGAATTTCCAATGTACACCTGGGATACTACATGTAGGATCCAGGAGTCCCCTTGCGAGTGAGCCCACTGCGTGCTGAAACTCTTGAGATGACCCCCTACCGCACCTGAGTCCACTTGTACTGCCCCAGCGTCATGCTGCGGACTTGGCAGAAGCTGTGAAGGGCTTCTGTTCCTGGGAATGGGCTGCTTGCTGCAGTCTTCTTCCCTTTCCTCTACCCCTGGGCAGATATGACTGGCCTTTGCCCGCCTGCCCGTATGGGGACGAAAGGACTGAGACTGAAAAGACTGTGTCCTTTTCTGCTGAGATGTGACTCGGGGAACAAAAGGTGGATTTTTCAGCTGTCGCCATGGCCACCAGGTCCGATGGACCGCCCCTTTATACGGCAATACTTCCATGTGCCGTCTGGAATCTGCCTCACCTGACCACTGTCGTGTCTTCGTCTGGCAGATATGGACATCACATTTACTCTTGATGCCAGAATGCAAATATCCCTCTGCGCATCACGCATATATAGAAATGCATCCTTAAAATGCTCTATAGACAATAAAATCTTGTCCCTGTCAAGGGTATCAAAATTTTCAGTCAGGAAATCCGACCAAGCCCCCTCAGCGCTGCACATCCAGTCTGAGGCGATTGCTGGTCGTAGTATAACACCAGTATGTGTGTATATACTTCTTAGGCTATTTTTCAGCTTCCTATCAGCTGGCTCCTTGAGGGCGGCCGTATCTGGAGACGGTAACGCCACTTGTTTTTATAAGCGTGTGAGCGCCTTATCCACCCTAAGGTGTGTTTCCCAACTCGCCCTTACTTCTGGCGGGAAAGGGTATACCGCCCATAACTTTCTATCGGAGGAACCCCACGTATCATCACACACTTCATTTAATTTATCTGATTCAGGCAAAACTACAAGTAGTTTATTCACACCCTACAAAATACCCTTATTTGTGGTACTTGTAGTATCAGAAATATGTAACACCTCCTTCATGCCCTTAACATGTAACGTGTGGCCCTAAAGGAAAATACGTTTGTTTCTTCACCGTCGACACTGGAGTCAGTGTCCCTGAGGTAAATGGGCGTTTTTACCAGCCCCTGGCGGTGTCTGAGACGCCTGGACAGGTACTAATTTGTTTGCCGGTCGTCTCATGTCGTCAACCGGCTCGCAGCGTGTTGACATGATCACGTACTTCCACAAGTAAGCCATCCATTCCGGTGTCGACTCCCTAGAGAGTGACATCACCATTACAGGCAATTTGCTCCGCCTCCTCACCAACATTTTCCTCATACATGTCGACACACACGTACCGACATACAGCACACACACAGGGAATGCTCTGATAGAGGACAGGACCCACTAGCCCTTTGGGGAGACAGAGGGAGAGTTTGCCAGCACACACCAAAATGCTATAATTATACAGGGACAACCTTTATAAAAGTGTTCCTCCCTTATAGCATTTAATATATATTTATATCGCCAAATCAGTGCCCCCCCTCTCTGTTTTAACCCTGTTTCTGTAGTGCAGTGCAGGGGAGAGCATGGGAGCCTTCCCCTCAGCCTTTCTGTGAGGGAAAATGGCGCTGTGTGCTGAGGAGAATAAGCTCCGCCCCTTTTTCGGCGGGTTTTTTCTCCCGGTTTTTAAGAACTGGCCTGGGTTAAAATAAGATTTTACTTACCGATAAATCTATTTCTCGGAGTCCGTAGTGGATGCTGGGGTTCCTGAAAGGACCATGGGGAATAGCGGCTCCGCAGGAGACAGGGCACAAAAAGTAAAGCTTTTTCCGATCAGGTGGTGTGCACTGGCTCCTCCCCCTATGACCCTCCTCCAGACTCCAGTTAGGTACTGTGCCCGGACGAGCGTACACAATAAGGGAGGATTTTGAATCCCGGGTAAGACTCATACCAGCCACACCAATCACACCGTACAACTTGTGATCTAAACCCAGTTAACAGTATGATAACAGCGGAGCCTCTGAAAGATGGCTTCCTACAACAATAACCCGAATAAGTTAACAATAACTATGTACAATTTATGCAGATAATCCGCACTTGGGATGGGCGCCCAGCATCCACTACGGACTCCGAGAAATAGATTTATCGGTAAGTAAAATCTTATTTTCTCTATCGTCCTAGTGGATGCTGGGGTTCCTGAAAGGACCATGGGGATTATACCAAAGCTCCCAAACGGGCGGGAGAGTGCGGATGACTCTGCAGCACCGAATGAGAGAACTCCAGGTCCTCCTTAGCCAGAGTATCAAATTTGTAAAATTTTACAAACGTGTTCTCCCCTGACCACGTAGCTGCTCGGCAAAGTTGTAATGCCGAGACCCCTCGGGCAGCCGCCCAAGATGAGCCCACCTTCCTTGTGGAGTGGGCCTTTACAGATTTAGGCTGTGGCAGGCCTGCCACAGAATGTGCCAGTTGGATTGTGCTACAGATCCAACGAGCAATCGTCTGCTTAGACGCAGGAGCACCCATCTTGTTGGGTGCATACAATATAAACAACGAGTCAGATTTTCTGACTCCAGCTGTTCTTGCAATATATATTTTTAATGCTCTGACAACGTCCAGTAACTTGGAGTCCTCCAAGTCACTTGTAGCCGCAGGCACTACAATAGGCTGGTTCAGATGAAATGCTGACACCACCTTAGGGAGAAAATGCGGACGAGTCCGCAGTTCTGCCCTGTCCGAATGGAAAATCAGATATGGGCTTTTGTAAGATAAAGCTGCCAATTCTGACACTCTCCTGGCAGAAGCCAGGGCTAGAAGCATGGTCACTTTCCAAGTGAGATATTTCAAATCCACCTTATTTAGTGGTTCAAACCAATGAGATTTTAGAAAATCCAAAACTACATTGAGATCCCACGGTGCCACTGGAGGCACCACAGGAGGCTGTATATGCAGCACTCCCTTCACAAAGGTCTGGACTTCAGGGACTGAAGCCAATTCTTTTTGAAAGAAAATCGACAGGGCCGAAATTTGAACCTTAATAGATCCCAATTTGAGACCCATAGACCATCCTGATTGCAGGAAATGTAGGAATCGACCCAGTTGAAATTCCTCCGTCGGAGCACTCCGATCTTCGCACCACGCAACATATTTTCGCCAAATTCGGTGATAATGTTGCACGGTTACTTCTTTCCTTGCTTTAATCAAAGTAGGAATGACTTCTTCCGGCATGCCTTTTTCCATTAGGATCCGGCGTTCAACCGCCATGCCGTCAAACGCAGCCGCGGTAAGTCTTGAAACAGACAGGGACCCTGCTGAAGCAAGTCCCTCCTTAGAGGTAGAGGCCACGGATCTTCCGTGATCATCTCTTGAAGTTCCGGGTACCAAGTCCTTCTTGGCCAATCCGGAACCACTAGTATCGTTCTTACGCCTCTTTGCCGTATAATTCTCAATACTTTTGGTATGAGAGGCAGAGGAGGAAACACATACACCGACTGGTACACCCAAGGCGTTACCAGCGCGTCCACAGCTATTGCCTGCGGATCTCTTGACCTGGCGCAATACCTGTCCAGTTTTTTGTTGAGGCGAGACGCCATCATGTCCACCATTGGTCTTTCCCAACGGGTTACCAGCATGTGGAAGACTTCTGGATGAAGTCCCCACTCTCCCGGGTGAAGATCGTGTCTGCTGAGGAAGTCTGCTTCCCAGTTGTCCACTCCCGGGATGAACACTGCTGATAGCGCTATCACATGATTCTCTGCCCAGCGAAGAATCCTTGCAGCTTCTGCCATTGCACTCCTGCTTCTTGTGCCGCCCTGTCTGTTCACATGGGCGACTGCCGTGATGTTGTCCGACTGGATCAACACCGGTTTTCCCTGAAGCAGAGGTTCTGCCTGGCTTAGAGCATTGTATATTGCTCTTAGTTCCAGAATGTTTATGTGAAGAGACGTTTCCAGGCTCGTCCATACTCCCTGGAAGTTTCTTCCTTGTGTGACTGCTCCCCAGCCTCTCAGGCTGGCGTCCGTGGTCACCAGGATCCAATCCTGTATGCCGAATCTGCGGCCCTCCAATAGATGAGGACTCTGCAACCACCACAGAAGAGACACCCTTGTCCTTGGAGACAGGGTTATCCGTAGGTGCATCTGAAGATGCGACCCTGACCATTTGTCCAACAGATCCCTTTGGAAAATTCTTGCGTGGAATCTGCCGAATGGAATTGCTTCGTAAGAAGCTACCATTTTTCCCAGGACTCTTGTGCATTGATGTACAGACACCTTTCCTGGTTTTAGGAGGTTCCTGACAAGTTCGGATAACTCCTTGGCTTTTTCCTCCGGGAGAAAAACCTTTTTCTGAACCGTGTCCAGAATCATCCCTAGGAACAGCAGACGAGTTGTCGGCATTAACTGGGATTTTGGAATATTCAGAATCCACCCGTGCTGTTTTAGCACTTCTTGAGACAGTGCTAATCCCATCTCTAGCTGTTCTCTGGACCTCGCCCTTATTAGGAGATCGTCCAAGTATGGGATAATTAATACGCCTTTTCTTCGAAGAAGAATCATCATCTCGGCCATTACCTTTGTAAAGATCCGAGGTGCCGTGGACAATCCGAACGGCAGCGTCTGAAACTGATAGTGACAGTTTTGTACAACGAACCTGAGGTACCCCTGGTGTGAGGGGTAAATTGGAACGTGGAGATACGCATCCTTGATGTCCAAGGATACCATAAAGTCCCCCTCTTCCAGGTTCGCTATCACTGCTCTGAGTGACTCCATTTTGAACTTGAACTTCTTTATGTACAGGTTCAAGGACTTCAGATTTAGAATAGGCCTTACCGAGCCATCCGGCTTCGGTACCACAAAAAGAGTGGAATAATACCCCTTCCCTTGTTGTAGAAGAGGTACCTTGACTATCACCTGCTGAGAGTACAGCTTGTGAATGGCTTCCAAAACCGTCTCCCTTTCGGAGGGGGACGTTGGTAAAGCAGACTTCAGGAAACGGCGAGGTGGATCCGTCTCTAATTCCAACCTGTACCCTTGAGATATTATCTGCAGGATCCAGGGATCTACCTGCGAGTGAGCCCACTGCGCGCTGTAATTTTTGAGACGACCGCCCACCATCCCCGAGTCCGCTTGAGGAGCCCCAGCGTCATGCTGAGGCTTTTGTAGAAGCCGGGGAGGGCTTCTGTTCCTGGGAAGGAGCTGCGTGTTGCTGTCTCTTCCCTCGACCTTTGCCTCGTGGCAGATATGAATAGCCCTTTGCTCTCTTATTTTTAAAGGAACGAAAGGGCTGCGGTTGAAAAGTCGGTGCCTTTTTCTGTGGGGGAGTGACTTGAGGTAGAAAGGTGGATTTCCCGGCTGTAGCCGTGGCCACCAAATCTGATAGACCGACTCCAAATAACTCCTCCCCTTTATACGGCAAAACTTCCATATGCCGTTTTGAATCCGCATCACCTGACCACTGTCGCGTCCATAAAGCTCTTCTGGCCGAAATGGACATAGCACTTACCCGTGATGCCAGTGTGCAGATATCCCTCTGTGCATCACGCATATAAAGAAATGCATCCTTTATTTGTTCTAACGACAGTAAAATATTGTCCCTGTCCAGGGTATCAATATTTTCAATCAGGGACTCTGACCAAACTACCCCACCACTGCCCATCCAGGCAGTCGCTACAGCTGGTCGTAGTATAACACCTGCATGTGTGTATATACTTTTTTGGATATTTTCCATCCTCCTATCTGATGGATCTTTAAGTGCGGCCGTCTCAGGAGAGGGTAACGCCACTTGTTTAGATAAGCGTGTTAGCGCCTTGTCCACCCTAGGAGGTGTTTCCCAGCGCTCCCTAACCTCTGGCGGGAAAGGGTATAATGCCAATAATTTCTTTGAAATTATCAGTTTTTTATCAGGGGCAACCCACGCTTCATTACACACGTCATTTAATTCTTCTGATTCAGGAAAAACTATAGGTAGTTTTTTCATACCCCACATAATACCCTGTTTAGTGGTACCTGTAGTATCAGCTAAATGTAACGCCTCCTTCATTGCCAAAATCATATAACGTGTGGCCCTACTGGAAAATACGGTTGATTCGTCACCGTCACCACTGGAGTCATCGCCTGTGTCTGGGTCTGTGTCGACCGACTGAGGCAAAGGGCGTTTCACAGCCCCTGACGGTGTTTGAGTCGCCTGGACAGGCACTAATTGATTGTCCGGCCGCCTCATGTCGTCAAACGACTGCTTTAGCGTGTTGACACTATCCCGTAGTTCCATAAATAAAGGCATCCATTCCGGTGTCGACTCCCTAGGGGGTGACATCCTCATATTTGGCAATTGCTCCGCCTCCACACCAATATCGTCCTCATACATGTCGACACACACGTACCGACACACAGCAGACACACAGGGAATGCTCCTAACGAAGACAGGACCCACTAGCCCTTTGGGGAGACAGAGGGAGAGTTTGCCAGCACACACCAAAAGCGCTATATATATATCAGGGATAGCCTTATAATAAGTGCTCCCTTATAGCTGCTTTGTTATATCAAATTATCGCCATAAATGTGCCCCCCCCTCTCTGTTTTACCCTGTTTCTGTAGTGCAGTGCAGGGGAGAGACTTGGGAGCCGTCCTGACCAGCGGAACTGTGAGAGGAAATGGCGCCGTGTGCTGAGGAGATAGGCCCCGCCCCTTTTCTGGCGGGCTCGTCTCCCGCTATTTAGAGAAATTAGGCAGGGGTTAAATATCTCCATATAGCCTCTAGGGCTATATGTGAGGTATTTTTAGCCTTTATAGGTAATCATTTTGCCTCCCAGGGCGCCCCCCTCCCAGCGCCCTTCACCCTCAGTGACTGCCGTGTGAAGTGTGCTGAGAGGAAAATGGCGCACAGCTGCAGTGCTGTGCGCTACCTTTTGAAGACTGCAGGAGTCTTCAGCCGCCGATTCTGGACCTCTTCTGTCTTCAGCATCTGCAAGGGGGCCGGCGGCGTGGCTCCGGTGACCATCCAGGCTGTACCCGTGATCGTCCCTCTGGAGCTTGATGTCCAGTAGCCAAGAAGCCAATCCATCCTGCACGCAGGTGAGTTGACTCCTTCTCCCCTCAGTCCCTCGCTGCAGTGATCCTGTTGCCAGCAGGAATCACTGTAAAATAAAAAACCTAGCTAAACTTTTTCTAAGCAGCTCTTTAGGAGAGCCACCTAGATTGCACCCTTCTCGGCCGGGCACAAAAATCTAACTGGAGTCTGGAGGAGGGTCATAGGGGGAGGAGCCAGTGCACACCACCTGATCGGAAAAAGCTTTACTTTTTGTGCCCTGTCTCCTGCGGAGCCGCTATTCCCCATGGTCCTTTCAGGAACCCCAGCATCCACTAGGACGATAGAGAAAATACATACATATAGCCTTAATGGCTATATGTGATGTATTTATTTTGCCAATAAGGTACTTATATTGCTGCCCAGGGCGCCCCCAGCAGCGCCCTGCACCCTCCGTGACTAGGTCAGTGAGCCGTGTGACAACAATGGCGCACAGCTGCAGTGCTGTGCGCTACCTTCATGAAGACTGTGAAGTCTTCTGCCGCCTGTTTCCGGACCTCCGTTCTGCCGTCTTCTTCAGCGTCTGTAAGGGGGATCGGCGGCGCGGCTCCGGGACGAACCCCAGGCTGACCTGTGTTCCGACTCCCTCTGGAGCTCAGTGTCCAGTAGCCTAAGATCCCAATCCATCCTGCACGCAGGTGAGTTGGAGATCTCTCCCCTAAGTCCCTCGTTGCAGTGATCCTGTTGCCAGCAGGAATCACTGAATGAAACCTAAAAAAAAAACTTTTCTAAACAGCTCTTTAAGAGAGCCACCTAGATTGCACCCTTCTCGGACGGGCACAAAAACCTAACTGAGGCTTGGAGGAGGGTCATAGGGGGAGGAGCCAGTACACACCATGTGACCTAAAAGCTTTTTTAGATGTGCCCTGTCTCCTGCGGAGCCCGCTATTCCCCATGGTCCTGACGGAGTCCCCAGCATCCACTAGGACGTTAGAGAAATAATCCTATCATTTTAATGCTAAATATATAAACATATGGGTTCATGTGAATAAAGACCTGAATTATGATACTGTGAACTGCGTAATATCAGCAGGAGAAAGCATTAATTTGATTAGAGAGGCACCATTTATAACTGCAGAGTGTACACTGACACGTATATAGTGTGCATAACATATTAAGTGTGGCATTATATGATCAGATAAGCACACCTATCAGCCCCAATTATTGAATTAATTGACCATACTCAGGTCCTTTTTGAGCTGCAGATCATATGGAAAACACAATATAGTGATTTAACAACATATGATATTACACCAATAGCTTCTCACAGCAGATTCACAGTCTGTATTGCCAGTACCACCGAGGCAACTGTGCCGATATGACACGAAATGTGGGCAATGTAAAAAAACTTTAGCTATCACATTGAGTGATTTGGATTTTTACCTCATATATATTTGTTGTACAATAATCAAACACACAGTAAATCTTTTTCAGCAATTCATTTATGCAGGCATAATATGCAAGATCCCATGGGGAGGATCTTGTGGAATCCCTAATTATTATTAAAATACAGTATATGTCTTCTGTTGAAGCTATCTGTAGATTGATGCACATTGATCATCACATTTATGAATACAGTATACTGTACTTTTGGATTACATTCTATTATTGAATCCTATTGGACTCAATTATCCACTGATCTCCCGGTGAGAACGTTTAATCTCAGTACAATATAGTAGGAATTAGTACGGTCTACGCATATTAGGATTATTGAATAATACTACTACAAAATGCACTCGACACACTAGCGTTGTTTTTAATCTTTATTCACTTATTTCTATTCTTTTTCACTTTCCTTACTATCTTTTATTACTTCGCTTGATTCTTAATAAAGGACAATACCAGTCTGAAAAAACATTTCAATTATATATGAAATTAAATAAGAATTTACTTACCGATAATTCTATTTCTCGTAGTCCGTAGTGGATGCTGGGAACTCCGTAAGGACCATGGGGAATAGCGGCTCCGCAGGAGACAGGGCACATCTAAAGAAAGCTTTAGGATCACCTGGTGTGCACTGGCTCCTCCCCCTATGACCCTCCTCCAAGCCTCAGTTAGGATACTGTGCCCGGACGAGCGTACACAATAAGGAAGGATTTTGAATCCCGGGTAAGACTCATACCAGCCACACCAATCACACTGTACAACTTGTGATCTGAACCCAGTTAACAGCATGATAATAGAGAAGCCTCTCGAAAAGATGGCTCACTACAACAATAACCCGAATTTTTTGGTAACAATAATTATGTACCAGTATTGCAGACAATCCGCACTTGGGATGGGCGCCCAGCATCCACTACGGACTACGAGAAATAGAATTATCGGTAAGTAAATTCTTATTTTCTCTGACGTCCTAGTGGATGCTGGGAACTCCGTAAGGACCATGGGGATTATACCAAAGCTCCCAAACGGGCGGGAGAGTGCGGATGACTCTGCAGCCCCCAATGAGAGAACTCCCGGTCCTCCTCAGCCAGGGTAACAAATTTGTAGAATTTTACAAACGTATTTGCTCCTGACCAAGTAACTGCTCGGCAAAGTTGTAAAGCCGAGACCCCTCGGGCAGCTGCCCAAGATGAGCCCACCTTCCTTGTGGAGTGGGCATTTACAGATTTTTGGCTGTGGCAGTCCTGCCACAGAATGTGCAAGCTGAATTGTACTACAAATCCAACGAGCAATAGTCTGCTTAAAAGCAGGAGCACCCAGCTAGTTGGGTGCATAGAGGATAAACAGCGAGTCAGATTTCCTGACTCCAGCCGTCCTGGAAACATATTTTCCGGGTCCTGACAACGTCTAGCAACTTGGAGTCCTCCAAGTCCCTAGTAGCCGCAGGCACCACAATAGGTTTGGTTCAGGTGAACGCTGAAACCACCCTAGGGAGAAACTGAGGACGAGTCCTCAATTCCGCCCTGTCCGAATGGAAAATCAGATAAGGGCTTTTACAGGATAAAGCCACCAATTCTGACACGCGCCTGGCCCAGGCCAGAGCCAACAGAATGACCACTTTTTCTGTGAGATATTTTAACTCCACAGATTTAAGTGTGTCAAACCAATGTGACTTTTGGAACCCAAAAACCACCTGGAGATCCCAAAAGTGCCACTAAAGGCACAAAAGGAGGCTGTATATGCAGTACCCCTTTAACAAATGTCTGAACTTCAGGGACTGAAGATAGTTCTTTTTTTGGAAGAAAATTGACAGAGCCGAAATTTGAACCTTAATGGACCCCAATTTCAGGCCCATAGATACTCCTGTTTGCAGGAAATGTAGGAATCGACCAAGTTGAATTTCCTCCGTCGAGCCTTACTGGCCTCGCACCACGCAACATATTTTCGCCAAATGCGGTGATAATGTTTTGCGGTTACATCCTTCCTGGCTTTGATCAGGATAGGGAAGACTTCATCCGGAATGCCTTTTTCCTTCAGGATCCGGCGTTCAACCGCCATGCCGTCAACGCAGCCGCGGTAAGTCTTGGAACAGACAAGGTCCTTGCTGGAGCAGGACCCTTCTTAGAGGTAGAGGCTACGGATCCTCCGTGAGCATCTCTTGAAGTTCCGGTTACCAATTCCTTCTTGGCCAATCCGGAGCCACTAATATAGTGATTACTCCTCTCCATCTTATCAATCTCAGTACCTTGGGTATGAGAGGCAGAGGAGGGAACCCATACACTGATTGGTACACCCACGGTGTTACCAGAGCATCTACAGCTATTGCCTGAGGGTCCCTTGACGTGGCGCAATACCTGTCGAGTTTTTCCCAACGGTTTATAATCATGTGGAAGACTTCTGGGTGAAGTCCTTACTCTCCCGGGTGGAGGTCGTGCTGAGGAAAACTGCTTCCCAGTTGTCCACTCCCGGAATGAAAACTGCTGACAGTGCTATCACATGGTTTTTCGCCCCGCGAAGAATCCTTGCAGCTTCTGCCATTGCCCTCCTGCTTCTTGTGGCACCCTGTCTGTTTACGTGGGTGACTGCCGTAATGTTGTCCGACTGGATCAACACCGGCTGACCTTGAAGCAGAGGTCTTGCTAAGCTTAGAGCATTGTAAATGGCCCTTAGCTTCAGGACATTTATGTGAAGTGATGTCTCCAGGCTTGACCATAAGCCCTGGATATTCCTTCCCTGTGTGACTGCTCCCCAGCCTCGCAGGCTGGCATCCGTGGCCACCAGGACCCAGTCCCGCATGCCGAATCTGCGGCCCTCTAGAAGATGAGCACTCTGCAACCACCACAGGAGGGATACCCTTGTCCCTGGTGACAGGGTTATCCGCTGAAGCATCTGAAGATGCGACCCAGACCATTTGTCCAGTAGGTTCCACTGGAAAGTCTTGCGTGGAATCTGCCGAATGGGATTGCTTCGTAGGAAGCCACCATTTTTACCCAGAACCCTTGTGCATTGATGCACTGAGACTTGGTTCGGTTTTAGGAGGTTCCTGACTAGCTCGGATAACTCCCTGGCTTTCTCCTCCGGGAGAAACACCTTCTTTCTGGACTGTGTCCAGGATCATCCCTAGGAACAGAAGACAAGTCGTCGGAACCAGCTGCGATTTTGGAATATTGAGAATCCAATCGTGCTGCCGCAACACTACCTGAGGTAGTGCTACACCGATCTCCAACTGTTCCCTGGATCTCACCCTTATCAGGGAATCGTCCAAGTAAAGGATAACTAAAATTCCCTTCCTTCGAAGGAATATCATCATTACGGTCATTACTTCAGTAAAGACCCGGGGTGCCGTGGACCATCCCTACGGCAGCGTCTGAACTGATAGTGACAGTTCTGTACCATAACCTGAGATACCCTTGGTGAGAAGGGTAAATTTTGACATGAAGGTAAGCATCCTTGATGTCCCGAGACATCATGTAGTCCCCTTCTTCCAGGTTTGCAATCACTGCTCTGAGTGACTCAATTTTGAATTTGAACCTCTGTATGTAAGTGTTCAAAGATTTTAGATTTTAGATTTTAAAATCGGTCTCAACGAGCCGTCTGGCTTCGGTACCACAATAGTGTGGAATAATACCCCGTTCCCTGTTGCAGGAGGGGTACCTTAATTATCACCTGCTGGGAATACAGCTTGTGAATGGCTTCCAAAACTGCCTCCCTGTCAGCGGGAGACGTCGGTAAAACAGACTTTTGGAAACGGCGAGGGGAATACGTCTCGAATTCCAATTTGTACCCCTGAAATATTACCTGAAGGATCCAGGGGTCTACTTGCGAGTGAGCCCACTGCGCACTGAAATTCATTGAGAACGGGCCCCCACCGTGCCTGAACTTGTAAAGCCCTAGCGTCATACTGAGAGCTTGGCAGAGGCGGAAAAGGGTTTCTGTTCCTGGGAACTGGCTGATCTCTGCAGCCATTTTCCTCTCCCTCTGTCACGAGCAGAAAAGAGGAACCCTTTTGTCCGCTTGCCAACCAGAACTGCGCCTGATAATACGGCGTCTTATTTTGAGAGGCGACCTGGGGTACATTCCCTTTTTTTTTTTTTTTTTTTTTTTTAAGGCAATACTTCCAAATGCCGTTTGGAATCCGCATCACCTGACCACTTTACTGGTATAATTGGACAACGCACTTATACTTGATGCCAGTCGGCAAATATTCCGCTGTGCATCATGCATATATAGAAATGCATCTTTTAATTGCTCTATAGGCAATAATATACTGTCCTTATCTAGGATATCAATATTTCCAGTCAGGGAATCCGACCACGCCAACCCAGCACTGCACATCCAGGCTGAGGCGATTGCTGGTCGCAGTATAACACCAGTATGTGTGTAAATACATTTTAGGACACCCTCCTGCTTTCTATCAGCAGGATCCCTAAGGGCGGCCATCTCCAGAGAGGGTAGAGCCCTTGTTCTTACAAGCGTGTGAGCGCCTTATCCCCCCTAGGGGGTGTTTCCCAACGCACCCTAACCTCTGGCGGGAAAAGGTATACTGCCAATAACTTTTTAGAAATTATCAATTGTTATCGGGGGGAAACCCACGCATCATCACACACCTCATTTTATTTCTCAGATTCAGGAAAACTACAGGAAGTTTTTCCTCACCAAACATAATACCCCTTTTTTTTTTTGGTGGTATTTATATTATCAGAAGAGTGTAAACTTTTTCCATTGCCTCAATCATGCAATGTGTGGCCCTATTGGAAATCACGGTTGTCTCTTCACCGTCGACACAGGAGTCAGTATCCGTGTCGGCGTCTGTATCTGAGGTAACGGGCGCTTTAGAGCCCCTGTATGAGACGTCTGGACATGCACAAGCTGAGTAGCCGGCTGTCTCATGTCAACCACTGTCTTTTATACAAAGCTGACACTGTCACGCAATTTCAACAGTACATCCACTCAGGTGTCGACCCCCCAGGGGGTGACAACACTATTACAGACACTCTACTCCGTCTCCTCATCATTTTTCTCCTCATACATGTCGACACAAACGTACCGACACACAGCACACACACAGGGAATGCTCTGATAGAGGACAGGACCCCACTAGCCCTTTGGGGAGACAGAGGGAGAGTTTGCCAGCACACACCAGAGCGCTATATATATACAGGGATAACCTTATATAAGTGTTTTTCCCTTTATAGCTGCTGTATTGTTTATACTGCGCCTAATTTGTGCCCCCCTCTCTTTTTTAACCCCTTTCTGTAGTGTAGTGACTGCAGGGGAGAGCCAGGGAGCTTCCCTCCAACTGAGCTGTGAGGGAAAATGGCGCCAGTGTGCTGAGGAGATAAGGACGCCGAGAAAGGGGCGGAGCCTATCATCCGTTTTCTTGTATGTTTTGGCAGGGGTTAAATGCATCCATATAGCCCAGGAGTTATATGTGATGCATTTATTTTAGCCATAAAAGGTTTTCTATCGATTTATTGCGTCTCAGGGCGCTGCCCCCCCAGCGCCCTGCACCCTCAGTGACCGGAGTGTGAAGTGTGCTGAGAGCAATGGCGCACAGCTGCGGTGCTGTGCGCCTACCTTTATCTGAAGACAGGAAAGTCTTCTGCCGCCGATTTTTCCGGACCTCTTCGCTCTTCTGGCTCTGTAAGGGGGCCGGCGGCGCGGCTCCGGTGACCCATCCAGGCTGAACCTGTGATCGTCTGGAGCTAATGTCCAGTAGCCTAAGAAGCCCAATCCACTCTGCACGCAGGCGAGTTCGCTTCTTCTCCCCTTAGTCCCTCGATGCAGTGAGCCTGTTGCCAGCAGGTCTCACTGAAAATAATAAACCTAAACTAAAACTTTCACAAAGAGCTCAGGAGAGCCCCCAGTGTGCACCCTTCTCGTCGGGCACAGAAAATCTAACTGAGGCTTGGAGGAGGGTCATAGGGGGAGGAGCCAGTGCACACCAGGTGATCCTAAAGCTTTCTTTAGATGTGCCCTGTCTCCTGCGGAGCCGCTATTCCCTATGGTCCTTACGGAGTTCCCAGCATCCACTAGGACGTCAGAGAAATAAACATTAATTGTGGCATTTTTGCCTATATGTGTGAACAATATAGGGATTTTTAACGAATTATCAATAAAGAAAATATTTTTAATACAATAGATATGGGGTTGTGTGCACCGCATGAATAGCGGATTTCTTTTTTTCTTTCCCCTTCCTTTGGGGATCTGACCTTATATGTGTACCATTGTGTCAGGGACAGATAAGTCATCAGCGATATGCAAATCATCTTTTATTACAATAATCATATATCGAATACTTTTATGCCATTTTGGCTATAACTTTGCATTATCTTAGTCGACACTGGAGTCAAACTCCGTGTCGATATCAGTGTCTATTATTTTGGATAGTGAGCATTGAGAGACTCTGAAGGTCTCTGCGACATAGGGACAGACATGGGTAGATTTCCTGTCTGTTCTCTAATCTTTTGTGCAATAAATTCACCTTAGCACTTAATTACACATATCCAAACAGGTGTCGGCGTTGTCGACGGAGACACCCTCTCACACATATTTGCTCCATCTCCTCCTTAGGGGAGCCTTTTACCTCAGACATGTCGACACACACGTACCGACACACCACACACTCAGGGAATGCTCATCTGAAGACAATTCCCCCATAAGGCCCTTTGGAGAGACCGAGAGAGAGTATGCCAGCACACACCCCAGCGCTATTAACCCAGGAATAACACAGTAACTTAATGTTAACCCAGTAGCTGCTGATTATATTGATTTTTGCGCCTAATTATGTGCCCCCCCTCTCTTTTTACCCTCTTCTACCGTGTAACTGCAGGGGAGAGACTGGGGAGCTTCCTCTCAGCGGTGCTGTGGAGAAAAAACATGGCGCTGGTGAGTGCTTAGGAAGAAGCCCCGCCCCCTCGACGGCGGGCTTCTGTCCCACTTTCATGTACAATTTTGGCGGGGGCTCATACATATATACAGTGCCCAACTGTATATTATGCAAACTTTTGCCAAAGAGGTCTCTAATTGCTGCCCAGGGCGCCCCCCCAAGCACCCTACATTGACCGGAGTATGTGGGTTTAGTGTGGGAGCAATGGCGCACAGCTGCAGTGCTGTGCGCTTCCTCATATGAAGACTGGAGTCTTCTGCCGCCGATTTCGAAGTCTTCTTGCTTCTGTCTGCCGGCTTCTGTCTTCTGGCTCTGCGAGGGGGACGGCGGCGCGGCTCCGGGATCGGACGACCAAGGGTGCGATCCTGTGTACGATCCCTCTGGAGCTAATGGTGTCCAGTTGCCTAAGAAGCAGGACCTATCTTCAGTGAGTAGGGCTGCTTCTCTCCCCTCAGTCCCACGTAGCAGAGAGTCTGTTGCCAGCAAATCTCTCTGAAAATAAAAAACCTAACAAAATACTTTCTTATAGCAAGCTCAGGAGAGCTCACTAAGTAGCACCCAGCTCGTCCGGGCACAGATTCAAACTGAGGTCTGGAGGAGGGACATAGAGGGAGGAGCCAGAGCACACCAATATCCAAATTCTTTCTTAAAGTGCCCCGTCTCCTGCGGAGCCCGTCTATTCCCCATGGTCCTTACGGAGTCCCCAGCATCCACTAGGACTTTAGAGAAATAACAGAAGGGATGATTATGTTTTATAGCCACTGTTGGTTCTGAAGAGAAGGGACATACTGTATAAACATTACTCCCCCATTTAGGTTGGGTGTATTAGATACAGATGAAATGTCAATGAAGCATCCACCAATATGGGAGAGTAGTCACCATAGTCTATAAACCTGTTCAAATCACACTTTAAATTGAAACACATTTTCTTCATTGTACTTACAATATTAGAGGAACTACTATTTGAAGATCTGGAAACTTTTTGGAGTCTTGCAGTTATCTCAAATATGCTTTATCTACAGTTAGATTTGAACACCTTAGCTTCTTTACTGCTTCATATTATAAAAACTAAACACTGTGACTACATTTATTCTGTATTTCTGTCTCTTTGAATTGTCGTGGTAAAGCCACTCAGACCCGTCTATATAAGAGGCCCATAACCCTATTAAATTATCCACGTTGTATGCAAGGGGTTCGGAATAGTGATGTAGTATTACCGGTCAAGCTGGTGGTATTCCAATGGCTCCTGGCACGCCCGCCATGTCTCCTTCTTCGTGGGCTGGGGAGCTGTGGAAAAGATTTGCTCAGGAGAGCAACAATCTGCAGTGGGGAACCAGGGGATTGCGGAGCAACTGAAGCTGCCATTTTGGAAACACTATATATCCTAGATATAAAAAGAAAAGGGGCATCATGATATTCAGTCACTGCACTCAATTCTGGCTTCAACAACAAAGATTTTTTTTTATGCCACCATCTATCACAGAACAATTTCAGGCCAATATATGTACCGGCCGTGTTTACTTACACGTGCATGGCTTAATCTTTGCGACAAGCATATGCTACTGGCAGGATCAACCAGGTAGCTCTCGAGAGAGAGAGATAGAGAAAATAAATAAATTTTTATATATATATATATATATATATATATATATATATATATATATATATATATATATATATAATAAGAATTTACTTACCGATAATTCTATTTCTCGGAGTCCGTAGTGGATGCTGGGGTTCCTGAAAGGACCATGGGGGATAGCGGCTCCGCAGGAGACAGGGCACAAAAAAGTAAAGCTTTTACCAGATCAGGTGGTGTGCACTGGCTCCTCCCCCTATGACCCTCCTCCAGACTCCAGTTAGGTACTGTGCCCGGACGAGCGTACACAATAAGGGAGGCAATTTGAATCCCGGGTAAGACTCATACCAGCCACACCAATCACACCGTACAACTTGTGATCTAAACCCAGTTAACAGTATGATAACAGAAAGAGCCTCTTAAAGATGGCTCCTTAACAATATAACCCGAATTTGTTAACAATAACTATGTACAGTATTGCAGATAATCCGCACTTGGGATGGGCGCCCAGCATCCACTACGGACTCCGAGAAATAGAATTATCGGTAAGTAAATTCTTATTTTCTCTATCGTCCTAAGTGGATGCTGGGGTTCCTGAAAGGACCATGGGGATTATACCAAAGCTCCCAAACGGGCGGGAGAGTGCGGATGACTCTGCAGCACCGAATGAGAGAATTCCAAGTCCTCTTTTGCCAGGGTATCAAATTTGTAGAATTTTACAAACGTGTTTTCCCCCGACCACGTAGCTGCTCGGCAGAATTGTAATGCCGAGACCCCTCGGGCAGCCGCCCAAGATGAGCCCACCTTCCTTGTGGAATGGGCCTTAACAGATTTAGGCTGTGGCAGGCCTGCCACAGAATGAGCAAGTTGAATTGTGTTACAAATCCAACGAGCAATCGTCTGCTTAGAAGCAGGGGCACCCAACTTGTTGGGTGCATATAGTATCAACAGCGAGTCAGATTTTCTGACTTCAGCCGTCCTTGAAATGTATATTTTTAAGGCTCTGACAACGTCCAACAACTTGGAGTCCTCCAAGTCGCCAGTGGCCGCAGGCACCACAATAGGTTGGTTCAGGTGAAACGCTGATACCACCTTAGGGAGAAAATGCGGACGAGTCCTCAGTTCTGCCCTATCCGAATGGAAGATTAGATAAGGGCTTTTATAAGATAAAGCCGCCAATTCAGATACTCTCCTGGCGGAAGCCAGGGCCAGTAACATAGTCACTTTCCATGTGAGATATTTAAAATCCACCTTTTTCAATGGTTCAAACCAATGGGATTTGAGGAAATCTAAAACTACATTTAGATCCCACGGTGCCACCGGAGGCACCACAGGAGGCTGTATATGCAGTACTCCTTTAACAAAAGTCTGTACCTCAGGAACTGAGGCCAATTCTTTTTGGAAGAATATTGACAGGGCCGAAATTTGAACCTTAATAGATCTCAATTTGAGACCCATAGACAATCCTGATTGTAGGAAATGTAGGAAACGACCCAGTTGAAATTCCTCCGTCGGAACACTCCGATCCTCGCACCACGCGACATATTTTCGCCAAATGCGGTGATAATGTTTCGCGGTGACTTCCTTCCTTGCCTTAATCAAGGTAGGAATGACTTCTTCTGGAATGCCTTTCCCTTTTAGGATCTGGCGTTCAACCGCCATGCCGTCAAACGCAGCCGCGGTAAGTCTTGAAAGAGACAGGGACCCTGTTGTAGCAGGTCCCTTCTCAGAAGTAGAGGGCACGGGTCGTCCGTGACCAACTCTTGAAGTTCCGGGTACCAAGTCCTTCTTGGCCAATCCGGAGCCACTAGTATTGTTCTTACTCCTCCTCACCGTATAATCTTCAATACCTTTGGTATGAGAGAGGCAGAGGAGGAAACACATATACTGATTTGTACACCCAAGGTGTTACCAGTGCGTCCACAGCTATTGCCTGTGGATCTCTTGACCTGGCGCAATACTTGTCCAGTTTCTTGTTGAGGCGAGACGCCATCATGTCTACCATTGGTCTTTCCCAACAGTTTATTAGCATGTGGAAGACTTCTGGATGAAGACCCCCCTCTCCCGGGTGAATATCGTGTCTGCTGAGGAAATCTGCTTCCCAGTTGTACACGCCCGGGAAGAACACTGCTGACAGTGCTATTACGTGATTCTCCGCCCAGCGAAGAATCTTGGCAGCTTCTGCCATTGCACTCCTGCTTCTTGTGCCGCCCTGTCTGTTTACATGGGCGACCGCCGTGATGTTGTCCGACTGAATCAACACCGGTTTTCCTTGCAGGAGTGGTTCCGCCTGGCTTAGAGCATTTTAGATTGCTCTTAGTACCAGAATGTTTATGTGAAGAGACTTTTCCAGGTTCGTCCATACCCCCTGGAAGTTTCTTCCTTGTGTGACTGCTCCCCAACCTCTCAGGCTGGCGTCCGTGGTCACCAGGATCAAATCCTGTATGCCGAATCTGCGGCCCTCCAATAGATGAGCCTTTTGCAACCACCACAGAAGATATACCCTTGTCCTTGGCGACAGGGTTATTCGCAGGTGCATCTGAGGATGCGACCCTGACCATTTGTCCAACAGATCCCTTTGGAAAATTCTTGCATGGAATCTGCCGAATGGAATTGCTTCGTAAAAAGCCACCATTTTTCCCAGGACTCTTGTGCATTGATGTACAGACACCTTTCCTGGTTTTAGGAGGTTCCTGACAGGTCGGATAACTCCTTGGCTTTTTCCTCGGGAAGAAAAACCTTTTTCTGAACCGTGTCCAGAATCATCCCTAGGAACAGCAGACGTATCGTCGGAAAACAGCTGCGATTCTTGGAATATTTAGAATCCAGTCGTGCCGTCGAAGAACTACTTTAGATAGTGCTCTTCCGACCTCCAACTGTTCTCTGGAACTTGCCCTTTTTAGGTCGTGCAAGTAAGGGATAATTTAGATGCCTTTTTTCTTTGAAGAAACATCTTTTCGGCCATTACCTTGGTAAAAAGGCCCGGGGTGCCGTGGATAATTCAAACGGCATCGTCTGAAACTGATATTGACAGTTCTGTACCACGAACCAGAGGTACCCTTGATGAGAAGGACAAAATTTGGACATGGAGGTAATCCTTGATGTCCAGGGACACCATATAGTCCCCTTTTTTCCGGTTCGCTATCACTGCTCTGAGTGACTTTATCTCGATTTGAACCTTTTATGTAAGTGTTCAAAACATTTTAGATTTAGACTATGTGTCACCAAGCCGTCTGGCTTCAGTACCACAATATAGTGTGGAAAAATAATACCCTTTTCCTTGTCGTAGGAGGGGTACTTTGATTATCACCTGCTGGATATACAGCTTGTGAATTGTTTCCAATGCTGCCTCCCTGTCGGAGGGAGCCGTTGGTAAAGCAGACTTCAGGAACCTGCGAGGAGAAGATGTCTCGACTCTCCAATCTTTACCCCTGGGATAATACTCGTACGATCTAGGGGTCAACTTGCGAGTGATCCCACTGCGCCCTGAGACTCTTGAGACTACCCCCCCACCTTGAGTCCGCTTGCACGGCCCCAGCGTCATGCTGAGGACTTGGCAGACGCGGTGGAGGGCTTCTTTTCCTGGGAAGGGGCTGCCTGCTGCAGTCTACTTCCCTTACCTCTATGTCTGGGCAGATATGACTGGCCTTTTGCCTGCATGCCCTCATGGGAAAGGAAAGATTGAGGCTGAAAAGACGGTGTCTTTTTTAGCTGAGATGTAACTTGGGGTAAAAAGGTTGGATTTCCCAGCTGTTGCTGTGGTCCCCAGGTCCGATGGACCGACCCCCAAATAACTCCTTCCCTTTATACAGCAATACTTCCATCTGCCGTATGGGATCTGTATCACCTGACCACTGTCGTGTCCCTGACATCTTCTGGGAGATATGGACAACGCACTTATCTTGATGCCAGAGAGCAAATATCCCTCTGTGCATCTCACATACATATATATAGAATGCATCCTATTAAATGCTCTACATGAATAAAATATTTTCAGTCAGGGAATCCGACCAAGCCAACCCAGCACTGCATCTCCAGGCTGATGGCGATCGCTGGTCGCAGTATAACCACCGTATGTGTGTATATACTTTTTAGGATATTTTTCCAGCTTCCTATCAGCTGGCTCCTTGAGGGCGGCCGTATCTGGAGACGGTAACGCCACTTGATAAGCGTGTGAGCGCCTTATCACCCTAAGGGGTGTTTCCCAACGTACCCTAATTTCTGGCGGGAAAGGGTATAACGCCAATATTTGCTATCGGGGTAACCCTACGCATCATCACACACTTCATTTTA
The DNA here is from genome assembly GCF_028390025.1 of Pseudophryne corroboree. NCBI lineage: Eukaryota > Metazoa > Chordata > Amphibia > Anura > Myobatrachidae > Pseudophryne > Pseudophryne corroboree. The sequence continues at coordinate 200,807,465 of NC_086447.1, read as the reverse complement.
TTTTATCTGATTCAGGAAAAACTACAGGTAGTTTTTTCACTCCCACATAATACCCTTTCTTGTGGTACTTGTAGTATCAGAAACACGTAACACCTCCTTCATTGCCCTTAACGTGTGGCCCTAATGAGAAATACGTTTGTTTATTCACCGTCGACACTGTATTCAGTGTCCGTGTCTGTGTCTGTGTCGACCGACTGAGGTAAATGGGCGTTTTTTTTTTTTTAAAACCCCTGACGGCGTTTCTGAGACGCCTGGACCGGTCCTAATAGATTGTCGGCCGTCTCATGTCGTCAACCGACCTTGCAGCGTGTTGACATTCTCACGTAATTCTCTAAATAAGCCATCCATTCCGGTGTCGACTCCCTAGAGAGTGACATCACCATTACAGGCAATTTCTCCGCCTCCTCACCAACATCGTCCTCATACATGTCGACACACACGTACCGACACACAGCACACACACCGGGAATGCTCTGACAGAGGACAGGACCCACTAGCCCTTTGGGGAGACAGAGGGAGAGTCTGCCAGCACACACCAAAAACGCTATAATTTTATAGGGACAACCTTATATAAGTGTTTCTCCCTTATAGCATCTTTTATATATATACAATATCGCCAAAATCAGTGCCCCCCCTCTCTGTTTTAACCCTGTTTCTGTAGTGCAGTGCAGGGGAGAGCCTGGGAGCCTTCTCTCCAGCTTTTCTGTGAGAGAAAATGGCGCTGTGTGCTGAGTAGATAGGCCCCGCCCCTTTTTCGGCGGGCTCGTCTCCCGCTATTTTTGAAGTTAGGCAGGGGTTAAATATCTCCATATAGCCTCTGTGGGCTATATGTGAGGTATTTTTTTGCCTCTAATAAGGTTTTTATTTGCCTCTCAGAGCGCCCCCCCCAGCGCTCTGCACCCTCAGTGACTGTTGTGTGAAGTGTGCTGAGAGGAAAATGGCGCACAGCTGCAGTGCTGTGCGCTACCTTTATGAAGACTCAGGAGTCTTCAGCCGCCGATTTTGGACCTCTTCTCTCTTCAGCGTCTGCAAGGGGGCCGGCGGCGCGGCTCCGGTGACCATCCAGGCTGTACCTGTGATCGTCCCTCTGGAGCTAGTGTCCAGTAGCCAAGCAGCAAATCCACTCTGCACGCAGGTGAGTTCACTACTTCTCCCCTAAGTCCCTCGTTGCAGTGATCCTGTTGCCAGCAGGACTCACTGTAAAGTAAAAAACCTAAGCTAAACTTTCTCTAAGCAGCTCTTTAGGAGAGCCACCTAGATTGCACCCTTCTCGTTCGGGCACAAAATCTAACTGGAGTCTGGAGGAGGGTCATAGGGGGAGGAGCCAGTGCACACCACCTGATCTGGTAAAAGCTTTACTTTTTTGTGCCCTGTCTCCTGCGGAGCCGCTATCCCCCATGGTCCTTTCAGGAACCCCAGCATCCACTTAGGACGATAGAGAAATATATATATATATATATATATATATATATATATATATATATATATATATATATATATATATATATATATATATATATATACTGCTCAAAAAAATAAAGGGAACACTTAAACAACACAATGTAACTCCAAGTCAATCACACTTCTGTGAAATCATACTGTCCACTTAGGAAGCAACACTGATTGACAACCAATTTCACATGCTGTTGTGCAAATGGAATAGACAACAGGTGGAAATTATAGGCAATTAGCAAGACACCCCCAATAAAGGAGTTGTTCTGCAGGTGGTGACCACAGACCACTTCTCTGCTCCTATGCTTTCTGGCTGATGTTTTGGTCACTTTTGAAAGCTGGCGGTGCTTTCACTAGTGGTAGCATGAGACGGAGTCTACAACCCACACAAGTGGCTCAGGTAGTGCAGCTCATCCAGGATGGCACATCAATGCGAGCTGTGGCAAGAAGGTTTGCTGTGTCGGTCGGCGTAGTGTCCAGAGCATGGAGGCGCTACCAGGAGACAGGCCAGTACATCAGGAGACGTGGAGGAGGCCGTAGGAGGGCAACAACCCAGCAGCAGGACCGCTACCTCTATATTTGTTCCAATATATATATATATATATATATATATATATATATATATATATATATATATATATATATATATATATATATATATATATATACACACACATACACACATATACATACATACACACATACATACATATACACACACTGTGCTCAAAAAAATAAAGGGAACACTAAAATAACACATCCTAGATCTGAATGAATGAAATATTCTTATTAAATACCTTGTTCTTTACATAGTTGAATGTGCAGACAACAAAATCACACAAAAATGATCAATGGAAATCAAATTTATTAACCCATGGAGGTCTGGATTTGGAGTCACTCAAAATTAAAGTGAAAAAATACACTACAGGCTGATCCAACTTTGATGTAATGTCCTTAAAACAAGTCAAAATGAGGCTCAGTAGTGTGTGTGGCCTCCACGTGTCTGTATGACCTCCCTACAACGCATGGGGATGCTCCTGATGAGGTGGCGGATGGTCTCCTGAGGGATCTCCTCACAGACCTGGACTAAAGCATCCGCCAACTCCAGGACAGTCTGTGGTGGATGGAGCAAGACATGATGTCCCAGATGTGCTCAATTGGATTCAGGTCTTGGGAACGGGCGGGCCAGTCCATAGCATCAATGCCTTCGTCTTGCAGGAACTGCTGACACACTCCAGCCACATGAGGTCTAGCATTATCTTGCATTAGGAGGAACCCAGGGCCAACCGCACCAGCATATGGTCTCACAAGGTGTCAGAGGATATCATCTCGGTACCTAATGGCAGTCAGGCTACCTCTGGCGAGCACATGGAGGGCTGTGCGGCCCCCCAAAGAAATGCCACCCCACACCATTACTGACCCACTGCCAAACCGGTCATGCTGGAGGATGTTGCAGGCAGCAGAACGTTCTCCTTGGCGTACCCAGACTCTGTCACGTCTGTCACATGTGCTCAGTGAGAACCTGCTTTCATCTGTGAAGAGCACAGGGCGCCAGTGGCGAATTTGCCAATGTTGGTGTTCTCTGGCAAATGTCAAACGTCCTGCACGGTGTTGGGCTGTAAGCACAACCCCCCCCCTGTGGACGTCGGGCCCTCATACCACCCTCATGGAGTATGTTTCTGATCGTTTGAGTAGACACATGCACATTTGTGGCTTGCTGGAGGTCATTTTGCAGGGCTCTGGCAGTGCTCCTCCTGTTCCTCCTTGCACAAAGGCGGAGGTAGCGGTCCTGCTGCTGGGTTGTTGCCCTCCTACGGCCTCCTCCACGTCTCCTGATGTACTGGCCTGTCTCCTGGTAGCGCCTCCATGCTCTGGACACTACGCCGACAGACACAGCAAACCTTCTTGCCACAGCTCGCATTGATGTGCCATCCTGGATGAGCTGCACTACCTGAGCCACTTGTGTGGGTTGTAGACTCCGTCTCATGCTACCACTAGTGAAAGCACCGCCAGCTTTCAAAAGTGACCAAAACATCAGCCAGAAAGCATAGGAGCAGAGAAGTGGTCTGTGGTCACCACCTGCAGAACAACTCCTTTATTGGGGGTGTCTTGCTAATTGCCTATAATTTCCACCTGTTGTCTATTCCATTTGCACAACAGCATGTGAAATTGGTTGTCAATCAGTGTTGCTTCCTAAGTGGACAGTATGATTTCACAGAAGTGTGATTGACTTGGAGTTAAACAACACAATGTAAGTGTTCCCTTTATTTTTTTGAGCAGTATATATATATATATTATATATATATATATATTATATATATATATATATATAAAAGAAAAACTGCGGCACTCGGGGACTGATGAAAAGATAATGTATTCAGCAACACATAATTTACATGTAAAGTATGTATTGCTGAATACATTATCTTTTCATCAGTCCCCGAGTGCCGCAGTTTTTCTTTCTTATGTCAGCCGTTCCTGAGGGCACCGGGGCAAGTTGATATCCTTCGTGGGAGTGCCGGGCTATTTGTTCCAATATATATATATATATATATATATATATATATATATATATATATATATATTTTTTTTTTTTTTCTCTCTCTCTCAAGCCGAAATGATGTCCCCGATATCAATTATTTTTTTTACTCAAGATTATTGTAAACACAATAAGTACTATTGAAAGGGAAAATTCATGAAGTTTCTTTCAGAGAAATTACAATTGTTCAATGTGTGCACCACAGGTAGTATGGCACACATCAATCCGGTAACCATGATCATCCCAAACCATTTGTAGCATGTGGGAGTGAATTTCTGTGATGGCTACTCTGATGGGCACGTGCAGGTCAATCAGCTTCAATGCAAGTGATGTGAAACCCAACAAGAATAAATCACATTGGGCGAGATATGGGGAACGTGGTGGCCAATGCAGCAGTTCTTGATCTGCCGCGGATGTACAACCAACCCATCCTTGTGGCAACCAATCACTGAGGTGTCTCCTAATATAATTAACTCAATGAGGAGGGGCACCATCCAGTTGAAAGAGGTTCAGCACTGTCTTCTTCCAGCTGCATGGGGAGCCATAGTTCCAGCAGGTCAAGGTAAGTAGCTCCTGTCAGTGTGGCTTCAGTGAAGCAAAAGGGCCCATAAATCATTTGATTAGAAATGGCACAGAAAACATTGACTTTGGGGGAATCATGTTCTTGTTGCAAGAAGGAGTAGGAATTTCCAGTACTCCAAATTCTCATGTTACGTTTGTTCACCTTCCCGGAAATGTGAAGAGGGAATCCATACTCTTCCAGTAGCCCAAGCAGCCTGTCACAAAATGACGCTCGCAGGTCTAAGTCCCTGCAGTTTCTGCAGATGGTTGGGTTTTCTGTCTGCTCGGTAGTTGGATTTCTGAGGGCTCTTTGAAAAACTTGCTCGGACACGCTCCACTGCTTCTTCTCCTACTGACGGACACCCAGTCAAATTTCACTTGCAGATGCAGCCGTGCCTTGAAATTATGAATACCACTTCTGAGTTCACTTACTGCTGGGTGGGTCTCACCCAAATTTTGTCCAAACATGCTGTTGAACACTAACAATAGACTTGTTTGTGAGAAAATCAAGAACACAGAACGCCTTATGCTCGCCACTGGCCACAATTTTCCTAAGCTGGCTCCTGATGGATGCTAGCGGAATGAGAGCGGAATCGGAACTCTGAGAGATGGCCTTTCCAGGCACAAATTTCGCAACAAGAAACAGTTACAAAAAAATGTAAATATCAGTGTGTGTGTGTGTGTGTGTGTGTGTGTATGTATGTGTATATTTCTCCTTCTACTACACATATATATATATATATATATATATATATATATATTTATTTTTAAACCTACCGGTAAATCTTTTTCTCATAGTCCGTAGAGGATGTTGGGACTCCGTAAGGACCATGGGGATAGACGGGCTCCGCAGGAGACATGGGCACTTTAAGAAAGACTTTGACTCTGGGTGTGCACTGGCTCCTCCCTCTATGCCCCTCCTCCAGACCTCAGTTAGAGAAACTATGCCTAGAGGAGACGGACAGTACCAGGAAAGGATTTTTGTAATCCAAGGGCAAGATTCATACCAGCCACACCAATCACACCGTATAACGTGTGATATACTACCCAGTTAACAGCATGAAAAAACAACATAGCATCAGTCCAAGACCGATGAAACCATAACATAACCCTTATGTAAGCAATAACTATATACAAGTCTTGCAGAAGTAGTCCGCACTTGGGACGGGCGCCCAGCATCCTCAACGGACTACGAGAAAAAGATTTACCGGTAGGTTTAAAATCTTATTTTCTCTAACATCCTAGAGGATGCTGGGACTCCGTAAGGACCATGGGGATTATACCAAAGCTCCCAAACGGGCGGGAGAGTGCGGATGACTCTGCAGCACCGATTGAGCAAACAGGAGGTCCTCCTCAGCCAGGGTATCAAACTTATAGAACTTTGCAAAGGTGTTTGACCCCGACCAAGTAGCAGCTCGACACAGCTGTAGTGCCGAGACCCCTCGGGCAGCCGCCCAAGACGAGCCCACCTTCCTAGTGGAATGGGCCTTAACCGATTTTGGCAACGGCAATCCTGCCGTAGAATGCGCCTGCTGGATCGTGTTACAGATCCAGCGAGCAATAGTCTGCTTTGAAGCAGGGCCGCCAACTTTGTTGGCTGCATACAGGACAAACAGTGCTTCTGTTTTTCTGATCCTAGCCGTTCTGGCCACGTAAATTTTCAAAGCCCTGACCACATCAAGGTACTCGGAATCCTCCAAGTCACGAGTAGCGACAGGCACGACAATAGGTTGGTTCATATGAAAGGATGAGACCACCTTAGGTAGGAATTGAGGACGGGTCCGCAACTCCGCTCTATCCATATGGAAAACCAGATAGGGGCTTTTATGTGATAAAGCCGCCAATTCCGAAACTCGCCTAGCCGAAGCCAAGGCTAACAACATGACTACCTTCCAAGTGAGATATTTCAACTCCACTGTTTGCAGTGGTTCACACCAATGAGACTTAAGGAAACTTAACACCACGTGACGGTCCCAAGGCGCCACCGGAGGTACAAAAGAAGGCTGAATATGCAGTACTCCCTTCACAAAAGTCTGTACTTCAGGTAAAGAGGCCAATTCCTTTTGAAAGAAAATGGATAAGGCCGAAATTTGAACTGTAATGGAGCCTAATTTTAGGCCCAAATTCACTCAAGTTTGTAGGAAGTGAAGAAAACGGCCTAGATGGAATTCCTCCGTAGGAGCATTCTTGGCCTCACACCAAGAAACATATTTTCGCCATATTCGGTGATAATGTTAGACGTCACTGCCTTCCTAGCCTTTATTAGCGTAGGAATGACCTCATCCGGAATACCCTTTTCCGCTAGGATCCGGCGTTCAACCGCCATGCCGTCAAACGCAGCCGCGGTAAGTCTGGGAACAGACAGGGACCTTGTTGTAACAGGTCCTGCCTTAGAGGAAGAGGCCACGGATCTTCTGTGAGCATTTCTTGCAGATCCGGATACCAGGTCCTTCGTGGCCAATCTGGAACAATGAGAATTGTTCCCACTCCTCTTTTTCTTATTATCCTCAATACCTTGGGTATGAGAGGAAGAGGAGGAAACACATATACCGACTGGAACACCCACGGTGTCACTAGGGCGTCCACAGCTACCGCCTGAGGGTCTCTTGACCTGGCACAATACCTTTGTAGCTTTTTGTTGAGACGGGATGCCATCATGTCTATTTGGGGTAGTCCCCACCGACATGCAATCTGCGCGAAGACTTCCTGATGAAGTCCCCCCTCTCCCGGATGCAGATTGTGTCTGCTGAGGAAGTCTGCTTCCCAGTTGTCCACTCCCGGAATGAACACTGCTGACAGAGCGCTTACATGATTCTCCGCCCAGCGAAGAAATCTGGTGGCTTCCGCCATTGCCACTCTGCCCCTTGTGCCGCCTTGGCGGTTTACATGAGCTACTGCGGTGATGTTGTCTGACTGGATCAGAACTGGTCGATTGCGAAGTAAGATCTCCGCTTGACGTAGGGCGTTGTATATGGCCCTTAGTTCCAGGATGTTGATGTGAAGACAAGTCTCTTGACTTGACCAAAGTCCTTGGAAATTTCTTCCCTGTGTGACTGCTCCCCAACCTCGGAGGCTCGCGTCCGTGGTCAGCAGGATCCAGTCCTGAATGCCGAACCTGCGGCCCTCTAGAAGGTGAGCACTGTTTAGCCACCACAGGAGAGATACTCTGGCCCTGGGGGACAGGGTGATCCGCTGATGCAGGTGCAGATGCGACCCGGACCATTTGTCCAATAGGTCCCATTGGAAGGTCCTTGCATGGAATCTGCCGTATGGAATGGCTTCGTATGTTGCCACCATCTTTCCCAGAACTTGAGTGCAATGATGTACTGACACTTGTTTTGGTTTCAACAGGTTCATGACTAGAGTCATGAGTTCCTGCGCTTTTTCCGTCGGAAGAAAAACCCTCTTCTGGTCTGTGTCCAGAATCATGCCCAAGAAGGGCAGACGAGTTGTAGGATTCAGCTGCGACTTTGGAATATTGAGAATCCAGCCGTATCGCTGTAACACATTCAGTGAAAGTGATACGCTGTTCAGCAACTTCTCCCGTGATCTCACTTTTATGAGATCGTCCAAGTACGGGATAATTGTGACACCCTGCTTGCGTAGGAGCACCATCATTTCCGCCATTACCTTGGTGAAAATTTGCGGGGCCGTGGAAAGCCCAAACGGCAACGTCTGAAATTGGTAATGACAATCCTGTACCGCAAATCTCAGGTACGCCTGATGAGGAGGATATATGGGAACATGCAGGTATGCATCCTTTATGTACAGAGATACCAAAAAATCTCTCCCTTCTAGGCTGGCGATGACCGCCCTGAGCGATTCCATCTTGAACTTGAACCGTTTTAAGTAAAGGTTCAGGGATTTTAAATTTAAAATGGGTCTGACCGAACCGTCCGGTTTCGGGACCACAAACAGAGTTGAGTAGTACCCCTGCCCTCTTTGAAGCAGGGGAACCTCTACTACCACTTGTTGAAGACACAATTTGTGAATCGCATGTAACACTATCTCCCGTTCCAGGGGGTGTTTCGGTAGGGCCGATTTGAAAAACCGAAGAGGAGGCACCTCTTCGAATTCCAGCTTGTAACCCTGGGAAACTATTTCTATTGCCCATGGATCCACCTGTGAGTGGACCCAGACGTGGCTGAACAGTCGAAGACGTGCCCCCACAGGAGCGGACTCCCTCAGGGGAGCCCCAGCGTCATGCGGTGGATTTTGCAGAGGCCGGGGAGGACTTCTGTTCCTGGGAACTAGCTGTGTTGTGCAGCTTTTTCCCTCTGCCCTTACCTCTGGCAAGTAAGGACGATCCACGTGCTCTCTTGCTTTTATTGGAACGAAAGGACTGCATTTGATAATGAGGCGCTTTCTTAGATTGTGAGTGAATATATGGCAAAATATTTGATTTACCTGCCGTAGCCGTGGAGACGAGGTCCTAGAGTCCCTCTTCAAACAATTCCTCACCCTTGTAAGGCAACAACTCCATATGTCTCTTGGAGTCGGCATCACCAGTCCACTGTCGGGTCCATAAGTCACGCCTAGCAGAAATAGACATAGCGTTTATCCTGGAACCCAGTAAACTAATGTCTCTTTGAGCATCCCTCATATACAAGACAGCATCTTTTATATGCCCTAGGGTCAGTAAAATGGTATCCTTATCCAGTCTCAATATCCGTTGATAAGGAATCTGTCCATGCTGCTACAGCACTACAAACCCAGGCCGACGCAATAGCCGGTCTGAGTAACGTACCAGAATGTGTGTAAATGGACTTCAAGGTAACCTCCTGCTTGCGGTCAGCAGGATCCTTGAGGGTAGCCGTATCTTGGGATGGAAGCGCTATCTTTTTTGATAAGCACGTCAAGGCCTTGTCCACCCTAGGGGAGGATTCCCACCGTATCCTGTCCTGCGACGGGAAAGGATACGCTGATAGGATCCTTTTGGGAATCTGCAGTTTTTTGTCTGGCGTTTCCCACACTTTTCCACATAATTCGTTCAGCTCATGTGAGGAGGGAAAGGAGACCTCAGGTATCTTTCCCTTATACATGTGTACCCTCGTGTCAGGGACAGGGGGTTCCTCAGTGATATGCAACACATCTTTTATTGCGATAATCACATATTGAATACATTTAGCCACCTTTGGCTGTAATTTTGTATCATCGTAATCGACACTGGAGTCTGAATCCGTATCTGTGTCAACTTTTTGGGATAGTGGGCGCTTCTGAGACCCCGAAGGTCCCGGCGACATAGGGACAGGCATGGGTTGACTCCCTGACTGTGCCCCAGCTTCGGCTTTGTCTAGCCTTTTGTGCAATAAAATAAGAATTTACTCACCGGTAATTCTATTTCTCGTAGTCCGTAGTGGATGCTGGGGACTCCGTAAGGACCATGGGGGATAGACGGGCTCCGCAGGAGACTGGGCACACTATAAGAAAGATTTGGTACTACCTGGTGTGCACTGGCTCCTCCCTCTATGCCCCTCCTCCAGACCTCAGTCAGGATACTGTGCCCGGAAGAGCTGACACAATAAGGAAGGATTTTGAATCCAGGGTAAGACTCATACCAGCCACACCAATCACACCGTATAACTCGTGATATTAAACCCAGTTAACAGTATGAAATATAACTGAGCCTCTCAACAGATGGCTCAACAATAACTCTTTAGTTAGGCAATAACTATATACAAGTATTGCAGACAATCCACACTTGGGATGGGCGCCCAGCATCCACTACGGACTACGAGAAATAGAATTACCGGTGAGTAAATTCTTATTTTCTCTGACGTCCTAGTGGATGCTGGGGACTCCGTAAGGACCATGGGGATTATACCAAAGCTCCCAAACGGGCGGGAGAGTGCGGATGACTCTGCAGCACCGAATGAGAGAACTCCAGGTCCTCCTCAGCCAGGGTATCAAATTTGTAGAATTTAGCAAACGTGTTTGCCCCTGACCAAGTTGCAGCTCGGCAAAGTTGTAAAGCCGAGACCCCTCGGCCAGCCGCCCAAGATGAGCCCACCTTCCTCGTGGAATGGGCTTTCACCGATTTAGGATGCGGCAATCCAGCTGCAGAATGCGCCAGCTGAATTGTGCTACAAATCCAGCGAGCAAAAGTCTGCTTAGAAGCAGGAGCACCTATTTTGTTGGGTGCATACAGGATTAAAAAGCGAGTCAGTTTTCCTGACTCCAGCCGTCCTGGAAACATGAATTTTCAAGGCCCTGACTACGTACAGTAACTTGGAATCCTCCAAGTCCCTAGTAGCCGCAGGCACCACAATAGGTTGGTTCAAGTGGAAAGCTGATACCACCTTAGGGAGAAACTGGGGACGAGTCCTCAATTCTGCCCTATCCATACGGAAAATCAGATAAGGGCTTTTACATGACAAAGCCGTCAATTCTGACACACGCCTGGCCGAAGCCAAGGCCAATAACATGACCACTTTCCACGTGAGATATTTCAGATCCACGGTTTTAAGTGGTTCAAACCAATGTGATTTTAGGAAACTCAACACCACATTGAGATCCCAAGGTGCCACAGGAGGCACAAAAGGGGGCTGAATATGAAGCACTCCCTTTACAATGTCTGAACTTAGGCAGTGAAGCAAGTTCTTTCTGGAAGAAAATCGACAGAGCCGAAATCTGGACCTTAATGGAACCCAATTTTAGGCCCATAGTCACTCCTGACTGTAGGAAGTGCAGAAAACGACCCAGCTGAAATTCCTCTGTAGGGGCCTTCCTGGCCTCACACCACGCAACATATTTTCGCCAAATGCAGTGATAATGATTTGCGGTTACTTCTTTCCTGGCTTTTATCAGCGTAGGAATGACTTCCTCCGGAATGCCCTTTTGCTTTAGGATCCGGAATTCAACCGCCATGCCGTCAAACGCAGCCGCGGTAAGTCTTGGAACAGACAGGGCCCCTGCTGTAGCAGATCCTGTCTGAGCGGTAGAGGCCATGGGTCCTCTGATAACATTTCTTGAAGTTCCGGGTACCAAGCTCTTCTTGGCCAATCCGGAACCACGAGTATCGTTCTTACTCCTCGCCTTCTTATTATTCTCAGTACCTTTGGTATGAGAGGCAGAGGAGGGAACACATAAACCAACTGGTACACCCACGGTGTCACTAGAGCGTCCACAGCTATCGCCTGAGGGTCCCTTGACCTGGCGCAATATCTCTTTAGCTTTTTGTTGAGGCGGGACGCCATCATGTCCACCTGTGGCCTTTCCCAACGGTTTACCAACAGTAGGAAGACTTCTGGATGAAGTCCCCACTCTCCCGGGTGTAGGTCGTGTCTGCTGAGGAAGTCTGCTTCCCAGTTGTCCACTCCCGGAATGAACACTGCTGACAGTGCTATTACGTGATTTTCCGCCCATCGGAGAATCCTTGTGGCTTCTGCCATCGCCACCGTGCTTCTTGTGCCGCCCTGTCGGTTTACATGGGCGACTGCCGTGATGTTGTCTGATTGGATCAGAACCGGCTGGTTTTGAAGCAGGGGCCCTGCCTGACTTAGGGCATTGTAAAAGGCCCTCAGTTCCAGAATGTTTATGTGTAGGGACGACTCCTGACTTGACCAAAGTCCCTGGAAATGTCTTCCTTGTGTGACTGCGCCCCAGCCCCGGAGGCTGGCATCCGTGGTCACCAGGACCCAGTCCTGTATGCCGAATCTGCGGCCCTCTAGAAGATGAGCACTCTGCAGCCACCACAGTAGAGACACCCTGGTCCTTGGAGACAGGGTTATCAGTTGATGCATCTGAAGATGCGATCCCGACCACTTGTCCAAGAGGTCCCACTGGAAGGTCCTTGCATGGAACCTGCCGAATGGAATTGCTTCGTACGTAGCCACCATTTTTCCCAGGACTCGTGTGCAGTGATGCACCGATACCCGTTTTGGTTTTAGGAGGTCTCTGACTAGAGATGACAGCTCCTTGGCTTTCTCCTGCGGGAGAAACACTTTTTTCTGTTCTGTGTCCAGAATCATCCCCAGGAACAGTAAGCGTGTGGAAGGAACCAGTTGTGACTTTGGAATGTTTAGAATCCAGCCATGCTGTTGTAGCACTTCCCGAGATACTGGTCGGAGTAGCACTAACTGCTCCCTGGACCTCGCCTTTATTAGGAGATCGTCCAAGTACGGAGCAATTAAAACTCCCTTTTTTCGAAGGAGTATCATCATTTCTGCCATTACCTTGGTAAACACCCTCGGTGCCGTGGACAGTCCAAACGGTAGTGTCTGGAATTGGTAATGGCAATCCTGTACCACAAATCTGAGATACTCCTGGTGAGGAAGGTAAATTGGGACATGCAGGTAAGCATCCTTGATGTCCAGGGATACCATGTAATCCCCCTCGTCCAGGCTTGCAATAACCGCCCTGAGCGATTCCATCTTGAACTTGAATCTTTTTATGTATGTGTTCAAGGATTTCAAATTTAAAATGGGTCTCACCGAACCGTCCGGTTTCGGTACCACAAACAGTGTGGAATAGTAACCCCGTCCTTGTTGAAGTAGGGGTACTTTGACTATCACCTGCTGGGAATACAGCTTGTGAATTGCCTCTAGTACAGCCTCCCTGCCCGAGGGAGTTGTCGGTAAGGCCGATTTGAGGAAACGGCGGGGGGGAGGCGCCTCGAATTCCAGTTTGTACCCCTGAGATACTACTTGCAGGATCCAGGGATCCACCCATGAGCGAACCCACTGATCGCTGAAATTTTTGAGGCGGCCCCCCACCGTACCTGGCTCCGCCTGTGGAGCCCCACCGTCATGCGGCGGATTTGGAAGAAGCGGGGGAGGACTTTTGTTCCTGGGAACCTGGTGCAGCTTTTTTCCCCTTCCTCTGCCTCTAGACAGAAAGGACCCGCCTTTTCCCCGCCTGTTTTTCTGGGGTCGAAAGGACTGTACCTGATAATACGGCGCTTTCTTAGGCTGTGAGGGGACATGGGGCAAAAAATAAGAATTTACTTACCGATAATTCTATTTCTCGGAGTCCGTAGTGGATGCTGGGGTTCCTGAAAGGACCATGGGAATAGCGGCTCCGCAGGAGACAGGGCACAAAAAAGTAAAGCTTTACTAGGTCAGGTGGTGTGCACTGGCTCCTCCCCCTATGACCCTCCTCCAGACTCCAGTTAGGTACTGTGCCCGGACGAGCATACACAATAAGGGAGGCATTTTGAATCCCGGGTAAGACTCATACCAGCCACACCAATCACACCGTACAACTTGTGATCTAAACCCAGTTAACAGTATGACAACAGAAAGGGCCTCTTAAAGATGGCTCCTTAACAATAACCCGAATTAGTTAACAATAACTATGTACAAGTATTGCAGATAATCCGCACTTGGGATGGGCGCCCAGCATCCACTACGGACTCCGAGAAATAGAATTATCGGTAAGTAAATTCTTATTTTCTCTATCGTCCTAAGTGGATGCTGGGGTTCCTGAAAGGACCATGGGGATTATACCAAAGCTCCCAAACGGGCGGGAGAGTGCGGATGACTCTGCAGCACCGAATGAGAGAACTCCAGGTCCTCCTTTGCCAGGGTATCAAATTTGTAAAATTTTACAAACGTGTTCTCCCCCGACCACGTAGCTGCTCGGCAGAGTTGTAATGCCGAGACCCCTCGGGCAGCCGCCCAAGATGAGCCCACCTTCCTTGTGGAGTGGGCTTTTACAGTTTTAGGCTGTGGCAGGCCTGCCACAGAATGTGCAAGTTGAATTGTGTTACAAATCCAACGAGCAATCGACTGCTTAGAAGCAGGTGCGCCCAACTTGTTTGGTGCATACAATATAAACAGCGAGTCAGATTTTCTGACTCCAGCCGTCCTTGCAATGTATATTTTTAAGGCTCTGACAACGTCCAACAACTTGGAGTCCTCCAAGTCGCTAGTGGCCGCAGGCACCACAATAGGTTGGTTCAGATGAAATGCTGATACCACTTTAGGGAGAAAATGCGGACGAGTCCGCAGTTCTGCCCTATCCGAATGGAAGATTAGATAAGGACTTTTATAAGATAAAGCCGCCAATTCAGATACTCTCCTGGCAGAGGCCAGGGCTAGTAACATAGTCACTTTCAATGTGAGATATTTCAAATCCACCTTTTTCAATGGTTCAAACCAATGGGATTTGAGGAAATCTAAAACTACATTTAGATCCCACGGTGCCACCGGAGGCACCACAGGAGGCTGTATATGCAGTACTCCCTTGACAAAAGTCTGGACCTCAGGGACAGAGGCCAATTCTTTTTGGAAGAATATTGACAGGGCCGAAATTTGAACCTTAATGGATCCCAATTTGAGACCCATAGATAATCCTGATTGCAGGAAATGTAGGAAACGACCCAGTTGGAATTCCTCCGTCGGAACCCTCCGATCCTCGCACCACGCTACATATTTTCGCCAAATGCGGTGATAATGTTTCACGGTGACTTCCTTCCGTGCCTTAATCAAGGTAGGAATGACTTCTTCTGGAATGCCTTTCCCTTTTAGGATCTGGCGTTCAACCGCCATGCCGTCAAACGCAGCCGCGGTAAGTCTTGAAAAAGACAGGGACCCTGCTGTAGCAGGTCCCTTCTCAGAGGTAGAGGCCACGGTTCGTCCGTGAGCATCTCTTGAAGTTCCGGATACCAAGTCCTTCTCGGCCAATCCGGAACCACTAGTATTGTTCTTACTCTTCTTTGCCGTATGATCTTCAATACCTTTGGTATGAGCGGCAGAGGAGGAAACACATACACTGACTGGTACACCCAAGGAGTTACCAGTGCGTCCACAGCTATTGCCTGTGGATCTTATTTGTCCAGTTTCTTGTTGAGGCGAGACGCCATCATGTCTACAATTGGTCTTTCCCAACGGTCTATTAACATGTTGAAGACTTCTGGATGTAGACCCCACTCTCCCGGATGAAGATCGTGTCTGCTGAGGAAGTCTGCTTCCCAGTTGTCCACGCCCGGGATGAACACTGCTGACAGTGCTATCACGTGATTCTCCGCCCAGCGAAGAATCTTGGCAGCTTCTGCCATTGCACTCCTGCTTCTTGTGCCGCCCTGCCTGTTTACATGGGCGACCGCCGTGATGTTGTCCGACTGAATCAACACCGGCTTTCCTTGCAGGAGAAGTTCCGCCTGGCTTAGAGCATTGTAGATTGCTCTTAGTTCCAGAATGTTTATGTGAAGAGACTTTTCCAGACTCGTCCATACTCCCTGGAAGTTTCTTCCTTGTGTGACTGCTCCCCAGCCTCTCAGGCTGGCGTCCGTGGTCACCAGGATCCAATCCTGAATGCCGAATCTGCGGCCTTCTAATAGGTGAGCCTTCTGCAACCACCACAGAAGTGACACCCTTGTCTTTGGTGACAGGGTTATTCGCAGGTGCATCTGCAGATGCGACCCTGACCATTTGTCCAACAGATCCCTTTGGAATATTCTTGCATGGAATCTGCCGAATGGAATTGCTTCGTAAGAAGCCACCATTTTTCCCAGGACTCTTGTGCATTGATGTACTGACACTTTTCCTGGTTTTAGGAGGTTCCTGACCAGATCGGATAACTCCTTGGCTTTTTCCTCTGGAAGGAAAACCTTTTTCTGAACCGTGTCCAGAATCATTCCTAGGAACAGCAGACGAGTTGTCGGGATTAAATGGGATTTTGGAATATTCAGAATCCACCCGTGTTGTCTTAGCACCTCTTGAGATAGTGCTAAAGCTGTCTCCAGCTGTTCTCTGGACCTTGCCCTTATTAGGAGATCGTCCAAGTATGGGATAACTAATACGCCTTTTCTTCGAAGAAGAATCATCATCTCGGCCATTACCTTGGTAAAGACCCGAGGCGCCGTGGACAATCCGAACGGCAGCGTCTGAAACTGATAGTGACAGTTTTGAACAATGAACCTGAGGTACCCCTGGTGTGCGGGGTAAATCGGAACGTGTAGATACGCATCCTTGATGTCCAAGGATACCATAAAGTCCCCTTCTTCCAGGTTCGCTATCACTGCTCTGAGTGACTCCATCTTGAACTTGAACTTTTTTATGTAGAGGTTCAAGGACTTCAGATTTAGAATAGGCCTTACCGAGCCATCCGGCTTCGGTACCACAAATAGAGTGGAATAATACCCCTTTCCTTGTTGTAATAGGGGTACTTTGACTATCACCTGCTGAGCGTACAGCTTGTGAATGGCTTCCAACACCCTCTCCCTTTCGGAAGAGACGGTTGGTAAGGCAGACTTCAGGAAACGATGAGGAGGATCCGTCTCTAATTCCAACCTGTACCCCTGAGATATTATCTGCAGGATCCAGGGGTCTACCTGCGAGTGAGCCCACTGCGCGCTGTAATTTTTGAGACGGCCCCCCACTGTCCCCGAGTCCGCTTGAGAGGCCCCAGCGTCATGCTGAGGTTTTTGCAGGAGCCGGGGAGGGCTTCTGTTCCTGGGAAGGAGCTGCCTGTTGGTGTCTCTTCCCTCTTCCTCTGCCTCGTGGCAGGTACGACAAGCCCTTTGCTCTCTTATTTTTGTAGGAGCGAAAAGGCTGCGGTTGAAAGGTCGGTGCCTTTCTCTGTTGGGGAGTGACTTGAGGTAAAAAAGTGGATTTCCCGGCAGTAGCCGTGGCCACCAAGTCTGATAGACCAACTCCAAATAACTCCTCCCCTTTATACGGCAAAACCTCCATGTGACGTTTTGAATCCGCATCGCCTGTCCACTGTCGTGTCCATAAGGCTCTTCTGGCTGAAATGGACATAGCACTCACCCGAGATGCCAGTGTGCAAATATCCCTCTGTGCATCACGCATATAGATAAATGCATCCTTTATTTGTTCTAACGACAGTAAAACATTGTCCCTATCTAGGGTATCAATATTTTCAATCAGGGATTCTGACCAAACTACTCCAGCACTGCACATCCAGGCAGTTGCTATAGCTGGTCGTAGTATAACACCTGCATGTGTGTATATATTCTTTTGAATAACTTCCATCTTTCTATCTGATGGATCCTTAAGTGCGGCCGTCTCAGGAGAGGGTAACGCCACTTGTTTGGATAAGCGTGTGAGCGCCTTGTCCACCTTAGGGGGTGTTTCCCAGCGCGCCCTAACCTCTGGCGGGAAAGGGTATAATGCCAATAACTTTTTTGAAATTATCAACTTTTTATCAGGAGCAACCCACGCTTCATCACACACGTCATTTAATTCTTCTGATTCAGGAAAAACTGTTTGTAGTTTTTTCACACCATACCTAATACCCTGTTTTACGGTATCTGTAGTATCAGCTAAATGTAACGTCTCCTTCATTGCCAAAATCATATAACGTGTGGCCCTACTGGAAAATACGTTTGAATTTCTACCGTCGTCACTGGAATCAGTGCCCGTGTCTGGGTCTGTGTCGACCGACTGAGGCAAAGGGCGTTTTACAGCCCCTGACGGTGTTTGAGGCGCCTGGACAGGCATTAATTGATTGTCCGGCCGCCTCATGTCCTCAACTGACTGTTTAAGGGAAGATAAACCATCACGTAATTCCACAAATAAAGGCATCCATTCTGGTGTCGACCCCCTGGGGGGTGACATCTGCATATTTGGCAATTGCTCCGCCTCCACACCAATATCGTCCTCATACATGTCGACACCACGTACCGACACACACCGCAAACTCACAGGGAATGCTCTAATGAAGACAGGACCCACTAGCCCTTTTGGGGAGACAGAGGGAGAGTCTGCCAGCACACACCACAAAGCGCTATATATACAAGGGATATCCTTATATTAAGTGCTCCCTTATAGCTGCTTTAATATATATATATATAGCCATTAATGTGCCCCCCCTCTCTGTTTTACCCTGTTTCTGTAGTGCAGTGCAGGGGAGAGACCTGGGAGCCGTTCTGACCAGCGGAGCTGTGACAGAAAATGGCGCCGTGTGCTGAGGAGATAGGCCCCGCCCCTTTTTCGGCGGGTTCTTCTCCCGCTATTTTTCCAGTCAGGCAGGGGTTAAATATCTCCATATAGCCCCTATGGGCTATATGTGAGGTATTTTTAGCCTTGTATAAGGTTTATATTTGCCTCTCAGAGCGCCCCCCCCCAGCGCTCTGCACCCTCAGTGACTGCCCAGTGAAGTGTGCTGAGAGGAAAATGGCGCACAGCTGCAGTGCTGTGCGCTACCTTATGAAGACTGAGGAGTCTTCAGCCGCCGGTTTCCGGACCTCTTCACGCTTCAGCATCTGCAAGGGGGTCGGCGGCGCGGCTCCGGGACCGGACTCCACGGCTGGGCCTGTGTTCGATCCCTCTGGAGCTAATGGTGTCCAGTAGCCAAGCAGCAAATCCACTCTGCATGCAGGTGAGTTTACTACTTTCCCCCTAAGTCCCACGTTGCAGTGATCCTGTTGCCAGCAGGACTCACTGTAAAGAAAAAAACCTAAACTAAACTTTCTCTAAGCAGCTCTTTAGGAGAGCCACCTAGATTGCACCCTTCTCGTTCGGGCACAAAATCTAACTGGAGTCTGGAGGAGGGTCATAGGGGGAGGAGCCAGTGCACACCACCTGACCTAGTAAAGCTTTACTTTTTTGTGCCCTGTCTCCTGCGGAGCCGCTATTCCCATGGTCCTTTCAGGAACCCCAGCATCCACTTAGGACGATAGAGAAATGCTGACTTCCCAGCTGTTGCTGTGGAAACAAGGTCTGAGAGACCATCCCCGAATAACTCCTCACCCTTATAAGGCAAAACTTCCATGTGCCTTTTAGAATCTGCATCCCCTGTCCACTGCCGAGTCCATAAGCCTCTCCTAGCAGAAATGGACAATGCACTTATTTTAGATGCCAGCCGGCAGATCTCCCTCTGTGCATCTCTCATGTACAAGACTGAGTCTTTTATATGCTCTACGGTTAGCAATATAGTGTCCCTGTCCAGGGTGTCAATATTTTCTGACAGGGAATCTGACCAAGCAGCAGCAGCACTGCACATCCACGCTGAAGCAATAACTGGTCTCAGTATAACACCAGTGTGTGTGTATATATAGACTTTAGGATAGCCTCCTGCTTTCTATCAGCAGGTTCCTTTAGGGCGGCCATATCCGGAGACGGTAGTGCCACCTTTTTAGACAAACGTGTGAGCGCTTTATCCACCCTAGGGGGAGTTTCCCAACGTGACCTATCCTCTGGCGAGAAAGGGAACGCCATTAATAATTTTTTTGAAATCACCAATTTTTTTATCAGGGAAAGCCCACGCTTCTTCACACACTTCATTTAATTCTTCAGATGGGGGAAGAACTATTGGTAGTTTTTTCTCCCCAAACATAATACCCTTTTTTGAGGTACCTGGGTTTATATCAGAAATGTGTAAAACCTCTTTCATTGCCTCAATCATGCAACGAATGGCCCTAGTGGACATTAAATTTGACTCATCGTCGTCGACACTGGTATCAGTATCCGTGTCGACATCTGTGTCTGCCATCTGAGGTAGTAGGCGTTTTAGAGCCCCTGATGGCCTTTGAATTGCCTGGGCAGGCACGAGCTGAGAAGCCGACTGTCCCGCATTTGGCATGTCGTCAAATTTTTTATGTAAGGAGTCGACACTCGCACGTAATTCCTTCCATAAGTCCATCCACTCAGGTGTCTGCCCCGCAGGGGGTGACATCACATTTATAGGCATCTGCTCCGCCTCCACATAAGTCTCCTCATCAAACATGTCGACACAGCCGTACCGACACACCGCACACACAGGGAATGCTCTTAAAGGAGACAGGACCCCACAAAAGCCCTTTGGGGAGACAGAGAGAGAGTATGCCAGCACACACCAGAGCGCTATACAATGCAGGGACTAACTGAATTATGTCCCCTATAGCTGCTATAATATTTACTTTGCCTCAAATTTGTGCCCCCCCTCTCTTTTTTACCCTTTTCTGTAGTGTAGACTGCAGGGGAGAGTCAGGGAGCTTCCTTCCAGCGGAACTGTGAGGGAGAAATGGCGCCAGTGTGCTGAGGGAGATGGCTCCGCCCCTTTTTCGGCTGATTTTTCTCCCGCTTTTTTCTGTATTCTGGCAGGGGTAATTACCACATATATAGCCTCTGGGGCTATATATTGTGGTTATTTTGCCAGCCAAGGTGATTTTATTGCTGCTCAGGGCGCCCCCCCCCAGCGCCCTGCACCCTCAGTGACCGGAGTGTGAAGTGTGTATGAGGAGCAATGGCGCACAGCTGCAGTGCTGTGCGCTACCTTGGTGAAGACTGAAGTCTTCTGCCGCCGATTTTCCGGACCATCTTCTTGCTTCTGGCTCTGTAAGGGGGACGGCGGCACGGCTCCGGGAACGAACACCAAGGATGGGTCCTGCGGTCGATCCCTCTGGAGCTAATGGTGTCCAGTAGCCTAAGAAGCCCAAGCTAGCTGCAAGCAGGTAGGTTCGCTTCTTCTCCCCTTAGTCCCTCGTTGCAGTAAGCCTGTTGCCAGCAGGTCTCACTGTAAAATAAAAAACCTAACATATACTTTCTTTCTAGGAGCTCAGGAGAGCCCCTAGTGTGCATCCAGCTCGGCCGGGCACAGAAATCTAACTGAGGTCTGGAGGAGGGGCATAGAGGGAGGAGCCAGTGCACACCAGGTAGTACCAAATCTTTCTTATAGTGTGCCCAGTCTCCTGCGGAGCCCGTCTATCCCCCATGGTCCTTACGGAGTCCCCAGCATCCACTAGGACATCAGAGAAATTAACATTTGCACTTAAAACATTCCACATATCCATCCAGTCCGGCGTCGGCACCGCCGACGGAGACCTAACATTCATAAACTCCCCCTCCTCCTTAGGTGAGCCCTCAACCTCAGACATGTCGACACACATGTACCGACACACCACACATACACAGGGAAGCTCTTTTCTGAAGACAGGTTCCCCACCAGGCCCTTTGGAGAGACAGAGAGAGAGTATGCCAGCACACACCCCAGCGCTATATGACCCTGGAAAAAATAAGATTTTACTTACCGATAAATCTATTTCTCGTAGTCCGTAGTGGATGCTGGGGACTCCGTCAGGACCATGGGGATTAGCGGCTCCGCAGGAGACAGGGCACAAAAGTAAAAGCTTTAGGATCAGGTGGTGTGCACTGGCTCCTCCCCCTATGACCCTCCTCCAAGCCTCAGTTAGGATACTGTGCCCGGACGAGCGTACACAATAAGGAAGGATTTTGAATCCCGGGTAAGACTCATACCAGCCACACCAATCACACTGTACAACCTGTGATCTGAACCCAGTTAACAGCATGATAACAGCGGAGCCTCTGAAAAGATGGCTCACAACAATAATAACCCGATTTTTGTAACAATAACTATGTACAAGTATTGCAGACAATCCGCACTTGGGATGGGCGCCCAGCATCCACTACGGACTACGAGAAATAGAATTATCGGTAAGTAAATTCTTATTTTCTCTGACGTCCTAAGTGGATGCTGGGGACTCCGTCAGGACCATGGGGATTATACCAAAGCTCCCAAACGGGCGGGAGAGTGCGGATGACTCTGCAGCACCGAATGAGAGAACTCCAGGTCCTCTTTAGCCAGGGTATCAAATTTGTAGAATTTTACAAACGTGTTCTCCCCCGACCACGTAGCTGCTCGGCAGAGTTGTAATGCCGAGACCCCTCGGGCAGCCGCCCAGGATGAGCCCACCTTCCTTGTGGAATGGGCCTTGACAGATTTAGGCTGTGGCAGGCCTGCCACAGAATGTGCAAGTTGAAATGTGCTACAAATCCAACGAGCAATCGTCTGCTTAGAAGCAAGAGCACCCAGTTTGTTGGGTGCATACAGGATAACAGCGAGTCAGTTTTCCTGACTCCAGCCGTCCTGGAAACCTATATTTTCAGGGCCCTGACAACATCTAGCAACTTGGAGTCCTCCAAGTCCCTAGTAGCCGCAGGTACCACAATAAGCTGGTTCAGGTGAAACGCTGACACCACCTTAGGAAGAAACTGGGGACGAGTCCGCAGCTCTGCCCTGTCCGAATGGACAATCAGATATGGCTTTTGTGAGACAAAGCCGCCAATTCTGACACTCGCCTGGCCGAGGCCAGGGCCAACAGCATGGTCACTTTTCATGTGAGATATTTCAAATCCACAGATTTGAGCGGTTTAAAATGTGATTTGAGGAATCCCAGAACTACGTTGAGATCCCACAGTGCCACTGGAGGCACAAAAAGGGGGTTGTATATGCAATACTCCCTTGACAAACTTCTGGACTTCAGGAACTGAAGCCAATTCTTTCTGGAAGAAAATTGACAGGGCCGAAATTTGAACCTTAATGGACCCCAATTTGAGGCCCATAGACACTCCTGTTTGCAGGAAATGCAGGAATCGACCGAGTTGAAATTTCTTCGTGGGGCCTTCCTGGCCTCACACCACGCAACATATTTTCGCCACATGTGGTGATAATGTTTTGCGGTCACCTCCTTCCTGGCTTTGACCAGGGTAGGAATGACCTCTTCCGGAATGCCTTTTTCCCTTAGGATCTGGCGTTCCACCGCCATGCCGTCAAACGCAGCCGCGGTAAGTCTTGGAACAGACCTGGTACTTGCTGAAGCAAGTCCCTTCTTAGCGGCAGAGGCCATGAGTCCTCTGTGAGCATTTCTTGAAGTTCCGGGTGCCGCGTCCTTCTTGGCCAATCCGGAGCCACGAGTATAGTTCTTACTCCTCTACGTCTTATAATTCTCAGTACCTTGGTTATGAGAAGCAGAGGAGGGAACACATACACCGACTGGTACACCCACGGTGTTACCAGAACGTCCACAGATATTGCTTGAGGGTCTCTTGACCTGGCGCAATACCTGTCCAGTTTTTTGTTCAGGCGGGACGCCATCATGTCCACCTTTGGTCTTTCCCAACGGTTCACAATCATGTGGAATACTTCCCGATGAAGTCCCCACTCTCCCGGGTGGAGGTCGTGCCTGCTGAGGAAGTCTGCTTCCCAGTTGTCCACTCCCGGAATGAACACTGCTGACAGTGCTATCACATGATTTTTCGCCCAGCGAAGAATCCTTGCAGTTTCTGCCATTGCCCTCCTGCTTCTTGTGCCGCCCTGTCTGTTTACGTGGGCGACTGCCGTGATGTTGTCCCACTGGATCAATACCGGCTGACCTTGAAGCAGAGGTCTTGCTAAGCTTAGAACATTGTAAATTGCCCTTAGCTCCAGTATATTTATGTGGAGAGAAGTCTCCAGACTTGATCACACTCCCTGGAAATTTTTTCCCTGTGTGACTGCTCCCCAGCCTCTCAGGCTGGCATCCGTGGTCACCAGGACCCAGTCCTGAATGCCGAATCTGCGGCCCTTTAGTAGATGAGCACTCTGCAGCCACCGCAGAAGAAACACCCTTGTCCTTGGAGACAGGGTTATCCGCTGATGCATCTGAAGATGCGATCCGGACCATTTTTCCAGCAGATCCCACTGAAAAGTTCTTGCGTGAAATCTACCGAATGGAATCGCTTCGTAAGAAGCCACCATTTTTCCCAGGACCCTTGTGCAATGATGCACTGACACTTTTCCTGGTTTTAGGAGGTTCCTGACTAGCTCGGATAACTCCCTGGCTTTCTTCTCCGGGAGAAACACCTTTTTCTGGACTGTGTCCAGAATCATCCCTAGGAACAGCAGACGTGTCGTCGGAAACAGCTGCGGTTTTGGAATATTTAGAATCCACCCGTGCTGTCGTAGAACTACTTGAGATAGTGCTACTCCGACCTCCAACTGTTCTCTGGACCTTGCCCCTATCAGGAGATCGTCCATTTTCTTTGAAGAAGAATCATCATTTCGGCCATTACCTTGGTAAGGACCCGGGGTGCCGTGGACAATCCAACCGGCAGCGTCTGAAACCGATAGTGACAGTTCTGTACCACGAACCTGAGGTACCCTTGGTGAGAAGGGCAAATTGGGACATGGAGGTAAGCATCCCTGATGTCCCGGGACACCATATAGTCCCCTTCTTCCTGGTTCGCTATCACTGCTCTGAGTGACTCCATCTTGATTTGAACCTTTGTATGTAAGTGTTCAACTATTTCAGATTTAGAATAGGTCTCACCGAGCCGTCTGGCTTCAGTACCACAATATAGTGTGGAATAATACCCCTTTCCTTGTTGTAGGAGGGGTACTTTGATTATCACCTGCTGGGAATACAGCTTGTGAATTGTTTCCACTACTGCCTCCCTGTCGGAGGGAGACGTTGGTAAAGCAGACTTCAGGAACCTGCGAGGGGGAGACGTCTCGAATTTCCAATCTGTACCCCTGGGATACTACTTGTAGGATCCAGGGGTCCACTTGCGAGTGAGCCCACTGCGTGCTGAAACTCTTGAGACGACCCCCCCCACCGCACCTGAGTCCGCTTGTATGGCCCCAGCGTCATGCTGAGGACTTGGCAGAAGCGGTGGAGGGCTTCTGTTTCTGGGAATGGGCTGCCTGCTGCAGTCTTCTTCCCTTTCCTCTATCCCATGGCAGATATGACTGGCCTTTTGCCCGCTTGCCCTTATGGGGACGAAAGGACTGAGGCTGAAAAGACGTTGTCTTTTTCTCCTTTATACGGCAATACTTCCATGTGCCGTTTGGAATCTGCATCACCTGACCACTGTCGTGTCCATAAACAACTTCTGGCAGATATGGACATCGCACTTACTCTTGATGCCAGAGTGCAAATATCCCTCTGTGCATCTCGCATATATAGAAATGCATCCTTTAAATGCTCTATAGTCAATAAAATACTGTCCCTGTCAAGGGTATCAATATTTTCAGTCAGGGAATCCGACCAAGCCACCCCAGCACATCCAGGCTGAGGCGATCGCTGGTCGCAGTATAACACCAGTATGTGTGTATATACTTTTTAGGATATTTTCCAGCCTCCTATCAGCTGGCTCCTTGAGGGCGGCCCTATCTGGAGACGGTACCGCCACTTGTTTTGATAAGCGTGTGAGCGCCTTATCCACCCTAAGAGGTGTTTCCCAACGCGCCCTAACTTCTGGCGGGAAAGGGTATACCGCCAATAATTTTCTATCGGGGGAAACCCACGCATCATCACACACTTCATTTAATTTATCTGATTCAGGAAAAACTACAGGTAGTTTTTTCACACTCCACATAATACCCTTTTTTGTGGTACTTGTAGTATCAGAAATATGTAACACCTCCTTCATTGCCCTTAACAAGTAACGTGTGGCCCTAAAGGAAAATACGTTTGTTTCTTCACCGTCGACACTGGAGTCAGTGTCCGTGTCTGTGTCTGTGTCGACCGACTGAGGTAAAAGGACGTTTTAACGCCCCTGACAGTGTTTGAGACGCCTGGACAGGTACTAATTGGTTTGCCGGCCGTCTCATGTCGTCAACCGACCTTGCAGCGTGTTGACATTATCACGTAATTCCTTAAATAAGCCATCCATTCCGGTGTCGACTCCCCAGAGAGTGACATCACCATTACAGGCAATTGCTCCGCCTCCTCACCAACATCGTCCTCATACATGTCGACACACACGTACCGACACACAGCACACACACAGGGAATGCTCTGATAGAGGACAGGACCCCACTAGCCCTTTGGGGAGACAGAGGGAGAGTTTGCCAGCACACACCAAAAACGCTATAATTATACAGGGACAACCTTTATATAAGTGTTTTTCCCTTATAGCATTTTAATATATATAGTCATATCGCCAAATAAGTGCCCCCCCTCTCTGTTTTAACCCTGTTTCTGTAGTGCAGTGCAGGGGAGAGCCTGGGAGCCTTCCCACCAGCATTTCTGTGAGGGAAAATGGCGCTGTGTGCCGAGGAGAATAGGCCCCGCCCCCTTTTCGGCGGGCTTCTTCTCCCGTTTTTCTGAGACCTGGCAGGGGTTAAATACATCCATATAGCCCCCAGGGGCTATATGTGATGTATTTTTAGCCAGAATAAGGTACTATCATTGCTGCCCAGGGCGCCCCCCCCAGCTCCCTGCACCCTCAGTGACCGCTGCTATGAAGTGTGCTGACAACAATGGCGCACAGCTGCAGTGCTGTGCGCTACCTTATGAAGACTGAAAAGTCTTCTGCCGCCGGTTTCTGGACCTCTTCACTTTTCGGCATCTGCAAGGGGGTCGGCGGCGCGGCTCCGGGACGAACCCCAGGGTGAGACCTGTGTTCCGACTCCCTCTGGAGCTAATGGTGTCCAGTAGCCTAAGAAGCCAATCCATCCTGCACGCAGGTGAGTTCACTTCTCTCCCCTAAGTCCCTCGATGCAGTGAGCCTGTTGCCAGCAGGACTCACTGAAAATAAAAAACCTAACAAAACTTTTACTCTAAGCAGCTCTTTAGGAGAGCCACCTAGATTGCACCCTTCTCGGCCGGGCACAAAAATGTAACTGAGGCTTGGAGGAGGATCATAGGGGGAGGAGCCAGTGCACACCACCTGATCCTAAAGCTTTTACTTTTGTGCCCTGTCTCCTGCGGAGCCGCTAATCCCCATGGTCCTGACGGAGTCCCCAGCATCCACTAGGACGTCAGAGAAAATACAGTATGTTTACCCAGTAGTGCTGTTTTGTGTATATGCGCCAATTATGTGCCCCCCCCCTCTACTTTAAAACCCTCTGTCACCGTGTGTCAAGCAGGGGAGAGTCCGGGGAGCTTCCTCTCAGCGGGGCTGTGGAGAAAAATGGCGCTGGTGAGTGCTGAGGGAGAAGCCCCGCCCCCTCGGCGGCGGGCTTCTGTCCCGCTCAAATTTATCAATACATGTCGGGGGCTTTTTATATACATGTACAGTGCCCAGCTGTACATGTATATATCTATCTTTGCCATAAGAGGTTTATATTGCTGCCCAGGGCGCCCCCCCCCCCCCTTACAGTGACCGAAGTGTGTGAGGTGAAGGGGAGCAATGGCGCACAGCTGCAGTGCTGTGCGTTACCTCAGTGAAGATCCAAATGTCTTCTGCCGCCTCAGATGGTCTTTTCCTCACATACTCACCCGGCTTCTTTCTTCTGGCTCTGCGAGGAGGACGGCGGCGCGGCTCTGGGACGGACGGCGAGGGTGAGACCTGCGTACCGATCCCTCTGGAGCTAATGGTGTCCAGTAGCCTAAGAAACAGAGCCCTGAAACTCAGAGAAGTGGGTCTGTTTCTCTCTCCTCAGTCTCTCGATGCAGGGAGTCTGTTGCCAGCAGGCTCCCTGAAAATAAAAAAAAAACTAACAAAAATGATTTCTTACAGGAAACTCAGGAGAGCTCCTGAAATGCACCCAGTCTCCACTGGGCACAGTATCAAACTGAGGTCTGGAGGAGGGGCATAGAGGGAGGAGCCAGTGCACACCCAGAGTCAAAGTCTTTCTTAAAGTGCCCATATCTCCTGCGGAGCCAGTCTATCCCCATGGTCCTTACGGAGTCCCAGCATCCTCTAGGACGTTAGAGAAATATATTTTATACACACACAGGTAGGTAGGTACATACATACATACACACACATATACACACACTTTAAGGTCATTCTGCATCTTGACATTCTTCTGTTTCATATGGTGCCATTTCCAATCTCCAACATACAGATGTAGGCATGCTCATTCGGTATGTGGCACTGGTACATGGGTGCAATTTAGTACACAGAGCTGCGCCTTAGTACACCACCCATGTAATCCTATGGGCACGCGTAATTGGACACACATGCACGTCATAGTCGCGGGCTCACTTGCAGCAAATACAGCAAGCTGCAGGCTAGATAAGCATGGCTACATTTGTAGATCCAGACCTGGCACTATATGGGTTTAATTCCTTTGATTATAATAAGAATTTACTTACCGATAATTCTATTTCTCGGAGTCCGTAGTGGATGCTGGGGTTCCTGAAAGGACCATGGGGAATAGCGGCTCCGCAGGAGACAGGGCACAAAAGTAAAGCTTTTACAGGTCAGGTGGTGTGTACTGGCTCCTCCCCCTATGACCCTCCTCCAGACTCCAGTTAGGTACTGTGCCCGGACGAGCGTACACAATAAGGGAGGATTTTGAATCCCGGGTAAGACTCATACCAGCCACACCAATCACACCGTACAACTTGTGATCTAAACCCAGTTAACAGTATGATAACAGAGGAGCCTCTGAAAGATGGCTTCCTAAACAATAACCCGAATTAGTTAACAATAACTATGTACAAGTATTGCAGATAATCCGCACTTGGGATGGGCGCCCAGCATCCACTACGGACTCCGAGAAATAGAATTATCGGTAAGTAAATTCTTATTTTCTCTATCGTCCTAAGTGGATGCTGGGGTTCCTGAAAGGACCATGGGGATTATACCAAAGCTCCCAAACGGGCGGGAGAGTGCGGATGACTCTGCAGCACCGAATGAGAGAACTCCAGGTCCTCCTTTGCCAGGGTATCAAATTTGTAAAAATTTACAAACGTGTTCTCCCCTGACCACGTAGCTGCTCGGCAGAGTTGTAATGCCGAGACCCCTCGGGCAGCCGCCCAAGATGAGCCCACCTTCCTTGCGGAATGGGCCTTAACAGATTTAGGCTGTGGCAGGCCTGCCACAGAATGTACAAGTTGAATTTTGTTACAAATCCAACGAGCAATCGACTGCTTAGAAGCAGGTGCACCCAACTTGTTGGGTGCATACAGTATAAACAGCGAGTCAGATTTTCTGACTCCAGCCGTCCTTTAAATGTATATTTTTAAGGCTCTGACAACGTCCAACAACTTGGAGTCCTTCAAGTCGTCTGTAGCCGCAGGCACTACAAGAGGCTGGTTCAGGTGAAACGCTGATACCACCTTAGGGAGAAAATGCGGACGCGTCCGCAGCTCTGCCCTATGTCGAATGGAAAATTAAATAAGGGCTTTTATAAGACAAAGCCGCCAGTTCAGATACTCTCCCGGCCGAAGCCAGGGCCAGTAACATAGTCACTTTCCATGTGAGATATTTCAAATCCACATTCTTTAGTGGTTCAAACCAATTGGATTTGAGGAAATCTAAAACTACATTTAGATCCCACGGTGCCACCTTAGGCACCACAGGAGGCTGTATATGCAGTACTCCTTTGATAAAAATCTGGACCTCAGGGACTGAGGCCAATTCTTTTTGGAAGAATATTGATAGGGCCGAAATTTGAACCTTAATAGATCCCAATTTGAGACCCATAGACAATCCTGATTGCAGGAAATGTAGGAAAACGACCCAGTTGAAATTCCTCCATCGGAGCACTCCGCTGCTCGCACCACGCAACATATTTTCGCCAAATACGGCGATAATGCTTCGCGGTGACTTCCTTCCTTGCCTTTATCAAGGTAGGAATGACTTCTTCTGGAATGCCTTTTCCTTTTAGGATCTGGCATTCAAACGCCATGCCGTCAAACGCAGCCGCGGTAAGTCTTGAAAAAGACAAGGACCCTGCTGAAGCAGGTCCCTTCTCAGAAGTAGAGGCCACGGATCGTCCGTGACCATCTCTTGAAGTTCCGGGTACCAAGTCCTTCTTGGCCAATCCGGAGCCACTAGTCTTACTCCTCTTTGCCGTATAATCCTCAAAACCTTTGGTATGAGAGGCAGAGGAGGAAACACCTATACCGACTGGTACACCCAATGTGTTACCAGCGCGTCCACAGCTATTGCCTGCGGATCTCTTGACCTGGCGCAATACCTGTCCAGTGTCTTGTTGAGGCGAGACGCCATCATGTCCACCATTGGTTTTACCCAACGGTTTAATAGCATGTGGAAAACTTCTGGATGAAGTCCCCACTCTCCCGGGTGAAGGTCGTGTCTGCTGAGGAAGTCTGCTTCCCAGTTGTCCACGCCCGGGATGAATACTGCTGACAGTGCTATCACGTGATTCTCCGCCCAGCGAAGGATCCTGGCAGCTTCTGCCATTGCCCTCCTGCTTCTTGTGCCGCCCTGTCTGTTTACATGGGCGACTGCCGTGATGTTGTCCGACTGGATCAACACCGGTCTTCCTTGAAGCAGAGGTTTCGCCTGGCTTAGAGCATTGTAGATTGCTCTTAGTTCCAGAATGCTTATGTGAAGAGACTTTTTCAGGCTCGACCACACTCCCTGGAAATTTCTTCCCTGTGTGACTGCTCCCCAGCCTCTCAGGCTGGCATCCGTGGTCACCAGGATCCAATCCTGCATGCCGAATCTGCGGCCCTCCAATAGATGAGCCTCCTGCAACCACCACAGAAGGGATACCCTTGTCCTCGGCGACAGGGTTATCCGCAGGTGCATCTGAAGATGCGACCCTGACCATTTGTCCAACAGATCCCTTTGCATGGAATCTGCCGAAAGGGATTGCTTCGTAAGAAGCTACCATTTTTTCCCAGGACTCTTGTGCATTGATGTACAGACACCTTTCCTGGTTTTAGGAGGTTCCTGACCAGGTCAGATAACTCCTTGGCTTTTTCTTCGGGAAGAAAAACCTTTTTCTGAACTGTGTCCAGAATCATCCCCAGGAACAGCAGACGAGTTGTCGGCATTAATTGGGATTTTGGAATATTCAGAATCCATCCGTGCTGCTTTAGCACCTCTTGAGATAGTGCTAAACCCATCTCTAGCTGTTCTCTGGACCTTGCCCTTATTAGGAGATCGTCCAAGTATGGGATAATTAATACGCCTTTTCTTCGAAGAAGAAATATTATCTCGGCCATTACCTTTGTAAAGACCCGAGATGCCGTGGACAAACCAAACGGCAGCGTCTGAAACTGATAGTGACAGTTTTGTACAACGAACCTGAGGTACCCCTGGTGTGAGGGGTAATTGGAACGTGGAGATACGCATCCTTGATGTCCAAGGATACCATAAAGTCCCCTTCTTCCAGGTTCGCTATCACTGCTCTGAGTGACTCCATCTTGAACTTGAACTTCTTTATGTACAGGTTCAAGGACTTCAGATTTAGAATAGGCCTTACCGAGCCATCCGGCTTCGGTACCACAAAAAGAGTGGAATAATACCCCTTCCCTTGTTGTAGAAGAGGTACCTTGACTATCACCTGCTGAGAATACAGCTTGTGAATGGCTTCCAAAACCGTCTCCCTTTCTGAGGGGGACGTTGGTAAAGCAGACTTCAGGAAACGGCGAGGTGGCTCTGTCTCTAATTTCAACCTGTACCCCTGAGATATTATCTGCAGGATCCAGGGATTTACCTGCGAGTGAGCCCACTGCGCGCTGTAATTCTTGAGACGACCGCCTACCGCCCCCGAGTCCGCTTGCGAAGCCCCAGCGTCATGCTGAGGCTTTTGTAGAAGCCGGGGAGGGCTTCTGTTCCTGGGAAGGAGCTGCCTGTTGCTGTCTCTTCCCTCGTCCTCTGCCTCGTGGCAGATATGAATAGCCCTTTGCTCTCTTATTTTTAAAGGAACGAAAGGGCTGCGGTTGAAAGGTCGGTGCCTTTTTCTGTTGGGGAGTGACTTGAGGTAGAAAGGTGGATTTCCCGGCCGTAGCCGTGGCCACCAAATCCGATAGACCGACCCCAAATAACTCCTCTACGCATCGCCTGTCCACTGTCGTGTCCATAAAGCTCTTCTGGCCGAAATGGACATAGCACTTACCCGTGATGCCAGTGTGCAGATATCTCTCTGTGCATCACGCATATAAAGAAATGCATCCTTTATTTGTTCTAACGACAGTAAAATATTGTCCCTGTCCAGGGTATCAATATTTTCGATCAGGGACTCTGACCAAACTACCCCAGCACTGCACATCCAGGCAGTCGCAATATCTGGTCGTAGTATAACACCTGCATGTGTGTATATACCTTTTTGGATATTTTCCATCCTCATATCTGATGGATCTTTAAGTGCGGCCGTCTCAGGAGAGGGTAACGCCACTTGTTTTGATAAGCGTGTTAGCGCTTTGTCCACCCTAGGAGGTGTTTCCCAGCGCTCCCTAACCTCTGGCGGGAAAGGGTATAAAGCCAATAACTTCTTTGAAATTAGCAGTTTTTTTATCGGGGCACCCCACGCTTCATCACACACGTCATTTAATTCTTCTGATTCGGTAAAAACTACTGGTAGTTTTTTCACACCCCACATAATACCCTGTTTAGTGGTACCTGTAGTATCAGCTAAATGTAACATCTCCTTTATTGCCAAAATCATATAACGTGTGGCCCTACTGGAAAATACGGTTAATTCGTCACCTTCACCACCGGAATCAGTGCCTGTGTCTGGGTCTGTGTCGACCGACTGAGGCAAGGGGCGTTTTACAGCCCCTGACGGTATTTGAGGCGCCTGGACAGGCACTAATTGAGTGTCCGGCCGCCTCATGTCGGCAAACGACTGCTTAAGCGAGTTGACGCTATCCCGTAATTCCACAAAGGCATCCATTCTGGTGTCGACCCCCTAGGAGGTGACATCCTCATATTTGGCAATTGCTCCGCCTCCACACCAATAACGTCCTCATACATGTCGACACACACGTACCGACACACAGCAGACACACAGGGAATGCTCTATACGAAGACAGGACCCACTAGCCCTTTGGGGAGACAGAGGGAGAGTCTGCCAGCACACACCAAAAAGCGCTATATATGACAGGGATAGCCTTATGATTAAGTGCTCCCTTATAGCTGCTTTTATATTAATATATTGCCATTTATTTTGCCCCCCCTCTCTGTTATACCCTGTTTCTGTAGTGCAGTGCAGGGGAGAGACCTGGGAGCCTTCCTGACCAGCGGAGCTGTGACAGAAAATGGCGCCGTGTGCTGAGGAGATAGGCCCCGCCCCTTTTTCGGCGGGCTCGTCTCCCGCTATTTAGTACATTTAGGCAGGGGTAAATATCTCCATATAGCCTCTGGGGCTATATGTGAGGTATTTTTAGCCTTTTTAAAGGTTTTCATTTGCCTCCCAGGGCGCCCCCCCCCAGCGCCCTGCACCCTCAGTGACTGCCGTGTGAAGTGTGCTGAGAGGAAAATGGCGCACAGCTGCAGTGCTGTGCGCTACCTTAAGAAGACTGCAGGAGTCTTCAGCCGCCGATTCTGGACCTCTTCTTGCTTCAGCATCTGTGAGGGGGCCGGCGGCGTGGCTCCGGTGACCATCCAGGCTGTACCTGTGATCGTCCCTCTGGAGCTTCATGTCCAGTAGCCAAGAAGCCAATCCATCCTGCACGCAGGTGAGTTCACTTCTTCTCCCCTCTGTCCCTCGTTGCAGTGATCCTGTTGCCAGCAGGAATCACTGTAAAATAAAAAACCTAAGCTAAACTCTCTAAGCAGCTCTTTATGAGAGCCACCTAGAATTGCACCCTTCTCGGCCGGGCACAAAAATCTAACTGGAGTCTGGAGGAGGGTCATAGGGGGAGGAGCCAGTACACACCACCTGACCTGTAAAAGCTTTACTTTTGTGCCCTGTCTCCTGCGGAGCCGCTATTCCCCATGGTCCTTTCAGGAACCCCAGCATCCACTTAGGACGATAGAGAAATATTAGTTATTAGAAACACTAATTGTTATTGTGTGTCCTCCCACACAAGCAATGTAAGGAGCTGAGTGTGATGCAGAATGAAGGGTACATCATCTTGGTGACACGGCATTATGCACTAGGCTGCTACTAATAATACATGCTGTATACAGCAGTGTCAGGTCCTCAGGTAGGTCTGGTGCAGGAGCGGTACATAGACAAACAATGTGCATGATCAGACAAAGAATTGGCCTGCCACTACTTCCCAGTGTGACAAAGCAGCACGCTCCGCTCTCCATACTACACCAGCCAGCGCCTGCGGCTGCCCCGCACACACAGGTGCTACTGTCCTCCCCCCACCTCAGCAGCAGCCCGCACACAGCAGCACATTACTCACACGGTCCTGCTTGTTATTATGTCATCCTCCTTCCCACACAGACACAGATTCAGCGGAAAAGGCGGGATCAGTCATTTGAACGCGCCGCCCAATGAGAAACCCTCGCCAGTTGACTGTTAGGCGTATTTGCCAATTAAAGAGCTTAAAATGATGCCGAGGGAGGGACAAGCCTCTATTGTGCCAGAAAAGAGCGGGCCGGCGGTTGCTAGGGACGCCAGCAGCAGATTTGTTTACCTCAGTGTGCAGCAACCCTGCCTGTATTATACAGCAGCTGCAGCACTGAGCACAGGGGGCGTGTGTGTCTGGCTGGCTGGCTGGCTACAGCTGTACCGCTGCTGTATACTGCTCAACGATAAAGAGCTATATATGTAAAAAAAAAAAAAAAAGGGCAGATGCACATCGATTTAATACATGCACATTGTAGTCATTCTTCATGCTATTTCCCTCCAGACCCAGGGGAGTCTCACTGACTCACCCATAGTTCTGAATTAATAACATTTCATTTTATTTAACTTACAGTTTTGCAATAATGATATCGTTGCCATATATCATTTTAGACAGAGAGGGAAAACAATGTAGTAGGCACTCGTAGGCCTAGTATAGGTTTTCCAAAGGATGAGTTTTATAGATTACCAGCTCCCTTTTTCTAGCTACTGTACAGTGCATTAAAAAATGAGTGTGTCGCGGGCTGCGTTAAGGATGGCCATCGGGTGTGGTCACCATCAATGGTGATATGGCAAGTGACTAACGATAGTTCAACTATGCCATGGATGACCATCGATGGTTTCACCAATCAATGGTTATCCCTGTTCTTTTATTGGCTGCCCCGTGGGCCAATCAGAAATGGGGGCAGGGGATTGCAGGAGTCAGGGGTGTAGCAATGCTCCGTGTCCAGCACCTTATAAAAGTACAAAAAATAACAACACTGAGTTATGTTGTGCCACTGGTGGCGTATCTATAATGAGTGCAATGTGTGCGGTGCACACGGGCCCCTGGGTCCAGAGGGGCCCACACCGCACACACTGCACCCATTTCTTCTATACTTACCTGTCTGGTGTTCGTGTGTGGGCCCCCTCCTCTCCCGTAGCAAGCAGCGCTGCTCTTAGCTCTCTGAGCACTAGAAACTCTGGTGCATGTGCAGCTCTCCAAAAAAATGGCCACCGCAACATTTTCCAGAGATATGCGCTGTAGACTTTGGCACTGTGCCAGAGTCTCTAGTGCTCAGAGCACTAACAGCATGCTGCCGGCTGCGGGAGAGGAGGGGTCCCATACACGGAAACCGCACACAGGTCCCCTCCTCTCTAGATACGCCCCCTGTGTGCCATCGATGGAGGGGAATCATCTGGTTCTTCCCCATCGATGGCAAAGGTATTTGACATCGGCCATAAACCATCGATGATTATGAAACTTCGATGGTCAACAGCCATCCCTAGGCTGCGTTCTCAGATGCATAGCCGCAAGCAAAGGAGGCCATGATCATACTGGGACACTGTACCTGCCATAGGGGTGCTGCAAGTTTTGATAAGTGCGGCCAATGGAGACATCTAAAGACACACCAATAGCTATAACACTGTATACACAGACGCTAAACGTGGGGGTGTCAGTCCTTACACATTCAGACACAACGATGTACACTAAGGACGGATGGGAAACTGCCAATAGATGCATCTGTGTGCAACTCAGAATCAGGCCCATAGTGTGGTCTCCACCTTATTTATTTTGTTATTATTTATTTACCGTTTCTTACATAGCGCAGCAAATTCCGCTGCGCTTTACAATTGGAAACAATTATAACACAAAACTGGGTGATAACAGACATAGAGGTAGGAAGGCCCAGCTCGCCAGCTTACAATCTATTGGGAAATAGGCATAGGTACACAAGGAGAGGTGCTATTTATCTTTAGCGTTACTTACACACTACAGTTCTGCCAGCTTTCAGCTCAGTGTGTGCCTGCAACCCTAATAGGCCCTACACACTGGCCGATCCGCCGCCGAGCTGCCCGACGGCGGAATACGGCCGACGAGCGACCCGGCGGCGGGGGGGGGGGGCAGTGACGGGGGGAGTGAAGTATCTTCACTCCCCCCGTCACCCGGCTGCATTCAAGTGCAGGCAAATATGGACAAGATCATCCATATTGGCCTGCATGTACAGCCGACGGGGGACCAGCGATGAACGAGCGCGGGGCCGCGCATCGTTCATCGCTGGAGCCTCCACACTGCACGATATGAACGTTATCTCGTTCATTAA
This sequence comes from Pseudophryne corroboree, assembly GCF_028390025.1. Classification (NCBI taxonomy): domain Eukaryota; kingdom Metazoa; phylum Chordata; class Amphibia; order Anura; family Myobatrachidae; genus Pseudophryne; species Pseudophryne corroboree. The sequence goes on along the minus strand of NC_086447.1, from coordinate 200,770,991 downwards.
TGAACAAGATCGTTCATATCGTGCAGTCATGTTGGCCAGTGTGTAGGGCCCTTTAGTTTTCAGGGAAGTCACATGTTTCACATAATTGTCTGTGGACATTTGGAAAAGTCTCTAGGTTTCAATTTTAAAAAATACGCAAATTAAAATCCATTTTTCATGCACACTGGAAATAATTTATAAAAATACATCTTAATTCTCAGGACCGTATAAATTCATATGTATTAAGAAGAGTATTTTACATGCACAAGTGATATTCTGGCCACGCTCAGTAAGCTTGACATGATGGGTGTTGTAGAGCTCCATTCATCGTCTGCACAGGCGTGCTCTGTTTCACCAGCTATGCAGCAGATTAGCTTTGGAAACTTTTTTTTTAAATGTTGTCAGCTGTGGCACATAGCTCTGAGTGATCACAAGGCTAATGTCGCAGGAACGGCCCACACCAACAGCTATTTCTTATTAAAGGATAAATTATTAACTGATATAAAAAAAAACGGTACACATGGTAATAATTGTAAATGATATTTAGACAATACTTGCCTATCTGACCCTCTCCATGAGGGAGAAAATGCTCTGTTCCTGGACTTTCCTGGTAATGTATGATTGCCATCACCTGTGGTGAAACACCTTTCTTATCAATTAACTAGCTCACCACAGGTGATGGCAATCATACATTACCAGGCAAGTCCAGGAACAGAGCATTTTCTCCCTCATGGAGAGGGTCAGGTAGGCAAGTATGATTTAGACTTTTATTAAGGTTATACTATTAATGCCAGGTTATTCAAATGCGAGTTGCAGACCCTTAAAGCCAGCGGTGCAAGCATGCGGGTACGGGTGGGTACGGCGTACCCTTAATAATTTCACAGTGGGTACACCGTACCCACACCGATGGGCCGCCGCTCGCTACCGCTGATGCAGACCCTCCAACATGACCCGCCCCACTAGGTACAAAATGCTCTGTTTCTGGACTTCCCTCTTAATTTATGATTTCAATCACCTGTGCTGAACTAGTTAAATGATAAGAAAGCTGTTTCTTCACAGGTGATGGCAATAATAAATTAAGAGGGAAATCCAGAAACAGAGCATTTTGTACCTAGTGGGGCGGGTCATGTTGGAGGGTATGCTGATGTGGGGGGAGGAGAGCGCAGCCTGTGCCTCTCCTGCCCCTCGATGTCTTCGTTCAAATCAGTGCCGCCCGTGAGCCAATCAGAGCTCGCGGAGCTTTGATTGGCTCACGGATCGGCGCTGAATTGAACTCACCCGCACCCGCCGGTGACTGAGAGGAAGGAGAGGCGCAGGCTGCGCTCTCCTCCCCTCACACACACAGGAGACAGGACAGCAGCTGTGAGCAGCAGGGGGGGGGGTGCTTCATGTATACCTGGCACTGGGGGCATATCTGGCACTGGGGGGGACATGTATACCTGCCACAGGGGGGCATGTATACCTGCCACAGGGGGGCATATCTGGCACTGGGGGCATATCTGGCACTGGGGGGACATGTGTATCTGGCACTGGGGCCATATCTGGCACTGGGGGGACATGTGTTTCTGGCACTGGGGGCATATCTGGCACTGGGGGGGGACATGTGTATCTGGCACTGGGGGTATATCTGGCACTGCGGGGACATGTGTATCTGGCACTGGGGGCATATCTGGCACTGGGAGGGGGGCATTTATGTATCTGGCACTGGGGGGCAATGTATATCTGACACAGTGGGGGCATTTGTGTATCTGGCACTGTGGGGCAATGTGTATCTGGCACAGTGGGGGCATTTGTGTATCTGGCACTGTGGGGCAATGTGTATCTGGCACTGTGGGGCAATGCAGGGCCGTAACTACGTGTGTGCCAAGTGGGCCTGGCACACAGCGCAGTTGCCCTGAGGGCGCACGGCCAGCGGCATGTAATGAGTCAAATTGACTCATTACATGCCGCCTCTGCTGTGTGCGCCGCCGCGCTGTGGAGGGAGAAGAGAGCAGCGCCGGGCAGCGGAGAAGGAGGAGGAGGGAGGGGGACTGGAGCCGCAGCAGCGCTATTTAATTGGTAGTAAGCGCCGCTGCAGCTGTCCCCTCTCCTTCCGTATTGGCTGTCCGGCGCTGCTGTGGATGCTGGGATGTGGCCTATACTGTAGACAATCTGTAGTGTTAAATATTAGTACTGTATTCCACACAGGATCCAATTTATAAAAAGGCATTTGGAAACCCCCACTCTACAAATCCTGTGTTTGCCACTGTATGTCAGAACATGAAGCAGACTAAAATTGGGGCCACAAGTCAGTGGTCTGGAAAATAAGTGTATAAATCAATTAATACAGTAGATGGATTCACAGCAGCATGGAAGTAAACAGAGACGACATCACAACAATCCAATATATATATATATATATATATATGTGTGTATATATGGGTAATACAAGAGTACACGATGTGGCTCTACGTTGGATATTGGAGGTGGCACCGTATGACACAGAAAAATGCCCAGATGAACAATGTTATTAAAATGTGTCTATGTATATGCACATATCATGCATCCCCAGGTGTACTACAGGCTGATACTCTGCATGAATCTCAACTCAATAAATGAGGCTCATCTTTCACTACTTATTCCAGTAGTAAAAATAAAATATCCAAAAAACTAAAGGGGTTATGCAGGGGTGTATCTACCTATTGGCCAGGATGGCACTCGCCAGGGGCGCCAGGCAAGGAGGGGGCGCCGCCTGGCTGTATCACCCGCGGCCAAAGGATAGAAAAGCAGTACTGTCAGACTGCACCTGGTGAGAGTCTGTTACTGCTGGAGCGGCGCAGGTGTCCGGCAGCACCGCACTTGTAATCAGACTCATAATAAACTACAGCTCCCAGCAGCCCTTGTTGCTGGGAGCTCCCGGCAGCAAGGGCTGCTGGTAACTGTAGTTTATTGTGAGTCTGATTACAAGTGCGGTACTGCCGGACACTCGTCTGATCACTAGGGCAGTGCGGTGCTGACGGACAGCGGCGCCGCGCCGCGCCGGTAGTAACAGACTCTCACCAGGTACACAGCAATTGTTATATAGCACAGTGCTATAGATCTATTTGTTGTTGAAGTTAATAATAAAGTGTCAGTGTTTGGGAGAAGGGACTGTAGTACCTTGAAAACTACACAATTATCATGCATGTTAGATGTAAGTAAGTAGTAAGTAAGCGAAAACTTTAACTTGTTGAGTGTAATAAAGAAAACACATATCTTACCTATTTCAAGGCCATGTTCAAGGAAATGTATATCAGTTAATTGTATAATTGATAATTTTATCTTGAAAGTGATGGCACCCTGATGTTTCTTCTAACAGGAAGCCCTTCTACCATCCAACTAATGGTGTTTGGTTAATGGCTGGGTCCATTTGAGGCGCATCTCACAGCAGCTCATTAGCATTTCATTCAGGATGCAGTCAAGATGCCAGCGTTTGGCATCCCGGTGGTCGGAAAGCTGACGCCAGCATCCTGAAACTGCTCAGAATGCGGATGCTGGCCTCCCAACATAGATAGCGATGCAGAATGCCAAAATCTGGATCGAGTTGGTGCCAAAGTCTCCACTGGCAAGCCGCGTGGGAAGGTTAGGGTTAGGCTGCGAGGGCGGGAGGGCTAGGGTTAGGCTGCAGGGAGGGAGATTAGGAAGGGTGGGTAAGGGTTAAGCACCACTGAAGAGGCTTTTGGGGGGGCGGGGCGGGTTAAGGTCAGGCTGTAGGAAAGGTGGGTTAGGGGGAGGGATAGTGTAACGTGAATACGACACACAACTGTGCGGTGTAATGTGAATGAGGGACACTACTGTGAGGCATAATTTGAATTGGAAGTACTATTGTGTCCACGCCCTTACCCCACAAGACCATGCCCCATTTCCAATACTCACATCTTATTCCAAATGTGTGTAGGGGGGGCGCCAGCCCCTTACTTTGCCACGGGCGCTCGGACCCCTAGATACACCCCTGGGGTTATGAATAAACATGTAAGGCAGTTGACTTCATCTATAAACTATATTGTCTAAATAAAATCTTTCTTTCGGGTTATACTGATACTTGATCTTCTGCCAGAAATCACTTGTTGAAGATACTGAAAATCAATGTAGCTGTTATCCTATATAATAAAAGGCTAACGCTGCTCCTCACCTCTGTGGAGGGAATTCAAGTGTTTTGCGCCCAACGGAGCAATTCAAGTGTTGCTCCGTTTGGATGCACACAGCTGCCGACGCTGACAATACTATTATGTTGTTCCATCATTTTTATAGTCTGGTTACTAGTTTTGACATAATGTGGGATATTCAATTGTTTGAAAAGTCAGTTTGGTGTCTGTTTTCTCCTGTCTAAAGGTGGGTACACACTGGCCGATATATCGGCCGTTCTCTGTTGAACAGCCGATATATTACGGGTCCGTCGACCAGTGTGTACAGCCGATACTGTTAGATATGAGGAAAAAGGGGATGGGAAATCTACTGCACTAGTAATTAGATAACAAATTAATTCTAATCACAAAAGCCCCATTTTGTATTATGCCACCTTAAATCTGGTCACACATTGTGGGGGTGCTGCCACACCATATATGTTGCCAACATATAAGAACAGTTTTGAAGGAAGGGGAAAGAATTGGACTGTGGGTGGCGCACTGAAGTTAAATAAACACTCTCTTAAAATGTAACTTTTAATTCATTCAAATTTAAAAAAACAATAACTGTGAAATATTAAAATAAATCTAGACAAGTGCAAGACACTGTCACGATCCGGGTATCTGGACGCCATTTCTTACCCATCAGATGCCTCCTAAGGCTGGCTCAGCGCTCCAGGACCGGATCCCATCTGTTATCCTAATGTTCACATTCCTGCATCCTCTCCTGTCTCTCTGAGACGCTGTCACAGTAACGCCTTATTACATCTGGCATGGCGTCTCCCGCGGCCTCCGCCGCCGTCCCTGAGCTTCTGCATGCAGAGTGTCAGAGTGGCGATTACGTCAGCCGCGGCCTCCGCTGTGTCCGCGTGGTTGGATGTGCACTTGTCAGCCTGGCGTCTCCTGTCTCCAGTGGCCGGCGCCGCCATTACTGTTTTCATTACCACATGGATTACAAACCAAACTTCCCTCCAAGTGTCTGCATGGGCGCAGCCATCTTGGATTCTGTCAGCTGATCATTTCCTCCAATCTGTTGTCAGTATTGTTAATCTGCATAATTGCCTAGCCAATCCCTTCCTTGCTGCAGGTATAAATACACTGTGCCTGAGCAAGGAAGGCGTCAGTGCTTTGGTTGTCAAACCTAGTTCCTGTTTGTCTCTCTCCTGTGATTGTCTTCCAGGTTCCAGCTCCTGTCTCAAGACTTCCACCATAGAGACCCGCACCAGCATTCCACCTGCGGTGTAGCCTGACTCTCCAATCCATTGTGGATTCATCTGTTTCCAGCTAAAACATTACCTGCTTCCAGCTCAGCTTTCAGCAGAGTACAGCTTCCCTTAAAGGGCCGGTGTCCTTTCTACACTTTACCACTCTCCACCGGTATTATTATTTCTCCGCTCTCAAGTTCTACATTTCAGTTCATATTTCATCGCTCCCAAGTTCATCTATTACTTAACTGGTTCCAGCCAGTATCCACTCCGTGCTAACAACAGTCTGGTTCCAGCCAGTATCCACAGCAGCTGTTTTACCTTCAGCAACCCAGCTTTTCCTGGAACATCAGCTGGCACAATCCTGGGTTATCTCCATTGCTACAGTCGGGCCTGGTAAGGACTTTTCATCTAGAAGATCATAAGAACTATCTCACACTACCAGTGCCCTGTGGCTCCTGCCATCCTGTAGTACCCAGGAACTGTATTTATTATTTGCTGACTTTTACGTTTTCTTTTACTGCTGCTGTGTTGCGGAGTTGTCATAATAAACATCATTGACTTTTATCCAAGTTGTCGTGGTCACGCCTTCGGGCAGTTATTATTCATGTTACTTACATGTCCAGGGGTCTGATACAACCTCCCAGGTTCCGGTACATCTCAGCCCCTACAACTGAGGCTGCCTCCCGTCAGCTCAGGCCCTCAGTTGTGACAGTAAGCACTGACCTAATGAATCCAGCCGGAGACCAGGATCAAGCGGCCAGGCCGATGCAAGAACTGGCAGCCCGACTAGAACATCAGGAGGCTGCACAGGGCCACATCATCCGCTGTCTCCAGGATCTCTCTACTCGGCTGGATGGGATTCAGACAACTCTCCGTGGATCAGGCGCATCTGGTGCGTCAACCACAGTGACTCCAGTTATAACCCCACCCACCTTACCCATTTCTGCTCCACGTCTTCATCTTCCAACGCCAGCAAAATTTGACGGATCTCCAAGATTCTGCAGGGGATTTCTCAACCAGTGTGAGATTCAGTTTGAGCTACAACCTGGCAATTTTTCCAGTGACCGTACAAAAATTGCCTACATTATCTCTCTTCTCAGTGGCTCCGCCCTTGACTGGGCATCACCGTTATGGGAGAGGTCCGACACCCTGCTATCTTCTTACACTGCATTCGTGTCAACATTCAGGCGCATCTTCGACGAGCCAGGCCGGGTAACCTCAGCTTCATCCGAGATTCTCCGTTTACACCAGGGGTCACGTACTGTAGGACAATATCTGATACAGTTCCAGATCCTGGCATCCGAACTGGCATGGAACGACGAGGCCCTGTATGCTGCATTCTGGCATGGCTTATCTGAGCTTATTAAAGATGAGTTAGCTACCAGAGACTTACCTTCTAAGTTAGATGAGCTAATCTCACTCTGCACGAAAGTTGATTTACGTTTCAGAGAGAGAGCAACTGAGCGTGGAAGATCATCTGCTCCAAAATCTTCTGCTCCTCCTCCTCGTCAACTGTCACCATCTAAAGATGAGCCCATGCAAATTGGCCGTTCCCGTTTAACTCCTGCTGAGCGCCGAAGACGCCTCTCTGAGTCTCTTTGTCTTTACTGTGCAGCTCCGTCTCACACCATCAATGCCTGTCCCGAACGTCCGGGAAAACTCCAAACCCTAGCTCGCCCAGGAGAGGGCCGGCTAGGAGTAATGATCTCCTCTCCATCTCCTCATGATTGTAATCTCCCAGTCTCGCTTCAAGTTGCTCAACGTTATCGGAACGTCATTGCCCTCCTTGATTCCGGAGCAGCTGGGAACTTTATTACTGAAGCCTATGTTAAACGGTGGTCCCTACCCACCGAGAGACTTCCTTCCTCCTTTTCCTTAACTGCCGTGGATGGCAGTAAAATTTTTGATACTGTTATTGCTCTAAGGACTCTACCAGTTCGTCTGAGAGTGGGAGTTCTTCATTCCGAACTTATTTCACTTTTAGTGATTCCAAGAGCCACACATCCTGTGGTCCTGGGCCTTCCATGGCTCCGTCTTCACAATCCTACAATTGATTGGACGACTACGCAAATCCTGGCATGGGGTTCCTCCTGTGCAGAGACATGTTTGTTTAAAGTATTGCCTGTCTGTTCTTCCTCCCCCAGGTCGTCTGATGTTCCACCTCCTCCATATCAAGATTTCACGGATGTGTTCAGTAAAGCTTCTGCTGATATCCTTCCTCCTCATAGAGAATGGGACTGCCCGATTGATCTCGTTCCAGGGAAGGTTCCACCTCGAGGCCGAACTTATCCGTTGTCTCTGCCTGAGACGCATTCTATGGAGGAATACATTAAAGAGAACCTAGCAAAGGGGTTCATTCGACCTTCTTCTTCCCCAGCCGGCGCAGGCTTCTTTTTTGTAAAAAAGAAAGATGGTGGTCTGCGGCCGTGCATCGACTACAGAGGTTTGAACGACATTACCATCAAGAACCGTTATCCTTTACCCCTGATTACTGAGCTCTTTGACAGAGTTAGCGGAGCTACCATCTTTACAAAGCTGGACTTGCGAGGTGCATACAATCTCATCCGGATCCGTGAGGGTGACGAGTGGAAGACCGCCTTTAACACCCGTGACGGACATTATGAGTACCTCGTCATGCCCTTCGGATTGAGCAATGCTCCAGCTGTCTTCCAGCATTTTGTCAATGAGATCTTCAGAGACATTCTATACCGTCATGTCGTGGTCTATCTAGACGATATCCTCATTTTTGCCAACGATTTAGAGGAACATCGTTTTTGGGTTAAAGAGGTTCTGTCCCGTCTCCGTGTCAATCATCTCTATTGCAAATTAGAAAAATGCGTCTTTGAAGTCAAGTCCATTCCGTTTCTAGGGTACATTGTGTCCGGTTCCGGACTAGAGATGGATCCTGAGAAACTACAAGCAATTCAGAATTGGCCGGTACCCTTAACCCTCAAAGGGGTCCAGAGGTTCTTAGGGTTCGCCAATTATTACCGAAAGTTTATACGAGACTTTTCCACCATTGTGGCGCCTATTACTGCTTTCACCAAGAAGGGTGCTAACCCGTCCAAGTGGTCTGAAGAAGCCATGCAAGCTTTTCATCTTTTAAAACAGAGGTTCATCTCTGCGCCTGTCCTGAAACAGCCTGACATCGACTCTCCTTTCATCCTAGAGGTGGATGCCTCCTCCGTTGGAGTAGGAGCGGTGTTATCTCAGAGGGCTAAAGATGGCCATTTACATCCTTGCAGTTTCTTCTCCCGGAAGTTCTCCCCAGCTGAGCGCAACTATGCCATTGGCGACCAGGAGTTGCTAGCCATCAAGCTCGCTCTAGAAGAGTGGAGGTATCTGTTGGAGGGAGCTTCTCATTTAATCACCATACTTACAGACCACAAGAACCTTTTATACCTGAAGGGCGCACAATGTCTCAACCCTCGTCAGGCCAGATGGGCACTTTTCTTTTCCAGGTTCGACTTTAAACTCCAGTTCTGTCCGGGCTCTCAGAATCGCAAGGCCGATGCCCTTTCCCGCTCATGGGAGCAAGAAAATGAGTCAGAGTCTTCAGACAAGCATCCTATTATAAATCCGTTGGCATTCTCCATGGTAGGGATGGACTCTACGCCCCCATCAGGGAAAAGTTTTGTGAAGCCGATGCTAAGGAAGAAGCTCATGCATTGGGCCCATGCTTCCCGTTTTGCCGGACATACAGGTATCCAAAAAACCCTGGAGTTTATCTCTAGGTCCTATTGGTGGCCAACTCTGAAAAAAGACGTCTTGGAGTTTATTGCATCTTGCCCAAAGTGTGCCCAACATAAAGTATCCCGCCAGTCGCCTGCGGGGCAACTGGTTCCACTATCCGTTCCCCGTCGACCATGGACCCACTTGTCGATGGATTTCATTACAGACTTACCCATGTGCAACAAGTTCAATACCATCTGGGTGGTAGTTGACCGGTTCACCAAGATGGCACACTTCATTCCTCTCACCGGTCTTCCGTCAGCTTCCAAGTTGGCTCAAGTATTCATACAAGAGATCTTCCGACTCCACGGTCTTCCTGAAGAAATTATCTCAGATCGAGGAGTTCAATTCACAGCCAAATTCTGGCAAAGTTTATGTCAAGTCCTCCAAGTCAAGCTAAAGTTTTCCACGGCTTACCATCCTCAGACCAATGGTCAAACCGAGAGGGTGAATCAGGACTTGGAGGCCTTCCTCCGCATCTATGTGTCCTCCTCTCAAGATGACTGGGTTCAATTACTTCCCTGGGCCGAGTTCTGTCATAACAACCAGTATCATTCTTCATCTTCTTCAACACCATTCTTCACCAACTTTGGATTCCACCCTAAAGTCCCTGAGTTCCAACCGCTTCCAGCAACTTCTGTTCCCGCAGTGGATATCACCTTGCATCAGTTTGCCAATATCTGGAAGAGCGTACGATCAGCTCTGCTCAAGGCATCGTTCAGGTACAAGAAGTTTGCGGATAAGAAGCGTCGAGCAGTTCCTGCTCTCAAGGTGGGTGATCGGGTATGGTTATCCACGAAGAATTTGAGGTTAAGAGTTCCCAGTATGAAGTTTGCACCTCGCTATATCGGTCCTTTCAAGATTGAACAAGTCATCAATCCTGTTGCTTACAGACTCCAGTTGCCTCCCTTCTTAAAAATACCCAGGACATTCCATGTTTCCCTGTTGAAACCGCTGATCTTGAATCGGTTTCATTCCTCACTTCCTCCAACTCCGAAAGTCCAAACTCAACGAGGCGTTGAGTATGAAGTGGCCAAGATCCTGGACTCACGTCACCGTTACAGTCAACTACAGTATCTTATTGACTGGAAGGGTTACGGCCCTGAGGAACGTTCATGGACCAATGCTTCTGATGTCCATGCTCCTGCCTTGGTCCGGAGATTCCATTCCAAGTTTCCTCAAAAGCCAAAGAAGTGTCCTGGGGCCACTCCTAAAGGGGGGGGTGCTGTCACGATCCGGGTATCTGGACGCCATTTCTTACCCATCAGATGCCTCCTAAGGCTGGCTCAGCGCTCCAGGACCGGATCCCATCTGTTATCCTAATGTTCACATTCCTGCATCCTCTCCTGTCTCTCTGAGACGCTGTCACAGTAACGCCTTATTACATCTGGCATGGCGTCTCCCGCGGCCTCCGCCGCCGTCCCTGAGCTTCTGCATGCAGAGTGTCAGAGTGGCGATTACGTCAGCCGCGGCCTCCGCTGTGTCCGCGTGGTTGGATGTGCACTTGTCAGCCTGGCGTCTCCTGTCTCCAGTGGCCGGCGCCGCCATTACTGTTTTCATTACCACATGGATTACAAACCAAACTTCCCTCCAAGTGTCTGCATGGGCGCAGCCATCTTGGATTCTGTCAGCTGATCATTTCCTCCAATCTGTTGTCAGTATTGTTAATCTGCATAATTGCCTAGCCAATCCCTTCCTTGCTGCAGGTATAAATACACTGTGCCTGAGCAAGGAAGGCGTCAGTGCTTTGGTTGTCAAACCTAGTTCCTGTTTGTCTCTCTCCTGTGATTGTCTTCCAGGTTCCAGCTCCTGTCTCAAGACTTCCACCATAGAGACCCGCACCAGCATTCCACCTGCGGTGTAGCCTGACTCTCCAATCCATTGTGGATTCATCTGTTTCCAGCTAAAACATTACCTGCTTCCAGCTCAGCTTTCAGCAGAGTACAGCTTCCCTTAAAGGGCCGGTGTCCTTTCTACACTTTACCACTCTCCACCGGTATTATTATTTCTCCGCTCTCAAGTTCTACATTTCAGTTCATATTTCATCGCTCCCAAGTTCATCTATTACTTAACTGGTTCCAGCCAGTATCCACTCCGTGCTAACAACAGTCTGGTTCCAGCCAGTATCCACAGCAGCTGTTTTACCTTCAGCAACCCAGCTTTTCCTGGAACATCAGCTGGCACAATCCTGGGTTATCTCCATTGCTACAGTCGGGCCTGGTAAGGACTTTTCATCTAGAAGATCATAAGAACTATCTCACACTACCAGTGCCCTGTGGCTCCTGCCATCCTGTAGTACCCAGGAACTGTATTTATTATTTGCTGACTTTTACGTTTTCTTTTACTGCTGCTGTGTTGCGGAGTTGTCATAATAAACATCATTGACTTTTATCCAAGTTGTCGTGGTCACGCCTTCGGGCAGTTATTATTCATGTTACTTACATGTCCAGGGGTCTGATACAACCTCCCAGGTTCCGGTACATCTCAGCCCCTACAACTGAGGCTGCCTCCCGTCAGCTCAGGCCCTCAGTTGTGACAGACACAGTGTAACATAAATATTAAAAAACACACTCTCTTACTCCAATGTATTGTGCAATATCTAATATATTATATACGGTAATGATGGGTTCTATGACCTTATGGTAAATCAACTTAGTGCTGTCAGGAAGTTACCCCTATCAATAGCTGGGTACAATGAGTGCGAACGATAGTATGATATTCCCACGTATAATCACCGATCCCAGTGAATCTCAGATAAGTGTATTGTTATCAATAAATTCCCATGCAGAAGGCAAAATTATCTAATAGATGGTAGAGAGTTTACCAACATCACATGAATTGATAAATATATTTTGAGAAGTGCCTCTCTGTACCTAGTGTATTGGCATTCTCAGTCACTGCTGTCAGCGCCACTCTATTATTATATACATTAATAGGTGCTCTCAGTCTCTGCTGTCAGCGTCCCTATATTACTAGGTACAGATTATTTATATTTAGGAGGTACACCGCTGAATACCAGTTATCAGCTTGAATTATTCACAGAAACAAGTTGGTTGTGGCGTATCTTATAGTGTATGTAGGCGTTCTCAGTCTATGCTGTCAACGCATGGGGTGCCAACCCTCTAAATGCCACCCTCCCATATATATATATAAAGCTGGTCTGCTAGCGTTCTCAGTTTGTACTGTCAACGTCTGTATGGAATTGCTGTCTTATAATTTCTATTCATGTGATGAGATAGACTGTTATAAATATGTATTGTCATTCAACACTCTCAATCCTGCTCTCTCATGGGTTAATCTTCATAACATGACTTTCATCCGTAGTTATCCACTTTATCTGGTATTAGTTGCTGTCACTTCACAAATAATATGTTTCATGTGTAATTAATTATTGGAGAGTCATTACTGTCAATATTATACAGGTCAGGCAATCTCTAGGTATAATTTCATATTCTGTACCGTAAGAATGTGTTGTACTGCCAGCCCTTTATGCGAGGGTGATTACTTGCTTTTTGCTAAGATAATCACATCAGACATAAGTACCCTTTGTATGGTCTGCCCATTGATATAAATATTGGGAACCAAGTTGTATTCACAATGTGTCTCTTGCTGTGATTAGCACTCTTTGTAATTCAACTGAGCCACACTTTCATTATACATTTCCAACACATGTGCTTATTGTTTTAACTTTGATTTAAAGTATAAATGCTTTTATAGTAGCTCTAGTTGTCCCACTGTATAAGCCTTATTAGACATAAAGGCTTTGTGTGTGGTTTACAAATGGATACATATGCTGTGCACTGAACTATAGTAACAATATTGCTATCTAACAAACCTGTGAGGACAGATTCTGTTACTATGTAAGAGCTGCAGCTGCGTTCTCATAGTACACATATTACTGGTAAATTATTGGATATATAAGCAGCAGATAATCACTAGCTGCTGAGTTATTTCCTGTGATATGCTATCACAGTTGCGCTCATGTTAACCATAAGTGTGTGAATTGAATAGTTAGCTTTTGGTTAGGCTACAAATGCTATTATAATAATAGCTCTTGTTGTCCCACTGTCTAAGCCTTATTAATCACCAAAGCACTGTATGTAGCTTACAGCTAGATGCATACATATAACACTGAGCTGTAATTACAATGTTACTATCTTATACAGTTGTAAGGTCAGATTCTGTCACTATGTTCTAGCTGCAGTTACATTGTCCTAATACACCTACAACTGGTAAGTTTCCTCAGTCTCCGGTATAAATGCATTGTTATTACAGCTCAGTGCACAGCATATGTATCTATTTGTAAACCACACACAAAGCCTTTATGTCTAATAAGGCTTATACAGTGGGACAACTAGAGCTACTATAAAAGCATTTATACTTTAAATCAAAGTTAAAACAATAAGCACGTGTTGGAAACAGTGGCGTAACTAGAAATTTTTCTCCCCCAAGCCAAAAAATTCTTCGGCACCCCCCCCCCCCCCCCCCCCATCCCCCATAATTGGCACTATTAAAGGGATAAATGTGCGCGCGCCGCAAAATAGGGTGTGTGGCTTCGTTGGGATGGGCGTGGCTTCACATAAAGGGGAGTGGCATTGCAGGAAAAGACTACGTTATACCCCAGTTTTCTAACCTGCACGCCCAGACGTTAGCCACCACGGGAAAGAAAAATAATCCTGATTCATGCCCCTTACATTATTTGTAATTTTTCCTCCTTATAGTAATGCCCAGTATACATTATGCCACATACTGCAATGGCCCTTAGACATTATGCCACACACAATAATGCACAAGACACAATATGCACACACCATAATGCCCCCGACACATTATGCCACACACCGTAATGCCCCCGACACATTATGACAGGAATCGCAATGCCCGTTATACATTATGCTACACACTGCAATGCCCCTGATACATTATACCACATACCACAATGCCCGTGATATAGTATACAACACACCGTAATGCCTGACACATACCGCAATGCCCGTTATACCCTATGCCACACACCGCAATGCCCGTTATACATTATGCCACACTGCAATGACCCTGAGACATTATACCACATACCACAATGCCCGTGATATAGTATGCCACACACCGTAATGCCTGTGACACATTATGACACACACCGCAATGTCCGTGATACACTATGCCACACACCGTAATGCCCATTACACATTAAGTCCTACAGTAAGGCTTCTAATTACTTTTAAATTACCTGCTCGTTGCCAGGGGTTTCATGCACTAGGTGTCATGCTCGTTGCCAGGGGTTTCATGCACTGGGTGTCATGCTCGTTGCCAGGGGTTTCATGCTCTTGGTTCCATGCACGGTGCCAGGGGTTTTCATGCTCAGGGTGTCATGCTCGTTGCCAGGGGTATCATGCACTGGGTGTCATGCTGTTTGCCAGGTGTTTCATGCACTGGGTGTCATGCTCGTTGCCAGGGGTTTCATGCACTGGTTGTCATGCTCGTTGCTAGGGGGTAGTGCTTGTTGCTAGGGCTGTGCTCCCAGTGCCACATATGTCCCCAGTGCCAGATATTACCCCACGGTGCCAGGTACTCACATGACCCCAGTGCACAATATAGCCCCCCCCCTATGTGCCAGGTACACATATACCCCCCAGTGCCACATATGCCCCCAGTGCCACATATTCCCCCTCAGTGCCACATATGCCCCCAGTGCCAGATATTCCCCACCAATGCCAGATATTCCCCCACAGTGCCACATATGCCCCCAGTGCCAGATATTCCCCCCCAGTGCCACATATGCTCCCAGTGCCAGATCCCCCCCCCAGTGCCACGTATGCCCACACTGCCAGATATTCCCCCCCAGTGCCAGATATGCTCCCAGTGCCAGATCCCCCCCCCCAGTGCCACATATGCCCCCAGTGCCAGATATTCCCCCCAGTGCCACATATGCTCCCAGTGCCAGATTTCCCCCCCCAATGCCACATATGCCCCCAGTGCCAGATATTCCCCCCCCCCAGTGCCAGATATGCTCCCAGTGCCAGATCCCCCCCCCCCAGTGCCACATATGCCCCCAGTGCCAGATATTCCCCCCCAGTGCCATATATGCCCCCTCAGTGCGTGCCCCTCCCCCGCCACCGCTCCCCCGCTGGTTTGTGTTGGAGAGACACGGAGGGCACAGCGCGCGCCTCTCCTGTGTCCCTCCTGCTGAGTCCTGCATCTCCGGCGGCCGCGGGTCTAATAGAGGAAGTGCCGGTTCGTGAGCCAATCAGAGCTCACGAACGGCACTTCGTTTATTAGACCCGCGGCCGCCGGAGATGCAGGACTCAGCAGGAGGGACACAGGAGAGGCGCGCGCTGTGCCCTCCGTGTCCCTCCTTACAGCAGGGAGGGTTAGTAAGAGCAGATTGACATGCGGACGCTCGTCCGCATGTCAATCTGCGCTAAATCAGTGGCGCCCCCGCAGCCCCTCGCCCCCAAGCCACCGCGAGGGCTGCGGGGGCAGTAGTTACGCCACTGGTTGGAAATGTATAATGAAAGTGTGGCTCAGTTGAATTACAAAGAGTGCTAATCACAGTAAGAGACACATTGTGAATACAACTTGGTACCCAATATTTATATCAATGGGCAGACCATACAAAGGGTACTTATGTCTGATGTGATTATCTTAGCAAAAAGCAAGTAATCACCCTCGCATAAAGGGCTGGCAGTACAACACATTCTTACGGTACAGAATATGAAATTATACCTAGAGATTGCCTGACCTGTATAATATTGACAGTAATGACTCTCCAATAATTAATTACACATGAAACATATTATTTGTGAAGTGACAGCAACTAATACCAGATAAAGTGGATAACTACGGATGAAAGTCATGTTATGAAGATTAACCCATGAGAGAGCAGGATTGAGAGTGTTGAATGACAATACATATTTATAACAGTCTATCTCATCACATGAATAGAAATTATAAGCCAGCAATTCCATACAGACGTTGACAGTACAAACTGAGAACGCTAGCAGACCAGCTTTATATATATGGGAGGGTGGCATTTAGAGGGTTGGCACCCCATGCGTTGACAGCATAGACTGAGAACGCCTACATACACTATAAGATACGCCACAACCAACTTGTTTCTGTGAATAATTCAAGCTGATAACTGGTATTCAGCGGTGTACCTCCTAAATATAAATAATCTGTACCTAGTAATATAGGGACGCTGACAGCAGAGACTGAGAGCACCTATTAATGTATATAATAATAGAGTGGCGCTGACAGCAGTGACTGAGAACGCCAATACACTAGGTACAGAGAGGCACTTCTCAAAATATATTTATCTGACGTCCTAGTGGATGCTGGGAACTCCGTAAGGACCATGGGGAATAGCGGGCTCCGAAGGAGGCTGGGCACTCTAGAAAGAATTATGACTACCTGGTGTGCACTGGCTCCTCCCACTATGACCCTCCTCCAAGCCTCAGTTAGATTTTGTGCCCGGCCGAGGTTGGATGCACACTAGGGGCTCTCCTGAGCCTTTAGAGAGAAAGTATAGAAATTAGGTTTTTTATTTTCAGTGAGACCTGCTGGCAACAGGCTCACTGCAGCGAGGGACTAAGGGGAGAAGAAGCGAACCTGCCTGCTTGCAGCCAGCTTGGGCTTCTTAGGCTACTGGACACCATTAGCTCCAGAGGGATCGACCGCAGGCCCAGTCCTTGGTGTTCGGTCCCGGAGCCGCGCCGCCGTCCCCCTTACAGAGCCAGAAGCAAGAAGAGGTCCGGAAAAGCGGCGGCAGAAGACATCAGTCTTCACCAAGGTAGCGCACAGCACTGCAGCTGTGCGCCATTGCTCCTCACACACACTTCACACTCCGGTCACTGAGGGTGCAGGGCGCTGGGGGGGGGGGCGCCCTGAGAAGCAATAAATACACCTTGGCTGGCAAAAATACCACAATATATAGCCCCAGAGGCTATATATGTGGTAAATACCCCTGCCAGAATCCAGAAAAAAGCGGGAGAATAGGCCGCGGAAAAGGGGCGGAGCTATCTCCTTCAGCACACTGGCGCCATTTCTCCCTCACAGCTTCGCTGGAAGGAAGCTCCCTGGCTCTCCCCTGCAGTCTACACTACAGAAAAGGGTAAAAAAGAGAGGGGGGGCACTAAATTTAGGTGCAATATACAGTAATATAGAAAAAGCAGCTATAGTGGACATAACTCAGTTAGTCCCTGCATTATATAGCGCTCTGGTGTGTGCTGGCATACTCTCACTCTGTCCCCCCAAAGGGCTTTTGTGGGTCCTGTCCTCTGTTAGAGCATTCCCTGTGTGTGTGCGGTGTGTCTATACGGCTGTGTCGACATGTTTGATGAGGATAATGAGGTGGAGACGGAGCAGATGCCTTTAGGAGGGATGTCACCCCCTGCGGGGCAGACACCTGAGTGGATGTGCTTATGGAAAGAAATGAGTGCACGTATAGACTCTTTACTAAAGAAATTTGACGACATGCCAAATGTGGGACAGCCGACTTCTCAGCTTGTGCCTGTCCAGGCGTCTCAAAGGTCATCAGGGGCTCTGAAACGCCCGCTACATCAGACCGCAGACGCAGATGTCGACATACTGACACCAGTGTCGATGACGATGAGTCTAACCTGATGCCCACTAAGGCCATTCACTGCATGATTGAGGCAATGAAAGAGGTGTTACACATTTCTGATATAAATACAAGTACCACTAAAAAGGGTATTATGTTTGGGGAGAAAAAACTACCCGTAGTTTTTCCCCCATCAGATGAATTAAATGAAGTGTGTGAAGAAGCGTGGCTTTTCCCTGATAAAAAATTGGTAATTCCTAAGAAGGTACTAATGGCGTTCCTTTTCCCGCCAGAGGATAGGTCACGTTGGGAAACACCCCCTAGGGTGGATAAAGCGCTCACACGTTTGTCTAAAAAGGTGGCACTACCGTCTCCGGATACGGCCGCCCTCAAGGAACCTGCTGATAGAAAGCAGGAAGCGATCCTGAAGTCTGTATACACACACTCAGGCATTATACTTAGGCCAGCTATTGCGTCAGCATGGATGTGCAGTGCTGCCGCTGCGTGGTCAGATAAACTGTCAGAGAATATTGACACACTAGACAGAGACACGATCCTGTTAACCATAGACCATATCAAAGACTCAGTCTTATATATGAGAGATGCACAGAGGGAAATCTGCCGGCTGGCATCAAAAGTAAGTGCATTGTCCATTTCTGCTAGGAGAGGCTTATGGACTCGCCAGTGGACAGGAGATGCAGATTCTAAAAGGCACATGGAAGTTTTGCCTTATAAGGGTGAGGAATTATTTGGGGATGGTCTCTCGGACCTAGTTTCCACAGCAACGTCTGGGAAGTCAGCATTTTTACCCCATGTCCCCTCACAGCCTAAGAAGGCGCCGTTTTATCAGGTTCAGTCCTTTCGGACCCAGAAAAACAAGCGTGGAAAAGGCGGGTCTTTTCTGTCCAGAGGCAGAGGAAAAAGGCTGCAACAAACAGCAGGTTCCCAGGAGCAAAAGTCCTCCCCCGCTTCTTCTTCCAAGTCCGCCGCATGACGGTGGGGCTCCACAGGCGGAGCCAGGTACGGTGGGGGGCCGCCTCAAGAATTTCAGCGATCAGTGGGCTCGCTCACAGGTGGATCCCTGGATCCTTCAAATAGTATCTCAAGGGTACAAACTGGAATTCGAGGCGTCTCCACCCCACCGGTTCCTAAAATCTGCCTTGCCGATTGCTCCCTCGGACAGGGAGGCGGTGCTAGCGGCAATTCACAAGCTGTATTCCCAGCAGGTGATAATCAAGGTACCCCTACTTCAACAAGGCCGGGGTTACTATTCCACACTATTTGTGGTGCCGAAACCGGACGGTTCGGTGAGACCCATTCTAAATTTGAAATCCTTGAACACATACATAAAAAAATTCAAGTTCAAGATGGAATCGCTCAGGGCGGTTATTGCAAGCCTGGAGGAGGGGGATTACATGGTATCCCTGGACATCAAGGATGCTTACTTGCATGTCCCCATTTACCATCCTCACCAAGAGTACCTCAGATTTGTGGTACAGGATTGCCATTACCAATTCCAGACGCTGCCGTTTGGACTGTCCACGGCACCGAGGGTATTTACCAAGGTTATGGCGGAAATGATGATACTCCTTCGAAAAAAGGGAGTTTTAATTATCCCGTACTTGGACGATCTCCTAATAAAGGCGAGGTCCAAGGAACAGTTGTTGGTGGGAGTAGCACTATCTCAGGAAGTGCTGCACCAGCACGGCTGGATTCTAAATATCCCAAAGTCACAGCTGGTTCCGACGACACGTCTACTGTTCCTGGGTATGATTCTGGATACAGTCCAGAAAAAAGTATTTCTCCCGGAGGAGAAAGCCAGGGAGTTGTCATCTCTAGTCAGAGACCTCCTGAAACCAAAATGTCACAACTGAGGGCCTGAGCTGACGGGAGGCAGCCTCAGTTGTAGGGGCTGAGATGTACCGGAACCTGGGAGGTTGTATCAGACCCCTGGACATGTAAGTAACATGAATAATAACTGCCCGAAGGCGTGACCACGACAACTTGGATAAAAGTCAATGATGTTTATTATGACAACTCCGCAACACAGCAGCAATAAAAGAAAACGTAAAAAGTCAGCAAAGAATAAATACAGTTCCTGGGTACTACAGGATGGCAGGAGCCACAGGGCACTGGTAGTGTGAGATAGTTCTTATGATCTTCTAGATGGAAAGTCCTTACCAGGCCCGACTGTAGCAATGGAGATAACCCAGGATTGTGCCAGCTGGTGTTCCAGGAAAAGCTGGGTTGCTGAAGATAAAACAGCTGCTGTGGATACTGGCTGGAACCAGACTGTTGTTAGTACGGAGTGGATACTGGCTGGAACCAGTTAAATAATAAATGAACTTGGGCGCGATGAAATATGAACTGAAATGTAGAACTTGAGAGCGGATAAATAATAATACCGGTGGAGAGTGGTAAAGTGTAGAAAGGACACCGGCCCTTTAAGAGAAGCTGTACTCTGCTGGAAGCTGAGCTGGAAGCAGGTAAGGCTGTAGCTGGAAACAGATGAATCCACAATGGGTTGGAGAGTCAGGCTACACCGCAGGTGGAATGCTGGTGCGGGTCTCTATGGTGGAAGTCTTGAGACAGGAGCTGGAACCTGGAAGACAATCACAGGAGAGAGACAAACAGGAACTAGGTTTGACAACCAAAGCACTGACGCCTTCCTTGCTCAGGCACAGTGTATTTATACCTGCAGCAAGGAAGGGATTGGCTAGGCAATTATGCAGATTATCAATACTGAGAACAGATTGGTGGAAATGATCAGCTGACAGAATCCAAGATGGCTGCGCCCATGCAGACACTTGGAGGGAAGTTTGGTTTGTAATCCATGTGGTAATGAAAACAGTAATGGCGGCGCCGGCCACCGGAGACAGGAGGCGCCAGGCTGACAGATGCACATCCAACCACGCGGACACAGCGGAGGCCGCGGCTGACGTAATCGCCACTCAGACACTCTGCATGCAGAAGTTCAGGGACGGCGGCGGAGGCCGCGGGAGACGCCATGCCAGGTGTAATATGGCGTTTACTGTGACAGCGTCCCAGAGTGACAGAAGAGGATACAGGAATGTACACATCAGGATAACAGATGGGATCCGGTCCTGGAGCG
Source organism: Pseudophryne corroboree (assembly GCF_028390025.1). Taxonomy (NCBI): domain Eukaryota; kingdom Metazoa; phylum Chordata; class Amphibia; order Anura; family Myobatrachidae; genus Pseudophryne; species Pseudophryne corroboree. Next base: position 200,750,258 of record NC_086447.1, on the reverse strand, counting down.
CTGAGCCAGCCTTAGGAGGCATCTGATGGGTAAGAAATGGCGTCCAGATACCCGGATCGTGACAGCACCCCCCCCTTTAGGAGTGGCCCCAGGACACTTCTTTGGCTTTTGAGGAAACTTGGAATGGAATCTCCGGACCAAGGTAGGAGCATGGACATCAGAAGCATTGGTCCATGAACGTTCCTCAGGACCATAACCCTTCCAGTCAATAAGATATTGTAGTTGACCGTAACGGTGACGTGAGTCCAGGATCTTGGCCACTTCATACTCAACGCCTCGTTGAGTTTGGACTTTCGGAGTTGGAGGAAGTGAGGAATGAAACCGATTCAAGATCAGCGGTTTCAACAGGGAAACATGGAATGTCCTGGGTATTTTTAAGAAGGGAGGCAACTGGAGTCTGTAAGCAACAGGATTGATGACTTGTTCAATCTTGAAAGGACCGATATAGCGAGGTGCAAACTTCATACTGGGAACTCTTAACCTCAAATTCTTCGTGGATAACCATACCCGATCACCCACCTTGAGAGCAGGAACTGCTCGACGCTTCTTATCCGCAAACTTCTTGTACCTGAACGATGCCTTGAGCAGAGCTGATCGTACGCTCTTCCAGATATTGGCAAACTGATGCAAGGTGATATCCACTGCGGGAACAGAAGTTGCTGGAAGCGGTTGGAACTCAGGGACTTTAGGGTGGAATCCAAAGTTAGTGAAGAATGGTGTTGAAGCAGATGAAGAATGATACTGGTTGTTATGACAGAACTCGGCCCAGGGAAGTAATTGAACCCAGTCATCTTGAGAGGAGGACACATAGATGCGGAGGAAGGCCTCCAAGTCCTGATTCACCCTCTCGGTTTGACCATTGGTCTGAGGATGGTAAGCCGTGGAAAACTTTAGCTTGACTTGGAGGACTTGACATAAACTTCGCCAGAATTTGGCTGTGAATTGAACTCCTCGATCTGAGATAATTTCTTCAGGAAGACCGTGGAGTCGGAAGATCTCTTGTATGAATACTTGAGCCAACTTGGAAGCTGACGGAAGACCGGTGAGAGGAATGAAGTGTGCCATCTTGGTGAACCGGTCAACTACCACCCAGATGGTATTGAACTTGTTGCACATGGGTAAGTCTGTAATGAAATCCATCGACAAGTGGGTCCATGGTCGACGGGGAACGGATAGTGGAACCAGTTGCCCCGCAGGCGACTGGCGGGATACTTTATGTTGGGCACACTTTGGGCAAGATGCAATAAACTCCAAGACGTCCTTTTTCAGAGTTGGCCACCAATAGGACCTAGAGATAAACTCCAGGGTTTTTTGGATACCTGTATGTCCGGCAAAACGGGAAGCATGGGCCCAATGCATGAGCTTCTTCCTTAGCATCGGCTTCACAAAACTTTTCCCTGATGGGGGCGTAGAGTCCATCCCTACCGTGGAGAATGCCAACGGATTTATAATAGGATGCTTGTCTGAAGACTCTGACTCATTTTCTTGCTCCCATGAGCAGGAAAGGGCAACGGCCTTGCGATTCTGAGAGCCCGGACAGAACTGGAGTTTAAAGTCGAACCTGGAAAAGAAAAGTGCCCATCTGGCCTGACGAGGGTTGAGACATTGTGCGCCCTTCAGGTATAAAAGGTTCTTGTGGTCTGTAAGTATGGTGATTGAATGAGAAGCTCCCTCCAACAGATACCTCCACTCTTCTAGAGCGAGCTTGATGGCTAGCAACTCCTGGTCGCCAATGGCATAGTTGCGCTCAGCTGGGGAGAACTTCCGGGAGAAGAAACTGCAAGGGTGTAAATGGCCATCTTTAGCCCTCTGAGATAACACCGCTCCTACTCCAACGGAGGAGGCATCCACCTCTAAGATGAAAGGAGAGTCGATGTCAGGCTGTTTCAGAACAGGCGCAGAGATGAACCTTTGTTTTAAAAGATGAAATGCTTGCATGGCTTCTTCAGACCACTTGGACGGGTTAGCACCCTTCTTAGTGAAAGCAGTAATAGGCGCCACAATGGTGGAAAAGTCTCGTATAAACTTTCGGTAATAGTTGGCGAACCCCAAGAACCTCTGGACCCCTTTGAGGGTTAAGGGTATCGGCCAATTTTGGATTGCTTGTAGTTTCTCAGGATCCATCTCTAGTCCGGAACCGGACACAATGTACCCTAGAAACGGAATGGACTTGACTTCAAAGACGCATTTCTCTAATTTGCAATAGAGATGATTGACACGGAGACGGGACAGAACCTCTTTAACCCAAAAACGATGTTCCTCTAAATCGTTGGCAAAAATGAGGATATCGTCTAGATAGACCACGACATGACGGTATAGAATGTCTCTGAAGATCTCATTGACAAAATGCTGGAAGACAGCTGGAGCATTGCTCAATCCGAAGGGCATGACGAGGTACTCATAATGTCCGTCACGGGTGTTAAAGGCGGTCTTCCACTCGTCACCCTCACGGATCCGGATGAGATTGTATGCACCTCGCAAGTCCAGCTTTGTAAAGATGGTAGCTCCGCTAACTCTGTCAAAGAGCTCAGTAATCAGGGGTAAAGGATAACTGTTCTTGATGGTAATGTCGTTCAAACCTCTGTAGTCGATGCACGGCCGCAGACCACCATCTTTCTTTTTTACAAAAAAGAAGCCTGCGCCGGCTGGAGAAGAAGAAGGTCGAATGAACCCCTTTGCTAGGTTCTCTTTAATATATTCCTCCATAGAATGCGTCTCAGGCAGAGACAACGGATAAGTTCGGCCTCGAGGTGGAACCTTCCCTGGAACGAGATCAATCGGACAGTCCCATTCTCTATGAGGAGGAAGGATATCAGCAGAAGCTTTACTGAACACATCCGTGAAATCTTGATATGGAGGAGGTGGAACATCAGACGACCTGGGGGAGGAAGAACAGACAGGCAATACTTTAAACAAACATGTCTCAGCACAGGAGGAACCCCATGCCAGGATTTGCGTAGTCGTCCAATCAATTGTAGGATTGTGAAGACGGAGCCATGGAAGGCCCAGGACCACAGGATGTGTGGCTCTTGGAATCACTAAAAAAGAAATAAGTTCGGAATGAAGAACTCCCACTCTCAGACGAACTGGTAGAGTCCTTAAAGAAATAACTGCATCAAAAATTTTGCTGCCATCCACGGCAGTTAAAGAAATGGACGAAGGAAGTCTCTCGGTGGGTAGGGACCACCGTTTAACATAGGCTTCGGTAATAAAGTTCCCAGCTGCTCCGGAATCAAGGAGGGCAATGACGTTCCGATAACGTTGAGCAACTTGAAGCGAGACTGGGAGATTACAATCTTGAGGAGATGGAGAGGAGATCATTACTCCTAGCCGGCCCTCTCCTTGGCGAGCTAGGATTTGGAGTTTCCCGGACGTTTGGGACAGGCATTAATGGTGTGAGACGGAGCTGCACAATAGAGACAGAGAGACTCGGAGAAGCGTCTTCGGCGCTCAGCAGGAGTTAAACGGGAACGGCCAAGTTGCATGGGCTCATCTTTAGATGGTGACAGTTGACGAGGAGGAGGAGCAGAAGATTTTGGAGCAGATGATCTTCCACGCTCAGTTGTTCTCTCTCTGAAACGTAAATCAACTTTCGTGCAGAGTGAGATTAGCTCATCTAACTTAGAAGGTAAGTCTCTGGTAGCTAACTCATCTTTAATACGCTCAGATAAGCCATGCCAGAATGCAGCATACAGGGCCTCGTCGTTCCATGCCAGTTCGGATGCCAGGATCTGGAACTGTATCAGATATTGTCCTACAGTACGTGACCCCTGGCGTAAACGGAGAATCTCGGATGAAGCTGAGGTTACCCGGCCTGGCTCGTCGAAGATGCGCCTGAATGTTGACACGAAGGCAGTGTAGGAAGATAGCAGGGTGTCGGACCTCTCCCATAACGGTGATGCCCAATCAAGGGCTGAGCCACTGAGAAGAGAAATAATGTAGGCAATTTTTGTACGGTCACTGGGAAAATTGCCAGGTTGTAGCTCAAACTGAATCTCACACTGGTTGAGAAATCCCCTGCAGAATCTTGGAGATCCGTCAAATTTTGCTGGCGTTGGAAGATGAAGACGTGGAGCAGAAATGGGTAAGGTGGGTGGGGTTATAGCTGGAGTCACTGTGGTTGACGCACCAGACGCGCCTGATCCACGGAGAGTTGTCTGAATCCCATCCAGCCGAGTAGAGAGATCCTGGAGACAGCGGATGATGTGGCCCTGTGCAGCCTCCTGATGTTCTAGTCGGGCTGCCAGTTCTTGCATCGGCCTGGCCGCTTGATCCTGGTCTCCGGCTGGATTCATTAGGTCAGTGCTTACTGTCACAACTGAGGGCCTGAGCTGACGGGAGGCAGCCTCAGTTGTAGGGGCTGAGATGTACCGGAACCTGGGAGGTTGTATCAGACCCCTGGACATGTAAGTAACATGAATAATAACTGCCCGAAGGCGTGACCACGACAACTTGGATAAAAGTCAATGATGTTTATTATGACAACTCCGCAACACAGCAGCAATAAAAGAAAACGTAAAAAGTCAGCAAAGAATAAATACAGTTCCTGGGTACTACAGGATGGCAGGAGCCACAGGGCACTGGTAGTGTGAGATAGTTCTTATGATCTTCTAGATGGAAAGTCCTTACCAGGCCCGACTGTAGCAATGTAGATAACCCAGGATTGTGCCAGCTGGTGTTCCAGGAAAAGCTGGGTTGCTGAAGATAAAACAGCTGCTGTGGATACTGGCTGGAACCAGACTGTTGTTAGTACGGAGTGGATACTGGCTGGAACCAGTTAAATAATAAATGAACTTGGGCGCGATGAAATATGAACTGAAATGTAGAACTTGAGAGCGGAGAAATAATAATACCGGTGGAGAGTGGTAAAGTGTAGAAAGGACACCGGCCCTTTAAGAGAAGCTGTACTCTGCTGGAAGCTGAGCTGGAAGCAGGTAAGGCTGTAGCTGGAAACAGATGAATCCACAATGGGTTGGAGAGTCAGGCTACACCGCAGGTGGAATGCTGGTGCGGGTCTCTATGGTGGAAGTCTTGAGACAGGAGCTGGAACCTGGAAGACAATCACAGGAGAGAGACAAACAGGAACTAGGTTTGACAACCAAAGCACTGACGCCTTCCTTGCTCAGGCACAGTGTATTTATACCTGCAGCAAGGAAGGGATTGGCTAGGCAATTATGCAGATTATCAATACTGAGAACAGATTGGTGGAAATGATCAGCTGACAGAATCCAAGATGGCTGCGCCCATGCAGACACTTGGAGGGAAGTTTGGTTTGTAATCCATGTGGTAATGAAAACAGTAATGGCGGCGCCGGCCACCGGAGACAGGAGGCGCCAGGCTGACAGATGCACATCCAACCACGCGGACACAGCGGAGGCCGCGGCTGACGTAATCGCCACTCAGACACTCTGCATGCAGAAGTTCAGGGACGGCGGCGGAGGCCGCGGGAGACGCCATGCCAGGTGTAATATGGCGTTTACTGTGACAGCGTCCCAGAGTGACAGGAGAGGATACAGGAATGTACACATCAGGATAACAGATGGGATCCGGTCCTGGAGCGCTGAGCCAGCCTTAGGAGGCATCTGATGGGTAAGAAATGGCGTCCAGATACCCGGATCGTGACACAAAACAGGTATCGGTGCATCACTGCACGAGGGTTCTGGGAAAGATGGTAGCTTCTTACAAAGCAATTCCCTTCGGCAAGTTCCATGCCAGAATCTTTCAGTGGGACCTGTTGGACAAATGGTCCGGATCGCATCTTCAGATGCATCGCTTAATAACCCTGTCTCCAAGAACCAGGGTGTCTCTACTGTGGTGGCTGCAGAGTGCCCATCTTCTAGAGGGCCGCAGGTTCGGCATACAGGACTGGGTCCTGGTGACCACGGATGCCAGCCTTCGAGGCTGGGGGGCAGTCACACGGGGAAGAAACTTCCAAGGACTATGGTCGAGTCAGGAGACTTCCCTTCACATAAATATTCTGGAACTAAGGGCCATTTACAATGCCCTAAGTCAAGCAAAATCCCTGCTCCTACACCAGCCGGTGCTGATCCAGTCAGACAACATCACGGCAGTCGCCCATGTAAATCGACAGGGCGGCACAAGAAGCAGGATGGCAATGGCAGAAGCCACAAGAATTCTCCGATGGGCGGAGAATCATGTACTAGCACTGTCAGCAGTGTTCATTCCGGGAGTGGACAACTGGGAAGCAGACTTCCTCAGCAGACACGACCTCCACCCGGGAGAGTGGGGACTTCATCCAGAAGTCTTCCAGATGCTGGTAAACCGTTGGGAAAAACCACAGGTGGACATGATGGCGTCCCGCCTCAACAAAAAGTTAAAAAGATATTGCGCCAGGTCAAGGGACCCTAAGGCGATAGCTGTGGACGCTCTAGTGACACCGTGGGTGTACCAGTCGGTTTATGTGTTCCCTCCTCTGCCTCTCATACTGTGTCACGATCCGGGTATCTGGACGCCATTACTTACCCTTCAGATGCCTCCTAAGGCGGGCTCAGCGTTCCAGGACCGGATTCCGCTGTTCCTGAGTTTCCACATGCAGAGTGGTCTTTTCATCAGCCGCGGCCTCCGCTGTGCCCGCGTGGTTAAATGTGCATCTATCAGCCTGGCGTCTCCTGTCTCCAGTGGCCGGCGCCGCCATTACTGTTTCCCAGACCACATGGATTACAAACCAAACTTCCCTCCAAGTGTCTGCATGGGCGCAGCCATCTTGGATTCTGTCATCTGATCATTTCCACCAATCTGCTGTCTGTGTTGTTGATTTGCATAATTGCCTAGCCAACCCCTTCCTTGCTGCAGGTATAAGTAAGCTGTACCTGAGCAAGGAAGACGTCAGTGCTTTGGTTGTCAAACCTAGTTCCTGTTTGTCTCTCTTCTATGATTGTCTTCCAGGTTCCAGCTCCTGTCTCAAGACTTCCACCATAGAGACCCGCACCAGCATTCCACCTGCGGTGTAGCCTGACTCTCCAATCCATTGTGGATTCATCTGTTTCCAGCTACAACACTACCTGCTTCCAGCCTCAGCTTCCAGCAGAGTACAGCTTCCCTTAAAGGGCCGGTGTCCTTTCTACACTTTACCACTCTCCACCGGAATTATTATTTCTCCGCTCTCAAGTTCTACATTTCAGTTCACATTTCATCGCTCCCAAAGTTCATTTATTATTTAACTGGTTCCAGCCAGTATCCACTCCGTGCTAACAACAGTCTGGTTCCAGCCAGTATCCACAGCAGCTGTTTTACCTTCAGCAACCCAGCTCTTCCTGGAACACCAGCTGGTACAATCCTGGGTTATCTCCATTGCTACAGCCGGGCCTGGTAAGGACTTTCCATCTAGAAGATCATAAGAACTATCTCACACTACCAGTGCCCTGTGGCTCCTGCCATGCTGTAGTACTCAGGAACTGTATTTATTCTTTGCTGACTTTTACGTTTTCTTTTATTGCTGCTGTGATGCGGAGTTGTCATAATAAACATCATTGACTTTTATCTAAGTTGTCGTGGTCACGCCTTCGGGCAGTTATTATTCATGTTACTTACATGTCCAGGGGTCTGATACAACCTCCCAGGTTCCGGTACATCTCAGCCCCTACAACTGAGGCTGCCTCCCGTCAGCTCAGGCCCTCAGTTGTGACAGTAAGCACTGACCTAATGAATCCAGCCGGAGACCAGGATCAAGCGGCCAGGCCGATGCAAGAACTGGCAGCCCGACTAGAACATCAGGAGGCTGCACAGGGCCACATCATCCGCTGTCTCCAGGATCTCTCTACTCGGCTGGATGGGATTCAGACAACTCTCCGTGGATCAGGCGCGTCTGGTGCGTCAACCACAGTGACTCCAGCTATAACCCCACCCACCTTACCCATTTCTGCTCCACGTCTTCATCTTCCAACGCCAGCAAAATTTGACGGATCTCCAAGATTCTGCAGGGGATTTCTCAACCAGTGTGAGATTCAGTTTGAGCTACAACCTGGCAATTTTCCCAGTGACCGTACAAAAATTGCCTACATTATTTCTCTTCTCAGTGGCTCAGCCCTTGATTGGGCATCACCGTTATGGGAGAGGTCCGACACCCTGCTATCTTCTTACACTGCATTTGTGTCAACATTCAGGCGCATCTTCGACGAGCCAGGCCGGGTAACTTCAGCTTCGTCTGAGATTCTCCGTTTACGCCAGGAATCACGTACTGTAGGACAATATCTTATACAGTTCCAGATCCTGGCATCCGAACTGGCATGGAACGACGAGGCCCTGTATGCTGCATTCTGGCATGGTTTATCCGAGCGTATTAAAGATGAGTTAGCTACCAGAGACTTACCCTCCAAGTTAGATGAGCTAATCTCACTTTGTACGAAAGTTGACTTACGTTTCAGAGAGAGAGCAACTGAGCGTGGAAGATCATCTGCTCCAAAATCTTCTACTCCTCCTCCTCGCCAACTGTCACCAACTACAGATGAACCCATGCAAATTGGCCGTTCCCGTTTAACTCCTGCTGAGCGCCGAAGACGTCTCTCCGAGTTTCTCTGTCTGTATTGTGCAGCTCCGTCTCACACCATTAATGCCTGTCCCAAACGTCCGGGAAACTCCAAACCCTAGCTCGCCAAGGAGAGGGCCGGCTAGGAGTAATGATCTCCTCTCCATCTCCTCAAGATTGTAACCTCCCAGTCTCGCTTCAAGTTGCTCAACGTTATCAGAACGTCATTGCCCTCCTGGATTCCGGAGCAGCTGGGAACTTTATTACTGAAGCCTATGTTAAACGGTGGTCCCTACCCACCGAGAGACTTCCTTCGTCCTTTTCCATAACTGCTGTGGATGGCAGTAAAATTTTTGATACAGTTATTTCTCTAAGGACTCTACCAGTTCGTCTGAGAGTGGGAGTTCTTCATTCCGAACTTATTTCATTTTTAGTGATTCCAAGAGCCACACATCCTGTGGTCCTGGGCCTTCCATGGCTCCGTCTTCACAATCCTACAATTGATTGGACGACTACGCAAATCCTGGCATGGGGTTCCTCCTGTACTAAGACATGTTTGTTTAAAGTGTTGCCTGTCTGTTCTTCCTCCCCCAGGTCGTCTGATGTTCCACCTCCTCCATATCAAGATTTCACGGATGTGTTCAGTAAAGCTTCTGCTGATATCCTTCCTCCTCATAGAGAATGGGACTGCCCGATTGATCTCGTTCCAGGGAAGGTTCCACCTCGAGGCCGAACTTATCCGTTGTCTCTCCCCGAGACACATTCTATGGAGGAATACATTAAAGAGAACCTAGCAAAGGGGTTCATTCGACCTTCTTCTTCTCCAGCCGGCGCAGGCTTCTTTTTTGTAAAGAAGAAAGATGGTGGTCTGCGGCCGTGCATCGACTACAGAGGTTTGAACGACATTACCATCAAGAACCGCTATCCTTTACCCCTGATTACTGAGCTCTTTGACAGAGTTAGCGGAGCTACCATCTTTACAAAGCTGGACCTGAGAGGTGCATACAATCTCATCCGGATCCGTGAGGGTGACGAGTGGAAGACCGCATTTAACACCCGTGACGGACATTATGAGTACCTCGTCATGCCCTTCGGATTGAGCAATGCTCCAGCTGTCTTCCAGCATTTCGTCAATGAGATCTTCAGAGACATTCTATACCGTCATGTCGTGGTCTATCTAGATGATATCCTCATTTTTGCCAACGATTTAGAGGAACATCGTTTCTGGGTAAAGGAGGTTCTGTCCCGTCTCCGTGTCAATCATCTCTACTGCAAATTAGAGAAATGCGTCTTTGAAGTCAAGTCCATTCCGTTTCTAGGGTACATTGTGTCCGGTACCGGACTAGAGATGGATCCTGAGAAACTACAAGCAATCCAGAATTGGCCGGTACCCTTAACCCTCAAAGGGGTCCAGAGGTTCTTAGGGTTCGCCAATTATTACCGAAAGTTTATACGAGACTTTTCCACCATTGTGGCGCCTATTACTGCTTTCACCAAGAAGGGTGCTAACCCGTCCAAGTGGTCTGAAGAAGCCATGCAAGCTTTTCATCTTTTAAAACAGAGGTTCATCTCTGCACCTGTCCTGAAACAGCCTGACATTGACTCTCCTTTCATCTTAGAGGTGGATGCCTCCTCCGTTGGAGTAGGAGCGGTGTTATCTCAGAGGGCTAAAGATGGTCATTTACATCCTTGCAGTTTCTTCTCACGGAAGTTCTCCCCAGCGGAGCGCAACTATGCCATTGGCGACCAGGAGTTGCTAGCCATCAAGCTCGCTCTAGAGGAGTGGAGATATCTGTTGGAGGGAGCTTCTCATTCAATCACCATCCTTACAGACCACAAGAACCTTCTATATCTAAAAGGCGCACAATGTCTCAACCCTCGTCAGGCCAGATGGGCACTTTTCTTTTCCAGGTTCGACTTTAAACTCCAGTTCTGTCCGGGCTCTCAGAATCGCAAGGCCGATGCCCTTTCCCGCTCATGGGAGCAAGAAAATGAGTCAGAGTCTTCAGACAAGCATCCTATTATAAATCCGTTGGCATTCTCCACGGTAGGGATGGACTCTACGCCCCCATCAGGGAAAAGTTTTGTGAAGCCGACACTAAGGAAGAAGCTCATGCATTGGGCCCATGCTTCCCGTTTTGCCGGACATACAGGTATCCAAAAAACCCTGGAGTTTATCTCTAGGTCCTATTGGTGGCCAACTCTGAAAAAGGACGTTTTGGAGTTTATTGCATCTTGCCCAAAGTGTGCTCAACATAAAGTATCCCGCCAGTCGCCTGCGGGGCAACTGGTTCCACTATCTGTTCCCCGTCGACCATGGACCCATTTGTCGATGGATTTTATTACAGATTTGCCCATGTGCAACAAGTTCAATACCATCTGGGTGGTAGTTGACCGGTTCACCAAGATGGCACACTTCATTCCTCTCACCGGTCTTCCGTCAGCTTCCAAGTTGGCTCAAGTATTCATACAAGAGATCTTCCGACTCCACGGTCTTCCAGAAGAAATTATCTCAGATCGAGGAGTTCAATTCACAGCCAAATTCTGGCGAAGTTTATGTCAAGTCCTCCAAGTCAAGTTAAAGTTTTCCACGGCTTACCATCCTCAGACCAATGGTCAAACTGAGAGGGTGAATCAGGACTTGGAGGCCTTCCTCCGCATCTATGTGTCCTCCTCTCAAGATGACTGGGTTCAATTACTTCCCTGGGCCGAGTTCTGTCATAACAACCAGTATCATTCTTCATCTTCCTCAACACCATTCTTCACCAACTTTGGATTCCACCCTAAAGTCCCTGAGTTCCAACCGCTTCCAGCAACTTCTGTTCCCGCAGTGGATATCACCTTGCATCAGTTTGCCAATATCTGGAAGAGCGTACGATCAGCTCTGCTCAAGGCATCGTTCAGGTACAAGAAGTTTGCGGATAAGAAGCGTCGAGCAGTTCCTGCTCTCAAGGTGGGTGATCGGGTATGGTTATCCACGAAGAATTTGAGGTTAAGAGTTCCCAGTATGAAGTTTGCACCTCGCTACATCGGTCCTTTTAAAATTGATCAAGTCATCAATCCTGTTGCTTACAGACTCCAGTTACCTCCCTTCTTAAAAATACCCAGGACATTCCATGTTTCCCTGTTGAAACCGCTAATCTTGAATCGGTTTCATTCCTCACTTCCACCAACTCCGAAAGTCCAAACTCAACGAGGCGTTGAGTATGAAGTGGCCAAGATCCTGGACTCACGTCACCGTTACGGTCAACTTCAGTATCTCATTGACTGGAAGGGCTATGGTCCTGAAGAACGCTCTTGGACCAATGCCTCTGACGTCCATGCTCCTGCCTTGGTCCGAAATTTCCACGCAAAGTTTCCTTTAAAGCCTAAGAAGTGTCCTGGGGCCACTCCTAAAGGGGGGGGTGCTGTCACGATCCGGGTATCTGGACGCCATTACTTACCCTTCAGATGCCTCCTAAGGCGGGCTCAGCGTTCCAGGACCGGATTCCGCTGTTCCTGAGTTTCCACATGCAGAGTGGTCTTTTCATCAGCCGCGGCCTCCGCTGTGCCCGCGTGGTTAAATGTGCATCTATCAGCCTGGCGTCTCCTGTCTCCAGTGGCCGGCGCCGCCATTACTGTTTCCCAGACCACATGGATTACAAACCAAACTTCCCTCCAAGTGTCTGCATGGGCGCAGCCATCTTGGATTCTGTCATCTGATCATTTCCACCAATCTGCTGTCTGTGTTGTTGATTTGCATAATTGCCTAGCCAACCCCTTCCTTGCTGCAGGTATAAGTAAGCTGTACCTGAGCAAGGAAGACGTCAGTGCTTTGGTTGTCAAACCTAGTTCCTGTTTGTCTCTCTTCTATGATTGTCTTCCAGGTTCCAGCTCCTGTCTCAAGACTTCCACCATAGAGACCCGCACCAGCATTCCACCTGCGGTGTAGCCTGACTCTCCAATCCATTGTGGATTCATCTGTTTCCAGCTACAACACTACCTGCTTCCAGCCTCAGCTTCCAGCAGAGTACAGCTTCCCTTAAAGGGCCGGTGTCCTTTCTACACTTTACCACTCTCCACCGGAATTATTATTTCTCCGCTCTCAAGTTCTACATTTCAGTTCACATTTCATCGCTCCCAAAGTTCATTTATTATTTAACTGGTTCCAGCCAGTATCCACTCCGTGCTAACAACAGTCTGGTTCCAGCCAGTATCCACAGCAGCTGTTTTACCTTCAGCAACCCAGCTCTTCCTGGAACACCAGCTGGTACAATCCTGGGTTATCTCCATTGCTACAGCCGGGCCTGGTAAGGACTTTCCATCTAGAAGATCATAAGAACTATCTCACACTACCAGTGCCCTGTGGCTCCTGCCATGCTGTAGTACTCAGGAACTGTATTTATTCTTTGCTGACTTTTACGTTTTCTTTTATTGCTGCTGTGATGCGGAGTTGTCATAATAAACATCATTGACTTTTATCTAAGTTGTCGTGGTCACGCCTTCGGGCAGTTATTATTCATGTTACTTACATGTCCAGGGGTCTGATACAACCTCCCAGGTTCCGGTACATCTCAGCCCCTACAACTGAGGCTGCCTCCCGTCAGCTCAGGCCCTCAGTTGTGACATACTGAAGGTATTGAGAATAATAAGAAGGCGAGGAGTAAACACAATTCTCGTGGTTCCGGATTGGCCAAGACGAGCGTGGTACCCGGAACTTCAAGAGATGATCTCAGAGGACCCCTGGCCTCTGCCGCTCAGACAAGACCTGCTACAGCAGGGGCCCTGTCTGTTCCAAGACTTACCGCGGCTGCGTTTGACGGCATGGCGGTTGAACGCCGGATCCTGAAGGAAAAAGGTATTCCGGAAGAAGTCATTCCTACGCTTATTAAAGCCAGGAAAGATGTTACGGCAAATCATTATCACCGCATATGGCGGAAATATGTTGCATGGTGCGAGGCCGAAAAGGCCCCAACAGAGGAATTTCAACTAGGTCGATTTCTGCATTTCCTGCAAGCAGGAGTGAATATGGGCCTAAAACTAGGCTCCATTAAAGTACAGATCTCGGCTCTGTCGATTTTCTTTCAAAAAGAACTAGCTTCAGTACCTGAAGTTCAGACGTTTGTGAAAGGAGTGCTGCATATTCAGCCCCCGTTTGTGCCTCCTGTGGCACCTTGGGATCTCAACGTGGTGTTGAGTTTCTTAAAATCACATTGGTTTGAGCCACTAAAAACCGTGGATCTGAAATATCTCACGTGGAAAGTGGTCATGTTATTGGCCTTGGCTTCGGCCAGGCGAGTGTCAGAATTGACGGCTTTATCATGTAAAAGCCCTTATCTGATTTTCCATATGGATAGGGCAGAATTGAGGACTCGTCCCCAGTTTCTCCCTAAGGTGGTGTCAGCGTTTCACCTGAACCAGCCTATTGTGGTGCCTGCGGCTACTAGGGATTTGGAGGACTCCAAGTTGCTAGACGTTGTCAGGGCCCTGAAAATATATGTTTCCAGGGCGGCTGAAGTCAGAAAATCTGACTCGCTGTTTATCCTGTATGCACCCAACAAGCTGGGTGCTCCTGCTTCTAAGCAGACTATTGCTCGCTGGATTTGTAGTACAATTCAGCTTGCACATTCTGTGGCAGGCCTGCCACAGCCAAAATCTGTAAATGCCCATTCCACAAGGAAGGTGGGCTCATCTTGGGCGGCTGCCCGAGGGGTCTCGGCTTTACAACTTTGCCGAGCTGCTACTTGGTCAGGGGCAAACACGTTTGCAAAATTTTACAAATTTGATACCCTGGCTGAGGAGGACCTGGAGTTCTCTCATTCGGTGCTGCAGAGTCACCCGCACTCTCCCGCCCGTTTGGGAGCTTTGGTATAATCCCCATGGTCCTTACGGAGTTCCCAGCATCCACTAGGACGTCAGAGAAAATAAGAATTTACTCACCGGTAATTCTATTTCTCGTAGTCCGTAGTGGATGCTGGGCGCCCATCCCAAGTGCGGATTGTCTGCAATACTTGTAAATAGTTATTGTTAACTAAAGGGTTATTGTTGAGCCATCTGTTGAGAGGCTCTGTTGTTTTCATGCTGTAAAACTTACATCTTACCCGGGATTCGAAATCCTTCCTTATTATGTCAGCTCGTCCGGGCACAGTGTCCTAACTGAGGCTTGGAGGAGGGTCATAGTGGGAGGAGCCAGTGCACACCAGGTAGTCATAATTCTTTCTAGAGTGCCCAGCCTCCTTCGGAGCCCGCTATTCCCCATGGTCCTTACGGAGTTCCCAGCATCCACTACGGACTACGAGAAATAGAATTACCGGTGAGTAAATTCTTATTTTATCAATTCATGTGATGTTGGTAAACTCTCTACCATCTATTAGATAATTTTGCCTTCTGCATGGGAATTTATTGATAACAATACACTTATCTGAGATTCACTGGGATCGGTGATTATACGTGGGAATATCATACTGTCGTTCGCACTCATTGTACCCAGCTATTGATAGGGGTAACTTCCTGACAGCACTAAGTTGATTTTGCATAAGGTCATAGAACCTATCATTACCGTATATAATATATTAGATATTGCACAACACATTGGAGTGAGAGAGTGTGTTTTTTAATATTTATGTTACACTGTGTCTTGCACTTGTCTAGATTTATTTTAATATTTCACAGTTATTGTTTTTTTTAAATTCGAATGAATTAAAAGTTACATTTTAAGAGAGTGTTTATTTAACTTCAGTGCGCCACCCACAGTCCAATTCTTTCCCCTTCCTTCAAAACTGTACAGCCGATACGTCTGTGAACTCTGTCGTTCACAGACGTATCGCGACAGCCGCGCTGCACAGCCGACAGCCAATATATCTACCGATATATTGGTGTGTCGCTGTGTGTGTACGGGTGGTCGGCCGACCGCCCGTACACATGCTGCGGCGGCCGGTGGTGATTGACAGCTGAACTGGGCAGGCGTGTGTACATGCCCGCCCAGTTTATGACGTCAAGTCCCCGACGGATCGGGCAGTGTGTATGCTCAACACACTGCCCAATCCGTCCACAGATATCAATTGATCGGCATATATATCTACCAGTGTGTACCCACCTTAATAGAGAGGAAAAAACAGACACCCAACTGACATTTCAAACATTTAAATTCCCCCCCAAATTTCTTAAGAACTGACTTCCATGGGTTTATTTACTCATTTTGAAACATCAATTATTTTAAGAGCAAAACACAGCACAGCATGTTTGCTATTCACATAATGGGGGTAATTCTGAGTTGATCGTAGCAGCAAGTTTGTTAGCAGTTGGGCAAAACCATGTGCACTGCAGGGGAGGCAGATATAACATTTGCAGAGAGAGTTAGATTTGGGTGGGTTATTTTGTTTCTGTGCAGGGTAAATACTGGCTGCTTTATTTTTACACTGCAATTTAGATTTCAGTTTGAATACACCCATACTTACCTACTTTTCTTCTCTCCTCTCCGGGAGATACTCGGAGAGGAGAAGCAGGTGGGTGGCGACGGAGGCGGGGCCGGGTCAATGGCGTCATCAGGCCCCGCCCACTGCACAAGCAAATACCGTGTTTGGGCGGTATTTGCATATGGGCGGGGCTTCAATGACGCGATTAGCATATAATCGCGTCATTAAGCCCTGCCCCCTCCGCCGGGTCCTCGATTCAGCGCTGTTTAGCTCCCCATTCTGCCCACTTTCCTAGTAAGTGGGCAGAATGCGGGAGGGGTGCCCACTCTTCCGGGGCTGCGGGGGCCTACCCGAGAAACCGGGTGTCTCCTGCAGAATCCGGGAGAGTAGGCAAGTCTGAATACACCCCACCCAAATCTAACTTTCTCTGCACATTGATATCTGTCCCTCCTGCAGTGCACATGGTTTTGCCCAACT
The DNA here is from genome assembly GCF_028390025.1 of Pseudophryne corroboree. Lineage (NCBI taxonomy): Eukaryota > Metazoa > Chordata > Amphibia > Anura > Myobatrachidae > Pseudophryne > Pseudophryne corroboree. The sequence continues at coordinate 200,733,902 of NC_086447.1, read as the reverse complement.
GCTAACAAATTTGTTGCTGCGATCAACTCAGAATTAAGCCCAATAGATGTTTTACATTTGAGACTGAACACACCAAGGGGGTAATTCTGAGTTGATCGCAGCAGCAAGTTTGTTAGCAATTGGGCAAAACCATGTGCACTGCAGGTGTGACAGATATAACATTTGCAGAGAGAGTTAGATTTGGGTGGGTTATTTTGTTTCTGTGCAGGGTAAATACTGGCTGCTTTATTTTTACACTGCAAGTTAGATTTCAGTTTGAATACACCCCACCCAAATCTAAAGGTGTGTACACACAGTGAGATTCGGACTTAACCAATTCTCACTGGCCAGGTCGGCACTTAGCCAGTATCGCAAGCACATAATGAGTATGCTTGCGATCCTGGTACTGTGTGATTTTGGCTAAGTGTCAATCTTGACTATCTCTTCTATAGAGCTAGTCAAGATTGACTTGCCTGCACAGTCTATTTTTTCTGCCGATGCCGACCGCGCGGGCCGCGCATCGGCATCGGATCGGGATCGCAAGGTGACTGTCACCTTGCGATCTGCACTATCTTTTCTTCCGATTCTGACTATATAGTCAGAATCGGAAGAAAATATCTCACCGTGTGTACACACCTTAACTCTCTCTGCACATGTTATATCTGCACCCCCTGCTGTGCATATGGTTTTGCCCAACTGCTAACAAATTTGCTGCTGCGATCAACTCAGAATTAGGCCCCAAGAAGCGGTGGTAATTAATGTAATCATGAAGTGAATAAAATCAACTGTTTATCTCCTTGGTTACAGATTTGACTAAAGAAGGTCAGATCATAAAAAGATTCAGTCTACTAAATGACAGTTACAACGCACTTCATTTCTAATTGTTCAACAGGAAAATTCAGTAGTCCAATTTCATATATCAGAAGTTATTCCAGTAAACTGTTGCAGGTAGCATAGTGAGACAACACAGTTTTTGAGCGAAGTAACCCGTTAAAATAATGATGGGATAATCTGCCATAATTTGACTGATAGCTGTTAAGAAAACCACTGCTTTAACATTTATGTGGGGTTTGCCTACATATAATGGACGTAGGCTACATGCACATGCAAGCTGCAAATATACTGAATAGTTTTCCTGTAGGTCAGTATCACCAAAATAACAATGAACTAATGTAAAATAAAAAGACTGAGGCTTTCAGTGAGCCTCAGGTGCTGTGGAGTCACGGTAGATGCTAGAATCAAGTGGGCTAAGGGACCTTTTCCGTCTGGGGGAGGAGTTACGACACAAGGGGGAGGAACTAGGCCAGCGGGATAGTTCCTCTACTATCCACGCCACCAACTATTACCTTTAGTAATCAGGTGGCGAGCCGGCGAGCCACCGAGCCCGAAGCGTGGCGAGCGTACTTTTCGGGTACCCTGTTCGCCCGTAGCTCCTCCCCTGGTGACGTGTCTCCTCCCCTAGATACGTCAGAAGGTCCCTTCTCCCACTCCGAAATAGAATCACCGTGGAGTCACTGGTGGATGCATAAAGCAACTACAGTTCCCAGAAGCCCATGCGCACAAGCCCTTCCCCAAGTCTCTATTCGTTGGCCACTTTCTGTTAGTCCGCCGCCGCTGATTGGCTTAGCCAGACGCTTCCGGAAACCTGGGAAAAGAGCATACTAGCTATGGCGCACGGCGGGGGAGAGGTGCAAGACATGGAAGGTAGGGTGGAGAATCCGGTTACTTGCTTCTCATCTCGTTTGGATGCAGAAAGAAACGTATAACGTGTATAAGGAAGGCTCATAGATTTACGTAACTACAAATCCCAGCATACCTGCACAGGGCTTGCTGGGATTAGCAGTTACATTACAGGGATTCGCCTGTAATATAAACACTGAAGGGTGGGTTGACAGGTATATCAGTGATACGTTATATACGCAGTTTGTGTTTTCGGATCTCTTGTGGTAATGGCCGGCTAGTCTCGGCATTATTACTGGGAGGTTAATAAAGGAAATCCTCTTATTAACCATCCTCTGCTAGAAAGGAAGTCTATCACTGATGTCAAATGGGAGATCTCTGATTCTTTAAACATGTGAAAAGGCTGATTTATTCAATGCATGGAAATAGGAATATATATATATATATATATATATATATATATATATATATATATATATATTCTTTACTATTTATAATACGTTGCTCACACCACCGTGGTACCTTTATTACTGTAATTAGGTAGGTGTGCTGTACTTTATATAATTTTAACATTTGATTTCATTTGAGTTGATAAAAGGAGAGAATCTGACGAGTCCGCAGATGATGAGGTCAAGGAGAAGCACGTGGTACTCGATGGCGGTATCCAGAATGGTGAAGAGCCTGCAGGTACCATTCTTGGTGCTTCATTATACATTTCAGGGTTATGTGGCAAGTAAAGACTTCAAACTCTGACTCATAAGCTAGCAAGTGCCTTAGTGGTGTGCCTGGTGACAAAGGATTGTGTCTGGCCTATCTACGCCAATGATGCTCAGATACACCTTACTTGACCTGTCAGCCTCCAGCTTCTCGTGTCTCTTACTGCCTCTCTGTCATCTCATCCTGAATATTCAGCGCTTTCTCAAACTAATGGGCCCTACACACTTGCCGATCCGCCGCCGAGCTGTCCGACGGCGGATACGGGCGACCCGGCGTCAGAGGGGAGGTGACGGGGGAAGTGAAGTTTCTTCACTCCCCCGTCACCCGGCTCCATAGCCCTGCATGCTAATATGGATGAGATTGTCCATATTGGCCTGCATGCATAAGCGAACCGGCACCAACGATTAACGAGCGTGGGGCCGCGCATCGTTAATCGTTGGTGCTTACACACTGCAGGATATGAACGAGTTCTCGTTCATTAATGAACGAGAACGTTCATATCGTGCAGTGAGTTCTGTAAGTGTGTAGGGCCCATAAGCATAACCAAAGCCAAACTCATTCCAGGGCCCTCTCATCTCCCATGATTTTTATTTTTGAATTAATATCTCCCTTGCCCTTCCAGGGTCCTCTGAGCTGTCCTTCTTTTGATAATATCTTTGTTGCTGCTATATCTAATCTGCCTGGGTATTATCCTCCACTAATAAACTCACTCCTGCGTTTTTCTCACCCCTGATGCCACCAATGTACTCATCCATGCACTCGTCATCTCCCACCACAAACCACTATAACCACCTCATCTCAGTCCCCTGTTCTTGCCTTTCTTCTCTTCAATCTATCGTGAGCACTGCTGTACATCTAATTCTCCTTTATCAGCATTAGCACCTACTCTCTGGAGCCTTCTTCACTAGTTCCTTTTCCCTTTAAGAGGCCCTTGAAGATTACTCAATCTTTCTTAAAACCTGTAACTTACCTCTCCCCTCCTACAAATGTAATGGCCCCCATACAGCTAAGTTCCGATTCCCCAACTAGCCGGAACCGCAGACCAGAGGCCGTTAATGACCGGCGATCCGCCAGGGAAATTAAACATGTTTAAAATGCCAGATTTGCCGATCCCAAATGTTTTTTGATCGGGGGTTTTGGATTTTTAAACATGTTTAAAATTGGCTGATTTCCCCAATCTGGCCATTAGGGGGGATTGGCAAATAGCAGCAATATGTCACTGAAGAACAGTGTGGGGGCAAGCCCATGCCCCCTCCATTCTTCCACAGTTCTCCCCTTTTCTATACAACTAAAGAGACCTTTTCCCCACACCAGACTCATCTCAGCATTTATTACTTGTACACGGTACTGACATACTGGTTAGGGAAACATGCAGAGGATCAATTCTCCAATTGCAGTGATTCAATAGCACATTTTCCTGCATTAGACTTCACGAGGGGTGATGCTAGGCTTCCTGTCATCCGGGGCACAGATTATACCAAGCATCGCACTGGCCGCCATATAATGCGTAGAGCATCTCAGTGCCTGTCATGTCATACGCAGATGTTAATATAAGCTCGCACACACATTAATACACCCCCCACATCCACAAACAATAGTCATTCACACACACCTCTCTCCAAGACAGAACAATTACAGCCCTGCCCATAATATAAATATATATAGATCCCGTCCGCCGTAATGCCGGCAGCGTGGCGAGCACTAGAAAGCCTCTTGTGGGCTAGCTGCGCTGCTGGCACGGTGGCTCGCTGCGTTCGCCACAGGTTCTATTCCTCCTATATGGGTGACGTGGACACCCACAGAGGGAGTATAGCCTGTGTCGCTGGTATTCCTACGGCGGCATTTAACCGCCAGTTGGGATTCTGGCATCAGCATTGTGACCGCCGGGATCCCGACTAGCGGTATTTTAACCGCTTCCCAGTAGGGTAGCTCAGAGTTTCCATTATTACCTAGTTTGGGACATGTAGTAAAATGTGTATATCGTATTGTATGTATCAGTAGCACACGGCATCGTATTTACATTAGTATGCTTATGTTCAGACGACTCAGAGACACCAGTGAACTTGGAGATGATCAGCCTGGACCCTGAAGCTGAGGTAATAAGGAGCTGCCTGCATTACTTTTTATTTTTCCACCTGCCTATGGGCCTTTTTGTTATTCCCGCAGTTGTCCAATGGTGGGAGAACTGCAGATACGCTGGAGCTGCAGGGCGCATGTGCTGCAATGCAGCTGTGGCTCCGGTTGTAGTGTCAGGGATGCTGCGGCCTGATTGACAGGCTGTGTCCGTTAGGGGGTGGGGAAGGTGCTCATTTCAGAAAAGGGGGTGTGTCTTCTTCAAACACATCGTCGGATGAGAAAATTCTGTGTTGGAATATTATAAGTATGTTTGGAGTAGGGGTTCCGGTAAGTTGCATGGGGTCTCCATTCCGCACTGTTTAAACTCAGTGGTACAAGTTTGTCCTGCAGAGTTGCAGGCAAGTCCATTTCAGACCTGGTCCTGCAGGTCTTTTAGCACTGGGCATGTTCTGGAGCTGAGCGCACGATTCCGAGGTGCGACTCCACTTGTAGCAAAATAAGTGTAACCAGACAGAATGTGGTTAAATGTATTGTGGACATGTCAGATTTTTGGGCTGTTTTGTGTTGTGCGTAGTTCCCTTGTACCAGGAATAGGGTAAATACGCTAATAATAATGAGGGCTATCAAACATATGGGTAGGGGCAGTGCGGGCACAAAGATGTGAATATCCGCATTTATATCCGCGCACTCGAGATGAATGTAATTACTCCCTTTGCTGTTTTGCACAATACTTGGACATTTATACTTGGTGTGTACATTGGTTGTAATGGACAACTGTTCCACTGGCCCACTTCACCAGTCTTTTCACTGCTTGATACATCTACTCCCCCCATCCCCCATGTGGACATTAATGTATTATAAGATTAATGTCTCGGAAGATTATCACGTCCGAAAAATGTATGCTAAGTGTCTTCCTGTGGCTTGGGTACAGCTCGAGGCCAATTATTTTACTTATCGTTAATTCTGTAACTTGTAGCCCACACTGTTGGGTATTTGTAGTTCACCTTTGTTATAACCTTGTATCTCTTTTATCAGGAAGTTGACTTAAACCACATGCGGATAGGATTGATTCAAGGTTTTGAGGTGCTCAAAAAAGTAAAGGTAGGTGCAAAGTGTCTATTTTAATTTTTGTATGTTCATTTTCTTCTTTCTATTCTACACATGCATGTGCAAATGAAACTGCACCTTCTTTATTTCACTTTGTCCCCATGATTGGTATATAATGTGATGATATACCAAATCTGTCCTGCTAATATCTAATTTCTCATGTGATTGTCCTTTCAGTGTATTTCTCCCTTTCTGTCCCTTTGACTTGTCTCCTCATCTTCCCCTCACTGTGGTCAGTCACAGCCACTCCTGTAACCTGCCCTCTCATTGAATCTACCCCTGTAGACCCTGTGCCTGCGTCAAAACCTAATAAAGGTGATTGAGAACTTGGAGCAGTTGGTGACATTGAATGAATTGGACCTGTATGACAATCAAATCCGTATTATCCAGAACCTGGAGAACCTGAGTCAACTCCAGTGAGTCTTTACAGATAGGGTAGTTTACTCCTTGCCTTCAGCTCCCCCACGTCTTACTCTTTCCCTAGAATGGGCCACACCCTCCTAAGCACTAGCATTTACCATTCATGATTTCCATAGCAATGACATAAGTTCCAGCCACCAATTAGTCAGCTCAGTTCAAGCAGGTGTCACTATGGGGTCTATTTACAAAGCCATGGATGGTGATAAAGTGGACGGAGATAAAGTACCAGCCAAACAGCTCATAACTGTCATTTTTCAAACACTGGGGCAGATGTATTAACCTGGAGAAGGCATAAGGAAGTGATAAACCATTGATATGTGCAAGGTGATACACACACCAGCCAATCAGCTCCAATATGTAAATGAACAGTTAGGAGCTGATTGGCTGGTGTGTGTATCACCTTGTATTTATCACTGGTTTATCACTTCCTTATGCCATCTCCAGGCTAATACATCTGCCCCACAGTCTGTAACATGTCATTTAGTAGCTGATTGGCTGGTACTTTATCTCCATCCAATGCTTAGGGGGTATTCTATTGGTGCCATTTTTTCGACCAGTCAAAAAAACAGCACTTTTCTACCGTTTTTATGTTTGACCTATTCAATGGCCGTACCATTTTTTCGACTGGTCGAAAAAACTGGCACTGGTGAAAACCACGTGTATCGACGAATTAGATACCGATACACGTGTATTGGTGAATTTGCTGGCGTTTTCGCATGTTCTTGGCGTAATTTGCGCCCATGCCGATTTGACCAACAAAAAAAATTAAATGGCATGGGCGAAAATGGATTAAAAAACAGGCGAAAACGCCCACAATTGAAAACCCTGTGTCGAATTAGTGCCGTTTGTTCGAGTAGTCGAAAAACTTAGGGATTTTCCCTAAGTTTATTACCTGCTCAGAGTTGGTGAATTGAAATTAAACATTTATCGCAGACAATTGAGTTGGTGTTTGGCGAAATTACCACAAATCGCAGTAATTTCGCATCTTTTTACAGCCGAAATGCATTTTCACCAGTAATTGAATACCCCCATAGTGACTAAAGATAATCAGTATCAGAGCTTAGAAGAGTGTTTAGACATCTGGCACTCCACCATACTTCAATACAAGCCTAGTAAACGGAGAATTACTTGGTTACACACAAAAGAAAAAGATCAAATAAACATTACGCTAAAGGTTGTATAAAAGAGGAAATACATATTACACTTAAGTACAAAAATGTTCTTTTCTCTGACGTCCTAGTGGATGCTGGGTACTCCGTAAGGACCATGGGGAATAGACGGGCTCCGCAGGAGACTGGGCACTCTTAAAAGAAAGATTAGGTACTATATCTGGTGTGCACTGGCTCCTCCCTCTATGCCCCTCCTCCAGACCTCAGTTAGAATCTGTGCCCGGCCCGAGCTGGTTGCACACTAGGGGCTCTCCTGAGCTTCTAGTAAAGAAAGTATTTGTTAGGTTTTTTATTTTCAGTGAGATCTGCTGGCAACAGACTCACTGCTACGAGGGACTAAGGGGAGAGAAGCGAACCTACCTGCTTGCAGCTAGCTTGAGCTTCTAAGGCTACTGGACACCATTAGCTCCAGAGGGATCGAACACAGGACCCGTCCTCGATCGTCCGGTCCCGGAGCCGCGCCGCCGTCCCCCTTGCAGAGCCAGAAGCAAGAAGAACATCCTGAAAATCGGCGGCTGAAGACTCCGGTCTTCATTAAGGTAGCGCACAGCACTGCAGCCGTGCGCCATTGCTCCCTATGCACACCACATACTCCGGTCACTGATGGGTGCAGGGCGCTGGGGGGGGGCGCCCTGGGCTGCAATTAGAGTACCTTACATTGGCAAACCGCACATAATATAGTCTAAAAAACTATATATGTGCAAAAATCCCCCGCCATAATATAAATATAAGAGCGGGAGAAGTCCGCCGAGAAGGGGGCGGGGCTATCTCCCTCAGCACACTGGCGCCATTTCCTCTTCACAGCTCTGCTGGAAGACAGTTCCCCAGGCTCTCCCCTGCAGTTTCCAGGCTCAAAGGGTAAAAAAGAGAGGGGGGGGCACTAAATTTAGGCGCAAACTGTATATGTAAAGCAGCTATAGGGAAAAATCACTTTGTGTTAGTGTAAATCCCTGATTATATAGCGCTGTGGTGTGTGCTGGCATACTCTCTCTCTGTCTCCCCAAAGGACTTTGTGGGGTCCTGTCCTCAGTCAGAGCATTCCCTGTTTGTGTGCGGTGTGTCGGTACGGCTGTGTCGACATGTTTGATGAGGAGGCTTATGTGGAGGCGGAGCAGGTGCCGATAAGTGTGATGTCACCCCCTGCGGGGTCGACACCAGAGTGGGTGGATATGTGGAAGGTTTTACACGACCGTGTCAACTCCTTGCATAAAAGGTTCGATGACATAACAGCTGTGGGACAGCCGGCTTCTCAGCCAGTGCCTGCCCAGGCGTCTCAAAGGCCATCAGGGGCTCAAAAACGCCCGCTACCTCAGATGGTAGACACAGATGTCGACACAGAGTCTGACTCCAGTGTTGACGAGGACGAGACTAATGTACATTCCACTAGGGCCATCCGTTGCATGATTACGGCAATGAAAAATGTATTGCACATTTCTGACATTAACCCAGGTACCACTAAAAAGGGTATTATGTTTGGGGAGAAAAAGCAACCAGTGGTTTTTCCCCCATCAGATGAGTTGAATGAAGTGTGTGAAGAAGCGTGGGCTTCCCCCGATAAGAAACTAGTGATTTCTAAAAAGTTACTGATGGCGTACCCTTTCCCGCCAGAGGACAGGTTACGTTGGGAGACATCCCCGAGGGTGGATAAGGCGCTCACACGCTTGTCAAAAAAGGTGGCACTGACGTCTCAGGATACAGCCGCCTTAAAGGAGCCTGCGGATAGAAAGCAGGAGGCTATCCTAAAGTCTGTATATACACACTCAGGTACTATACTGAGACCTGCAATTGCTTCAGCTTGGATGTGTAGTGCTGCAGCAGCTTGGTCCGATACCCTGTCAGAAAATATTGATACCCTCGACAGGGATACGATTTTGCTAACCATAGAGCATATTAAAGACGTCGTCTAATATATGAGAGATGCACAGAGGGATATTTGCCGGCTGGCATCTAGAATTAATGCAATGTCCATTTCTGTCAGGAGAGTATTATGGACTCGGCAGTGGACAGGTGATGCGGATTCTAAAAGGCACATGGAGGTTTTGCCTTACAAGGGTGAGGAATTGTTTGGGGATGGTCTCTCGGACCTCGTTTCCACAGCAACAGCTGGGAAGTCGACATTTTTACCTCAGGTTCCCTCACAGCCTAAGAAAGCACTGTATTATCAGGTACAGTCCTTTCGGCCCCAGAAAGGCAAGCGGGTCAAAGGCGCTTCTTTTCTGCCCAGAGGCAAGGGAAGAGGGAAAAGCTGCACCAGACAGCCAGTTCCCAGGATCAAAAATCCTCCCCCGCTTCCTCTAAGTCCACCGCATGACGCTGGGGCTCCACAGGCGGAGCCAGGTGCGGTGGGGGCGCGTCTCCGGCACTTCAGCGACCAGTGGGTTCGCTCACGGGTGGATCCCTGGGTTTTGCAAGTAGTATCACGGGGATACAAGCTGGAGTTCGAGGCGACTCCCCCCTCGCCGTTACCTCAAATCAGCCTTGCCTGCTGCTCTCAGAGAAAGGGAGGTAGTACTGGCGGCAATTCACAAGCTGTATCTTCAGCAGGTGATAATCAAGGTACCCCTCCTTCAACAGTGACGGGGTTACTATTCCACAATGTTTGTGGTACCGAAACCGGACGGTTTGGTGAGACCCATTCTAAATTTGAAATCCTTGAACATTTATATAAAAAAGTTCAAGTTCAAGATGGAATCGCTCAGGGCGGTTATTGCAAGCCCGGAAGAGGGGGATTTTATGGTGTCATTGGACATCAAGGATGCTTACCTGCATGTCCCCATTTATCCGCCCCACCAGGAGTACCTCAGGTTTGTGGTACAGGATTGTCATTACCAATTCCAGACGTTGCCGTTTGGTCTGTCCACGGCACCGCGGGTATTTACCAAGGTAATGGCCGAAATGATGATGCTCCTCCGAAAGAAGGGAGTCATAATTATCCCGTACTTGGACGATCTCCTTATAAAGGCGAGGTCCAAAGAGCAGTTGCTAGTCAGCATAGCACTATCTCAGGAAGTGCTGCATCAGCACGGCTGGATTCTGAATATCCAAAAGTCACAGCTGATTCCTGCGACGCGTCTGCTGTTCTTGGGCATGATTCTGGACACAGAACAGAAGAAGGTGTTTCTCCCGGAGGAGAAGGCCCAGGAACTATCATCTCTGGTCAGGAACCTCCTGAAACCAAAGCAGGTGTCGGTGCATCACTGCACGCGAGTCCTGGGAAAGATGGTAGCTTCTTACGAAGCAATTCCCTTCGGCAGGTTCCATGCAAGGATCTTTCAGTGGGATCTGTTAGACAAGTGGTCTGGATCGCATCTCCAGATGCATCGGTTGATCACCCTGTCCCCGAGGGCCAGGGTGTCTCTGCTGTGGTGGCTGCAGAGTGCTCATCTGCTCGAAGGCCGCAGATTCGGCATACAGGACTGGGTCCTGGTGACCACGGATGCAAGCCTCCGAGGTTGGGGGGCAGTCACCCAGGGAAAAAAAACTTCCAAGGACAATGGTCGAGTCAGGAAACTTCCCTACACATAAATATTCTGGAACTAAGGGCCATTTACAACGCCCTGAGTCAAGCAGAACCCCTGCTTCAAAACCAACCAGTTCTGATTCAGTCAGACAACATCACGGCAGTCGCCCATGTAAATCGACAGGGCGGCACAAGAAGCAGGATGGCAATGGCAGAAGCCACAAGGATTCTCCGATGGGCGGAAAATCACGTGATAGCACTGTCAGCAGTGTTCATTCCGGGAGTGGACAACTGGGAAGCAGACTTCCTCAGCAGGCACGACCTCCACCCGGGAGAGTGGGGACTTCATCCAGAAGTCTTCCAGCTGATTGTAAATCGTTGGGAAAGGCCACAGGTGGACATGATGGCATCCCGCCTCAACAAAAAGCTAAAAAGATATTGCGCCAGGTCAAGGGACCCTCAGGCGATAGCTGTGGACGCTTTAGTGACACCGTGGGTGTACCAGTCGGTTTATGTGTTCCCTCCTCTTCCTCTCATACCAAAGGTACTGAGGATAATAAGAAAGAGAGGAGTAAGAACTATACTGATCGTTCCGGATTGGCCAAGAAGAAATTGGTACCCGGAACTACAAGAAATGATCTCAGAGGACCCTTGGCCTCTGCCGCTCCGACAGGACCTGCTGCAGCAGGGGCCCTGTCTGTTCCAAGACTTACCGCGGCTGCGTTTGACGGCATGGCGGTTGAACGCCGGATCCTGATGGAAAAGGGTTGAAGTCATTCCTACGCTGATAAAAGCTAGGAAGGATGTGACAGCAAAACATTATCACCGCATATGGCGAAAATATGTTGCTTGGTGTGAGGCTATGAAGGCCCCAACAGAGGAATTTCAGCTGGGTCGATTTCTGCACTTCCTACAGTCAGGAGTGACTATGGGCCTAAAATTGGGATCCATAAAAGTCCAGATTTCGTCCCTGTCTATTTTCTTTCAAAAAGAACTGGCTTCACTGCCTGAAGTTCAGACGTTTGTTAAGGGAGTGCTGCATATTCAGCCCCCTTTTGTGCCTCCAGTGGCACCTTGGGATCTCAACGTTGTGTTGGATTTCCTAAAATCACGTTGATTTGAGCCACTTCAGACCGTGGAGTTGAAGTATCTCACGTGGAATGTGGTCATGCTTTTGGCCTTGGCTTCGGCTAGGCGTGTGTCAGAATTGGCGGCTTTGTCATGTAAAAGCCCTTATCTGATCTTCCATATGGACAGGGCAGAATTGAGGACTCGTCCCCAATTTCTCCCTAAGGTGGTATCAGCGTTTCATTTGAACCAACCTATTGTGGTGCCTGCGGCTACTCGGGACTTGGAGGATTCCAAGTTGCTGGACGTAGTCCGGGCCCTGAAAATCTATGTTTCCAGGACGGCTAGAGTCAGAAAAACTGACTCGCTGTTTATCCTGCATGCACCCAACAAGCTGGGTGCTCCTGCTTCTAAGCAGACTATTGCTCGCTGGATCTGTAGTACGATTCAACTTGCACATTCTGCGGCTCTTCTTGGGCGGCTGCCCGAGGGGTCTCGGCTTTACAACTTTGCCGAGCTGCTACCTGGTCGGGATCAAACACGTTTGCAAAATTCTACAAGTTTGATACCCTGGCTGAGGAGGACCTTGAGTTTGCTCATTCGGTGCTGCAGAGTCATCCGCACTCTCCCGCCCGTTTGGGAGCTTTGGTATAATCCCCATGGTCCTTACGGAGTACCCAGCATCCACTAGGACGTCAGAGAAAATAAGAATTTACTCACCAGTAATTCTATTTCTCGTAGTCCGTAGTGGATGCTGGGAGCCCGTCCCAAGTGCGGACTCTCTGCAATACGTGTATATAGTTATTGCTTAACTAAAGGGTTTTGTTATGAGCCATTTGTTCATACTGTTAACTGGGTATAGTTATCACAAGTTGTACGGTGTGATTGGTGTGGCTGGTATGAGTCTTACCCTGGATTCCAAATCCTTTCCTAGTAATGTCAGCTCTTCCGGGCACAGTTTCCCTAACTGAGGTCTGGAGGAGGGGCATAGAGGGAGGAGCCAGTGCACACCAGATATAGTACCTAATCTTTCTTTTAAGAGTGCCCAGTCTCCTGCGGAGCCCGTCTATTCCCCATGGTCCTTACGGAGTACCCAGCATCCACTACGGACTACGAGAAATAGAATTACTGGTGAGTAAATTCTTATTATTTCATGGTAGGAATCTTTCTTCAGTGGTGGTAAGCAGCATCAAGATCAGGGATATTCAATGTGTCCCTCTAGTTCAGTGATGGCTAACCTTGACACTCCAGCTGTTGTTGGAACTACACATCCCAGCATGCCCTGCATCAGTTTTAGCATGGCCAAATAGCAAAACTGTAGCAGGGCATGCTGGGATGTGTAGTTCAACAGCTGGAGTATCAAGGTTAGCCATCACTTCTCTAGTTGCTGTGGAACTACACATCGCAGGTTGCCCTGCCACAGTTTTAGCATGCCCTAATAGCAAAACAGTGGCAGGGCATGCTGGAACGTGAAGTTCCACAGCAGCCAGAGGACTGCATGTTGAATACGCCTAATCTAGATCATAGTAACATTATAGTCTATTTACGAAGAGGTGTATTCAATTAAGTGGCGTTTTTTGGTGGAATTTGGTTCTGAATCCCCTGAATGACTTAAGCACTTACAAGTTTTTATTTAGTTTTAATTGACCAATAATGACATTTTGGGGGTGAAAAAGTGCAAAATGATGGAAATTGGGGTACGAGGTATGGGACAGGTATATTGGAGTGCTTTGAGTGGTTTCCACTAAAAGTCCCCCTAAAATGACCCAAATATATACTTCTACCTATTTTTATGTACCCCAAGTTTAATTTTAGCACTTATTTTGCTGGAAACAAAATAGCGTTCTATAAAAAAAAATTTTTTAACATAAAAAAAAAAATGCATATAACGACCATTTGGCCCAATTTAAGTGCCAGTATGTGTAAAAATAGTGAATGTCTGAAGCGGTGGTTATTAAACTCTGTCCTCAGGAACACAAACAGTTCATGTTTTCCAGGTCACCCAGAAAATGCGCAGGTGTAGTCATTACTCACGGTTAGGGTTAGGCTGCGGGAGGGGTGGGTTAGCAGTAGGGTAAAAATACTGTGATCCATAGGGATTCTGTCGGGATCCCGCTTCCGGGATTCTAAATTGTCTGGATGTCGACTGCTGGGATTTCGTACCCAACCCCATGCTTGATCACAGATGATTTAATCAAAATGAATGAAGTACTAATAAATTCACCTGTGCTCAAGATGGCTATCCTTAAAACCTGGACATTAGGGTGCCTTGAGGACTGAGTTTTGGGAACGAATATCTAAAATGATCTAAAATGATTATATTTATAGATAAGCAAACAAAACCCAAATAAAAAGAGACTGAGTTGCAGTCTGACGCAGGTTCATTTAACCCTCATTAATGTACTGATAGTGACCTTCCAAGAAGCTGAGAAATTTCTGTGTTTAAGGAAAGTTTCCTTATTAATTTATTTAAACAAAGACATACAATATGATTTAACCATGTAATGAATATCTCTGGATAAATGTATAAAACAAAATATGAAAATTCAATATTTCTCTATCGTCCTAGTGGATGCTGGGGTTCCGAAAGGACCATGGGGAATAGCGGCTCCGCAGGAGACAGGGCACAAAAAGTAAAGCTTTAGGATCAGGTGGTGTGCACTGGCTCCTCCCCCTATGACCCTCCTCCAAGCCTCAGTTAGGTTTTTGTGCCCGTCCGAGAAGGGTGCAATCTAGGTGGCTCTCCTAAAGAGCTGCTTAGAGAAGTTTAGTTTAGGTTTTTTATTTTACAGTGAGTCCTGCTGGCAACAGGATCACTGCATCGAGGGACTTAGGGGAGAAGGAGTGAACTCACCTGCGTGCAGGATGGATTGGCTTCTTGGCTACTGGACATTAGCTCCAGAGGGACGATCACAGGTACAGCCTGGATGGGTCACCGGAGCTGCGCCGCCGGCCCCCTTGCAGATGCCGAAAAGGAGTGCTCATCTTCTAGAGGACAGCACATTCAGCATTCAGGACTGTGTTCTGATGACCACGGATGCCAGCCTGAGAGGCTGGAAAACAGTCACACAGGGAAGAAATTTCCAAGGAGTGTGGTCAAGTCTGGAGATTTCTCTCCACATGAATATACTGGAGCTAAGGGCAATTTACAATGCTCTGAGCCTAGGAAGACCTCTGCTTCAAAGTCAACAGGTGATGATCCAGTCGGACATCATCAGGGTAGTCGCCCACGTAAACAGACGGGGCGGCATAAGAAGCAGGGGGGCAATGGCAGCAAGGATTCTTCGCAGGGCGAAAAATCATGTGATTACACTGTCAGTGTTCATTCCGGGAGGGGACAACTGGGATAAATTCCTCAGCAGAAATGAATTCCACCCGGAAAAGTGGGAACTTCATCTGGAAGTTTCCACATGATTGCAAACCGTTGGGAAAGACCAAAGGTGGTCATGATAGCGTCCCACCTGAAGCGCCAGGTCAAGAGACCCTCAGGCAATAGCTGGGACGCTCTGGTAACACCGTGGGTGTACCAGTCGGTATATGTATTCCCTCCTCTGCCTCTCATACCCAGGGTATTGAGAATTATAGGAAGGAGAGGAGTAAGAATTATACTCGTGGCTCCGGTTTGGCCAAGAAGGACTTGGTAACCGGAACTTCAAGAGATACAAAGAAGGGTCTTGATTCAGCAAGAATCATGTCTGTTCCAAGACTTACCGCAGCTGCATTGACGCCAGGGCGGGTGAACGCCGGACCCTAAAGGAAAAAGGCATTCCGGAAGAGGTCATCCCTACCCTGGTCAGAGACAGGAAGGAGGTGACCGCACAACATTATCACCGCTGAGGTGAAAATATGTTCCATGGTGTGAGGCCAGGAAGGCTTCACGGAAGAATTTCAACTAGGTTAATTCCTATAGTTCCTGCAAACAGGAGTGTTTATGGGCCTCAAATTGGGATCCATTAAGGTTCAAATTTGGGCCTGTCGATTTTCTTCCAGAAAGAATTGGCTTCAGTTCCTGAAGTCCAGAAGTTTATCAAGGGAGTACTGCATATACAACCCCCTTTTGATGTCTCCAGTGGCACTGGGGGATCTCAACGTAGTTTGGGATTCCTAAAATCACATTGGTTTTAAACAACTCAAATCTGTGGATTTGATATATCTCACATGGAAAGTGACCATGCTGTTGGTCCTGGCCTCGGCCAGGCGAGTGTCAGAATTGGCGGCTTTGTCTCACAAAGCCATATCTGTTTGTCCATTCGGACAGAGCAAAGCTGCGGACTCGTCCCCAGTTTTTCTCTAAGGTGGTGTCAGCGTTTCACCTGAACCAGTTTATTGGGTACCTGCGGCTACTAGGGACTTGGAGGACTCCAAGTTGCTGGATGTTGCCAGGGCCCTGAAAATATAGTTTCCAGGTCGGCTGAAGTCAGGAAATCTGACTTGCTGTTTATCCTGTATGCACCCAACAAGCTGGGTGCTCCTGCTTCAAAAGCAGACTATTGCTCGTTGGATTTGTAGTACAATTCAGCTTGCACATTCTGTGGCAGGCCTGCCACAGCCAAAATCAGTGAATGCCCACTCCACAAGGAAGGTGGGATCATCTTGGGCGGCTGCCCGAGGAGTCTCGGCATTACAACTTTGCCGAGCGGCTACGTGGTCAGGGGAGAACACGTTTGTAAAATTTTACAAATTTCATACCCTGGCTAAGGAGGACCTGGAGTTCTCTCATTCGGTGCTGCAGAGTCATCCGCACTCTCCCGCCCGTTTGGGAGCTTTGGTATAATCCCCATGGTCCTTTCGGAACCCCAGCATCCACTAGGACGATAGAGAAAATAAGAATTTACTTACCGATAATTCTATTTCTCGGAGTCCGTAGTGGATGCTGGGCGCCCATCCCAAGTGCGGATTTTCTGCAATACTTGTACATAGTTATTGTTAACTAAATCGGGTTATTATTGTAGTGAGCCATCTTGAAAGAGGCTCCTCTGTTATCATACTGTTAACTGGGTTCAGATCACAGGTTGTACGGTGTGATTGGTGTGGCTGGTATGAGTCTTACCCGGGATTCAAGATCCTTCCTTATTATGTACGCTCGTCCGGGCACAGTATCCTAACTGAGGCTTGGAGGAGGGTCATAGGGGGAGGAGCCAGTGCACACCACCTGATCCTAAAGCTTTACTTTTTGTGCCCTGTCTCCTGCGGAGCCGCTATTCCCCATGGTCCTTTCGGAACCCCAGCATCCACTACGGACTCCGAGAAATAGAATTATCGGTAAGTAAATTCTTATTTTCTCTTTCATCCACTAGGGGACACTGGAGTTCCTTAGACATTAGGGGTGTGAAGCTTGCAACCGGAGGTGTGGCACAATCTAAAATTAGTATTGTCTGCACAGCCGGCTCCTCCCCCTTCACATCCCTCTCCCTCAGTTTTGAAAATTGTGCTGGAGGGACAGCACGTGGAGCACTGAGCTCCTGACTAAAAAAAGACTTTGAATGGGCTGCGTCACCCTAAGAAAAGGGTAACAAAGTTCTTTGTATCCTGAGAGACAAAGATCCCTTTTGAAGGGACCTGCATCTCTCAGCAGGAGATCCTCGGAGGGATAGGTACAGTGAGTACTGGTTTGTAATTCATAGAGACTCTACTAAACAAAAGAGGAGGCGACCCCCCCCCCCCCCCTGCTCCCGCTCTTAGCGTTAGCCGCGCCGTTGTGAGACCAGGTGAGGGCCCTGCAGTGCGCGCGTGCCGGCGGGGAGACACAGGACGCGGCTGCACTGAAGAGGGAAAGCGCTGCGGAGGACGGGTAAGAGAAGTTCCAGCAGCGCGTCCCGTCAGAGTTTAGACGCTGCTTGTATAAAGCTGTGGGGAGGTCACGCAGGGAAACAGCGCTTTCTAGCTGGTATAGTGCGCCGATGGGGGACCGGGGGAGAGCGGTCCCGCAGCGCGCGTGTTTAAGGAATGAGAAGGAAACGCAAAGCACAGCGCGGCTGAGAAGATCCCCAGCCGCATATATAGCAGCATGTTGGCGCTAAGGGAGTCTGGTACATTATTTTCATATAATAGAAGTAATGGAAAATTTTCAATGGCGGCCATCTTAATTTTCCCATATAGGCACCAGTCTGAGGGGCAGGGATTAGCCGTTATCCTATGAGGCTTTGATATAGGATTAGCTCCCTCTGCTGGTAAAAGAATTTATAGGAGGATCTCCTGAAGTATAATACTTATTTACTATTTATATTTTCTGAGGCATTCTATGCAAAGGATCCTGAAGAAAATACTAGGAAGCACAACCTCACCATCGTAGCTGATTTACAGTTCGGGCTGTGAGGATTGCAAACTAGCTGGTGACATTTTTATTTAATTTAAATATATTTTTTTAAATTGTTGTCATTTTCCCCTTTTTCCATATGAAGGGATAAGTTTGTCCAGCCTGTTCCAATACCTTCGCTTCCGTCATCTCTCAGGCTTTAACCCTTCCTAATTTAAGGGGGAAAAGCGCTGCGTAATACCCTAGTACGGGGTTTAATTAGCATGTCTAAAGCTTCAACCAAGACTTCTAAGACCTGCTATGTTTGTACGAAGTGTGACCAGAAGAGCACGAGGGTTGGCAGCTCCGGGGTGTGCGACTCCTGCTTGGACAAGGACGCTCCACCTGGGAGCAGTGCTCCGCCTAGGTCATGGGACAACCTGGCAAATAGAATCTCACAGGAGATGGCGGAATCACGCAGACAGCAATCGGAATGGGCTGCGGGATTCGCTAAGACAATGGAGGAATTTCTCATCAAATTAATGCCGCGAGCACATGCAGAAACGAATGTGCGCAAGGGTAGTTAAAGGACCGCTTCCTATCATAACGGAAACAGACGAGGAAGGAGATCCTCTCATTGATACGGAGGAAGGTGAGTTAATTGAATGTACCCTGGACACCGATTCTCCAGAAGTAGACACGGCAATCTCAAGTATTGAGTCTTTGATTGAGGCGGTAAAAGGGATCCTAGACTTCAAGGCGGAAGACGTCAAGGAACCAGAAGAATTAGATTTATTCAAATCACAAAAGCCGCGTTCTGCGGTGTTTCTTATACCTAAATCCCTCCAATCTCAGATGGAGGAGGCTTGGAAACAGCCGGACAAACGCTTTCAATTTCCAAAGAAGTTTCAAGCGATTTATCCCCCGCCCAAGGGTGTTATGGATAAGTGGGATATTCCACCTGTAGTGGATGCTTCCCTAGGGAGGTTATCGAAGAAGACAATATTGCCAATACCTAATGTGACGACTTTAAAGGATGCGTCAGATCGGAAAGTGGACACCACTTTGAAATCAATATTCATGGCAGCAGGTGCAGCACAGAGACCTGCGATCGTATGTGCTTGGGTCAACAAGGCCATGGGCGCATGGTCTGGGCGTATTGTACAAGCTATTGAGGAGGAAAATAGCTTAGAAGAGATTACCCAACTGGCTGACCACATTCGAGAATCTGCTTCATACTTGTGTCAGGCATCCCAAGATCTTAGCAGAATAGCTTCGCGCATCTCCGCTTCGGCTATTTCAGCTAGACGGACTTTATGGCTCAGAGAAGGGCAAGGCGACTCTGACACCAAGAAGGCGGTTGAATCCATCCCCTTTGGGGGAGAGATGCTTTTCGGTGCTGAGTTGGATAAGTGGATTTCGCAGGCTACAGCAGGGAAATCTACCTTTCTGCCTACTCCATATACGAGAGCCGTTACACAGACTAGAAGAGGATATTCGGGACCGGCGTTTAATTCATTTAGATCGCGGTCCTTTCGAGGCCGAGGCTTTGGTACACAAGTCCGTAGAGGTAGAGGCCGCGCACCGACAGCCAGACAACAGGATAAACCTGTTGACAAAACCGTGGCATGACTGTCTTCCGGCCCACCTGGGATCTCCTTTGGTGGGTGCCCGTCTGGAAGGTTTTCGGGACATATGGACTGTCACCTGTCCAGACCTTTGGATCAATGACATAATCTCCCAGGGGTACAGACTGGATTTTCAAAAGAGACCTCACAGTCAGTTTTTTACAACGGGTCTGCCTCAATGCCCTCAGAAGGCAGAGGCACTACTGACAGCCATTCAAAAATTATTACGGTCAGAGGTCATTACTACAGTTCCCGCTTCTCAAAGGGGAACGGGTTTTTATTCCAGTCTTTTTGTCATGCCAAAGCCAGACGGGGCGGTCAGACCGATACTCAATTTAAAAGTTTTAAACCAGTTTCTAAAGATACACAGATTCAAAATGGAATCAATCCAGTCGGTCATTGCAGGTTTGGAACGGGGCGAATTCATGGTGTCCATGGACATAAAGGATGCATACCTGCATATTCCAATTTGGCCTCCCCACCAAGTTTACCTAAGGTTTGCACTGGTGAGGGATCATTACCAATTCAGAGCTCTACCATTCGGGCTATCATCAGCCCCAAGGATCTTCACGAAGATAATGGTGATTATGGTTGCGGGGTTGAGAATGTTGGGAGTCACGATAATACCCTATCTAGACGATCTTCTGATCAAGGCCTCCTCTCAAGAGAAGCTGATCAAAGATGTTCAGACGTCTCACCAATATCTCATTCAACACGGATGGATTGTGAACTTCCAAAAATCCAACCTCACTCCGACTCAACGAATTCAATTCCTTGGTCTCATCTTGGACATGGTACAGTTAAGGATTTTTCTGCCAGAATCCAAGATCAAGGATATACAGAAGTTAGTAGATCAAGGACTAAGGACACCGTCAGTGTCTCTGCGACTCTGTGTACAACTTCTCGGAAAAATGGAAGCCCTACAGTATGGCAGGCTTCATTCCCGACCGTTTCAGATGAACCTCCTGGCTCAGGGAGCCGGTTCACACTGGCTTCTTCATCGACGAATCCGACTGCAACCACACGTAAGAGTCTCCTTGATATGGTGGTCGTTGCACAATAATCTCGCAGCAGGGAAGAGCTTCGGGATATGGAATTGGAGGATTCTAACAACGGACGCCAGCCTCAGAGGTTGGGGGGGCCGTCTTCGAGGACCATCAGTCTCAAGGACGATGGACGTTACAGGAGAGCAGATTACCCATCAACATTCTCGAACTAAGAGCAGTTTACAATGCACTTCTCCTCGCCGAAGACTTAGTCATGAATCAGTACGTGAAGGTACAATCGGACAATGTCACAACGACGGCTTACATAAACCGTCAGGGAGGAACAAGGAGCAGAATGGTGTTAAGAGAAGCCACAAAGATATTGTTGTGGGCGGAAAGGCGAAACGTCATCCTCTCGGCAGTATTCATTCCAGGTGTAGAGAACTGGGAAGCAGATTATCTCAGTCGACAGGACATGCACCCGGGAGAGTGGAGCCTGCATCCACGGATTTTCTCTATCGTCCTAGTGGATGCTGGGGTTCCTGAAAGGACCATGGGGAATAGCGGCTCCGCAGGAGACAGGGCACAAAAAGTAAAGCTTTAGGATCAGGTGGTGTGCACTGGCTCCTCCCCCTATGACCCTCCTCCAAGCCAGTTAGATTTTTGTGCCCGGCCGAGAAGGGTGCAATCTAGGTGGCTCTCCTAAAGAGCTGCTTAGAAAAGTTTAGCTTAGGTTTTTTATTTTACAGTGAGTCCTGCTGGCAACAGGATCACTGCAACGAGGGACTTAGGGGAGAAGAAGTGAACTCACCTGCGTGCAGGATGGATTGGCTTCTTGGCTACTGGACATCAGCTCCAGAGGGACGATCACAGGTACAGCCTGGATGGTCACCGGAGCCTTGCCGCCGGCCCCCTTGCAGATGCTGAAGTAAGAAGAGGTCCAGAATCGGCGGCAGAAGACTCCTCAGTCTTCTAAAGGTAGCGCACAGCACTGCAGCTGTGCGCCATTTTCCTCTCAGCACACTTCACACGGCAGTCACTGAGGGTGCAGGGCGCTGGGAGGGGGGCGCCCTGGGAGGCAAATGAAAACCTATTTTGGCTAAAAATACCTCACATATAGCCTCCGGAGGCTATATGGAGATATTTAACCCCTGCCAGAATCCGTTAAAAGCGGGAGACGAGGCCGCCGAAAAAGGGGCGGGGCCTATCTCCTCAGCACACAGCGCCATTTTCCCTCACAGAAAGGCTGGAGGGAAGGCTCCCAGGCTCTCCCCTGCACTGCACTACAGAAACAGGGTTAAAACAGAGAGGGGGGGCACTAATTTGGCGTTAGAAATATATAAAACAGATGCTATAAGGGAAAACACTTATATAAGGTTGTCCCTATATAATTATAGCGTTTTTGGTGTGTGCTGGCAAACTCTCCCTCTGTCTCTCCAAAGGGCTAGTGGGTCCTGTCCTCTATCAGAGCATTCCCTGTGTGTGTGCTGTGTGTCGGTACGTGTGTGTCGACATGTTTGAGGACGATGTTGGTGAGAAGGCGGAGCAATTGCCTGTAATGGTGATGTCACTCTCTAGGGAGTCGACACCGGAATGGATGGCTTATTTAGGGAATTACGTGATAATGTCAACACGCTGCAAGGTCGGTTGACGACATGAGACGGCCGACAAACAATTAGTACCGGTCCAGACGTCTCAAAAACACCGTCAGGGGTTTTAAAACGCCCGTTTACTTTAGTCGGTCGACACAGACACAGACAGGGACACTGAATCCAGTGTCGACGGTGAATAAACAAACGTATTCCTTATTAGGGCCACACGTTAAAGGCAATGAAGGAGGTGTTACATATTTCTGATACTACAAGTACCACAAAAGAGGGTATTATGTGGGATGTGAAAAAACTACAGTAGTTTTTCCTGAATCAGATAAATTAAATAAAGTGTGTGATGATGCGTGGGTTCCCCCCGATAGAAAATTATGGGTGGTATACCCTTTCCCGCCAGAAGTTAGGGCGCGTTGGGAAACACCCCTTAGGGTGGATAAGGCGCTCACACGCTTATCAAAACAAGTGGCGGTACCGTCTATAGATAGGGCCGTCCTCAAGGACCAGCTGACAGGAGGCTGGAAAATATCATAAAAGTATATACACACATACTGGTGTTATACTGCGACCAGCGATCGCCTCAGCCTGGATGTGCAGAGCTGGGGTGGCTTGGTCGGATTCCCTGACTAAAAATATTGATACCCTTGACAGGGACAGTATTTTATTGACTATAGAGCATTTAAAGGATGCATTTCTATATATGCGAGATGCACAGAGGGATATTTGCACTCTGGCATCAAGAGTAAATGCGATGTCCATATCTGCCAGAAGATGTTATGGACACGACAGTGGTCAGGTGATGCAGATTCCAAACGGCAAAAAGGTGTATTGCCGTATAAAGGAAGAGGAGTTTTTTGGGGTCGGTCCATCGGACCTGGTGGCCACGGCAACTGCTGGAAAATCCACCGTTTTTACCCTAAGTCACATCTCTGCAGAAAAAGACACCGTCTTTTCAACCTCAGTCTTTTCGTCCCTATAAGATCATATCTGCCCAGGGATAGAGGAAAGGGAAGAAGACTGCAGCAGGCAGCCCATTCCCAGGAACAGAAGCGCTCCACCGCTTCTGACAAGTTCTCAGCATGGCGCTGAGACCGTACAGGACCCCTGGATCCTACAAGTAGTATCCCAGGGGTACAGATTGGAATGTAGAGACGTTTCCTCTTCGCAGGCTCCTGAAGTCTGCTTTACCAAGGTCTCCCTCCGACAAGGAGGCAGTATGGGAAAAAATTCACAAGCTGTATTCCCAGCAGGTGATAATTAAATTACCCCTCCTACTACAAGGAAAAGGGGTATTATTCCACACTATATTGTGGTACTGAAGCCAGAAGGCTAGGTGAGACTTATTCTAAAAATTTTTTTGAACACTTACAAAGGTTCAAATCAAGATGGAGTCACTCAGAGCAGTGATAACGAACCAGGAAGAAGGGGACTATATAGTGTCCGGGGACATCAGGGATGCTTACCTCTGTCCCAAATTTGCCCTTCTCACTAAGGGTACCTCAGGTTCGTGGTGCAGAACTGTCACTATCAGTTTTAGACGCTGCCGTTTGGATTGTCCACGGCACCCCGGGTCTTTACCAAGGTAATGGCCGAAATGATGATTCTTCTTCGAAGAAAAGGCGTCTTAATTATCCCTTACTTGGACGATCTCCTGATAAGGGCATAGTCCAGGGAACAGTTGGAGGTCGGAGTAGCACTATCTCGGATACTGCTACAACAGCACGGGTGGATTCTAAATATTCCAAAATCGCAGCTGATCCCGACGACACGTCTGCTGTGCCTAGGGATGATTCTGGACACAGTCCAGAAAAAGGTGTTTCTCCCGGAAGAGAAAGCCAGGGAGTTATCCGAGCTAGTCAGGAACCTCCTAAAAACAGTGCATCATTGCACAAGGGTCCTGGTAAAAATGGTGGCTTCCTACGAAGCAATTCCATTCGGCAGATTTCACGAAGAACTTTTCAGTGGGATCTGCTGGAAAAATGGTCCGGATCGCATCTTCAGATGCATCAGCGGATAACCCTATATCCAAGGACAAGGGTGTCTCTCCTGTGGTGGTTATAGAGTGCCCATCTTCTAGAGGGCCGCAGATTTGGCATTCAGGATTGGATGCTGGTGACCACGGAGCCCAGCCCGAGAGGCTGGGGAGCAGTCACACAAGGAAAAAATTTCCAGTGAGTGTGATCAAGTCTGGAGACTTTTCTCCACATAAATATACTGGAGCTAAGGGTAAATTTATAATACTCTAAGCTTAGCAAGACCTCTGCTTCAAGGTCAGCCGGTATTGATCCAGTGGGAAAAACATCACGGCAGTCGCCCACGTAAACAGACAGGGCGACACAAGAAGCAGGAGGGCAATGGCAAAAACTGCAAGGACTTTTCGCTGGGCGGAAAATCATGTGATAGCACTGTCAGCAGTGTTTCATCCCGGGAATGGAAACTGGGAAGCAGACTTCCTCAGCAGGCACGACCTCCACCCGGGAGAGTGGAAACTTCATCGGGAAGTTTTTTCCACATGATTGTAAACCGTTGGGAAATACCAAAGGTGGACATGATGGCGTCCCGTCTGAACAAAAAACGGGACAGGTATTGCGCCAGGTCAAGAGACCCTCAGGCAATAGCTGTGGACGTTCTGGTAACACCGTGGGTGTACCAGTCGGTGTATGTGTTCCCTCCTCTGCTTCTCATACCTAAGGTGCTGAGAATTATAAGACGTAGAGGAGTAAGAACTATACTCATGGCTCCGGATTGGCCAAGAAGGACTTGGTACCCGGAACTTCAAGAGATGCTTACAGAGGTTTTATGGCCTCTGCCGCTAAGAAGGGACTTGCTTCAGCAAGTACCATGTCTGTTCCAAGACTTACCGCAGCTGCGTTTGTCGGCATGGCGGTGGAACGCCGGATCCTAAGGGAAAAAGGCATTCCGGAAGAGGTCATTCCTACCCTGGTCAAAGCCAGAAAGGAGGTGACCGCACAACATTATCACCACATGTGGCGAAAATATGTTGCGTGGTGTGAGGCCAGGAAGGCCCCACAAAGAAATTTCAACTCGGTCGTTTCCTGCATTTCCTGAAAACAGGAGTGTCTATGGGCCTCAAATTGGGGTCCATTAAGGTTCAAATTTCGGCCCTGTCGATTTTCTTCCAGAAAGAATTGGCTTCAGTTCCTGAAGTCCAGAATTTTGTCAAGGGAGTATTGCATATACAACCCCCTTTTGTGCCTCCAGTGGCACTGTGGGATCTCAACGTAGTTCTGGGATTCCTCAAATCACATTGGTTTAAAACCAGTCAAATCTGTGGATTTGAAGCATCTCACATGAAAAGTGACCATGATCTTGGCCCTGGCCTGGACCAGGCGAGTGTCAAATTGGTGGTGTTTTCTCAAAAAAGCCCATATCTGTTTGTCCATTCGGACAGGGCAGAGCTGCGGACTCGTCCCCAGTTCTCTCCCTAAGGTGGTGTCAGTGTTTCACCTGAACCAGCTTATTGTGGTGCCTTGCACCTACTAGGGACTTGGAGGACTCCAAGTTGCTAGATGTTGTCAGGGCCCTGAAAATATGTTCCAGGACGGCTGGAGTCAGGAAAACTGACTTGCTGTTATCCTGTATGCACCCAACAAACTGGGTGCTTTTGCTTCTAAGCAGACTATTGCTAGTTGGATGTGTAATACAATTCAGCTTGCACATTCTGTGGCAGGCCTGCCACAGCCAAAATATGTAAATGCCCATTCCACAAGGAAGGTGGGCTCATCTTGGGCGGCTGCCCGAGGGGTCTCGGCTTTTACAACTTTGCCGAGCGGTTATTTAGTCAGGGGCAAACACGTTTGTAAAATCCTACAAATTTGATACCCTGGCTAAGGAGGACCTGGAGTTCTCTCATTCGGTGCTGCAGAGTCATCCGCACTCTCCCGCCCGTTTGGGAGCTTTGGTATTATCCCCATGGTCCTTTCAGGAACCCCAGCATCCACTAGGACGATAGAGAAAATAAGAATTTACTTACCGATAATTCTATTTCTCGGAGTCCGTAGTGGATGCTGGGCGCCCATCCCAAGTGCGGATTATCTGCAATACTTGTACATAGTTACAAAAATCGGGTTATTATTGTTGTGAGCCATCTTTTCAGAGGCTCCGCTGTTATCATACTGTTAACTGGGTTCAGATCACAGGTTGTACAGTGTGATTGGTGTGGCTGGTATGAGTCTTACCCGGGATTCAAAATCCTTCCTTATTATGTACGCTCGTCCGGGCACAGTATCTAACTGGCTTGGAGGAGGGTCATAGGGGGAGGAGCCAGTGCACACCACCTGATCCTAAAGCTTTACTTTTTGTGCCCTGTCTCCTGCGGAGCCGCTATTCCCCATGGTCCTTTCAGGAACCCCAGCATCGACTACGGACTCCGAGAAATAGAATTATCGGTAAGTAAATTCTTATTTTCGACATGGTGGTGAGGAGATGTGGTCTTCCTCAGGTGGACCTAATGGCGTCTCGGCAGAACCACCAGCTGCCCAGATATGTGTCCAGAACAAGGGATCCAGCAGCAGAAGGAGTGGACGCGTTCACACTTCTTTGGGGTTACGAAAAGGTTTACGTATTTCCGCCGTTCCCTCTCATTCCCAGGGTTCTGAAGAGGTTGAAACGAGAGCGAGTGTGGGCGATTCTAATCGCACCAGATTGGCCACGCAGGAGTTGGTACTCGGATCTACAAGGATTGTTAGCGGACGAACCGTGGCGGTTATCTCAGAGAGAGGACCTGCTATCTCAAGGCCCGTGTCTACATTCGGACCTGAACAGGCTGCGTTTAACGGCGTGGCTATTGAGACCAGGATCTTAAGGAACAGAGGGATACCTAGAACGGCTATTCCTACGATGATTGCGGCTCGAAAACCGGTCACGGCCATACATTACAACAGAATTTGGAAGAAGTACATTGACTGGTGTCAGGAACGTGGATGGAAATCGACGACCTTCCACTTATCCAGACTTTTCGCTTTTCCTTCAGGCCGGCCTGGACTTAGGTCTGCGCCTGGGATCTCTGAATGTTCAAGTGTAGGCTCTTTCTATCCTTTTTCAACAGCGGTTGGCAGCCTTACCAGAGATTCAGACCTTTTTTACAGGGGGTTCTGAGGATACAGCCCCCGTTTCGTCTTCCCACTGCACCGTGGGATCTCAATTTAGTATTAGATTTTTTTGAAATCACCACTCTTTGAGCCATTACCTAGAACAGACCTGAAACATCTCTCTTGGAAGGTAACGTTGTTGTTAGCCTTGGCACCGGCTAGGCGGGTTTCTGAGTTAGGAGCCTTATCGTGTAAGAGTCCTTTTTTGATATTTCATGAGGATCGGGCGGAACTCCGTACTAGAGCGGATTTCCTTCCTAAGGTTGTTTCGGGGTTTCATGTAAACCAGCCGATTGTGGTCCCATCTTTCCAGTGTCTGGCAGATGGGGATGTATCCTTGGATGTTGTCATAGCGTTGCGGGTGTACGTACACATTACGTCATCCTTTAGGAAGTCGGACCATTTGTTTGTACTGTATGATGGGCCAAAGAAGGGTTGGCCGGCTTCTAAGCAGTCTCTGTCTAGATGGATCAGACTGGCCATTCGGCAAGCTTATGTTTCCTGTGGTAAACAGGTTCCGGTACAGACGGGTGCTCATACTACCCGGTCGGTGGGTGCCTCCTGGGCGGCTGCCAGAGGTGTTTCCACGACTCAACTGTGCAGAGCGGCGACGTGGTCCTCAGCCCACACGTTCGCGAAATTTTACAAGTTTGATACCTTTGCGTCCGAGGATTCTAAGTTCGGACGTTTGGTTTTACAGACAACAGACAGCACTCCCTCCCTAGGGGATAACTTTGGGACGTCCCCTAATGTCTAAGGAACTCCAGTGTCCCCTAGTGGATGAAAGAGAAAAGAGGATTTTGGTACTTACCGATAAATCCATTACTCTGAATCCTCTAGGGGACACTGGACGCCCACCTCGGTGCTGTCAGCCTGCTGTGTTTGGGTTATTGTTCACAGTTCGTGCAAACGGTATTAGTTTCGGTTAACGAAGTTCTTGGATGCTGTTTGTTCTGTTGGACGGTTCGGTTCCTCGCCAGGTGCGGTAGTCTCATGTCCTGTTCTCTCAGTCACATTTTCAAAACTGAGGGAGAGGGATGTGAAGGGGGAGGAGCCGGCTGTGCAGACAATACTCATTTTAGATTGTGCCACACCTCCGGTTGCAAGCTTCACACCCCTAATGTCTAAGGAACTCCAGTGTCCCCTAGAGGATTCAGAGAAATGGATTTATCGGTAAGTACCAAAATCCTCTTTTCTAACACCATTGAACATATCTCTACATATGGTGAAGAGGTTGGTGTTGGGATCTTGGCCACCAGAAATGCTGGCAGCGGGGCGAGCGCTAGAAAGCCTTAGCCCTGGCACCGCTGCCGGCATTCTCGGCGGTATCCGGACTCCAGGTCGACAACAAAAAGGTCGACACACCTTAGGTCGACGCCAATTGGTTGACACACCTTAGGTCGACATGGAAAAAGGTCGACATGAGTTTTTCACAATTTCTCTAACGTCCTAGTGGATGCTGGGGACTCCGTCAGGACCATGGGGATTAGCGGGCTCCGCAGGAGACAGGGCACATCTAAAAAGCCTTTTAGGTCACATGGTGTGTACTGGCTCCTCCCCCTATGACCCTCCTCCAAGCCTCAGTTAGGTTTTTGTGCCCGTCCGAGAGGGTGCAATCTAGGTGGCTCTCTTAAAGAGCTAGTTAGAAAAGTTTTTTTTTAGGTTTCTAATCAGTGTCTCCTGCTGGCGACAGGAGCACTGCAACGAGGGACTTAGGGGAGAGACTTGCAACTCACCTGCCTGCAGGAGGATTGAAGTCTTAGGCTACTGGACACTGAGCTCCAGAGGGAGTCGGAACACAGGTCAGCCTGGGGTTCGTCCCGGAGCCGCGCCGCCGATCCCCCTTACAGACGCTGAAGAACGGCAGAACGGAGGTCCGGAAACAGGCGGCAGAAGACTTCAGTCTTCATAGAGGTAGCGCACAGCACTGCAGCTGTGCGCCATTGTTGCTACACGGCTCACGGATCTCGGTCACGGAGGGTGCAGGGCGCTGCTGGGGGCGCCCTGGGCAGCAATATAGAGTACCTTAGAGGCAAATAAATACATCACATATAGCCATTAAGGCTATATGTATGTATTTAACCCAGGCCAGTTTATTAGAAAAACCGGGAGAAAAGCCGCCGAAAAAGGGGCGGAGCTTATTCTCCTCAGCACTCTGCGCCATTTTCCTGCACGGCTCCGCTGGTGAGGAAGGCTCCCACGACTCTCCCCTGCATTGCACTACAGAAACAGGGTAACAAAGAGAGGGGGGGCATAAATTGGCGATATAATTATATATTGAGAGCGCATATATAGAAACAACACCTTCTAGGGTTGTTATATACAGTATAGCGCTTTTGGTGTGTGCTGGCAAACTCTCCCTCTGTCTCCCCAAAGGGCTAGGAGGGTCCTGTCTTCAATAGAGCATTCACTGTGTGGCTGCTGTGTGTGTCGGTACGTGTGTGTCGACATGTATGAGGACGAAGTTGGTGTGGAGGCAGAGCAATTGCCGATGATGGTAATGTCACCCCCTAGGGAGTCGACACCGGAATGGATGGCTTTGGTTATGGAATTACGTGATAATGTCAGCACATTACAAAAGTCAGTTGACGAAATGAGACGCCCGGCAAACCAGTTAGTACCGGTTCAGGCATCTCAGACACCGTCAGGGGCTGTAAAACGTCCCTTACCTCAGTCAGTCGACACGGGTACCGACACAGATGAATCTAGTGTCGACGGTGAGGAAGTAAACGTATTTTCCAATAGGGCCACACGTTATATGATCACGGCAATGAAGGAGGCTTTGCAGCTCTCTGATACTACTGGTACCTCAAAAAGGGGTATTATGTGGGGGGTTAAAAAACTGCCTGTATTTTTCCCAGAATCAGAGGAATTGAATGATGTGTGTGATGAAGCGTGGGTTACCCCCGATAGAAAATTGCCAATTTCAAAGAAGTTATTGGCATTATACCCTTTCCCACCAGAGGTTAGGGCGCGCTGGGAAACACCCCCTAGGGTGGATAAGGCGCTCACACGTTTATCAAAGCAAGTGGCGTTGCCGTCTCCTGATACGGCCGCCCTCAAGGATCCAGCAGATAGGAGGCTGGAAACTACACTGAAGAGTATATACACGCATACTGGTGTTATACTGCGACCGGCAATAGCCTCAGCCTGGATGTGCAGTGCTGGGGTAGTGTGGTTGGATTCTCTGACTGAAAATATTGATACCCTGGATAGGGACAGTATTTTATTGACTCTAGAGCAATTAAAGGATGCTTTTCTTTATATGCGAGATGCTCAGAGAGATGTTTGTACTCTAGCATCAAGAGTAAGCGCAATGTCCATATCTGCCAGAAGAAGTTTATGGACGCGACAGTGGTCAGGTGATGCGGATTCCAAGAGGCATATGGAAGTATTGCCATACAAGGGAGAGGAATTGTTTGGGGTCGGTCTTTCGGACTTGGTGGCCACGGCAACTGCCGGCAAATCCACTTTTTTACCTCAGACTCCTTCCCAACAGAAAAAGACACCGTCTTTTCAGCCGCAGTCCTTTCGCTCCTATAAAAAGCGACCAAAAGGACAGTCTTATCTGCCGCGAGGCAGAGGAAAGGGTAAGAAAGGGCAGCAAGCAGCCCCTACCCAGGAACAGAAGCCCGCCCCGGTTTCTACAAAGCCATCAGCATGACGCTGGGGCTGTACAAGTGGACTTAGGAACGGTGGGGGGTCGGCTCAAAAATTTCAGCAATCAATGGGATCACTCACAAGTAGACCCGTGGGTCCTGCAGATAATATCTCAGGGGTACATGCTGGAGTTCGAAAGGTCTCCTCCTCGCCGGTTCCTAAAGTCTGCTTTACCAACGTCTCCCTCAGAAAGGACGTTGGTTTTGGAAGCCATTCACAAGCTGTATTCTCAGCAGGTGATAGTCAAGGTACCCCTCCTACAACAGGGAAAGGGGTATTATTCCACACTATTTGTGGTACCGAAACCGGACGGTTCGGTAAGACCTATTCTAAATCTGAAATCCTTGAACCTGTATATACAGAAATTCAAGTTCAAGATGGAGTCACTCAGAGCAGTGATAGCAAACCTGGAAGAGGGGGACTTCATGGTGTCCTTGGACATAAAAGATGCTTATCTACATGTCCCAATTTACCCTTCACACCAAGGGTATCTCAGGTTCGTGATACAAGACTGTCATTATCAGTTTCAAACGCTGCCGTTTGGTTTGTCCACGGCTCCTCGGGTCTTTACCAAGGTAATGACCGAAATGATGGTTCTTCTACGAAGAAAAGGCGTATTAATTATCCCGTACTTGGACGATCTCCTAATAAGGGCAAAGTCCAGAGAACAGCTGGAAGCCAGTGTGGCACTATCACAAGTAGTGCTTCGGCAACATGGGTGGATTCTAAATCTTCCAAAATCTCAATTGACTCCGACAACACATCTGTTGTTTTTGGGCATGATTCTGGACACGGTTCAGAAAAAGGTATTTCTCCCAGAGGAGAAGGCAAAGGAGCTATCCGAACTTGTCAGGAACCTCCTAAAACCAGGAACTGTGTCAGTACATCAATGCACGAGAGTCCTGGGAAAAATGGTGGCTTCGTACGAAGCGATTCCTTTCGGCAGATTCCATGCACGGACATTCCAGTGGGATCTACTGGACAAATGGTCCGGATCGCATCTGCACATGCATCAGAGGATAACATTGTCACCAAGAACAAGATTGTCTCTCCTGTGGTGGTTACAGACGGCCCATCTGTTAGTGGGCCGCAGATTCGGCATACAGGACTGGGTCCTGGTGACTACGGATGCCAGCCTACGAGGTTGGGGAGCAGTCACAAAGGGAAGAAACTTCCAGGGTGTGTGGTCAAACCTGGAAAAGTCTCTTCACATAAATATACTGGAGCTAAGAGCGATATACAATGCCCTAAGCCAAGCAAGACCTCTGCTTCAGGATCAGCCGGTGCTGATCCAGTCCGACAACATCACGGCAGTCGCCCACGTCAACCGACAAGGCGGCACGAGAAGCAGAAGTGCAATGACGGAAACTGCACGGATTCTGCGCTGGGCGGAGAATCATGTCGTAGCACTGTCAGCAGTGTTCATCCCGGGAGTGGACAACTGGGAAGCAGACTTCCTCAGCAGACACGACCTTCACCCGGGAGAGTGGGGACTTCATCCAGAAGTTTTCAACATGATGGTGAACCGTTGGGAAAAACCAAAGGTGGACATGATGGCGTCTCGCCTCAACAAAAAGTTGGACAGGTATTGCGCCAGGTCAAGAGACCCACAGGCAATAGCTGTGGACGCTCTGGTAACACCATGGGTGTACCAGTCAGTATATGTGTTCCCTCCTCTGCCTCTCATACCAAAGGTACTGAGAATTATACGGAAAAGAGGAGTAAGAACAATACTGGTAGCTCCGGACTGGCCAAGAAGAACTTGGTATCCAGAACTTCAAGAGATGCTCACGGAGGATCCGTGGCCTCTACCTCTAAGAAGGGACCTGCTTCAACAGGGACCTTGTATGTTCCAAGACTTACCGCGACTGCGTTTGACGGCATGGCGGTTGAACGCCGGATTCTAAAAGAAAAGGGCATTCCTGAGGAAGTTATTCCGACTTTAATTAAAGCCAGGAAAGATGTGACCGCACAACATTATCACCGTATTTGGAGAAAATATGTTGCGTGGTGTGAGGCCAAGAAGGCTCCAACGGAAGAATTTCAATTGGGTCGATTCTTACATTTCCTGCAAGCAGGATTGTCTATGGGCCTAAAATTGGGGTCCATTAAAGTTCAAATTTCGGCCTTATCAATTTTCTTCCAGAAAGAATTGGCGTCAGTGCCTGAAGTACAGACTTTTGTAAAAGGTGTACTACATATACAACCCCCAATAGTGCCTCCAGTGGCACCGTGGGATTTGAACGTGGTTCTAAATTTTCTCAAATCTCATTGGTTTGAGCCTTTAAAATCGGTAGATTTAAAATACCTTACATGGAAGGTAACCATGCTATTGGCCCTGGCTTCAGCCAGGAGAGTTTCAGAATTGGCGGCTTTGTCGTACAAAAGCCCATATCTGATTTTCCATTCGGACAGGGCAGAATTGCGGACACGTCCTCAATTTCTCCCTAAGGTGGTTTCGGCTTTTCACTTGAACCAGCCTATTGTGGTGCCTGCGGCGACTAGCGACTTGGAGGACTCCAAGTTACTGGACGTTGTCAGAGCATTGAAAATATATATTTCAAGGACAGCTGGAGTCAGAAAATCTGACTCGTTGTTTATATTGTATGCACCCAACAAGATGGGTGCTCCTGCGTCTAAACAGACGATTGCACGTTGGATATGTAGCACAATCCAACTTGCACATTCTGTGGCAGGCCTGCCACAGCCTAAATCTGTAAAGGCCCACTCCACAAGGAAAGTGGGCTCATCCTGGGCGGCTGCCCGAGGGGTCTCGGCATTACAACTTTGCCGAGCAGCTACGTGGTCAGGGGAGAACACGTTTGTAAAATTTTACAAATTTGATACTCTGGCTAAGGAGGACCTGGAGTTCTCTCATTCGGTGCTGCAGAGTCATCCGCACTCTCCCGCCCGTTTGGGAGCTTTGGTATAATCCCCATGGTCCTGACGGAGTCCCCAGCATCCACTAGGACGTTAGAGAAAATAAGATTTTACTTACCGATAAATCTATTTCTCGTAGTCCGTAGTGGATGCTGGGCGCCCATCCCAAGTGCGGATTGTCTGCACTGTTTGTACATAGTTATTGTTACAAAAATCGGGTTATTACTATTGTTGTGAGCCATCTTTTTAGAGGCTACTTCGTTTTGTTATCATACTGTTAACTGGGTTCAGATCACAAGTTGTACGGTGTGATTGGTGTGGCTGGTATGAGTCTTACCCGGGATTCAAGATCCTTCCTTATTGTGTACGCTCGTCCGGGCACAGTACCTAACTGAGGCTTGGAGGAGGGTCATAGGGGGAGGAGCCAGTACACACCATGTGACCTAAAAGGCTTTTTAGATGTGCCCTGTCTCCTGCGGAGCCCGCTAATCCCCATGGTCCTGACGGAGTCCCCAGCATCCACTACGGACTACGAGAAATAGATTTATCGGTAAGTAAAATCTTATTTTTTTTCTTTTTTGGAACCTTTTCATACTTAACGATCCATGTGGACTACGATTGGAACGGTAATCCGTGCCGAGCGAAGCGGTAGCGGAGCGAAGGCACCATGCCCGAAGCATGGCGAGCGAAGCGGTGCACTAATTGGGGTTCCCGGTCACTCTACGAAGAAAACGACACCAAAAAAACATAAACTCATGTCGACCTTGTTCCTGGCGACCTTTTGGCCATGTCGACCTTTTGGCCATGTCGACCTAAGGTGTGTCGACCAATTGGCGTCGACCTTTTTGTTGTCGACCTGGAGTCCCAGACCCGTTCTCGGCGGTTGGGATCCCGGCGTCAGTGTTCTGACCAGCGGGATCCCGACCGCCGGGATATTGACTACATTCCATGATGAAGATGTAGCATGATAAGGGAACCACACAAATAGTTTCATTCGTTTTGAAGTTTTCTCCTTTATTAGCATATTGTAACCAGCAGCATTGCTGAATTTTTAGAGTTGCACAGGATAATCGCTGATTGGGCTACGCTAATATATGTTAATGTGCGCATTGCAAGCTAACATCATGTGGAATTGGGTTGTCCCCTTGGAGTAACATTACTGATTTCATGTAGAGAATATAATTCAGAAAAATCAGACCCTACAGATTGTTTCAGGGGCGTGGCTGGGACGGGCGTAAGACTCACTTCTGCTGCTCTCCGGCTCCATTATCCTTTTACCTATCCTGCCTCTGTGCTCTACACTCTGCTCACTTTCCAGTTGTAGCACTGACCATATCTTCCTCGTCTTTACTGCGTCTGGTTGCTCCCGCCAGAACATGCTTGCGGCTGCCATTGTCTGATCTGAGTCCTGCTCTGTTGTTGACTGTCTTAAAATGTTGCATTTTCTCTAACACCTTTCTAGTTGCTCTTTGGCTGGGACCGTTTGGATTCTACAGCTCCAATACTTACTAGGTTTAATCCCCCCAGATGTTTTCCCCTCCCACTGGTACTGTACTCTGCCTTGCTGTTTATTATGGAGAGGTTAGATCTTGAAGCTGTGGACCAGGAGTGTTCTGTCCTTGCTCCATTTATTATTCTTCCCTACCTCTGTGATTATGAGCAGTGAGTCCTGAATAAAATAGAGACTGTACAGATGGCTCTATCACTTTCTAGTTATGACTTTCATGCATCAGCAGAGACCGAGAAGGCGTTTGTGTTTTCTGTACCTACTTGTGGGGAAGTTATTATTATTATTATTATTATTAGTTATTTATATAGCGCACACGTATTCCGCAGCGCTTTACAGAGAATATTTGCCCATTCACATCGAAGTTCACCCTCCTGTGGCAGATACAGGATTATCGATCCTACTGAAGGACAGGAAAACACTGTGTCAGGGATTTTGTTGTGGATGTTGCTATTTGGGATCTACGCTGATTCTGACTCGTATTGTGATAAGGAGAGGTTCCATTGCCTCCTTCCAGTGTCCTCCGACCAGCAGATTCTCTCAGTGTATTTACGGTGCCACTGTTCTGTTTCAGGGAGGGGTATGTTCCCCTGAGACTGGACTGCATGAACTCTTTGCTTCTTTTTCATAATCCGTAGCATTCCTTATTTTTGGATTTTCCCAGGCCTGAGCGAAAAGGGTTGAGTACACTATGTTCCAACTGGGGGGCACCTGAGAGTTTCATTTCCACTGCATGTTGCCTCTATTACATTTATATTTGCTGTTACATATAGAGAATGCACTATGTGGCCGTACCATAATGCTCCTGGATTACTTCAAAGCCGTCATTGGCTGCTTTCACCTCCTGTCCTGGAGATTTTAGTTCTAAGGAGACTATCAAATTACCTGCAAAATTTTTGAGGAAAAAATTATTGTAGCTAATGCGACCATTTTTCCATTAATGCAGATACACGCACTCCTGTTATCCGCACTATCCAATTGGAAAAAAAAAAATTGGATGCTGTGGTTTTTCCCACAAATACCCACGTGGAAAAAATGAAAATCTGTCCGTACCTCAAAAAAATATTGGTAACAGTTTAATAAGTACTGTCCAAAATAAATATATTTTGAGCTTTTAAAAATGTTTAAAATGGCTGATTTTGTCAATTTTTATTAAAGAATGTAAAATGATGAAGCAAATGTTTTTTGTTTCATTAAATACGTATAAAACAAAGTTTAAAAATAAACAGAAAAGTTGATTATGGGGTAATTTGTACGTAGCCCCTTAAACGGGATCAGTACTAAATGCCGCAGG
Source organism: Pseudophryne corroboree (assembly GCF_028390025.1). Classification (NCBI taxonomy): domain Eukaryota; kingdom Metazoa; phylum Chordata; class Amphibia; order Anura; family Myobatrachidae; genus Pseudophryne; species Pseudophryne corroboree. The sequence goes on along the minus strand of NC_086447.1, from coordinate 200,697,321 downwards.
CCGGAATCCCGGCGGTCGAAATACCGACGCCGGAATCCCAACAGTGGTGGCGAGCGGAACGCAGCCCCTTGCGGGCTCACTACGCTCGGCACACTATTATATTCTCCCTCTATGGGTGTCGTGGACACCCACGGAGGGAGAATGTCGGGATTGTGGCGGTCGGGATTCCGGCGTCTTGACCGTATCCCCCTTAAACATTTGTTTTTCCATTTGTTACATTTCCTATTGCCTAATTAATCATGGGGAGGGGGTGTTCCAGGGATTCTGAAGCCAACATCTGTCCCAGCATTTTTAGCTTAATTACCTAATTTTCCTGACTTTCCACCTGCTCCTGACATATTTGTATGCGACGAAGTCTGTATATGAAGCACAATTAAACTTGGCATGGAAAAAATCCACGTGTGCTGCATTGTAGCACTTCGTATGCAGATTCAGAGACTTAATCGCACACAGATATACAAGTGTTTATGTATACAATTAATCTGCACAGTCTCCTGATGTGTCCTAGACACATTATCCTGTTGCGGCTTAGACACATTTTTGGCAAAAAAAAGATTCCCGACGCTAATAGTCTCACAGGACCTGGCGCGCCTAGTGGGGCTGTTTGGCGTGACTGCAGCAAAGATGCAAGAGGACATATCTGTATTACACTCAATCTCACATAGTCCTCACCATAAATAAATCCAACACATACAGATACTATGCCATAAGTTACTATAAAAGTGAATTAAGGTGGTAATTCAGACCTGATCGCTGGGCTGCAAACTTTGCTGTCCTGCGTTCAGATAGTTGCTGCCTCCAGGGGGAGTGTAAATTCGCTGTGAAAGTGTGCGATCCCATGTGTACGCAGAGCTGCTAAAATCCACTTTGTGCAGTCTCTGCGCAGCCCAGAACTTACTCCTACAGTGCAATGAGAAGAGGCTGATAGGGTCCGGAGCTGACGTCAGACATCCTCCCTGAAAACGTTTGAGCACTCCTGCGTTTTTCCGGACACTCCCAATAAACACTCATTTACCACCCACAAATGGCATCTTCCTGTCAATCACCTTGCGAACGCCAGTACGATCAGATTTTTTGCACTATCCCGTTGCTAACCGCCGATGCCCTTTGTTGTTGTCTGATACGTGTGTGTGCAGTGCGTGTGCAGTTGAGACTTGATCGCCCGCTGTGTGAAAATGCACATCAGCGATCAGATCTGAATCACCACCTAACAGCACGCAAGTGTTTACAATTTAAAAATGGATTATATTGACACTTGGCAGCTTACCGACTATGTTCGGCAATGCAGGAACGGCTGTGTCCCGCTATAGGGCACAGCCAAAGTGTACAACCTCAGCTACAACAATAAGTTGCCATCGGGTGGCAGGGAGTAGTTTCCATAAAGTGGGGCACTGCTGCCCTCATATCTGTTAAACAGGGAAACATAGAGCACATTGGGGGCTTCTGGGTACTCTTATTTGAGTACATTCTTCCCAGCACCCTCTACTTCAGGGGTATTCAACATGTGACCTTCCTGCTGCTGTGGTACTACACATCCCAGCATAACCTTGTCCTTCAATGCATTGTATACGCAGAATGGATAGCTTTTCAAGAGTGGTATTCAAGAGGACCTGGATTGTGGACATTGACCCTCATAGCTATAGTGTGTATTCTGTGAGTCTTCAGTTGCAGTGTGTTCTCTGCCTATTTAGTGCACATATCCTGGTAAGCAAACCAGGCTATTGTATTGCTCTTGTAAATGATTAAGCCTTATGGTTGACAATTAAATTGCAAATAATTATGTTGGGATCAGTATGTAAACCAGGCGGTCAGGGTCCTGGCCTTCAGTATACAGACAGCACGATCCCGACCACGGTTATGCTAGCAGCCGGGCGAGTGCTAGCAAGCACCTTGCAGGCTCGCTACGTTGCGGGCACGGTGGCTCGCTGCACTCGCCACAGGAAAGCCTGTGGCGCCGGGATTCCAGTTTCAGTATTTCCCCGCTAGTCGGCATTGTGACGTCCAGGATCCCGACTAGCACTATGGTGACCGCTTCCCATTACATTCCTTACCTGCCAGAAGTCAGTTGTTGATATTGCTGCAGTTCTAAAACAAAGGGGAAGTCTCCAGTAATAAACCCATATGATGTTTGTGTACTAAAATATATTCTTTGTAGCTATAACCTGCACTTTCAGGCCAAACAAAAAGTTTTATGCTTGCTTTGTAGTCACTATGCACAAGTGTGACAAAGTCCTGTCCTTGCAGAATCCTGGATCTGTCATTCAATCTCATTAAACGAATTGGAGGGCTAGATTCTCTGACTCGGCTACAGCGCCTGTATCTGGTGAACAACAAGATTGGCCGGATCGAGAACCTCAGCGCTTTAACACAGCTACGTTTATTGGAGCTAGGCTCAAACCGTATCCGGGTGAGTGCGCTGCATGGGAACATGTACTGTAAGCTGGCATTATTAGTGCTTCCCAGTTGTATTGTGTACTGAGAATTATGGTGCTAATTGTTTCTTGTGCTCTGTTTACTGTAATGTTATGTTCTGTGTACCCTGTACTGTCCTACTGTTGCCAGATGTACAGCGCTGCAGCCCGTTTGTAGTGCCTTATAAATAAAATTTAATAATTAGTGGATAAAGGTATACTTGTAAAATATTGCAGCCAGGGAAGGGAGAGACTGGTGAGCTTGGTTTAGTGTTTTCTTTCAGTACAGTTGTCATCCACGTACAGTAATATCCATAAGGTTATAGCTTATCGTCATGAATATTAGAGACACCGTTGTCTCTGCAATGTCACTTGTTACTAACGACAAGCCTGAATTCTGGTTTAGCCCATAAAATTATGACTATGGTGACAGGTCCACTTTAATGCATTGAGACCATGTTATATTGATACCCTGTATGACTTGACACATTTTGTTTCTATTTTGAGAGTCGTAGGGCCAGATTCAATTAGGCTTGATTCTTGCCACCTGAGAAAAAAGGCTTGTAGCCTCAGACTTTTATGCCTGGAAAATTTTCAATACAAGCCTTTTTAATTGCCTGGTAGATCTGTAGCTAACGCACGTTGCCCTGAGGTATGATGTAACATGTTTGTGGTGGGTAGAAAGCCCTACTTACTACTGATTTATTTTCGAGCCTGAGGAGGAGATTAACATCCTGCAGGCTGCAATTGAATAGCCCCAGGCATTGCTTTGAGGCTAATTGAATTTAACCCTTAATGTCACCGGAATAAAAAAAGCATTGATTGAGGCAAAATGGGCAATTATGTGTATTGATATTTAGTTTGAAATTCAGATAATTATGTGGATTTCACCTGTAATCTACACAGTCACCTTTTAAAGTGTTACATTGTAGTTACTTCTGTCCGATTGCAAGAATCACACAGAGAGAATATCTGAATGATTATTTTAATTGTTCATTTCCGTATAGCTTTACCTGGCACAATACATTTTTAAAAGTATTTGTTGTATATGCCAAAATTTAAATATTAGGCAAATATGCAGATGCTCCTCATTTAACGACCGAGTTCCGTTCCTATGACTAGGTCATTAGATGAAATGGTTGTTAAGCGAGGAGCCCATACTTAATACAGGTAATACTTTTTATTTATTCTGAATAAACAAAATGTTTAAATAAAATTTCAACTTGATGAGTTTGTTTTACTTTACATAACTCTTACATAATGTACAGTATTACAGAACATGAAAATACACTCATTTGAAAGTATAAAAATGATTACAGTGCCATTTACTGCTGGTCAGAGCTGGTTGTAAGTCCGAGCGGTTGTTGAACAGGTAGGTTAAGTGAGGAGCATCTGTATACTAGAGTAAATGTAAATGTTTGTTATCCTTGTCTTTATCTTATTGTTAAATATAATAAACTTCGTTTCTTTGTTATATTTATAGATGTAGATATATATATTTGTTTTCTTATGTGTTCCCAGGAGATAGAGAATCTGGATACGATGAGAGATCTCGACAGTCTGTTTCTTGGGAAGAATAAAATCCCCAAACTACAGAACATGGAAGCACTGACTAATCTCACTGTACTGAGCGTCCAGGTAACTATACTGGGATTACCGTCACCCACAGTATATATCGCAGACACTTGCTAACGTCTTCTGAAAGACTTCCAGCTGAACGCATTACTAATGCCAGATAGCTGTATATACAGCTTCAGAATCTATCCTCTTTAGTGGTTAGTGCTGTAATCATTTTGCTTGGTTATTATGTCACAGATTGAGAGAGACAGAATTATATTTCTCTAACGTCCTAGTGGATGCTGGGGACTCCGTAAGGACCATGGGGAATAGATGGGCTCCGCAGGAGACATGGGCACTTTAAGAAAGAATTTAGATTCTGGTATGCTCTTGCTCCTCCCTCTATGTCCCTCCTCCAGACCTCAGTTTGAGACTGTGCCCGGACGAGCTGGGTGCTGTTCAGTGAGCTCTCCTGAGTTTGCTGATAGAAAGTATTTTGTTAGGTTTTTTATTTTCAGGGAGCTCTGCTGGCAACAGACTCCTTGCATCGTGGGACTGAGGGGAGAGAAGCAGCCCTACTCTCTGAAGTTAGGTCCTGCTTCTTAGGCTACTGGACACCATTAGCTCCAGAGGGATCGTACGCAGGATCTCCCCCTCGCCGTCCGTTCCCGGAGCCGCGCCGTCGTCCCCCTCGCAGAGCCGGAAGACAGAAGCCGGGTGAGTATGAGAAGCAAGAAGACTTCGAAATCGGCGGCAGAAGACTCCGTTCTTCACATGAGGTAACGCACAGCACTGCAGCTGTGCGCCATTGCTCCCACACACCTCACATACTCCGGTCACTGTAAGGGTGCAGGGCGGGGGGGGGGGGCGCGCCCTGGGCAGCATATGGACCTCTTTTGGCAAAAGTACACATATATGCAGTTGGGCACTGTATATATGTATGAGCCCCCGCCAAGAAGATGCATATTTGAGCGGGACAGAAGCCCGCCGTCGAGGGGGCAGGGCTTCTACCTCAGCACTCACCAGCGCCATTTTTTGTCCACAGCTCCGCTGAGAGGAAGCTCCCCAGGCTCTCCCCTGCAGATTCACGGTAGAAGAGGGTAAAGAGAGGGGGGGCACATAAATTAGGTGCAAAAACACAATATACAGCGGCTACTGGGTTAACATTAAGTTACTGTGTTATTCCTGGGATATATAGCGCTGGGTGTGTGCTGGCATACTCTCTCCCTGTCTCTCCAAAGGGCCTTGTGGGGGAACTGTCTTCGAAAAGGGCATTCCCTGTGTGTGTGGTGTCGGTACGTTTGTGTCGACATGTCTGATGAGGAAGGCTATGTGGAAGCAGAGCGGGAGCAAATGAATGTGGTGTCTATGCCGACGACACCGACACCTGATTGGTTGGATATGTGGAAGGTTTTAAATGATAGTGTGAATTCCTTACATAAAAGGTTAGAAAAAGCTGAAGCCTTAGGACAGTCAGGGTCCCTGCCCATGCCTGATCCTATGTCGCAGAGGCCGTCAGGGTCTCAGAAGCGCCCACTATCCCAAATTGTTGACACGGATACCGACATGGATTCTGACTCCAGTGTCGATTACGATGATGCAAAGTTACAGCCTAAATTGGCTAAATCCATCCGTTATATGATTATAGCAATTAAGGATGTGTTGCACATCACAGAGGAAACCCCAGTTCCTGACAGGAGGGTTCATATGTATGTGGAAAAGAAGCCACAGGTAACCTTTCCCCCCTCACATGAGCTAAATGAGTTATGTGAAAAGGCTTGGGAATCTCCAGATAAAAAACTGCAGATTCCAAAAGGATTCTTATGGCGTATCCTTTCCCGCCAACGAACAGGTTACGCTGGGAATCCTCCCCTAGGGTGGACAAGGCTTTAACACGCTTGTCCAAGAAGGTAGCCCTGCCGTCACAGGATACGGCTACCCTCAAAAATGCTGCGGATAGAAAACAGGAGGGTACCCTGAAGTCCATTTATACACATTCAGGTACCTTACTGAGGCCGGCTATCGCGTCGGCCTGGGTGTGTAGTGCTGTAGCAGCATGGACGGATACCCTATCTGAGGAACTTGATACCTTAGACAAGGATACTATTTTAATGACCCTGGGGCATATTAAGGACGCTGTCCTATATATGAGAGATGCTGAAAGAGACATAAGTCTGCTGGGTTCTAGAATCAATGCTATGTCTATTTCTGCCAGAAGGGTCCTGTGGACTCGGCAATGGACAGGTGATGCCGACTTAAAAAGGCATATGGAGGTTTTACCTTACAAGGGTGAGGAATTGTTTGGGGACGGTCTCTCGGACCTGGTCTCCACAGCTACTGCTGGAAAGTCAAATTTTTTGCCATATATTTCCTCACAGCCTAGAAAGCACCGTATTATCAAATGCAGTCCTTTCGATCTCAGAAAAACAAGAAAGTTCGAGGTGCGTCCTTTCTTGCCAGAGGCAGGGGCAGAGGAAAGAAGCTGCACGACACAGCTAGTTCGCAGGAACAGAAGTCCTCCCCGGCCTCTACAAAATCCACCGCATGACGCTGGGGCTCCACAGGCGGAGCTAGGCCCGGTGGGGGCGCGTCTTCGAAATTTCAGCCACAAGTGGGTTCACTCCCAGTTGGATCCCTGGGCAATAGAGATTGTGTCTCAGGGATACAAGCTGGAATTCGAAGAGATGCCCCCTCACCGATACCTCAAATCGGCCCTGCCAGCTTCCCCCCACGAGAGGGAATTAGTGTTAACTGCAATTTAAAAATTGTATCTTCAACAGGTGGTGGTCAAGGTTCCCCTCCTTCAACAGGGAAGGGGTTATTATTCGACCATGTTCGTAGTCCCGAAACCGGACGGTTCAGTCAGACCCATATTGAATTTAAAATCCCTGAACATGTACCTGAAAAGGTTCCGGTTCAAGATGGAATCGCTGAGAGCGGTTATCGCAAGCCTGGAAGGGGGGGATTTTATGGTGTCTCTGGACATAAAGGATGCATACCTTCATGTCCCCATTTATCCGCCTCATCAGGCGTACCTCAGATTTGTGGTACAGGATTGTCATTACCAATTTCAGACGTTGCCGTTTGGTCTCTCCACGGCACCAAGAATATTTACCAAGGTAATGGCGGAAATTATGGTACTCCTGCGGAAGCAAGGAGTCACAATTATCCCATACTTGGACAATCTACTCATAAAAGTGAGATCAAGAGAGCAGTTGCTGATCAGCGTAACACTTTCTCTGGAAGTGTTACGGCAACACGGCTGAATTCTAAATAGTCCGAAGTCGCAGTTGGTCCCTACGACTCGTCTGCCTTTCCTGGGCATGATCCTAGACACAGACCAGAAAAGGGTTTATCTCCCGATAGAGAAAGCTCAGGAACTCAGGACTCTGATCAGGAACCTATTAAAACCGAAACAGGTGTCTGTGCATCACTGCACTCGAGTCCTGGGAAAGATGGTGGCATCATACGAGGCCATTCCCTTCGGCAGGTTCCATGCGAGGACCTTCCAATGGGACCTACTGGACAAGTGGTCCGGGTCACATCTACAGAGGCATCGGTTAATCACCCTATCCCCCAGGGCCAGGGTGTCTCTCCTGTGGTGGCTGCAGAGCGCACACCTTCTCGAGGGCCGCAGATTCGGCATTCAGGACTGGGTCTTGGTGACCACGGACGCAAGCCTCCGAGGTTGGGGTGCAGTCACACAGGGAAGAAATTTCCAAGGACTGTGGTCAAGTCAAGAGACTTGCCTTCACATCAACATCCTGGAACTAAGGGCCATATACAACGCCCTTCGTCAAGCGGAGACCCTGCTTCGCGACCAACCGGTTCTGATTCAGTCAGACAACATCACCGCAGTGGCTCATGTAAACCGCCAAGGCGGCACAAGGAGCAGAGTGGCGATGGCGGAAGCCGCCAGAATTCTTCGCTGGGCGGAGAATCATGTAAGCGCACTGTCAGCAGTGTTCATCCCGGGAGTGGACAACTGGGAAGCAGTCTTCCTCAGCAGACACGACCTCCACCCGGGAGAGTGGGGACTTCATCAGGAAGTCTTCGCACAGATTACAAGTCGGTGGGAACTGCCACAGGTGGACATGATGGCATCCCGCCTCAACAAAAAGCTACAGAGGTATTGCGCCAGGTCAAGAGACCCTCAGGCGATAGCTGTGGACGCACTGGTGACACCGTGGATGTTCCAGTCGGTCTATGTATTTCCTCCTCTTCCTCTCATACCCAAGGTGCTGAGGATAATAAGAAAAAGAGGACTGAGAACAATACTCATTGTTCCAGATTGGCCACGAAGGACTTGGTATCCAGATCTGCGACAAATGCTCAGAGGACCTGTGGCCTCTTCCTCTAAGACAGGACTTGTTGCAACAGGGGCCCTGTCTGTTCCAAGACTTACCGCGGCTGCGTTTGACGGCATGGCGGTTGAACGCCGGATCCTAGCAGAGAAAGGCATTCCGGATGAGGTCATTCCTACGCTGATAAAGGCTAGGAAGGACGTGACAGCTCAACATTATCACCGTATATGGCGAAAATATGTTGCTTGGTGTGAGGCCAGGAATGCTCCTACGGAGGAATTCCAGCTGGGCCGTTTCCTTCACTTCCTACAGTCCGGAGTGAATTTGGGCCTAAAAATTGGGTTCCATTATGGTCCAGATTTCGGCCCTATCCATTTTCTTTCAAAAGGAGTTGGCTTCTCTACTTGAAGTTCAGACGTTTGTAAAGGGAGTGCTGCATATTCTGCCCCCTTTTGGGCCTCCAGTGGCACCTTGGGATCTTAACGTGGTGTTGAGTTTCCTGAAATCCCACTGGTTTGAACCACTCAAAACGGTGGAGTTGAAATATCTCACCTGGAAGGTGGTCATGCTATTAGCCTTGGCTTCGGCTAGGCGTGTGTCAGAGTTGGCGGCTTTGTCACATAAAAGCCCCTATCTGGTTTTCCATGCGGATAGAGCAGAATTGCGGACCCGTCCACAATTTCTGCCAAAGGTGGTTTCATCCTTTCATATAAACCAACCTATTGTGGTGCCTGTGGCTACTACTGACTTGGAGGATTCCGAGTTACTTGATGTGGTCAGGGCTTTGAAGGTTGATGTAGCCAGAATGGTTAGGGTCAGGAAAACAGAGTCCTTGTTTATCCTGTATGCTTCCAACAAGATTGGTACTCCCGCTTCAAAGCAAACTATTGCTCGCTGGATCTGTAACACGATTCAGCAGGCTCATTCTGCGGCTGGATTGCCGCTGCCAAAATCAGTTAAGGCCCATTCCACTAGGAAGGTGGGCTCTTCTTGGGCGGCTGCCCGAGGGGTCTCGGCATTACAGCTTTGCCGAGCGGCTACTTGGTCAGGTTCAAACACTTTTGCAAAGTTCTACAAGTTTGATACCCTGGCTGAGGAGGACCTTGTGTTTGCTCAATCGGTGCTGCAGAGTCATCCGCACTCTCTCGCCCGTTTGGGAGCTTTGGTATAATCCCCATGGTCCTTACGGAGTCCCCAGCATCCACTAGGACGTTAGAGAAAATAAGATTTTACTTACCGGTAAATCTATTTCTCGTAGTCCGTAGTGGATGCTGGGTGCCCGTCCCAAGTGCGGACTTCTTCTGCAATGCTTGTATATAGTTATTGCTTAAATAAGGGTTATGTTATGGTTGCATCAGGTTTGACCTGTTGCTCTGTTATTGTTCATACTGTTGACTGGGTATGTTTATCTCAAGTTATATGGTGTGATTGGTGTGGCTGGTATGAATCTTGCCCTGGATTACCAAAATCCTTTCCTTGTACTGTCAGCTCTTCCGGGGACAGTTTCTCTAACTGAGGTCTGGAGGAGGGACATAGAGGGAGAAGCCAGAGCACACCAGAATCTAAATTCTTTCTTAAAGTGCCCATGTCTCCTGCGGAGCCCGTCTATTCCCCATGGTCCTTACGGAGTCCCCAGCATCCACTACGGACTACGAGAAATAGATTTACCGGTAAGTAAAATCTTATTTCTCTGATGTCCTAGTGGATGCTGGAAACTCCGTAAGGACCATGGGGAATAGCGGCTCCGCAGGAGACTGGGCACAAAAAGAAAAGCTTTAGGACTACCTGGTGTGCACTGGCTCCTCCCCCTATGACCCTCCTCCAAGCCTCAGTTAGATTTTTGTGCCCGACCGAGCTGGGTGCAATCTAGGAGGCTCTCCTGAGCTTCTTAGGAAAAGTTAGTTTTAGGTTTTTTATTTTCAGTGAGACCTGCTGGCAACAGGCTCACTACATCGAGGGACTAAGGGGAGAAGAAGCGAACCTGCCTGCTTGCAGCCAGCTTGGGCTTCTTAGGCTACTGGACACCATTAGCTCCAGAGGGACCGAACACAGGCCCAGCCTCGGAGTCCGGTCCCAGAGCCGCGCCGCCGGCCCCCTTACAGAGCCAGAAGCAAGAAGAGGTCCGGAAAATCGGCGGCAGAAGACATCAGTCTTCACCAAGGTAGCGCACAGCACTGCAGCTGTGCGCCATTGCTCCTCATGCACCACACGCTCCGGTCACTAATGGGTGCAGGGCGCTGGGGGGGGGGGCACCCTGAGCAGCAATATAAACACCTTGGCTGGCTAAATTACATCACATATAACCCCCAGGGCTATATGGATGTATATTAACCCCTGCCAGATTCCGAAAAAAAGCGGGAGAAAAGTCCGCCGAGAAGGGGGCGGAGCCTATCTCCTCAGCACACTGGCGCCATTTTCCCTCACAGCTCCGCTGGAAGGACGTCTCCCTGACTCTACCCTGCAGTCCTTCACTACAGAAAAGGGTAAAACAAGAGGGGGGGGCACTAATTAGGCGCAGTATAATATACACAGCAGCTATAAAGGGAAAAACACTCTGTTTGGTGTTATCCCAACATATATATAGCACTCTGGTGTGTGCTGGCATACTCTCCCTCTGTCTCCCCAAAGGGCTAGTGGGGTCCTGTCCTCTATCAGAGCATTCCCTGTGTGTGTGCTGTGTGTCGGTACGACTGTGTCGACATGTATGAAGAGGAAAATGATGTGGAGGCAGAGCAATTGCCTGTACTGGTGATATCACCCCCTAGGGAGTCGACACCTGAGTGGATGAGCTTATGGAAGGATTTACGTGAAAGTGTCAGCTCTTTACAAAAGACAGTTGATGACATGAGACAGCCGGCTACTCAGCTGGTGCCTGTCCAGGCGTCTCAAAGACCATCAGGGGCTCTAAAACGCCCGCTACCTCAGATGGTAGATACAGACGCCGACACGGATACTGACTCCAGTGTCGACGATGAGACGAATGTGACTTCCAGTAGGGCCACACGTTACATGATTGAGGCAATGAAAAATGTTTTACACATTTCTGATAGTACAAGTAACACTAAAAAGGGTATTATGTTTGGTGAGAAAAAACTACCTGTAGTTTTTCCTGCTTCTGAGGAATTAAATGAAGTGTGTGATGAAGCGTGGGTTTCTCCCGATAAAAGACTGATAATTCCTAAAAAGTTATTGGCATCATACCCCTTCCCGCCAGAGGATAGGGCACGTTGGGAAACACCTCCTAGGGTGGATAAAGCGCTCACACGCTTGTCAAAACAGGTGGCACTACCGTCTCCGGATACGGCCGCCCTTAAGGAACCTGCTGACAGAAAGCAGGAGAATATCCTAAAATGTATATACACTCACACGCGTGTTATACTGCGACCAGCAATCGCCTCAGCCTGGATGTGCAGTGCTGGGGTGGCTTGGTCGGATTCCCTGACTGAAAATATTGATACCCTGGATAGGGACACTATATTACTGACTATAGAGCATTTAAAAGATGCGTTTTTATATATGCGTGATGCACAGAGGGATATTTGCCGACTGGCATCAAGAGTAAGTGCGCTGTCCATATCTGCCAGAAGAGGGTTATGGACGCGGCAGTGGTCAGGTGATGCTGATTCCAAAAGGCATATGGAAGTATTGCCTTATAAAGGGGAGGAGTTATTTGGGGTAGGTCTATCGGACCTGGTATCCACGGCAACTGCTGGGAAATCCACATTTTTACCCCAGGTAGCCTCTCAACATAAAAAGACGCCGTATTATCAGGCGCAGTCCTTTCGGCCCCATAAGGGCAAGCGGGCGAAAGGCTCCTCATTTCTGCCCCGTGGCAGAGGGAGAGGAAAAAGGCTGCAGCAAACAGCCAGTTCCCAGGAACAGAAGCCCTCTCCCGCTTCTGCCAAGTCCTCAGCATGACGCTGGGGCTCTACAAGCGGACTCAGGCACGGTGGGGGCCCGTCTCAAGAATTTCAGCGCGCAGTGGGCTCACTCACAAGTGGATCCCTGGATCCTTCAAGTGGTATCTCAGGGGTACAAATTGGAATTCGAGGCGTCTCCCCCTCGCCGTTTCCTAAAGTCTGCCTTACCGACGTCTCCCTCCGACAGGGAGGCGGATTTGGAAGCCATTCACAAGCTGTATTCACAGCAGGTGATAATCAAGGTACCCCTCCTGCAACAGGGAAAGGGGTATTATTCCACGCTGTTTGTGGTACCGAAGCCGGATGGCTCGGTGAGACCCATTTTAAATCTAAAATCTTTGAACACTTACATACAGAGGTTCAAATTCAAGATGGAGTCACTCAGAGCGGTGATCGCGAACCTGGAAGAAGGGGATTATATGGTGTCTCTGGACATCAAGGATGCTTACCTCCATGTCCCAATTTACCCTTCTCACCAAGGGTACCTCAGGTTTGTGGTACAGAACTGCCACTATCAGTTTCAGACGCTGCCGTTTGGATTGTCCACGGCGCCCCGGGTCTTTACTAAAGTAATGGCCGAAATGATGATACTCCTTCGAAGGAAGGGAGTTTTAATTATCCCTTACTTGGACGATCTCCTGATAAGGGCAAGATCCAAGGAACAGTTGGTAGTCGGAGTAGCACTATCTCAAGTAGTGCTGCGGCAGCACGGTTGGATTCTCAATATCCCAAAATCGCAGCTGATCCCGACGACACGTCTTCTATTCCTAGGGATGATCCTGGACACAGTCCAGAAAAAGGTGTTTCTACCGGAAGAGAAAGCCAGAGAGTTATCCGAGCTAGTCAGAAACCTCCTAAAACCAGGCCAGGTATCAGTGCACCAGTGCACAAGGGTCCTGGGAAAAATGGTAGCTTCCTACGAAGCAATCCCATTCGGCAGATTCCACGCAAGAACATTCCAGTGGGACCTGCTGGACAAATGGTCCGGATCGCATCTTCAGATGCATCAGCGAATAACCCTGTCCCCAAGGACAAAGGGGTGTCTCCTGTGGTGGTTGCAGAGTGCTCATCTTCTAGAGGGCCGCGGATTCGGCATTCAGGACTGGGTTCTGGTGACCACGGATGCCAGCCTGCGAGGCTGGGGAGCAGTCACACAGGGAAGAAACTTCCAGGGCTTGTGGTCAAGCCTGGAGACATCACTTCACATAAATATCCTGGAGTTAAGAGCCATTTACAATGCTCTAAGCCAAGCAAGACCTCTGCTTCAAGGTCAGCCGGTGCTGATCCAGTCGGACAACATCACGGCAGTCGCCCACGTAAACAGACAGGGCGGCACAAGAAGCAGGAGGGCAATGGCAGAAGCTGCAAGGATTCTTCGCTGGGCGGAAAATCATGTGATAGCACTGTCGGCAGTGTTCATTCCGGGAGTGGACAACTGGGAAGCAGACTTCCTCAGCAGGCACGACCTCCACCCGGGAGAGTGGGGACTTCACCCAGAAGTCTTCCACATGATGATAAACCGTTGGGAAAAACCAAAGGTGGACATGATGGCGTCCCGCCTCAACAAAAAACTGGACAGGTATTGCGCCAGGTCAAGGGACCCTCGAGCAATAGCTGTGGATGCTCTGGTAACACCGTGGGTGTACCAGTCGGTGTATGTGTTCCCTCCTCTGCCTCTCATACCCAAGGTGCTGAGAATTATACGGCGGGGAGGAGTGAGAACTATTCTCGTGGCTCCGGATTGGCCAAGAAGGACTTGGTACCCGGAACTTCAAGAGATGCTCACAGAGGACCCGTGGCCTCTACCTCTGAGAAGGGACCTGCTCCAGCAGGGACCCTGTCTGTTCCAAGACTTACCGCGGCTGCGTTTTTGACGGCATGGCGGTTGAACGCCGGATCCTAAAGGAAAAAGGCATTCCAGATGAAGTCATCCCTACTTTGATAAAAGCCAGAAAGGATGTAACCGCAAAGCATTATCACCGCATCTGGCGGAAATATGTTGCGTGGTGCGAGGCCAAAAAGGCCCCGACGAAGGAATTTCAACTGGGTCGATTCCTGCATTTCCTGCAAGCAGGAGTGTCTATGGGCCTAAAATTAGGATCCATTAAGGTCCAGATTTCGGCCCTGTCGATTTTCTTTCAGAGAGAACTGGCTTCAGTGCCTGAAGTCCAGACGTTTGTTAAGGGAGTGCTACATATACAGCCTCCTTTTGTGCCTCCAGTGGCACCCTGGGATCTGAATGTTGTTTTGGATTTCCTAAAATCACATTGGTTTGAACCACTCAACACTGTGGAATTAAAATATCTCACATGGAAAGTGGTCATGTTGTTGGCCCTGGCTTCAGCCAGGCGTGTGTCCGAATTGGCGGCTTTATCCTGTAAAAGCCCTTACCTGATTTTTCATACGGACAGGGCAGAATTGAGGACTCGTCCTCAATTTCTCCCAAAGGTGGTTTCAGCGTTTCATCTGAACCAGCCTATTGTGGTACCTGTGGCTACTAAGGACTTGGAGGACTCCAAGTTGCTGGACGTTGTTAGGGCCCTGAAAATATATGTTTCCAGGACGGCTGGAGTCAGAAAATCTGACTCGCTATTTATCCTGTACGCACCCAACAAGCTGGGTGCTCCTGCTTCTAAGCAGACTATTGCTCGCTGGATTTGTAGTACAATTCAGCTTGCGCATTCTGTGGCAGGCCTGCCACAGCCAAAATCTGTAAAAGCCCACTCCACAAGGAAGGTGGGCTCATCTTGGGCGGCTGCCCGAGGGGTCTCGGCTTTACAACTCTGCCGAGCTGCTACTTGGTCAGGGTCAAATACTTTTGTAAAATTTTACAAATTTGACACTCTGGCTGAGGAGGACCTGGAGTTTTCTCACTCGGTGCTGCAGAGTCATCCGCACTCTCCCGCCCGTTTGGGAGCTTTGGTATAATCCCCATGGTCCTTACGGAGTTCCCAGCATCCACTAGGACGTCAGAGAAAATAAGAATTTACTTACCGATAATTCTATTTCTCGTAGTCCGTAGTGGATGCTGGGCGCCCATTCCAAGTGCGGATTATCTGCAATACTTGTACATAGTTATTGTTAACAAATCGGGTTTTCTCTATCGTCCTAGTGGATGCTGGGGTTCCTGAAAGGACCATGGGGAATAGCGGCTCCGCAGGAGACAGGGCACAAAAAGTAAAGCTTTTCCAGATCAGGTGGTGTGCACTGGCTCCTCCCCCTATGACCCTCCTCCAGACTCCAGTTAGATTTTTGTGCCCGGCCGAGAAGGGTGCAATCTAGGTGGCTCTCCTAAAGAGCTGCTTAGAAAAAGTTTAGCTTAGGTTTTTTATTTTACAGTGAGTCCTGCTGGCAACAGGATCACTGCAACGAGGGACTGAGGGGAGAAGAAGTGAACTCACCTGCGTGCAGGATGGATTGGCTTCTTGGCTACTGGACATCAGCTCCAGAGGGACGATCACAGGTACAGCCTGGATGGTCACCGGAGCCGCGCCGCCGGCCCCCTTGCAGATGCTGAAGTCAGAAGAGGTCCAAAATCGGCGGCTGAAGACTCCTGCAGTCTTCTAAAGGTAGCGCACAGCACTGCAGCTGTGCGCCATTTTCCTCTCAGCACACTTCACACGCAGTCACTGAGGGTGCAGGGCGCTGGGGGGGGGCGCCCTGGGAGGCAAATGTAACCTATATAAAGGCTAAAAATACCTCACATATAGCCCCCAGAGGCTATATGGAGATATTTAACCCCTGCCTGGATTCACTAAATAGCGGGAGACGAGCCCGCCAAAAAAGGGGCGGGCCTATCTCCTCAGCACACGGCGCCATTTCCTCTCACAGCTCCGCTGGTCAGGACGGCTCCCAGGTCTCTCCCCTGCACTGCACTACAGAAACAGGGTAAAACAGAGAGGGGGGGCAAATTTATGGCGATATTTTTATATATATAAAGCAGCTATAAGGGAGCACTTATTATAAGGCTATCCCTGTTATATATAGCGCTTTTGGTGTGTGCTGGCAAACTCTCCCTCTGTCTCCCCAAAGGGCTAGTGGGTCCTGTCTTCGTTAGGAGCATTCCCTGTGTGTCTGCTGTGTGTCGGTACGTGTGTGTCGACATGTATGAGGACGATATTGGTGTGGAGGCGGAGCAATTGCCAAATATGAGGATGTCACCCCCTAGGGAGTCGACACCAGAATGGATGCCTTTATTTATGGAACTACGGGATAGTGTCAACACGCTAAAGCAGTCGTTTGACGACATGAGACGGCCGGACAATCAATTAGTGCCTGTCCAGGCGACTCAAACACCGTCAGGGGCTGTAAAACGCCCTTTGCCTCAGTCGGTCGACACAGACCCAGACACAGGCACTGACTCCAGTGGTGACGGTGACGAATCAACCGTATTTTCCAGTAGGGCCACACGTTATATGATTTTGGCAATGAAGGAGGCGTTACATTTAGCTGATACTACAGGTACCACTAAACAGGGTATTATGTGGGGTGTGAAAAAACTACCTATAGTTTTTCCTGAATCAGAAGAATTAAATGACGTGTGTAATGAAGCGTGGGTTGCTCCTGATAAAAAGCTGAAAATTTCAAAGAAATTATTGGCATTATACCCTTTCCCGCCAGAGGTTAGGGAGCGCTGGGAAACATCTCCTAGGGTGGACAAGGCGCTAACACGCTTATCTAAACAAGTGGCGTTACCCTCTCCTGAGACGGCCGCACTTAAAGATCCATCAGATAGGAGGATGGAAAATATCCAAAAAAGTATATACACACATGCAGGTGTTATACTACGACCAGCTATAGCGACTGCCTGGATGTGCAGTGCTGGGGTAGTTTGGTCAGAGTCCCTGATTGAAAATATTGATACCCTGGACAGGGACAATATTTTACTGTCGTTAGAACAAATAAAGGATGCATTTCTTTATATGCGTGATGCACAGAGGGATATCTGCACACTGGCATCACGGGTAAGTGCTATGTCCATTTCGGCCAGAAGAGCTTTATGGACGCGACAGTGGACAGGCGATGCGGATTCAAAACGGCATATGGAAGTTTTGCCGTATAAAGGGGAGGAGTTATTTGGAGTCGGTCTATCAGATTTGGTGGCCACGGCTACAGCCGGGAAATCCACCTTTCTACCTCAAGTCACTCCCCAACAGAAAAAGGCACCGACTTTTCAACCGCAGCCCTTTCGTTCCTTTAAAAATAAGAGAGCAAAGGGCTATTCATATCTGCCACGAGGCAGAGGTCGAGGGAAGAGACAGCAACAGGCAGCTCCTTCCCAGGAACAGAAGCCCTCCCCGGCTTCTACAAAAGCCTCAGCATGACGCTGGGGCTTCTCAAGCGGACTCGGGGACGGTGGGCGGTCGTCTCAAAAATTACAGCGCGCAGTGGGCTCACTCGCAAGTAGATCCCTGGATCCTGCAGATAATATCTCAGGGGTACAGGTTGGAATTAGAGACAGATCCACCTCGCCGTTTCCTGAAGTCTGCTTTACCAACGTCCCCCTCCGAAAGGGAGACGGTTTTGGAAGCCATTCACAAGCTGTACTCTCAGCAGGTGATAGTCAAGGTACCTCTTCTACAACAAGGGAAGGGGTATTATTCCACTCTTTTTGTGGTACCGAAGCCGGATGGCTCGGTAAGGCCTATTCTAAATCTGAAGTCCTTGAACCTGTACATAAAGAAGTTCAAGTTCAAAATGGAGTCACTCAGAGCAGTGATAGCGAACCTGGAAGAGGGGGATTTTA
Source organism: Pseudophryne corroboree (assembly GCF_028390025.1). NCBI lineage: Eukaryota > Metazoa > Chordata > Amphibia > Anura > Myobatrachidae > Pseudophryne > Pseudophryne corroboree. Next base: position 200,679,383 of record NC_086447.1, on the reverse strand, counting down.
TGGTATCCTTGGACATCAAGGATGCGTATCTCCACGTTCCAATTTACCCCTCACACCAGGGGTACCTCAGGTTCGTTGTACAAAACTGTCACTATCAGTTTCAGACGCTGCCGTTCGGATTGTCCACGGCACCTCGGGTCTTTACAAAGGTAATGGCCGAGATGATGATTCTTCTTCGAAGAAAAGGCATATTAATTATCCCATACTTGGACGATCTCCTAATAAGAGCAAGGTCCAGAGAACAGCTAGAGATGGGATTAGCACTGTCTCAAGAAGTGCTAAAACAGCACGGGTGGATTCTGAATATTCCAAAATCCCAGTTAATGCCGACAACTCGTCTGCTGTTCCTAGGGATGATTCTGGACACGGTTCAGAAAAAGGTTTTTCTCCCGGAGGAAAAAGCCAAGGAGTTATCCGAGCTTGTCAGGAACCTCCTAAAACCAGGAAAGGTGTCTGTACATCAATGCACAAGAGTCCTGGGAAAAATGGTGGCTTCTTACGAAGCAATTCCATTCGGCAGATTCCACACAAGAATTTTCCAAAGGGATCTGTTGGACAAATGGTCAGGGTCGCATCTTCAGATGCACCTGCGGATAACCCTGTCTCCAAGGACAAGGGTGTCTCTTCTGTGGTGGTTGCAGAGTGCTCATCTATTGGAGGGCCGCAGATTCGGCATACAGGATTGGATCCTGGTGACCACGGACGCCAGCCTGAGAGGCTGGGGAGCAGTCACACAAGGAAGAAACTTCCAGGGAGTATGGACGAGCCTGGAAACGTCTCTTCACATAAACATTCTGGAACTAAGAGCAATCTACAATGCTCTAAGCCAGGCAGAACCTCTGCTTCAGGGAAAACCGGTGTTGATCCAGTCGGACAACATCACGGCAGTCGCCCATGTGAACAGACAGGGCGGCACAAGAAGCAGGAGTGCAATGGCAGAAGCTGCAAGGATTCTTCGCTGGGCAGAGAATCATGTGATAGCACTGTCAGCAGTGTTCATCCCGGGAGTGGACAACTGGGAAGCAGACTTCCTCAGCAGACACGATCTTCACCCGGGAGAGTGGGGACTTCATCCAGAAGTCTTCCACATGCTGGTAACCCGTTGGGAAAGACCAATGGTGGACATGATGGCGTCTCGCCTCAACAAAAAACTGGACAGGTATTGCGCCAGGTCAAGAGATCCGCAGGCAATAGCTGTGGACGCGCTGGTAACGCCTTGGGTGTACCAGTCGGTGTATGTGTTTCCTCCTCTGCCTCTCATACCAAAAGTATTGAGAATTATACGGCAAAGAGGCGTAAGAACGATACTAGTGGTTCCGGATTGGCCAAGAAGGACTTGGTACCCGGAACTTCAAGAGATGATCACGGAAGATCCGTGGCCTCTACCTCTAAGGAGGGACTTGCTTCAGCAGGGTCCCTGTCTGTTTCAAGACTTACCGCGGCTGCGTTTGACGGCATGGCGGTTGAACGCCGGATCCTAAAGGAAAAAGGCATGCCGGAAGAAGTCATTCCTACTTTGATTAAAGCAAGGAAGGAAGTAACCGTGCAACATTATCACCGAATTTGGCGAAAATATGTTGCGTGGTGCGAAGATCGGAGTGCTCCGACGGAGGAATTTCAACTGGGTCGATTCCTACATTTCCTGCAATCAGGATTGTCTATGGGTCTCAAATTGGGATCTATTAAGGTTCAAATTTCGGCCCTGTCGATTTTCTTTCAAAAAGAATTGGCTTCAGTCCCTGAAGTCCAGACCTTTGTTAAGGGAGTGCTGCATATACAGCCTCCTGTGGTGCCTCCAGTGGCACCGTGGGATCTCAATGTGGTTTTGGACTTTCTAAAATCTCATTGGTTTGAACCACTAAAAAAAGGTGGATTTGAAATATCTCACATGGAAAGTGACCATGCTTCTAGCCCTGGCTTCGGCCAGGAGAGTGTCAGAACTGGCAGCTTTATCTTACAAAAGCCCATATCTGATTTTCCATTCGGACAGGGCAGAACTGCGGACTCGTCCGCATTTTCTCCCTAAGGTGGTGTCAGCATTTCATCTGAACCAGCCTATTGTAGTGCCTGCGGCTACAAGTGACTTGGAGGACTCCAAGTTACTGGACGTTGTCAGAGCATTAAAAATATATATTGCAAGGACAGCTGGAGTCAGAAAATCTGACTCGTTGTTTATATTGTATGCACCCAACAAGATGGGTGCTCCTGCGTCTAAGCAGACGATTGCTCGTTGGATCTGTAGCACAATCCAACTTGCACATTCTGTGGCAGGCCTGCCACAGCCTAAATCTGTAAAGGCCCACTCCACAAGGAAGGTGGGCTCATCTTGGGCGGCTGCCCGAGGGGTCTCGGCATTACAACTTTGCCGAGCAGCTACGTGGTCAGGGGAGAACACGTTTGTAAAATTTTACAAATTTGATACTCTGGCTAAGGAGGACCTGGAGTTCTCTCATTCGGTGCTGCAGAGTCATCCGCACTCTCCCGCCCGTTTGGGAGCTTTGGTATAATCCCCATGGTCCTTTCAGGAACCCCAGCATCCACTAGGACGATAGAGAAAATAAGATTTTACTTACCGATAAATCTATTTCTCGGAGTCCGTAGTGGATGCTGGGCGCCCATCCCAAGTGCGGATTATCTGCAATAATTGTACATAGTTATTGTTAACAAATTCGGGTTATTGTTGAAGGAAGCCATCTTTCAGAGGCTCCGCTGTTATCATACTGTTAACTGGGTTTAGATCACAAGTTGTACGGTGTGATTGGTGTGGCTGGTATGAGTCTTACCCGGGATTCAAAATCCTCCCTTATTGTGTACGCTCGTCCGGGCACAGTACCTAACTGGAGTCTGGAGGAGGGTCATAGGGGGAGGAGCCAGTGCACACCACCTGATCTGGAAAAGCTTTACTTTTTGTGCCCTGTCTCCTGCGGAGCCGCTATTCCCCATGGTCCTTTCAGGAACCCCAGCATCCACTACGGACTCCGAGAAATAGATTTATCGGTAAGTAAAATCTTATTATTGTTGTTGTGAGCCATCTATCCAGAGGCTCCTCTGTTATCATGCTGTTAACTGGGTTCATATCACAGGTTGTACGGTGTGATTGGTGTGGCTGGTATGAGTCTTACCCGGGATTCAAAATTCTTACTTATTGTGTACGCTCGTCCGGGCACAGTATCCTAACTGAGGCTTGGAGGAGGGTCATAGGGGGAGGAGCCAGTGCACACCAGGTAGTCCTAAAGCTTTTCTTTTTGTGCCCAGTCTCCTGCGGAGCCGCTATTCCCCATGGTCCTTACGGAGTTCCCAGCATCCACTACGGACTACGAGAAATAGAATTATCGGTAAGTAAATTCTTATTTTGATCTCTCTCCCTTTAGCGGCCACTGGAACTACCTTGGAGTATTTATAAAGTGAAGGAAGCTGTGCACTTTTACATTTACCTCCTAAATAGCTCAAGCTTTGCCCCATTTGTACTCCTGAACGACTGTCAGATCTTCAGGCTGTTGTGGGTGCCTGGAGCAGGCAGTGGTTGCTGTTTTCACCTGCCGCTCCCAACGTGGGACCCTCTCTGGGGGGATGGTTTCAGCATTCCAGCTGTTGGGATGCTGCTGTTCATGTAACTGACGCTGGAATCTCCTGCACAGGGCATTGAGCCCCTCATAATTGCTATCAGGGATGTGTTAAAAATCCCACTGGAAAACGATGCAGCACAGCAGTCGTTCTTCGCAGCACAGAAAAAGGCTAGCGTCACTTTCCCTGATTCTAAGGAATTAGATGACTTGTTTAAGTTAGCCTGGAAAAATCTGGACAAAAAATTCCAGGTGACTAAGCGCTTCCTTAACACTATCCCATTTTCTCCAGAAGGCAGGAAAAACTGGGAAGACCTCCCTGCGGTAGACGTCTCTGTCTATGGTCTCTCTAAAAAAGTGGTGTTACCGGTCCCTGGATCCTCGGCCTTGAAGGACCTGGAGATAGAAAGAGTGAGACTACGCTCAAGTCCATTTACACAGCTGCTGGTGTATCACAAATACCTGTGCTATCGGGTTGCTGGATGACACATGCCATTCACACCTGGGAGGGCCAGATTCAGGAAGGGGGATATGTCTCTGAGTATGGTTACTCTGGTCAAGCACATTCAGGACACGGCACGAGCCCTGTGCGACTCTAATAAAGAGATAGGCGCTATCAATGCTAGGACTACTGCTTTAGCAGTGTCTGCGCGCAGAGCTTTGTGGATAGCGGACGCTGATTCCAAGCGCAGTGTGGAGGCTCTCCCTTACTCAGGGGAGTGGCTCTTCAGGGTCGAGTTGGGTACGTGGATTTCAAAGGTACTGCAGGAAAATCCATGTTTCTCCCCTCCGGGGCACCGCCGGCTAGGCGCTACTACCTGGGGCCATCTACTCTGTCCTTTCGGACTGCTAAGTTTCGTTCTAGAGCCAGAGGCACTTGCAATGCTGCACGAGGCACCAGAGGTAAGCTTAGAAAAACAACGGCTGCGGGTTCCCAGGAACAGGGCACGGGTTCAGCTTCCTCCAAGACCTCAGCATGACTGTGCACCCCCACCCCGAGAGGATCTCGAGGTGGGAGCTCGGTTACGTCACCAGCCGCGCCTGGGACAGCTCCTGCAAGGATACCTGGGTAAGAGAGCTCATATCTCAGGGCTACAAGCTGGAGTCCCCCAGTGCTCTTCCCCACCAGTTTTTCAAATCCAGCTTACCAGCTTTGGAGGATATCGAGTTACACTGCAACAGGCCTTCCAGAAGATGTCTGAGTCCCAAGTCATTGTTCCTGTGCCACTGCTACAACAGGGGGAGGGCTACTACTCCACCTGTTTGTGGTTCCAAAACCGGACGGTTCGGTAAGGCCCATTTTGAATATAAAATTCTTGAACCCTTACCTAAGGGTCTTCAAGTTGCTAGCAGTGATTTCAGGTCTGGAACAACAAAGAGTTCCTGGTTTCGATGGATATAAAGGACGCTTATCTCCATATCCCAATTTGGCCACCTCACCAGGCTTACCTGCGGTTTGCCCTGCTGAACAACCACTACCAGTTCCAGGCTCTGCCCTTCGGACTGTCCATGGCTCTGAGGGTCTTCATGAAGGTGATGGCGGAAATGATGTTCCAGCTCCGAGTCCAGTGGCTCAACATTGTTCCTTACCTGGACGATCTCCTCTTTTTTTAAAGGCGATGTCCAGAGAGCTTCTATTGGTCAGTATCAACCGCACTATTCAGCTTCTGTCACATCATGGGTGGATTCTGAATTTGCAGAAGTCACACTTGGAACCTACTCAGCGGCTCCTATTTCTGGGGATGATCCTGGATACAGGGGCTCAGAAGGTATTCCTCCCAGAGGACAAGGCAAGGATGCTCCAGGAGATGGTCCGTGCGGTTCTGAGGCTAAATCGGATATCCATCCATCTTTGCATCCGACTATTGGGAAAGATGGTAGCCTCATAGGAGGCGATCCAGTACGGCAGATTCCATTCCAGAACATTTCAATTGGATCTCCTGAGCAAGTGGTCCGGATCACATATTCAGATGCATCGGATCATACGTCTCATCTCAGGCCAGGATTTCCCTCCTGTGGTGGCTACAAGAAGATCTTCTGCAACAAGGACCGTTCGTCTACCCGGACTGACTGCGACTTCGTTTGACGGCTCGTAGGTTGAGCGGAACATTCTAGCTCACAAGGGCCTTTCCAAGAAGGTTATTGCAACCATGGTTCAGGCCAGAAAGCCTGTGACATCAAAGCACTACCATAATATCTGGAGGAGATATGTCTCTTGGTGCGAAGAGCGCATGCATTCTTCTGCGGATTTTCACTCGGGACGCTTCTTGCATTTCCTTCAGGCTGGAGTGGATATGGGCCTGCGTCTGGGTTCCCTTTAAGGTTCAGATTTTGGCCCCCTCTCTATTTTCTTCTGGAAGAAGTTGGCAGTGTTGCCAGAAGACCTTCTTGCAAGTTGTACTGCACATACAGCCTCCCTTTGTGCCACCAACGGCACCCTAGGGATTTGGATGTGGTATTAAAGTTTCTACAGTCCTCCTGGTTTGAACCGTTGATGACGGTGGAAGACAAGTACCTTACGTGGAAGACGGTAATGTTGCTAGGCCTGGCTTCTGCTAGGCACGTCTCAGAATTGGGTGCCTTATCATGTAAAAGTCCATACTTGGCCTTTTATGGCGACAGAGCAGAGCTCAGGACTCGGCAGCAGTTCATGCCTAAAGTTGTCTCTGCATTCCATTTGAACCAACCTATTGTGGTCCTTTCTAGTTCTGGCGCTTCTGCTCCTCCGGAGGCATTGGATGCTGTGCGAGCCTTGAAGATCTATGTCAAGAGGACGGCTCGGAACAGAAAGATTGATTCCTTGTTTGTGCTCTATGATGCACAGAAAAAGGGGTGCCCTGCTTCTAAGCAGTCCATTGCTCGTTTGCTTAGGCTTACTATCCAACAGGCCTATGTATCGGCAGCCTTACCTGTTCCTCAGTCTCTGAAGGCCCACTCTAAAAAATCGGTGGTGTCTTCCTGGGCGGCTGCCAGTGGAGTCTCGGCCTTGCAATTTTGCCGAACTGCTACCTTGTCGTGGAAGAACACCTTTGTGAAGTTCTACAAGTTTGATACCCTGGCCAAAGAGGATACCCAGTTTGGGCAGGCGGTGCTGCAGACGTCTACGCACATTCCCGCCCGTTCTGGAAGATTTGAGACATCCCCATCGTACTAAGAAAATACCGGTAAATCCTTTTCTCGTAGTCCATAAGGGATATTGGGCGTCCGCCTCAGTGCGTGTCCTTGTCTGCAGGTTTTTCTACTACAAGAGTTTACCTGTTCAGCTATTTTGTTACCAGCCGTTGCTGATCGGTTTATGTTGTGGTGTGCTGGTGTGTGAGAATCTCACCACTTGTTATGTTCGTTCTCTCAGGTATGTCCATTCTCCTTCGGGCACAGTTTTACCTGACTGGCTGTAGGAGGGGGCATACAGGGGAGGAGCCAGCACACCCAGTGGAAGAAATTTAAAGTGCACCGGCTCCTTTGGACCCCGTCTATACCCATCTTACTAAGTGATCTCCAGTATCTCTTAATGGACTGCGAGAAAAGGATTTACCAGTAGGTACTAAAATCCTATTTTTATGCAGATGTATAGAGCCTTAAATCTTGTTGGAGTAAAGCGCTGTATAAATAAAATTGTTAACCTATCAGTCGCTACATGCGGGGTAACGCATTGATTCAAGGATGAGGCTTCTGAAGGTGTTTTTGGTGGACTTTATATTGCTCCCTTGACTCTTCCGTCTGCTCTTTCTGTGACGTCCTTGAGACTACCTAGTGTGCGCTAGAGGGTTCAGAATATAAATTGGGGTTATTCCAGTAATGTTAGCCTGCCCTTGAAAATTAGGCTGTGCAGACTTTGTAACTAGCCACGGCTACTTTTATGGTGTCTGCTTCCAGTACCGGATCTGTTTGATCTGGTCTCCTGTTTGCAATAGAGTTTAGCTTTGCTGGCTGTGAAGACTTGCTCATCACAGCAACAGCTCTTTAAGCAGGATGTTTCAAGCCTGTTTCTGTTGGACCGGAACCGGATGCTTCATTTCCTGAAGCATTTATGGGAGTAGGTCTTGGCCTTTGGATTTTGTTCTGAGTAGACGTACTTTTCTTGTCATACAGACCTGCTTTTGTGTGTCACACCTGCAGTCTCCATACATTGCCCTAATAGTCCCCTGGCTTAAAGTCTTGCAGCACCTTTCTTTCTAACATTGGATTTGGGATTGTTCAGCTTTGGCTTGTGGGTATTTTTTGCATCTGTCATCTGTAAAGCTTCTCTTGGAGTAAGTTCTTCCTTTCAAATCCACAGTAGTTCCTTATTGCTCAAGACGTGATCACATTTGTTTCTCTAGGGTAGGATTCTGTTGGAAGATATCATTTTTCAGTCCCTGGACATTCAGTACAGAATCTTCATCTTCTCTGTTGCCCATTAGTGCTTTTCCTGTGTATTATCAAACGCTTGCCAGGAGACATTATGTTGGTAATTTGAGGCAGGATGTTTGTACTTTTAGTTAAATCCTTTTATCTCAATCCCATGGGTAACAATGGAGGCCATCACTTTATTCTCTAGCTTATACTTCATGGTTCTGGTGTCTACCGTTTGTATTCAGTGAAGTATTAAATGGAAGTAAAAAAAAAAAAAAAAAATCACATTATTTACAGTACCATATGATAACTTCCTCATCTCTGTTTCCATTCTCACTATTCAATCCGTATGATTACTGAAGCCAGAGTTTACACTATCCTGCAGTGTACCATCTGTTATCATCTCAGACTGCAAAATCTGTGGCCAATCCTGCTATTTGTAGCTTTACAGACTTATTGCACTGTGCACCAGCTCATATGTTTTTCTCTAACGTCCTAGGGGATATTGGGATGGTCTAGTATCATGGGGTATAGATGGGGTCCATTGGAGCCTGGCACTTTAAATTTCTTCAGAGTGTGCTGGCTCCTCCCCTCTATGCCCCTTCTGCAGATTCAGTTTACAAAAATGTGCCCAAGGAGCCGGGTGCACTCTCTGGAGCTCCAGAGTTTTCTTCAAAAACTTTGTTTTAGTTTGTTATTTTCAGGCAGTACTGGCTGGCACCAGTCTTCCTGCATCGTGGGACATAAGGGGGGGGACCGTTACCAGCCTCTGAAGGGTTAATGGTCCGAATCCCTGCTAACAGGACATAGTTCCTGAAGGGGGTTGATTCACTCGCCCACAGCGGTGTGCACTCTTCCCACAGCATGCCGCCACCCCTATTTGCCATGCTGTAGACGCTGGAGGTGAGTACAAAGCCTGTGTCTTGGTTAGCGAGTCCCCGGTTCTGATGGTGGCGGGCACACAGCTTAAATGCTGCTGTTGTCCCAGTATGCAAGCCCACACTGGCGCTGACGCTAGAAAAAAATAAATATATATACTAGGGCTAGGGGTACCTAGTAAATCTGCCCGGCAAAAGTACTGCTTTGGCTTTAGTGGCAGGAGTGTGATGGTTTCCCCGTCTTTGTCTAATTCCCTGCGGGCTATCTAGCTTAACTGTGTTATTAACCTATTTCGTGTGTGTATATTCTGCTGTACAGTATGTCTGGCAAGAAAATAGTATGTCAGTCCTGCAGCACAAAGTTTTTCCCTTCACCTGGGGGATCTCTATTGTGTGCACAGTGCAGACCCCCTTTACAAGGCAGCAGTACTCAGGAGCCAGCATGGCTGGACTCTATAAAACGATGATTACAGACATATCCTCTGAACTGCCTACTGCCAGATAGGAGAGGCAGTATTTAAAAAAAAATCTATGGGTGATTTCATGTTATAGAAAGCTGACCACAGACCAGCTTCTCAATCCTCAATGCTGGTTTCATAGAAATGCACACTGCCCCATGTTCTCCAGTTTGACTCAGATGGTGATATGCCAGACCTGGAAGAGGGAGAGGTGGAGACTGACAAGGGTGAGGGTACTCTATCTCTGGGAGTAGAAGCCCTTATATACTCTATTCGGGATGTTCTGAATATCCCGGATACTGAGTCGGAAATAGTGGAGGAATCATATTTTAATGTAAAACCAAAGTCCACTGCTACATTTCCGGTCTCAAAAGAGTTAAACACACTTTTTAAAGAAGCATGGGTGAATTCTGATAAGAAATTTCAGACACCTAAGAGGTTACCGACTTCGTTTCCTTTTAGGAAGGTGTGGGAAAATCCCCCTACAGTGGATTCTTCAGTGTCCAGGCTGTCCCGTAAACTCGTGCTGCCAGTACCGGGAGCTATCTCCTTAAAAGACCCTGCTGATCGTAAAATTAAGACTACACTCAAGTCTTTTTACATTGCAGTTGGAGTGGCTCGGAGACCCACCATTGCGTGTGGTTGGATTACATGGGACATTGTTAAATGGACAGGTAATATACTTGAAGGTTTTGACACTATGCCCCAGCTTATCACGCTCCTGCAGCATGTGCAAGATTTGTCTAATTTCATGAGCAAGGCAGTCAAGGAAATTGGCATAATAAATGCACGCTCTACGGCTATGACTGTGTCAGCATGCCGGTCGTTATGGCTGCTGCTGTGGCCAGCGGATGCTGACCAAAAACGGTGTTGAGAATCTTCCTTTTACAGAGGAGACTTTATTTGGTGAGGAATTAAATAAATGGATTTCTCAAGCGACGGCAGTTAAGGGCATATCTGCCGTCAGCGGCCCCTCTGGTTAGATGTGCTTACCTCTGTCCCTCTCTGCAGTCTTTTCGTGTGGCCAGGTTTAGGGGCAAGGCCAGGGGTGCTTCCAGCGCCACCAGAGGTAACCGAGGAAAAGCCATGCAGACTAGTGGACGCTGGTTCTCTGGAGCAGAGCTCTGGCTCCGCCGCTTCCAAGCCCTCCGCCTGCTAGTCGGCCCCAACTTCGGGAGGACTTACAGGTGGGTGCGCACCTAAAGTATTGCAGCCATGTTTGGTCGGAATCCTGCCGGGACCCTTGGGTGTGAGACCTTGTCTCCCAGGGTTACTGTTTGGAGTTTCAGACGCTCCCACCTCACAGATTGTTCAAGTCAAGCTTACCAGTTTCACCTGTGTCAAGGGTTACCTTGCAAACAGCCATTCAACACCTGCAACACATACAGGTCATTGTCCCAGCTCCTCCTCTACTCCGAAACAAAGGCTTTTACTCCAGCCTGTTCGTGGTACCAAAACGATTCGGGCGATCTTGAACCTCAAATCTCTGAACCCACACTTGCGGGTGTTCAAGTTCAAGATGGAGTCTCTGAGAGCGGTGGTTGCTGGCCTGGAGGAAGGAGAAATCTTGGTATCTCTGGATATCAAGGATGCGCATCTTAGCATCCTGATATGGCTGCCTTATCAGGCATATCTCAGGTTTGCTCTGCAGGACCATCACTTCCAGTTCCGGGCCTTACCTTTCAGTCTCTTCACTGCACCGAGGGTGTTCACAAAGGGGATGGCAGAAATGATGCTGTATCTACGTGTGATGGGAGTAAACCTCATCCCGTACCTGGACGACCTCCTGACTATGCGGCTCCACAGGACTCACGGGTGGATCCTGAACCTGCAGAAATCCCAATTGGTACCTTCCCAGAGACTTCACTTCCTGGGGATGATACTGGACACGGTATCTCAGAAGGTGGTCCTTCCTATGGACAAAGTCCTGACAATTCAGGCAATGGTTTGATCCATTTTGAAACCAACCAAGATCTCTGTGCATCTTTGCATACGCCTCCTGGGAAAAATGGTGGCCTCCTACGAGGCCATCCAGTATGGAGGATTCCATGCCCGTCCGTTCCAGCTGGATCTGCTGGGCAAACGGTCAGGGTCACACCTGTACATGCACCAGTGGATATACCTTTCACCAAAGGCAAGGATTTACCTGTTGTGGTGGTGGCAGATCTCACACCTGGTGGAGGGTCATCACTTCGGATTCCAGGCTTGGATTCTTTTGACTACAGACGCGAGTCTCCGAGGTTGGGGTGCAGTGACCCAGGGGGCTCAGTTCCAAGGGTAGTGGTCGCCTCAGGAGACTTCTTCTCAGATAAATATTCTGGAACTCCGAGCAATTTACAATTCACTACTACAGGCCTCTTCTCTCCTGCAACATCAGTCCATACAGGTCCAGTCGGACAACGTGGTGGCCTACATAAACAGACAGGGAGGAACCAAGAGCAGGGCCGCAATGTGAGAGGTGTCACGGATTCTCCTCTGAGCAGAGCGCAATGCCAGGGCCATATTCATACCGGGTGTGGACAACTGGGAAGCAGACTTCCTCAGTAAGCACGATTTGCACCCAGGTGAGTGGGGTCTTCACCCACAAGTATTTCAGATGTTGATTCATCGGTGGGGCTGTCCGCAGATCGACATAATGGCTTCTTGGCTCAACAAGAAGCTGCCGCACTACTGCTCCAGGACGAGGGACCCACAGGCCGCAGCGGCAGACGCTCTGACGCCGTGTGTTTACCAGTTGGTCTACTTGTTTCCACCGATTCCTCCCATTCCCAGAGTTCTAAAAAGGGAACGCGTTCAGGCAATTCTGATTGCATGCAGACCTCCTGGACATGTCCCCTGAAGAACCCTGGCCACTTCCGCTTCAGGAGGATCTTCTTCAACATGGGCCGTTCGCCTATCAAGACTTACCGCGACTACGTTTAACGGCATGGAAGTTGAGAGGGAGATTTTAGCTAGAAAAGGTCTCCCTGGCAAGGTTATCTCAACTATGGTCCAGGCCAGGAAGGTGGTCACATCCAAACATTACCAACGCATTTGGAAGAAGTATGTCTCTTGACGTGAGGCTCGACAGAACTCAACTATGGCCTTTCATATGGGTCGGTTCTTACTATTCCTGCAGCCAGGTGTGAGTATGGGCCTACGCTTAGGCTCCATCAAGGTTCAGATCTGAGCCATGTCTATTTTCTTCCAGAGACAATTGGCGGTTATCCCGGAAGTCCAGATGCTCCTTCATATGCAAGCACCCTTTGTTCCCCCAACGACACCGTGGCATCTTAATTTGTTCCAACTTTTCTCTAATCAGACTGGTTTGAACCTTTACACAGGGTGGACCTGAAGTATTTGACATGGAAGACTGTCACAATCTATTCAGCGGCGGCTTTGCTGCTACCGAGGTCTATTCAGGCCCACTCCACAAGGTCAGTGGGTTCTTCCTGGGTGGCTGCCCGGGGTGACTCAGTTTTGCAGTTAAGCCGAGCAGCTGCTTGGTCTGGTTTGAAAACGTTTGTCAAATTTTACACCTTGGCTACAGAGGACCTTCAGGTTGGTCAATCAGTTTTGCAGAGGTCTCAGCTCTCTTCCCACACGGTCTGTGAGCTTTGGGACTTCCCCATGATAATAGACCATCCCAGTATCCCCTAGGACGTTAGAGAAAATGGGAATTTAATACCTACCAGTAATTCCCTTTCTCGTAGTCCGTAGGGGATACTGGGTGCCCACCTCTGTGCTTCTTAGTTTCTGCAAGTTGTTTCTTGTTTGGGTCTACTGTTGCTGTCCCTAGTTTCAAGTTGTGGTTAGTGTTGCTATCCTCTTGTATTGTGTGCTGGTTCGTTCCTCAACACCTTCTTATCTATTTTCCTCCTCTCAAAGTATGTCCCTCTCCTCTGGCACAGTTTTCCTAGACTGAGTCTGTAGGAGGGGCCTAGAGGGGAGGAGCCAGCACACTCTGAAGAAATTTAAAGTGCCAGGCTCCAATGGACCCCATCTATACCCAATGATACTAGACAATCCCAGTATCCCCTATGGACTACGAGTAAGGGAATTACCAAAAGGTGTTAAATTTCAATTTTCCAGTGCATTATGGCAAGGTTAGAAGCAATCTGTGCGATTAATGACTACTGACACTTAATCTTTATTTAAAAAAACAAAAACAGTTATTTTTCTTTCTAAAATGTTAGTATGAAAAGAAAATTAATTGAACATCTAAGGTTCCTAATGTGTGGTTTGAAAATGAGTGTCTATAGGCCGCAAACAATGTGTATGTAGTTTTATTACATTCATTCTGCAGATGGCTTAATTTATTCTGCAGATGTTTCCCAGTGCAAATAAAGATTTAACTAAAGATACTGGAGGAACTTACTAAGTGCAGCTATTTTACATCAACGATTCTCTCTCTCTCCCTCCCAGAGTAATCGGCTGACGAAGATTGAGGGTCTCCAAAGTCTAGTGAACCTGCGCGAGTTGTACTTAAGTGACAATGGCATTCAAGTCCTGGAGGGGCTAGAGAACAATGTGAGCTACTGAAATTGCTTATTGGTCGAGGAGAGTGTGATCCAAACCCAGTCACTAAATGTCCTGTTTTCTTCCTGGGTTTCAGATTAAAGTCACAACTTTGGACATTGCCTCAAATAGGATAAAGAAAATTGAAAATATCAGACACTTGACAGAACTCCAGGAATTCTGGGTACAAACTTCATTACTGATTAAATTTTATACACCTTTATTAACATTTACTTTATTATTTATTTACTATCAATTTCTTATATAGCATAGCAGATTCCGTTGTGCTGTACAATTGGAAACAGTGATAAAACAAAAGTGGGTAATAACAGACAGTCACAGAGGTAGGAAGGCCCTGCTCGCAAGCTTACAATCTATAGGGAAGTAGGTACTGATACACAAGGGTAGGTGTTATCTATTGCATAATGGTCCACCAGATTGCAAAGGTACTTTGTGGGCTATATGATATGGTCATACAGTGATGTTGACCCGGGGGCAGGAAGGTGGGAAAGTGAAGAAAGAGAAAACGTAAGGATATGTGTGAACTCTACAGTGGAGATGTAATTGGATAGGAAAGTTAATGAAGGTTATGTGGGCGGTTCCACAATTTAATAAGCTTGCCTGAAGAGGTGAGCTTTATGTGAACGCTTGAAGATTTGAAGACTAGAGGAGAGTCTTATTGTGCGTGGAAGGGCATTCCACAGAGTGGGTGCAGCCTAAAGAAAGTCCTGCAATCAGGAATGGGAGCAAATAATGAGTGTGGATGAAAGACATAGATCTTTTGAAGATTGAGAAGTTATTTCTAATGTGGGAGTCATATATTGCCACTCTATCATTACCAATGAGAACACAAATTCATAATAGTTTAAAGGATTCGACTTGGTATATGTTACAAATGGCAGCTAAAGACCCTCCAATTCAATTGTAATGTAATTCTTCAGTTGATAAATGAAGTTAACCAAAATGTTTTAAGTACGTCCTATTTTGATTGATGGGGCGGCGGGGGGATGGCGGGGCACCGGTGCACAGCAACTATTGACTATGATTGTAATTAACTTGATTATTGATTACATACAATATACATATGTATTGTACCTCATTATTGTGACATTATATCACTTAGAAGTTTAAGGATGAATCTTATTTTATAACGGTGTATGTTGTATAATTTGAGTTCCAAAATCTTTATTAATGCTTGTCACATTAATTCTGAATCGGATTATTAATACTTCAATAAAAAAAAGCTGTAAAAAATAAAAATGGAATCCTTGCGAGCAGTGATTGCTGGCCTGGAAGAACGGGATTTCATGGTTTCCTTGGATATCAAGTACGCCTACCTTCATATTCTGATTTGGCCACCTCATCAGGCGTACCTGAGGTTTGCCCTGCTGGACGAGCACTACCAATTAGAGGCACTGTCTTTCAGCCTGTCCACAGCTCAGAGGGTGTTCACAAAGGTGATGGCGGAGATGATGTTCCAGTTCCGGGTCCAGGGAGTCAATATTGTTCCTTTACCTGGACGATCCTCTGATCAAAGCAAGATCCAGGGAGCTTTTGTTGCTCCATATCGACCGTATTATCCAACTTCTGTCTCGCCATGGGTGGATTCTCAACTTGCAGAAGTCCCACTTGGAGCAGACTCAGTGGCTCCTGTTCCTGGAGATGTTGCTGAATACTGTGGCCCAGAAGGTGTTCCTCACAGAGGACAAGGTGAGAACACTTCAGGAGATGGTCCGCATGGTACTCCTACCTACTCGAGTGTCCATCCATCTTTGCATAAGATTGTTGTGAAAGATGGTCGCCTCATACAGGGCGATCCAATATGGGAGGTTCCATGCCAGGACTTTACAGCTGGATCTCCTGAGCAAATGGTCCGGGTCACATCTTCAGATGCACCGAATGATACGGCTCGCCTCCGGCCAGGATTTCCCTCCTGTGGTGGCTGCAATCCTCTAATCTCCTGGAAAGCCGGACTTTTAGGATTCAGGATTGGATCCTCCTCACAACGGATGCAAGTCTGAGAGGATGGGGAGCTGTCACCCAAGGGGCACGGTTCCAGGGCAGGTGGTCAGCTCACGAAGCCCTCCTTCCAATCAACATTCTGGAACTTCGGGCTATCTACAATGCTCTGCTTCAGGCCTCTCTTCTGCTCAAGGATCACGCGATCCAAGTACAGTCGGACAACGCCACAGCAGTGGCGTACATCAATTGGCAAGGAGGAACAAAAAGCAGAGCCTGCATGCGAGAGGTGTCAAGAATACTTCTTTGGGCGGAAAGAAATGCAAGAGCAATGTCGGCAATCTTCATTCCGGGTGGGGACAACTGGGAAGCGGACTTTGAGTCGTCACGATCTCCACCCAGGGGAGTGGGGTCTCCACCATCAGGTGTTCCAACAGATCTTCCACCGGTGGGGCTGCCCGCAGATAGACATGATGGTTTCTCGTCTCAACAAGAAGCTTCACTGGTATTGCTCAAGAACCAGGGACCCTCAGGCGAGGGCAGTAGATGCACTGACTTCGCCTTGGTTTTACCGTCTGGTCTACCGGTTTCCTCCGATTCCGTTGCTTCCAATGGTGCTCAAGCGCATCCGATATCAGGGAGTCCAGGCAATTCTGATTGCCCCGGATTGCCCTCGGAGTGCTTGGTACACAGATCTTCTGGACATGTCCGTCGAAGATCCTTGGCCTCTACCTCTCAGAAGAGATCTTCTTCAACAAGGACCGTTCGTCTACCCGGACTTACGGCGACTTCGTTTGACGGCATGGAGGTTGAGCGGAACATCCTAGCTCACAAGGGCTTTTCCAAAAAGGTTATTGCTACCATGGTTCAGGCCAGGAAGCCTGTGACGTCAAAACACTATCATCTTATCTGGAGAAGATGTCTACTGGTATGAGGTACACTTGGGACGTTTCTTACGTTTCCTGCAGGCTGGTGTAGATAAGGGCTTACGCCTGGGTTCTATTAAGGTCCAGATTTCAGCTCTCTCCATTCTCTTCCAGAAGAAATTGGCAGTGTTGCCAGAAGTTCAGACCTTCTTGCAGGGGGTACTCCACATACAACCTCCTTTTGTGCCTCCTACAGCACCCTGGGATTTGAATGTAGTGTTGGAATTTCTACAGTCCTCCTGGTTTGAACCTCTGATGATGGTAGAAGACAAGTACCTCACGTGGAAGACTGTTACTGGCCCTGGATTCTGCTCGATGGGTGTCAGAATTGGGGGCCTTATCGTGTAAAAGTCCGTACTTGGTCTTTTACGAGGACAGAGCGGAGCTCCGGACTAGACAGCAGTTCCTGCCGAAGATTTTCTCTGCGTTTCACCTGAATCAACCTATTGTGGTTCCATCCAGCTCTGATACTTCTGCTCCTCCAGAGGCAATGGATGCTGTGCGTGCCTTGATAATCTATGTTAAGCGAAGAGCTCGGATCAGAAAGATGGATTCTTTGTTCGTGCGCTATGATGCGCAGAAAAAAGGTTGTCGTGCTTTGAAGCAGTCCATTGCTCTTTGTATTAGGCTTACTATCCAACAGGCCTATGTGTCGGCAGCCTTACCTGTTCCCAAGTCTCTGAAGGCCCACTCTACAAGATCAGTGGGCTCTTCCTGGGCTGCTGCCCGTGGAGTCTTGGCCTTGCAACTATGCCGAGCTGTTGCCTGGTCGGGGAAGAACACCTTTGTGAAGTTCTACAAATTTGATACCCTGGCCAAAGAGGATACCCAGTTTGGGCAGGAGGTGCTGCAGCAGTTTCCACACGTTCCCGCCCGTTCTGGAAGCTTTGGGACGTCTCCATCGTAATATCCCTTATGGATGCTAGAGAAAATAGGATTTTAATTACTTACCGGTAAATCCTTTTCTCGTAGTCCCATAAGGGATAATGGGCGCCCGCCTCAGTGCGTAAGACTTTTATGTGATTACCTGTTCAGCTGTTGCTGTTTCCAGCCGTTGCTGGTCGTATGTTAGTGATGTGCTGGTTTATAAATCTCACCACTTTGTTGTCATGTTTCCTTCTCTCATATATGTCCTTTCTCCTTCGGGCACGTTTTTACCTATAACTGGCTGTGGGAGGGGGCATAGAGGGGAGGAGCTAGCAAACCCAGTGAAGACATTTTAAAGTGCACCGGCTCCTTTGGACCCCGTCTATACCCCACCGTACTAGATTCCCCAATATCCCTTATGGACTACGAGAAAAGGATTTACCGGTAGGTAATTAAAATCCTATTTCTCTTTCATCCACTAGGGGACACTGGAGTCCTATACAGTAGGGGTGTGAAGCCCTGAACCGGAGGTGTGGCACAATCTAAAATTATCATTGTCTGCACAGCCGGTTCCTCCCCCTTCACATCCCTCCTCCCTCAGTTTGAAAAATTGTGCTGGAGGTAACAACACGTGGAGCACTTGAGCTCCTGACTAAAAATCTAAAAGGGGCTGCGTAACCCTAATAAAAGGGGGACAAGGCTGCCTAATATCAGAGAGACAAAGATCCCTATTGAAGGGACCTGCCTCTCTCCACAGGAGATCCTCCAGCCTTCTAACAGTGAGTACTGGTCGAAGGAAAGAAGTAGCTTAGGGTCCTTCATGTATTTTTATTTATTTTTATACCTTCCTTAATAAAATATCATATATCACTGTAAACTATCACTGCTGCCTCCTGTAATATATCAATGTAACCTATCACTGCTGCCTCCTGTAATATAGCCCCTATTGCAGCTACAGCGGCGGGCGCGGGAGCAGAGTGCGGCGCGGGACTCGGCCTTTCCTCCCTGTGAGCAGGGAGAGACGGCAGAGCGGCGCGCTGCACAGCGACGAAGACTGACAGCCGAAGCGGAGCACAGGCGCCGCTACGGGAAACTGTCCCGGCGCGCGCCAGCCAGCGGGTCCGGAGCGCGCCAAATAGTGTCCTCACAGAGCGCCAGATAGTGGACTCGGCGCGCGCCGGCCAGCGGGAGGGGGCTAGACATACAAGTGCTTCCATACCTTAAGGAAGGGGTGGCAGCGACATCTGAGGCAGCAGCAAGTGGAGCTCATATAGCCTAATGGCTAGGGTTCCTGACCAGCAACATATTTTTCCATGCAGTCTTGCAGGACATTTAGTGAGGGCCATATTTAATGATTATGGCGCCAGGCTGAGGTAATGGATGGGTCCTCCCCCTCCCCCCAGTAGAGTACATAGGGGAAGGTTGTTTATTAAAAATTAGCTCCCCCTGCTGCACTGCCTGCATAGTATAATATAGCAGGGAGATCGTTAGGTAACAGCACCCTCTGCTGGTGTAAAATATATATATATATATATATATATATATATATATATATATATATATATATATATATATATATATATATATATATATACACATACATACACACACACACACACACACACACACACACACACACACACACACACACACACACACACACACACACACACACACATACACATACATACTATGAGGATCTCCTGAAAAGTAATCAAACTTTACAATTTATATTTTCAAGAGACTTCTGTTTCAAAGATCCTGCAGAAAATACACGGAAGCAAGCGAATACCAACTCTAACATCGTAGCTGATTTACCGTTGGGGTGTGAGGATTGCGACTCGGCTGGTGTTTTAATTTATTTATTTTTATTATTATATAATTTAAAAAAAAAATGTTTTTTATTGTTAATTAAAGTAAACATATTGGCCTGCTCCTTTTATATACGAAAAGGACAGGTAATTCCAGCCGGATCCAATACCTTCGCTTCCGTCATCTCCCAGTCTTTCTCTTCCTGGTTTAAAGGGTGAAAGCGCGGTGGGCTACCCTGGTACAGGGTTTTCAAAACAACATGTCTAAGGCAACCAAGACCTGTTATGTTTGTACGAAATGTAACAAGAAGAGCATGCGGGTTGGCAGGTCCAGGGTGTGCGACTCCTGCTTAAACAAGGACGCTCCACCTGGGAGCAGTGCTCTGGCTAAGGCATGGGAAGACAACCTTGCTAATAGAATCTCCATGGAGATGGCAGAGTCGCGCAAGCAGCAATCAGAATGGGCTGCGGGATTCTCAAATACGATGGAGGAATTTCTCATCAGGTTAACGCCGCCCGCACACGCAGAAACGAGTGTGCGCAAAGCTGTTAAAAGAACCCTCCCTATGATACCAGAATCAGAGGAGGAAGAGGGTTTTCTTCTTGATACGGAGGAAGGTGAGTTAATTGAACCTAACCTAGACGCCGACTTTCCAGAAGAGGACTCGGCAATCTCAGGTCTAGACTCCTTAATTGACGCGGTAAAAGAGATCCTAAGCTTTAAGGACGAGGAAATACGGGAGCCGGAAAATTTCGATTTGTTCGAATCCCAGAAGCCGCGTTCAGCAGTGTTTCCTATTCCTAAATCCCTCCAATCTCAGATAGAGGAGGCTTGGAAACAACCTGACAAACGGTTTCAATTTCCGAAACGGTTTCAGGTAACTTATCCCCTACCTAAGGGTGTAATGGACAAGTGGGAGACTCCACCGGTAGTGGATGCTTCCCTAGGAAGGTTGTCAAAAAAGACAATTTTACCAATTCCTAACGTAACTACTTTTCTCTGACGTCCTAAGTGGATGCTGGGGACTCCGTCAGGACGATGGGGATTAGCGGCTCCGCAGGAGACAGGGCACAAAAGTAAAAGCTTTAGGATCAGGTGGTGTGCACTGGCTCCTCCCCCCATGACCCTCCTCCAAGCCTCAGTTAGATTTTTGTGCCCGGCCGAGAAGGGTGCAATCTAGGTGGCTCTCCTAAAGAGCTGCTTAGAGTAAAAGTTTGTTAGGTTTTTTATTTTCAGTGAGTCCTGCTGGCAACAGGCTCACTGCTACGAGGGACTTAGGGGAGAGAAGTGAACTCACCTGCGTGCAGGATGGATTGGCTTCTTAGGCTACTGGACACCATTAGCTCCAGAGGGAGTCGGAACACAGGTCTCACCCTGGGGTTCGTCCCGGAGCCGCGCCGCCGACCCCCCTTGCAGATGCCGAAAAGTGAAGGTCCAGAAACGGCGGCAGAAGACTCTTCAGTCTTCATAAGGTAGCGCACAGCACTGCAGCTGTGCGCCATTGTTGTCAGCACACTTCATAGCAGCGGTCACTGAGGGTGCAGGGCGCTGGGGGGGGGCGCCCTGGGCAGCAATGATAGTACCTTATTCTGGCTAAAAATACATCACATATAGCCCCTGGGGGCTATATGGATGTATTTAACCCCTGCCAGGTCTCAGAAAAACGGGAGAAGAAGCCCGCCGAAAAGGGGGCGGGGCCTATTCTCCTCAGCACACAGCGCCATTTTCCCTCACAGAAATGCTGGTGGGAAGGCTCCCAGGCTCTCCACTGCACTACAGAAACAGGGTTAAAACAGAGAGGGGGGGGGCACTTATTTGGCGATATGTATATATATATTAAAATGCTATAACTTATATAAAGGTTGTCCCTGTATAATTATAGCGTTTTTGGTGTGTGCTGGCAAACTCTCCCTCTGTCTCCCCAAAGGGCTAGTCGGGTCCTGTCCTCTATCAGAGCATTCCCTGTGTGTGTGCTGTGTGTCGGTACGTGTGTGTCGACATGTATGAGGACGATGTTGGTGAGGAGGCGGAGCAATTGCCTGAAATGGTGATGTCACTCTCTAGGGAGTCGACACCGGAATGGATGGCTTATTTAAGGAATTACGTGATAATGTCAACACGCTGCAAGGTCGGTTGACGACATGAGACGGCCGGCAAACAAATTAGTACCTGTCCAGGCGTCTCAAACACCGTCAGGGGCTGTAAAACGCTCATTTACCTCAGTCGGTCGACACAGACACGGACACTGACTCCAGTGTCGAAGGTGAAGAAACAAACGTATTTTCCTTTAGGGCCACACGTTACATGTTAAGGGCAATGAAGGAGGTGTTACATATTTCTGATACTACAAGTACCACAAGAAGGGTATTATGTGGGGTGTGAAAAAACTACCTGTAGTTTTTCCTGAATCAGATAAATTAAATGAAGTGTGTGATGATGCGTGGGTTTCCCCCGATAGAAAATTATTGGCGGTATACCCTTTCCCGCCAGAAGTTAGGGCGCGTTGGGAAACACCCTTTAGGGTGGATAAGGCGCTCACACGCTTATCAAAACAAGTGGCGGTACCGTCTCCAGATAGGGCCGCCCTCAAGGAGCCAGCTGAGAGGCTGGAAAATATCCTAAAAAGGTATATACACACATACTGGTGTTATACTGCGACCAGCGATCGCCTCAGCCTGGATGTGCAGCGCTGGGGTGGCTTGGTCGGATTCCCTGACTGAAAATATTGATACCCTTGACAGGGACAGTATTTTATTGACTATAGAGCATTTAAAGGATGCATTTCTATATATGCGAGATGCACAGAGGGATATTTGCACTCTGGCATCAAGAGTAAGTGCGATGTCCATATCTGCCAGAAGATGTTTATGGACACGACAGTGGTCAGGTGATGCAGATTCCAAACGGCACATGGAAGTATTGCCGTATAAAGGGGAGGAGTTATTTGGGGTCGGTCCATTGGACCTGGTGGCCTCGGCAACAGCTGGAAAATCCACCTTTTTTTACCCCAAATCACATCTCAGCAGAAAAAGACACCGTCTTTTCAGCCTCAGTCCTTTCGTCCCCATAAGGGCAAGCGGGCAAAAGGCCAGTCATATCTGCCCAGGGATAGAGGAAAGGGAAGAAAACTGCAGCAGGCAGCCCATTCCCAGGAACAGAAGCCCTCCACAGCTTCTGCCAAGTCCTCAGCATGACGCTGGGGCCGTACAAGCGGACTCAAGTGCGGTGGGGGGTCGTCTCAAGAGTTTCAGCGCGTAGTGGGCTCACTCGCAAGTGGACCCCTGGATCCTACAAGTAGTATCCCAGGGGTACAGACTGGAGATTCGAGACGTCTCCCCCTCGCAGGCTCCTGATGTCTGCTTTACCAACGTCTTCCTCCGACAGGGAGGCAGTATTGGAAACAATTCACAAGCTGTATTCCCAGCAGGTGATAATCAAAGTACCCCTCCTACAACAAGGAAAGGGGTATTATTCCACACTATATTGTGGTACTGAAGCCAGACGGCTCGGTGAGACCTATTCTAAATGGGAAATCTTTGAACACTTACATACAAAGGTTCAAATCAAGATGGAGTCACTCAGAGCAGTGATAGCGAACCAGGAAGAAGGGGACTATATGGTGTCCCTGGACATCAAGGATGCTTACCTCCATGTCCCAAATTGCCCTTCTCACCAAGGGTACCTCAGGTTCGTGGTACGGAACTGTCACTATCAGTTTCAGACGCTGCCGTTTGGATTGTCCACGGCACCCCGGGTCTTTACCAAAGTAATGGCCGAAATGATGATTCTTCTTCAACGAAAAGGCGTCTTAATTATCCCTTACTTGGACGATCTCCTGATAAGGGCAAGGTCCAGAGAACAGTTGGAAGTCGGAGTAGCACTATCTCAAGTAGTTCTACGACAGCACGGGTGGATTCTAAATATCCAAAATCGCAGCCGTTTCCGACGACACGTCTGCTGTTCCTAGGGATGGTTCTGGACACAGTCCAGAAAAAGGTGTTTCTCCCGGAGGAGAAAGCCAGGGAGTTATCCGAGCTAGTCAGGAACCTCCTAAAACCAGGAAAAGTGTCAGTGCATCATTGCACAAGAGTCCTGGGAAAAATGGTGGCTTATTACGAAGCGATTCCATTCGGCAGATTCCACGCAAGAACTTTTCAGTGGGATCTGCTGGACAAATGGTCCGGATCGCATTTTCAGATGCATCAGCGGATAACCCTATCTCCAAGGACAAGGGTGTCTCTCCTGTGGTGGTTACAGAGTGCTCATCTTCTAGAGGGCCGCAGATTCGGCATTCAGGATTGGATGCTGGTGACCATGGAGGCCAGCCTGAGAGGCTGGGGAGCAGTCACACAGGGAAAAAATTTCCAGGGAGTGTGATCAAGTCTGGAGATTTTTCTCCACATAAATATACTGGAGCTAAGGGCAATTTACAATGCTCTAAGCTTAGCAAGACCTCTGCTTCAAGGTCAGCCGGTATTGATCCAGTGGGACAACATCACGGCAGTCGCCCACGTAAACAGACAGGGCGGCACAAGAAGCAGGAGGGCAATGGCAGAAACTGCAAGGATTTTTCGCTGGGCGGAAAATCATGTGATAGCACTGTCAGCAGTGTTCATTCCGGGAGTGGACAACTGGGAAGCAGACTTCCTCAGCAGGCACAACCTCCACCCGGGAGAGTGGGGACTTCATCGGGAAGTCTTCCACATGATTGTGAACCGTTGGAAAAGACCAAAGGTGGACATGATGGCGTCCCGCCTGAACAAAAAACTGGACAAGTATTGCGCCAGGTCAAAAGACCCTCAGGCAATAGCTGTGGACGTTCTGGTAACACCGTGGGTGTACCAGTCGGTGTATGTCTTCCCTCCTCTGCTTCTCATACCCAAGGTATTGAGAATTATAAGACGTAGAGGAGTAAGAACTATACTCGTGGCTCCGGATTGGCCAAGAAGGACTTGGTACCCGGAACTTCAAGAGATGCTCACAGAGGACTCATGGCCTCTGCCGCTAAGAAGGGACTTGCTTCAGCAAGTACCATGTCTGTTCCAAGACTTACCGCGGCTGCGTTTGACGGCATGGCGGTTGAACGCCGGATCCTAAGGGAAAAAGGCATTCCGGAAGAGGTCATTCCTACCCTGGTCAAAGCCAGGAAGGAGGTGACCGCACAACATTATCACCACATGTGGCGAAAATATGTTGCGTGGTGTGAGGCCAGGAAGGCCCCATGAAGAAATTTCAACTCGGTCGTTTCCTGCATTTCCTGCAAACAGGAGTGTCTATGGGCCTCAAATTGGGGTCCATTAAGGTTCAAATTTCGGCCCTGTCGTTTTTCTTCCAGAAAGAATTGGCTTCAGTTCCTGAAGTCCAGAAGTTTGTCAAGGGAGTACTGCATATACAACCCCCTTTTGTGCCTCCAGTGGCACTGTGGGATCTCAACGTAGTTCTGGGATTCCTAAAATCACATTGGTTTAAACCGCTCAAATCTGTGGATTTGAAATATCTCACAGGGAAAGTGACCATGCTGTTGGCCCTGGCCTCGGCCAGGCGAGTGTCAGAATTGGCGGCGTTTGTCTCAAAAAAGCCCATATCTGATTGTCCATTCGGACAGGGCAGAGCTGCGGACTCATCCCCAGTTTCTCCCTAAGGTGGTGTCAGTGTTTCACCCGAACCAGCTTATTGTGGTACCTGCGGCTACTAGGGACTTGGAGGACTCCAAGTTGCTAGATGTTGTCAGGGCCCTGAAAATATAGTTTCCAGGACGGCTGGAGTCAGGAAAACTGACTTGCTGTTATCCTGTATGCACCCAACAAACTGGGTGCTCTTGCTTCTAAGCAGACGATTGCTAGTTGGATGTGTAGTACAATTCAGCTTGCACATTCTGTGGCAGGCCTGCCACAGCCAAAATATGTAAATGCCCATTCCACAAGGAAGGTGGGCTCATCTTGGGCGGCTGCCCGAGGGGTCTCGGCTTTACAACTTTGCCGAGCTGATACTTGGTCAGGGGCACACCCTGACTGAGGAGGACCTGGAGTTCTCTCATTCGGTGCTGCAGAGTCATCCGCACTCTCCCGCCCGTTTGGGAGCTTTGGTATAATCCCCATGGTCCTGACGGAGTCCCCAGCATCCACTTAGGACGTCAGAGAAAATAAGAATTTACTTACCGATAATTCTATTTCTCGTAGTCCGTAGTGGATGCTGGGCGCCCATCCCAAGTGCGGATTGTCTGCAATACTTGTACATAGTTATTGTTACAAAAATCGGGTTATTATTGTTGTGAGCCATCTTTTCAGATGCTCCGCTGTTATCATGCTGTTAACTGGGTTCAGATCACAGGTTGTACAGTGTGATTGGTGTGGCTGGTATGAGTCTTACCCGGGATTCAAAATCCTTCCTTATTGTGTACGCTCGTCCGGGCACAGTGTCCTAACTGAGGCTTGGAGGAGGGTCATGGGGGGAGGAGCCAGTGCACACCACCTGATCCTAAAGCTTTTACTTTTGTGCCCTGTCTCCTGCGGAGCCGCTAATCCCCATGGTCCTGACGGAGTCCCCAGCATCCACTACGGACTACGAGAAATAGAATTATCGGTAAGTAAATTCTTATTTAAAGGATGCATCAGACCGTAAAGTTGACACTGCGTTAAAGTCAATTTTTGTTGCAGCTGGTGCAGCGCAGAGACCTGCGATCGTCTGTGCTTGGGTCAACAAGGCCATGGGTGCATGGTCCGGCCGTATTGTACAAGCTATTGAGGAGGAAAATAGCTTAGAAGAGATTACCCAACTGGCAGAACACATTCGAGAATCTGCATCGTACTTGTGTCAAGCTTCTAAGGATATTAGCAGAATAGCATCGCGCATATCTGCATCGGCCATATCGGCTAGAAGGATTTTATGGCTCAGAGAATGGCAGGGAGACTCTGAGACCAAGAAGGCGGTAAAATCCATCCCCTTTGGGGGTGAAATGCTGTTCGGACCAGAATTAGACAAGTGGATTTCGCAGGCTACAGCGGGGAAGACCACTTTTCTGCCTACTCCGTATACGAGAACCGCTCCACAAACTAGGAGAGGTTATTCGGGACCAGCATTTACTTCATTTAGATCTCAGTCCTTTAGAGCCAGAGGAAGGGGTTTTTCGGTACACAAGCACGTGGGGGCAGAGGTAGGGGCCGCTCACAAGCAACAACCAGAAAGCAGGATAAACCCGCTGACAAGACCGTCGCATGACGGCCTCTCAGCTCACCTGGGGTCCCCCTTGGTGGGCGGCCGACTGGAAGGTTTTCAGGATATCTGGGCCAAAACCTCTCCAGAACTTTGGGTGAACAACTTGATCTCTCAGGGATACAAACTGGAATTTCAACAGAGGCCTCACAGTCAGTTTTTTACAACCGGATTGCCTCAGTGCCCTCAGAAAGCAAGGGCACGACGGGCAGCAATTCTCAAATTGCTACAAGCAGAGGTCATTATTCCGGCTCCTGCTTCTCAGAGAGGAACGGGGTTCTATTCCAATCTTTTTGTCGTGCCAAAGCCAGACGGGACGGTCAGACCAATACTCAATTTAAAAGTTTTCAACCAGTTTTTAAGAGTCTACAAATTCAAGATGGAATCAATCCAATCAGTCATTGCAGGCTTAGAACAGGTCGAGTTCATGGTATCCATGGACATAAAGGATGCATATCTGCATATTCCAATCTGGACTCCTCACCAGGCTTACTTAAGGTTCGCACTGGTGGCGGATCACTACCAATTCCGGGCATTGCCGTTCGGTCTAGCATCAGCCCCAAGAATTTTCACAAAGATCATGGTTGCAGGTCTGAGACTGTTGGGGGTCACGATTATACCTTATCTGGACGACTTATTGATCAAGGCTCCATCTCAGAATCGACTGCTCAAGGATGTTCAGACATCCCATCAATTCCTAATTCAACATGGATGGGATTGTCAATTTCCAAAAGTCCAACCTCATACCGACTCAACGGATTCAATTCCTCGGTCTCATCTTGGACACGGTCCTATTACGGGTGTTCCTACCAATGAACAAAGTCCAGGACCTACAGAGATTAGTGGCTCAGGTACTGAGGACGCAAACCGTTTCTCTGCACCTCTGTGTGCAACTTCTCGGGAAGATGGTGGCGTCGTTCGAAGCTCTCCAGTACGGCAGACTTCATTCACGACCATTCCAAATGAACCTCATTGCTCACGGAGCAGGCTCGCACTGGCTTCTCCATCAGAGAATCCGACTTCACCCACAGGTACGGGTCTCCCTGATATGGTGGTCGTTACACAAGAACCTTGCAGCCGGAAAAAAATGCGGCATTTGGGATTGGAGGATCCTGACGACGGATGCCAGCCGTCCCGACGACAGGTTGGGGAGCCGTCCTAAACGACCATCAGTTTCAAGGACGGTGGACCCTACAGGAGAGCAAACTACCCATAAATATCCTCGAACTAAGAGCAGTTTACAATGCACTTCTCTTAGCAGAAGACCTAGTCGTGAATCAACACAGCAGGATTCAGTCAGATAATGTCACGACGACAGCTTACATAAACCGTCGAGGAGGAACAAAGAGCAGGATGGCGTTAAAGGAAGCCACAAAGATCTTGTTGTGGGCGGAAAGAAGAGACATCATTCTCTCGGCAGTGTTCATTTCAGCTGTGGAGAACTGGGAAGCAGATGACCTCAGTCGCCAGGACATGCATCCGGGAGAGTGGTGCCTTCACCCACGGATTTTCAACATGATTGTGAGAAGATGGGGTCTACTACTAATGGCGTCTCGACAAAACCATCAGCTGCCCAGATATGTGTCAAGGACGCGAGATCCAGCAGCAGAAGGAGTGGACGCATTAACACTTCCTTGGTGTTACAGGAGGGTTTACATATTTCCACCATTCCCACTCATACCCAGGGTTCTGAAAAGGGTAAAGCGGGAACAAGTGTGGGCCATTCTAATTGCACCAGATTGGCCCCGCAGGAGTTGGTACTCCGACCTGCGGGGGTTACTTGCGGAAGATCCTTGGAGGTTACCTCAGAGAGAGGACCTGCTATCTCGGGGACCGTTACTACACCCCGACCTGAACAGGCTGCGTTTGACGGCGTGGCTATTGAAACCCGGATCTTAAGAAACAGAGGGATTCCACGAACGGCCATTCCTACAATGATTGCCGCTAGAAAACCGGTCACAGCCAGGCACTACTACAGGATTTGGAGACGGTACATGGCTTGGTGTCAGGAGCGGCGATGGAATTCAACGAACTTCCATTTATCTCGACTTCTACTTTTCCTTCAGGCCGGTCTAGAGGGAGGCCTCAGACTGGGCTCTCTGAAGGTTCATATTTCGGCTCTCTTTATCCTTTTTCAACAGCGATTAGCATCCTTGCCAGAGATTCAAACCTTTTTACAGGGGGTTCTGAGGATTCAACTCCCTTTTCTCTATCGTCCTAGTGGATGCTGGGGTTCCTGAAAGGACCATGGGGAATAGCGGCTCCGCAGGAGACAGGGCACAAAAAGTAAAGCTTTTTCCGATCAGGTGGTGTGCACTGGCTCCTCCCCCTATGACCCTCCTCCAGACTCCAGTTAGATTTTTGTGCCCGGCCGAGAAGGGTGCAATCTAGGTGGCTCTCCTAAAGAGCTGCTTAGAAAAAGTTTAGCTAGGTTTTTTATTTTACAGTGATGCCTGCTGGCAACAGGATCACTGCAGCGAGGGACTGAGGGGAGAAGGAGTCAACTCACCTGCGTGCAGGATGGATTGGCTTCTTGGCTACTGGACATCAAGCTCCAGAGGGACGATCACAGGTACAGCCTGGATGGTCACCGGAGCCACGCCGCCGGCCCCCTTGCAGATGCTGAAATCAGAAGAGGTCCTGAATCGGCGGCTGAAGACTCCTGCAGTCTTCAAAAGGTAGCGCACAGCACTGCAGCTGTGCGCCATTTTCCTCTCAGCACACTTCACACGGCAGTCACTGAGGGTGCAGGGCGCTGGGAGGGGGGCGCCCTGGGAGGCAAATGATTACCTATAATGGCTAAAAATACCTCACATATAGCCCTAGAGGCTATATGGAGATATTTAACCCCTGCCTAATGTTTCTAAATAGCGGGAGACGAGCCCGCCAGAAAAGGGGCGGGGCCTATCTCCTCAGCACACGGCGCCATTTCCTCTCACAGCTCCGCTGGTCAGGACGGCTCCCAAGTCTCTCCCCTGCACTGCACTACAGAAACAGGGTAAAACAGAGAGGGGGGGGCACATTTATGGCGATATTTGATATAACAAAGCAGCTATAAGGGAGCACTTATTATAAGGCTATCCCTGATATATATATAGCGCTTTTGGTGTGTGCTGGCAAACTCTCCCTCTGTCTCCCCAAAGGGCTAGTGGGTCCTGTCTTCGTTAGGAGCATTCCCTGTGTGTCTGCTGTGTGTTGGTACGTGTGTGTCGACATGTATGAGGACGATATTGGTGTGGAGGCGGAGCAATTGCCAAATATGAGGATGTCACCCCCTAGGGAGTCGACACCAGAATGGATGCCTTTATTTATGGAACTACGGGATAGTGTCAACACGCTAAAGCAGTCGTTTGACGACATGAGGCGGCCGGACAATCAATTAGTGCCTGTCCAGGCGACTCAAACACCGTCAGGGGCTGTGAAACGCCCTTTGCCTCAGTCGGTCGACACAGACCCAGACACAGGCGATGACTCCAGTGGTGACGGTGACGAATCAACCGTATTTTCCAGTAGGGCCACACGTTATATGATTTTGGCAATGAAGGAGGCGTTACATTTAGCTGATACTACAGGTACCACTAAACAGGGTATTATGTGGGGTATGAAAAAACTACCTATAGTTTTTCCTGAATCAGAAGAATTAAATGACGTGTGTAATGAAGCGTGGGTTGCCCCTGATAAAAAGCTGATAATTTCAAAGAAATTATTGGCATTATACCCTTTCCCGCCAGAGGTTAGGGAGCGCTGGGAAACACCTCCTAGGGTGGACAAGGCGCTAACACGCTTATCTAAACAAGTGGCGTTACCCTCTCCTGAGACGGCCGCACTTAAAGATCCATCAGATAGGAGGATGGAAAATATCCAGAAAAGTATATACACACATGCAGGTGTTATACTACGACCAGCTGTAGCGACTGCCTGGATGGGCAGTGCTGGGGTAGTTTGGTCAGAGTCCCTGATTGAAAATATTGATACCCTGGACAGGGACAATATTTTACTGTCGTTAGAACAAATAAAGGATGCATTTCTTTATATGCGTGATGCACAGAGGGATATCTGCACACTGGCATCACGGGTAAGTGCTATGTCCATTTCGGCCAGAAGAGCTTTATGGACGCGACAGTGGACAGGCGATGCGGATTCAAAACGGCATATGGAAGTTTTGCCGTATAAAGGGGAGGAGTTATTTGGAGTCGGTCTATCAGATTTGGTGGCCACGGCTACAGCCGGGAAATCCACCTTTCTACCTCAAGTCACTCCCCAACAGAAAAAGGCACCGACTTTTCAACCGCAGCCCTTTCGTTCCTTTAAAAATAAGAGAGCAAAGGGCTATTCATATCTGCCACGAGGAAAAGGTAGAGGGAAGAGACAGCAACACGCAGCTCCTTCCCAGGAACAGAAGCCCTCCCCGGCTTCTACAAAAGCCTCAGCATGACGCTGGGGCTTCTCAAGCGGACTCGGGGACGGTGGGCGGTCGTCTCAAAAATTACAGCGCGCAGTGGGCTCACTCGCAGGTAGATCCCTGGATCCTGCAGATAATATCTCAAGGGTACAGGTTGGAATTAGAGACAGATCCACCTCGCCGTTTCCTGAAGTCTGCGTTACCAACGTCCCCCTCCGAAAGGGAGACGGTTTTGGAAGCCATTCACAAGCTGTACTCTCAGCAGGTGATAGTCAAGGTACCTCTTCTACAACAAGGGAAGGGGTATTATTCCACTCTTTTTGTGGTACCGAAGCCGGATGGCTCGGTAAGGCCTATTCTAAATCTGAAGTCCTTGAACCTGTACATAAAGAAGTTCAAGTTCAAAATGGAGTCACTCAGAGCAGTGATAGCGAACCTGGAAGAGGGGGACTTTATGGTATCCTTGGACATCAAGGATGCGTATCTCCACGTTCCAATTTACCCCTCACACCAGGGGTACCTCAGGTTCGTTGTACAAAACTGTCACTATCCGTTTCAGACGCTGCCGTTCGGATTGTCCACGGCACCTCGGATCTTTACAAAGGTAATGGCCGAGATGATGATTCTTCTTCGAAGAAAAGGCGTATTAATTATCCCATACTTGGACGATCTCCTAATAAGGGCGAGGTCCAGAGAACAGCTAGAGATGGGATTAGCACTGTCTCAAGAAGTGCTAAAACAGCACGGGTGGATTCTGAATATTCCAAAATCCCAGTTAATACCGACAACTCGTCTGCTGTTCCTAGGGATGATTCTGGACACGGTTCAGAAAAAGGTTTTTCTCCCGGAGGAAAAAGCCAAGGAGTTATCCGAGCTTGTCAGGAACCTCCTAAAACCAGGAAAGGTGTCTGTACATCAATGCACAAGAGTCCTGGGAAAAATGGTGGCTTCTTACGAAGCAATTCCATTCGGCAGATTCCACGCAAGAATTTTCCAAAGGGATCTGTTGGACAAATGGTCAGGGTCGCATCTTCAGATGCACCTACGGATAACCCTGTCTCCAAGGACAAGGGTGTCTCTTCTGTGGTGGTTGCAGAGTCCTCATCTATTGGAGGGCCGCAGATTCGGCATACAGGATTGGATCCTGGTGACCACGGACGCCAGCCTGAGAGGCTGGGGAGCAGTCACACAAGGAAGAAACTTCCAGGGAGTATGGACAAGCCTGGAAACGTCTCTTCACATAAACATTCTGGAACTAAGAGCGATATACAATGCTCTAAGCCAGGCAGAATCTCTGCTTCAGGGAAAACCGGTGTTGATCCATTCGGACAACATCACGGCAGTCGCCCATGTGAACAGACAGGGCGGAACAAGAAGCAGGAGTGCAATGGCAGAAGCTGCAAGGATTCTTCGCTGGGCAGAGAATCATGTGATAGCACTGTCAGCAGTGTTCATCCCGGGAGTGGACAACTGGGAAGCAGACTTCCTCAGCAGACACGATCTTCACCCGGGAGAGTGGGGACT
Source organism: Pseudophryne corroboree (assembly GCF_028390025.1). NCBI lineage: Eukaryota > Metazoa > Chordata > Amphibia > Anura > Myobatrachidae > Pseudophryne > Pseudophryne corroboree. Next base: position 200,646,950 of record NC_086447.1, on the reverse strand, counting down.
TCATCCAGAAGTCTTCCACATGCTGGTAACCCGTTGGGAAAGACCAATGGTGGACATGATGGCGTCTCGCCTCAACAAAAAACTGGACAGGTATTGCGCCAGGTCAAGAGATCCGCAGGCAATAGCTGTGGACGCGCTGGTAACGCCTTGGGTGTACCAGTCGGTGTATGTGTTTCCTCCTCTGCCTCTCATACCAAAAGTATTGAGAATTATACGGCAAAGAGGCGTAAGAACGATACTAGTGGTTCCGGATTGGCCAAGAAGGACTTGGTACCCGGAACTTCAAGAGATGATCACGGAAGATCCGTGGCCTCTACCTCTAAGGAGGGACTTGCTTCAGCAGGGTCCCTGTCTGTTTCAAGACTTACCGCGGCTGCGTTTGACGGCATGGCGGTTGAACGCCGGATCCTAATGGAAAAAGGCATGCCGGAAGAAGTCATTCCTACTTTGATTAAAGCAAGGAAAGAAGTAACCGTGCAACATTATCACCGAATTTGGCGAAAATATGTTGCGTGGTGCGAAGATCGGAGTGCTCCGACGGAGGAATTTCAACTGGGTCGATTCCTACATTTCCTGCAATCAGGATTGTCTATGGGTCTCAAATTGGGATCTATTAAGGTTCAAATTTCGGCCCTGTCGATTTTCTTTCAAAAAGAATTGGCTTCAGTCCCTGAAGTCCAGACCTTTGTTAAGGGTGTGCTGCATATACAGCCCCCTGTGGTGCCTCCAGTGGCACCGTGGGATCTCAATGTAGTTTTGGATTTTCTAAAATCTCATTGGTTTGAACCACTAAATAAGGTGGATTTGAAGTATCTCACGTGGAAAGTGACCATGCTTCTAGCCCTGGCTTCTGCCAGGAGAGTGTCAGAATTGGCAGCTTTATCTTACAAAAGCCCATATCTGATTTTCCATTCGGACAGGGCAGAACTGCGGACTCGTCCGCATTTTCTCCCTAAGGTGGTGTCAGCATTTCATCTGAACCAGCCTATTGTAGTGCCTGCGGCTACAAGTGACTTGGAGGATTCCAAGTTACTGGACGTTGTCAGAGCATTAAAAATATATATTGCAAGAACAGCTGGAGTCAGAAAATCTGACTCGTTTATATTGTATGCACCCAACAAGATGGGTGCTCCTGCGTCTAAGCAGACGATTGCTCGTTGGATCTGTAGCACAATCCAACTTGCACATTCTGTGGCAGGCCTGCCACAGCCTAAATCTGTAAAGGCCCACTCCACAAGGAAGGTGGGCTCATCTTGGGCGGCTGCCCGAGGGGTCTCGGCATTACAACTTTGCCGAGCAGCTACGTGGTCAGGGGAGAACACGTTTGTAAAATTTTACAAATTTGATACTCTGGCTAAGGAGGACCTGGAGTTCTCTCATTCGGTGCTGCAGAGTCATCCGCACTCTCCCGCCCGTTTGGGAGCTTTGGTATAATCCCCATGGTCCTTTCAGGAACCCCAGCATCCACTAGGACGATAGAGAAAATAAGATTTTACTTACCGATAAATCTATTTCTCGGAGTCCGTAGTGGATGCTGGGCGCCCATCCCAAGTGCGGATTATCTGCATAAATTGTACATAGTTATTGTTAACTAATTCGGGTTATTGTTGAAGGAAGCCATCTTTCAGAGGCTCCGCTGTTATCATACTGTTAACTGGGTTTAGATCACAAGTTGTACGGTGTGATTGGTGTGGCTGGTATGAGTCTTACCCGGGATTCAAAATCCTCCCTTATTGTGTACGCTCGTCCGGGCACAGTACCTAACTGGAGTCTGGAGGAGGGTCATAGGGGGAGGAGCCAGTGCACACCACCTGATCGGAAAAAGCTTTACTTTTTGTGCCCTGTCTCCTGCGGAGCCGCTATTCCCCATGGTCCTTTCAGGAACCCCAGCATCCACTACGGACTCCGAGAAATAGATTTATCGGTAAGTAAAATCTTATTTTCGTCCTCCCACGGCACCATGGGACTTGAATTTGGTGTTAGAATATTTGAAGTCACCGACTTTTGTGCCGTTGACAAGAACAGACCTGAAATATCTCTCTTGGAAGGTCACGTTATTACTTGCGAGTCCTTTCTTAGTTTTTCATGAGGATATGTCGGAACTCCGTACAAGGGCGGACTTCCTTCCGAAGGTGGTTTCGGGGTTTCATGTAAACCAGCCAATAGTGGTTCCATCTTTCCAGGGTCTCACAGATGAAGACGTGTCCTTGGATGTTGTCCGAGCTTTACGGGTATACGTACAGGTTACGTCGTCCTTCAGCAAGTCGGACCATTTGTTTGTTCTTTATGATGGGCCAAAGAAGGGTTGGCCAGCATCTAAGCAGTCTTTGGCTAGATGGATTAGACTTACCATTCGGCAAGCTTATGTTTCCTGTGGCAAACAGGTTCCGGTTCAGACGGGTGCTCATACTACCCGTTCAGTGGGTGCCTCGTGGGCGGCTCCCAGGGGTGCTTCCACTACTCAACTTTGCAGAGCGGCGACGTGGTCTTCAGCCCACACGTTCGCGAAATTTAACAAGTTACTTTTGCGTTCGGAGAATCTAAGTTCGGACGTTTAGTTTTGCAGGCCACCGACAGCACTCCCACCCTGGGGGTAAACTTTGGGACGTCCCCTACTGTATAGGACTCCAGTGTCCCCTAGTGGATGAAAGAGAAAAGAGGATTTTGGTACTTACCGATAAATCCATTTATCTGAATCCTCTAGGGGACACTGGACGCCCGCCTCGGTGCTGTCAACCTGCTGTGTTCTAAGTTCTTGTTTTAAAACAGTTCGTATAAACCGCGTTCCTTTTTTTTTTTTTCGGTTAAGAGTTCTTGGCCGCTGTTTGATATGTTGTACGGTTCGGTTCCTCGCCATGTGCTATAGTGTCATGTCCTATTCTCTCAGTCAAATTTTTCAAACTGAGGGAGGAGGGATGTGAAGGGGGAGGAGCCTGCTGTGCAGACAATGCTAATTTTAGATTGTGCCACACCTCCGGTTCAAGGCTTCACACCCCTACCTTATAGGACTCCAGTGTCCCCTAGAGGATTCAGAGAAATGGATTTATCGGTAAGTACCAAAATCGTCTTTTTCGTAAATCCCGCCTTCAGTCGTCACAGTGTATCCAGTTTCTATGTGTGATATTGGACACCGACGTCCAGAAAGTTTTTCTGCCTCAAGACAAAGCTCTGGGTATACAGAAACTAGTCCAGGCGGGTGGTCTTCAGTATGCCGACTGACGGGATTCCGGCGCACAGTGTACCGGCGCCGCGATCCCGACAACCGGCATACCGACACTTATTCTCCCTCGTGGGGGTCCACGACCCCCCTGGTGGGAGAATAAAATAGCGTAGCGCACCACCGTGCTCGTAGCGTGGCGAGCGCAGCGAGCCCGCAAGGGGCTCATTTGCGCTCGCCACACTGTCGGTAAGCCGGCGGTCGGGCTCCCGGTGCCGGTATGCTGGTCGCCAGGAGCCCGACCGCCGGCATATCGTAGTGAACCCGTCCAGGCTGTTCTCAAGCCAAGAATGGTATCAGTCCATTTGTGCATTCGAAAGAAGAAAAGTAGCTCTATATAGCCCTGCGCTTGTATTTAGTAGCTAGTTTATAACATACGGAATTCACCCTAAAGAATACCAAATAGGAAATGACTGAAAGAAGAAAAAGTTTAAACTAGCGCTTTCACAAGGTATTAAAACCCAGTGATTGATCCAGATTAGCTGTCAGCTGTCTCCAGGTAACCAGAAAGACACGATCTCGCTTTCTCATAGAGGGTATCTTTATGTTGTGGAGACAGCTGTCCGCTCATCAGCAATAAGACTTTTGAAATGACACGTTTCTTTTCTTCACTTCTTGACAAAGGGGAGGGTAATCCCCGAAATGCATTGAAGCTGAACTGTAAAGTGACTGACCACCCTGACCTATGAGGGATTGTTCCACGCTGTTACCCTGTGGAAGTGGCATTCCATCACGGAACCACGTCACTATCGTGCATCATCACGGAGCGGGAGCTGTGTTCTTTTTTGATTGAAAGTTTTTCCCGGTATGTTTTGTTGGATGAGTAAATCTTTTATTGTGGAGTACATCGTGCTGTCTGATCCGTATCCATTATATCCGGATACAAAAGATACCTTTATATGCGTGCGTGACAGAAAAGAAATGTTAGTGTCATTTCAAAAATCTTTTATTGCTGATGAGCGGACAGCTGTTTCCACTACATAAAGATACCTTCTACGTGAAAGCGAGTTAGAATTCTAATGTAAGTGTCTTTCTGGTTACGTGGACACAGCTGACAGCTAATCTGGATCAAGCATTTATGCATTTGTTTGCTTGGAAAAATGGTAGCGGCTTTCGAAACTCTGGGAGTTCGGCCATTTTCAGTCGCAGCCTTTCCAACTGGATTTGTTACATCAATGGTCGGGGTCGCATCTACACCTTCAACAGTTCGGCTGTCTCCAGAGACATGACTTTCACTTCTTCGGTGGCTCCAGCTGCACAATCTCACTGCGGGATGGCTGTTCGGTGTATGGGACTGGATGCTCCTAACGACGGATGCCAGCCTCAGGGGATGTGGCGCGGTTGTGTTGGACTTCCACATTCAGGGCCATTGGTCTCCACAGGAATCACTTGCCAATAAATGTGTTGGAACTGAGCGCGATCTACAATGCGCTAATGGAAGCTACCCAAGTTCTTCGATCCAAAGCGGTAAAGGTTCAATCGGACAACGCGACTGCAAGCAAGGAGGTACTCGCAGTCGCCAAGCGATGCGAGAGGTAACACGCATTCTCCAGTGGGCAACGCAACGCTGTAGTCCTCTCCGCAGTATTCCTTCCAGGAGTAGACAATTGGGAAGCAGATTATCTCAGCCGTCGGGATCTACATCCGGGAGAATGGGCACTTCACCCAGAGGTGTTCGACACTCTGACACAACGTTGGGGGTGTCCAGAGGTGGATCTCATTGCGTCCCGTCTCAGTCATCAGCTTCCACGATACATCTCCAGAACATGGGATCCTCAGGAGGAAGCGGTAGATGCTCTGGCCTTGCCTTGGCCGTACGACCTAGTATACGTGTTTCCTCCATTCCCTCTATTGTCTCAAATTCTCAAGAGAATCAAACGAGAGTCAATCACTGTGATTTTGGTGGCACCAGATTGTCCTTGGAGGGCTTGGTTTTCAGACCTGCACCCTCTACTAGTGGACGATCCTTGGCCTCTACCTCTGAGGACGGATCTACTCCAACAAGGGCTCTTCGTGCATCCAGATTTACCATGACTATGTTTAACGGGATGGCTCTTGAGGCAGACATTCAAAAACACAAAGAAATTCTGGACTGTGTGATTCCCACAAAGTTGTGTGCACGAAAACCTGTTACGGCAGCCCACTACTATCGCATCTGGCGATCTTATATCTCTTGGTGTGACTGAAAAGGGTTTCAATCAGATTCTTTTTGTCTCCCACGGTTTTTGCTTTTTCTTCAGGCAGGTTTAGATTCCGGACTTCGTCTAGGATCTCTGAAAGTTTAGGTATCTGCCTTATCAATTTTCTTTCAGAAATGCCTGGCGCTCCTACCGGATGTGGAAACTTTCCTACAAGGGGTTCTTTGGATACAAACCCTGTTTGTTCTCCCTACAGCTCCTTGGGACTTGAATCTGGTGCTGGACTAGCTACAGTCACCCTGTTTTGAACCCTTGAAAGAAGCAGATCTTACCTATCTTGCTGGGAAGACTGTTTTTCTACTAGCCATAGCTTCAGCCCAGACGGTATCTGAATTAAGTGCTTTGTCTTGTAAGCCTCCCTACTTGATTTTTCATCCTGATAAGGCTGAGTTGAGAACACATGCTTCCTTTCTTCCCAAGGTCGTGTCGGCTTTTCATATCAATCAGCCTATTGTGGTACCGTCCTTGCAGGAGCAATCTGGGACACCTTCTTCTTTGGATATAGTGAGAACGTTGAAGATCTGCGTGGAACGAACAGCAACGTTACGAAAGACTGATGCTTTATTCGTGCTTTATGATCTCCCACGTCGAGGGGGGCCTGCTACTAAACAGACCTATACGTCAAGCCTCTCTACACCAATCTAGGCGGCCTCCATTATCCATTGCTGCATACTCTACGTGCTCAGTTGGGTCTTCCTGGGCCCGCTGGTAGGGGGCCTACCATGTCACAACTCTGTAGAGCAGCCACGTGGTCCAGTATTCATACGTTTGCCAAATTCTACAAGTTTGATACTTTTGTGGCTTCATATTCATGGCTCGGCCATCTTGTTTTGCAATTTCCTCAATGATCTCCCGCCCAGGGGGTGGGGGAAACTTTGGGACGTCCCCACAGTCTTGACGTTGTGCCAATGTCCCCTAGTGGCTGACTGAAAAAGGAATATTTTGGTACTTACCGACAAATCCCTTTTTCAGAAGCCATAGGGGACACTGGCCGCCCACCCATCGCCGTTCTCTTGCCTTCATTGTTCTGTTTTGTTTAATTGTTCTGTTCTCTCTTCCCTCGTTTAGTTCTGTTCTCTTGTTCCCGTCTCCTCACGGCTAATTCATAATTGAGGGATGATGGGGGATAGAGGGGGAGGAGCCTTTTTCACTTCTTAGATTATTTAAAGTGCCAGCTCCCTGTAAGCCAGCATCATCACCCCACAGTCTTTAAGTTGTGCCCTATGGCTTCCGAAAAAGGGATTTATTGGTAAGTACCAAAATCTGTGTCATTAGAATTGCAATTGTGCTGTATGTACTTGGACAAGATGACAGGCATAATTAGGTGAATTACAGCAAACACATCTGTAGCACTTAATATAGCACCAAAAAAAGCGTTCTGAATATTGGATGTCTGTGCATTTATGCAAATTTTGTTGCAGCTTTAGCTTTTGATTGGTCTTGTAATATTTTTAAAGTTCACTGCATTGTTGGGCTACTATATATATTACCTGTCTGTTTTTATTCTTTATCACAGATGAATGACAATTTGGTGGAGAACTGGGCTGATTTGGAGGAGCTTAGCGGCGCCAAGAATTTGCAGACTGTGTATTTGGAAAGGAATCCGCTACAGAAGGATAACCAATACAGGCGCAAAATTATGCTGGCTCTGCCCTCTGTTCATCAGATCGATGCAACTTTTGTCAGATTCTGAGTTTATTTCTGGGATTATGTTTGTTTCCTTCCTAATGTCGCAGCACAGTACAACACAAATCTTTCTCATAAGACACCCATCTGATCACTCTCATCACACTTTTATTTTCCCTGTTTTGCATGATTTTTCATATCAAACTGAATGTCCATTACCTCCGAAATCTGTACTACATGCTCTACACCGGACTGTCTTCCTAAAGAGGCTTCAGTAACCATGGATAACGCCCCATCTGTTGGGGTGTCACAGTATTTATTTCTGGACAGTAGTCCTCTGGTTAATAAAGTTTTTAACCTCATTACCTGACCAGCATATATCATTGTGGTCTTTCACACAATAGTATCCACTCCATCACTTTACATGGCATAGCGGAATACATATGTTTTACTGGTAGAAGGGATGCCGGCTGCAAGTATACCAACAGCAGCATCCTGTCTGTTAGAATCCTGGCAGCGAGACCCCTCGCAAGCTCGGTGCGCATGCATCGCTTTGCTCGCCACAAGCGAATAACCTGTGGTGGTCAGGATTTTTGTTCATTGGTTTTTCACCGGCTGTTGGGATTCCGGCGTCGCTCTCCTGATCGCCGGGATGCCGACAGCTGGTATTTCTTTTTCATCCACTAGGGGTCACTGGAGTATGGGATATGGACAGGGCATTAGCAGGGACAGGCACATTTAAATATTAAAATTAGTAACCCTCCTCCCCCTCCATACTCCCAAGGCACCTCAGTGTTTTCTCATACGTCCTAGAGGATGCAGGGGTCACCATAGAACCATGGGGTATAGACGGGATCTGCAGGAGACATGGGCACATTAAGACTTTGAAAGGGTGTGAACTGGCTCCTCCCTCTATGCCCCTCCTCGAGACTCCAGTTTTAGAATTGTGCCCAGTGAGACTGGACGCACTACAGGGAGCTCTACTGAGTTTCTCTGAAAAAGACTTTTGTTAGGTTTTTTATGTTCAGGGAGGCTGCTGGCAACAGTCTCCCTGCTTCGTGGGACTTAGGGGAGAGAAGTATGACCCACTTCCAGTGAGTTCAAGGGCTCTGCTTCTGGCTACAGGAAACCATTAGCTCCTGAGGGTGCAGATCGCTGGGTACGCCTAGATGCTCACTCCCGCAGCCAGCCCGGGCCCTGAGCAGCTAAACAACATCCTCATTTCTCTAACGTCCTAGTGGATGCTGGGGACTCCGTAAGGACCATGGGGAACAGACGGGCTCCGCAGGAGACATGGGCACCCCAAGAAAGAATCTGGATTCTGGTGTGCTCTGGCTCCTCCCTCTATGTCCCTCCTCCAGTTTGAATCTGTGCCCGGACGAGCTGGGTGCTGTTTAGTGAGCTCTCCTGAGCTTGCTATAAGAAAGTATTTTGTTAGGTTTTTTATTTTCAGAGAGATCTGCTGGCAACAGACTCCCTGCATCGTGGGACTGAGGGGAGAGAAGCAGCCCTACTCTCTGCAGATAGGTCCTGCTTCTTGGGCTACTGGACACCATTATCTCCAGAGGGATCGTACACAGGATCTCACCCTTTGTCGTCTGATCCCTGAGCCGCGCCGCCGGCCCCCTCGCAGAGCCGGAAGACAGAAGCCGGGTGAAAGAAGCAAGAAGACTTCGAAATCGGCGGCAGAAGACTCCAGTCTTCACTGAGGTAGCGCACAGCACTGCAGCTGTGCGCCATTGCTCCCACACTACACCCACATACTCCGGTCACTGTAGGGCGCAGGGGGGGGTGCCCTGGGCAGCAATTAGGACCTCTTGGCAAAAGTTGGGCGCATATACACAGTTGAGCACTTTATATATGTATGAGCCCCCGCCATAATATTGTACATAAACGCGGGACAGAAGCCCGCCGCTGAGGGGGCGGGGCTTCTTCCTCAGCACTCACCAGCGCCACTTTTTAACCACAGCTCCGCTGGGAGGAAGCTCCCCAGGCTCTCCCCTGCAGATTCACGGTAGAAGAGGGTAAAAAGAGAGGGGGGGCACATAAATTGTGTGCAAAAACATAATATACAGCAGCTACTGGGTTAACACTAAGTTACTGTGTGATTCCTGGGACATATAGCGCTGGGGTGTGTGCTGGCATACTCTCTCTGTCTCTCCAAAGGGCCTTGTGGGGGAACTGTCTTCAAAAAGAGCATCCCCTGTGTGTGTGGTGTGTCGGTACGCTTGTGTCGACATGTTTGACGAGGAAGGCTATGTGGAAGCAGAGCGGGAGCAAATGAATGTGGTGTCTCCGCCGATGGCGCCGACACCTGATTGGATGGATATGTGGAAGGTTTTTAATAATGTTAATTCCTTGCATAAAAGATTGGATAAAGCTGAAACCTTAGGACAGTCAGGGTCTCAGCCCATGCCTGATCCTATGTCGCAGAGGCCGTCAGGGTCTCAGAAGAGCCCACTATCCCAAATTGTTGACACAGATACCGACATGGATTCTGACTCCAGTGTCGATTACGATGATGCAAAGTTACAGCCTAAATTGGCTAAATCCATCCGTTATATGATTATAGCAATTAAGGATGTGTTGCACATCACAGAGTAAACCCCAGTCCCTGACAAGAGGGTTCATATGTATGGGGAAAAAAGGCAGGTGGTGACCTTTCCCCCTTCACATGAGCTAAATGAGTTATGTGAAAAGGCTTGGGAATCTCCAGATAAAAAACTGCAGATTTCCAAACGGATACTTATGGCGTATCCTTTCCCGCCAACGGACAAGTTACGCTGGGAATCCTCCCCTAGGGTGGACAAAGCTTTAACACGCTTATCCAAGAGGGTAGCCCTGCCGTCACAGAATACGGCCACCCTAAAAGATGCTGCGGATAGAAAGCAAGAGGGTACCCTGAAGTCCATTCATACACATTGAGGTACCTTACTAAGGCCGGCAATTGCGTCGGCCTGGGTGTGTAGTGCTGTAGCAGCATGGACGGATACCTTATCTGAGGAACTTGATACCTTAGACAAGGATACTATATTAATGACCCTGGGGCATATAAAAGACGCTGTTCCATATATGAGAGATGCTCAAAGAGACATTAGCCTACTGGGCTCTAGAATAAATGCAATGTCGATTTCTGCCAGAAGGGTCCTGTGGACTCGGCAATGGACAGGTGATGCCGACTCAAAAAGGCACATGGACGTTTTACCTTACAAGGGTGAGGAATTGTGTGGGGAGGGTCTCTCGGACCTGGTCTCCACAGCTACTGCTGGAAAGTCAAATTTTTTGCCATATGTTCCCTCACAACCTAAGAAAGCACTGTATTACCAAATGCAGTCCTTTCGATCACAAAAAGGCAAGAAAGTCCGAGGTGCGTCCTTTCTTGCCAGAGGCAGGGGCAGAGGAAGGAAGCTGCACAACACAGCTAGTTCCCAGGAACAGAAGTCCTCCCCGGCTTCCACTAAATCCACCGCATGACGCTGGGGCTCCACAGGCGGAGCTAGGCCCGGTGGGGGCGCGTCTCCGAAATTTCAGCCACAAGTGGGTTCACTCCCAGGTGGATCCCTGGGCGATAGAGATGGTGTCTCAGGGATACAAGCTGGAATTCGAAGAGATGCCCCCTCACCGATACCTCATATCGGCCCTGCCAGCTTCCCCCTTAGAGAGGGAAATAGTGTTAGCTGCAATTCACAAATTGTATCTTCAGCAGGCGGTGGTCAAGGTTCCCCTCCTTCAACAAGGAAAGGGTTATTATTCGACCATGTTTGTGGTACCGAAATCGGACGGTTCGGTCAGACCCATATTGAATTTAAAATCCCTGAACATATACCTGAAAAGGTTCAAGTTCAAGATGGAATCGCTCAGAGCGGTTATCGCAAGCCTGGAAGGGGGGGATTTTATGGTGTCTCTGGACATAAAGGATGCATACCTTCATGTCCCCATTTATCCACCTCATCAGGCGTACCTCAGATTTGTGGTACAGGATTGTCATTACCAATTTCAGACGTTGCCGTTTGGTCTCTCCACGGCACCGAGAATATTTACCAAGGTAATGGCAGAAATGATGGTGCTCCTGCGGAAGCAAGGGGTCACAATTATCCCATACTTGGACGATCTCCTCATAAAGGCGAGGTCCAGAGAGCAGTTGCTGATCAGCGTAGCACGCTCTCGGGAAGTGTTACAACAGCACGGCTGGATTCTAAATATTCCAAAGTCACAGTTGATTCCTACGACTCGTCTGCCTTTCCTGGGCATGATTCTGGACACGGACCAGAAGAGGGTTTATCTCCCGATGGAGAAGGCTCATGACACTGGTCAGAGACCTATTAAAACCAAAACAGGTGTCGGTGCATCACTGCACGCGAGTCCTGGGAAAGATGATGGCATCATACGAGGCCATTCCCTTCGGCAGGTTCCATGCGAGGACCTTTCAATGGGATCTGTTGGACAAGTGGTCCGGATCACATCTTCAGATGCATCGGTTGATCCCCCTATCCCCCGGGGCCAGGGTGTCTCTCCTGTGGTGGCTGCAGAGTGCTCACCTTCTCGAAGGTCGCAGATTCGGCATTCAGGACTGGGTCCTGGTGACCACGGATGCAAGCCTCCGAGGGTGGGGGGCAGTCACAAAGGGAAGAAATTTCCAAGGGCTGTGGTCAAGTCAGGAGACTTGCCTTCACATCAACATCCTGGAAGTAAGGGCCATATACAACGCCCTACGTCAAGCGGAGTCCCTGCTTCGCGACCAACCGGTTCTGATTCAGTCAGACAACATCACCGCAGTGGCTCATGTAAACCGCCAAGGCGGCACACGGAGCAGGGTGGCGATGGTAGAAGCCACCAGAATTCTTCGCTGGGCGGAGAATCACGTAAGCGCACTGTCAGCAGTGTTCATTCCGGGAGTGGACAACTGGGAAGCAGACTTCCTCAGCAGGCACGACCTCCACCCGGGAGAGTGGAGACTTCATCAAGAAGTCTTCACGCAGATTGCAAGTCGGTGGGAACTGCCACAGGTGGACATGATGGCATCCCGCCTCAACAAAAAGCTGCAGAGATATTGCGCCAGATCAAGGGACCCTCAGGGGATAGCTGTGGACGCACTGGTGACACCGTGGGTGTTCCAGTCAGTCTATGTATTTCCTCCTCTTCCTCTCATACCCAAGGTGCTGAGAATCATAAGAAAAAGAGGAGTGAGAACAATACTCATTGTTCCGGATTGGCCAAGAAGGACTTGGTATCCAGATCTGCAAGAAATGCTCACAGAGGACCCGTGGCCTCTGCCTCTAAGACAGGACTTGTTGCAACAGGGGCCCTGTCTGTTCCAAGACTTACCGCGGCTGCGTTTGACGGCATGGCGGTTGGACGCCGGATCCTAGCAGAAAAAGGCATTCCGGATGAAGTTATTCCTACGCTAATAAAGGCTAGGAAGGATGTGACAGCTCAACATTATCACCGTATATGGCAAAAATATGTGGCTTGGTGTGAGGCCAGGAATGCTCCTACGGAGGAATTCCAGCTGGGCCGCTTCCTTCACTCCCTACAGTCAGGAGTGACTTTGGGCCTAAAATTGGGTTCCATTAAGGTCCAGATTTCGGCCTTATCCTTTTTCTTTCAAAAAGAACTGGCTTCTCTGCCTGAAGTTCAGACGTTTGTAACGGGAGTGCTGCATATTCTGCCCCCTTTTGTGCCTCCAGTGGCACCTTGGGATCTTAACGTGGTGTTGAGTTTCCTGAAATCACACTGGTTTGAACCACTCAAAACGGTGGAATTGAAATATCTCACGTGGAAGGTGGTCATGCTATTAGCCTTGGCTTCGGCTAGGCGTGTGTCAGAATTGGCGGCTTTGTCACATAAAAGCCCTTATCTGGTTTTCCATGCGGATAGAGCAGAATTGCGGACCCGCCCACAATTTCTGCCGAAAGTGGTTTCATCCTTTCATATAAACCAACCTATCGTGGTGCCTGTGGCTACTACTGACTTGGAGGATTCCGAGTCACTGGATGTGGTCAGGGCTTTGAAGGTTCATGTAGCCAGAATGACTAAGGTCAGGAAAACAGAATCTTTGTTTATCCTGTATGCTTCCAACAAGCTTGGGGCGCCTGCTTCAAAGCAAACTATTACTCGCTGGATCTGTAACACGATTCAGCTGGCTCATTCTGCGGCAGGGTTGCCGCTGCCTAAATCAGTTAAGGCCCATTCCACAAGGAAGGTGGGCTCTTCTTGGGCGGCTGCCCGAGGGGTCTCGGCATTACAGCTTTGCCGAGCGGCTACTTGGTCAGGTTCAAACACCTTTGCAAAGTTCTACAAGTTTGATACCCTGGCTGAGGAGGACCTTGTGTTTGCTCATTCGGTGCTGCAGAGTCATCCGCACTCTCCCGTCCGTTTGGGAGCTTTGGTATAATCCCCATGGTTCTTATGGAGTCCCCAGCATCCACTAGGACGTTAGAGAAAATAAGATTTTACTTACCGGTAAATCTATTTCTCGTAGTCCGTAGTGGATGCTGGGCGCCCGTCCCAAGTGCGGACTTCTTCTGCAATGCTTGTATATAGTTATTGCTTAAATTATGGTTATGTATAGTTGCATCAGGGTTGGTCTGATGCTCTGTTGTTCATACTGTTAACTGGGTAAAGTTATCACACGTTATACGGTGTGGTTGGTATGAGTCTTACCCTGGATTCCCAAAATCCTTTCCTTGTACTGTTAGCTCTTCCGGGCACAGTTTCTCTGGCTGAGGTCTGGAGGAGGGACATAGAGGGAGGAGCCAGAGCACACCAGAATCCAGATTCTTTCTTGGGGTGCCCATGTCTCCTGCGGAGCCCGTCTGCTCCCCATGGTCCTTACGGAGTCCCCAGCATCCTCTACGGACTACGAGAAATAGACTTACCGGTAAGTAAAATCTTATTTCTCTAACGTCCTAAATGGATGCTGGGAACTCCGTAAGGACCATGGGGAATAGCGGCTTCGCAGGAGACTGGGCACAACTAAAGAAAGCTTTAGGACTACCTGGTGTGCACTGGCTACTCCCTCTATGACCCTCCTCCAGACCTCAGAATTTTGTGCCCGGCCGAGCTAGATGCACACTAGGGGCTCTCCTGAGCTCTTAGAGAGTATATTTAGGTTTTTTTTCTCTAACGTCCTAAGTGGATGCTGGGGACTCCGTAAGGACCATGGGGAATAGCGGCTCCGCAGGAGACTGGGCCCATCTAAAGAAAGCTTTAGGACTATCTGGTGTGCACTGGCTCCTCCCCCCATGACCCTCCTCCAAGCCTCAGTTAGATCTCTGTGCCCGAACGAGAAGGGTGCACACTAGGGGCTCTCCTGAGCTTCTTAGTGAAAGTTTTAGATTAGGTTTTTTATTTTCAGTGAGACCTGCTGGCAACAGGCTCACTGCATCGAGGGACTAAGGGGAGAAGAAGCGAACTCACCTGCGTGCAGAGTGGATTGGGCTTCTTAGGCTACTGGACATTAGCTCCAGAGGGACGATCACAGGCCCAGCTTGGATGGGTCCCAGAGCCGCGCCGCCGGCCCCCTTACAGAGCCAGAAGGCAGAAGAGGTCCGGAAAATCGGCGGCAGAAGACGTCCTGTCTTCAACAAGGTAGCGCACAGCACTGCAGCTGTGCGCCATTGCTCTCAGCACACTTCACACTTCGGTCACTGAGGGTGCAGGGCGCTGGGGGGGGGCGCCCTGAGACGCAATAAAAACACCTTGGATGGCAAAAAAATGCATCACATATAGCTCCTGGGCTATATGGATGCATTTAACCCCTGCCAGAATCCATAAAAAAGCAGGAGAAAAGTCCGCGAAAAAGGGGCGGAGCCTATCTCCTCAGCACACTGGCGCCATTTTCCCTCACAGCTCCGTTGGAGGGAAGCTCCCTGTCTCTCCCCTACAGTCACTACACTACAGAAAGGGTTAAAAAAAGAGAGGTGGGCACTAATTAGGCGCAGTATTAACTATACAGCAGCTATAAGGGGAAAAACACTTATATAAGGTTATCCCTGTATATATATAGCGCTCTGGTGTGTGCTGGCAAACTCTCCCTCTGTCTCCCCAAAGGGCTAGTGGGGTCCTGTCCTCTATCAGAGCATTCTCTGTGTGTGTGCTGTATGTCGGTACTTTTGTGTCGACATGTATGAGGAGAAAAATGATGTGGAGACGGAGCAGATTGCCTGTAATAGTGATGTCACCCCCTAGGGGGTCGACACCTGAGTGGATGAACTGTTGGAAGGAATTACGTGACAGTGTCAGCTCTGTATAAAAGACAGTGGTTGACATGAGACAGCCGGCTACTCAGCTTGTGCCTGTCCAGACGTCTCATAGGCCGTCAGGGGCTCTAAAGCGCCCGTTACCTCAGATGGCAGATATAGACGCCGACACGGATACTGACTCCAGTGTCGACGGTGAAGAGACGAATGTGACTTCCAGTAGGGCCACACGTTACATGATTGAGGCAATGAAAAATGTTTTACACATTTCTGATAATACGAGTACCACCAAAAAAGGGGTATTATGTTCGGTGAGGAAAAACTACCTGTAGTTTTCCTGAATCTGAGAAATTAAATGAGGTGTGTGATGATGCGTGGGTTTCCCCCGATAACAACGGATAATTTCTAAAATGTTATTGGCATTATATCCTTTCCCGCCAGAGGTTAGGGTGCGTTGGGAAACACCCCCTAGGGGGGATAAAGCGCTCACACGCTTGTAAGGGCTCTACCTTCGCCTGAGATGGCCGCCCTTAAGGATCCTGATGATAGAAAGCAGGAGGGTATCCTAAAAGGTATTTACACACATACTGGTGTTATACTGCGACCAGCAATCGCCTCAGCCTGGATGTGCAGTGCTGGGTTGGCGTGGTCGGATTCCCTGACTGAAAATATTGATACCCTAGATAGGGACAGTATATTTTTGCCTATAGAGCATTTAAAAGATGCATTTTTATATATGCGTGATGCACAGCGGAATATTTGCCGACTGGCATCAAGTCTAAGCGCGTTGTCCATTTCTACCAGTAGAGGGTTATGGACACGTCAGTGGTCAGGTGATGCGTATTCCACACGGCATTTGGAAGTATTGCTTTATTAAGGGAGGAGTTATTTGGGGTCGGTCTTTCAGACCTCGTGGCCACGGCAACAGCTGGGAATTCCACGTTTGTACCCCAGGTCGCCTCTCAACATGAGAAGACGCCGTATTATCAGGCGCAGTCTTTTCGTGGACAAGCGGGCAAAAGGTTCCTCATTTCTGCCCCGTGACAGAGGGAGAGGAAAAAGGCTGCAGAAATCAGCCAGTTCCCAGGAACAGAAACCCTCTCCCGCCTCTGCCAAGCCCTCAGTATACGCTGGGGCTTTGCAAGCAGAATCAGGCACGGTGGGGGCCCGTCTCAATGAATTTCAGCGCGCAGTGGGCTCACTCGCAAGTAGACCCCTGGATCCTTCAGGTGATATCTCAGGGGTACAAATTAGAATTCGAGACGTCTCCCCCTCGCCGTTTCCTAAAGTCGGCTTTACCGATGTCTCCTTCTGACAGGGAGACAGTTTTGGAAGCCATTCACAAGCTGTATTCCCAGCAGGTGATAATCAAGATACCCCTCCTGCAACAGGGAACGGGGTATTATTCCACACTGTTGTGGTACCGAAGCCGGACGGCTCGGTGAGACCGATTCTAAATCTAAAATCTTTGAACACTTACGTACAGAGGTTCAAATTCAAGATTGAGTCACTCAGAGCAGTGATTGCGAACCTGGAAGAAGGGTACTACATGATGTCTCGGGACATCAAGGATGCTTACTTTCATGTCAAAATTTACCCGTCTCACCAAGGGTACCTCAGGTTTATGGTACAGAACTGTCACTATCAGTTCAGACGCTGCCGTATGGATGGTCCACGGCACCCCGGGTCTTTACCAAGGTAATGGCCGAAATGATGATATTCCTTCGAAGGAAGTGAATTTTAGTTATCCCTTCCTTGGACAATTCCCTGATAAGGGTAAGATCCAGGGAACAGTTGGAGGTCGGTGTAGCACTATCTCAGGTAGTGTTGCGGCAGCACGGTTGGATTCTCAATATTCCAAAATCGCACCTGGTTCCGACGACGTGTCTTCTGTTCCTAGGGATGATCCTGGACACAGTCCAGAAAAAGGTGTTTCTCCCGGAGGAGAAAGCCAGGGAGTTATCCGAGCTAGTCAGGAACCTCCTAAAACCGAGCCAAGTCTCAGTGCATCAATGCACAAGGGTTCTGGGTAAAATGGTGGCTTCCTACGAAGCAATCCCATTCGGCAGATTCCATGCAAGAACTTTCCAGTGGGACCTGCTGGACAAATGGTCCGGATCGCATCTTCAGATGCATCAGCGGATAACCCTGTCACCAAGGACAAGGGTGTCCCTCCTGTGGTGGTTGCAGAGTGCTCATCTTCTAGAGGGCCGCAGATTAGGCATTCAGGACTGGGTCCTGGTGACCACTGATGCCAGCCTGCGAGGCTGGGGAGCAGTCACACAGGGAAGGAATATCCAGGGCTTATGGTCAAGCCTGGAGACATCACTTCACATAAATATCCTGAAGCTAAGGGACATTTACAATGCTCTAAGCTTAGCAAGACCTCTGCTTCAAGGTCAGCCGGTGTTGATCCAGTCGGACAACATCACGGCAGTCACCCACGTAAACAGACAGGGTGGCACAAGAAGCAGGAGGGCAATGGCAGAAGCTGCAAGGATTCTTCGCTGGGCGGAAAATCATGTGATAGCACTTTCAGCAGTATTCATTCCGGGAGTGGACAACTGGGAAGCAGACTTCCTCAGCACGACCTCCACCCGGGAGAGTGGGGACTTCACCAAGAAGTCTTCCACATGATTAAAAACTCGACAGGTATTGCGCCAGGTCCAGGGACCCTCAGGCAATAAGCTGTAGACGCTCTGGTAACACCGTGGGTGTACCAGTCAGGGTATGTGTTCCCTCCTCTGCCTCTCATACCCAAGGTACTGAGATTGATAAGATGGAGAGGAGTAAGCACTATATTCGTGGTTCCGGATTGGCCAAGAAGGACTTGGTAACCGGAACTTCAAGAGATGCTCACGGAGGATCCGTGGCCTCTACCTCTAAGAAGGGACCTGCTCCAGCAAGGACCCTGTCTGTTCCAAGACTTACCGCGGCTGCGTTTGACGGCATGGCGGTTGAACGCCGGATCCTGAAGGAAAAAAGGCATTCCGGATGAAGTCATCCCTATCCTGATCAAAGCCAGGAAGGATGTAACCGCAAAAACATTATCACCGCAATTGGCGAAAATATGTTGCGTGGTGCGAGGCCAGTAAGGCCCGACGGAGGAAATTCAACTGGGTCGATTCCTACATTTCCTGCAAACAGGAGTGTCTATGGGCCTGAAATTGGGGTCCATTAAGGTTCAAATTTCGGCCCTGTCAATTTTCTTCCAAAAAGAACTAGCTTCAGTCCCTGAAGTTCAGACGTTTGTAAAAGGGGTACTGCATATACAGCCTCCTTTTGTGCCTCCAGTGGCACTTTGGGATCTCAATGTAGTTTTGGGTTCCAAAAGTCACATTGGTTTGAACCACTTAAATCTGTGGAGTTAAAATATCTCACATGGAAAGTGGTCATGCTGTTGGCCCTGGCCTGGGCCAGGCGCGTGTCAGAATTGGCGGCTTTATCCTGAAAAAGCCCTTATCTGATTTTCCATTCGGACAGGGCGGAATTGAGGACTCGTCCTCAGTTTCTCCCCAAGGTGGTTTCAGCGTCTCACCTGAACCAACCTATTGGTGGTGCCTGCGGCTACTAGGGACTTGGAGGCCTCCAAGTTGCTAGACGTTGTCAGTGCCCTGAAAATATATGTTTCCAGGACGGCTGGAGTCAGGAAATCTGACTCGCTGTTTATCCTGTGTGCACCCAACAAGCTGGGTGCTCCTGCTTCTAAGCAGACTATTGCTCGTTGGATTTGTAGTACAATTCAGCTTGCACATTCTGTGGCAGGCCTGCCACAGCCAAAAATCTGTAAATGCCCACTCCACAAGGAAGGTGGGCTCATCTTGGGCGGCTGCCCGAGGGGTCTCGGCTTTACAACTTTGCCGAGCAGCTACTTGGTCAGGAGCAAATACGTTTGTAAAATTCTACAAAATTGATATCCTGGCTGAGGAGGACCTGGAGTTCTCTCATTTGGTGCTGCAGAGTCATCCGCACTCTCCCGCCCGTTTGGGAGCTTTGGTATAATCCCCATGGTCCTTACGGAGTCCCCAGCATCCACTTAGGACGTTAGAGAAAATAAGAATTTACTTACCGATAATTCTATTTCTCATAGTCCGTAGTGGATGCTGGGCGCCCATCCCAAGTGCGGATTGTCTGCAATACTTGTACATAGTTATTGTTACAAAAATCGGGTTATTATTGTTGTGAGCCATCTTTCAGAGGCTCCTCTGTTATCATGCTGTTAACTGGGTTCAGATCACAGGTTATACGGTGTGATTGGTGTGGCTGGTATGAGTCTTACCCGGGATTCAAAATCCTTCCTTATTGTGTACGCTCGTCCGGGCACAGTATCCTAACTGAGGCTTGGAGGAGGGTCATGGGGGGAGGAGCCAGTGCACACCAGATAGTCCTAAAGCTTTCTTTAGATGTGCCCAGTCTCCTGCGGAGCCGCTATTCCCCATGCTCCTTACGGAGTCCCCAGCATCCACAACGGACTATGAGAAATAGAATTATCGGTAAGTAAATTCTTATTTTTTCAGTGAGATCTGCTGGCAGCAGACTCACTGCTACGAGGGACCTAGGGGAGAGAAGCGAACCTACCTGCTTGCAGCTAGCTTGGGCTTCTAGGCTACTAGACACAATTAGCTCCAAAGGGATCAAACACAGGCCCAGCCTCGGTCGTCCGGTCCCGGAGCCGCGCTGCCGTCCCCCTAGCAGAGCCAGAAGCAAGAAGACGTTCCTGGAAATCGGCGGCAGAAGACTTCGGTCTTCATTAAGGTAGCGCACAGCACTGCAGCTGTGCGCCATTGCTCCCCAGGCACACCACATACTCCGGTCACTGATGGGTGCATGGCTTACTTGGCAAATTAACACATAATATAGCCTTTAAGACTATATATGTGTAAAATCCCCTGCCATAATTGTATAAAAAAAGCGGGAGAAGTCAGCCGGAAAAGTGGCGGGGCTATCTCCCTCAGCACGCTCCCCAGGCTCTCCCCTGCAGTTCCAAACTACATAGGGTAAAAAAGAGAGGGGGGGGGCACTAAATTTAGGCGCAATCTGTGATATATAAGCAGCTATAAGGGGTAAAATCACGGTGTAGTGTGTATCCCTGTTTTATATAGCGCTCTGGTGTGTGCTGGCATACTCTCTCTCTGTCTCCCCAAAGGGCTTTGTGGGGTCCTGTCCTCAGTCAGAGCATTCCCTGTGTGTGCGGTGTGTCGGTACGGCTGTGTCGACATGTTTGATGAGGCTTATGTGGAGGCGGAGCAGGTGCCGATAAATGTCATGTCACCCCCTGCGGGGTCGACACCTGAGTGTATGGAATGGATATGTGGAAGGAATTACGCGACAGTGTCAACTCCTTACATAAAAGGTTTGACGACATATCAGATGTGGGACAGCCGGCTTCTCAGCCCGTGCCTGTCCAGACGTCTCAAAAGCCATCAGGGGCTCTAAAACGCCCGCTACCTCAGATGGCAGACACAGATGTCGACACAGATACTGACTCCAGTGTCGACGATGATGAGACTAGTGTACATTCCAATAGAGCCACACGTTACATGATTACGGCAATGAAAAATGTGTTGCACATTTCTGATATTTCCCCCAGGTACCACAGAAAAGGGTATTATGTTTGGGGAGAAAAAACTACCAGTGGTTTTTCCCCCTTATGATGAATTAAATGAAGTGTGTGAAGAAGCGTGGGCTTCCCCCGATAAGAAACTAGTAATTTCTAAAAAGTTATTAATGGCGTACCCTTTCCCGCCAGAGGATAGGTCACGTTGGGAGACATCCCCTAGGGTAGATAAAGCGCTCACACGCTTGTCAAAGAAGGTGGCACTACCGTCTCTGGACACGGCCGCCCTAAAGGAGCCTGCTGATAGGAAGCAGGAGGCTATCCTGAAGTCTGTTTATACACACTCGGGTATTATACTGAGACCAGCTATTGCGTCAGCATGGATGTGCAGTGCTGCAGCTGCGTGGTCAGATTCCCTGTCAGAAAATATTGATACCTTAGACAGGGACACTATATTGCTAACCATAGAGCATATTAAAGACGCAGTCTTATACATGAGAGATGCACAGAGGGATATTTGCCGGCTGGCATCTAAAATAAGTGCAATGTCCATTTCTGCCAGGAGGGGTTTATGGACTCTGCAGTGGACAGGGGATGCAGATTCTAAAAGGCACATGGAAGTTTTGCCTTACAAGGGTGAGGAGTTGTTTGGGGATGGTCTCTCGGACCTCGTTTCCACAGCGACAGCTGGGAAGTCAGCATTTTTACCCCATGTTCCCTCACAGCCAAAGAAAGCACCGTATTATCAGGTACAGTCCTTTCGGCCCCAGAAAGGCAAGCGGGTTAAAGGCGCGTCCTTTCTGCCCAGAAGCAGAGGTAGAGGAAAAAAGCTGCAGCATACGGCCAGTTCCCAGGAACAAAAGCCCTCCCCCGCTTCCTGTAAGTCCACCGCATGACGCTGGGGCTCCACAGGCGGAGCCAGGTACGGTGGGGGCCCGTCTCAAGAACTTCAGCGACCAGTGGGCTCGCTCACGGGTGGATCCCTGGATTCTACAAGTAGTATCTCAGGGGTACAAGCTGGAATTCGAGACGTCTCCCCCTCGCCGTTTCCTCAAATCTGCCTTGCCAACAGCTCCCCCGGACAGGGAGGCAGTGCTGGAGGCAATTCACAAGCTGTGTTATAGTCAAGGTACCCCTCCTTCAACAAGGAAGGGGTTACTATTCCACAATGTTTGTGGTACCGAAACCGGACGGTTCGGTGAGACCCATTTTAAATTTGAAATCCTTGAACACCTATATAAAAAGGTTCAAGTTCAAGATGGAATCGCTCAGGGCGGTTATTTCAAGCCTGGAGGAAGGGGATTACATGGTATCACTGGACATCAAGGATGCTTACCTACATGTCCCCATTTACCTTCCTCACCAGGAGTACCTCAGATTTGTGGTACAGAACTGTCATTACCAATTCCAGACGTTGCCGTTTGGTCTGTCCACGGCACCGAGGGTATTTACCAAGGTAATGGCCGAAATGATGATACTCCTTCGAAAAAAGGGAGTTTTAATTATCCCATACTTGGACGATCTCCTTATAAAGGCGAGGTCCAGGGAGCAGTTGTTGGTCGGGGTAGCACTATCTCGGGAGGTGCTACAACAGCACGGTTGGATTCTGAATATTCCAAAGTCACAGCTGGTTCCTACGACACGTCTACTGTTTCTGGGGATGGTTCTGGACACAGACCAGAAAAGGGTGTTTCTCCCGGAGGAGAAAGCCAAGGAGTTGTCGTCTCTAGTCAGAGATCTCCTGAAACCAAAACAGGTCTCGGTGCATCACTGCACGCGAGTCCTGGGAAAAATGGTAGCTTCCTACGAAGCAATTCCATTCGGCAGGTTCCATGCAAGAATCTTTCAGTGGGATCTGTTGGACAAGTGGTCCGGATCCCATCTTCAGATGCATCGGCTGATAACCCTGTCTCCAAGGACCAGGGTGTCTCTGCTGTGGTGGCTGCAGAGTGCTCATCTTCTGGAGGGCCGCAGATTCGGCATACAGGACTGGGTCCTGGTGACCACGGATGCCAGCCTTCGAGGCTGGGGGGCAGTCACACAGGGAAGAAACTTCCAAGGGCTATGGTCAAGCCAGGAGATTTCCGTACACATAAATATTCTGGAACTAAGGGCCATCTACAATGCCCTAAGTCAGGCAAGACCCCTGCTTCAAAACCAGCCGGTACTGATCCAGTCAGACAACATCACGGCGGTCGCCCATGTAAACCGACAGGGCGGCACGAGAAGCAGGACGGAGATGGCAGAAGCCATAAGGATTCTCCGATGGGCGGAAAATCACGTGTTAGCACTGTCAGCAGTATTCATTCCGGGAGTGGACAACTGGGAAGCAGACTTCCTCAGCAGGCACGACCTCCACCCGGGAGAGTGGGGACTTCATCCAGAAGTCTTACAGCTGATTGTAAATCGCTGGGAACGGCCACAGGTGGACATGATGGCGTCCCGCCTCAACAAAAAGCTAGAAAGATATTGCGCCAGGTCGAGAGACCCTCAGGCAATAGCTGTGGACGCTCTAGTGACACCGTGGGTGTACCAGTCGGTTTATTACCAGTTATTTATATAGCGCACACATATTCCGCAGCGCTGTACAGAGAATATTTGCCCATTCACATCAGTCCCTGCCCCAGTGGAGCTTACATTCTATATTCCCTACCACATGTACACAGACACATTCATACTAGTGTTAATTTTTGTTGGGAGCCAATTAACCTACCAGTATATTTTTGGATTGTGGGAGGAAACCGGAGTACCCGGAGGAAACCCACGCAAGCACGGGGAGAATATACAAACTCCGCACAGTTAGGGCCATGGTGGGAATTGAACCCATGACCTCAGTGCTGTGAGGCAGTAATGCTAACCATTACACCATCCGTACACCATGTGTTCCCTCCTCTTCCTCTCATACCCAAGGTACTGAGGATAATAAGACGAAGAGGAGTAAGAACTATACTCATTGTTCCGGATTGGCCAAGAAGAGCTTGGTACCCAGAACTCCAAGAAATGATCTCAGAGGACCCATGGCCTCTGCCGCTCAGACAGGACCTGCTGCAGCAGGGGCCCTGTCTGTTCCAAGACTTACCGCGGCTGCGTTTGACGGCATGGCGGTTGAACGCAAGATCCTGAAGGAAAAGGGCATTCCGGAGGAAGTCATCCCTACGCTGATTCAAGCTAGGAAAGAAGTGACCGCAAACCATTATCACCGCATATGGCGAAAATTTGTTGCGTGGTGTGAGGCCAGGAAGGCCCCAACGGAGGAATTTCAGCTGGGCCGTTTTCTGCACTTCCTACAGTCAGGGGTGACTATGGGCCTAAAATTGGGTTCCATTAAGGTCCAGATTTCGGCTCTATCGATTTTCTTCCAGAAAGAACTGGCTTCACTACCCGAAGTTCAGACATTTGTTAAGGGAGTGCTGCATATTCAGCCCCCTTTTGTGCCCCCAGTGGCACCTTGGGATCTCAACGTGGTGTTGAGTTTCCTAAAGTCACATTGGTTTGAACCACTAAAAACCGTGGATTTAAAATATCTCACGTGGAAAGTGGTCATGCTGTTGGCCTTGGCTTCGGCCAGGCGTGTGTCAGAATTGGCGGCTTTATCATGTAAAAGCCCTTATCTGATTTTCCATATGGATAGGGCGGAATTGAGGACTCGTCCCCAATTTCTCCCAAAGGTGGCTTCAGCTTTTCATTTGAACCAGCCTATTGTGGTGCCTGCGGCTACTCGTGACTTGGAGGATTCCAAGTTGCTGGACGTAGTCCGGGCCCTAAAAATCTATGTTTCCAGGACAGCTGGAGTCAGAAAGACTGACTCGCTATTTATCCTGCATGCACCCAACAAGTTGGGTGCGCCTGCTTCAAAGCAGACTATTGCTCGCTGGATCTGTAGCACGATTCAATTTGCACATTCTGCGGCTGGACTGCCGCGTCCTAAATCGGTAAAAGCCCATTCCACGAGGAAGGTGGGCTCTTCTTGGGCGGCTGCCCGAGGGGTCTCGGCTTTACAACTTTGCCGAGCAGCTACTTGGTCGGGGTAAAACACATTTGCTAAATTCTACAAGTTTGATACCCTGGCTGAGGAGGACCTAGAGTTCGCTCATTCGGTGCTGCAGAGTCATCCGCACTCTCCCGCCCGTTTGGGAGCTTTGGTATAATCACCATGGTCCTTACGGAGTTCCCAGCATCCACTTAGGACGTTAGAGAAAATAAGATTTTACTCACCGGTAAATCTATTTCTCGTAGTCCGTAGTGGATGCTGGGAACTCCGTAAGGACCATGGGGAATAGCGGCTCTGCAGGAGACTGGGCACAACTAAAGAAAGCTTTAGGACTACCTGGTGTGCACTGGCTCCTCCCTCTATGACCCTCCTCCAGACCTCAGTTAGGATACTGTGCCTGGAAGAGCTGACACAATAAGGAAAGGATTTGGAATCCCGGGTGTCAGCTATTCCGGGCACAGTATCCTAACTGAGGTCTGGAGGAGGGTTATAGAGGGAGGAGCCAGTGCACACCAGGTAGTCCTAAAGCTTTCTTTAGTTGTGCCCAGTCTCCTGCGGAGCCGCTATTCCCCATGGTCCTTACGGAGTTCCCAGCATCCACTACGGACTACGAGAAATAGATTTACCGGTGAGTAAAATCTTATTTTATTCCACTGGCAAGAGGGGACATTAGTGCCACGGCACTGTCCTAACCCCCGCCAGTATAAATATCAGAAAAAGCGGGACAGAAGCGCGCCATTAAGGGGGCGGGGCTTCTTCCTCACTGCTCACGGCGCCATTTCCTCTCCGCAAGCTGCAAATCCCCTCTGTGTCTCTCTGACAGACTTTACTGTGGGTCTGTCCCCTATATGCCTGGTGTGTCTATGGGTGTTTGGTGCACGTGTGTCGACATATCTGAGGCTGAAGGTTCTTCCCAGGAGGAGGCTGTATTAGGGACACAAACGGCTGCGTGGGTGACCATGTCGGCAAAGGCGACGCCTGATTGGGTAAATGTGTTGAACGCCTTGAATGCTAATGTGGCTCTTATTAGTAAGAGGCTAGATAAGTCTGAGTCTCAGACCAAGGCATGGAAGAAATCTGTGGAAGATATGTTATTGCAAAGTCAGGTTCCCTCAGGGTCACAAAAATGTACCTTGGCCCAGTTGGCAGACACTGCTACCGACACGGACTCTGATTCCAGTGTCGACTATAGCGATTCCAGATTAGATCCAAAATTGGCAAAAAGCTTTCAGTACATGATTGTGGCGGTTAAAAGGTATTACATATCACTGAGGACCTGGCTGTCCCTGATAAAAGGGTCTGTATGTATAAGGAAAGGAAACCTGAAATAACGTTTCCTCCCTCTCATGAACTGAACACGTTATTTGAAAAAGTCTGGGAAGGTCCTGACAGAAAGTTTCAGATTCCCAAAAGAATTACGGTAGCTTATCCGTTTCCCTCGGCGGATAGGGAAAAGTGGGAGTCACCCCCACCCCCCACTGTGGACAAGGCCCTGTCACGTTTGTCTAAAAAGGGGCTCTCCCGTCACCTGACACGGCGGCCCTTAAGGATCCTGCGGATCGTAAACAAGAAACTACGTTAAAGTCCATTTATGCGTCCACAGGTACGCTACTCAGACCTGTCATTGCATCTGCGTGGGTAAGTAGTGCTATCAAATAGTGGGCAGACAACTTGTCTTCTGAAATAGATACCCTAGATAGGGTTAGCATCCTCTTGACGCTGGGTTATATCAAGGACGCTGCTGCATACCTTAAGGAAGCTGCGAGCGAGATTGGTCTTTTGGGTCAAAGGCCAATGCCATGGCAGTCTCAGCTAGGCGAGCGTTGTGGATTCACCAATGGAATGCTGATGCTGATTCCAAGAAAAGTATGGAATCTCTACCATATAAAGGTAAGGCCTTATTTGGCTACGGCCTTGATGATTTGGTATCTACAGCTACCGCGGGTAAGTCATCCTTTTTGTCTTATGTTCCTCCACAACAAAAGAAAACGCACCACTATCAGATGCAGTTCTTTCGGCCCAATAAATACAGAAAGGGCCAAGGTTCTTCCTTCCTTGCTACTAGAGGAAGGGGAACAGATAAACGATCACCAGCCTTGTCAGGCTCCCAGGAGCATAAGTCCTCCCAGGCTTCTGCCAATTCCACCGCATGACGTTGGGGCTCCTATGCGGGAGTCCGCACCGGTGGGGGCATGTCTCAAACTCTTCAGTCAGTTTTGGGTTCGTTCGGGCCTAAACCCATGGGTTTTACAAATAGTATCCCAAGGGTACAAGCTGGAGTTTCAAGACATTCCCCCTCGCCGTATTTTCAAATCGGCCTTACCAGCTTCTCTTCCGGACAAGGAGGTAGTTTGCGACGCATTACAAAAGTTGTGTCAAAATCAAGTTATCGTCAGGGTTCCCCAGTCACAACAGGGAGAAGGTTTTCTCATACGTCCTAGAGGATGCTGAGGATGACATCAAGACCATGGGGTACAGACGGGATTCGCAGGAGACATGGGCACTCCAAAGACTTTTCATTGGGTGTGAACTGGCTCCTCCCTCTATGCCCCTCCTCCAGACCTCAGTTTTAGAAATGTGCCCAGGTCGACTGGATGCACTCTGAGGAGCTCTACTGAGTTTCTCTGAAAAGACTTATGTTAGGTTTTTTATTTTCAGGGAGATCTGCTGGCATCAGACTCCCTGCTTCGTGGGACTGAGGGGGCAGAAGCAGAACCAACTTCCTCAGAGTTTCATGGCTCTGTTTCTGGCTGACAGGACACCATTAGCTCCTGAAGGGAACTGAACGCTAGCCGTGTCTAGATGCTCACTCCCACAGCACGCCGTCACCCCCCTCACAGAGCCAGAAGTCAGAAGACAGGTGAGTATGAGAAGAATGATCTTCAATCAAGTAAGTGACGGCTGAGGAGCGGCGCGGCTGGCGGGAGCGCAGCACGCCATTGCTGCCCACACACACAGGCACTGCAGGGGGCGGGGCGCCCTGGGCAGCAAGAAAAATACCTCAAACTGGCTAAAAGGGGCATAAGATGCCGCTGGCACAGCCCTACCCCCGCCACTGTCAATATTGTCATGGATACTGAGGGGCGGAGCTTCTTCCTCAGGCAGCCAGCACACTACTCAGCACCATTTTCTCTCTCTCCTCAGGCTGTAGAGAACACGCTGGTCCTCTCCTCCACACCTGACAAGTACAGGGTGCTATAAAGGGGGGGCACAAAGCGATTTGTGGTGCATTTGATAGTGTATATTACTATTTAAAAGCACTTTTGGGCTGTGGACATACTGTGTTCACAGGCAATACTGGCGCTGGGTTTGTGAACTGGCTGCTCCTATCCTGTGTCCCTCTGACAGATTTTACTGTGGGTCTGACCTCAAAATAAGTCCCAGTGTGTCTGTGAGTGTGGTGTACACGTGTGAGGCATGTCTGAGGCAGGGAGTTCCTCCCCGGAGGAAGCCATTTTAGGGACACAGTTGTAATGTGGTGGCGCTACTGTAGATTAGATAAGTCTGAATCTAAGGCTGCATGCTGGAGAAAATCTGTGGAAGATGTGATTTTTCAGGATGCTGTTATTCCTTATGCAGGCGGCCCCTCTAGGTCACATAAGAGACCATTTGCAAATGTTGTAAACACTGATACCGACACGGATTCTGATTCTTGTGTCGACAATAGTGAATCCAGAGAGAGAGATCATAAATTGGCAAAAAGTATACAATATATGATTGTGGCTATAAGGGACGTGTTGCAGGTGACAGAAAGCACTCCTGTACCTCAGGAGAAAGCTTATTTACGTAAGGAAAAGAAATCCAAAGTCACGTTCCCTCCTTCACACGAACTAAATGCTCTGTTCGAAGGGATGTGGGTGAATCCTGATAAAAGATTTCGTATTCCCAAAAGGATTCACAGGAAAAGACAGGAAAAAATGGGAGTCACCCCCTGTGTTAGACAGTGCACTTTCCAGGTTGACAAAGAAGGTAATTCTCCCTGCTCCTGGCACGGCTTCTCTTAAAGAGCCGGCAGACCGCAAAATGTAAACGACATTGAAATCGATTTATGTTACCAATGGTACACTGCTCAGGCCCACTATTGCCTGCGCATGGGTGAGTCGCGCTATTGAAAAATGGTCAGAAAGCGTGTCATCAGAAATTGACACGATTGATAAAGATGAGATACTCCTTAAGTTAGGGAATATCAAGGACGCTGCCGCCTACATGCTGGAAGCAATGAAGGATATTGGACTCTTGAGTTCACAAGCCGCTACCATGGCAGTATCGGCTAGGCGGGAGTTATGGATTCGCCAGTGGAACGCGGATGCAGATTCCAAAAGAAACATGGAGGCTCTCCCATATAAAGGTGAGGCCTTATTTGACGATGGCCTGGATGCGTTAGTGTCGGCGGCTACCGCAGGTAAGTCAACATTTTTGCCCTCTGCGCCTGCACCGGCAAAAAAGACCTATCACCCGCAAATGCAGTCCTTTCGGCCCAATAAATATAAAAAGGCAAGAGGTTCCCCCTTCTTTGCAGGTAGGGGAAGGGGAAAGAAGCCCACACCGGTTCCAGGTTCCCAAGAGCAGAAGTCTACCCCTAATTCTGCCAAATCCCCAGCATGACGCTGGAACTCCCTTGCGGGAGGCCGCTCGGGTGGGGGCACGTCTCAAACTCTTCAGCCAGGATTGGATTCTGTCTGGCCTGGATCCCTGGGTGTTGCAAATAGTATCCCAGGGATACAAACTAGAGTTTCAAGACGTTCCCCCGTGCCGATTTTTCAAATCGACCTTGCCAGCTTCTCCGCCAGAGAGAGAAGCAGTAACAGTGGCAATCCCAAAAATTATGTCAAGACCAGGTTATAGTCCTGGTACCGTTGTCACAACAAGGGCGGGGGTTTTATTCAAGCCTCTTTGTTGTTCCGGAGCTGGATGGCTCGGTCAGACCGATCCTAAATCTAAAAGATCTGAATTTCTTCCTGAAAAGGTTCAAGTTCAAGATGGAATCACTTAGGGCGGTGATTGCCAGACTGGAGGAGGGGGACTACTTAGTGTCGGTGGACATAAAGGATGCTTACCTGCATGTTCCCATTTATCCTCCTCACCAGGCTTATCTGAGATTCCCGGTTCAGGATTGCCATTACCAATTCCAGACGTTACCTTTCGGTCTCTCCACGGCGCCGAGGGTATTCACCAAGGTGATGGCGGAGATGATGGTCCTCCTTCGTCAGAAAGGAGTAAATATAATCCCTTATCTGGACGACCTCCTGATAAAGGCGAGATCCAGTGAGCAGTTATTACAAAACGTCGGTAAAGGCCCACTCCACTAGGAAGGTGGGCTCATCCTGGGCGGCTGCCCGGGGGGGTCTCAGCATTACAACTTTGCCGAGCAGCTACTTGGTCAGGGTCAAACACATTTGCTAAGTTCTACAAGTTTGACACCTTGGCCGATGAGGACCTAAAGTTTGGTCAATCGGTGCTGCGGGGTCATCCGCACTCTCCCGCCCGTACTGGAGCTTTGGTATAGACCCCACGGTCTTGATGTCGTCTCCAGCATCCTCTAGGAAGTATGAGATAATAGGATTTTGATAACCTACCGGTAAATCCTTTTCTCCTAGTCCGTAGAGGATGCTGGGCGCCGTCCCAGTGCGTACTTTACCTGCAGCTTAGTTATTACAGTTACACAAGTCGTGTTATCTTGGTTTCAGCATGTTGCTGCAATTAGTTCATGCCTGTTGGCGTGTGTTTGAATGCCATGTGTGCGGCATGGTTGAGGGTGTGAGTTGGTAGATATCTCACCACTAGTTAAGTAATTCCTTTCCTTGAAATGTCTGTCTCCCTGGGCACAGTTCCTACAACTGAGGTCTGGAGGAGGGGCATAGAGGGAGGAGCCAGTTCACACCCAATGAAAAGTCTTTTGGACTGCCCATGTCTCCTGCGGATCCTGTCTATACCCCATGGTCTTGATGTCGTCCCCAGCATCCTCTACGGACTAAGAGAAAAGGATTTACCGGTAGGTTATCAAAATCCTATTTTTATTCTGGCCTGTTTGTGGTCCCGAAGCCGGACTGCTCGGTCAGACCAATCCTAAACCTGAAATCCCTAAATTTCTTCCTAAAGAAATTCAAATTCAAGATGGAGTCTCTCCGAGCAGTGATCTCCAGTCTGGAGGAAGTGGATTTTATGGTGTCGGTGGACATAAAGGATGCCTACTTACATGTTCCCATTTATCCTCCAAATCAGGCTTATCTGAGGTATGCAATTCAGGATTGTCATTACCAATTTCAAACGTTGCCGTTTGGTCTGTCCACGGCTCCGAGGATTTTCACCAAAAGTGATGGCGGAGATGATGGTTCTCCTTCGTAAGCAAGAAGTCACGATTATCCCGTACTTGGACGATCTCCTGCTAAAGGCGAGATCCAGGAACCAGTTGGTGCAAAACGGTGCACTCTCCCAGACAGTTCTTCAGCAACATGGTTGGCTCCTAAACTTGCCAAAATCACAGTTGATTCCGACGACGTGGTTGTCGTTTTTGGGAATGATATTGGACACAGAACTACAGAGAGTCTTTCTTCCAGTGGAAAAGGCTCTGGAACTTTAGAGTCTGGTCAAACAAATTCTGAAACCAGCATGAGTGTCAATCCATTAATTCATTCGGTTGCTGGGGAAGATGGTTGCAGCCTACGAGGCCATTCAGTTTGGCAGGTTCCATGCCAGAGTATTCCAGTGGGACCTGTTGGACAAGTGGTCCGGGTCCCACCTACACAGGCACCGGAGGATAATCCTGTCTTCCAAGACCAGGGTATCACTCCTGTGGTGGCTGCACAGCTCTCACCTCCTAGAGGGGCGAAGGTTCGGGATACAGGACTGGATCCTAGTGACCACGGATGCAAGCCTCCGAGGATGAGGGGCAGTCACAATGGGAGAAAACTTCCAAGGAAGATGGTCAAGTCAGGAAACTTGTCTCCACATAAATGCTCTGGAGTTGAGGGCCATTTACAACGGCCTTCTGCAAGCGGAACATCTTCTTCGAAATCTGCCTGTACTGATCCAGTCGGATAATGTAACAGCAGTAGCGTACATAACCTGACAGGGCGGAACGAAAAGCAGAGCAGCAATGGCAGAAGCCACAAGGATTTTCCGTTGGGCAGAAAAGCATACAAGCGCTCTGTCAGCGATCTTCATTCCAGGAGTGGACAACTGGGAAGCAGACTTCCTCAGCAGACACGATCTCCATCCAGGAGAGTGGGGCCTCCACCAAGAAGTCTTCGCAGAGGTGACAGGTCGTTGGGGAGTTCTTCAAGTAGACATGATGGCATCACGTCTCAACAAGAAGCTTCAGAGATATTGTTCCATGTCAAGGGACCCTCAAGCAATTGCAGTGTATGCTCTGTTGACACCGTGGGTGTTTCAGTCGGTGTCTGTATTCCCTCCACTTCCTCTCATTCCAAAAGTTCTAAAGATCATAAGAAAAACAAGGATCCGGGCGATCCTCATTGTCCCAGACTGGCCAAGGAGGGCTTGGTATCCAGATCTTCAGGAATTACTCATAGGAGATCCCTGGCCTCTTCCTCTGCGCGAGGACCTGTTACAACAGGGGCCGTGCGTGTATCAGGACTTACCACGGCTACGTTTGACGGCATGGCAGTTGAGCGCAAAATCCTAGCCCGTAAGGGTATTCCCAGGGAAGTAATTCCCACACTTATTCAGGCCAGAAAAGGGGTAACGTCTAAACATTACCACCGTATTTGGAGGAAATATGTTTCTTGGTGTGAATCCAAGGTGGCTCCTACGGAAAAGTTTCGGCTAGGACGTTTTCTCCATTTTCTACAAACAGGTGTTGATGCGGGCCTAAAATTGGGCTCAATTAAGGTACAGATTTCAGCCTTATCGGTATTCTTTCAGAAACAATTGGCCTCCCTTCCAGAAGTTCAGACTTTCGTGAAAGGCGTGTTGCACATCCAACCTCCGTTTGTGCCTCCAGTGGCACCATGGGATCTTAATGTGGTGGTGCAGTTCCTTCAATCACATTGGTTTGAACCTTTTCGGAAGGTCGAGTTGAAATTCCTCACTTGGAAAGTGGTCATCCTGTTGGCCTTGGCATCTGCAAGGCGGGTACCTGAGTTGGCTGCCTTGTCTCACAAGAGCCCTTATTTGATCTTCCATGAAGATAGAGCTGAATTGAGGACACGTCAACAATTTCTACCAAAGGTGGTTTCCTCTTTCCACATGAACCAACCTATTGTGGTTCCGGTGGCTACTGCCGCCTTCGCTGAGTCAAAATCTCTGGATGTGGTCAGAGCTTTGAAGATTTATGTCGCCAGAACGGATCAGATTAGGAAAACAGAGGCTCTGTGTGTCCTGTATGCCCCCAACAAGGTTGGGTGTCCTGCTACCAAGCAGACCATTGCATGCTGGATCTGTAACACGATTCAGCATGCTCATTCCATGGCTGTATTGCCGTTACCGGAATCGGTGAAGGCCCATTCTACTAGAAAGGTGGGCTCATCCTGGGCGGCTGCCCGGGGGTCTCGGCATTGCAACTTTGCCGAGCAGCTACTTGGTCGGGGTCAAACACATTTGCAAAGTTCTACAAGTTTGACACCTTGGCCGATGAAGACCTTAAGTTCGGTCAATCGTGCTGCAGATTCATCTGCACTGTCCCGCCCGTTCTAGAGCTTTGGTATAATGCCATGGTTCTATGGTGACCCCCAGCATCCTCTGGGACGTATGAGAAAATAGGATTTTAATACCTACCGGTAAATCATTTTCTCTTAGTCCGTAGAGGATGCTGGGCGCCCGTCCCAGTGCGTACTGTATCTGTAGTTATTAGTTGTGGTTATACACATGTTGTGTTACGTTTATTGTCAGCATGTTGCTGCAATTGTTCATGCCGTTGACTTGTGTTCTGTTGAATGCCACGTTGTGCAGCATGCTTGAGGTGTGAGCTGGTATGAATCTCTCCTTAGGTTAACAATGAATCCTTTCCTCGAAATGTCTGTCTCCCTGGGCACAGTTCCTATTACTGGAGTCTGGAGGAGGGGCATAGAGAGAGGAGTCAGTTCACACCCTTTCAAAGTCTTAAAGTGCCCATGTCTCCTGCGGATCCCGTCTATACCCCATGGTTCTATGGTGACCCCAGCATCTTCTACGGACTAAGAGAAAAGGATTTACCGGTAGGTATTAAAATCCTATTTTTTGCGCCTTCACAGGGATAAGAGCACACGTTTGGAGTCTCCAAGACTTTACTTTGATTTTTCTAAGGATGTTTCTTTTTACTGTCACAGTTCCTTCCCAGCTTAAGAAGCGTGGGTCCGGAACTGTGTACTGCTGGAATGCAGAATAGGCTTATCGATGCTCATACGGAGGAGCCCCGCCATAGACCTAAATCAGAGGTAGCTGATTCAGCCTTGGCTGCTAGGAGCTGGACAGTATCTAGTCAGATGCCGCCACTGGTCGGCCACCTCTTCCCGGCTTCCAAAGGGGGACACAGCGGTCAGTGCTTCCCTGATTGCGGCCGCGGACAGCTCTCACTGCTGCCGCGAGCCGCTGTCACCGCTCACCTCATTGTTACATCCGCCACTGGGCGCCCGTCACTCACCTCCCAGCATCACGTTTCTCTGCACCCGCGGACAGCTGTCATTGCCGCTGCGTGCCGCCGTCACAGCTCCCCTCTGTGTTAGCTCCGCACTGGCTGCCCACCGCTCGGCTCCCGGTGGCGGTCTCCCAGCAACTGCACCCGCTGCCGCGGGCTAAACTTGGACACACTGTGCCATGCTCGATGCGTCTCTCCTCTTATAGTTAGGAGAACATGGAGATGCTTCCGCCGCTGGGTGCCCACCGTTAAACTGCTCCCAGTCGCGGTCAGTTTTGGTTGCTCAGCGGTGGGGGAGTATAAAAGGGATTCCCCACAACAACCGGGGAGGTACCATGGGGATAAAACAGGCTATTAAGCCTTGTATGCTTTACTGTACATATGGTTGAATAATCTAATGTGTATATGTTTTAAAAAAACAACACATTTTATATTCACTTCCTGCTTCTTTTTACAGCCATTTGGTGTCGGTCCAACAACACACGGCCACTAGAGGGGACAGGGGTGTTAGTAAGACATTCAGTGAAGCACATTTTCTAAACACTTTGTTACACGTGCAGCGCACTCTGTTTTATACACACTTCATTTAAGTTTGTTTTAAGAACTTGTGTTTCACTGTGGTACAGACTGTGTGCATAAGTTAAGCTAAATCTTGTCTGTAATAACTGTTAACATGTGTTATCCACTTGCATAGTGGGTCTTGCCAATACGGGTCCACATATGGATGCATGATGGCAGGTGTGAAGGCTGATTTAAAGTCGGGGTTGTCCGCGGCATGGACGGACAGTGAGGCGTCTAGGTCTGATTCCAATCATGCTGTCTATGCAGCCACAGTGGGCTCAGGGTATTTCTAGAACTTTGCATGATTTGCAAAGGTCCATGTATAGTTCAAATCCTAAAAGCAGTCATTGTTTGTCTTATAATTTACCAGTTTCCTCGATGTTGAATTCGAACGATTCCATGCCAGACCTAATATCCCAATGGTAAATTGGGTCAGGAGTCAGATAGTGAGGTCAATCATAGCCGAGCCATTGATAATCTCATCAGAGTACGCCAGGTGTTACATTTCACTAATACAAGCCTCTGTTACAGTATGAGATTTTTTTTGCTAAGAGACAGAGGCCCTCATTCAGAGTTGATCGCTCGCTATTTTTTTGCAGATAGTCGCCGCCTATAGAGGAGTGTATTTTTGCTTTGCAAGTGTGCGAACGCTTGTGCAGCCGAGCGGGACGAAAAAGTTTTTTGCAGTTTCTGAGTAGCTCTGGACTTACTCTGCCCTTGCGATCACTTCAGTCTTTTTGGACCCGGAATTGACGTCAGACACCTGACCTGCAAACGCTTGGACACGCTTGCGTTTTTCCAAACACTCCCAGAAAACGATTAGTTGACACATACGAACGCCCTCTTCCTCCTTGCGATCGGCTGTGTGAATGGATTCTTCGTTAAATCCATCGCCCAGCTACGATCCACTTTGTACCCATACGACGCGCCTGCACATTGCGGTGCATACGCATGCGCAGTAGTGACCTGATCGCTGCGCTGCAAAAAACTGCAGTGAGCGATCAACTCTGAATGACCCCCCAAGGACAACTGACTGGGTTCCGTATTCAGATTCTCTTAATAAGCAGTTAACGGAAGCATGGCAGAGTCCAGATAAACGATTTGCTGTGCCAAGTGGTTTATGTCTAATTAACCTTTTCCACAGGTACAGACTCTGCCATCAGTACATTCCTCAGTTTCAAAACTTTCTAACAAGTTAACTATTCCAGTTCCAGCGGCAATGACGCTTAAACAGACGTCGGAGCGTAATCTGAAGACCATGCTGAAGTCCATGTACAGCAGCACGGGTATTGCTTAGACCTGCTTTACTTGGAGTTTGGTTTAACAAGGCGGGTAGTTGCATAGGCAAAATAGCTCAAGTTAGCCCTACTACAGGCTCTTTATTCAAACCAGCTTATACTTCTTACCGGTCACATATGTGAATCAGCTGAGTACTTAGGTGCAGCTTCTATGGAGTTGGACAAGTTAGTTTCAGATTTCAGCTTCAATAATTGCGGCCGATGGGCGCTGTGGTTGCGGCCTTAGCAGGCAAAGTCTGAGCCAAGACGCAAAATAGCGGTGTTGCCTTATACTAGCAATAGGTTATTTGGTCCTACATTAGACAGTTGGAGGCTGCTTGGGGAAAAGTCTGTTTTCCTACCGTTGCACGCACCAGTTCCTAGTAGGAAATACGCTAGACTAGCGTTCAAATCTATCAGACCTCGGCCCTTTTGAGGATGTGCTCCAGGAACAACCATACAAAGCCAGCTGACAAACCTGCGGTCTGACGGTCTTCCAGCCCATCTTGGATCTTCATTGGTAGGAGCAGGCATTCAAATCGCTTGGTGTGGTTTCAGACGTCCACATATAGGTGGATCCACAATTTAGTGTTCAAAGGTTACAAAATGCTGTTGTTCAAGACAGGTCTGCTTGTGTCAGCAGACACAGTAGTCAGGCTCTCGACTACAAATTCATCAGATGGTGCAGTTGTCTCCAGGGGCCAGTGTATCCCTACTCTGGTGGCTCCACATACAACATCTCACCGCAGGACAACGGTTCGCAGTCTGAGAGTGGATAATTCTGACAACAGATGTAAGTCTCAGATTACAGTCCTCAACTCTTGGTTGCTACATTTTCAGCTGCAGGGTATAGGGTCAGACCAAGAAAGATTACTGTCAATAAATGTCCTGCCACTCACGGCAATCTACAACGCTCTGTCCGGTAGTTCAAATACTCCAGTCTCAGACTGTTCAGGTTCAGTCAGGCAATGCTACGGCAGTCGCATACATCAACAAACAAAGAGGGACTCGAAGTCGCATGGCCATGCGAGCAGTTGCTTGACTCCTGACTTGGGCCGAGCATCACCAAGTGATATTGTCGGCAGTGTTCATTCCAGGACTGGACAACTGGAAAGCAGTTTATCTAGATGTTAGTCCAGCAGTGAGGTTACCCACAAGTAGATGTAATGGCGTCTCGCCAAAATCATCAGACATCAAAACGAGATCCAGGATAATGGGCTTTACATCCACAAGTATCCAAAGGCAGTGGATGCTTTCACGATAGCCTACCCGTATAGTCTACTGTATCTTTCTCTTACGTCCTAGAGGATGCTGGCGTCCACATTAGTACCATGGGTATAGACTGGTCCACCAGGAGCCGTTGGCACTTTAAGAGTTTGAGAGTGTGGGCTGGCTCCTCCCTCTATGCCCTTCCCACCAGACTCTGTTTAGAAAATGTGCCCGGAGGAGCCGGTCACAGCTAGGGGAGCTCTCCAGAGTTTCCTTAGTAAAGTTTAGTTTTAGAGTTTATTATTTTAAAGGGAGGCTACTGGCAACAGCCTTCCTGCATTGAGGGACTGAGGGGGGGAGCAGTGTCTGCCCTGCGGGGTCTGAGCCACTGTCTCCGCTGACTGGACACTGAGCTCCTGAGGGGATAGATCGCTCCCCGCCGCAGGGGATCGCTCACCCCAGCAGCATGCCGCCACCCTCTTACAGAGCTGAAGATTATGGCAAGTGAGTCACCGACCCCCCTAGCAAGCGGGGGGCCGGTGTGAAGGTGGCGGCATCAGGGTAGGAGCGCAGTATTAACTGCGTTCCGGAGGCTCAGCGGTACATAGTGCGGAGTTGTGAAGGGTGCCCTGAGCCAGTGCCTATACCCTACACTGGTCACACAGCCTGTCGGGGTCCCCGGATCTCAGCCAGCATCAATCTTCAGGCCAGTATAATCCTGTGAAGAGCGGGAAGACAGCGCCATTTTGGGGGCAGAGCTTCTCCTCAGAGCGGACCCAGCAGCATTTCAACGCCATTTTCCTGCCCTCATAGCACTGTCAGTAAAGAGCAAGTCCCTCCACAGCAACTCTAGCTAACTATCACGGTACCAGGGGGTTGTAGAAGGGGGGGAGGCTGCAAAACGACTGTGTAACCTATTAAGGTGCACAGTCAGCGCTGATAGGGGGTCTCCCTTTATATTAAAAGTGTTGTGTGTGGGTTGGCTCCAATTTCAGTGTCTCTCTTGCCATTCAGGGGTCTTGCTCTCCCCTGTGTGTGTGTGGGAGTGTCTGTGGTCTCCATTAAGCAATATCCAGGGACTCTGTGTCATATGCTGCAGAGGATATGTCCTCTCAGGATGATCCCATTCCATGTAATCAGGATTGCACTGGTTTAGCACAGATTCCAGCAAGGGAGCCTGAGTGGTTATCCTCTATCAAATCTATGATTTCTCAGATTTCTAATAGGGTTGCACAAAATGAATCTGCAACTCAGGCTTTACAGAACTCTATGGCAGTATGGCCCAGTTCTGGTACATCAGGGCTCCCTGCTGTATGTTCCCATAAACGTGCTCTTGCTCAGATCATGCAGGAGGATTCCGACTCTGATACTACAGATGGTGACGGGGATGTGTTGCGGGGGGCTGCATCCCTTGCAAAAGGGGTGCAGTTGATAAAAGAGGCTATTAGGGATGTGTTAAATATTGCTGATACAACACCCGAGCAGGTTGAGGAGGCTTACTTCACTGAAAATAAGAAAGCCTCGCTAACCTTCCTTGCGTCAAAGGAATTAAATGCTATATTTGAAAAGGCTTGGGAAAACCCGGATAAAAAATTCCAGATACTTAAAAGGGTTCTGGTAGCGTTACCTTTCCCGGTAGAGGATAGGAAAAAATGGGAAAACCCGCCTATTGTTGACGCGTCAGTATCCAGACTCTCAAAAAAGGTGGTTTTACCTGTTCCAGGATCTACCGCCTTGAAAGAGCCGGCTGATCGTAAAATTGATAATACGCTCAAATCCATGTACACGGCTTCTCGGGCAATACTACGTCCCACTATTGCCAGTGCTTGGATTGCCAAAGCTATAGTAAAGTGGTCAGACACGTTACTTGAGGATTTGGATACTATGGAGAAATGTGACGTTGAATTGTTTTTACGTAACATTCAGGATTCGGCAGGATTTCTGGTAGAATCCATGAAGGACCTGGGTTCCATGGCTGCAGGGATTTCCTCCATGTCAGAATCAGCTCGTCGAGGGCTGTGGTTGCGCCAGTGGTCTGCCAACGCGGAATCCAGGAGAAGTGTGGAGACCCTACCCTACACAGGTCAGACTCTCTTTTGGGAAGCATTAGATGCATGGATCGCTACGGCTAGTAAGTCACACTTCCTTCCCTCAGCTACACCTGCTCCGAAAAAAAAACTTTCTTCAGTTATGCCACAGTCCTTTAGGTCTAACAAGCCCAGAAAGGCAAAGCCGTCCAACACCTTCTTTTGGGGAGGTCGGCCTAAGTTCAAGAAACCTGCTTTAGGTACACCAAAGTCCTCCGCATGACGGTGGACTGCACGCCCCGGAGGTGGGGCCGGTGGGAGGGAGACTCAGACATTTCAGCCATGTCTGGATGTCATCTGGCCTGGATCCCTGTGTGCAAGATATTGTGTCCAGGGGTACAGGCTGGGATTTAAAAATCTCCCTCCTCACCGATTTTTCAGATCAGGCTTGCCAGGTGTGCTGGCAGGCAGGACTGTCCTGCAAGAAGCCATCTAGAAGTTGGTGGAGGCACAGGTCATTGTGCCAGTACCACCTCACATGCAGAACAAAGGTTACTATTCGAACCTTTTCGTTGTACCGAAACCGGATGGTTTGGTCAGACCCATTTTGAACTTAAAATCACTAAACCTCTTTCTGAGGGAGTTCAAGTTCAAAATGGAGTCCCTAAGGGTATTCACCAAGGTGATGGCGGAAATGATGATTCTCCTCCGCATACAGGGGGTGAACATAATTCCGTATCTGGACGATCTGCTGATAAAGGCATCGTCCAAGGAGAAGCTGTTACTGTCCATAACACTCACGACTCAGCTTCTCAGAAAACATGGTTGGATCCTGAATCTTCCAAAGTCACATTTGGAACCAACCAGAAGGTTGTCCTCTCTGGGAATGATCCTCGACACTAAAATGCAGAGGGTGTTTCTCCCAGTGGAAAAGGTGTTTGTGATTCAAACGATGGTCCGGGATGTCTTGAAGCCAACCTGGGTGTCAATTCATCAGTGCATTCTCCTTCTGGGGAAGATGGTAGCCTCGTACGAGGCTCTGCAGTACGGGAGGTTTCACGCTCGGTCCTTCCAACTGGACAAGTGGTTGGGATCCCATCTACACATGCACCAGATAATTCATCTGTCGCCAGAGGCCACGATTTCACTCCTCTGGTGGCTGAAATTATCTCACCTTCTGGAGGGCCGCAGGTTCGGGATTCAGGACCGGATACTTCTAACCACGGATGCAAGTCTCCAGGGCTTGGGCGCAGTCACTCAAGGGGAAACCTTCCAAGGAAGGTGGTCAAGCCTGGAAGCCGGCCTGCCGATAAACTTTCTGGAACTAGGAGCCGTCTACAACGGTCTCCTCCAAGCGGCCCATCTTATGAGAAATCGGGCCATTCAAGTGCAGTCGGACAATGTGACAACAGTGGCTTACATAAACCGACAGGGCGGAACGAAGAGCAGAGCTGTGATGGCAGAGGTAACAAGAATCATCCTCTGGGCAGAAAAGCACGCGTTGGCGCTGTCGGCAATCTTCATTCCGTGAGTAGGCAACTGGGAAGCGGACTTCCTCAGCAGACACGATCTCCATCGAGGGGAGTGGGGTCTCCATCCGGAGGTGTTCAAGGAGGTAACAGATCTTTGGGGCGTATCCCAGATCGACATGATGGCCTCTCGTCTCAACAAGAAGCTTCGGCGGTATTGTTCCAGGTCGAGGGACCTGCGAGCATTGGCGGTGGACGCCCTAGTGGCTCCGTGGGTGTTCCAGTCAGTGTACGTGTTTCCTCCACTTCCACTCATCCCCAAGAGTTCTAAAATTCATAAGGAGAACAAAGGTTCAAGCTATCCTCATTGCTCCAGACTGGCCAAGAAGGGCTTGGTACACGGATCTTCTGGATCTACTGCAAGAAGAGCCGAGGCCTCTTCCTCTTCGGGAGGATCTGCTGCAGCAGGGGCCGTTCGCCTATCAAGACTTACCGCGGCTACGTTTGACGGCATGAAGGCTGAACGCTTGATACTAGCTCAGAAGGGCATTGCGAACAAGGTTATTCCTACCCTGATAAAGGCTAGGAAAGGAGTAACATCTAAACATTATCATTGAATTTGGAAAAAATATGTATCTTGATGTGAGTCCAAGAAATTTCCTGCGGTGGAGTTTTAACTAGGACGGTTTCTCCTCTTACAAGCTGGTGTGGATATGGGCCTAAAGTTGGGATCTGTGAAGGTCCAGATTTCAGCCCTATCCGGTTTCTTCCAAAAACAATTGGCTGCCCTCCCTGAGGTTCAGACCTTTTTGAAGGGAGTTCTGCACATCCAGCCTCCCTTTGTACCGCCTACGGCACCTTGGGACCTTAACGTGGTGTTGCAGTTCCTCCAATCAGACTGGTTCGAGCCTCTACAGTAGGTTGAAGTCAAATTTCTTATGTGGAAAGCTGTCACTTTGTTGGCTTTAGCTTCTGCTAGACGTGTGTCGGAGTTGGTGGCTTTATTGTGTAAAAGCCCATACTTGATCTTCCACGAAGATAGAGCTGAGCTCCGGACACGTCAGCAGTTTCTTCCCAAGGTTGTGTCGGCATTTCATATCAACCAACCTATTGTGGTGCCAGTGGCTACTGACTCCTCCATTTCATCAAAGTCCTTGGATGTTGTAAGGGCTCTGAAAATCTATGTGTAGAGGACTGCTCATCACAGAAAATCGAACTCTCTATTTGTCCTGTATGATCCCAAGAAAATTGGGTGTCCTGCTTCTAAGCAGACGATCTCTCGCTGGATTAGGTTCACTATCCAGCATGCGTATTCTGCAGCAAGATTGCCGTGTCCTATGTCTGTCAAGGCCCACTCTATTCGTAAGGTGGGGTATTCCCGGGGTGTCTCGGCTTTACAACTTTGCCGAGCTGCAACTTGGTCTGGGTCGAACACGTTCGCAAAGTTCTACAAGTTCGATACTTTGACTGAACTTCAGATCATCAGGGGACAATCAGTTCTGCAGGAGCCTCCGTGCTCTCCCTCCCATTCTGGGAGCTTTGGTACATCCCCATGGTACTAATGTGGACCCCAGCATTCTCTAGGACGTAAGAGAAAATAGGATTTTGGTTACCTACCGGTAAATCCTTTTCTCGTAGTCCGTAGAGGATGCTGGGCGCCGGTCCAGCACTTTGTTTTCCTGCTATCGTTATTTGGTTCAGTACTACTTTGTTTAGTTGAGTACTGCATTGTTACTTGGTAAGTAATGTTTCAGCAGTTGCTGAGTTTTCAAGCTACGTTAGCTTGATGTGCCCTGTATGTTTGAGCTGGTATGAATCTCGCCACTATCTGTGTTAAATCCTTCTCTCGAAGATGTCCGTCTCCTCGGGCACAGTTTCTAGACTGAGTCTGGTGGGAGGGGCATAGAGGAGTCAGCCCACACTCTCAAACTCTTAAAGTGCCAATGGCTCCTGGTGGATCCGTCTATACCCATGGTACTAATGTGGACCCCAGCATCCTCTACGGACTACGAGAAAAGGATTTACTGGTAGGTAACCAAAATCCTATTATTTCCACCAATTCTGCTGCTTCCTCAGTTGCTAAATAGGATTAAAAAAAAAAAGAATCCGAGGGGGGCGTGGCCTGGCCTGGCTAGCAAGCCGAGAGGAGGTGATCTGTGTGTGCTCCTGTTGGTTTTGGCCTTCTACCAGCTATAAAATATACCTCACAGGTCACCACGCACTTTTAAACGAGTGCACCTGCTCCCTGTCCCAGCTAGTACCAGAGGGTGTCGGTTGCGGAGCCGGGGAGCCCTTGTCAGGGCTCCTGCAGGTTGCGGCCTTCCCCTCCATAAGAAGCCGTGGTCTGTGGTGCGACCTCCCACCCCACCGGAAGTGAGGCTGACCGGGACAACCGTCCGGGGAGACCAAGAGGACGAGCCCATACGCCGGACCGACGGAAAGCGATATCCCCAGAACCGGGGACCCCGTCCTGTGACCCTGCGGTAGCCATCGGGATCGTGTGCGGTTGGGTGAGTCCCCCCCTTGCCGGTGCACACCAGCGCAGCATCGGGGCTCTTCCCTCCCTCTCCCCGCAGCCCTTACCTCTACCGCTTCACCTGCTGTAGCCTGCTCCGCGGGAAACGGTCCCCGGAGCTCCCGCGAGACGCGGCCTAGCGGCGGGCCTCAGACCGGGACCTCGATTGCGGGGCCGGACCCGCGATAGCCGCGGATAGATTTTGCGGCCTCTGACACCGCTCCTGACCGCTCGGCTGGCGACTACATCCCCAGAAGAGGCCCTATTGCCTCTACCTCTTCATCACACCGAGCACAAAATAGTGCCGCACGACAAGAGTGCGGGAAGCCCGGCGGCCATCTTGAAAACGGCGTGTATTACACTTGGATGCCCCGCTGATCTCCAGGGGCTGGGGGATTGGGTTCACAGTACTCCTCAGAACCCCCGCCTAGACCCCCGTGCCCAGTACCTCGGCACTGCCGCACACTACACCAAACTGTGAGGGGGGAAAACCTGCTGTGCAGCGACCACCTCACCCTGCAATTGCCCTCTCTCCTTTAATATACCCTATCAAGGCTAAATTGAGCTCCCACGGGCTGGTGCTACCTCGGAGGGGCTATAATACTCTACAAGACAAGACCTCTTAAAGCTCACCGCGGGGGCCCTCCTTTGCACCCTCACATATAACAGCTACGGGGCCTTGGGTGACCCTAATGGACATCTCTGCCTTCAGAGGATACCAACTTTTCCGTGGGCCGGGAGCATACACCCACTGATTAACACCTACACATCATAGTGCACCCGACTGGACCTTCCTGATCACCATCTGTGAAGCGCCTATCATGTGATCTCGATACGTAATGCACCCGATCCCGTGTGTGACTCTAATGCTATAGGAGCTACCCCGCCCAGGTGTTGACTACCAAATTACCTCACGTCTTTCTGCCACTATGCCTAAAGGGGGGAAAAAATCGAACGCCCACAATCTGGTGGGCTACTTCAAGAACTCTGCTCCATCGTCCACCAGGAAAACTTCCTCG
Organism: Pseudophryne corroboree; assembly: GCF_028390025.1. NCBI lineage: Eukaryota > Metazoa > Chordata > Amphibia > Anura > Myobatrachidae > Pseudophryne > Pseudophryne corroboree. Next base: position 200,602,509 of record NC_086447.1, on the reverse strand, counting down.
CCTCCTCCTGCTTCAGCGACGTCTGATCGAGACTCAGATGAAGACTCTTCCTCCACCCCCGCTACAAAAGCGGACGTCGCCCTTCTCCTGTCCGAAATGCGCAATATTAAAAAATCAATACGTGCGGAGGTACAAGAGGCTATCTCAGGTCTGAAAACAGACGTGGACAGTCTGGGCTCCAGGGTCGATGCTATCGAACGGAAACAAGAGGAGCTTATCGCTTTCCAACAAGAATCAGAACAGGAGATAACCCAAATGCGTACAGACGTTATGCTATTAGCGGATAAACAAGAAGATTTGGACAACAGAGGGCGTCGGAACAATCTTAGAATCCGTAACGTCCCAGAGACGGTGGAACAAAACCACCTCACGGATTATCTACTCCGCCTCTTCCGCTCACTTGCTCCCTCCATCCCGGATGACATGCTACTCCTTGACAGGGCTCACAGGGCTCTACGTCCTAGATCCCAAGATGCTAAAACACCGAGAGACGTAATCCTACGTTTTCACTACTTTGTGGTCAAAGACCAAGTTTACGCCAAAGCCCGGAGGTCCTCGACTATCCCTTTTGAAGGCTCTGATCTCGCGATCTTCCAGGACCTGTCGCCAGTCACGTTAAATAGAAGGGGGGAGCTAAAGGACATAACCAAAACCCTGAGAGACAACAACATCAGATATAGGTGGGGCTTCCCTTTTGCCCTCCAAGTCAAGGCAGATGGCAAATTCCTCTCCGCCAGATCCCCCGACGAGGCCCTTCAGCTTCTCCATCGACTGAACATCTCCGGCCCCCAGACCACTCCTCAAAGCTCTCTACCAGTCAACACCTCCCCTTTCCTCACAGCCCCATCCCCAAATTGGACCACCGTCGGAACTACTTCTCATGCCTCTCTAGATACATGACCCAACATTAGTGGTTCTTCCTACAAGGACTTGACAATTGCATTAGCCTTCTAACGGTCCTTAGGGTATCACTTTGAGCCATGCTGAGATCCCCGAATGGTGTAGGGCCCTCGGGCTAGCTACTGTTAACCGTTTATTGCCTTACTAAGTTTACTGTGTGGGGGCCGGGTCGGGCCCTCGGGGCCGGGGTTCTATGCGGGCGGCCGCGTGGGCTCCGGTCCCGGGTGGCCCGACTGGTTCGGGCCCTCTCTATCTATTTCAACCGAGTTTTACTGTTACTACAGTTGTTATGTGATTACCATGCCAAGTTTTACCCTTAACTCCATCGCCTCTGCTCCCCTCCCTCCCCCCCCTCCCTCTTCCCTCCCCCTTTAGCTCCCTTAGCATACTAATGGCAATGTGTAAATTTTAACCGAGTTTGTTCACACACGGGACCCGGTCCCCTCTCTGAGCTGCTAGGTCCATCCACCCCCCGCTCGACCCTCAGGGTCGACGTCGGACGAACTGGACCTGCGGGTCTATTTCCTCCTTGGGTCCGACCAGCGAGAATGGATTTGATTTGTCTTCTAGTTACTGGTACTAATTCATGCCTGTTCCTCATCTGTTCTCCTACTCTTTCTCCCCATCTTTTTCTGTCCTTCTCCCCCTCTCTTTCCTCAGTCTCTTTCAGGGTTCCGCTGGTGCGCTGCCACGTGAAGAGAGCTCCGCTCCTATACCATGGTTCTTAGAATAGTTACTCTGAACACGAAAGGCTTAAACAGCCCACATAAGCGTTCTCTTTTATTTCAGTCCCTTAAACAACTGAGAGGCGACATCGTATTTCTACAGGAGACCCACTTTACCGGTAAGTCACATCCAGAACTTAGGTCAAAATCCTTCCCAAACACTTTCCATGCTTGCGACCCCATACGCAAGAAGAAGGGGGTCTCAGTACTCTTTGCTAGACACTTGGATTTCATCCCCTCTGAAATACTGAGGGACCCTGAAGGTAGATACCTGCTTCTAGTGGGGCTGTTAAATGGGTCCCCCTACACATTCCTAAATATTTATGCCCCAAACCAGCTTCAGGCCCCTTTCTTCCACTCCCTAAATAACCTCTTAGCCCTGCACAGACGGGGTAACGTGGTACTGGGGGGGGACTTTAATGTGACTCTGGACAGTGCCCTAGACAGATCGAAACCCCTGCCCAGATCTATGCGCCCCTCTCATACGTGTAATGCAGCTGCTCTGAACCTTCTACTATCACATCACCTTCTTTTCGACGCATGGAGAGTGAAGGAACCGAATGCTAAGGACTACACATACTATTCCCCCATATATGATGTTTACACAAGATTGGACATGATTTTTCTGAGCTCAGAGCCCGCTCAATGTATCCTTGACACCTCCATTCATCCTAGCACGTGGTCAGACCACGGCCCGGTCACTGTGGATGTCCCAGGTCCGCATCCTCCCGCCCGCCACCGTGTGTGGAGGTTTAACGATAGACTCCTTCTTAACCCCCAAACGAAAGCCCATCTAGCCACCGAAATCTCCCATTATTTTGAGACAAACATATCTCTGTCGGTTCCCCCGATGTTATTATGGGACGCTCACAAGGCGGTAATACGGGGTTGCTTGATCAATGCCTCATCTTATAATAAGAAGGCCAGATCCGGATGCATTCGAGAGCTTTCGGACCTGGTAACTTCCCTCTCACTGACACACAAACAAACAAACAGGGTCCGAAGCAGACCTTTCTTCCTTGTCTGCGGCCAGGGGTGAACTTAATATGTTACTGACGGCAAAGGTGGAAACCAGCTTGAAATGGCTCAATCAATCCTTCTATGAAAAAGGGGATAAGGCAGATCGGCTCTTAGCCTCTAGGCTTCGGGCTAAACTCGCAAGGAACAACGTAATGTCTATCCAGTCATCCTCTGGTAAGAAAACAAGTGACCCCAAACATATCACTGACACTTTTTCCCGCTTCTACGAGAAGTTGTATAATGCCCATGGGACCACTCAATCAAGCCCGGACTTTCTTGGGGCCATTCGCACCTTCCTGTCTCACTGCCACCTGCCTACTCTGAGCTCACCGGTCTCCGCCGAACTGAACTCAAAGATATCCGACGAAGAAATTGCCACCGTTGTCAAATCCCTAAAACTTAACAAGGCCCCTGGCCCAGACGGCTTCACGGCCGCCTATTACAAATCTTTTCTCCCCCAACTGGCACCCCACCTCTCGACCCTCTTCAATGCCGTCTTACAGGGAGCCTCTTTTTCCAAATCGGCTCTGGAGGCTAAGATTATAGTTATTCCCAAAGATGGCAAAGACACATCCAACTGTGCGAACTACAGACCTATCTCGCTACTTAATACGGATATCAAGATCTACGCAAAAATCCTAGCCCTCCGACTGAATAATGTCTTACCCCACCTGGTCCATAATGACCAGGTGGGATTTATCCCCGGCCGCCAAGCCCGAGACAACACGAGACGTGTTGTTAGTCTGGCTCACTACATCAACCTAACACGTACTCCTGCTCTCTTGCTCTCTCTGGACGCGGAGAAAGCATTTGACAGGATAGGGTGGCCCTTCATGTTCGAAACCCTTGCTCACTTTGGTTTTCAGGGGGAATTTCTTGCAGGGATTCAGGCCTTGTACACGAATCCCTCCGCCAGGGTTTCCGTGAATGGAGTGCAGTCAGACCCTTTGGACATCTCCAACGGTACCAGACAGGGCTGCCCACTCTCGCCTCTGATCTTTGCCCTAGTAATAGAGCCATTAGCAGCCCGCATACGAACCTCGCCCGATATTGGAGGGCTGGAGGTGGGGGGCTCTATCTACAAGATCTCTCTGTTCGCAGATGACGTCCTCCTATCGCTCTCGTCACCGCACACTTCTCTGCCGAACCTTTTTAAACTCCTGTCTGAATACGGACGTGTCTCGGGTTACAAGGTTAACTGGTCCAAGACGGAGGCTCTCCCCTTCCACATCCCCCCTCCCCGACTGTCCCACATGCAAAACAACTTTAAATTTTCCTGGTGCGCCTCTAAGATCCGATACTTAGGGATCTTTATTACAGGCCGCTACGGAGACTTATATAAAGAAAACTTCTCACCATTGCTTAAAAACCTTAAGGCCGACCTCCATAAATGGCAATCATTGATCATTTCCTGGCTGGGCCGTATTGTTGCTCTGAAGATGAATATCATCCCTCGTCTCCTTTATTTGTTTCAGACACTACCAGTGAAAGTCCCGGACTCGGTTTTAGCACAAATACACTCATGGTTGCTCCGCTTTGTATGGAGAAACAAGACCCCTAGGATAGGATTCTCTACCCTACGCAAACCAGTGCAGGACGGGGGCAGAGGTATTCCAGATATCCGTCTTTACTATCTGGCTACCCACCTCAGCCAGGCGGTGGCCTGGTTCGCCCCTACGCAGTCTTTACGTTGGCTTCAGCTGGAAACGGCGCTTAGCCACACTCCGTCTTTGTCGTCTCTACTCTTATCTCCTCCTAGAACCAGATCTCCCCATTTACAATTGCACCCTGTGTTGGAATTCACTTGCCAGACTTGGGACTATTGCACGCGCCATTTTCGCTTGCGGTCATCCCCCTCGGCGCTTACCCCCCTGTGGGACAACCCTTCTTTCGCCCCGGGTCATTCTCTGGCCCGTTCGCGGCCATGGGTGGAACATAACATCCGATTTGTTCAAGACGTGCTGTCCAAGGGTACCTGTGCACCTCTACCGGAGATCATGTCAAAATATGACTTCCCGATTGCGAATCCTTTTATCTATCTCCAGGTGAGACATTTTGTCTCTTCTTTATCGAATCCGTCCCCGTTCCAATCTCTCTCCACTTTGGAGTCCCACTGCTACCACAAACCGCTAGCCCGAGGAATCATCTCCCTACTGTATTCCCTTCTCCAGACATGGGACCGGACGTTGACCCCGGCTTTTATACTCCAGTGGGAACGGGACTTAGGCCCGATGCCGACTGACTATGATTGGTCGGACGTCTTCACTGCGGTCGCGAAGTCCTCTATCTCAACCCTAGTAAAGGAAAACGCATATAAAATCTTATATAGGTGGTATTTTGTCCCCTCTAGACTTCACAAAATGTTTCCCTCCTCATCGCCCATGTGCTGGAGAGGATGCGGCGGACATGGCTCTTTCCTCCACATATGGTGGACATGCCCTAAAATCACTCTATTTTGGGACTCAGTCGCACACCTGATGAGAGTTGTGCTCCAGACCCAGATATACAAAGACCCTTGGTCTTTTCTGCTAGGCCTCCCCATTGCTAACGCACCTCCAAACTCCGGTAAACTACTGACACAAATCCTAAACGCAGCCCGGTGCTCAATTGCTCTCCACTGGAAACAGAGGGAGCCCCCCCCTATACAACAGGTCATCAATAAAGTATGGTACTTCGCAAGCTTGGAAAAAATCACTGCATACCTTCATAATAGATCTTTCCAGTACCTCCTGATATGGGAATTATGGTTCGACTCTCAGACACCTGCAAGTAGATCACGATCCCCTGGGGGCTCGATGGCTCTCCTACTATGATCTCTGTAATCTTCTAATCGGTCGAGTAGATTTGGGTTTACCTTTAGCATGCCCTTTTCGTGTCCCTCAGGTAGTACTCTTCAATCTGTTCTAACGCCAGGAGCGCAGTTGGCGGAATCTGGGGGCGCATCAGCGGCCCCACTAACCCTGTTTCTTCTCCCCCCCCCCCCCTCCCATTCTACTCCCTTCCCGTCTTACCCGTCTCTTCTTCTCGCTCTTTCTCTTTAATCTTTTTCTTTTTATTGCTATAATTATGAGTTTAAGTTTCGGTTCCCGCCCAATCGAATAACCTCTGTATACCCATCACTGTTTCTCGTACCAACAACATTTTTATTTCTTTTTCTGTTTTACATTATGGGAACCGCATATCCTTTGTCTTAAGGTTATATCACTGCTTTGAGTAGTATATTGTTAAAATGTAACGGATCACCCCACATGTGGGGGGAAGTTATTGTAATGTCTATAACCTGAAAATTTAAATAAACAATTAAAAAAAAAAAAAAAGAATCCACGACCGCCATGATAAAGGAGTCTCATTTGGCCTCGGAGTGCGTGGTTCTTTGATATCCGTGGTCTAATCGCAGGCAATCCGTAGCCATTTCCGCTACATCCAGGCCTTCTGCAACAGGGTCTGTTTCTTTACCCCGATGTAACGTGGCTGCTTTTCATGGGGTGGATGTTGAAACCGCTCTCAAGGCGAGAGGCCATTCCAGAGTCTGTTATACCAACCATGTTATGTGCTAGGAAGCCAGTTACAGCAGCTCATTATCACAGGATTTGGCGAGCTTATATTAGTTGGCGTGAACCACGGATGTTTACGACATCTTCTTTCAAGTTATCCCGTCTTTTACTATTTTTACAGACGGGGTTAGATGGAGGACTACGTTTAGCGACACTAAAGGTCCAGGTCTCATTTGTCAAATTTCTTTCAGCATTGTTTGAGGTTTTGCCAGCAGTGCTTATGCCACCTACAGCTCCATGGGACTTACTTTTTGCAGTCCTCAATTTTTGAACTCTTACAACAAGTAGATGTTACGTTTCTAACTTGGAAAACCGTTTTCTATTAGCCTTAGCATTGGCAAGGCATGTTTCTGAATTAGGTGCGTTGTCATGCAAGCCACCGTATCTGGTATTTCATGATCACAGAGCGGAACTTCGAATTCCGTTTTCCTACCAAAGGTAGTATCTTTTCACATCAATCAACCAATCGTAGTTCCTGTTTCTCAGAACGTTCAGGAACTCCAGCTTCTTTGAATGTATTTCGCGTGCTGCGCATTTATGTAACCCGATCATCAACAGTACGTAAAACAAATACGTTGTTCGTTTTCTATGATGCAGTCAAGATAGGTTGGCTAGCTTCCAAACAGGCCTTGGCTAGATGGCTTAAGCTGACCATTTGACAAGCTTATTTTCAGGCTAGTCTACAACCGCCTGCATCCGTTTCAGCACATTCCACGCGTTCTGTGGGAACCTCATGGGCAGCAGGTCGTGGAGCTTCTACGACACAACTTTGCCGTGCGGCTACATGGTCATCAGTGCACATGTTTGTGCGCTTTTGCAAGTTTGATACGTTTGCAGCATTAGCATCTAGCTTTGGCCGTCTAGTGTTACAAGTGCCAACCAGCTCTCTCGCCCAAGGGGGATACTTTAGTACGTCTCAAGAGTACTCCAGTGACCCCTAGTGGATGAAAAAGGAAATAGGATTTTGGTATTTACCAGAAAAATCCTTTTCTTTGAATCCACAGGGGGCACTGGACGCCCGAGCAGAGCAGTTTCGTGCTTTTTTTTTGTGGTAAATTCAGTTTATCTTATGGTAACACATTATCCGACTTGTTCAAATGTTAGGGTGATTGTTATCTATTGTTGTGTCAACTTTCTAGTTGTCTGTTATGTTATAATGTTATATGTAATTTTCCATTGTTCATCCTTTCTGTCTCTCCTGTTCGGCTCAGTAAAAATCACTGAGGTACCTTGGGAGTATGGAGGGGGAGGAGGGTCACTAATTTTAATATTTAAATGTGCCTGTCCCTGCAAACTCCCCGTCCATATCCCAAGAGTACTCCAGTGCCCGCTGTGGAGTCAAAGAAAAGGATTTCTGGTAAGTACCAAAATCCTATTTTTAAATGCATTCTGTTATAGCACAACATCGATTCAGTTTTATTCCCCAGAATACCCACCTCTTGGAATAAAGTTATATATATATATATATATATATATATATAAATAAAAGCAGGGATTAATATTGCGCCACTTGTGATAGAACACAGATATGTTGTACAACCGGCAACCTAAAAAACACTCCCCTATATTGTTAATGGGGCGTCTGCTGAGTCCCTCAAAAAATACAGGGGTGGTAAGTCCCTGAAACAATGTGGAAGGAAGGGGGGATGAGGGATATATAGCGACTAAAGTGTTAATAAAATGTAAAATTGCCAATTCTAAAAAAACTATTGACATAAAAATTGCACGTAAAAGAAGCATATATAAAAAATGAGACAATAACACATACACAGCTGGACTAAAAACACTTAAATGAAATCTTAATACTACAATAAAAGCAGGTAAAATGGATTTTCCTTATCTTAGGTGAGGTAGGTACAGGATTTCTCCAACGCGTTTCATCTCAAAAGACTTCGTCAAGAAGTCCCCCCTTCCTTCCACATACACACACATATATATATATATATATATATATATATAAAAAAAAAATTTGTTTCCTATCTGTAGCAGTCACTATTAGGGTTTTTCTGCTATAGAATGACCATTGTGGGTCTGCCTTACAATGCTTCTTTGCACTCTACAACACTATGCCAGTTTATAAAGATTATCTTATAATAAGTTGGTTTTTCTACCCGCCTCTGTTATAGCCTTCATTCTGTAGTGAGCCCCCCCGTCCCCCGCTTTATTACAAATCCTAATATAAAGAGGTGATGTTATGCTAAAAAGGATGGGGTGTCTCTGATCCAGTGGGTATCTCTGATAGCTCCTACTGTACATTACAACACTGCTCTCCTATATTAACACTTCTTCCCTCTTACTACAACAACAACAACAACAACAACAACAACACAACAGTGTTGTAGAGGCCTCTTTCCCAGAACCTCCTATTGACATGAAGGAGCAGGTATAGTGTAGGGTAAAAGCACTAAATCTTGGGAACCACTGAATGAAGGGGACTTTATTTCTGATTCATCCAATGTGTGAAGGACACTGCTGTCCTTGCAGTATAGAAGACTGGCCCAGGAGGCACTTAGATTAAATTAGCACAGACTCAACGCTTCTTGCTTTCATATTTCCTCTCATTGGCAGAGAGTCCTTTTACATTAAGTGCCCATGGCGTATGGGTGTTTCTGCACAGGAATACCTATGTGACCATTTGTTTATTTTATTCTGTTCTATTTATTTTGTTTATTGTCACTGTTATAGCAGCATTCAGTGTTCTCCTCTGTGTGAGTTCTTACAGGTGTCAGAGTTGTATTATCTGTAATGCACTAGTGGGGATGCTGCACAGAGGAGGGGGAGCAGAGGTACCCCTAACCTTGGTTTGGTGGTGTCTCTTTGTGATGGGTTTACCCACTAGGTACAGAGGGTACATGATGATTCAGTCCTGGGCACACCAGCCTTCTGTGGGCTGGGCATAGGGGGTAATTCTGAGTTGATCGCAGCAGAAACTTTGTTAGCAGTTGGGCAAAACCATGTGCACTGTAGGGGAGGCAGATATAACATGTGCAGAGAGAGTTAGATTTGGGTGGGGTGTGTTCAATCTGCAATCTAAATTGCAGTGTAAAAAATAAGATTTTACACCTACCGGTAAATCTATTTCTCGTAGTCCGTAGAGGATGCTGGGACTGGGGTATAGACGGGCTCCGCAGGAGACATGGGCACTTTAAGAAAGACTTTGACTCTGGGTGTGCACTGGCTCCTCCCTCTATGCCCCTCCTCCAGACCTCAGTTAGAGAAACTGCCCAGAGGAGATGGACAGTACGAGGAAAGGATTCTAGTTAATCCAAGGGCAAGATTCATACCAGCCACACCAATCACACCGTATAACTTGTGATAAACTACCCAGTTAACAGTATGAACAAACAACATAGTCCCAGTCCAAACCGATGAAACTATAACATAACCCTTATTAAAGCAATAACTATATACAAGTCTTGCAGGAGAAGTCCGCACTTGGGACGGGCTCCCAGCATTCTCTACGGACTACGAGAAATAGATTTACCGGTAGGTGTAAAATCTTATTTTCTCTAACGTCCTAGAGGATGCTGGGACTCCGTAAGGACCATGGGGATTATACCAAAGCCCCCAAACGGGCGGGAGAGTGCGGATGACTCTGCAGCACCGCTTGAGCAAACAGGAGGTCCTCCTCAGCCAGGGTATCAAACCTATAGAACTTTGCAAAGGTGTTTGAACCCGACCAAGTCGCTGCTCGGCACAACTGTAAAGCCGAGACCCCTCAGGCAGCCGCCCAAGAAGAGCCCACCTTCCTAGTGGAATGGGCCTTAACCGATTTTGGTAACGGCAATCCTGCCGTAGAATGCGCCTGCTGAATCGTGTTACAGATCCAGCGAGCAATAGCCTGCTTAGAAGCCGGAGCGCCAACCTTGTTGGCTGCATACAGGACAAACAGTGCTTCTGTCTTCCTGACCCTAGCTGTTCTGGCCACATAAATCTTCAAAGCCCTGACCACATCCAAGGACTCGGAATCCTCCTAGTCACGCGTAGCCACAGGCACAACAATAGGTTGGTTCATATGAAAAGATGAGACCACCTTAGGAAGGAACTGAGGACGAGTCCTCAATTCCGCCCTATCCACATGAAAAACCAGATAGGGGCTTTTATGTGACAAAGCCGCTAGTTCCGAAACTCGCCTTGCTGAAGCTAAGGCTAACAACATGACCACCTTCCAAGTGAGGTACTTCAACTCCACCGTGTTGAGAGGTTCAAACCAATGTGACTTAAGGAAACTTAACACCACATGAAGGTCCCAAGGCGCCACCGGAGGCACAAACGGGGGCTGAATATGCAGTACTCCCTTTACAAAAGTCTGTACTTCAGGAAGAGAAGCCAATTCTTTTTGAAAGAAAATGGATAAGGCCGAAATTTGAACCCTTATGGACCCTAATTTTAGGCCCAAATTCACTCCAGTCTGAAGGAAGTGAAGGAGACGGCCCAAATGGAACTCCTCCGTAGGAGAATTCCTGGCCTCACACCAAGAAACATATTTTCTCCATATGCGGTGATAATGTTTCGATGTCACGTCCTTCCTAGCCTTGATCAGGGTAGGAATGACCTCATCCGGAATACCTTTTTCCGCTAGGATCCGGCGTTCAACCGCCATGCCGTCAAACGCAGCCGCGGTAAGTCTTGGAACAGACAGGGCCCTTGTTGCAGCAAGTCCTGTCGTAGAGGAAGAGGCCACGGATCTTCTGTGAGCAACTCCTGCAGATCTGGATACCAAGTCCTTCGTGGCCAATCCGGAGCCACGAGGATTGCTCTCACTCCTCTTTGTCTTATTATTCTCAACACCTTGGGTATGAGAGGAAGAGGAGGAAATACATAGACCAACCTGAACACCCAAGGTGTCACCAGGGCGTCTACCACTACCGCCTGAGGGTCTCTTGATCTGGCGCAATACTGCTTTAACTTTTTGTTGAGACGGGACGCCATCATGTCTATTTGGGGAAGTCCCCACTGACCCACGATCTGTGCGAAGACTTCCTGATGAAGTCCCCACTCTCCCGGATGCAGGTCGTGCCTGCTGAGGAAGTCCGCCTCCCAGTTGTCCACCCCCGGGATGAACACCGCTGACAGCGCGCTTACATGGCCTTCCGCCCAGCGTAGGATCCTGGTCGCTTCTGCCATGGCCACTCTGCTCCTTGTTCCGCCTTGGCGGTTTATATGAGCCACTGCCGTGACATTGTCTGACTGAATCAGAACCGGTCTTCTCCAAAGTAAGTTCTCCGCTTGGCGCAGGGCGTTGTATATGGCCCTCAACTCCAGGATGTTGATGTGGAGACAAGTCTCCAGGCTTGACCAGAGACCTTGGAAATTTCTTCCCAGTGCCACTGCTACCCAGCCTCGGAGGCTTGCGTCCGTGGTTACCAGGACCCAGTCCTGAATGCCGAACCTGCGACCCGCTTTAACTTTTTGTTGAGACGGGACGCCATCATGTCTATTTGGGGCAGTCCCCACTGACCCACGATCTGTGCGAAGACTTCCTGATGAAGTCCCCACTCTCCCGGATGCAGGTCGTGTCTGCTGAGGAAGTCCGCTTCCCAGTTGTCCACTCCCGGAATGAACACTGCTGACAGTGCGCTTACATGACCTTCCGCTCAGTGAAGAATTCTGGTGGCTTCTGCCATTGCCACCCTGCTCCTTGTGCCGCCTTGGCGGTTTACATGAGCTACTGCTGTGACATTGTCCGACTGAATCAGGACTGGCTTGTCGCCAAGCCATGCCTTCGCTTGACGTAGGGCGTTGTATATGGCCCTCAATTCCAGGACGTTGATGTGAAGACAAGTCTCTAGACTTGACCAGAGACCTTGAAATTTTCTTCCCCGTGTGACTGCTCCCCAACCTCGGAGGCTTGCGTCCGTGGTCACCAGGATCCAGTCCTGAATGCCGAAACTGCGGCCCTCTAGGAGGTGAGCACTGTGCAGCCACCACAGGAGAGATACCCTTGCTCTGGGAGACAGAACGATCCTTTGATGCATTTGTAGATGAGACCCGGACCACTTGTCCAGTAGGTCCCTTCGAAAAGTCCTCGCATGGAACCTGCCGAAGGGGATAGCCTCGTAAGACGCCACCATCTTCCGCAGGACACGTGTGCAGTGATGCACTGAAACCGTCTTTGGCTTTAATAGGTTCTTGACCAGAGCCATGAGCTCCTGAGCCTTTTCCATCGGAAGAAAAACCTTTTTCTGGTCTGTGTCCAGAATCAGGCCCAAAAAGGTCAGACGCGTTGTAGGAACCAGCTGCGACTTCGGAATATTGAGAATCCAGCCATGTTGCTGTAACGTCCTCACAGACAGTGAAACGCTGTCCAGTAACTAATCTCGAGATCTCGCCTTTATGAGGAGATCGTCCAAGTATGGGATAATTGTGACACCCTGCTTGCGCAGGAGCACCATCATCTCCGCCATCACCTTGGTAAAAATCCTCGGGGCCGTGGAAAGCCCAAACGGCAACGTCTGAAATTGGTAATGACAGTCCTGTACCGCAAATCTCAGGAACGCCTGATGAGGAGGGAATATCGGAACATGAAGGTATGCATCCTTTATGTCCAGGGAAATCATCCAATCCCCCCCCCCCTCCAGGCTGGCGATGACCGCTCTGAGCGATTCCATCTTGAACTTGAACCTTTTTAAGTACAGGTTCAGGGATTTTAAATTCAAAATGGGTCTGACCGAACCGTCCGGTTTCGGGACCACAAACAGGGTTGAGTAATACCCCTTCCCTTGTTGCAGAAGGGAAACCTTGATTATCACCTGCTGAAGACACAATTTTTGAATTGCATTTAACACTAACTCCCTCTCTGAAGGAGAAGCTGGTAGGGCCGATTTGAAAAATCGGCGAGGAGGCACCTCTTCGAATTCCAGCTTGTATCCCTGGGAAACAATCTCTATTGCCCAGGGATCCACCTGTGAGTGGACCCAGATGTGGCTGAAAAATCGAAGACGTGCCCCCACTTGAGCTGACTCCCCCAGGGAAGCCCCAGCGTCATGCTGTGGATTTTGCAGACGCAGGGGAGGACTTCCGCTCCTGGGAACTAGCTGTGTGCAGCTTTTTTCCCCTGCCTTTACCTCTGGCAAGAAAGGACTAACCCTGTACCTTTTTGTTTTTATTGGAACGAAAGGACTGCATTTGGTAATGTGGAGCCTTCTTAGGTTGCGGGGGAACATAAGGCAAAAAATTCTATTTACCTGCTGTAGCAGTAGAGACAAGGTCCGAGAGGCCTTCACCAAACAACTCCTCCCCCTTGTAAGGCAACGACTCCATATGCCGCTTTGAGTCGGCATCCCCCATCCACTGCCGGGTCCACAAGAGTCGCCTAGCAGAAATAGACATAGCATTTATTCTGGAGCTTAGTAAACAAATGTCTCTTTGAGCATCCCTCATATATAACGCAGCATCCTTGATATGCCCTAGGGTCATTAAAATGGTATCCTTATCTAGGGTCTCAATCTCCGTAGATAAGGAATCTGTCCATGCTGCGACAGCACTACAAACCCAGGCCGATGCCATAGCCGGTCTAATAATAGTACCAGAATGTGTGTAAATGTACTTCATGGTAACTTCCTGCTTACGATCAGCAGGATCCTTGAGGGTGGCCGTATCCTGGGATGGCAGTGCTACCTTCTTTTTTTTTTTTTTAAACATTACATTTTTTATTGAATAGTTTACACACAGAAATGGGGAACAGAATAAAAAGATAGGGAAACACAGGGGAAGTCCGGAATGATTACCTTAAACAAACTTAAATAACGCACAGTCTAAGGGTATACAATTGGTTACATCGAACGTACAGACACAAGAAAAGGAGAAAGCTCTAACATAAAACATGAAGAGGACATAACTAGTTTCACGGCATACTCATAGAGATCATTCTAGGAGAGGTCGAGCACGGACATGTCAATTGGAGAGCTACATACTGTCAGCCTACCTACTCTACTTCTATAATCAGACCATCCCAACCATTTCATGTGGATAGAGTTAGCCGATGAGGAATATTTAGCCTCCGCAGTTTCAAAAATGAAATGTTTGTGGATCTTATTTTGGATGAGCTCTAAGGTGGGAACACTCTCGGATTTCCACAACTGTGCTATAGCCGCTTTAGCGGCTATCAGAATATGCCCCAAGACATAACGGTCACCTGCGGAGAGGCGGTCTACGTATAAGTGAAATAGCGCCAGAGCTAGGTCCATTGGGATGCTGAGCCCCAACACCATGCCGGCCATATTTAAAACTTCTCTCCAAAGTGGTTGTATATGAGGACATGCCCAAAAGACATGAAAGATATCCCCCGTGGAGCCGCATTTCCTCCAACACGATTTAGATTGGGAAGGCCAGATTCTGTGCTGTTTGGCAGGGGAGAGTGGTTAACACATTTGGAGACTTTAAAACAAGACCTAAATATACCATCCCACTCTACCTCAGTAAAGGACCTGTTCAAATCTCTTTCCCATAAAATCTGAGTTTTCAATTTCATCTGGGGGCCGTTTGTCATTTGAAATTGATACCACCACGTAATCCCATATTTATGCGAGGGTGTCTCCAGTCGGCTGACAATGTAAGCCGGAAGAGACAGTTTGTGGAGATGTGAGGGAGTACATGAGTGCAGCCAACTTCTCACCTGCAGGTATTTAAAGAAATCCTGAGTCCGAATCCCAAATCTCTCTTGTAATTGAGAGAAGGACATCAAGACGTCCCCTTCAAATAATTCGCCCACGGTAGTGAGTCCCTTTCGAGTCCACTCCACTAGGGAAACATTGGGGATCAATGACATAAGAGCAGTTAACGACAGGCAGGGAGCGGGTAAATTAAGCTCTTCTGAAGAGAGTACTAATTTATGCCAGGAGTCTATGGTCGTTTTAATAGACTTGCAGGATTCGGCCCTACTCCGAGCAGCGGGCAGTGGTAACCAAAACATATCAGGGAGAGAAACAGCATCCAAGCATGAGGCTTCTAGAATAACCCAAGGCTTCAGACTTGTGGTGTCAAACCAGTCCCTAGACTGACTTATCAGACATGCCACATGGTACTTTTCTATATCTGGGAAAGCTACCCCACCAGTCAGTTTAGGCCGAACAAGAGTCTTCTTAGCAATTTTCGGTCTAGACCCTCCCCACACATATCTGGTTAGGACCTGGTTAAATTTATTATAGAAGTGTCTGGGAAGGGGCCTTGGTATAGCGCGAAACAGATACATTAATTTCGGCAATAGAACCATCTTAGCAGCAGCAATCCTACCCAACCAAGACACCTCCTGCAACATCCACTCCCCAGTCAGCTCAGTAAATGCTTTTAGTAACGGGGCATAATTACACTCAATCAAGTTATCTTCACTGGTTAAGTTTATCCCCAGGTATCTCAGGGAGCAGGACTTCCAAGCATATTTATACCTATCCTTCAACTTAGAGACCACAGCCGGGGGTATATGGAGTGGGAGGGCTTCAGTTTTATTTGTGTTTAACTTATAAAAAGAAACATCTGAATAGCTTTGAAGGACCTCATGCAAAACTGGCAAGGAAGCTTCGGGATCAGTGAGACATAGCAGAATATCGTCCGCAAACAAGCTAATTTTGTGAGAAATGCCCCCTATAACAGGGCCACTAATCGCATCCCGAGATCTAATGGAAGCAGCCAAGGGTTCTATTGCCAGCGCAAAGATAAGAGGGGATAGCGGACATCCCTGATGCGTGCCATTTGAGATATTAAAGGGTGAGGAAAGGCATCCATTTACAAAGACCCGTGCACTAGGGGAGGAATAAAGAGCCAAAATAGAGTCCAAGATCCTTCCAGAGAAGCCAAATTTGTCCATAGTTAATCTCATAAAATTCCAATTCAATCTATCAAAAGCCTTTTCGGCGTCAAGAGACAAGACTA
Organism: Pseudophryne corroboree; assembly: GCF_028390025.1. NCBI lineage: Eukaryota > Metazoa > Chordata > Amphibia > Anura > Myobatrachidae > Pseudophryne > Pseudophryne corroboree. The sequence goes on along the minus strand of NC_086447.1, from coordinate 200,586,440 downwards.
GGAGGGGTTCTCTTCTACCGGCTGAATGCTCAATCACGTTAATCACCCTGCGGGTATTATCTGGGGCCTGTCTGTTCAGTACGAAGCCCACTTGATCAGGGTTGATAAGAGACGGGAGTAGAGGGCTGATACGGTTGGCAATTAATTTGGCGTAAATTTTTAGATCCGTATTTAATAAAGCGATCGGTCTAAAATTTTGGACGGAGGTGGGGTTTTTTCCCGGTTTGGGAATGGTAATGATTTGAGCTTCCAGCATCTCTTTAGGGAACTGGCCTGCCTCTGAGGCTTCATTGAACACCGACAAAAGCACCGGGGCCAAGCTTTCCCCAAAGAATTTATAGAAACCGGCAGGATAACCGTTGGGACCTGCGGCCTTATCTGCTGGGAGGGAGTCAATAGCTTTTTCGACTTCAGCTAAAGTCCAAGGCTCACTTAGAGAGCTACAAGACTCCGGCGACAGCGAGGGGAGAGGCAAGTTGCTCAGAAAATTCTGAATATCTACGCCTGTAGGTTGGAAGGTAGAAGAGTCCCCCTTCAGATTGTATAGTTTGGAGTAATAGGATGCAAAGGCATCTGCGATTCCGTCTGGATCGTAGACTCTGTTACCCCTATCCGAATGGACGAAGTGAATTGTTTCTTTAGCCTTCTTACTTCTCATTTTCCTCGCCAGCAGTCTACCAGCCCTATTACCATAAACATAAAATTTTTGGTTCAGTCTATGAAGGTTGCGTTGAACCTCCGCTAGATAGAAGACATTCACCGCCTCCCTTGCTTCTTTCAAAGACTTAAGAAGGGCTTTGTCGTGCGGATGTGTCTTGTGAGAACTCTCCAGGGAGGCGACTGTAAGCTCAGCTTGTTCAAATTTTTTGCGATATGCCAGTTTAAGTTTAGCCGCTGTTTGAATTGCCGTCCCTCGTGTCACAGCTTTGAGGGCGCACCTGAATGTGAAGATAGACGTCTCCTGGGGAGAGTTCTCAGAAAGATAATAATCTAAGGTGGATTGGATCGCCTGAGTGGTCTCCGGCTGAAGGAGACTGAGCTTACCCAAACGCCAGGGGGCCAGGATGACATTTCTATTATTTGTATCCCAGACGATGAATAGTGGGGAGTGATCCGACCAGGACATGGGAAGGATGACGATTTTACGGATGGACTGTAGGGTCCACTTATGTGCTAATGCTAGATCTATTCTAGAGTAGGATGCGTGCACCGAGGAATAAAATGTAATCTCTATCCATCGGATGCTTAACACGCCAGAGGTCTAAAAGATCATATTCCGCCAGTAGCTGGCTAAAGCCCTTTGCATTCCTACTGGAGAGTGAGGATCGCTTGCCAGAATTATCAACTAAAGGGTCCAAAGTCAAATTAAAATCCCCCATTAAGAGTAAAGCACCCTTAGCCAATTGTTGCACCTTAGCGCAGAGTTTCCTGCAAAATGCTAGTTGCTTAGTGTTAGGGGCATAGCAGGAAACTAATGTCACCTCTTTGTTGTCAAGAGTACCTACTAGAATAAGAATTCTCCCCTCAGGATCGCAATATTGCGATGCGAGGGAGAACGCGCAGTGCTGAGATATCAAGATTGCCACTCCCGCCTTCTTAGCCGGCCCGTTAGCCAAATAGCAATGGGGGAATCTCCCATTACAGATTTAATAAAATGAGTCTCTTGGACTGCTATGATTTGAGCTTTAAGCTTATGAAAATAATTAAGCGCTAATCTCCTCTTGTGCGGGGAATTAAGCCCTTTTGCATTTATAGTGACAATGTTAACCATAATGTAAAACTGTCGGGGAATGCGTTTCTATCAACAACCAACTGGCAAGTAAACAGTGTGTGTAACATACCCGGACAAAAAGCGAGGAAAGGGAAAGAAAGGACAAAAGAGAAGAAGAATACAGAAAGAAAAAACAGAGAGAGTAAACAGAACATTAACCCCTCTCAGGAGCACTTTTGGACGCCTAACCATGGCGACTCAGAGTTAAACGGTGGGGGGTAGTGGCAATCCGCCCACACCCGAACTTAAGTTAAACTAAATGTGGTCTCTTGTCACCCCATCTCTGGGCCCCCGACCGCCACCGGAAGCGAATGAAACTTAAGTAGAATTCCCAGCCAACACGGAGTTGTGGGTGGCAGTCGGGGTAGCAGAGACAGACCGTAAACAATGAAATATCGGTGAGGAGGCAACACTGAAAAACATTCTAGAAGCACTCACAATTCACATAAACAACCTCCTCAGATAATCGCCATGGAGTTGATGCAACATAGTAGTATACGACATGACAAACTAATTAGGAAACATGCAAACAAAGCAAGTGCAGAAAATCAAACAACACTCAAAGTTCTGCAGCCGATGAGGCCCAGTCCCGCTGAAGGCCTCGGTCGGGAGAGGTGTGTGTAGGAGAACTTGCAGAGTTCCATGATGCTAGGATCTTTTTACCCTCCTCGACGTTCGTTATAACGACTGTGGACCCCTCTCGGGAGATGAGCAACTTCGTAGGAAATCCCCATCTGTATAGAATGTTCTCTTTCCGTAGCACTGATGTGATGGGGTAAAGAGAGCGCCGTTTCGCCAAAGTAGCAGGGGACAGGTCTCCGAAAATTTGAAGTGAGCCTAACGCCTCTGACGCAGCATCCGAAGGTCGGGCAGCTTTCAGGATTGCCTCCTTCACATGGTAATAGTGTAGCCTCATAAGGACATCCTGGGGGACACCATCAGGGGCATTCCTGGCTTTTGGAAGCCTATGGATAATATCAATTAAGAAGTCCGCGGGGCGGTTCGAAGGAAGTAGTTTGCTAAAGAGGTAAACTGCAAAGTCACTTAAAGCGCTGTTAGCGACGGTTCCCGGAACACCTCGTAGCTTTAAGTTGTTACGCCTCGATCTGTCTTCAATATCCGAGAGTTTGTCTCTAAGTGCCGTGACCTCAGTTTGGAGCAGTTCGTGTGAAGAGATTAGGTCGTTGTGCGACGACACCACTTCACCCATTTTCGTTTCTAAGGGATCGGTGCGACCTCCGATCTCGTCAATAGATCGCTGGCATTCCCTCATAGTCGCTCTAAATTCTGCCGCAACTTCATCCTTAAATTGCGTTAGGAGCTGCTTCATAGCACCCACTGTAAGCGCTTCACTGTCGGCTATGGAGCTGGTGTGAGCAGAGGCCGGGACGGGCGTATCTCTAAGCAGCGAGGACACAAGAGCAGTAGGTTTAGAGCCGCCACCCCGTGCGTCCTTTAACTTTAGCGGCCTGGGGGGAAGGTTTAAAGAACGCCACTTGGGAAACAGATTTAGCAGCCTTATATTTCTTGGGAGGCATAGCTACGCTGGATGACAAAGGTAGAGGAACCGGAAGCAGGAGGCGTCTGGAGCGTCAATCTAGGTAGGGTCCACAGAGTTGTCGAGCTGTCATATCATGTCATAAGAGCATTCGGGCGTGGGCTGAGCCTTCTCATAGCCATCAGAACATAATAATATTATTCATCCATGTGAGCATCGCGGCCGATCGACTCTGTGGGAACCTGGGAATCTGCGGTACGATGCAGTCTGTAGAGCAACGTGTATTGTATATCTAGCACACTGAGAAAGATATGTGTGCTATTGCATCAAGAGGCCACTAGATGGGGCAGATGCATTAAAAAAGTCTGTTTCTCCACTTAAGAAGATAAATGCACCAATCCCGCTACAGGGGCCCCAGGGCAGGAGAAGGGAGGGGACAATGCAAGAGGGCCACCAAGCTTGAATAATCCCAAACCCAGAGACCCCCACAGCCGCAAATGCACCCTGCTACCTCAATGCCAGCACACCAGAGGAGTTAAAGATGGCCGCCGAGTCTCACTGGCCGTCCGTTCCACCTCCGTCTCCCGCTGCCCTGCGTCCCTCCGATCCTCTACCATGGGGGGTGTCCGCTCTGGAGGTCTGGGGGGCCTCCCGAGTGGTCCGGAGCTTATATGCGGGGTCCGCGCCACTCCCCGGCGCCGCGCTCCCACCGTGGAGCTCAAGACGCGGGCGCCGGGAGTACACGAGTCCCCGGCTTCCGCCTGTGTGGAGGCCGCACCTGCAAGAGCGGTGAAAACCGCTCCCCGGCTCCGCAGCACACACCACAGGGCACAGGGGACCCACAGGGAGGGACAGGGAGCCCCCAGAAAGAAAATCCAGGGGGTGAGTGCCCTGAATTATTAAAGTAAAGAACACTGGAGCGAGGAGAGCAGCAGAGACACGTCTGCTCTCTTCTCCAGCCAAGCCACGCCCCAGTGCTACCTTCTTTGATAAGCGTGTCAACGCCTTGTCTACTTTAGGCGAAGATTCCCATCGTATCCTGTCCTTTTGTGGGAAGGGATACGCCATAAGAATCCTCTTGGAAACTTGTAATCTCCTGTCTGGAGATTCCCAAGCCTTTTCGCACAATTCGCTTAGCTCATATGAGGACGGAAAGGTGACCTCAGGTTTTTTCTCTTTATACATGTGTACCCTCGTGTCAGGGACAGGGGGTTCCTCCGTGATATGCAAAACCTCTTTAATAGCAATAATCATGTAACGAATACCCTTAGCCACTTTTGGCTGTAACTTTGCATCCTCATAGTCGACACTGGAATCTGAATCCGTGTCGGTATCTGTGTCAGTGATCTGGGATAATGTGCGCTTTTGAGACCCGGAAGGTCCCGGTGCCACTGGGACAGGCACGGTCTGACTACCTGACTGTTCCCTAGCCTCAGCTTTGTCTAATCTCTTATGTAATAAATTTACATTAGCATTCAAGACATTCCACATATCCATCCAGTCCGGTGTCTGCGTTGCCGACGCGACCTGACAATCATGCACTCCCCCTCCTCCTTAGGTGAGCCTTCATCGTCAAACATGTCGACACACGCGTACCGACACACTCCACACACACAGGGAATCTCTTTTCTGAAGACAGGTTCCCCTTTTAGGCCCTTTGGAGAGACAGAGAGAGAGTATGCCAGCACACACCCCAGCGCTATATGACCCAGGAAAAAACACAGAATGTTTACCCAGTAGCGCTGTTATAGTATATATGTGCGCCAATTATGTGCCTCCCCTCTACTTTAAAACCCTCTTTCACCGTGTGTCAAGCAGGGGAGAGTCCGGGGAGCTTCCTCTCAGTGGTGCTGTGGAGAAAAAATGGCGCTGGTGAGTGCTGAGGGAGAAGCCCCGCCCCCTCGGCGGCGGGCTTCTGTCCTGCTCAAAATATGTAAAACATGGCGGGGGCTCTTTAATATACATGTACAGTGCCCACCTGTACATGTATATAGTTCATTTTGCCATAGGAGAGGTTTATATTGCTGCCCAGGGCGCCCCCCCTGCGCCCTGCATCCTTACAGTGACCGGAGTATGTGAGGTGTGTGGGAGCAATGGCGCACAGCTGCAGTGCTGTGCGTTACCTCAGTGAAGCTCACAAAGTCTTCTGCCGCCTTTGAAGCCTTCTTTCTTCTTTTTTCCGGCTCTGTGAGGAAGGACGGTGGCGGCGCGGCTCCGGGATGAACGCCCAGGACGAACCTGTGTTCCAATCCCTCTGGAGCTAATGGTGTCCAGTAGCCTAAGGAGCAGAGCCTATCATTTAAGTAGGTCTGCTCCTCTCTCCTCAGTCCCTCGATGCAGGGAGTCTGTTGCCAGCAGTGCTCCCTGAAAATAAAAAACCTAACAAAGATACTTTCTTAGCAGGAGACTCAGGAGAGCTCCCTGCAGTGCACCCATCCTCCTCTGGGCACAGTCTCAAACTGAGGTCTGGAGGAGGGGCATAGAGGGAGGAGCCAGTGCACACCCAGAGTCAAAGTCTTTCTTGAAGTGCCCATGTCTCCTGCGGAGCCCGTCTATACCCCATGGTCCTTACGGAGTCCCAACATCCTCTAGGACGTTAGAGAAATAAAGCAGCCAGTATTTACACTGCACAGAAACAAAATAACCCACCCAAATCTAACTCTCTCTGCACATGTTATATCTGCCTCCCCTGCAGTGCACATGGGCCCTCATTCCGAGTTGTTCGCTCGCAAGGCGATTTTAGCAGTATTGCACACGCTAAGCCGCCGCCTACTGGGAGTGAATCTTAGCTTCTTAAAATTGCGAACGAAAGATTCGCAATATTGCGATTACACATCTCGTAGCAGTTTCAGAGTAGCTTCAGACTTACTCGGCATCTGCGATCAGTTCAGTGCTTATCGTTCCTGGTTGACGTCACAAACACACCCAGCGTTCGCCCAGACACTCCTCCGTTTCTCCAGCCACTCCCGCGTTTTTTCCGGAAACGGTAGCGTTTTTCCCCACACGCCCATAAAACGGCCTGTTTCCGCCCAGTAACACCCATTTCCTGTCAATCACACTACGATCGCCTGAGCGAAGAAAAAGCCGTGAGTAAAAATCCAAACTTCATAGCAAATTTACTTGGCGCAGTCGCAGTGCGGACATTGCGCATGCGCACTAAGCGGAAAAACGCTGCGATGCGAAGAAATTTTCCGAGCGAACGACTCGGAATGACCTCCATGGTTTTGGCCAACTGCTAACAAAGTTCCTGCTACGATCAACTCAGAATTACCCCCATAGAGAAAGGCGCTTTTCAGCGCCTTGCATTTCTTTCTCTCACTAAAGCGTTCAGCTGCCTAAACCAGGCAGACAGCCATCACTAAAGTGCCACCCACTAGCACTAGAAGCAGTATTATTCCAGAGCTATTAGCTGGACAGACTAGGATGTGGGGAACTTTGGGAAGAGCATTTCTCTAACAGTAAAGGTGCCTATAGTGGATGTCTCAGCTATTCTGTGTAAGCTGTACACTTTTATGTTTCTCCCATTAGCAATGTTTCCTCATATCCCCTATTATTAAGAGGGGACATCTGGGTGGTCCAGTTGCTATGAACTGAGGGTTGTGGCACTTGGACTGATAATTCCATAGAAAGGGAAATGTACAGCCATCACACAAGAGGGCCTGGGCAGTGGCTTTAGGCCTTATCTGTTAAAAAGATCTCACTCCAGTCAGTGAATGTTATTATGAGGCTAGATATTTGACATAACTGCAGACATTTTTGCAGGAGTTGCCTCCAAAGGTTTCTCCATTAGCTCCATGGGATCCTTATTTGGTCTTCATTGACTACAGTATAATCCACTAGGCCTTTATATTTCTTTACTGGGGAAACCGGGAGAACAAACCACCTGAATCTCTACAGCCAACATGTTTCCGACAAGCGGAATCCTGACAGCTGCCTGGTATTCCCACTCGGTGTGTCAACGTCACCAACCGAGTGGGAACAGAACCTGTGGCAAGCATAGCAAGCCCGTGAGGGGCCTTACTGCCGGGATCCCACCAGATGGGATGCCGCTGTCGGTATAGTGACAGCCGGCATCCTGTCTGCTGGGGTATCTTATGTATCCCATTTTTGCATACTTATGGGCAACTATAGAACATCCCTAAGATAAGCAGTGTCCCTCCCCCAAATCTGAGAATTTTTGTATACGTACTGTATGCTAAATCCATTACATTTTTGGAGACTTTATTAAAGCATCACATAAGCACATTATTGCATTGATAAATAGGTAATCATTCCCATAACAAATAATATTTTGTTGTGTGGATATGTTATTCTGCTGAACAATCTGGGGCGGATTCTGAATTTGGAGCAAAGCACAAAAGAGCAAGTAACTGCACATTGGTAAAACTGTCATGCACTGCAGGTGGGGCAGATGTATCATGTGAGAGGGGTGTGGCCTAACTCGCATCTACATTGTAATTTGCATTTGTGGGCTACATGCAAAATGATACATGTATTTACTATTCTTGCATTGCATTACAGTGTATTTTACAGATTCAGTGACTAGCTTTTATTCTTTGCTCCTCACTCAGAATCAGCCCCTCTTATGTATTACAGCGGTGTAATTTGTGTGAGGATCCATTAATGCATTATGCATGAAGGGCCAGACTACTACCATTCTACAGCCCTATGTCTACCTCCTGTCACCCAGTGTCTTTCTGTCCCTGCTCGGATATGACAGAGGTAGAAGAGGATGTGCTTTCCTTTTTATTAATTCATGTTTGGTTACCTTCTTGTGAATTAGTGTAGATCGAGCTGTGGCTGGATGCTGGAACATAGTTACTGTAGCAAGTGTTGTTACTCTCAGCATTTAGCAACCAAACCTGCAGAGTCTAAATACCCTGTTGGTGGAGTGTTACTGGGTACCTCTGGACGGGTCAGCGTTACCTGCATTGGAAGGTGTATCCATTGCTAACTGATTACAACTCCTGAACTGAATCAACCAGTAACCAGTACAGTTAACATGGGTAATTTATTACACACAAATACAGTAACTCCATATACTCTACTTCACCTTATAAAGAGCAAATAGAGGGCTTCAGCTCGGAAGATATAGCTGAGTTAATTGGAGCAATGAAGGCTATTCTGTCTCTTGAAGATTCAGTTGAGCCAGTAGTAAAAACTAAAGCACCTGTGTTTAAACATCCCAGAACAGTGAGGGTAGAATTTCCAGGGTCAGAGGAACTAGAGATGAGCGCCGGAAATTTTTCGGGTTTTGTGTTTTGGTTTTGGGTTCGGTTCCGCGGCCGTGTTTTGGGTTCGACCGCGTTTTGGCAAAACCTCACCGAATTTTTTTTGTCGGATTCGGGTGTGTTTTGGATTCGGGTGTTTTTTTCCAAAAAACCTAAAAAACAGCTTAAATCATAGAATTTGGCGGTCATTTTGATCCCAAAGTATTATTAACCTCAAAAACCATAATTTCCACTCATTTTCAGTCTATTCTGAATACCTCACACCTCACAATATTATTTTTAGTCCTAAAATTTGCACCGAGGTCGCTGTGTGAGTAAGATAAGCGACCCTAGTGGCCGACACAAACACCGGGCCCATCTAGGAGTGGCACTGCAGTGTCACGCAGGATGGCCCTTCCAAAAAACCATCCCCAAACAGCACATGACGCAAAGAAAAAAAGAGGCGCAATGAGGTAGCTGTGTGAGTAAGATTAGCGACCCTAGTGGCCGACACAAACACCGGGCCCATCTAGAAGTGTCACTGCAGTGTCACGCAGGATGTCCCTTCCAAAAAACCCTCCCCAAACAGCACATGACGCAAAGAAAAAAAGAGGCGCAATGAGGTAGCTGTGTGAGTAAGATAAGCGACCCTAGTGGCCGACACAAACACCGGGCCCATCTAGGACTATTGGCATTCCTGGGGAAGGAGGAAATTGACACTGAGGGAGTTGGTGGGGTGGTTTGCGTGAGCTTGGTTACAAGAGGAAGGGATTTACTGGTCAGTGGACTGCTTCCGCTGTCACCCAAAGTTTTTGAACTTGTCACTGACTTATTATGAATGCGCTGCAGGTGACGTATAAGGGAGGATGTTCCGAGGTGGTTAACGTCCTTACCCCTACTTATTACAGCTTGACAAAGGGAACACACGGCTTGACACCTGTTGTCCGCATTTCTGGTGAAATACTTCCACACCGAAGAGCTGATTTTTTTGGTATTTTCACCAGGCATGTCAACGGCCATATTCCTACCACGGACAACAGGTGTCTCCCCGGGTGCCTGACTTAAACAAACCACCTCACCATCAGAATCCTCCTGGTCAATTTCCTCCCCAGCGCCAGCAACACCCATATCCTCCTCATCCTGGTGTACTTCAACACTGACATCTTCAATCTGACTATCAGGAACTGGACTGCGGGTGCTCCTTCCATCACTTGCAGGGGGCGTGCAAATGGTGGAAGGCGCATGCTCTTCACGTCCAGTGTTGGGAAGGTCAGGCATCGCAACCGACACAATTGGAGTCGGACTCTCCTTGTGGATTTGGGATTTCGAAGAACGCACAGTTCTTTGCGGTGCTACTGCTTTTGCCAGCTTTAGTCTTTTCATTTTTCTAGCGAGAGGCTGAGTGCTTCCATCCTCATGTGAAGCTGAACCACTAGCCATGAACATAGGCCAGGGCCTCAGCCGTTCCTTGCCACTCCGTGTGGTAAATGGCATATTGGCAAGTTTACGCTTCTCCTCCGACAATTTTATTTTAGGTTTTGGAGTCCTTTTTTTACTGATATTTGGTGTTTTGGATTTGACATGCTCTGTACTATGACATTGGGCATCGGCCTTGGCAGACGACGTTGCTGGCATTTCATCGTCTCGGCCATGACTAGTGGCAGCAGCTTCAGCACGAGGTGGAAGTGGATCTTGATCTTTCCCTAATTTTGGAACCTCAACATTTTTGTTCTCCATATTTTAATAGGCACAACTAAAAGGCACCTCAGGTAAACAATGGAGATGGATGGATTGGATACTAGTATACAATTATGGACGGGCTGCCGAGTGCCGACACAGAGGTAGCCACAGCCGTGAACTACCGCACTGTACTGTGTCTGCTGCTAATATATAGACTGGTTGATAAAGAGATAGTATACTCGTAACTAGTATGTATGTATAAAGAAAGAAAAAAAAACCACGGTTAGGTGGTATATACAATTATGGACGGGCTGCCGAGTGCCGACACAGAGGTAGCCACAGCCGTGAACTACCGCACTGTACTGTGTCTGCTGCTAATATATAGACTGGTTGATAAAGAGATAGTATACTCGTAACTAGTATGTATGTATAAAGAAAGAAAAAAAAACCACGGTTAGGTGGTATATACAATTATGGACGGGCTGCCGATTGCCGACACAGAGGTAGCCACAGCCGTGAACTACCGCACTGTACTGTGTCTGCTGCTAATATATAGACTGGTTGATAAAGAGATAGTATACTCGTAACTAGTATGTATGTATAAAGAAAGAAAAAAAAACCACGGTTAGGTGGTATATACAATTATGGACGGGCTGCCGAGTGCCGACACAGAGGTAGCCACAGCCGTGAACTACCGCACTGTACTGTGTCTGCTGCTAATATAGACTGGTTGATAAAGAGATAGTATACTCGTAACTAGTATGTATGTATAAAGAAAGAAAAAAAAACCACGGTTAGGTGGTATATACAATTATGGACGGGCTGCCGAGTGCCGACACAGAGGTAGCCACAGCCGTGAACTACCGCACTGTACTGTGTCTGCTGCTAATATAGACTGGTTGATAAAGAGATAGTATACTCGTAACTAGTATGACTATAAAGAAAGAAAAAAAAACCACGGTTAGGTGGTATATACAATTATGGACGGGCTGCCGAGTGCCGACACAGAGGTAGCCACAGCCGTGAACTACCGCACTGTACTGTGTCTGCTGCTAATATAGACTGGTTGATAAAGAGATAGTATACTACTAATATTATATATACTGGTGGTCAGGTCACTGGTCACTAGTCACACTGGCAGTGGCACTCCTGCAGCAAAAGTGTGCACTGTTTAATTTTAATATAATATTATGTACTCCTGGCTCCTGCTATAACCTATAACTGGCACTGCAGTGCTCCCCAGTCTCCCCCACAATTATAAGCTGTGTGAGCTGAGCACAGTCAGATATATATATACATTGATGCAGCACACTGGGCTGAGCAGTGCACACAGATATGGTATGTGACTGAGTCACTGTGTGTATCGTTTTTTTCAGGCAGAGAACGGATATATTAAATAAAACAAACAACTGCACTGTCTGGTGGTCACTGTGGTCGTCAGTCACTAAACTCTGCACTCTCTTCTACAGTATCACAGCCTCAGGTCAATCTCTCTCTCTCTCTCTCAACCCTAATCTAAATGGAGAGGACGCCAGCCACGTCCTCTCCCTATCAATCTCAATGCACGTGTGAAAATGGCGGCGACGCACGGCTCCTTATATAGAATCCGAGTCTCGCGAGAATCCGACAGCGTCATGATGACGTTCGGGCGCGCTCGGGTTAACCGAGCAAGGCGGGAGGATCCGAGTCTGCTCGGACCCGTGAAAAAAACATGAAGTTCGTGCGGGTTCGGATTCAGAGAAACCGAACCCGCTCATCTCTAAGAGGAACTGACGGAAATTATGGAGGAACCTTGGGCTACGCCCAATAAGAAATATAAAATCCCAAGGAAATGGGATTCATACTACCCTTTTCCAAATGGGGACTGTTTAAAAAGAGAAGTGCCTCCTAAAGTAGATACGCACGTCATTCGACTGGTGCGAAAATCCGTTTTACCCTTGCCTTCAACATCATTAAATGATGTCACAGACAGGAGAGTGGATGGTTTTTTGAAAAACATTTTTTCCCTGTCAGGGACAGTCATAAGGCCGGCTATGGCCTCGGCCTGGATGGCAAAAGCGGTAGTTGAATGGGCTGAAGAATAGGAGAATGGTCTTTTTGCACCTACTAGGGAGCAGGAGTCTCATATAGCCCATATGATACAGGAGGAGGTGTATCTAGGGGTCCGGGCGCCCCTGGCAAAGTAAGGGACTGGTGCCCCCCATATTTGAAATAGGGACGGTGCATAGGCAAAAAAGGTGCATGATCTTGTGGGAAAGGGGCATGACCACACAATAGTACCCCCAATTCAAACTACATTACACAGTAGTACCCCTTATACACATTATGTTACACCATAGTGCCCCATACACATCATGCCCACACAGTAATCCTTGTCGCACTGTGGAGAAATCAGCAGTGCCTTGCCAAGGAGGGGCGCTGCCCAGCGATGTTACCTGCAGTCAGGGGGTATATCAAATATTAATGGCAGTGTAAAGGTATCTCTGCACACTACCTGGTGATGTAGTGATATGTTAAGAATAGCATTCTAGTAGTTTATTTTGAGTTTCTTCACTGTGGTGCATTGTGGTGCCGAACACCGGTGCCAGCTCTTGGCTGCTGTGCGAACCACCAGCCCAGGCACTGCCACTACTAAGTGATTCCACTCATTGGTCGAGGGTGGCACTGCCGGGCGGCGCCCCCTCATCGGCTGGCGCCCCTGGCGAGTGCCATCCTGGCCAATGGGTAGATACACCCCTGGTACAGGCTGCACTATTTCTAGAAGAAGCAGCAATGGATATGGGTACGATTGCTTCCAAAGCTTCAGCCTTAACGGTAGCCGCTCGCAGAGCAATTTGGCTACGTACATGGAAAGCTGATTCCGAATCCAAAAAGGTTCTGGAAGCTTTGCCTTTTGTTGAGAACATTCTTTTTGGTAAGGAATTGACAGAGATTCTGGAGTCAGAAGCTGAATCCAAGAAGGTTAAATTTCCTGCCAGTTATAGTCCTAAACTTAGGGGTTCAGGTTTTAGGCCATTTGAAGAGAGTATTGACTGCATAGGAGAGGAAAGAGTTAAACATCTGGGGAGGGGTGGACCTAGCTGTGAGGAAAGTACAGCCTTCTTTAAGGGGAGGGCTTGATATATATAGGGAAGGTGAAGCCATTTTAAGTCTCTTGGTGATCTGGTTTGGTGAGTGCTGCAGTGCCAGCAGAAATTTGTTTATTAGGTATTCCTGCTGTGTCACCGAGATAGACTGTCCCCTCTATTTGTACTCTCCTCTCCAGTAGCCCAGGGTGTCCCTTACTGTTTTTGATTAAAAGGCTGCTGATATGTCCGCTCGCCCCCAGCGCATGCTAAGGGCCCCGGCTCGGTTCCGTGGGTCGGACGGCCGAGCGGGCCCTGAGGCGGCGGCGGGCGGTGGGGGGGACGGGGCTCCGTCCCCTAGGGCCTCATCAGATGCCCCCACAGGCAGCGATGGCGGGGCCCGGGCGGACTCGCCGCCGGGTGCCGAGTCGGACACTCCGGCCAGACGAGGGCGGCGTGGGGGACCAGGGGTCCCTGCAGGCCGCTCGAGTGTCGGCGGGCGGCGGCCGTCCCCGCCGGGAGCCGCCGAGCCCGGGTTCATGGCGGGCGCCCGCGTGCGCGCCGCCAGTGTGCAGCAGAGGCAGTCTCTCCTTCCCCGCCGCGGTCGGCTGTTCGGGCCGGGCGGGGGGTGAGGAGGTTTCAGGGAGCTGGCGGTCGCCGCGCGGGGACTAGTCAGGAGCCTCGCGCGGCGGCCGAGCAAGAGGAGCAGGCCGGGAGGCAGTTGGCGGGTGGACGTGGGGCGCGCGCTCGAGGTGCGCGCGCGCCCACGCTCGCTCCGGGCGCCGCTTGCCGCGCACGTGCGCGCGCGCGCAGCGGCGCCAGCAGTAGACGCAGTAACCTCTTCTTCTCCCCGGATGCCGGAGTTCGGCAGGGGGAGAGGCAGGTTGAGGGGGGTGCAGCGTGTGCCTCAGGGAGGCAGCGCTGGGAGCATGTTTAGAAATATAAATGAAGGGGACACAGCAGGACCAACAAGGGGTGGCCGCCAACATCATCCGGGTGCACCCTCCGCTGGTCAGGTGACACGCGGGGGAGCACGCGCGGGGGGGCAGCAGGTCCCTGTCACCGTTGCAGGACGCGGCGGGGCCCGCGGCAGGAGGGGTGACAGGGAATGGGTCAGCGGCCGCAGGGCCGCGGCCCGGGCAGCTGTGCGCGTCAGCAGGTCCTCCCCAGGATCAGGGGATTCTTCTCCTTCCCTGGATAGGGAAGGGGAAGGATCGGAGAGGGAGAGCCACTGGGCCGGCCGGGGGGCTCTTGCCTTCGGGTTGGAACATGAGGGGCGGGACCCCCGGGGCGCGTCGGGCGGTCAGGGGGCGCGGGCTCGCGCCCAACCAAGGACCGGTCGTCCTTTGGGCGGCGTTTCCGGGGGTCGTGCCGCATGGGATCCTCCTGGGGCCATAGCGTCGGCGCTGGCCACGGTGGTGCAGGCTCTTGGGCCATTAGCTGCAGTGGCCTCCCCCGGGGCAACGGCGGATTCCGGCCAAGCTGCGGGGCGCAGGGGGTCAGACAAGGTCAGGTCATCAGCGGCGCAGCGAGTGGCAAGAGCCTGCCGAGAGCTGGGGGCTGCCGCGGCGGAGCTGGAGCTAGGGTCAGAGCGCGAGCGGCAGGGAGGCTCGGGCCCTGCGCATTCCACACGGGGTGCCCGGCGTGCGCCGCATGCGCGGGCCGGGCCCTCTTTTGTTTTGTCTTCCACAGAGGACCAAGGTGAAAGGGACTCGGCAGACTTCGCGGTGGACGAGGATTGGAATGAAGACGACGAACAATCTGAGTCGGAGAGGTCGACGGCATCCGGTGAGTTGGTGCAGTCTTTTTCAAATTCCACCGCGAGCTCGAGTTCGCGTAGCTCTTCGTCCTCCTTCTCATCCTCCTCTTTGGCGTCGCAAGCGTCCGAAGCTGATAGTACTGCTAGGGCAAGGAAGGAGGCCGAGAAACTTGCCAAAAGAGCGGCTAAGCAACAGAAGAGGCGTAAGCGGCGCAGGCGAATTAGTGAAGAGGAGCGTAGGGCTAAGAAGAGGCGAGATCTGCCGGGGGTAGTGCGCTGTGAGTACACCGCAGTTATGCGGGGCCTGCGAGATAGCTGCCGCAAAAAGATACGTAGGGGTGACTTTGTGGACTTATTTGGTTTGACTAAGGCCATGAAGAAGGATTACAAGGCGGCGGCCGCTACGAAGGGCATGGGGGCAGAAGCTTTCAGGTCGTTTGATAACTGGCTGGCCGGATTTTGGGTGTTTGCGGCTTGCTATTTGGCCGGAAGAGCACATGAATATCATCCGGTACCTTCATCTCGTGCACGACATGCAGCGCACATCCTCGGGTTCGGAATGGCGGCGTTATGACCAAGAGTTTCGGGAGAAGCAGGCCGGGTTACGGGTCATGGACTTTGGGTTCAAAGACGTGGAGGTCTGGCTCAAAGTGACCCGGGCATCCCAGCGGGAGGATGAGACCCAGAAACAGGGAACGGGGGGGCGCCGCGGGGGGTCGTCAGCGCAGGGAACGGGCGCGGACGGGGGATTTGCCAAGACAGGCGGATTGGCCGTTCGCACGGGCGGGCGGTCTGCCCCTCGGGGAAAATGCTTCGCTTTTAACAGCGGAGCATGTTCATTTGGCAAACAGTGCCGTTTTCGCCACTCTTGCCAGCAGTGCGGTGGAACCCACCCAGCCTCCTCTTGTTTCAAAGGGGGACGACAGGGCAATCGGGGGAAACAACCCTACCCTAAGCAGGCCGCGAGCGGGACCGCTCAGCAGAGCACCAACGCCAGTTAAGTTGGAAACTATGGGTAAATGGTTGGGTCTTTATCCTAATAAAAGGGATGCAAAGTTTTTGTTAGACGGTTTTAAGTTCGGTTTTCGCTTGCCTGTTGCAAGCGAAGTGTTCGTGCGTGCGCACAGGAACCTTCAATCCGCCCGAGCCTTGCCGACTGTGTTACGGGAAAAAGTGGATAAGGAGGTCAGGTTGGGCAGGATGGAGGGGCCGTTTAGGTCACCCCCGGTGGATGACTTGGTCATCTCCCCGGTGGGGGTGGTACCAAAGAAGACTCCGGGCGCCTTCCGGCTCATTCAGCATCTTTCTTACCCGCCAGGGGCATCGGTCAACGACGCAATACCACCGGCTCATTGCTCGGTGGTGTATCAGTCGTTTGACGAGGCGCTAGGGATGGTCCGCAGCTACGGGAGCGGGGCCCTCATGGCTAAGATTGATGTTGAGTCAGCTTTTAGATTGCTGCCATTGCATCCGGACTCATTTCGTTTTATGGGTTTCCGGATTGGGGCGGAGTATTTCATCGACAAATGTCTGCCGATGGGATGTTCCGTTTCATGCTCGTTTTTCGAGCGCTTTAACACTTTTCTTCATTGGTGCGTGGAGTCTGCGTCAGGCGGTCACGGGGTTGCACATTACCTCGATGATTTCCTTTGCGCGGGGCCGGCTACTGGCACAAGATGCGGCGACTTGCTGTTTAGCACACGAGCCTTTTTTTACCACTTCGGTGTTCCGGTAGCCAGGGATAAAACGGAGGGTCCGGCCTCCTGTCTATCATTTTTGGGGATTGAAATTGACACCGTGGCGGGAGAATGTCGCCTACCCCAGGACAAGGTGTCAAAGCTCCGCGAAATTATTTGCCGTTTCAACGGCTCGCGTAAAGTCACGCTGCGGCAAGCTCAGTCCTTGCTGGGCATGCTGAACTTTGCTTGTCGGGTGATACCGATGGGCAGGGTTTTCTGCCGGAAGCTCGAAAGGGCTACAGCGGGGTGTGCCAGGCCGCATCATTTCGTTCGATTGTCCTCTGAGTTAAAAAGGGATTTGGCCGTCTGGGCTTCATTCCTGGAGGATTTCAACGGGGTGAGCATATGGCAAGCGCCAGCCGTTGACAGCGAGAGTTTGCAGCTTTTTACCGATGCTGCAGGTTCCTCTGGATTCGGCTGTTTTCTGGAGGGATCGTGGTGTGCGGCATCTTGGCCGGCGAATTGGCATAGCGAAGGTCTTACAAGGGATCTGGTGCTGCTGGAGCTTTTTCCCATTATGGTAGCGCTGGAAGTTTGGGCGATCGGTTGGCTAACCGCAGCATAGTGTTCAGGTGCGATAATCTGGGCGTGGTGCATGCGATTAATAACCAAAGGGCGAAATCGCTGGTTGTACTACGGGTTCTTGGGCAATTGCTTTTGACTTGCTTGCGCAGGAACCTATGGTTCCGGGCGCAGCACGTGTGCCCGGGTTGGAAAACGAAATCGCAGACGCGTTGTCGCGTGGACAGTGGGAGAGATTTTGGGGTTTGGCACCTGAGGCCGAAGAACAAGGTTTTCACTGTCCCGGTTATGTTTGGCAGGTGATCGGACCGGACTGGAGGGTTTAGCGTTGCGGTCAATCGCGCCGGCCACGCTCAAGGCGTACGGACAAGCTTGGAGTGAATGGGAGGAGTTTGTCCGGGGGCGTCAGCATCAAGGTAAGAGCAGGCATCGGCTGATGCTTTCTTTTATGTGGCAGCTCTACGTCTCCGGTAGGTCACGAGCAGTGGTTTCTCGGTATTTGGCAGGCATTTCGTTTTTCTGCAAGCTGCGAGGCGTCCCTGACGTAACAAAAAGCGAAGTTCTGCGGAAGGCAATGAAAGGGTGGGCGCGAGTTGCGCCGTCGCCACCAGATAGGAGGCGGCCCATCGATGCGGCGTTGTTGCCGGCCGTAATCAAGGCGATAGGGCGAGTTGCGTCGTCCAGGTTTGAGACGCTTTTGTTTAGTTTGGCGTTCTCAATGGCTTTCCACGGAGCCTTTCAAGTTTCTGAGTTGGTAGCGCCTTCCAAGAGAGCAGATTCGCGTATGCTGGTCGAGGACGTGGTAGTGGGTGAGAGGTCCTTGCTGTGCAGGTTACGACGCTCCAAAACGGATCAAGTGGGGAGAGGGCGCTGGGTTACAATGGTTACAGCGCTGGAGGAGAGCGTTTGCCCGGTGAGGCTGGCAATGCAATACGTGGGGGTGCGACCCGTTAAGGAGGGGTCTTGGCTGTTGCATTATGATGGGCTGCCAGTCACGAAATACCAGTTTCGATGGATGCTGAGTCGCTGTTTGGCGGGCCTGGGCCTCCCACCCACTGCTTTCGGTACCCACTCCTTTCGCATAGGCGCAGCGACGTCGGCTGCTGCGGCGGGTTACTCCAGAACGGAAATACAGGCGGTGGGGCGATGGAAATCATCAAGTTATAGACGATATATTCGCCCCGTCACATGAGAGGTCGGTTTGCGCTTGGTGCTTTGTGTAGATTGCAATGTATTATGTTGTTACAGTTCTGTGAATTTATGGTGTTGTGCGTCTGTTGGTGTTACCCCCTTTTTTTCTCCTACTCAGGGATTAGCTACTCGCCGTTGCTGGCAGGAGCCGGCAGCGGGGGTCTGGAGTTATTTGCGATTTTTTGCCTGACTTGACGGACTGAATTCTAATCCATAATTCGGCTAATTTGGTCTAATCAGAGTCCCTCAGCAGGTCTTTACGTTTCATCTCCAGCTGAGTTATTACATGTGTTTCCCATTTTATACCCCCCCCCCCACCCTGTTTTTATTTTGTTTAATTTTATTTGATCTTCCCCCTTTGTGTCTTTAATTGCACTTCTAAATTGGCAACGAAACACGGTGCAGTCGGCTAGGCCGTGACTGCTGCAATAGCGAGTCCTAAAGTTTTCTTTTTTGGCAGATCCTTCAGTATAAACAATGAATAAGCCTCTTAGTAATCAATTCTACCCCTCTTTTTCCCTTCAGGATGGTTTGAAGACAATTTGACCATTTGGGTGGTTGGCCACTCTTACATTTACTGGGCGGCCAGGTTTGTGGCCTCAGAAGGGTCTCAGGCATTGTTTGGAATACAGGGTGTCAGATGGCTTGGCTGGCGCGGGATGATGTGGGGTGAGCTGAGGAGTAGGTTAGTGAGTCAGGCCAGCAAGCATGGAGTCCCTAAGGTTTTGGTTGTCCATCTAGGTGGCAACGACTTGGGGAAGAGGACATCCTTGGAGCTGCGGTGGGCCATGATACAGGATCTGGCAAGTGTGACCGCGCAATGGACCAATTGTGTGTTGGTTTTTTCCATGATGGTGCCAAGGTTGTGTTGGAGGGGTGTGGCGGATGGTCGCCAGATTGATGAGGCCCGGAAAAAGGTGAACGGAGCGGTGGCAAAGTGGGTGCTGTCCCACGGTGGGAGGGTGGTTCGCCACCCGAGGATACGGTTCAGAGACAGCCACCTTTTCCGGCGCGATGGAGTACATCTATCCGATGAGGGGATGATGTTTTTTCTGGAGGATCTAGGTTTCGCTTTGCAGGAGTTAGGGTAGGTTTATGGTGGCGGTGCGAAAGACTGTGGGGATGAGTCTTTCGCTGTTGGCGGAAAAGAACGGCAGTTTCGTATTGTAGAGAAAACTGTAGTGTTTTACAGTTGGTTGTGGTTTAGGTGCACTCACCTCCATCGACTTATGGCCGCTTGACCACCCGTCCGGGAAGGCAGCGGCAGGGCACCCAGGAGCGGTGGGTAGTCACTGTGGGGGTTGAGTTGTCACCTATTACCGGTTTATGGTAAGTTTTAGTAAATTTATAGGGTTGAGTTATTTAAGTTTAATTTAGATTAAGTGAGCCGTTCTTTTGGGCCGCCACCATATGCCAGCTGGAGCGGCATATTAAATTAATCTCTTTATTACAGGTTTCCTAATGGTTAGGGACAAATAAATAGCTAGCAATTTTCTGCCAAAATTCAAGTCTCAGTGTCGTTATTTCTGGTTATGGTTATGAATGCTTTACTTTCAAAGAAAGGGGTCCACCAAATATCACTAAGATGTTTAGAAGAGAGTATTGACTGCATAGGAGAGGAAAGAGTTAAACATCTGGGGAGGGGTGGACCTAGCTGTGAGGAAAGTACAGCCTTCTTTAAGGGGAGGGCTTGATATATATAGGGAAGGTGAAGCCATTTTAAGTCTCTTGGTGATCTGGTTTCCCACCCTCCCGCCCTGGTAGTTGAAATTGTGGCACGTGGTGCTTTGGCTCTAAGTTGTTGGCTGTTTTCGTTGGCTATTTATTGGCGGAAAAGAACGGCAGTTTCGTATTGTAGAGAAAACTGTAGTGTTTTACAGTTGGTTGTGGTTTAGGTGCACTCACCTCCATCGACTTATGGCCGCTTGACCACCCGTCCGGGAAGGCAGCGGCAGGGCACCCAGGAGCGGTGGGTAGTCACTGTGGGGGTTGAGTTGTCACCTATTACCGGTTTATGGTAAGTTTTAGTAAATTTATAGGGTTGAGTTATTTAAGTTTAATTTAGATTAAGTGAGCCGTTCTTTTGGGCCGCCACCATATGCCAGCTGGAGCGGCATATTAAATTAATCTCTTTATTACAGGTTTCCTAATGGTTAGGGACAAATAAATAGCTAGCAATTTTCTGCCAAAATTCAAGTCTCAGTGTCGTTATTTCTGGTTATGGTTATGAATGCTTTACTTTCAAAGAAAGGGGTCCACCAAATATCACTAAGATGTTTATGGTGGCATGGTAAAACAAAAGGTAAGAATGAACCTAAGAAAACCCAGTACAATAAGTCTGGTAAAACGAGGAAGCAGTGGGCCACTAGAGGGCCAGCTTCCAAACCAGAACAGAAACCATCAGCCTGAGGGTGCGGGCCTCCACTTAGGGGATTCCAAGGTAGGGGGCCGTCTTCTTCAGTTTGCACACATATGGCAGCGGTCGACAACAGACGCTTGGGTGCAAGAAGTGGTATCTCTGGTTTGTTTTCCCATTTAAAAAACGGCCTCCTCGAAGGTTTTTTTGTACCAGCCCGTCTCGCATAGAGACGAGGGCCAGTGCACTGCAAGAAGCAGTTCACAAATTGCTTCAGTCAGGAGTAATCGTCCCAGTACCTCCGGAACAACGGGGGAAGGGGTTTTACTCCAACCTATTTTTGGTCCAGAAATCAAATGGGTCGTTTTGACCGATTCTCAATCTCAAAATGTTAAACAAATACATTTGGGTACCGAGGTTCCATATGGAAACATTACGTTCCATAATTTTGGCCATGGAACCAGGGGATTACATGGTATCTCTGGATATACAAGATGCTTACCTGTATGTGCCGATAGCATTGTCCCATCAGTGTTATCTCAGGTTCGCTATCCTCCAGCAACATTTTCAGTTCCAAGCCATACCCTTTGGGTTGGCTACAGCCCCCAGAGTATTCACCAAGATTATGGTGGTTATAGCAGCTTATCTCCGCAAGCAGGGGATAAGAATTTTTCCATACCTCAATGATCTTTTAATCCTGGCACAGTCCCAGGAATTGCTCTTGAGCCATCTCCAACAGACAATAACTTGTCTCCAAAAACATGGATGGCTCGTAAATTGGGCAAAGTCATCTCTAGTTCCGTCACTTAGGAGCTGTATTGGATTCAGGTCTGCAGAGGATAATTCTACCTGTGGGAAAAATATCCAAGGTGCAGTTGATGACTCAGGAATTATTGCACAGTCAAACAATATCCGTTCACACGGCTATGCGAGTGATGGGGTTGATGGTGTCGACATTCGACGTGGTGGAATATGCACAATTCCACTCAAGACCTTTGCAACATCTGATCCTAACCAGATGGAATGGAGTACATCAGACAATAAAGAAACAAATGATGGTACTACCGGTAAAGGTAAAAAGGTCATTAGCCTGGTGGCTACAGACATCCCATCTAGACAAGGGGAGACCCTTTTGGATATCAGATTAGGAGATCCTGACAACGGATGCCAGTCTTCAGGGCTGGGGAGCAGTGTCCGGAAAATTATGGTTCCAAGGACAATGGACCAAAGAGGAAAGTTGCCTGCCAATAAATTTGTTGGAACTACGAGCCATATACATGGCACTGATTCAGACAAAGGACATTTTCTGCAAGGAAAACCAGTCCAGATCCGCTCGGACAATGCAACGGCAGTAGCGTACCTCAACCATCAGGGAGGAACTCGCAGCCAAAGAGCAATGGAGGAGGTAAGTCACATACTAAAGTGGGCAGAACTCCATCTTCCAGCATTGTCCGCAGTGTTCGTTCCAGGAGTCCTAAACTGGGAAGCGGACTTTCTCAGTCAGCACACCATTCAGGAAACCGAATGGGCTCTACACCCGGAGGTCTTTCAGACTCTAGTAGACAAGTGGGGGTTGCCAGAGATAGATCTCATGGTGTCCCGTCTGAATCACAAAGTTCCGGTATACGGGTCAAGAACAAAAGACCCCGGAGCGACCCTTGTGGACGCACTGTCAGTGAAATGGGAGTTTCATCTGGCATATCTGTTTCCTCCAATCTCCCTGCTACCCAGGGTGGTGAGGAAAATAAAGCAAGCAAAGGGTGCCGTGATTCTAATAGCTCCGGCTTGGCCAAGGAGGCATTGGTACATAGATCTGCAGAGGATGTCGTTGGATGCACCAATTCTGCTCCCTCAACGTACAGATCTACTAATGCAGGGTCCTTGTTGTCACAAGCATCTGGTTCGGCTGTCTTTGACGGCATGGCTGTTGAAACCTCTATCCTAAGATCAAGAGGTTTTTCACAACAGGTAATTCAAACAATGCTTAGAGCAAGGAAACCTTCCTCTGCTCGCATTTATCACCGAATATGGCAAGCCTATGTTCATTGATGCAGTGAAAGAAATATGAATCCAAAATCTTTCAGAGTATCCAGAATCTTAGATTTCCTTCAGGCAGGAATGGATAAGGGTTTGAAGGTGGCTTCCTTGAGAGTTCAAGTTTCAGCATTAACTGTATGGTTTCAAAAGAAAATTGCTACTTTACAGGATGTGCGTACTTTTTTCCAGGGAATGCTGCGCATTCAACCACCTTTTGTTCCTCCAGCAGTACCTTGTGATTTAAGTCTGGTTCTCAAAGCCCTTCAGGGGGCTCCATTTGAACCACTAAAGAAAGTGGATCTTAAATGGTTGACAGCTAAAGTACTCTTTCTTCTGACTATGGCATCAGCTAGAAGGGTATCAGATTTAGGAGTGCTGTCGTGTAAGTTTCCTTTTCTGATTTTTTTTATCCAGATAAAGCAGTTCTCAGAACTAAGTCTGGTTATCTTCCAAAGGTGATCTCTAAATTTCACCTTAATGAAGAAATTGTGGTCCCGGCTTTTCACGGTCGTAGTCCGTGCATTAAGAATCTACGTAGATCGTACCAGTGCCATCAGAAAGACAGATTCTCTCTTCATTCTCTACGGATTTCATAAGAGGGGATGGCCTTCTACTAAACAGACGCTAGCAAGATGGCTTTGAATAACGATTGCAGAAGCATACTCTCGTGCTGATCTCCCTGTTCCAGCTAATGTCTCTGCTCACTCTACACTTAAGGTAGGTCCTTCATGGGCAGCACAACCTGGTGCTTCAGCAGAACAGATATGTAAGGCAGCCACATGGTCTTCCATTAACACATTCATTAGAATTATGCCTTGGATACCTTTGCCTCTCATGATGCTGAATGTGGGCAAAAGGTTCTCCTGTCCAAGCAGGAGCATCCCCACCATTAAAAACTTGCTTTGGGAAATCCCAATGTTATCCTGTGGATAACCTGTAAACCCAGCCAGAGAAATATACGCTATGGTAAGAATTTACCGTTGATAATGGTATTTCTCTTATGTCCACAGGTTTCCACGGGGATCCCACCCTGACGCACCTGATTTGAGAATCTTTATATTTACTAACCTCTTCCCTCTTGCGTGGAAGGGTGTGCATGTGTGTTCTTCTCGCTTGAATAGGGTTCAATATAATGCTCCTGCCTAATTGCTTTGGAAACAACTGATTTGACTGAGTCAGTGGGCGGTATTATACGGACGAGCCCAGTGCATCCTGGGAGGCCACAAAGCTTGTGAACGATTTGGTGCCAATCCGCTGACGCTCAAGCATATCCCAATGTTATCCTGTGGAAACCTGTGGTCATAGGAGAAATACCGTTATCAACGGTAAGTTCTTACCATAACATATATATCTTCCCTTGTTCTTATACAAAGAGGCACCAGACAGTGCTGCCCTCTATCCCCGCTTTTATTTGCCCTGGTTTTGGAACCCCTGGCAAGAGCACTCCATTCTGATCCTTCGTTTCATGGTATTATGATTGGGAGGTTAGAGTTAAAGGTATCGTTGTTTGCTGACAATATGTTGCTGTTTATTTCTCAGCCGACTGTCTCTGTCCCCGCGGTACTACAAACAATCACATCTTTTGGTACATTTGCCGGATATAAAATTAATGTTCAAAAATCTGAAGTATTACCACTGACGAGACTCGACCTGCTGCCTCACTGCACTATCCTTTTAGATAACTTTACAATCTCCACCTCTCATTTAAAGTATTTGGGAATCACTATTACATCGCAGTGACGTGCGGTGAAGTCAGTGGCCAGTGAGGCACTCCTGATTCACGCACAATTGCGCCCCCCCCCCCCCCTCCAACTTAGAAAAAAAAAAGAAGTAGGTTCCCCCTTATTTAACCATAGCCAGCACGAGGCTGAACTAGGGGGATAATGCCATAATGGGGGGAACACTCTGTGTGGTGTCCCCTTGCTATCTTATTAAACACCCCAAAACCAGTCAGCCCAGAATTGGAATTGAAAGTGGGATCCCCCCAAAAATGTGTGTGCATGGAGCTAGAGGGTACAGTATATATCGATATATATGGAGCTGAAGGTATGTGTGAGTGTATGTGAGTGAGCTGAAGGTATGTGTGAGTGTATGTGTGTGTGTGTATATATATATATATATATATATATATATATATATATGGGTGGTCTTCAGTTTGCCGGCTGTCAGGATCCCGGCGCACAGTATACTGGCGCTGGAATCCCGACAGCCGGCTTACCGACACTTTTTCTCCCTCTTGGGGGTCCACAACCCCCCTGGAGGGAGAACAAATAGCGTGGCGCACGTAGCGCGGTGAGCACAGCAAGCCCGCAAGGGGCTCATTTGCATTCGTCATGCTGTCGGTATGCCGGCGGTCGGGGTGCCGGTATGCTGGTCGCCGGGAGCCAGGCCGCTGGCATACCATACTCCACACACATATATATATATATATATGGTGTGTCCAACCAGAGTCAAAGTGTGCTGGGACTTCTAGTTCCTCAGCCAGCTGCAGCATGACATGAAGTGGGACAGGTATAATTTTCATCTGAGACTGGCCAGTTACTCGCATCTCCCACTACAGACAGGTAAGTGCTGGAAGGACAATCCCTAATGCAGCTGACATCTGGTCACTCCCCTGAGGCTCTCAGCGGTACAAGAGCAGACTGCAGCAGCGCATTAGCTGCCATGCCTGTGGAGATCCGAGCACTGAGCTGCGGGGAGAAACCCTTCACTTAAGTATGACAATACTATCAGCCCCATGCTGGAAGTTAACATACAGGCAGACAGAGAAAAGAATCTATTCGCTCAATAATCTTAGCTGTATAATCCAGTAGCCGTCTCAGAAAAAAAAACCCCTCTGTATGGTTTATAAAACTACAAGTAAATTATACTTCAGAAAAGGCTGCGCTTGAAGAAAAACAGCATTCTGATGGTTCCAGCAGTGTTTAAAAATAGATATAACCTTTAATATATAGAACATACATACAAATTAAAAACAAAATCACAAATAAATCACAATGTGTCACTTGAAGCCAGATACTATAGGAGAAACAGGGTGGTATTTATGTGACCGGCAGTCGGGAGACCGACAGTCACATGACCTCCTCCAGCATCCCGACCCCTCACTATCCCGATGGTCGGCATGCCGACCAACAGGGACTATTTCCACTCGTAGGTGACCACGACACCCATAGAGTGGGAATAGAACCCGGTTGCCACCGAGCCCGCAAGGGACTTGCTGCACTCGCCCCTCCCCACCGGGATCCCGGCGTCGGTAAGCTGACCGGCGGTCTCCTGTCCGCCGGTCAGCCATACTACACCCGGAGAAACATTGTACCAGTGCTGTACTTTATGCTGGAAAGTGCAGTGATTCTTCCACAAAGCCCCCTGGATAACACACACACTATGGGGGTCATTCCGTCCCGATCGCTGCTGTGCGTTTTCGTCGGGAGCACGGTTTGGCCACGCCAAGATAACATTAATAGACACCCCCATACTCCAGACAACAATAATATATTGCCACCCAAGATGGCATGAATACCCCTACATTCCACAGTAACTCTCCTAGAGAACATTAATACTGTCCCACACATTATTCCCTCCTAGCAAACATAAATTCAACACCCCATCCTAGAGACATTTCACTACACCCCAACACCCCCCTCCTAGCGACACTTTAGTACACCCCCACAACCCAATACCCCCTCAGACTCCTAGAGAACATTAATACTCCCCCACACCAATCCCTCCTAGTTAACATTATTACACTGCCTCCATGGATACTTGAAACTGTGAGCCCGAGGACAGAGGGAGCTGCGTGCACAACCAGCAGCTCCCCAGGGACGTGCAGTCATGGGAGGCAGGGGAGGCAGTGCCTCACCTGTCATTTAATGATTAAAATAATACAAAAAACATATTTTTAACACATATTCTGTGTTATGAATATCTCTTTTGTATTATTGTAATCAATTTTGCTTTGCAAATACAGCCAGTTTTGTTTGTGAGGCAGCGAGAGCGCTGCCTCACACTTACAATACTGAAGGAGCTGAAGCCGTGAGCGGGCAGGGGGCGGGGACAAGCTACGGGCTGTAAAAGCCCATTGAAAAAAAGCATTACAGGCGGCACTAGTATAAGTGCCTCAGCCAGGGCCGGCCACTGGAGGGCGCTGCAGGAAGCCCAGGAAGCTAATGACGCGACAATGCCTCAGAGGAGCCAGGATCGGGACAGAAGGAAGAAGACAGCCATTCTCAGTAAGTACACCGAAGTACCGGCTGCCAGTGCCTGGAACCCCCCGCATTGCCCGAATATTTAATATTAGAGATGGAGACAGGCAGCTGTGCACTGTTTCCATCTCAGAAAAAGTCGCGATCGCGTTCACGGAGCAGCACCAGCAACAGAGCTCTGTAGCTCCCTGCATACAGGATGTCTGGAGGGAGCTGCAGTGGCGTGCGGTGAGGTCAGTGGCTGGTGAGGCACTACCATAATGTCCGCCGAACCCTGGCGATGACCCCTACCGCCGCCGAGCCAATGCCCGCTACTGCCTCTGAGCCGATGCCTGCTGCCACCGCCAATGGCTTACAAACTCGGCCACCATCAACTGACCCAGCCCTCCGCCACTAATCTCAGTCCGATGCCGCCAATGCCCGCTGCCTGCCTGCTCATCATAAAAAAATTAAAATTAGTGTTTGGGACTGGGAAGGGAGTGGGAGGAGGACATGAATGCAGTTTTGTTGTCCAGGGCTTCCAGTAACTTGATGTAAAAAAAAAAAATGCGTGAGGTCCCCCCTCCTAAGTTTAACCAGCCTCGGGCTCTTTGAGCCGGTCCTGGTTGTTTAAATACTGGGGAAAAATTGGACAGGGGTTCCCTGTATTTAGACAACCAGCACCGGGCTCTTAGTCCAGTCCTGGTTCCAAAAATATGGGGGACAAAAGATGTAGGGGTCCCCCGTATTTTTAAAACCCGCACCGGGCTCCACTACCCAGGGACATAATGCCATAGCCGGGGGACACATATATGTAGGTCCCTGCGGCCGTGGCATTACCCCCCCAACTAGTCACCTCTAGCCGGGGTTCCCTGGAGGAGTGGGGACCCCTTAAATCAAGGGGGTCCTCCCCTTCAGGCACCCAAGGGCCAGGGGTGAAGCCCGAGGCTGTCCCCAGTACCCCTGGGCGGTGGGTGCCGGGCTGATAGCCATGTGTGTAAAAAAAGAATATTGTTTTTTGTTGTGGAACTACAAGGCCCAGCAAGCCTCCCCCGCTTGCTGGTACTTGGAGAACCTCAAGTACCAGCATGCGGGGAAATAAAGGGTCCGCTGGTACCTGTAGTTCTACATAAAAAAAAATACCCAAATAAACACACCGTGACAGTAAAATTTTATTATAACACACGTACACACTCACACATACTTACCTACATCCCACGCCGGTCACGTCCACTTGTCCATGTAGAATCCAATAGGGTAGGGGTACCTGTAAAAATGAGAGAGATTACTTACCTACATCCCACGCCGATCACGTCCACTTGTCCAGTAGAATCTATTACCTGGAAAATAAGTAAGTTACACATAAAAATTTCAACCCACAGGAGGGGGGAAAAGGAGAGAGAGAGAGAGAGAGAGAGAGAGAGAGAGAGAGAACAAATTATGGCAGACAGCTTCCCCTTTTTACACATTACGGCAGACAGCGCGCCCTTTTATACACATTACGGCAGACAGCATCCCCTTTTTACACATAACGGCAGACAGCGTACCCTTTTTACACATTACGGCAGACAGCGTGCCCTTTTATACATATTATGGCTGACAGCGTCCCCTTTTTACACATAACGGCAGACAGCTCACCCCTTTTTACACATTACGGCAGACAGCGCCCCCCCTTTTTACACATTACGGCAGACAGCGCGCCCTTTTTTACACATTACGGCAGACAGCACCCCCCTTTTTACACATTACGGTAGACAGCGTCCCCTTTTTACACATTACGGCAGACAGCCCGCCCTTTTTTACACATTACGGCAGACAGCGCCCCCTTTTTACACATTACGGCAAACAGCGTCCACTTTTTACACATTACAGCAGCCAGTCCCCCTTTTTACACATTACAGCAGACAGTCCCCCTTTTTACACATTACGGAAGACAGCGTCCCCTTTTTACACACTAAGAGAGAGAGAGAGAGATAGAGAGAGGGAAAAAAAACCCTGCCTGCTGCTGTGTGCGGACAGAGCCGCCAGAGAAGGACAGTGGAAAGCCGCACAAGTCAGCGGGAGGGGAGGACGGAGCCGCCGGACACTTCCAGCTGAGAGCCGCCCAGAGGAGAGAGACGTCTGGTGCCTGTGAGCGGGAGGGGGGGGACGGAGCCGGCGGACACTTCCAGGTGGTGAGAGCCGCCAGAGGAGAGAGACGTCTGGGGCCTGTGAGCGGGAGGGGGGGGGGGGGACGGAGCCAGCGGAGCATGACAGGGGAGAGCAGCAGTCACCTCAGACCCACCACTGCTCCCGTCCCAACTTCCGCCTCCCGCTGCGTCTAGGTGATTGGACAAGCAGATCCAGCAGTGGATCCGAAGTCCAATCACAGCTGCCTCGCTGACACGGGGTGGTGTCCCTGTCAGCGAGGCACTTTTTCAGTGCCGCTTTCCCACTGTTTTTCAATGGGCTTTTAAAGCCCAGTGCTAGGCTCCGCCCCCTGCTCTCTCCCCGTTCCTGTTATGTATGGGAGGCACTGCTATCAGTGCCTCCCAAAGTAATTTTACACAATAAAAAATATGGCATTGCATCAAGAAGATACTTATGACATTAATACGTGTCATAAGTATCTTCTATGTATTATTGTACTAATTAATCACAGGGGAGGCACTGCCTCCCCTGCCTCTCCTGACTGCACGTCCCTGGTCTATACCTGACGTTCATACATTCAATCAGGGTGTCTTATGGATTCAGCCTCCCTATGTCCCTCCTGTGGCTCCATGCGATCTGTCTGTTGTCCTGAATGCCCTAGAAGAATCTCCATTTGAACCTCCTGAGACGGTGGACCTTAATTTGTCTCACGGCCAAAGTCTTGTTTTTACTTGCTATTGCCTCTGTAAGAAGGGTGTTGGACTTAGGAGCATTGTCCTGTCATCCACCCTTTCTAATATTTCATCATGACCGGGCAGTTCTTAGAACTCACCCAGGTTATTTACCTAAGGTGGTGTCATCTTTTCACCTTAACCAGGAGATTGTGGTACCGGTGTTTATCTCTTCTGATTTGTCCTCCAAAGAGCAGCCTTTGTAAGGCACATATATATGTGGAGATCAGGTTCCGTTTTTGTTTTGTTTGGTTTTCACAAATGTGGCTGGCCTGAAAATAAGCAAACTTTGGCCAGATGGATTAGAATGGTGAGTGCACAAGCTTATGCGCAGGCTGGTCTCTCAGTCTGTTGGACCTTCTTGGGCGGCCCAACATGGCGCATCCGTAGAACAATTGTGCAAGGCGGCTACGTTGTTCTCTGTGAACATGTTTATAAGGCTCTATGCCTTTGATACTTCCGCCTCCCAGGATGCTTCCTTTGGAAGCCGGGTTATCATACCCGCTAAAGCACGTCCCCTGCCTTGAGGAACTGCTTTAGGACATCCCCAATGTTTCCCTGTGGAAACCAATGTAACCTGCTGCAGAAAAGGAGAGTTATGGTATATTTACCATTGTTAACTCTTTCTGCGAGGTACATTGGGTTCCACAGGGCGTCCACCCTGACGCACCTAGCTTCTATGGGTTTGTATGGTATTAGCTGCTGGTCCCTTCTCCTGTCGTGAGAATGTGGTTCTATGTGACTAACATCTATCTTCTCTCTTACCTGCTCCTGCATTGGACTGGTTAACGAAACTGAGCTCATAGTGCCTGGCGGCGGGGTTATATAGGAGGCCCCAGTGCATCCTGGGACAGCCTAAAGCTTTAGCTGTTGGTTCCTCTGGATCAAGATCCACTCAACACCCCGATGTTTCCCTGTGGAACCCAATGTACCTTGCAGAAAGAGAGTTAACAATGGTTGGTCTACCATAACTCTTCTTATTGTATGTACTGTCCTGTATTGTAAGTACTGTTTTTAAATCCCAACTGGATCCATTTTACTCCTTCTGTACCCCTCCTTTACTACTTTATCTTTCTGGTTATACAAAATTGATTAAACCCTACACCCTACTAATGTACGGTTGGTGTAAAAGTTTGCATTACTGCCTCACAGCACTGAGGTCATGTGTTAAATTCCCGTCATGACCCCAACGGTGTGGAGTTTGTATATTCTCCTCGTACTTGCGTGGGTTTCATCCGGGTACTCCGGTTTCCTCCCACAATCCCAAAAATATACAGGTAGATTAATTGGGTCCCAACAAAAATTAACCCTAGTATGAATGTGTGCGCGTGTACCTGCGATAGGGAATATAGATTGGAAGCTCTACTGGGGCAGGGACAGATGTGAATGTCCAAGCATTCTCTGGAAAGCGCTGCGGAATATGTGTGCGCTATATAAATAACTGGTAATAAATAAATAAATAAATAAATAAATGTATTTGTAAATCAGATAATGCAAAGTTGCAGCAGCTCTTTGTGGAAAAGAAAGATAGACATGCCTCAATGCTACAAAAATATATATATATTTTTTTTTTTTATTGGAAAAACCACCCAATATAAGTTACAGTATAACAATATAAGTTATATATTTCCATATATTTGCACACTTTTATTATCAGATCTACTTTCTCATGCTGTCACCTACAGCCACAGTCTTCCACAATCATGTCCTCATGGTTTTTTAGGACAATCTTATCCCCTTCATACATTAACATGGACATTGGCCTCATCTTCACAGGGACACAGTGAGGACAATCCACTCTCTCGGGGTCTTTCAGTTTGATCAAACTCTAAAAAAATAAATATCAAAATGTTAGTTAATTCAATGAACACCAGTAACCCAAAAAATGCATTATCTCTACGTTGTGATATATTTATTTATTTATTGGACATTGGGTAGAATAGGTAGGTAAATGGTGAGAAGAATGAATGGGATAATGGATTTATCAGGACATAATTTACTAAACATGATCTGCACAGCTATATAATAAAATTGACAGCTGATAAAAAATGATGTCATCACATTGGAATGTATAATAACATTTACAGCTGATAAAAAATTATGTCATCATGTTGGAATTTAATGAGAGTTGGTCTGACCAATCCTACCAGTGTCAGAGATGCACAGGAGAGAGTGAGAGAGGTGATGGAGAGAGACATTTATGAAACACTATATTGTGAGTTACTTTTTTGGCCATTTAAATAGGTATAGAGAGCAATGAGAAAGAATTAATAAATTATAGACATTACCTTGATGTAGGCATGATTTGATGGCTTGAATGCTTCATTTAAAGGAATAGGGCAGGCTCCCTCACATCTGTACGCATTATATCTTTTTGGATAAATGATCTGGTTTCCCCACTCAATCTGTTCAAAGTCCACAAACATATCCACTCTCCGACACAGGGGTTCACCATTATCTGCTGATAATGGAGGAATACTGTTTCGAATGATGCTGTTTTTCACATTCCAACTCCTACGTTGTCTGCTAGTGTCATATTTCCTTCTGGTTTCATTTTCCGCCCTCACATACTTAGATGTTTCTACTGTCTTAATGAGGCTGAGATGTCCATTATGGTTAAGAACTTGCTTGTCTTTGAGAAACACCACCAGCATGACCTTCTGATTTATCCCTCTATCACAACTACTCCACCTAATTGTATCAGGCATTTTCTGACTCTTCACATTTTCTTTCTCAGACGACTTGTGGTAAATAAAGTCCTGAGTCATATTTGTTAGATCAAACACTCTAGAGGTGGGGCCATTTGCAGAGGATAAGTCAGCTTTTAATGTTCCAACGAATGTCTTCTCCTGAGCTTCTTTGGCGTGGTAGATGTCTATCATTACAGTGTTATATATATGTAATGTAGCACTCTGAATTCTTAACTCGACCAGCCTCAGCTCATTGTTGCTAGAGATAGAGGTCATATCAAAAGAAAATGCCCAATGGTGGCCCATTTCACTGCAACCTGGGAAGACAAAAAGAGATTTTATTTTTATTTTCATTGAGTCTATTAAGGGGGAAATGATCAAAGCCTGGAGAGAGATATAGTGGAGAATAATAACATATCAACCAATCAGCTCCCAACTGTCATTTTTCAATAACAGCCTGTAAAATTACAGAAGCTGCCTCCAATCTTTGATAAATCTCCCCCCAAGAAACATAAGTGGTAGAAGCAGAATAACACAATACATTTTCATATTACTTTCGACCATCACAGTGAATAAGAGGTTTGAGAACTGACACCCCAATAACATTTAGCTGACTGTATGTTGTATATTCAATTACTAAAAAAACTCATATTATAAATCAACTGAATCAGAATCATAACAATGTGGACAAAAACAGAGTATCAACATTATATGGCATTCCTTAAAATCCTATATTAAATAAGTAAAAAAATTACAAAACTAATCTAGCAATCAACAACTACAAAAGCAGAAAACTGCCTATAAAATCAATTTGTTTATATTCACATTTGGTACAATAATGAATAAATAACACTTGTTGGAAGTGGTTCTATAATAAATGCCCAGATATCCTGAAGAGATCTGATGGAGATATATAAAGCTCTTAAGCCAGGTACACACTAAGCGATTTCAGCCTAAAAAAGAAACAATGACTACATAAATGTCGTTATCATTTATTTTTAAGGCTTATATCATCCAGTGTGTATGGGGCAATATTGGTGAACGATGCACCCTCCCGCACATCGTTCAGCAATATTTGGCTGACATGCAGCACAACCCGTCAATGTCAGGCTGAGCTGCATATCTGGGAATGCCGGCAGTGACATCACTGATCATTATCGTTGAACGATAACGTTCAGTGTGTAGCGATTTATCGTTGAACGCTATATCGGTCAACGATATAGTCGTTCATCGCCGGCATTCCCCTTGTTGCCTAGTGTGTACCTGGCTTAACTCTGTATTTGCTGAGAGCACAATTTGGGATTTATGAATAATTTCTAATTAACTTTAGCCACTTACTTTTTGCAGTGAGACTCAGGACTGAATCAGATTCCCAGAGAACAGGATGCTCCAGGACTGACGGATCAGTGTCATTCCCCATAATGAGAGTCTGATACAATTGTATCATGTAGAGAGGAATCTTCTGACCCCGGGAATGGCTCTTTCCATGAAGACCAGATGATGCTGTCAGTCCCATTCTAGCTCCTGGAAGAGAAGTCCTGGTCTGCTGTGTCTCTGGGTGAGTGGGCCTTCCCAAGACCAGGGAGATGAATGCAATGCTCAGGATAGCTGTCAGCCAGGCAATACTTGGTCTCTTCATGCTCAGATATGTTTTTTGTTCTGAAGCCCCCCAAGACTGATTTGAATCCTAGAGAACCTTCCTCTTTTATAGGTAAGGAGCCAGGGCTTCAATGGTTCTTCACACATCATCCTTTCATCTCTGTGTTACAATAGTTCCCAGAAGTCATTGTCATCTCTCTTGTCCCCTGCTGGGAGGGCCCAGTACTCCAACATTCAGACATGAAGCACAATTAGGAGTAATTGATTATAGATACTAAATCCACAAAAAATACAAGTTAGGGATTATATGTGTGCTTTGTTAGTTTTTGTTAACTGGTTCAGTTGGTGGAATATACATAGAATATACATACAGTAGCTGCATCTATGTAATGGTGCCCATACACTTGTGAGATGTCTGGTACAATCCTACGATTTTGACCGGATCTGTGCAATAAATCGCAGGATTGTATGCACATCTTATGTACCATGCGACGTGATGCGCGGGCACGCCGGTCGAATCTCACGTCTCAAGATCTTATGTGCTGCAATATTGATCGGATCACACGTGCGATCGCATGCTGTTTTTACCACATTTGATTTATCGCACTGCGATGTGCGATCTGTGAGGTAATTAGCTCACTTCCTGGACACTCCTCTCCACCCATTTCTGGTCACCCGATTTTTGGTTGCAAGGGGCATGCGATAAATCGCATGATTGCATGCGCATCGAATGCACAAAAAAAGCTCTTTCAATGCGATTTATTGCAATGTAAGCTTCAAGAGAAATCGGGCCCGATATCGCATCGCATGCAATCGCACAAGTGTATGGCCAGCATACCTATTAAGTACTGGCATATAAATGAGCTTGTCAGAGGGGTTAGTAATGCTCTGATAATAAATCCACCTGTGTATATCACACCTGTATGTGTATGTAATCTATTAAGTTAGTTTGTGTTTCCAAAGACACTGGCGGATTTATAATGAGTTTAAATCTACCTTATCCCCAGTTGTTGTAAATATACTTTATTCATCTGTTATTTGTTTATAATATAATATACTTTTGTGTATATATTCCTATTTCTTTGAAATTTAAGATGTAACATTGCAAAGTCTATGAATTAGGTAAATACCTTGGGGTGTAAGCTGCAGCCTTAAATGCACATATAATTAGATATTCAAGAACATGCAGCGTTTTCTACTATAAGTGTAGTTGGATATGATATGCTGTTAACCAGTCAAAAGAGCAGACTCAGAGATGGAGGCAGACGACACAGCAGCTGTGTCTTTGGACATAGCTCCTGTGCAGAAATATGCTAATGCTGCCTCCTGCCGGCTTTTGTGATCCACTGCTGTGTACCAGGATGCAACGTCAGATGTACTGCGTGACCAGGGAAGGACTGGTGCTGTTATACAGCCCTGGCATGCAATGGCGCAGGCGAGTGTCTGAAAAGAGGGCATGGTTACGGCTCACAAGGGTATGTTGCGAGTCTCGGGGACCTGGCTGAGCAGCACGCCGTCTCTCTATGCCGGCCGGCCGAGCAGAGTGCCAGGAGCCGGAGCTGCTCAGCAAGCCTATGGGCTAAAACACACTACCCGGCTTTTGCCGGCCGGGAAAAAGCCGGACGGCTTTTTCCCGTGTCGGCATTGTAGTTAACAGTGTGAGGGGTAGGGTCCCTTCACACTGCACGGCCCCGGCCCGGCTGCCGGGTTGCAGCCGGGTCTCACCACTGGAAGGTCCGGCTGCCGGGCGGCTGCCTGGCCGTCTTTGCAGCCAGTAAACCGTGTGTGTGAAGGGGAGCTTTCACACACAACGGTTTTTTCTGAAGCCGTGTCTGATGCTGCGCATGCGCACAGCATCACACACGGCTCAAAGCCGTCCTGTGTGACAGACTCTGCCGGTTTCTCCCGGATGGCAAAAAGCCGGACAAAGTTTGTCCGGCTTTTTGCCATCCGGGAGAAACCGGCCAGTGTGTCACAGCGCTCTCTCAATGAGAGCCGGGCAGTCGATCAGAGTGCCGGAGGGCGGAGCTGCTCTGCCGGCCAAGTCTATCTGTGTGTCTGGACTGGCTATCAGCCCATCGCCCTTTCTGGCATTTCCCAGAAGTGTCAAATGGGTAGTCTGGCCTTGTGCGTGATCATCGGATGGCCATTTTTTTACGCTGCTGGAGTCCGTGAAGCTGCGTGCAAGGACACAGCCACTGGCCTCAGCACGCCCAGAAAATGGGGCAAACACACACCCATTTTCTGAAACACTGGCTGTGCTTGCCCCAAATGGTTGCAGCATGTCAATAACGCTGTGGCTTAGGTGACACTGTGACCGTCGTCGGAGACACACATCCTGCGCTTGCACAGTGCTACAGACACTGGAGATGTACGCACACCATTGGGCTTGTGTACATCTCTGAATTAGGCCCACAGACCTGTAACTCTTTTTTTTTTTAAATAAAGTTACTATTTATTGTATTGCTCTTACTATAGTATTGACATATATATTCTGTATATCGTGTGGTAATCTTGAGCATTTTGTAATGAATGTAACAATGTGTGTAACATTTTAGATTGGAATAATTAGACCATAATCCTGTGGTGTACAATAGTGACAATACACTGACAGTGAGGTGAGTGAGGAACTGACACACCACAGCGAGCTCACTGCTGAATTGCTGCTGGTGCTCTTTTGACAGCGAATCTCTATGGTGTGATGGAAACACCTCGCGGTTATGTGGACAAAACAATGACAAGTTCGGAAAAGCCCGTCTGTCACTGCCTGTTAATTATATTGTAAATAATTATAATATCTAGAGTACTGAGCTCTATATTATAGCAAGTGATTAACAGGGGAGGCTAAAAATTATTCTTAAGTGGGTATTTACTGTACATGTCATGGAAATGTATTTCTTAATAAATAATTACATATAATAATTTATTTTTAATACATTGAGTGTTTTGTAATCTGGTTCCACATTGTTATTGTTAGCACTGATTGATTCCTTGAAAAATCACCATTAATGGTACTGATCCATTTTCAGGTCCAATACTTTGTGAGTATTTACTGTAAAATTGCTTACTATATAGACCTGAGATTGGGACAAAGTGTGTCTAGAAGTGGACTTTTCTGATGAAATGCAACTGAAAGGATTAAGAAGCATCCTGGCAATAGTGCAGGACAGAACCAGCCTCTGCCATCTCAAAGCCAGTACACAGATGAAGTCCTCCACTCTGCAAGGAACGTAGATGAAACTGTGCCTACTCCATCACTTCCTCTCATTTGAATAATATTGCGCCATAAGGAACGTCCTGGCTCCACTGAACTGCAGTGCCAATTTCCGCACCACACACCCATCTTGCCATTTAAACTAGAGATTAGAGGGTCTAGATCAGTGGTTCTTAAACTCGGTCCTCAAGGGCCCCTAATGGTTCATGTCTTCCAGGTCACCCAGCAGGTGCACTGTGTATCACCAACTGTCACATTTTAAAAATCTACAGGTGACCTGGAAAACGTGAACCGTTAGGGGTCCCTGAGGACCGAGTTTGGGAACCACTGGTCTAGAGTAATCAATTGGATCCATATGGGTTTGGTGCTTTTGAATCAGTGAGAGTATAGTCAAGGGAAAATCAAGCTTGTTTATAGGCATACCGCTGATTCAAACACACCTCTAAACAGGGCAATTATCAATCCAAACAATATAGTTCATTGCCTCTGTAAATCTGGCTAATATAGGATCCTAAATATCGATATTCTCAATATATTAATAGTTTATTTCTATTTGTAAATATATATCCTTTGGCAGAAATGTGGGACGATTTGCGTAAAACAAGAGTCACGGAGGATTTTGTGCTGTACTTCTGCTAAGCAGCACTTCATGTGGACACTGCCTTCTCCATGTTGTGACAGATGAGAACTCTCCTCCCTCTACTCCTCCTTGGTTTGCCCTGATTGTCCCATCTGCTGTCTCCATTGTTTATTTTACATTTAATTTTCATATCTGCTTCTATTCATTTCATCATCAGAGTCACATGACTAGAGCTGCTCAGCAATACACAGTGTATCTGCTGCTGTGTGATAAAACTTTTAGAAGTACTATAAGTGTTATTAAATGTTTTGTATATTCCAGTACAATGCTGTTGTCAAATATCAGACAGTCTGAGGATCTTAAAGGCCAAAAACTTTCTTTCATGTACAAAGCCTGCAGACACCTCATGTACTTCACACATAGTAGATGGGATTAGCAGGTGTGAACTGTATGCTCTTTCTCTTACAATAACACATGGTTAGTAAAGTTATTAGTATACTTATTTTGAAATGCTGTTCTTTAGTAAGGGTTACCAGACACTATTCTACTGAAAGCAGAGCTATCATGATGTCAGTAACTCCTTAGAGGCTTGGTGCTAAAGTATTATAAACTGATGTTGAGACAATGAACTGGAAGTATACTGCAAAGTGGCCATGAATAGTGGATTGCAATAAAGAAAGACAGGGAATGGGGGGCTGATTCAGAGATGTAAGCTAATGCCGCAGAATATAAGACACTGGAGCCATTGAGTCTGGGTATGGTTTTGCAGTCGCAGGCTAAGACACGCCCCAATAATGCTCACGCCTGCGTTTTTTGCGGATACTCCCCATAACCACCCCCAAACAGCCCCTGACTGTCAGTCACTTTATGAATAAATCCTCTCTGTGACTGCTATTACCAGACCGTCGCGGCACTTGTGCAGTGCAACTCAGACGGACGCGCATTCGGGCGATAATCGCTCAGCTGCATAAAAATCGGGGTTGTGTCCGTTTCTGCATCAGGCCCTGATTCCAGGCTCAGCCCCTGCAAGTGATAGAGCTGGATGTGAGGGCAATAGTTCAATACATTTACAGTACATTATATCATGAAGATGGGATTAGTGGTCTGTTATATAACATAGAAAAAGTAAATGTCATTAATGGGGTATATTTATTAAGACCAGCATTTTATCCACGATAATCAGGGGTTGAGTGAAGAAGTTGCCCTTAGCAATCAATCAGCTTTGAGGTACATTCTTTGATTTTATTGTTACAATAGGTTGGAGTGTGGGATGCGTGACCGGTGGTCAGCATACCAATTCTGGCATCCTGCGCGGGTGTGTGTGTTTTCGGTGAGTGCACCAAGCCCCTTGCGGGCTCGCTGCGCTCATCACACTGCAGGCTCAGTGGCGCCACGGGTTCTATTCCCACTCTATGGGTGCCGTGGACACCCACGAGTGGGAATAGTCCCTGTTGGTCGGCATGCTGACCGTCAGGATAGTGAGGGGACGGGATGTAGGGGGAGGTATTTGTGACCGGCGGTCTCCTGACAGGATAGTGATGGGACGGGATGTAGGGGGAGGTATTGTGACCAGAGGTCACCTGACAGGATAGTGGGGGGACGAGATGTAGGGGGCGGTATTGTGACCAGAGGTCACCGGACTGGATTGTGGGGGGATGAGATGTAGGGGGAGGTATTGTTACCAGAGGTCACCTGACAGGATAGTGGGGGGACGAGATGTAGGGGGAGGTATTTGTGACCGGCGGTCTCCTGACAGGATAGTGAGGGGACGGGATGTAGGGGGAGGTATTGTGACCAGCGGTTACATAACCACATCCCATGGGTTGCTATGAGCAACTTAAAACACTTCTCCACTCTTTGTACTGCTTGATACATTACCCCCATCATTTTTTATACCTGCATATCGAGGCAATTAGAAACAATGGATCAGGGTAATGTCAGGGCCGGTTCTTGATGTGGTTGCGCCCCGGGCAAAACTATGTGGGCGTGGCTTCAGATGGGGGCGTGGTCAGTTTCGCCCCCATTTGTGCCCCCCTGTAGCGCCGCCCTGATCATGCCGTGCCGCTGACCGCTGTGCCGCCCTGATCATGCTGTGCCGCTGACCGCTGTGCCGCCCTGATCATGCCGTACCGCTGACCGCTATCCCGCCCGCCGCCCTGATCATGCCGTGCCGCCCGCTGCCCTGATCATGCCGTGCAGCCCGCCTCCCGCCTCAAGGGTGCCCTTATCAGTGCTGCCACGCGCCTCCTTCCTCGATGCGGTGCGCGATGACGTCAGGCAGTGCGCGGAAAGTGGGCGGGAGGGTCAGCGCTGACTGCGCTGTGCTCAGTCAGGACTCCTACAGTAACATGGCGCCCGTTAGTACATGCGGCAGCGCCCTCGTAGATGCCCCTCCTGAATCCCCCTCCTGAAGTATC
The DNA here is from genome assembly GCF_028390025.1 of Pseudophryne corroboree. Classification (NCBI taxonomy): domain Eukaryota; kingdom Metazoa; phylum Chordata; class Amphibia; order Anura; family Myobatrachidae; genus Pseudophryne; species Pseudophryne corroboree. Next base: position 200,546,070 of record NC_086447.1, on the reverse strand, counting down.
TTCATAATGAAGCCCAAACGTTACAGTGGCTGCTATCGGGGCCAAGCTTCCAGAACTTGCTACATTTCAGATTTTAACAACACCATAAAAACCATTGGCGCTGTTTCTGTGACTGAAAGCAGAGGGGAGAGCAACATATATCTCCGCTACATACCTGCTGCGGTCACATATTCTTACATTTAGGAGATAATTCATTTTTGCAGGTATCTTCTGAAAATCGTTGTTTGCAGAGGATTTCCCACAAAATAGTGTTAATATATGTGCCCCAATGAGAGATAAATTGTATAGCATAAGAAAAAAGCTTCAGGAGTTGTACATATAGGTAGCCTGATTATTGCCTGATACTTAGATAATATGTAATATACCTATCCTACGTTTGAGAATGGTTCCCTGTCTCCACCAGACTATGGAGCATATGTATCAAAGCGTGGAGAGAAATAAACAGTACCAACTACTCAGCTCCTAAATGTAATTTTTTCAAACACAGGGGCAGATGTATTAAGCCTGGTGAAGGGATAAAAAGGAGAGTGATAAAAAAACAGCCAATCAGCTCCTAAGTGCTATGTTACAGGCTGTGTTTGAAAAATGACAGTTAGGAGCTGATTGGTTGGTACTTTATTTCTCTCCAAGTTTTTATAGTCTTCACGCTAGGCCTGATTTTTAAAGGGCAATATGCGCCCTGCCTCTTTAGCGAAGCCCTGCTAAATGAGCCTACCGCCGCTGACATGTGAATAGATGCCATGCGCACTTGCACAGCATCTATTCACATTAAAAGGAGAGCTTGGGGGTAGTCCAACAAACACACGCCCCCATCAATGATGCCACGGCTTGGGCATGCCCCCATTAGTGAAGTTGAGGGGGCCAGACGGTCCTCAATAGTGCCACCAGCAGGGTCACGCCCCTTCTCTGGTCAGCCACACCCCCTTTTTGAGTGTGCTACCTGCCCTGCCCTAATCCTAGGAGGGGAACACTACTTTTATACATATGCCCCATTGTTCCTCTGTATGAGGTCTATTAGCGGTGAGAGATCGGTAGAGAATAATTTTAGCTGAAATTTATCAATCTGGGGCTTAGTTTAGAACAGAGTTTCCCAAACGCGGTCCTCAAGGCAGCCTAACAGTCCAAGTTTTAAGTATACCCATGTTTGGCCACAGGTGACAAAGAGGGACATTTACTAAGCAGTGATAAGAGCGGAGAAGTGAGCCAGTGGAGAAGTGCCCAAGGCAACCAATCAGCACTGAAGTAACATCTATAATTTGCATACTATTAAATTATACAGAGCTGCTGATTGGTTGATGGGGCAACTTCTCCACTGGCTCACTTCTCCGCTCTTATCACTGCTTAGTAAATGTCCCCCTTAATTAATACCTTAGTCAATTTGGTTTAACCATCTGTGCTCAGCCATGGATTTTTTTAAAACCTGGACCGTTAGGGTGCCTTGAGGACTGCGTTTGAAAACCTCTGGTTTAGAACAATAGTGCAGACCCTCCAACATGATCCCTTCTAAGGCTAGGGCCACAAATAGTGGCCAAATGGGTCCTGTTCAGCTTGGCCGGGAGAGGTTTATTGTGTGCACACAGATCCTGTTCTGCGGGATGCCGCAGAACAGGATCCGGTCAGTGACACACGGGATTTCATTGAACACAGGCCCTCATTCCGAGTTGTTCGCTCGCTAGCTGCTTTTAGCAGCAGTGCAAACGCTAAGCCGCCGCCATCTGGGAGTGTATCTTAGCTTAGCAGAAGTGCGAACGAAAGGTTAGCAGAACAGTGCTGAAATTTTTTCATGCAGTTTCTGAGTAGCTCTAGACCTACTCCTACCTTGTGATCACTTCAGTCTATTTAGTTCCTGCTTTGACGTCACAAACACGTCCTACGTTCGACCAGCCACTCCCCCTTTTCCCCAGGCACGCCTGCGTTTTTACCTGACACGCCTGCGTTTTTTAGCACACTCCTGGAAAACGGTCAGTTACCACCCAGAAACACCCACTTCCTGTCAATCACTCACCGATCAGCAGAGCGACTGAAAAGTGTCGCTCGACCTTGTGTGAAACTGCATAGTTTCTTGTTAAAGTACGTCGCGCGTGCGCACTGCGGCCCATACGCATGCGCAGAAATGCTGATTTTTAGCCTGATCGCTGCGCTGCGAACAATGGCAGCTAGCAATCAACTCGGAATGACCCCCACAGTGTGGCACAGCCACACTGTGTGAACACATACATTGACTGAAATCCCATCGTCCTGTCATCTGGCCCGGTTGGATCCGTCGGCGGCAGGAATGCCGCACATGTGTGGGAGCCTGCATAGGCGTCCATGTGCAGTCTCCTTCTGGCCAAGCGGGTCCCACTGAACGGGACCCGCTTGGCGGCTATGTGTGCCCCTACCCTAACAGGTACAAAATGCTTTGCTCCTAGACCTCTCTCTTAATTTATGATTGCTGTCACCTGTGTTGAAACAGCTTTCTCATCACAGGTGATAGGAATCAAACGGTTATTATAAATTCCTTATGTCACTGCATAATATCTGTAAATATAGTCACTTTTTCAGAAAATGTAAATATTTGTTTCAGTTTATAACCCTTTCACACCAAAATCCCACGTCGAACCTGGGTTTTGGAACATGGTTCCACCCTGGATCAGACCTGGAAAGACCCTGTTCACACCACGCCAAAGCTCGGGTGCAGTGTAAACTGTTCTGCCAGCGCTTGGAGATGACAGCCTCTCCAAGCACTGGGGATACAGCTCCCCCCTATACTATACGTCCCAGGTTGTACTCTGCCCATTACCCGGGTCCTTCCTGTGTCCACCCGTGGTCGCTACCAGGGTCAGATTCCCGGGTCACTGGATCCAGATTATTTTTTTGAGACCCTTTCACACTGAGCTGTCACCTAGGTGGACCCGGCAATAACCCAGGCTTTTGTGACTATGTAAAAGGAGTAATAGTCACACTACTGAAATGTAACACGTCAGGGCTGTGTCTAGTGTCTCAGGTTCCATATAATCTGTCCTACTACTGAAGAATACGTAACCTTTCCTTTTACTACTTATGTCTTTATGAACAGATTCACCCATCATTATCTCTGTATGTCTCACAAGATGGGATTATAAAGCGTGAAGTGTCCCCTTTTGTTCAGGGTGTAAATTATTGGAGATCACAGATATGTAAACACACTTTGATCTGAAGAGTATAAAAAGGAGGTGATAGCAGGGCATCTTTCATCAATGTTTAGCTGTGAGTAAAAATAATTGAGTTCTTCTTTGAAACTAGTGTGTGGAAATATACAATGTGGTGTAAAACAACATTACAACATACCCTGCTGAAAAGAACTATGTTTTTAGTTAAAAGCTGCTTTTTATGTTTTGTTTTCAATGTTATTTGGTATTAACAAAGGAACTCACCAAGGATGTTACCTTTCGCCAGTCATGTGTATGCTAGGTGTTGATGGGTATACTAATTAGATAATTACAGATAACACAACTATATATGGAATGGTGATTGCAGATGTTCTCCATAAAAACCTCAGCTGATAACAAATCTCTAAAAAGCAATATATTTATACTTCTGTTCAGAAGTTGTAGGGCCTAGGATTGACAAAATAGGCAGCTCCCCTTACCCTGGTCGGAGCTGTGGATACTGTGGGACAGAGGAGGTGGGGCATAAATTGCTGCATAAACCAGTTTAAAAATAAAATTGTCAATGTTTGGGCTGTGGGGGTGGGTGTTATTATAACATGTCCATCTATCATATAAATGACATGATACCCTAGCCCTGTCTCAGACATCTGAGTAACAGGTGCAGCAACCGGCATCATTGCTGTGATGCGTACGCACATGGCGGCAATGACTAAGCGCACTCGGCTGCGACTAGTTGCACCCACGATCACACCATAGAAAGTCTATGCGCCGCGGGTGTAAATATACGCATGTACATGTATACACACACATGGCCCGGAGCTAACAGAACGCGGGTGTGACTAGTCGCAGCCTTGATGACAGCTGCTACATCAGTACAGAAGTACTCTAATGGCAGTTCCACCTCACACACTCCCTGACCCAGCTACCTCCCTCTCACACACCTATACCCCAGCCACCTACCTCTCATGCATTTATGCTCCTGCCCCATACACACATCCCTCAGCCACCTACCGCTCACACATATATGCTTCTGCTCCCTCCACCTCCCTCTCTCGTATCGGTGCTGTCAAGCAGCCAGAGTTTACCAGTGTGATACAGCCAGGGCTGCCATCAGGGGGGACTGCAGGGACTTTTGTCCTCAATCCCGACAAACAGGGGGCCCGGGATGTATGTAAATATCCTCAACAAACTGGCCACCACCATGGGGGAGACAAAATAACCAACAATATGAACTATCAAATACATTGCAACACAAAAAAGCATCACATTTAATTTAACAGCAATCAAAGACGCGGTAATATGTGTACAGAACAGCGGCAGGCCAACTACCGTAAACAATTCTCAGGGACTGTCGTCCCACCCGCAGATTGCAGTGTCATGGGGGGGGGGGGGGGGATTGGTGGATTAACTCTAACATTACTGTTCTGCAGAGGTGAATACATGGCATGCACATGTGAATGGCATCTTCAGAGTGCGAGGAGAAATCCTGGGGACAGCCCAACATCTTTGGGAGAACTAGGCGGGGACATTTCACAAGGCCATGCTCTCTTCCCATGAAGCCACGTGGCTAACGCTACTGAATAAGAAATTGTCTAGTTTCATGTTGTGTGACTTAGGGGCCTATTTATCACCATCCGCATCCAGGATGTGGATGACAGGTGATAAAATCGCCCCAACTCGCACTGCGATAATTGTTTACATCGCAGGGATGTATCAATTATCACATGCAGGGACAGAGCTTGCGGTCAAGCTCTGTCCCTGCGATGCCTCTTCACAGCATCATCGGTGGATTTTTTGTAAAAATACCCCGATGTCCTGCTGCGCATGCGCCACCCCCGCCGACATCGCCGCTGCCGCCCGGTCGACCCCCCCGCCGTGACTACCCCTGATCGCCACGGATTCCCCCCAGACGATCAATATACTTACCAGTCCAGGGAGCCGGTCCGCGCTGCTTCAGGAGGCTGCCGGGCGCCGGGTCCTTCTCCTGCGCTGTGACCCCCGGTGCTATAAAGTGCGCTGCCGTTTTACAGCATCACTTTCCTGCACCGGGGTCACAGCGCAGCATATGGGGGAGCCGGTGCCCGGCTGCACTCACCCGAGCAGCGGACACCGGCTCCCTGGACTGGTGAATATGTTGTTTGCTTTTTTTTACTTTTTTTTCTTACACTGTGATCAGCTTGTGTGTCCATCGGACAGGGGCAGAAAAAGCTGGGCAAAAGGGTGGTTATCACAGTGCTGCCCTGTGAACTCGCCAGCCTGACAGAGATTATCACAGGGCACACTGCGGTATTTTTTCAAATTTTTTTATTTTTTGTAAATTTGGCCACATCACATTTCCCATTGTAAGTAAGAGGAATGCGATGTGGGTTACAAAAAAAAAAGTGCATTAAAGGGTTTGGAGCAGTTTTTCATGAAAACTGCTCCAAATGCCCTTTAATACATTCAGGTGATAACACCCTTTTTCACATTATTTTAGTAAAAATAATGTTAATAAATAGACCCCTAAGTGTTCCTATCTGATATATATGATAAAATAAACTGATGGCTACAATTACTATTTCAGTGATGAAGAGATATTTTTCTGGATCAGTACCCACAAAATCAGAGGTAACTATCTCACTGCTATAAAACCATCAAAAATTTCTATGGAACAAGAATTAATGCATGCCCAGGGCTGTTTACTGCGTAGGGTTAAAAAAAATGTGCCACCCCCTCCCAACCCACAGACATTTTTAAATGCTTCCCCCCCCCCGACATAAAAACTACTATGTTACGCTCATGGTGAGGGGAGGGGGGGGGGGGGCTCTCTAAAATGGGCTTGGACTCTCCAGTTTTTGACCCTGCCCCAACAGACCTTGGCCACTACAGGAGATTAAAAAAACACCATATTAAGCTCCACACAGTAATGCCCCCTGCACCATATTATGCCACACACCACAATACCCGTGATACATTATGCCCTACAGTAAGGCTTTTAATTACTTTTAATTACCTGCTCATTGCCAGGGGTTTTATGCTTTGGATTTCATGCTCATTGCCAGGGATTTTTATGATTTAGGTGTCATGCTCCTTGCCAGCAGCTCCCTGCTATTACTGACTCCCCCTCCTCCCAGCTATAGTACTTCGCTCACTGAGCGAAGTTTTGTGAAATGACGCTGTTTCGTTGTGATGTCACAACGCAACCACATAATTTCTCGAAACTCTGCCCAGCAACCAGAGTACCATGTCTGGGAGGAGAGGTGCCGGTGACCGCAACATTCAAGTGCCGCGGCAGGTGCCCCATGCGATCGCATGGACCATCTTCCACTAGAAACGGCGCTGTGCATACCTCCCAACTTTTGAAAACTTGGCAGCAGGACTTTGCGCCCACTTGAAAGGGGACGTATTCACAAGTCCATGGGGCCATGCGCCCAGTGTGTCACAGTTTGGGGGCATGACTGCATGTCACCCCACCCCATTTCTCATTATGGAGGGTTTTTGCCCAGTGCTCCGAGAGCTGCTGGTCAGCCATACCATCCATTCACCACCACTCTGTCATGCAGAGCAGCGCTGACGGAGTGGTCCCCCAACCCCCACCTCTGCCTGCAGGACACTGTGACCCATGGGTGAGACAGTGGCCTACAACCAGGACTCGCTGTCTCACTGAATTATGGATGGTTGGGAGGTATATTATTATGTGCTAATTGCGATCTATGTTCTTGTTTATAGTGAAAACAAGAACACAAAAAGAAAAGCAATCTGCTGTGTGATAATAATAATAATAATAATAATAATAATAATAAAAAGTTGCACTGAGCACCGTAAACTAAAGCAAGTAAATCACAAACTGAGCATACTATGGTTGGTGATTGCTCAATACGCAATTGCAGTAAATAAATGGTACGATTCAGATAATTTTTGAATACTCATTTCTGATATCCTACTAACTTAATCTAATTTGGAGTCCCTCAAAGTGTGTATTGTGCGACTAGTAATCACACCTCTTTCTTTAGTAAATAGTCTTTCAAGACGTTCCTGTCCGGACATGTATACCTACTTCTGGCATCATGTCTAATTCATAATCATGGGGAGTCATTATGAAACAGTGGACAACTTATAACTTTATTTCTGTTGTATGTACTGGGGATACTTCCCAGAATTATTTTATTTTTAGACTTTTTTTTTACAGTTGGTTTGTCTGGAATTCCAATCTGTGGGCCTAAATGCAAATCTGATTTTATAATCTGCTTTTCGTTTGATGTAGGATTATGGGCAGGGCCGGCCCAAGCTTATTTTTTTTAGTAAGCCAAAATCTATTTTGGTGCCCCTTGATGGGATAAAAGGGGTGTGGTCTTACAAGAAATGGGTGTGGCTACACAATTGTACTCCCCGTGGTACAGGGTGATAGTGGGTGACAGGGAGATAATAGGTTACTGGTGAGGCAGGGGTGACAGGGAGATGGTGGGTGACTGTGACAGGGAGATAATAGGTTACTGGTGAGGCAGGGGTGACAGGGAGATGGTGGATGACTGAGGCAGGGTGACACTGAGATAGTGAATGACTGATGTCCCCAGTGCCAGATACACATGTCCCTACAGCGCCAGCCACAGTCTCACACAGAATATAGACATGCTGCATATAATTTTAATCAGCAGAAACTGCTTGTGCATCCTTGCCACATAGCAATGCAAATAAGATGCATTTTCATTAAAAAAATGTGCCCAACGTTAGCATTGAGGCAAGATTTATGAGGACACATCTGTATCCAAGCAGAGGCAGAGGTCACAGTGTTAGTGGCAGTGTGAGTGCTGTGTGCATGTGAGTGGGTTGGTTGTGCAGTAGTGTTCGGAATATGTGTAAGGAGCATTATGTCTGTCATGTAAAAATGCATTAACAATGTGCAACATATGTGTAAGGGGCACTATGTGTGTCATTATGTGTATAAGGGCATTAATAATGTGCGGCATATGTGTAACAGGGTACTACTGTATGTGTGTCATGTGTATAGGGGCACTAATAATGTGCAGCAAATGTGTAGGGGGCACTATGTGTGTCATTATGTGTATAAGGGCATTAATAATGTGCGGCATATGTTTAAGGGACATTATGTGTAAAAGGGCATTAATAAAGGTTGTCATAATGTGTAAGGCGCATTATGTTTATAAGGACATTAATAATGTGTCTCATATGTGTAAGGGGCATTACTGTGTGGAATTATGTGTATAAATGCATTACTAATGTGTGACATTATGTGTATAAGGTGCTCTACTATGTGGCGTTGCGTATAGAAAGGGCACTACTGTGTCGTCTAATGTGAATAAAGAGCAATATGGTGTGGTGTAATGTGAATAAGGAGCAATTCAGTGTGATGTAATGTGAATAAGGGGCTCTACTGTGAGGAGTAATGTTTAAGGTAAAGTGATACTACTGTGGGATGTAATATGAATTATGGACACTATCGCATGATCAAATGTGAATAAAGTTGCAGTACTGTGTGGCGTAATTGGAATTGGGGTTACTATTGTGTGGCCATGCCCCTTGCCAGCAAAAACACACCCCTTTTTGGTCTGTGCGCCAAATGTGCAAACTGTTCCTAAATAAAATATAGGGGGTACAAACACCAAAATAAGGACTGCTATGGGTGAGGGGTGATGGTGCTGGGAAAGAGGTGCAAGGTCAGAGGCGGAACCAGCGGTTGTGCTAGGGGGCACCAGCCAAAATGTTGCCTAGGGTATCGTATTGGTTAGGGCCGGCTCTGCCCCCAGTGCAGATACATATATCCCCACAGTGCCAGATATGCCCCCAGTGCAGATACATATATCCCCACAGTGCCAGATATGCCCCCAGTGCCAGATACACATGTCCCCACAGTGCCAGATATGCCGCCAGTGCCAGATACACATCCTCCCACAGTGCCAGATATGCCGCCAGTGCATATACATTTATCCCCACAGTGCCAGATATGCCCCCAGTGCAGATACACATGTCCCCACAGTGCCAGATATGTCCCCAGTGCCAGATACACATGTCCCCACAGTGCTAGATATACCGCCAGTGCATATACATTTATCCCCACAGTGCCAGATATGCCCCCAGTGCAGATACACATGTCCCCACAGTGCCAGATATGTCCCCAGTGCCAGATACACATGTCCCCACAGTGCTATATATGCCGCCAGTGCAGATACATTTATCCCCACAGTGCCAGATATGCCTCAGTGCAGATACACATGTCCCCACAGTGCCAGATATGTCCCCAGTGCCAGATACACATGTCCCCACAGTGCCAGATATACCGCCAGTGCAGATACACATCCTTCCACAGTGCCAGATATGCCGCCAGTGCAGATATATATATCCCCACAGTGCCAGATATGCCCCCAGTGCAGATACATATATCCCCACAGTGCCAGATATGCCCCCAAGTGCAGATACAAATGCCTCCACAGTGCCAGATATGCCCCCAGTGCAGATACACATGCCTCCACAGTGTCAGATATGCCCCCAGTGCAGATACACATGCCCCCACAGTGCCAGATATGCCCCTAGTGCAGGTACACATGCCCCCACAGTGCCAGATATGCCACCAGTGCAGATACACATCCCCCACAGTGCCAGATATGCCCCCAGTGCAGATACATATATCCCTACAGTGCCAGATATGCCCCCAAGTGCAGATACATATGTCCCCACAGTGGCAGATATGCCCCCAGTGCAGATACAAATGCCTCCACAGTCCCAGATATGCCCCCAGTACAGATACACATTCCTCCACAGTGCCAGATATGCCCCTAGTGCAGATACACATGCCTCCACAGTGCCAGATATGCCCCCAGTAGAGTTACACATGCCTCCACAGTGCCAGATATGCCCCCAGTGCAGATACACATGCCCCCACAGTGCCAGATATGCCGCCAGTGCAGATACACATGTCCCCACAGTGCCAGATATGCCGCCAGTGCAGATACACATCCCCCCACAGTGCCAGATATGCCGCCAGTGCAGATACACATCCCCACAGTGCCAGATATGCCCCCAAGTGCAGATACATATGTCCCCACAGTGCCAGATATGCCCCCAGTGCAGATACAAATGCCTCCACAGTGCCAGATATGCCCCCAGTGCAGATACACATGCCTCCACAGTGCTAGATATGCCCCCAGTGCAGATACACATCCCCCCACAGTGCCAGATATTCCCCCAGTGCAGATACATATATCCCCACAGTGCCAGATATGCCCCCAAGTGCAGATACATATGTCCCCACAGTGCCAGATATGCCCCCAAGTGCAGATACATATGTCCCCACAGTGCCAGATATGCCCCCAGTGCAGATACAAATACCTCCACAGTGCCAGATATGTCCCCAGTGCAGATACACATGCCTCCACAGTGCCAGATATGCCCCCAGTGCAGATACACATGCCTCCACAGTGCCAGATATGCCCCCAGTGCAGATACACATGCCTCCACAGTGCCAGATATGCCCCCAGTGCAGATACACATGCCCCCACAGTGCCAGATATGCCCCCAGTGCAGATACACATGCCCCCACAGTGCCAGATATGCCCCCAGTGCAGATACACATGCCCCCACAGTGCCAGATATGGCCCCAGTGCAGATACACATGTCCCCAGTGCCAGATATGCCCCCAGTGCAGATACACATACTCCCACAGTGCCAGATATGCGCCCAGTGCAGATACATATATCCCCACAGTGCCAGATATGCCCCCAGTGCAGATACACATGCCTTCACAGTGCCAGATATGCCCCCAGTGTTGATACACATGCCCCAACAGTGCCAGATATGCCCCCAGTGCTGATACACGTGCCTCCCACAGTACCAGATATGCCCCCACAGTGCCAGATATGCCCCCAGTGCTGATACACGTGCCTCCCACAGTGCCAGATATGCCCCTACTGCTGATGTACATGCCCCACAGTGCCAGATATGCCCACAGTGCCTCCCCCCCCCAAAAAAAAAAGTGCTGCTCACCTCTTTTCAGCTGCTGGTGTGAGGGGAGGAGAGGGGAGGAGAGCGCAGCGCGCGCCCCTCCTACCCCTCCGTTTCCAGCGGCGGTGTCTATCTTAAATTCGGCGCCGGCCCGTAAGCCAAATAGAGCTTGCGGTCCGGCAGCCAATCAGGAGCCTTAGCTGCCAGTCCGCGAGCTCTGATTGGCTCATGGGCCTGCGATGAATTTAAGATAGACACCGCCGCTGTAGATGGAGGGGTAGGAGAGGCACGCGCTGCGCTCACCTCGCCTCTCCTCCCCTCACAGCAGCAGCCGCTGGAGACCTCAGAGTGCGCCAGGCAGCGGTGGCCGAGAGCGGATTGAGCAGCTTGCTGGCCACCGCTGCTGTAGAGAGTGAGTCACTGTGACTCACTGTCTGCAGCAGCGCCCTCTACTGCCTGGCGGTCAACGCAGCTGCGTAGCCCGCGTATGCGACAGGCCGGCCCTGATTATGGGCCTAACTCGCTCCTCTGCATTTCTGCAGAGGGCTGCGATCAGATAGTCACTGCTTATAGGAATTAAAAACCTGCCCCAAGTGTGCAAATGCGTGCAAAAACTTCGCCAGACAGCGGACATCTTCAAATCCGTTCGCAACTCACTCACCATCAAATTATTTTTGTAGTCTGTGCAGTCTGTGCGTAGCCCAGGACTTACGCCTACAGTGCGACAGAATCAGGCTGTTAGGGGCTGGAGCTGACGTCACACACCTCCCCAGAAACCGCTTGGGCATGCCTGCATTTTTCCTGACACTCCCTGAAAACGTCCAGTTACCACCCACAAACGTCCGCTTCCTGTCACTCACCTTGCATACGCCTAGAGATCTAAATTTTCTCACCATTCTGACGCTGTTTGGACTCGCGCCTGCACATTGCGGTGCACACGCATGCACAGTCATTTGATAATTGTCCACTGTGCGATTTCAAACAACAGCGGTCAGGTCTCAATTAGGCCCCATGTTCTAGAGCCACACATTATTAGTTGCTCCTAAAGAATTTTGAATTCTAAACAAGAAATAAAATTATAGGGGGTGAGAGGGGTTTTATAACTGGGAATTATATTACTTGAGATGTGATATTTATCAGATTCATTTGTATAATGGAAAGTTTGACATTGTTACATTTTGCAAAGTGCTGGGAAAGTCTCATGTCACATTCATCCAAGGTGCTTGTGGAGAATTGGGTGAATTGTGGACTGTGGACAAAGACGAAGAATCACACACGAATCTAGGGGGCTGAATGAGATGTCTACTGATGGGCGAGGCCCATAATATATATATATATATATATATATATATATATATCGAACAAATAGACACGGGGGCGCTCAGATGTCACAGTGCACTACCAGTGATGCATACAAAGTCAAGTGCATACTACGATATGTGACACTTCCTCTAAAGTGAGAGTGGCTGCAACCTTAAACAATAAATATGTGCTTGGAAAACACATAAATGGAGATTTTTTGGGAAGTGAAGAAAAGGGCGCCTACTAGTGTCTAATAAGATTATGTAAAAAAGAACTGGTGTGATTGAGAACAGGACGCTACTTATCTGGCATAAACAGACTTTTGCTTCAGTCATAGGACCAGTATGGGTACATGAAACAAGAAGAACAAGATAACATAGCGCGTACTGTTTTTACGCAATTTTCAACCTACAGATCAAATGAACCAATTATGTGTTATAAAAAACTTTCTGGGTAAAAGCAAATCCCACAATTTAAAATCCACAGCCAGGGATTTTTTTAAAAGTTTTTCACAATATTTAATAAAACACATAAAACATATAAAGTAGAAGTAATGCGAGCGTACAAGATAAAAATGAATGACAAGCTTATCTGTCTATATCAGGAATGGGATACATCAGGTTTTCCATAAACATCCAAGATAGATAGTAAAAATTCAAACGTACAAAAAATAAATATTAAAACAGCTTATCTGCCCATAGGGGAAGTTCAGGTGCATCAGGGACTGATCTATCTTGGATGTTTATGGAAAACCTGATGTATCCCATTCCTGATATAGACAGATAAGCTTGTCATTCATTTTTATCTTGTACGCTCGCATTACTTCTACTTTATATGTTTTATGTGTTTTATTAAATATTGTGAAAAACTTTTAAAAAAATCCCTGGCTGTGGATTTTAAATTGTGGGATTTGCTTTTACCCAGAAAGTTTTTTATAACACATAATTGGTTCATTTGATCTGTAGGTTGAAAATTGCGTAAAAACAGTACGCGCTATGTTATCTTGTTCTTCTTGTTTCATGTACCCATACTGGTCCTATGACTGAAGCAAAAGTCTGTTTATGCCAGATAAGTAGCGTCCTGTTCTCAATCACACCAGTTCTTTTTTACATAATCTTATTAGACACTAGTAGGCGCCCTTTTCTTCACTTCCCAAAATATATATATATATATATATATATATATATATGCCTGTGCCGTCAGAGAGGTTGCTGAGAACTAGAAGGCTCATAGACCGCCCCTGGAATGAGCGGCACTCAGCCCTTAACCCTGAACCCAGTAGTTAGGGGCCGGGACCAGTGTTTGAGAACTCAGGGAACAGCACAACAAGTAATACAGTAATCAGTAGCCGACCTGTAATCCACTAGTGATGGTTCAAAACCACTACCAGAGCAGGGTGCCTGGAGCCTAGGTCCTCATAGAGGGGTATATATTTAGTACCCATTCCCCAGCACCTGAAGTGACCACACTAGCAGAGACTCAGTATGAACCCAATACCCAGAGAAAGGACCCATAGGACAACAACCACCATCAACAGTGTGGAGAGCAGAGTCCCTGAGACAGATAGGAGCTGCGATACTGAGAAGGCATGATTCCACTGAGTAGCAGTGCAATCTGAAGTTTAGCTGGGAAAAGTCGACTTGAACTTGCAATGAGTAGGCAGTTATATTCAGAGGAGTTGCAGAAAGTCAGGATACCCGCAGACTGAAGCCTTGGCAGTAGAAGCGCTATAATAGTCTTTAGGGAAACTTCAGGTATCTGCACAGGCTGAGACAAAAGAAGTAGTAAACAGGTTGAACCGGACTATATCCAGAATAACTGACACAGTCAATACTATGTCTGTTGATCCAGACTGGAACTGGACCTTGAACCGGAATAAAACCGGAGGCGAACAGTGGCTAAAGTTGGATTGGAGCTGGAAGCTTTAAGGAACCAGAGATTTGAACTGAACTGAAACTGGAGGCTTGAACCGGACTGGAACTGGAGGCTTGAACATAGGCTGTAAATAGTGCAAACAAGATTCAGGTAACAGAACCAGACTGCAGAGTAACCAAAACAGACTCAGAGGTAGTGACAATGCAGGAATCCAGCTGACAGAAGCAGAGGTTCAGGCGATGGATTGTAGAGAGGGAATATACACAGGTGAGTATTGTTCAACATTGTTCCGTCCAAGGTGTTTATGGCAGGTGTAGGTTTTGTGCTCTTGCAAGGTATAGGTGGGAAAGGCAGAGCGGCCCTAACCAATATGATTCCCTAGGCAAGATTTTGGCTGGTGCCCCCTAGCACCACCGCTAGTTCCGCCTCTGACCCTGCACCCCTTTCCCAGCACCATCACCCCCCACCCATAGCAGTCCTTTTTTTGTTTTCCTACCCCTTGTCATTTAAATAAGAACAGTGTGCACATTCGGCGCACAGCCCAAAAAGGAATGTGTTTTTGCTGGGAAGGGGCATGGCCACACAATAGTACCCCCAATTCAAATTATGCCTCACAGTAGTGCAACTTTATTCACAATTTATCATACAATACTGTCCCTTATTCACATTACATCACACAGTAGTACCACTTTACCTTATATACGTTACTCCTCACAGTAGTGCCCCTCATTCACATAACATCATACTGAATTGCTCCTTATTCACATTACACCACACCATATTGCTCCTTATTCACATTACACCACACCATATTGCTCTTTATTCACATTAGACCACACAGTAGTGCCCTTTCTATACATTATGCCACACAGTAGAGCACCTTATACACATAATACCACACCTTGGTAATGCATTTATACACATAATACCACACAGTAATGCCCCTTACACATATGCTGCACATTATTAGTGCCCTTATACACATAATGACACACATAGTGCCCCTTACACATATGTTACACATTATTAATGCCCTTATACACATAATGACACATATAGTTCCTGGCGTGAGTCAGCTGGCAGCTCTGCTAACGTTGGGTGCCTATTTTTTATGAAAATGCATCTTATTTGCATTGCTATGTGGCTAAGATGCACAAGCAGCTTCTGCTGATTAAAATTATATACGGCATGCCTATATACCAGAGGTTCCCAAACTGTGCCGTGGCTCCCTGGGGTGCCTCGGGACACTTGCAGGGATGCCCTGGGTTGGTGGTCCAGGACCAACTCAAATTATTCATGGTCAAAATAATAGGCAAAACCAGTGCTGGTGGCTGCCAGTCATAAAATATGTGGCCAAACAGAAGCAAATCTTGTCCCTCACCACACAACTGACCCTAAGGATGACATACAAACGCGATCTACTTAATGTAATATTTCTTTCTAAATTTCTCAATAAGAAATTTTTGGCCTAGGGGTGCCGTGAAAAAAATTCTGATATTCTAGGGTGCCGTGATTCAAAAAAGTTTGGAAACCACTGCTATATATTGTGTGCGACTGTGGCTGTATCTGCATACGAAATGCTACACACAGAATATAGGCATATCATTTTAATCAACAGAAGCTGCTTGTGCTCCTAGGCATACCAGATGCCCAAGGCAATTGCCTAGTTTCCCTATGCCTAGGGCCGGCTCTGGGGAAAGGTAAAGTTAGAGCGAGTGCAGCAGACAGGCAGAGACTGGATACCAGTGCTCAGCTGATCCAAACAATCAAGGCTGTGCCCATAGCTCCTAGTAATGCAGTGACAACGCTCTGACACAGAATGGCCCACCTTGATAACGCACCACCGGACAGAGTAAGAATGACTAAGTCCCGA
The DNA here is from genome assembly GCF_028390025.1 of Pseudophryne corroboree. NCBI lineage: Eukaryota > Metazoa > Chordata > Amphibia > Anura > Myobatrachidae > Pseudophryne > Pseudophryne corroboree. The sequence continues at coordinate 200,529,954 of NC_086447.1, read as the reverse complement.
TTTTGTGACAGTACTGCTATCAGGATTAATATTGTTGGTATATAGAGGGAGATGTATCAAACCTTGGAAAGAGATAAAGTGGAGAGAGATAAAGGGGCAGATTTAACAACGGGTGATATTCTTGTTGACACTCGTTACAAATTATAAATGGTGTTCCAGCCAACCAGCTCCTAACTGTCATGTGTTTGAAAAATGACAGGAGCTGATTGGCTGAAGCACCATTTATCATTTGTAACGAGTGATAACAAGAATATCACTTGTTGTTAAATCTGCCCCAAAGCATCAACCAATCGTCTCCTATAATTTTTCAAACACAGCCTGTAAAATAGTAGTTAAGAGCTAACTGGCTAGTACTTTATCTCTGTTCACTTTAGCTCTCTCCAACGCTTAGTAGTACACCTCTTTATCTCTTGTCACTTTACTTCTCTCCAAGGTTTGATACATCACAACCTCCCCCCCCCCCCCCTCTCCCCTCCATCCCCCATCATGTGCCCACTGTAGTAGAACAGAGAAGATGAATTGTGGTAAAACATAGAGGAAGTGTAGGGATAGAACAGAGGCAACGTAGGAATGAGAGGTCAACAAACAGGGAGGCAAAATAGAGTCAGTAGGTAGGGAAGTGGATTAAATATGTTTTAAACAGAGTCGTGGAGAAAAGGAAAAGAGATAGAACAGGAAAACAGAATATAAGAACAGTTTAAGGAAAGAAAGGAGAATAATCAGTTTTCTGGGGAAATTAGGTTAATAGGTCCATTAGCTGGTGATAGACATAAGGAGGTCAATGGGGCTGGGGGAAGGGGGGGGGGGGGTGTTACCCGCAGATAATAAGTCCCAAATATGTAGAGATTTGCCGGGGTCCCTCCATTGCCGACTGCAAATGCAGCTCCCATAGGTTTCTATTGGGGCTACTATTGAGTCAGATTTACTAAGCTCCTGAATGCAAATTTGATAGATAATTCCATCTCTAATTTGACAACTATTTAGCAAATTCTTTCAGAGAGGGCCAAGGCCGCACATGTTCATTGCTGAACATGGAAGCAGCGTGATAGCTTTGCGCTAGCCTATCACACTGCTTTCAGCTCTTCTCCAGGACAGGCTCTTATCGGAGCCTGTCTCCTGGCAAGGGACAAATAGTAAATTTGCGTGAAAATATTGATTTTTCAAGTTGCAAATCTAGACACACACAAAAAAAATATTCTTACACCTGCACTAAAAATTTTGATAAATATGGTTCTAATACCTCCACCCTATATGATCTGAAACGTCTGAAGGAAGAAATGATGCAAGAGACTGGGTTAACCTTACTTGCAACCACCATGGTGATGATAGAGATGTGTTTTGTGTTTTGGTTTTGTATCTGGATCCTCGCTGGTGTTTTGGATCTGGATTGGTTTTGCCAAAACCACCCTTTTCAGGTTTTGGTTTTGGATCAGGATGATTTTTGAAAAAAATATATAAAAACAGCTAGAATCACAGAATTTGGGGGTAAATTTGATCCTACGGTATTATTAACCCCAATTACATTCATTTCCACTCATTTCCAGTCTATTCTGAATACCTCACACCTCACAATATTGTTTTTAGGCCAAAAGGTTACATCGAGATCGCTGGATGACTAAGCTAAGTGACCCAAGTGGGCGGCACAAAGACCTGGCCCATCTAGGAGTGGCACTGCAGTGGCAGACAGGATGGCACTTTTAAAAACTAGGCCCCAAAGAGCACATGATGCAAAGAAAAAAAAGAGGTGCAAGATGGAATTGTCCTTGCCCCCCCCTCCCCCCCTTATGTTGTATAAACAACAGGACATGCACACTTTAACAAACCAATAATTTCAGCGACAGGGTCTGAAATGATTGGTTTGTTTGGGCCCCCACAAAAAAAGAAGCAATTAATCTCTCCTAGTACAAACTGGCTCTACAGAGGCAAGATGTCCTCATCCTCATCCACCGATTCCTCACCCCTTTCAGTGTGTACATCCTCCTCCTCACAGAGTATTAATTTGTCCCCAGTGGAATCCACCATCACATTCCCTGTATACTTTATGGAGACAATTGCTGGTAAAGGTCTTCCCGGAGGAATTTATAATTCATTTTGATGAACATCATCTTTTCACATTTTGTGGACGTAACCTCCTATGCCGATCGCTGACAAGGTTACCGGCTGCACTAAACACTCTTTCGGAGTACACACCGGAGGGGGGGGGGGGGGGGGGGGGCAACTTAGGTAAACTAAAGCCAGTTTGTTCAAGGGCCTCCAAACTGTCTCTTTTTCCTGCCAGTATACATACGGACTGTCTGGCATGCCTGCTTGGATGCTGTCACCCATATAATCCTCCACCATTCTTTCAATGGTGACAGCATCATATGCAGTGACAGTATACATGTCAGTAATCGTTGGCAGGTCCTTCAGTTCAGACCAGATGTCAGCACTCGCTCCAGACTGCCCTGCATCACCGCCAGCGGGTGGGCTCGGAATTCTTAGCCTTTTCCTCGCACCCCCAGTTGCGGGAGAATGTGAAGGAGGAGATGTTGACGGGTCACGTTCCACTTGAGTTGACAATTGTCTCACCAGCAGGTCTTTGAACCTCTGCAGACTTGTGTCTGCCAGAAAGAGAGATACACCGTAAGCTTTAAACCTAGGATCGAGCACGGTGGCCAAAATGTAGTGCTCTGATTTCAACAGATTGACCACCCTTGAATCCTGGCAAAGCGAATGAAAGGCTCCATCCACAATTCCCACATACTTAGCGGAATCGCTCCGTCTTAGCTCCTCCTTCAATTTCTCCAGCTTCTGCAAAAGCCTGATGAGGAGAATGACCTGACTCAAGCTTGCAGTGTCTGAACTGACTTCACGTGTGGCAAGTTCGAAGGGTTGGAGAACCTTGCACAAGACGGAAATCATTCTCCACTGTGCTTGAGTCAGGTGCATTCCCCCTCCTTTGCCTATATCATAGGTGGATGTACAGGCTTGAATGACCTTTTGCTTCTCCTCCATCCTCTGAAGCATATAGAGTGTTGAATTCCACCTCGTTACCACCTCTTGCTTCAGGTAATAGCAGGGCAGGTTCAGGAGTGTTTGCTGGCACTCCAGTCTTCGGCACGCAGTGGCTGAATGCCAAAAGTGGCCCGCAATTTTTCAGACCACCGACAGCATCTCCTGCATGTCCCTGTCATTTTCAGAAAATTCTGCACCACCAAATTAATTGTATGTGCAAAACATGGGACGCGCTGGAATTTGCCCAGATGTAATGCACGCACAATATTGTTGGCATTGTCCGATATCAAAAATCCCCAGGAGAATCTAAGTGAGATAAGCCATTGTGCGATGATGTTACTCAGTTTCCGGAAGAGGTTGTCAGCGGTGTGCCTCTTATGGAAAGCGGTGATACACAGCGTAGCCTGCCTAGAAACGACCTGGCGTTTGTGAGATGCTGCTATTGGTGCCGCTGCTGTTGTTGCTGCGGGAGGCAATACATCTACCCAGTGGGCTGTCACAGTCATGTAGTCCTTAGTTTGCCCTGCTCCACTTGTCCACATGTCCGTGGTTAAGCGGACACTGGCTACAACTGCATTTTTCAGGATACTGAGGACAGTTTTCTTAATATCCCTGTACAGTCCGGGAATCGCTTTCCTAGTGAAGTGGAATCTAGATGGGATTTGGTACTGGGTACACACTACCTCCATCAATTGTCTAAATCCCACTGCACTAATGGCGGATACTGGATGCACGTCTAACACCAACATAGCTGTCAAGGCCTCAGTTATCCGCTTTGCAACAGAATGACTGCTGTCATATTTCATATTCCTCCCAAAGGACTGTTGGACAGTTAATTGCTTAGTTGAGGTAGTACAATTGGTCTTACGACTTCCCCTCTGGGATGACGATCGACTCCCAGCAGCAACAACAGCAGCGGCAGCAGCATCAGCAGTAGGCGTACCACTCAAGGATTCCCGGTTATGAGAAGACTCGTCGGTCAGGCCAGTGACATGGCCTGCAGGACTACTGATGTTCCTGACTGAGAAGGAAATTTACGTTGAGGGAGTTGGTGGTGTGGCTTGCAGGAGCTTGGTACAAGAGGAAGAAGGGATTTAGGTGTCAGTGGACTGCTTACATTCTTACCCAAAGTTCTGAACTTGACAATGACTTCTGATAAATGCACTGCAGGTGACGTATAAGGGAGGATGTTCCTAGGTGGTTAACGTCCTTACCCCTACTTATTATGGATTGACAAAGGCAACACATGGCTTGACACCTGTTGTCCGGATTTGTGGAGAAATAATTCCACACCGAAGAGGTGGCTTTTTTGGTATTTTTCCCAGGCATGACAATGGGCTTTCTCATCCCACAGACAACAATTGTCTCCACCGATTCCTGATTTAAACAAACTACACATCACCATCAGAATCCTCCTCGCCAACTTCCTCCTCAGCACCAGTAACACCTATATCCTCATCCTGGTGTACTTCAAATAGTGGAAGGAACCACCTCTTCCTATCCAGTGTTGGGAAGGTCAGGCATCGCAACCGCCGACACACTGGGACTCTCCTTGGGGATTTGTGATACCATCTTAGAAGTGACGGCGGCCTAGTGATGAGCGGATTCGGTTTTACTCGGTTCTCAAAACCGAATCTTATTGGCTCACTGATGTCACGTGTTTTGGATAGCCAATAAGATTCGGTTTTGAGAACCGAGTAAAACCGAGTAAAACCGAATCCGCTCATCAGAACGCACAGTTATTTGCTGTGCTTTTGCAAGCTTAACTCTTATCATTTTTCTAGCGGGAGGATGAGGACTTCCATCGTCGTGTGAAGCTGAACCACTAGTCATGAACATAGGCCAGGGCCTTTAAACCTTCCCGTATGTAGAGAGGTTTTCAAACCTCAATCACGTGATCAATACCGGAAAGAAAAATAAGTGCATAATAGTGTAATACTGTTAAAAAGTTTTATGACACACAATGACTTAAAACAAGTTAAGAACAAATTAACCACACATGTGGTAAGCAAGCATATGGGTTAACACTCTGGGTCTCGACAGAAGGTAGGCTAATTACCGGCTCATGGAAAGAAACAAGCTCATCTAGATGTAAATGGATGCAAGTCCAAACATGGTATATCACCAGGCTGCAGCACCGGGATTCCTCAATGGCAAGGTTCTCACGTCAGCCGTATCAGTCTCCTCTCCTTGTCGTCCACACCAGGCATAAGTCCCAAATAGAGCACCCACGCGTTACGACCCTCCACGGGTCTTTCTCAAGGTCAGCTCAAATTGTAAATGTCTCCCAAATTCGTCCGTCCGGATTTAAAAAGTCCCGCACTCGAATCCTATTGGTCCCAGCACAGCTGATCCCTATACATACTCCAACTATGAGTCCATGGATACAAGTGCTAGGACCACCTCTCATTACCCTATGGAGTCCATGGCAACTCCAATCCCATTTCATCTATCGGGTGACGCGACCTTCCGGTTCCGCCTCACCATGGTTACCACGATGCCGTGCAATAGCCTGCGTCATGCGTTCCACCAGCCTCTTCCGTTTCAGCTGTGTCCACGTTGGGGATCTCGTCACGGAACATTATTGCGGCTGTTATCGGAGTCTCCTCCTAAGTTGCTGGTCACATGATCTTTTACTCTTTCCGGTCGCTTAGTAACCAAAGGGTTAGACGCGTCATCCGTTGTCATAGTGACATATTTATAATCACTCAGGCTGGGATAACATATCGTGCAGATGGAATACTGGCATCCATGGTCATAATATCTAACCTAATAGGGCACATTAAAAACACATGTAACTTGTTTTCATAAAAACATGTAAAAATACACACTCATTTAAAATAACAATAACTAAACCTAAGTCTATAGGAACCACTTCACTTCGAACTCTAAATTTAAACCTTTAGGTTGGAGGGTCCCCCACTCGTAAATGGCCCTCATTTCCGCTTTAGCTAATTGATTTGGAAGGTCCCGCCTTCTCCAATGTCCTCTTACCCATTTAACACCCACAAACCTTCTAATGGCTGCTACCGAGCATCCATGTTGTTTTTTAAAATGGTTAGAGAGGACATGGGTCTCAAGGCCCTTTTTGATGTTCCTTAAATGTTCTCCCAGGCGTACTTTAAGGGCTCTTGAGGTTCTCCCTGTATAAAAGAGACCACAATCGCATTCTATCACATACACAACACTCTTGGTGTTGCATGTTATAAAGTCCCCAATAATCAATTTTTTTCCATTGATAGTAACATCACTAGTTTTACTTTGGTTTTCCATTCTAATCTCTCTACACGCTATGCAGTTCATACATCTGTGGAAACCCTTAGTAGTAATTCCCACTGATGTTGTTGGGGGCATAGCGCTGCGGACAAGATGGTTGCCTAAGTTGGGGGCTTTCCTATATATACACCGGGGCTTGGCTGGAAGGCATTGTCCCAAAACAGGATCTTTTTGTAGCACTCCCCAATGCTTAGTAAAGATCTTTTCTATAGTCTTGAACTGACCACAAAAGGTGGTCACAAAAGCCCATTCAAACTTATTCTGTTTCCCCACATGATCCCTTTTCTGCTTTCTCTCTAAAAGAGATTTTCTCTCGATCTTGTCCATATCTTCTGCTGCTCTATGGACAATGCTTTCTTTATAACCACATGAGACGAAGTTAGTTAACATCTCTTTGGCTTGATCCTGGTAAACAGCTGTTTTAGAGCAATTCCTTTTCACCCTCTTCAGTTGTCCAAGTGGGATAGTCTGAAGCCAATTGGGGTGGTGACAGCTCGTGGCCTTAATGTAACTAAGAGAATCAGTAGGTTTGGTGTACGTCTTTGTCTGAATCAAACCTCCTTCTATATAGATTGTGATGTCCAAGAAGTTGATGGATTCTCTACTACTGGTGAAACTGAATTCGATGTTTAATGAATTATCATTCAAATACATAAAGAATTCTTTTAAAGAACTCTCATCCCCCTTCCACAGAAAGAGGACATCATCTATGTATCGGGACCACGATATCAGGTTCGCCCCAAACTGATGGTCATTCCAAATACATTCTGCCTCCCAACTACCCATGAATATATTGGCGTAGCTTGGGGCGAACCTGGTACCCATCGCGGTCCCGACCTTCTGTAGATAAAAATCATTTTCAAAAGAAAAGTAGTTATTGTTCAGTATGAAGGTTACTCCTTCTATAATGAATTCTTGTAGGCCTTTACTCAAATCACTTTTCTGTAGAAATTTTCTGACGGCTTTGATCCCTTCCTGGTGGTCTATAATTGTGTACAGAGACCGTACGTCAGCCGTCACCAAGATGTAATCATCTTGCCAAACAATCCCTTCTAATAATCTCAAAGCATCAGTGGTGTCTTTTAGATGGGATTGGTTAGTCAGAACCAAGGGTTGGAGATAGTAATCTATGAGTTCAGACAATCCTGCCGTAATCGACTGTATCCCGGACACTATAGGTCTCCCCGGAGGATTGTTTATATCCTTATGGACCTTGGGGAGAACATACAGCACCGGGATCACTGGTTCCGGAATGATAAGGAATTTTTGTTCTTTCTCCGTTAATGCTCCTCGTAGTACAAATCTCTCTACTAGGGTGTTAAGTTTATCCATAATACTCACAGTTGGGTCAGACCTTAACCTGTGATAAGTAGTTCTATCGCCAAGTTGGCGTAGCACTTCTGTCTCATATTTGATCTTATCCATTAAGACCACCCCCCCGCCTTTATCGGCGGGTTTAATTACCAGATCTGGAAGGTCCTTCAGGTTTTTGAGTGCCTGTCTTTCTCTATAGGTGAGGTTGAATTTTCCACTACTAGCGTCAATTTTAGTCAGGTCATCATGGACCAATGTGAAGAAGGTTTCCAAAAAATTACCTTTGATGTGGGCAGGGTAGAAAACAGATCTGGGCTTGAAGGGGGTTGTTATTTCTTGCTCCTCCACCATACTCGTATCAGTCTCCTTGCTTAAGAAAAACTTTTTTACAGTCAGTTTCCTTATGTATTTTTGCAAATCGACAAAAGTGGCAAACTTATTAATGGTGTTGGAGGGGGCATATTTCAAGCCCTTTTCCAGGACCGAAATCTCTTCCTTTGTCAATAGATGGGAACTCAGGTTAAAAATCTTAACCTTACCTTTCTCTAGATCAGTATCGGTGGTTCCCTTATCACCAACCTTCTCCCGTTTGCGTTTCCCGTTGGTCCTAGCACTTGTATCCATGGACTCATAGTTGGAGTATGTATAGGGATCAGCTGTGCTGGGACCAATAGGATTCGAGTGCGGGACTTTTTAAATCCGGACGGACGAATTTGGGAGACATTTACAATTTGAGCTGACCTTGAGAAAGACCCGTGGAGGGTCGTAACGCGTGGGTGCTCTATTTGGGACTTATGCCTGGTGTGGACGACAAGGAGAGGAGACTGATACGGCTGACGTGAGAACCTTGCCATTGAGGAATCCCGGTGCTGCAGCCTGGTGATATACTATGTTTGGACTTGCATCCATTTACATCTAGATGAGCTTGTTTCTTTCCATGAGCCGGTAATTAGCCTACCTTCTGTCGAGACCCAGAGTGTTAACCCATATGCTTGCTTACCACATGTGTGGTTAATTTGTTCTTAACTTGTTTTAAGTCATTGTGTGTCATAAAACTTTTTAACAGTATTACACTATTATGCACTTATTTTTCTTTCCGGTATTGATCACGTGATTGAGGTTTGAAAACCTCTCTACATACGGGAAGGTTTAAAGGAGGTGCAGGAATTCTGATAAATGGAACACAAAAGCTGTTGATGTTTAGTAAGGCGCTGGTTGAACGGTATACCACGTATCGTATATATTCTGTTTGTATTCCATGTAGGAGGTGGGAAAAGTCTCCTGTGGTGCACTGTATTACTAGCTGCCTTTTGCGCACTGTTGGGAACTTCATCTCTCTTGCTATCATAGGCCAGGGCCTTAGCCGTTCCTTGCCACTCCGTGTCATAAATGGCATATTGGCAAGTTTACGTTTCTCTTTAGACCATTTACATTTCTTTTTTTGGGTCATTTTACTGAACTTTGGCTTTTTGGATTTTACATGCCCTCTACTATGACATTGGGCATCGGCCTTGGCAGACGACGTTGATGGCATTTCATCGTCTATGTCATGACGAGTGGCAGCAGCTTCAGCACTAGGAGGAAGTGGGTCTTGATCTTTCTGTATTTTATCCTCCAAATTTTTGTTCTCCATTATTTTTCTGGAGTAATGCGGCACAGGAGAGTGTACCCCTACACTACACAGGGCAAACCCTGTAAAAATTATTTGGATTAAATATTAATAACCCCTTTGTTTGGAGTAAATAATATACTGCACAGGACAGTACCACTGGACTTATACGGCAGTAGCACTGGACTTATATGGCAATACCTATCGATTTATACGGCAGTACCACTGGACTGGGCTTATATGGCAGTACCCCTGGACTTATACTGCAGTACCACAGGATTTATACGGGAGTACCACTGGACTTGACTTATACGGCAGTACCACTGGATTGGAATTATACGACAGTACCACTGTATTGGAGTTATATGGCAGTACCACTGGATTGGACTTATATGGCAGTACCACTGGACTTATACGGCAGTACCCCTGGACTTATACGGCAGTACCCCTGGACTTATATGGCAGTACCACTGGACTAGACCTATATGGCAGTACCACTGGACTTATACGGCAGTACCACTGGACTGGACTTATACGGCAGTATCACTGGACTGGACTTATACAGCAGTACCACTGGACTTATACGGCTGCACCACTGGACTGGACTTATACGGCAGTACCACTGGACTTATACGGCAGTACCCCTGGCTTATATGGCAGTACCACTGGACTTATACGGCAGTACCACTGGACTTATACGGCAGTACCCCTGGACTGGACTTATATGGCAGTACCCCTGGACTTATACGTCAGTATCCTTGGACTTATACAGCAGTACCACTGGACTGGACTTATACAGCAGTACCACTGGACTTATACGGCAGTACCCCTGGACTTATACGGCAGTACCACTGGACTTATACGGCAGTACCACTGGACTGGACTTATATGGCAGTGCCCCATGACTTATATGGCAGTACCCCATGACTTATACGGCAGTACCACTGGACTTATACGGCAGTACCACTGGACTTATACGGCAGTACCACTGGACTTATACGGCAGTACCACTGGACTTATACGTCAGTATCCTTGGACTTATACAGCAGTACCACTGGACTGGACTTATACAGCAGTACCACTGGACTTATACGGCAGTACCCCTGGACTTATACGGCAGTACCACTGGACTTATACGGCAGTACCACTGGACTGGACTTATATGGCAGTACCCCATGACTTATACGGCAGTACCACTGGACTTATACGGAAGTACCACTGGACTTATACGGCAGTACCACTGGACTTATACGGCAGTACCACTGGACTTATACGGCAGTACCAGTGGACTTATACGGCAGTACCACTGGACTTATACGGCAGTACCACTGGACTTATACGGCAGTACCACTGGACTTATACGGCAGTACCACTGGACTGGACTTATACGGCAGTACCACTGGATGTATACGGCAGTACCCCTGGACTTATACGGCAGCACCGCTGGACTTATGGCAGCACAGGGACACCACTGGACTGATGCAGGACAACACAGCGCCACTGCATTGGACTGCACTTATAGAGCAGCACTGGACATATGGCAGCAGAGGACACCACCACTGTGACTGGACTGATGCAGCACAAGACACCACCACTGGACTGATGCAGCACAGCACTACTGCACTGGACTGGACTTATACAGCAGCACTGGACATATGGCAGCAGAGGACACCACCACTGTGACTGGACTGATGCAGCACAAGACACCACCACTGGACTGATGCAGCACCACCCAGCACCACTGGACTGGACTTATACAGCAGCACTGGACATATGGGTAGCAGAGGACACCACCACTGTGACTGGAATGATGCAGTACAAGACACCACCACTGGACTGAGCAGCACAAGACAGCACTAGAATGACACATAAGAGCAGGTCGCCACCCCATGCGTCACACCACTTTCCCGCACAGACACTGAGGAGACACGTCCTCTCGCTACACTCTCCAGGACTGGAGTGAAAATGGTGGCGACGCGTGGCTCCTTATATGGAATCCAAAACCCACGAGAATCCAAAAACGGGATGATGATGTTTTGCCTCATTCTGGTTTCCGAGTCTGGCGGGAAGTCCTGAGCCAGGCTCGGATCTGGGCTCAGGACGTGGTGTTCGGTAGGGTTCGGTATTCATCTCCCTAATATATATACATATATATATATATATATATATATATACACAAGCAAGCCAGCGGGACGGCACTCACGGAGACTGGATACGGTTAACAAACGGACAGCAGAAGCTTCTGCTGTCCGTTTGTTAACCGTATCCAGTCTCCGTGAGTGCCGTCCCGCTGGCTTGCTTGCATATACAGTGTGTCTAGGTCGGGCACCGGAGCATGCTGTTATTTACAGTTAAGTGGAGTGCCGAACACTTCTGGTTTCTATATATATATATATATATATATATATATATTTAAAATGCAAATGGGGAGGAGGCACAGCCAAGGGTGCGGTGCTTACATAAGGGAGAGGCCCCCCTGTCTTAAGTGCCACAGGCCCCCTGGAGGCTTAACCCGGCCCTGACACAGACACCACTAACTGACAGACACTACTTACCTACCCACACACATACATACAACACATATAAACTTACTAATAAAGACACCATTTAAATGGGATGAGAGGAGACCCTGAAGCCTGGTGGGCCCCCAGTGACATGCACGCATGTGCAGAAATCCCAGGGCAGTCCCCCCTAGTCAGTCATTTTCAAGGCACAACCATGCCATGTAAATGACTGCCACTTTTAAAAAAAAGTCAGAGTTTGGCTGTAATGAAAATCAACGTTTTTGGGGATGTCCTCCCCTTCATCAGGATCATACAAAGGGGTAAATGTATTAATCTTCGTTATGGGGGAGAAGCGGTATCATTGCATGTTATGTGCACTGATACCGCTTCTTCCCCATGTATTACAGTGACCACATTGGCGCTGCTATCTGTAAGATAGCAGGCCGATATGCATTGGCAATGTATGAACAGTCAGCATTGCTGACCATTCCGACACCTGCAGCTGTTGATTTTGACAGCTGCAGGTGGCGATGCCCATTCACCGCAGCAGGGACAGAGCGGCCGAGACAGGGAGGCACAATGCGTCAGTACTGAGCTGATGCGCTGTGAGCTCAGGGGGACATCGTCGCTATAATACATTTACCCCAAAGTGACAGTATGACATAAGACATACTGTATATATGGGATCCGGTCAGGATCCTGGCAGTCAAAATACCACAGAGGGGGAGAAGGTTAGGTTTAGGCTGCGGGGGGAGGGTAAGGATTAGGCTGCGGGGCTGGGGGGTTAGGTTAGGCACCCCCTGGGAGGGTTAGGATTAGGCTGTGGAGAGGAGGGTTAGGTTTAGGCACCACCGGGCAGGGTGAGGGTTAGGCTGCAGGGGTGGGGGAGGGTTAGGTTTAGGCTGGTAGAAAGGAGGGTTAGGGGGTCATTAGGGAAGGAACGTATACTTACCTTCCCCTGTTGGGATTCTAAGCAGCAGGATGCTGCGGTCGGTATTCAGACCACCGGCATCCCAATCCCTACCCATATATATATATATATATATATATATATATATATATATATTTATATTTATATATATATATATATATATATATATACACACACACTCAGAACTGTCCCACTATAACACCCTGCAATAAAGGAGCTCTCCTGCAATAAAGGAGCTCTTTACAATGAGTTGATTCAATGGGCCATGTTACATTGGTGACAGTGGGGACAGCAGATACGTGATGGCTAGGAGGACACGCATCTCTGCCAGGGGACTGCTCATGCTGCAGGAGGGGACCATTACTCAAAAATCCATTGGGGCAACCATCTCTGCAGTAATGAGGGCGGACGTGCTGTGCAACTCACCGAGTGTACCCTGTTCCTGGCGAGAGAGAGAAGCGTTTGCTTTGACCCTGCAGCCAATTCCCATGTGTTTCTTCCAGCTTCAGGCAACTGTGTGCAGGTAGCACGAGGTGGGACAGAGCCCATCTGAGTGGAGGCGGTTTCATCTCGGTGGGGGCGGAACGGAGGTGGATTAGCCGGTGTCAGCGATAGGAGAGGTGACTCTGGAGTCCCCGGTACTGGACGGCCCGGGGGGTGTGGTGACGCGGTTCCCCACTCCTACAAGGGCGGATCTCCCGTGCGCATGCCTATGAATTGGGCACTGTCTGGCGGCAGGGGCAGTGCTGGCGGTGGCATTCAATGAGTCAGTGTGACTCAGTGTAATGCCGGCGGCTATGGGCTTCTTCATTGTTGTGGGCTTTGGGCCTATTTTCAATGGGGGGCCTGGAGCTGCAGCTCCATCCGCCCCATTGTTAATCCGGCCCTGGGCATAGGGGGTCATTCCGAGTTGTTCGCTCGCAAGCGGATTTTAGCAGATTTGCTCATGCTAAGCCGCCGCCTACTGGGAGTGAATCTTAGCATCTTAAAATTGCGAACGATGTATTCGCAATATTGCGATTACACACCTCGTAGCAGTTTCTGAGTAGCTTCAGACTTACTCGGCATCTGCGATCAGTTCAGTGCTTGTCGTTCCTGATTTGACGTCACAAACACACCCAGCGTTCGCCCAGACACTCCCCCGTTTCTCCGGCCACTCCTGCGTTTTTTCCGGAAACGGTAGCGTTTTTTCCCACACGCCCATAAAACGGCCTGTTTCCGCCCAGTAACACCCATTTCCTGTCAATCACATTACGATCGCCAGAACGATGAAAAAGCCGTGAGTAAAAATCCTAACTACATAGCAAATTTACTTGGCGCAGTCGCAGTGCGGACATTGCGCATGCGCATTAAGCGGAAAATCGCTGCGATGTGAAGATTTTTACCGAGCGAACAACTCGGAATGACCGCCATAGTCACTGTAAATGAGATATGTAAAGCATCAGTGATATAGGATTGGACATCTTTCCAAAATGACTGTACAATATCGCAGGACCACAGACAATGAAGGATATCTGCCTTGGGATGTAAACACTTAAAGCAATTGGAATTATCCATATTTAAGTCTGGGCAGGGTGAGAACAGAGGCATAGTCTTTGTCTAAAAACTGATGTATTAATAGAATACCATGGAGGTGCCAATTCCTAAAAGTAACATCCGCATCACCATCTTGGAAGTCGATTATGAACTAGAGGTAAAAATAGCGAGCGGGTATACGTCAAACGCAGTCTCCTACGGGAGATGCGCCAGGCCACACAGGGGGCATACGGGTTGTCTTACACTGCCATTCGGAAAGAAGCTACCGGCATGTGTGACAGGGTGGAAAGGGGGCACCCGGCGCTGATGACAAAGGAGGCAGGGGGCTCCCAGCGCTAATGACAGGGGTGGGAGGGTGCTCCCAGTGCTGATGACGGGGGAAGTGGCTCCCGCTGCTGATGACAGGGGGGCTCCCAGCACTAATGACAGGGGGGGAGGGGGCCCCTAACGCTGATGACAGGGGAAAGAGGGGGCTCCATAGAAGCTTGTCAGCTACAACTCATCCCTATTATGGAGAACAACACACAGGTATCGGCATTATTGGGTTTCCCACTAACCAGACAGGTCAGGCTCTCAGTAAGTACAGATGTGTCTGCATACATCTAGCCTCAATAGGTCATGCAGCGGGAGATGCATTGTGTAAGTGAGCTGACAGGTCCCGTGCAGCTCCGATAGTGTTTGTAGCTGAAATGAGTCGTATTCGCACCATTATGTAAATAATACACACAAGCAGACTCTGCTGAGTAAAATAATATGCAGCTTGCCTGTATTCTGTCTGCGGCCGAGGCATACGAAATGCTGCATTACAGTGTTTTCTAGTATTTCATATGCAGGCGCACACAGAATATAGGCATGCCGCATATCCTTTTTATCAGCAAAAGCTGCTTATGCATCCTATTTGCATATTTTTGCAGATAAAATGCCTTTTTATGGCCGCACGATAAGACATTTGATGCTACCAGCAAGTCACAGCACGGCATGGTGTGAATAGAAAGGCTGTTTAATGTGCAGGCTAGATGTAAGTGGACACATCTGTACTGTCCTTTTTAGTTTACAGCATACTTGCCAACTTTTAGGCTGCTCTCTCTGGGAGAGAGCAGCCAGGTCGGCTTAGCAGGGGGGCGGGCAGTCACATAAGGTGCAGAGGGGGGTGGGCCAGAGGTAGGACGGGGGCGTGGTGGAAGCAGAATGGGGGCGTGGCTGCGGGATCGCGTCATGTAAGTCATGCCCCCCGCTGTGTAATGCCGCTATTACCGGCATTATACAGCAGGGGACGTGGCTATGATTACGCGATTTAACAAGAATCGCGTCATCGCCTGCCCGGACCGCCCACTTTACTCGCTAAGTGGGCGGCCGGGCAGAGGGGACCCCTGAAATCGGGAGACCTGCCTGCTCTTCCGGGGGCCGGGAGGGTCACCCGATTTTCGGGAGCCTCCAGGCCATTCCGGGAGAGTAGGCAAGTATGGTTTACAGTTATGTTTATTGCCCCATAAACTAAGGTTCTCCAGCTCTTTCTTTTTTTTTTTAAATGAGTCTCCTATAGAATAATTTCCATTCTTTCTGTATTGCTCTCTGTCCTGGCTGCAGGCGCTTTAATTTCCAATTTGTTACATGGTTCCCAGGTTGCTGTGTGGTGAGTAATATATAGGTACTAGTTTGGACATACCAGTCTCAAGTCTAAATCTCTCTGCACATCTACCCCACCTGCAGTGCAACGTGGGTTTATTAAGGTACAAAGTTACTGGCTTTGTTCTTGCTTCCAAATGAGAATCCAAAATGTTTGTCAGCAGAACTGACATGCTCTCTATGATGTTTAGGCGCATACTGTATATACAACAGACCACAAGTGGTGTTTATGTACAGTATAAATATATTCATTAGACTAAATACCATGGGGTTTATTTACTAAAGTCCCGATTTTGTCCGATTTTGCTTTTTTTTTTGTAAGTGGCAACACAGGAATTTACTAAGCACAAATCTCGGCAGTGTTGGGGCTATTAGTAATGGTTTTCATGGCAGAGATCAGAAATACGAATGAATAGACCATCGGTCAAACACGGCTGTTTGTTCATACAACACTGGAATTTACTATTCATTCATATTTGTGTGTTTGTCTCTGAATGCTCAATTTCGGGTGTATTTTTTTTCGAATCGTTAAAAAAAGCAGCAAAAAAATAGACCTGCTTTTTCCTGGCGAGTTTTGATAATCATGCATGGATCAGTGAGATCTGTGCATGGTTATTTGTGGGAAAGTGTCTGTTTAGGTGACAAATGTAAAAAAAAAATTGCGTGGGGTCCCCCCTCCTAAGCATAACCAGCCTCGGGCTCTTTGAGCCTTTCCTGGTTGTAAAAATACAGGGGGAAAAATGCATAGGGTTCCCCCATATTTAAACAACCAGCACCGGGCTCTGCGCCTGGTCCTGGTGCCAAAAATACGGGGGACCAAAGACGTAGGGGTCCCCAGTATTTTTAACACCAGCACCGGGCTCCACTAGTCAGAGAGATAATGCCACAGCCGGGGGACACTTTTATACTGGTCCCTGCGGCCCTGGCATTACATCCCCAACTAGTCACCCCTGGCCGGGGTACCCTGGAGGAGTGGGGACCCCTTAAATCAAGGGGTTGCCCCCTCCAGCCACCCAAGGACCAGGGGTGAAGCCCGAGGCTGTCCCCCCCATCCGTGAGCGGTGGATGGGAGGCTGATAGCCTTTTGTGTAAAAAAATAATATTGTTTTTTGTAGCAGAACTACAAGTCCCAGCAACCCTCTCCCGCAAGCTGGTACTTGGAGAACCACAAATACCAGCATGCGGGGAAAAAACGGGTCCGCTGTAGTTCTACTATAAAAAAATACCCCCAAAAAAACACTACACAGACACTGTGAAAGTACAACTTTAATGTACATACATGCACACTTACATACATACATACTTGCCTATGTTGACACGGAGCCCCTCGGTCCTCTTCTCCAGTAGAATCCATGGGGTACCCGTAAATAAAATATATACTTACAAACAATCCGGTGTAGATCGGTCCTCTTCTTTCTCCTTGTAATCCACGTACTTGTTAAAATAATAAACTAAATACCCGAACCACACACTGAAAGGGGTCCCATGTTTACACATGGAACCCCTTTCCCCGACTGGCGGGACCCCCCGTGACTCCTATCAAAGAGGGTTCCGCCAGCCAATCAGGGAGCGCCACGTCATGCCACTCTCCTGATTGACAGGGCAGGAGCGCACAGTGTTAAAAATACGGGGGACCCCTACGTTTTTTGTCCCCCGTATTTTTGGCACCAGGACCAGGCGCAGAGCGGGGCCGCGCATCGTTAATTGTTGGTGCCTACACACTGCACGATATGAATGAGTTCTCGTTCATTAATTAACGAGAACGTTCATATTGTGCATTTTATCTGCCAGTGTGTAGGGCCCTTTTCTCTCTGTACATTTTTTTTTGTAGAAAAAAAAAAATGCTAAATTTATTGTCTGAACATTCTGGCCATGATTCTGAAGCGGGAACAACGCAAAAAGTAGCTTTGTATCTGGAGCAAGCCAGTTTGCAATTCAAGGAGTGCAAATACACTTATTGTTTTGCATGAGAGGGTATATCCTGATTGATTTTGCACGTAGTCCATGAATGCTGGACACCTTTGTTCTACACTGCAATTTAGATCTGAGTTAGGACATACCCCTCCCATATCTAAAACTCTCTGCACATTATACATCTGCCCTACATGCGGCACAACATGGTGTTATCCAGATGCAGTTACTTGACCTTTTTTTGCTTTGCTTTCAACTCATTACCTTTAAGTTTTCCCATAATGCAATGTTATATAACTTTATTTATAATATAGTACGGATGTCCATTAAAAAAAAAAACTTACCTGGACTAGAAGCTGTTGCTCAGTCTGTTTATCTGGGTAGAACTATAGTAGTGATTGGAAAATGCTTATTAGCAGTCTCACAATATAATGAGACTGAGAACTCTGCGGCCTTTTCTCTTCTGTCACAGGCATGTCTCTGACAAGTCGTTCCCCAATGATTAATAGCCACTCCTCTCTCCAATGTCGGGTGAGGAAATAAATGGTAAAGAGAAATCGTTGTGAGAAAACTATGGGACTCTTCTTGCCATCATTATATAGAAATAGTAAAATAGACAAATAAAGCTGGTGGCCATTGTCTCTAAAGACTCACAGGAGTAAGGCAGGTGGTTCATTTGTATCTAATACCCCTTTTCCACTGCCTAAAAAAACCTGTGTCTCAGTGGAAACGGCTCCAAGGAAAAAATCCCGGGTCTGCTGACCCAGGATTTCTTTCCAGGTATCAAGCAAGGTTTTTAGCAGGTAAAACCTGGTAACACTGCAGTTGAAACAGCTCTTACCCAAAAGGTGCTTAATACCCCTTTTCCACCAAAATCCCCGGTCTGTTTCCATGATTTTTTTACCCAGCATTTTGCCGGGTCGTCCTCGGCTTAGACCCCGTTTCAACTGCACCCTCTGCCTTGGTTTTTCATGGGTCGCCTCCATTTCCACTGAACCCATGAAAGCCCAGCAAAACCCTGTGGATGCTATTAAAAATGGCCTTTATTCAGGCTCACAAAGATTAGGTCACAGAAAGGGAACAAAAGAGAGGGAAGGGGACAACGAATGTATGCTCTCCTTCCAGGCCCTCTCTCAACAGCCTCTCCCAGCGTGGACACATCTCCTCTGGTGATTACATCAACAGCCAGTGCCCTGGTAGGACCAATCAGTGGCTTTTGCAATTACCTGGGTCAAAAAACCTGGTTCAGTGAAAATGGGCTTACCCTGGTTCAGTGGAAACGGAGGCAACCCGGGAAAACCCAGAGCAGACAGTTCAGTGGAAACAGGGTCTAAGCCGGGTACGACCCGGCAAAATGCTGGGTAAAAAATCCCGGAACAGACACGGAATATTAGTGGAAAAGGGGTATTAAGCACCTTTTGAGTACATATTTAGCCAGGGGCTTAGACAGAACATTGTGGCCTCATAGTAACATTTTGAAGCTCTGTCCAATTCTTCTAGAGAGATACCTCTCCACAGAAGTTGTTAACTTTATGTCCTATAATAGTGCCCTAGTTTATTTTATAAACCATAGTTGTGCCCTAGTTCACATTATGTCACATTTTATATGCAACACAGTACCCCAATTCATGTTATGACACACAGTGTCTACAGTTCATATTATGCCACATTACAGTTTATATTATCATGGGGCAGATGTATTAAGCCTTGGAGAGTGACAAAGTCGAGAGATAAACTACCAACCAATCAGCTCCTGACATTTTTTAAATGCAGCCTGTAACATGGCAGTTAGGAGCTGGTTGGTTGGTACTTTATGACTCTCCACTTTATAACTTTTCAAGGCTTAGTACATTTGGCCCAGTATGTAACAGTATAGTGCCCTTTTTTTCATTTTATAGCACAATGCAATGAGCAGGCTCAGGGGCATAACTAGATATATTGCAAAAGTGCCTCTGTGTGTCACCTAATGGGGTAAAATGTAAATAACACATGTATCTTTGACAGGGAAGATGGGCCCCTCTCAGCTCTGTACCCCATAGCAGCTGTACTACAGTACCTGCACCTGTGGTAGCTACGCCCTTGTATTAAGTACTATTATGGCCCTCATTCCGAGTTGTTCGCTCGGTATTTTTCATCGCATCGCAGTGAAAATCCGCTTAGTACGCATGCGCAATGTTCGCACTGCGACTGCGCCAAGTAACTTTACTATGAAGAAAGTATTTTTACTCACGGCTTTTTCTTCGCTCCGGCGATCGTAATGTGATTGACAGGAAATGGGTGTTACTGGGCGGAAACAGGCCGTTTCAGGGGCGTGTGGCTGAAAACGCTACCGTTTCCGGAAAAAACGCAGGAGTGGCCGGGGAAACGGTGGGAGTGCCTGGGCGAACGCTGGGTGTGTTTGTGACGTCAACCAGGAACGACAAGCACTGAACTGATCGCACAGGCAGAGTAAGTCTGGAGCTACTCTGAAACTGCTAAGTAGTTAGTAATCGCAATATTGCGAATACATCGGTCGCAATTTTAAGAAGCTAAGATTCACTCCCAGTAGGCGGCGGCTTAGCGTGTGTAACTCTGCTAAATTCGCCTTGCGACCGATCAACTCGGAATGAGGGCCTATGTCACCTTGCATTGCTGCTATTTATCAGTGTCTCTGTTTACAGAGCTTGTAGCTTGGTCAGACGCTGCTGGAAAGTCCGTAATATTCCGTTGTGAAATGAGAAGCTGATTACAGAGATCTGGTTACATCAGTTGGAGGGCGGTGGGCCGAGGACATTTAGATGACACATGGATGGCGTGTCTTGCATGACAGTGTACATAGGATAGAACCAGCACTAAACTGGGGGGGGGGAGATGAAGAGGAGGTTATTGACAAATGCGGTATAACCAGCGCTATTTGAAATGTACAATGAGCCTCGGCATGTATAAAAGCATAAATGTAGAACAAAATCACTTTTCTCGATGGTATCTGCAAACATCTAACACTTTCGCCTTCACTATACTATTACATTGTGACAGAATATCATTCAGATGTATTAAAAAACGGTAAGTACACATTTGCTGCTTATCGTTTTTTTCACATATTGGCAGATATCACCTGCTGTTTGATTTCCAGCATCGGCATGGTGACCGCCAGGATCCCGAGCGCTGGTCACATGACCGCATCCCATGTGTACATACCTGCAGCAGCTGCTGGGGTCCAGGCTGCACATGGGAAAGCGGACGATGGTTGTGAGATCTCACACATGTGCAGAGGAGTAGGCTGTGAGTTAAGACAGCGCATCAGGCTGATGCACTGTGGCCCTGGCAGGGATCACTGGAGGGGGGAGTTTTGTTGGTACTGCTTCCTGCTTTACCTCGGCAAGAGGTGAACCAGGAAGAGTTAGTGTGGCACGATAAGTGATGCTATAGTACGTTTCGGGCCGTGCATCTGTCTTTAGCTGCGATCATGTATAGCCATGGCCAGTCTGTGTGGGCATAGCCTCACTCGAGGAGTCGATGTTCCCTGTTATTGCGATAATGCTGCGTACGCAGTTAATGAGGACTTTGCGATAGCTCTGGTGGGCGTCTGGATTCTTTTCTGGGCGGCAGCTTCACTTGAGAGGATTAGAAAGTCCATAGGCTGAAAAATGGCAGTTGCGTAGGCCTGTGTGTACAAACATGAATTGGGCCCTAAGATCTGACCATGGCCCTCATTCCGAGTTGATCGGTCGCAAGGCGAATTTAGCAGAGTTACACACGCTAAGCCGCCGCCTACTGGGAGTGAATCTTAGCTTCTTAAAATTGCGACCGATGTATTCGCAATATTGCGATTACTAACTACTTAGCAGTTTCAGAGTAGCTCCAGACTTACTCTGCCTGTGCGATCAGTTCAGTGCTTGTCGTTCCTGGTTGACGTCACAAACACACCCAGCGTTCGCCCAGGCACTCCCACCGTTTCTCCGGCCACTCCTGCGTTTTTTCCGGAAACGGTAGCGTTTTCAGCCACACGCCCCTGAAACGCCGTGTTTCCGCCCAGTAACACCCATTTCCTGTCAATCACATTACGATCGCCGGAGCGAAGAAAAAGCCGTGAGTAAAAATACTTTCTTCATAGTAAAGTTACTTGGCGCAGTCGCAGTGCGAACATTGCGCATGCGTACTAAGCGGATTTTCACTGCGATGCGATGAAAAATACCGAGCGAACAACTCGGACTGAGGGCCCATGTTAATAGCTAAATGAGACTGAGCAGCTACATGTATTTAAAAAGCATCTGGGCATGCAGACTAGCTCCCTAAGAGGTCTATTTATCATTGAATATTTGCATTTTAATTCCTGAAAACACCTATTTTTGGGGGTTAACCTCAAATATTTAGTATCACCTTAATGTATTACTGAGGGACCGCAGCAGATATCTCTGATACTTGCTGTGATCCCTCCTATCCCACAGGCAGCCGTAACCCCTATAGATTTATATGGGGGATGCTATGATTGGTCCCAGCAGTTACTGCTGCAGCTCGTTGTAGCCTAAGGACTACACTTCACATAGGCCCTCATTCCGAGTTGTTCGCTCGCAAGCTGCTTTTAGCAGCTTTGCACACGCTAAGCCGCCGCCTACTGGGAGTGAATCTTAGCATCTTAAAATTGCGAACGAAAGATTCGCAATATTGCGATAAGACATCTCTGTGCAGTTTCTGAGTAACTCGAGACTTACTCGGCATCTGAGATCAGTTCAGTGCTTGTCGTTCCTGGTTTGACGTCACAAACACACCCAGCGTTCGCCCAGACACTCCTCCGTTTCTCCGGCCACTCCCGCGTTTTTCCCAGAAACGGTAGCGTTTTTTCACACACTCCCATAAAACGGCCAGTTTCCGCCCAGAAACACCCACTTCCTGTCAATCACATTACGATCACCAGAACGATGAAAAAGCCGTGAGTAAAATTCCTAACTGCATAGCAAATTTACTTGGCGCAGTCGCAGTGCGAACATTGCGCATGCGCACTAAGCGGAAAAACGCTGCGATGCGAAGAAATTTACAGAGCGAACAACTCGGAATGACCCCCATAGTTAGAGGGTTCAAAGTTGGACACAGGAGCAACCACATCTATTGGCGGTCAGTTGCCTGTGACTTTATGCAAACACTACAAAGCTCTTCCCTGGTGTACATCTGTACATCTTAATGTGCAAGGATTGGGCCTTATTCATGTTTATAAGTAAAGCAAAAAAGCAAGCAACTGGGCAAAACCATGCTGTACTGCTGGTGGGGCAGATATAACATATGCAGAGAGATTAAAGGGCCCTACACACTGGCCGATTTTTTTAAAGATATGAACGATCTCGTTCATAAATGAACGAGAACTCGTTCATATCTTTCAGTGTGGAGACTCCAGCGATGAACGATGCGCGGCCCCGCGCTCGTTCATCGCTGGTCTCCCGTCGGCTGTGCATGCAGGCCAATATGGACGATCTCGTCCATATTTGCCTGCACTTCAATGCAGCCGCGTGACGGGGGGAGTGAAGAAACTTCACTCCCCCCGTCACTGCCCCCCCGCCGCCGGGTCGCTCGTCGTCCGTATCCGCCGTCGGGCAGCTCGGCAGCGGGTCGGCCAGTGAGTAGGGCCCTTTAGATTTGGGTGGGGTGTGTCCAAACTGAAATCTAAATTGCATTGTAAAAATAAAACTGTCTAACATTTGTGAGCTACATGTATAGCCTGCACAGAAAAACTATAAATGTATTTGCTCCCCTTGCATGGCAACATGGTTGGGTCCAGACACAAAGACACTTGATATTATTGCTTTACTTTTAAATGAGAATCAGGCCCACTCTCAGCACCCGTAGGTGCTGAAATACCAATTAATGGGAGTCATTCCGAGTTGATCGCTCGTTAGCTGTTTTTAGCAGCTGTGCAAACGCTAAGCCGCCTCCCACTAGGAGTGTATCTTAGCTTAGCAGAAGTGCGAACGTAAGGATCGCACAGCAGCTACAAAAATAAATTGTGCAGTTTCAGAGTAGCTCCAGACCTACTCTGCGCTTGTGATCACTTCAAACTGTTCAGTTCCTGTTTTGACGTCACGAACGCGCCCTGTATTCGCCCAGCCATGCCTGCGTTTTTACTGGCACGCCTGCGTTTTTTCGAACACTCCCTGAAAATGGTCAGTTGCCACCCAGAAACGCCCACTTCATGTCAATCACCCTGCGGCCAGCAGTGCGACTGAAATGCTTCACTAGACCTTGTGTAAAAATACATTGGCCGTTGTGAAAGTACGTCGCGCGTGCACACTGCGCCGCATACGCAGAAGTGCCAGAATTTTCCTTAATCGCAGCGCAGCTAACATTTTTAGCTAGCGATCAACTCGGAATGACCCCCAATGTGTCTATAGACGTACCATCAGTTACATCATCGCAACTTGCACTAGCTGTAGTTCCTAATCAGAGTATGTCTGCTTTCACCAACATGCCCACGACATTACCATAACACGCCTATAGAATGGACCATCCCTGTGTGTGTGCTATACCACCTGGCACCTCCCAGAAACCACCCAGGAACACCCATCACTTTTCCCAGACATTTTTCATACTGTGTGTCTCAATCACACAACAGTGCCTTTGTGTATACCATTGGTCTGCAAACTCGGTTCTCATTAGCCCCACACAGTGCATGTTTTGCAGGTAACCCAGCAGGTGCACAGGTGTATTAATTACTCATAGACACATTTTAAAAGGTCCACAGGTGGAGTTAATTATTTCACTTGTGATTCTGTGAGGAGACCTGCAAAACATGCACTGTGTTGGGTAATGAGGACCGAGTTTGCAGACCTATGGTGTATACACTTTTGGCACCCCGGGAAGTTGTGTGTGTGTGCCCAGTGGCGTAACTACTGCCCCCGCAGTCCTCGCGGTGGCTTGGGGGCGAGGGGCTGCTGGGGCGCCACTGACTTTGCACAGATTGACATGCGGATGAGCGTCCGCATGTCAATCTGCGGTCTCCTTCCCTCTGCTGCTGTAAGGAGGGACACGGGGCGCACATCGCGCGCCTCTCCTGTGTCCCTCCCTGGCTCTCCCCCGGCCTGTCTAATAAAGGAAGTGCCGTTCGTGAGCTCACGAACCGGCACTTCCTTTATTAGACCGGCAGGAGAGCCAGGAGGGACACAGGAGAGGCGCGCTATGCGCTCCGTGTCCCTCCAACACAAAGGAGCGGGGGGTGGGGGGGAACAGGCACTGTGGGGGAATATCTGGCACTGGGGGCATATACCTGGCACTGTGGGGGAATATCTGGCACTGGGGGCATATACCTGGCACTGTGGGGGAAGATCTGGCACTTGGGGCATATACCTGGCACTGTGGGGGAATATCTGGCACTGGGGGCATATACCTGGCACTGTGGGGGAATATCTGGCACTGGGGGCATATACCTGGCACTGTGGGGGAAGATCTGGCACTGGGGGCATATACCTGGCACTGTGGGGGAATATCTGGCACTGGGGGCATATACCTGGCATTGTGGGGGAATATCTGGCACTGGGGGCATATACCTGGCACTGTGGGGAAAGATCTGGCACTGGGGGCATATACCTGGCACTGTGGGGGAATATCTGGCAATGGGGGCATATACCTGGCACTGTGGGGGAATATCTGGCACTGGGGGCATATGTGGCACTGGGAGCATGGCCCTAGCAACAAGCACTACCCCCTAGCAACGAGCATGACACCCAGTGCATGAAACCCCTGGCAACAAGCATGACACCCAGTGCATGAAACCCCTGGCAACGAGCATGACACCCAGTGCATGAAACCCCTGGCAACGAGCATGACACCCTGAGCATGAAAACCCCTGGCACCGTGCATGGAACCAAGAGCATGAAACCGCTGGCAACGAGCATGACACCCAGTGCATGAAACCCCTGGCAACGAGCATGACACCCTGAGCATGAAAACCCCTGGCACCGTGCATGGAACCAAGAGCATGAAACCCCTGGCAACGAGCAGGTAATTTAAAAGTAATTAGAAGCCTTACTGTAGAACTTAATGTGTAATGGGCATTACGGTGTGTGGCATAATGTATCACGGACATTGCGGTGTGTGTCATAATGTGTCAGGCATTACGGTGTGTTGTATACTATATCACGGGCATTGTGGTATGTGGTATAATGTCTCAGGATCATTGTGGTGTGTGTCATACTATGTCACAGACATTGTATGTGCTATAATGTATCAGGGGCATTGCAGTGTGTAGCATAATGTATAACGGGCATTGCGATTCCTGTCATAATGTGTCACAGGCATTACGGTGTGTGGCATAATGTGTCGGGGGCATTACAGTGTGTGCATATTGTGTCATGTGCATTAGTGTGTGTGGCATAATGGCTAAGGCCATTGCAGTATGTGGAATAATGTATACTGGGCATTACTATAAGGAGGAAAAATGACAAATAATGTAAGGGGCATGAATCAGGATTATTTTTCAGGATTATTTTTCCTTCCTGTGGTGGCTAACGTCTGGGCGTGCAGGTTGCAAAACTGGGGTATAAGGTAGTCTTTTCCTGCAATGCCACGCCCCTTTACGTGAAGTCACGCCCATTTCAACGAAGCCACACCCCCTTTTTGACATATTTGTCCCTTTACTAGTGCCAATTATGGGGGGTATGGGGGGGGCGCCGAAGGATTTTTTGGCTTGGGGGAAAAAGTGACTTACAGTGTCATGCTGATACAGCAGGGGTTAAGGTTGGACCAGAGTCCAGTCACATGTTTTAGCTGGCGAGCGCTGATTGGACATGGGAGTCTGGGAGCAGAGGAGCATTGTGGTGAGAAGAAGGTGGAGTAGAGAGGAAGCCGTCTTAGTGCTGCACACGCTGAGAGGAGCAGAGCAGGAGCTGACAAGACGGAGCAAACCGGGTTGTCACGCTGGGTGGTGAAGAGCAGCGCTGCAGAGCTGAAGCAGTGGGGTGCTACCAGAGTGCAGAGAACCAGAGAGCAGGCGTGAGACATTGCAGTTGGGGACCAGACATTTTGTAAACACTGAGAACTGCTGAGACAGGCCCTAAAGCAACAGCTTACAAACTAACCCTTATTTGAAAACAGTTATCAGGGCAGAGACACACTTTTTACAAACAGTTCGAGAGACATTTTAGCTGCTTTAAAGAGTAAAAAGACTGAGTTGTTTATCCAAGGAATATTGAGTTACTTGAGAAGGAAAGATTGACTTAACCTATCCAAGGAACTCTTACTACAGAGTAAGCTGCTTTTGTTACATACACTAGGATACCTTCTCTATCTGCATACTTTTTTTGCATAACTGATTCACAGTGACATTTCTATTAAAAACCCAGGACTAATCTGCTTTATAAGTGCCGTACCACTCCACTGCAAAACTGTGGTACTACAGGATCAAAAGAGAGCTCCAACATAATTTGCTTGTGAAGATTGAAACATCATTATTAGGGAAAGTTAGGAATATATATACTGTCATTGAGAATTGAAGAGGGGGCATGGCCTTGCTAAAATGGGCATGGTCTCGCTAAAATGGGCGTGGTCTTGCTTGAAAACACCACCTTGCACCCCAGTTTTTGACCCTGCGCCAGCAGACATCGGCCACCACAGGGAAAACATAAATTCCATCATATTAAGCCCCACACAATAATGCCCCCCGCACCATATTATGCCACACACCACAATGCCCGTGATACATTATGCCCTACAGTAAAGATTCTAATTACTTTTAAATTATCTGCTCATTGCCAAGGGTTTCATGCGCTGGGTGACATGCTCGTTGCCATGCTTGTTGCCAGGGGTTTCATGCTCTGGGATCCATACTCGTTGCCAGGGGTTTCATGCTCTGGGACGAGTGTCATGATACTTGCCAGGAGTAATGCTCATTGTCAGGGCTCAGGGGTGTGTAATGCTAGATACCAGGGGTGTGTAATGCCAGTTGCCAGGGGTGTGTAATGCCAGGAGTGTGTGCTAGTTGCCAGTGGTGTGTAGTGCTGGGGGTGCGTAATGCTAGTTGCCAGGGGTGTATAAGGCCAGGAGTGTGTAGTGCTCCTTGTCAGGGGTGTGTACAGCACCCACCAGCAGCTCCCGCCCGCCTGCCAGCCCGCATCTCCCTCCTGCCCCGCCCACCTGCTGCTCCCACCTGCCAGTTGGTCTGGGTGCTCCCCCTCCTCCCCGTCATTAGTACTCTGTTCGGGGACGGAGTTTCGCGAAATGATGAAAATGGCATGCAAAAGTGCCACGCAAGAAATTGCACTGCTCCTTATCACACTCATTATTGTTGTGTTTTTGGAATATGCATGTGTATGTGATTGGATTGATTATCCTATTGAATTACTAACTGTTCCAGCGTATTGTAAGATATGGTCAACTGTGATTTGCTAATCTTCTTTAATTCCATTTTATTCTTGTGATTGTCTAATTTTTGTCAAATAACTAATCATCCTCTTTAATCCAGAGTTTATTGCTGCTCAATAAAAAAAACATCCTGTTGGAATTGCTGTCTATACGTTCCTGTTGCATATCAATCTATCCTACCCCTCTGAGCAAGGTACTACAGATAAGGTACAGGGGAGAACACTTTAGGGAAATGGTCTGTCATATAGCCACTGAACATCTGTGATACCTCTTCCCAGGGCCGGATTAACAATGGGGCGGATGGAGCTGGAGCTCCAGGCCCCCCATTGAAAATAGGCCCACAGGCTTCCTCTAGTGCAGCCAGTATTGACAGGAGAAAAAAAAATCCTGTCATCACCAGCAGCTCACTCACCTCCACCCCGATCGGCTGGCCAAAGTCCGACTTCTGACTATCCCAAGGCCTGTCCAGAACGGGCTGCTTCCCCTGCCATATATGCCTGAGGCTCCGCCCCCAGTCACGTCCGAGGCTCCGCCCCCAGACCGCCCGAAGCTCCGCCCCCACACTCGATGTGGTTTGTGGCACTGGCAGCACACAGTAAGCCCCTTCAGTTTACCCTGTATGGTGTGAGGCTGCACATAATAAATTCAACAGTTACAGCACAGCATAAGAGCAAGGTAGTTGTCATAACATCAGTACATATATTAGAGAACAGGGGGCATAAGTTAAATAATGATATTGTAAAATGGGGGACAGGAAGCTCAAGTTATACAAATATATAAAAGGGGGGTTAGTGGGCATAAGTTAAATATAAAGAGGAAAAGGGCCACAATTTTAATATAAACGGGGTCACTCAGGAGGCGCAACTTAAATATAAAAGGGGGGATGTGGGTACAAACTAAATATATATCACAGGACAAGTGACAATATAATTAAATATGTATGGGGGCATGTGGCATAAATTAATAAAATCATACATTAATATATTATTTAAGATTAGATAGCGGCACAAGTTAAATATATAAGGGAAGGATGGGCACAAGTTAAATATAAATGTGGGGTGCAGGTGGCAGAACAATGGCCCTCATTCCGAGTTGTTCGCTCGCAAGCTGCTTTTAGCAGCTTTACACACGCTAAGCCGCCGCCTACTGGGAGTGAATCTTAGCATAGTAAAATTGCGAACGAAAGATTCTCAAAATTGCGATTACACACCTCTTAGCAGTTTCTGAGTAACTTCAACCTTACTCGGCATCTGCGATCAGTTCAGTGCTTGTCGTTCCTGGTTTGACGTCATAAACACACCCAGTGTTCGCCCAGACACTCCTCCGTTTCTCCAGCCACTCCCGCGTTTTTCCCAGAAACGGTAGCGTTTTTTCCCACACGCCCATAAAACGGCCTGTTTCCGCCCAGAAACACCCACTTCCTGTCAATCACACTCCGATCGCCTGAACGAAGAAAAAGCCGTGAGTAAAATACCTAACTGTATAGCAAATTTACTTGGCGCAGTCACAGTGCGAACATTGCGCATGCGCACTAAGCGGAAAATCGCTGCGATGCGAAAAAAATTACAGAGCGAACAACTCGGAATGACCCCCAATATTATCTAACGCTGGGACAGTGGCATAAGTTAACTATATAAGGGAGAACTGGAAGCACAAGATAACTATATAAGGGTGGGCAGGGGACACAAATTGATTATTTAAGAGGAGACCAGGGGTACAACTTAAATATATATATGTGAGGGGAGAGCACGTGACTTAAATAAAGTACACATTAAAATTAAGCATAAAAGGGAACAGGTTGGAGACGTTATGGACCCGATTCAGTATCGTTAGCAACTCTGAGCATGCACACCGCTGCGGGCATGCGTGAAGTCTAAGATTGTGATTGCACGCAGTCTAAGTCCCTGTGTGGGCGGCGTTTTGGATTCGGTGATGCAGGGGTGCAGTCCGGGCAACGGAGGTGTGTCCGGACCGTTTGTGGGGCAGGCTGCGTAACATTCATTGCAGCCACTGCGATCCAAAACATGTCGGCCCGACAACTGACAAGGGGCTTCCCTTAAAATGCAATTAGCGAAGGACCCGGCATGCGGGGCGGCCCCTCGCATGCTAGAGAAAGGAGTTTTAGTTTTGCGATTTTTCGCAAGATTGCAACACAAGCTGAATCCGTGCCTGTATAAGGAGTGAAGGCAGGAGGCATATAAGAATTAAATACTGCACACAAATGAAATTGGTTCATGTTATTTAACCCCAGGTATTGTCAGAATTTTGGTATGGGTCTAACTTAATGTAGGATGTGCTTGGTATTGTCATACAATGGAACTTGTGTCGATAATCTGAAAGTGTATTATAGAGGGGCGGAGTTTTCTCATATTAAAGGTCATTTATGTATAATAAAGTTACAGATTACTCCATTTATTCACAGCACTGAGGTTGTGGGTTTGATTTCCACAATGGCTTTGTGTGGAGTTTGTATATTCTCCCCATACTTGTGTGGGTTTCATCCAGGTGCTCTGGTTTCCTCCCACAGGTTAATTGGTTCTTGACATAAATTAACTCTAGTGTGTAAGTGTGTGCGTGTACATGTGGTAGGGAACATAGGGGGGAACATAGGGGGTAATTCTGAGTTGATCGCAGCAGGATTTTTGATAGCAATTGGGCAAAACCATGTGCACTGCAGGGGAGGCAGATATAACATGTGCAGAGAGAGTTAGGGGCCCTACTCACTGGCCGACCCGCCGCCGAGCTGCCCGACGGCGGATACGGCCGACGAGCGACCCGGCGGCGGGGGGGCAGTGACGGGGGGAGTGAAGTTTCTTCACTCCCCCCGTCACGCGGCTGCATTGAAGTGCAGGCAAATATGGACGAGATCGTCCATATTGGCCTGCATGCACAGCCGACGGGAGACCAGCGATGAATGAGCGCGGGGCCGCGCATCGTTCATCGCTGGAGTCTCCACACTGAAAGATATGAACGAGTTCTCGTTCATTTATGAACGAGATCGTTCATAATCTTTCAAAAAATCGGCCAGTGTGTAGGGCCTATTAGATTTGGGTGGGTTATTTTGTTTCTGTGCAGGGTAAATACTGGCTGCTTTATTTTTACACTGCAATTTAGATTGCAGATTGAACTCACCACACCCAAATCTAACTCTCTGCAAATGTTATATCTGCCTCACCTGCAGTGCACATGGTTTTGCCCAACTGCTAAAAAATTTCCTGCTGCGATCAACTTGGAATTACCCCCATAGTGCTTTGCAAATGCAATACTTAGCAATGCAAATGCAGGTGGAGGTGCATACCACCTCCTTCCTGCATTTGCGATCTCTAAACTGTGATGCAATTGCAGTTCTGGATGAACATAGCAACCAACGGTCACGATGTTCATCTGTGACTGCAGGCTAGTAAGCCTGAGTTTACTCAGACTAGCAGTCACTGTGCGGCTTGCGTGGCCAAGAAAACTGCGTCTGGGACACAGCCCTTAGCCTCGCCACTCCCGTTTCCATAAACGTCGGCCTCCCCTGCCCCTCCCTCTGAATGCATCTGCCTGTCAATCATTCAGAGACGTTAGCATCCCTACGATGCGATCACAGGACCTATTCTGCACATGCGCAGTTTACCGTCCGGATCGCCCATGCTTCCATGGATGTCAGAGCAGAGCTGGCATGCAAAACCCAGCGAGTTGCAGAACACACTAGGCTTGGGGGTCTCCTCTCCCATATCTAAGTGGTTTCTTTGTCAGTAAGTTTATCTGTATTTTTTGTGTCAGTAAGTGGTATCTGAGTCAGTATGTGTGTGTCAGTAAGCGGTATCGATCATTAAGTGCTCTCTGTCTCAGTAAATGGTATATGTGTCAGTAAGTGGTATCTGTCGTGTGTGTCAGTAAGGGGTATGTGTGTCAGTAAGTGGTATCTGTCAGTAAGGAGTATCTGCATCAATAAGTGTGTGCATCAGTGTGTCAGTAAGTTTGACTATCAGTATGTTTGTCAGTAGGTGGAATCTGTATCAGTAAAGGGTGTATGTGTCAGTAAATTTGGTTGTCAGTAAATGTGTTTGTCAGTAAATGTCCATACACACGGAGCGATATAGCTAAGCGATTTTGACTATATAGTCAAATTTGCTCAGAAAGTTAGTGCATAACGCTCAGTCACAATCTCTCATAGTCAAAATCTCTCTGTGTGTATGCACCTTTAGTGTGTATATGTATATGCCAGTAAGTGTGTCTGTATCAGTGTAGCATGTCAGTAAGTGGAATCTGTTTTATTAAGGGGTGTCTGTGTAAGTAAGTGCCATCTGTCAGTAAGTTGTGTTTGTGTCAGTAAGTTGTATCTGTGTCAGTAAGGGGTGTCTGTCATTAAGTATGTGCCAGTAAGTGATGTCTGTGTCCGTAATGGGCATCTGTCAGTAAGTGGTGTCTGAATCAATAAATGTGTGTATCAGTAGGTGTTTGTCAGTAACGTGTGTCAGTATGTGTCAGTGGTGTGTGTCAATAAGTGGTGTGTGTGTGTGCGTGTCTATAGAAGTGTGTTTGTGTCAGTAGGGGGTTTATGTCAGTAAGTGTTGTCTGTGTCGGTAAGTGTGTCCCAGGAGCCCTTAGTTCCCTGTCTGCTCTGTATTGCCCCTATCTTTTGTAATATTTCCACATCTGCTCTGTTTTGCCCCATCATTGCCCTTCATCCTTCTTTGCATGTTGATACAGCTCTCTGTATTATATGGAGGTCACTGCGATGCTCCATGCTTGATATTGTGGTCACGGATGTTCTGTATTATATGGTGGTCACAAACGTTTTATTGTTATAGTTAACTATTAAGTGGTTAAAGGTAAACACTAGCTATGATCTTCATGGAGATGGCCACACCCCCTATTTAGACCACACCACACTGGTCACATCACTAGTCACACCACCGCAGTGACTGTCACACCTCCATCAGAGGCACACAATAGGCCCTTCATAAATTTCAGCTCCAGGCCCATGTGAACCTTAATCTGGCACTGCCTCTTCCAACCACTTAGTTATTCCTGCCATCCCCGTGGTGTTACACACTCTCTGTAACACATGCTCCATATAAGTTCTCAGGGAGTTTTGCACACACGCAGCAATAAAAAAACACTTCACAATATGCACATTGGCACTGCAAATAAATCAAGCCCCATGTGTGGATGTCTACATCTGAACTCTGAAGAGCATAAGGGAGAAATGGGTGGTGGAAGTGGTGGCTGTGCCGTAACTAGGCATTTTAGCGTTGTGTGCCAGGAACGGCATTGGCGTCCCCCTCATGCAAGATAGGGGCAGTGCGCGCCTTTGGCGCGTGCAAAATATATAGGGGCGTGGCTTAGTGGGGAAGGGGCGTGGCCACAAAATAATACCAATTCATACTACGGTGCACAGTAGTCCCCATTATTCAAATTATGCTGCACAGTAGTGCCACTACACCAGGTAGAGCCCCTTTTACACATTACGGCAGACAGTGTCCCCCTTTTACACATTACGGCAGACAGCGTCCCCCTTTTTACACATTACGGCAGACAGAGTCCCCATTTTACACATTACGGCAGACAGCGTCTCCCTTTTTACACATTACAGCAGACAGCGTAGAGCGCAGAGTAGGGAGCAATGTTGGTGGGTGAGTGAGGGTAACAGAGAGAGTGGGTGTAGGGATCAGTGAGGGTGAGAGTAGGGAACAATGTTGGTGGGTGAGTGAGGGTAACAGTGAGAGTGGGTGTAGGGATCAGTGAGGGTGAGAGTAGGGAGCAATGATGGTGGGTGAGTGAGGGTTACAGAGAGAGTGGGTGTAGGGATCAGTGAGGGTGAGAGTAGGGAGCAATGTTGGTGGGTGAGTGAGGGCAACAGAGAGAGTGGGTGTAGGGATCAGTGAGGGTGAGAGTAGGGAGCAATGTTGGTGGGTGAGTGAGGGTAACAGAGAGAGTGGGTGTAGGGATCAGTGAGGGTGAGAGTAGGGAGCAATGTTGGTGGGTGAGTGAGGGTAACAGAGAGAGTGGGTGTGGAGGTGGTACCGTGGGGCTGCTGGAGTCGGAGAGCTAAATGAGTGAACCACGCGGTCAGGAGAAAGGCTGCTGTGTAGATGGGAGCCAGAGGAGAGGTGCAGATGAGACCGGCTCAGGAAGAAGTCATCCGTCAGGCAGCATCGCGGGTGGCACTGGGCCATGCACTTCCACTGGCGGGGAGTCGGGGACAGGCACCTCCGCGGGTTCCGTGGGTAAAGGCACTTCCGCCTGCGGTGAGAGAAACCTCCGCCAGCGGGGTCAGTCAGCATCGCGGGTGACCACAGGGCAATGCACCTCCGCTGGCGGGGACAGGCACCTGTGCTGGTAAGGGCAGGTAATCGTGGGTGGCGACCAGCATCATGAAGGGGACTCGGATGCGGCAGCGACGGGGGACGGCGGCGCCTACAGGGTAAATACTAGTACCCTGCTCGCCCGCTTCCTGTGTGTGCTAGCGGATGCACCCCCAGTGCACATGCGCTGTGTGCAACGCACCGCTAGCACACACCTAGTTACGGCACTGAGTGGTGGTAATGAGAGACAAACACGAAGAGGGGACAAGAAAGGATGAACACACATACAAAGAGAACAGATATGCACATGGAGGTAGCACAGACATACACACAGGATGGGCTGTTTGCAGACTATAACAGTGAGGGAAGCAGGGGGAAAAGCAGAGGTGATCAGTAAGTGGACCCGAGCACCTGGCAGAGTAGGAGAGGAGATCCGGGAGCTGCCAATGGAGGAGGAAGGAGTACGGATCAGGAGATGCAGCATATGTACTGGAAAAGCTGAGTGCTCGCATTCTGTCTCCATATGGCAAGACCGAGTTCTAACACTGATGTATTGAGGATGCAAATAAACAGCACTGACAAGTGACATGTCAATTTGTATACATTGGATAATCAGTCAAATTCATAAAAGAGGATGTTGGGGTAGGATTAAAGAGAATTAAAAAGTCAAGGCAGAAAATTGTACAATTGCCACAGCTAGTGCTCCGCAATCTCTAGGTACAACATGCGGAATAAGGACAGATGTTGAACAAAAGAAGTAGTGCATGGATGCAGAATAGACACAGAATCTGCCCACAGAAGAAGGAAAATGCTACAC
The DNA here is from genome assembly GCF_028390025.1 of Pseudophryne corroboree. Taxonomy (NCBI): domain Eukaryota; kingdom Metazoa; phylum Chordata; class Amphibia; order Anura; family Myobatrachidae; genus Pseudophryne; species Pseudophryne corroboree. The sequence goes on along the minus strand of NC_086447.1, from coordinate 200,494,820 downwards.
TAAACTGGCATTACCAATGAAAATCTGTAGGAATGTCTGGGATTAGTGACATTTAGGTGACATGCATAAGATAATATTACTATATTTTCAGTAATGTTTTCCACTCACCTACAATACAATGCTTTCCCTGTATATCCCCTTTACATCATATCAGTGTAAAACCTCCGGGGTTGGTAGGGTATGTCTAAGTGGTTGAGATGCGTATTACAGTTGTTGGGTGGCTATGTGACGGATCTTTTTTTCCTGAAAGTTCCTCGTACCTTGGCCTATATTTACTAACAATCCGAGTTTGACCGATTTGTGTTTTTTTTTCTAAGTCCCAACACGGGAATTCACTAAGCACAAATCTCGGCAGTGTTTGGGCTATTCGTAATGGTTTTAATGGCAAAGTTCAAAAATACGAATGAATAGACCATCGGTCAAACGCGGCTGTTATTTCATACAACACGGGTATTCACTATTCATTCGTATTTGGGTGTTAGTCTCTGAGTGATCAATTGCGGTCGTATTTTTTGCGATTCGTTAAAAAAAGCGGCAAAAAAATAGACCTGCTTTTTTCAGGCGTGTTTACATGTGTTGCAACTAACAAATCGCTCACACCTGAATTAGGATGCCTATAAAAGTATCTTAGGCCCATTTCAATCCACCTACTCTCAGAAATGGCAGAAGGACTGTGGGCCAGTGATATTTTGTGTGCTGTGGCATTCCTCAGACTCAGACATCAGCCTGTAAGTAACCAGGGCCAAGAAACTGAACATGGTCAGCAGGTTGTACAGGTTCCGCGGAGGCTGCGCAGGCCTCGTTTTTTAAGGGGGCGTTTAAACTTGAACGCATTGTCCGATGATACGGTCATACAGATGTTCCGTCTAAATCGTAACAACATTTTCCGTCTGTATGACCTTGTCAAACTGGGCCTAGACCCTGAGACAGCACGCTCTCGCTCTGTCTCAGGCCTGCACAAAGTCCTGGCTGTGTTGCACTTTATGGCTACTGGCAGCTTTCAGGCTGTGTCTGGGGATATCATAGGAATCTCACAGCCCTCGTTTTCAAGAATATTAACACAGGTGATGTATTCCTAACTACCTCCTCTGTTTTTGGTTGGTTTTAATTACTCGGTGGCCTGTTCTGTCCTAAAATCTCAGGTTTAATTTTCTTTCAAATATACACACAGGTGTTGGCTGTTTTGCAGCCCCACATCGATGCCTCAATCTGCTTCCCTACCCAGGAGTCTCAGTGGCATGCCGTCAGGGTAGATTTCTATGAGCTGGCTGGCATGCCCAATGTGCTGGGAGCCATAGATTGCACACACATTCAGCTGAGACCACCTAGGGGCAGGCAGCACATCTATACTAATCGTCATCTAGAGCACTCCACAAATGTGCAGGTGGTTTGTTATGCAAATCTCAAAATAATGAGTGTTGTTGCTGGTTACCCTGGGGGCTGCCATGACTCCTTCATCCTCAGTCAGTCATCCCTCTTTGATAAGTTTGAGGACGGACAAATGCTAGATAGATGGCTGCTGGGTATGTAATTTTATATGTGTAGGCCTGTGTCTACTTTGTCCAAATACAGGGGCAGATGTATTAACCTGGAGAAGGCATAAGGAAGTGATAAACCAGTGATATGTGCAAGGTGATTAAGGCACCAGCCAATCAGCTCTAATATGTAAATTATCATTTAGGAACAGATTGTCCGCTGCCTTTATTATTGTCCCTTGAAGGTGACTCAAATTGTGTTCTGCTGCTGCTTTCTTCATAACATGTGTTTGCAACAACATCTGCCACATGTTGAGGAGGAGGAGGAGGATGTAGAAAGCAGCCAGAAAGCAGAGGAATTAGAGACATCTGGTGATACTTGGAGTACAGATGTAGGGAGGCAGGTTAGGCAAGACCTCATAAATCGTTATTTTTAAGGTAAGTTTTGTTTGCTTCTTTCATTTGTTGTGTAAGCCTAAATATATGTTGTCCCATTTTTCATTTAAAAAACATTACTCAGAATGTGTCTGTCTCCTTGAGACATACAAACATACCCTCGCTTTATGCAAAACAAATGTAGCATGTGTCTTGTGTTTATTTTAAAACTCAAAACAACAGATTATGAGTGGCATGCATGAAGTCTGGATAAGTGTTATTAAACTTGCACAGATAATTTATTACAAGCACACATAATCCACATAGTAATTTATTTAGTATTTTACTTTATGATTGTGTGTAACGTCCTAATGCATAGGTTCTCAAACTCGGCCCTCAGGACCCCACACAGTGCATGTTTTGCAGGTAACCCAGTAGAAGCACAGGTGTATGAATTACTCACAGACACATTTTAAAAGGTTCACAGGTGGAGCTAATTATGTCACTTGTGATTCTGTGAGGAGACCTGCAAAACATGCACTGTGTGGGGTCCAGAGGACCGAGTTTGAGAACCTGTGTCCTAATTAAACACTCCTCCACATATAATATGTTAGCCTTGAGGAATACATGTGTCCCTATGTGTGATGCTCCATCGTATTTAAGGGACACAAACTTAGTATCATCCAAAATAATTTATTTCGTAATGTTTGCTGCAGTAAACTTGCTGATTTGTAAGTCAATACACAGTTTGCCACATATATCCATTATTATACACATTATTTGTGCTTATTAAAAAAAACTATTTCTTTGTTTCTGCATCATGTGTAAGAAACTGATTACTCATTTTTAACACACACAAACATGGCCCAACAATAATGACATTCATTTTGGCACTGAATTATCTAAATTCAATCACAACATATAAGGACCTTTTTAGCCAACTCAATTGTGTTATTCTTGTAATGTTGTATAGAGAAGAAAGGTAAAAGAGTTAACAATCACATTGTAATTTGTATTGGTCATGGATGAATCTGCATGGCTGCCAATTAGTCTGCCTGCAGGATATAAGAATGATTGGAATCTAGAAAGAGTAATGATTAGAAAAAATCAAGTGGTCTTGTTACTGCATGCTAAAGACATTCTGAATGGCTGCCAATTAGTCTGCCTGCAGGATATAAGAATGCTTGGAATCTAGAAAGAGTAATGATTAGAAAAAAATCAAGTGGTCTTGTTACTGCATGCTAAAGACATTCTGCATGGCTGCCAATTAGTCTGCCTGCAGGATATAAGAATGATTGGAATCTAGGAAGAGTAATGATTAGAAAAAAATCAAGTGGTCTTGTTAGTGCATGCTAAAGACATTCTGCATGGCTGCCAATTTGTCTGCCTGCAGGATATAAGAATGATTGGAATCTAGAAAGAGTAATGATTAGAAAAAAATCAAGTGGTCTTGTTACTGCATGCTAAAGACATTCTGCATGGCTGCCAATTAGTCTGCCTGCAGGATATAAGAATGATTGGAATCTAGAAAGAGTAATGATTAGAAAAAAATCAAGTGGTCTTGTTACTGCATGCTAACGTCAATGTGCAGATCAAATAACTTTGTCCTCCTCCTAAAAAATTCAAAGATGTGAAAGAATAAATGTGTTGGCCAAAATCCTGTTGTTGTTTGTAACACTTAGAATTAATTATGTTTAAAAAATTGACAAGGTGGTAAGTGTAATAGATATTGTGACAAACCTACACTTACTAAATGTGTTTATTTACTTCTCTATACAGAGATCGGTGTATCTATTTTTTATTTTTTGTGGTTGGCTGCTTGGACTGGTCTTTGCCTTTACCACTGTTGTGTTGGCGTGCTCTGGTGGAGCGCCTTGGTGGTGAGGACACTGGCGAGAGATTCGGAGTAGTCGTACCAGAACTGCTGCTTGGTTGCTAATGGTGCTGGGATCTGAGTGTTTCATTGAGGTTAGTGAGGGTGGCATTAAGTTCACGTGTTGCAGCATTTTGATCCTCTAAAATTCTGGTGATAGATTCATTGATCATTTGATTGTTTTCTAAGATGTTGATGTAGCTTTGCTGTTGTCTGTGCTGTTCTTTCATTATGCATTGTAAGTTGCCCATGACATGTGTAATGTCTGCACGCATGATTTCAATGGTATTGCCAATTCTGGTGGTTGGTTCATTTTGGTGACTGATATTTCTGCTGATTCTTCTGAGGTGAGCTGGTAGGTTTGCAAAAATTTGGGTCTGCCTACGCAGGCAATCTTGATTAGTGGCCTGCTGTGTAGCCCAACTGTCCCAAAACACTTGATCTAGGCCTTACACTTGATCTAGGCCTTGTGCTACTGGTGTTGTTGGGCTGTGTTGTGGTGGTGGAGTGCTTTGCTGTGGTGGTGTACTCACAGGTGCTGGGGGGCTGATTCCTTGGATTAATGGCTGCATTTGTAACATGATTGTCTCATCCATGTCACTGTGTTGCTGCTGTTGCGTCTGGATGCTGGTATCAGTACTAGAATCTGGAATTAGAACCATTTTGGCGTAAGTTTGACATATGTTTGAAAAATGTAAGTAAACCAATAAACATGGAACACATGTATTTAAATGGTGCATTCAGATATCCAGCATAGCAACATCATCACTCAGAACTACAAAACAGACATATTCCTGTTTGTGGCAAATGTGTCTGGTTACTTCATTATTAAAACAAGCACATGAGTTGTATGGTATATCAGACATACTCCACCATAAAAACACACTTAAAATCTTAATTTTTGGCCTTATAGTGTTTAAATCTTAAACTTAGTAATGTTTTGGCATGTTGGTGCCAATGTTACGACAAACACATAAGTTAAATTGCGGAAAAAAATATTACTATTTTGCAAGCTTACACGTGTTTATTTTGCAGCCTCTTCAACACAATCTGCTGCTGTATGGCTGAAGTGGACATACATATCTTTACTGGATGTGGACAAGGCCATTTTGGTCAGAATCCATTTGATGTTTTTTTTTCCGGTAAGTATAGCAGATTTTGTGGAATTTAGAGTTAATTAGTCTCATTAAATGGATTATTATGAGATGATTAATTTATTTCATCATTACAGTTTCTTACTCACAATCAAGATGAGGGGAGTGTGGTTGGCGTCTTGGAGGTGTGACCAAAATTTGGAGTGGTGGTACCGAATAAACTGTAGACAATCTTCGTGGCGGAGTAGACTGCTGTGGTTGTGATTGGACATCAGACCTTGCTTTCTTTGTTGGCACATGTACTTTTGTTTGGTGTGCTACAGGAGTCCTCCTTCTGCTGGTCAAAACTTCTTGGGATGGACCTGGGATTTAAAGTGTACTTTTGTTATGGCCATTCCTTTACAAACATAACCTATACTGCAATGGACACTTTAACTGCTTCCGCAGCGTCATCATCATCAGATGTAATGGGAGTGACTGTAGGCCGACCAGTACTGCTTTTTTTTCAACACTCTAAATAATGAAACAAATAAAATAACTAATTTCTTCATGCTATTGTTGATACACCCATTATGTTTACAAACATTAAATCTTTCTCAAATGGATGCTTATTTATGTGTGCATAATTTCTGTACAAAACCATAAATATTTTAAATAAATACACACATTGGCCAATAGCCATATGCACTATGGAAAGTGCAACACAGGAAATAATGTACAGGACACAGACATAGGACACAGGGGCAGATTTAATAATCCTGGTGAAATGATAAAGTGGTTGTTAATAAAGCACCAGCCAATCAGCTCCAAGGTGACATTTTGCAAACCCAGCATGTAACATGGAAGTTATGAGCTGATTGTTTGGTAATTTATCAACTTCAACTTTATCACTTCACCAGGCTTAAAAAATCTGCCCCACAATTACTAATACATACACTAACTACCCAAAACACACACATCTTCATTGAAAAATGTATTGTCATTAATGAAAGATGCAATATAGAAAATGCTCTGTGATGTGGCACTACAAACACACATTAGCACAATATGAGCCAAAGGGGGTCATTCCGAGTTGTTCGCTCGCTCGCTGTTTTTAGCAGCATTACACACGCTAAGCCGCCGCCCTCTGGGAGTGTATCTTAGCTTAGCAGAATTGCGAACGAAAGATTAGCAGAATTGCGAATAGAAATTTCTTAGCAGTTTCTGAGTAGCTCCAGACTTACTCAGCCATTGCGACCAGCTCAGTCCTTTTCGTTCCTGGTTTGACGTCACAAACACACCCAGCGTTTGCCCAACCACTCCCCCGTTTCTCCAGCCACTCCTGCGTTTTGCAACTCGAACGCCTGCGTTTTTCCGCACACTCCCATAAAACGGCCAGTTTCCGCCCAGAAACACCCACTTCCTGTCAATCACACTACGATCAGCACAGCGATGATAAAGCTTCATTATGCCGTTAGTAAAATACCTAACTTTTGTGTAAAATAACTAAGCGCATGCGCTCTGCGAACATTGCGCATGCGCAGTAAGTGACTAATTGCAGTATAGCGAAAATCGGCAACGAGCGAACAACTCGGAATGACCCCCAAAAACCAAAACACATTTAAAAAAAACATCATAATAGTACGGTAACTAAGTCTGCAGTGTTGTGTCAGGGTACAAATACAGACTCTAAATGTACCAAAAAATAGTGGTTTTGTCTTAAACAAGATTACATACAGTACTAATGAAATTACACATGTAACTGGCTTCAAAGCCACTTTACACTACTCCAGCCTCTAACATGTCAACCACTGATTTTCAAACATTGCACATGGATAACTGAAAACCAAAACATAGGCCAACTTGCAAAATGGCAAATGTGCCAAAGGAAAACATTATTGCTGTACAATTCAATGACACACCAAGTCCAAACTACACATGGAAAATGTACAGTAAAAAAAGCACATGAGATACTATAAAGTACTGTTATATTGGCTTTGGTAAAAAAACAAACCAAAAACAATGTATTTGCTGACGCACACATGAAGATGGGAGTAATATGCAACGTCACATGACACACATTACCAAAAAACATAAAGACAGAAGTAATGTAATGGAATGATAAGACAAATACACATGCTCACCATCCTTCCTGGGCAGATCGGAATCACGGACATGGGTTGCAGACACTACTTCAGGAGGTATTAAACTCCGCATGGGCTCCTCATAGTCCAGATATCTGGCAATATAGGGCTGTCCACCACTGGTTTTGCGAGCCGACTTCGCCTCCTTGGCCATTTTGGACTTGACACGTCGCTTTATGTCATAGTACCGTTTGCGGCACGTGTCCTCCATCCGCTTGACCACCCCCTCGCTATTTACAGCAGCAACAACTTTCGCCCACAACACCATCTTCTTCCGTTTTGGCACCTTGGCGGACTCAGGCCCAAATAGCTGCCGCTGATACTTCATCAGCTCCCGCACCAATGCCACATTTTCTGCATTACTAAACTTTACATTCCGCCCAGTCTTAGTAGTGGTGCGTGGCTGCGGAGCTGTCTGACTGTCACTATCACTGTTACTTGAGGCTGCTGCAGCAACCTCACCCACCTTCTCCACCTCACTAACCTCACTCTCATTCACCTCCTCCACCTGACCAACCTCCTCCCCCTCACTCACACCCACCTCACTCACCTCTGAGTCAGACATAATTGTCTGGTTAAACAATTAACACAGAAAAAATAAAAACAAACAACACACTCCTCCACTACCACTGCACAACACACACACACACACACACACACACACACACACACACACACACACACACACACACACACACACACACACACACACACACACACACACAGGCATGGGACTCTAAATCAAAAAAACTAGGACAAAAAATTAGACAAAACAAAAAAAAAAACAAGACTACAAGAATGACAAGACTACTTTCAAACACAATACTACACTCAGAAATCGCCCAAAAAACTCCTCACCAAACCAACTACTCACCAACCTCCTCAGTACAACCTCCCTCCTCACCACTAACTAAACCCACGAGGTGCGGACGGTTTGGGGCGTATTTATATGGTTGCGCACAGACACTCCTACATCTGAAACACAACCAATCACGAACGGGGATGAAAAACGAAACTAACAGTGAAAATGCGGCCGTGGTTGGAAAAAAAACCTGACGCATTTAACATAGAAAATAAACCTGTAAAAACAACAAAAACACATACGCAAACGACAATGACAGCCGTAAATGTGCCAAAAAAACCTGACTGGCATCGACATCGGGAAACACGAAAACCATAAACTCGACTGCTTAGTAACTTGGCGTATATAGGGTGTAATTCTGAGTTGATTGCAGCAGCAAGTTTGTTAGCAATTGGGCAAAACCATGGCCCTCATTCCGAGTTGATCGGTCGCATTGCGAATTTAGCAGAGTTACACACGCTAAGCCGCCGCCTACTGGGAGTGAATCTTAGCTTCTTAAAATTGCGACCGATGTATTCGCAATATTGCGATTACTAACTACTTAGCAGTTTCTGAGTAGCTCCAGACTTACTCTGCCTGTGCGATCATTTCAGTGCTTGTCGTTCCTGGTTGACGTCACAAACACACCCAGCGTTCGCCCAGGCACTCCCACCGTTTCCCCGGCCACTCCTGCGTTTTTTCCGGAAACGGTAGCGTTTTCAGCCACACGCCCCTGAAACGCCGTGTTTCCGCCCAGTAACACCCATTTCCTGTCAATCACATTACGATCGCCGGAGCGAAGAAAAAGCCGTGAGTAAAATTACTTTCTTCATAGTAAAGTTACTTGGCGCAGTCGCAGTGCGAACATTGCGCATGCGTACTAAGCGGATTTTCACTGCGATGCGATGAAAAATACCGAGCGAACAACTCGGAATGAGGGCCCATGTGCACTGCAGGGAAGGCAGATATAACATGTGCAGAGAGAGTTAGATTTGGGTGGGTTATTTAGTTTCTGTGCAGGGTAAATACTGGCTGCTTTATTTTTACACTGCAAATTAGATTGCAGATTGAACACACCCCACCCCAATCTAACTCTCTCTGCACATGTTACATCTGCCTTCCCTGCAGTGCACATGGTTTTGCCCAACTGCTAAAAACTTTCCTGCTGCGATCAACTTGGAATTACCCCCATAGTTTCAAAAAGTTGCATGAACATGCACCCGATACAAAACGAGTTTAAACACTACATAAACCGACTCAAACACGAATATTAGTAAATATAGGCCCTTGTCTCATAGTACTGTTCACAGAGAGTTAGGATAGATTAATAACAATCAGAAGTGAGTCAGCAATTCCAACAGGTGATCTTTTAATTGAGCTGCAATGAACTCTGGATTGAAGATCATTGATTGATTATTTGACTTTGAAGTTAAAGAATCACAAAAGAATTGCGTATCAAAAAGAACAAGAGAAGACACCACAAAGGATCATTCAGTATGCATAAGACAATTGGTTTGAATCACAGAAGAAGAATATCATTAAAATCACAAAGCAACATTAAATAATTGGAATCATAAATAATAGCATCAGACATTAGCATTCCATTCTATAATGTGATGAAAAGAACATAAACAATAATGTTCTAGCTTTCCCTAGCCATGGTGCAAATATCTTCAGCGGCAAATATCGTTGGAGCTCTGGTTAAAATATGCTGGATTGGGATAATGTTAATTGTATTCAGTTGTTTTATCTAAGGAGAGTGTAGCTAGCGAAGGAAGGGTAATGTCACTTGACAATGGCAACTCAATTAACAATGAGAGGCTTTGGATGGAACAAACTCAGTCTCACAGTTGCCAGACTTTACTTGTATTTGCATAATCACTCAGTACAGTGGCGGAACTAGCGAGCGGTGGGCCCAGGTGCGACAAAATGCTTTGGCACCCCCATCCCATCCAAGTCCACCCCCTCAACCCTGGAGAGGATCTGGTGAGGGGGACCTGCTCAGGGCCAGAGAAATGGATACCTAGCAACAGTGCCATAACTAGACATTTTAGCACTGTGTGCAAGAAACGGCATCGGAGCCCCACCCCTGCATGCAAAACAGGGGCAGTGCGTGCCTTAGGCGCGCGCAAAAATACATAGGGGCGTGGCTTCGTGGGGACGGGATGTGGCCACAAAATAATACCAATTCATAAAACAGTGCACAGTAGTCTCAATTATTCAAATTACACCGCACAGTAGCACCACTACACCAGGTAGAGACCCTTTTACACCTTACGGCAGACAGATTCCCCTTTTTACACATTACGGCAGACAGCGTCCCCTTTTTACACATTACGGCAGACAGCGTCTCCCTTTTTACACATAACGGCAGACAGCATGCCCTTTTTACACATAGCGGCAGACAGCGTGCACTTTTTACACATAACGGCAGACAGCGTCCCCTTTTTACACAAAACGGCAGACAGCGTGCCCTTTTAACACATAACGGCAGACAGCGTACACTTTTTACACATAACGGCAGACAGCGTGCCCTTGAAACACATTACGGCAGACAGCGCGCCCTTTTTACACATTACGGCAGACAGCGTGCCCTTGTTACACATTACATCAGACAGCGTCTCCCTTTTTACACATTACGGCAGGCAGATTCCCCCTTTTTACACATTGCGGCAGACAGCGTCCCCTTTTTACTCATCACGGCAGGCAGATTCCCCCTTTTTACACATTACATCAGGCAGATTCCCCCTTTTTTACACATTACGGCAGACAGTCCTCCTTTTTGCACATGAAGAAAGAAAGAAAGAAAGAGAAAGAAAAAGAAAGAAAGAAAGAGAAAGAAAGAATTATACTTACCCTCTCCGCTGGCTCAGGCTCCTCGGTGCAGCTACTGGCAGAGATCCCAGGCAGGAGAGAAGAAGGAGGAGGAAGGTGGAGGAGGGAGCCGCAGCAGCGCTGTGTTATTGGTGGAGGCGCTGCTGCTGCTGTCCCTCTGCTTCACTATAGGCTGTTCTCCGCCGCTTTGAATGCTGGGATGCGCTTCACAGCGGCGGAGGGCAGCCTATAGTGAAGCAGAGGGACAGCAGCAGCGCCTCCACCAGTAACAAAGCGCTGCTGTGGCTCCCTCCTCCACCTCTCTCCTCCTCCTTCCCCCCGTACCGCTGCGCTCCTCTCCTCTCTCTCCAGGCGGCTGTGTGCCGCGGGCAGCGGTTGCCCGCAGCACACAGCAGCATGTAATGAGTCAGTTTGACTCATTACATGCTTTGGGCCCCTGGACAGTGGCGGGCCCCAGTGCAACGCACTGGTTGCACTGGCGGTAGGTCCGCCTCTGACTCAGTACTTGTAGAAATAAATGTTCACCTTGCTCTGCATGGAACTCAGTCTATTAAATAAATGTTTACCTTGTACTTGTCTTTTCATGACAAATATTTGCTTTGTACTTGCATAAAACTTAGTTGAACCCCTTTGTTGAACCCCTTTAGTGGGTTTTAGCTTGTAAAATATGGTGCTGCTGACTGCGCCCTTTTACCACTGCACAGTCAATAACAAGGGTTGTGGAGTTTTGAGGGCACATTTGCCTGTGGTGAGGGCTATCAATTTCTCAAAGTACTCACTCAGACCCTTGGAGTGCAGGTATACACTTGTTGGACTTGCCTTAGTTGGCTCCTTGCTGACACAAGATGGACTCTCAACAGGCCTGGCGGTGTCTGGTCTCCAGCCGTGCCATCTCAACACCCGCTTCTCTGGCGCTTAGCTCTGTGGCCGCACCCCGCTGCTCACACTTCTGCAGCACTACTCTCACCGCCCAGTATCCTGTGGCTGGCATTGTCCTCAGCTCCGTGATACCTGCCTCTCCAGCACCTCCTGACAACACACTCTCTCTCCTCCTTCTTCTTCCCACAAGGCTCTCTTTCTTCCAGACTGCCTCTGTCCAGTCATCTCCTCTTTCGGACCACGTGGGCTCAGCTTAACTCCTGATGTGCCAGAGCCTACCCCCACTGCCACTGTGAATCGGTAAGCGATCTTAAAGGGGCATGCACACCAAATTTTTTGGGGTATCACACCAGCACTGTCCTCCATACAAACATCATACCATAACTATTGCCCCATCACACTGACCACACTGTACTGCATGTCACCATGGTGCCATATTTCCCCTACATGCTCCCTCACATGCCATCTTTGTGCAAGGTAACCCCTCACATGCCTCACTGTGCTATGTGCCCTCTCACATGCCATCACTGTGCTTGGTACCCTCTCACATCCCATCACTGTGCTCTGTACCCACTCACATGCTATCACTGTGCTCTGTATCCACTCACATGCCATAACTGTGCTAGGTGCCCCCTCACATGCTATCACTGTGCTAGGTGCACCTTCACATAACATCACTGTGTTAGGTGCGCCCTCAAATGTCATCACTGTGACAGAAGCCCCTGCATGCAATCACGGTGCAAGGTACACCCTCACATGACATCAGTGAGCTAGGTGCCCCCTCACATAAAATCATTGTGCTAGGTGCCCCCTCACATGCTATAACTGTCCTTGGTGCACCCTCACATGCCATCACTGTGCTAGGTGCCCCCTCATATGCCATCACTGTGCTCTGTACCCTCTCACATCCCATCACTGTGCTCTGTACCCACTCATATGCTATCACTGTGCTTGGTGCCCCCTCACATGCCATCACTGTGCTAGTTTCCACACTCACATGCCATCACTGTGCTAGGTGCCCCCTCACATAACATCACTGTGCTAGGTGCCCCCTCACATGCTATCACTGTGCTAGGTGCCCCCTCACATGCCATCACTGTGCTAGGTGCCCCCTCACATGCTATCACTGTGCTAGGTGCCCCCTCACATGCGATCACTGTGCTAGGTGCCCCCTCACATGCCATCACTTTACTAGGTGCCCCCTCACATGCCATCACTGTGCTAGGTGCCCCCTCACATGCTATCACTGTGTTAGGTGCGCCCTCAAATGTCATCACTGACAGAAGCCTCTGCATGCTATCACGGTGCTAGGTACACCCTCACAAGACATCAATGAGCTAAGTGCCCCCTCACATGCTATCACTGTGCCAGGTACACTCTCACATGACATCACTGTGCTAGGTGCGTCCTCAAATGCCATCACTGTAATAGCGGCCCCTGCATGTTATCACGGTATAAAATTCTCCTACATGTCAGCCAATGTGCTGGCCAGTGTCATTCTTAATCCAGTTTGCATACTCCTTCCCCCTTAGACATAGAGACTTACAATAGCTATAAAATGGCAATGCTGATCTAGAGGTGATATATATATACATGGCGACATTAAAAATACAAAACCATTTAGGTAGGCTGACCATACTAGCCCTTTAAACTGGGACACTCATGAATTACACAGGTTCTGTGGCTGGCTGACTTCAAACCTGCATGTCACCTGGTTTTAATCAGCCACAGAACCTGTGTAATTCATGAGCGTCCCAGTTTAAAGGGCTAGTATGGTCAGCCTACCTAAATGGGTTTGTATTTTTAATGTCGCCATGTATATATATCACCTCTAGATCAGCATTGCCATTTTATTGTTATTGTAAGTCTCTATGTTACATTAGGCAACAGACCACTTAACTTAACATGCTTATTTCCTTATAGAGATGGGACTCTTCATCAAACCAGATTGGCAGGATTATTGGCAATATTATGCCTTTAAAGACTAATTGCATTTGACACACAACGGAAAGCAAATAGTACAAGTTCTATTGTAATAAACCTGTCACAGCAAAATGATGGGTGTGTTAGGATCCAAACAAACTGACATATTTCTTCATAGGACAAGACCAGTACTGACTGATACTGTACTATCCACCCCATATTCATGTGATTATAAACTCTGGTATCAGTTTCAGCGTCAGGGCAATGAACCTTATCTTGCCAGGTGATTGAGTAAAGGGAGTCCACTTATTTTCTTAACAGCATCCCTGAATGCTATTGGTTGAGTAATTAACTTAAAATGAATGTAAAAGATATGTATAGGAAGCATTTAGGCTGTGAGAGAAGTGACAAGCAGAAGCCAGGTGAGAGCACATGTAACCTATACCGGAGAAGCTGGTGAGTGAATGAAAGCATTCTCCTGTTTGCAATGTATGATGCACTCGGGAATTAGATAGCATTTGGTTTCACTCTTATCTGGACAAGCGCAACAATGTTCCACTACCTGTGAGTACTCACACATTCTCCTTTTGTGTATGCAAACAGAGTAAAGTCTTTGTACAGTAAGTGCTCCTTTTGAGTGTGTTGCAATTGGGAAAGTTAAAATGTACCATTGACTTTGGAGGGTATCTGTGGAAACAGGATGCAGTTAATTTGCCGGCTGTTGGGATCCCGGTGGCCAGGATACCAACGCCGGAATCCCGACGTCCCAAAATGCCGACAGCTGGAATCCCGGCACACTGGGGACTGCAAGGAGACTCTATGCGCTCGCCCCGCTGCCAGAATTCTGGCGGGCTGGATGCCGCTGTTGGGATATGGGCACCTGGCATCCCATCTGCCGGGAATACGTATGTATTCCATGGAAACTGGTACAGAGATAACAATGTAATGCAATGCTGTCAAGTGTACTAGATAATTGACAGACTATAGGGCCCATCTATCAAGAGTTGCATGTGCAATGCGATCTAGGCACGTTATTATGATCAAGAATCGCATTGCAACATGCGATTCTTAATGCGTTATGTATGATGGAGCCCCCGCAGTAACAGGGGAGCTCAGTGTGCTGCCAGTGCTCCTGTGTATGCGCCATCTTGCTGACTGCACAAGACTGACAACCATGGCCAGGGAGGGTTCTGGGGCTAACTATGCACAGTGTAGCCCATAGGCTAGAACGTGCTATTGCCGTCTTTGCATTCTGGAAATAGGTCAATCTGGCAGCATCGTGTCCCTCATAGAAACCCATGAGGGCTGCGGCTGCTAGTAGGAACGGAGGGATTGCAGCAGGTATCGTAGATATCTGCGTTGGTCCCTCTGTAATACATTCATGGGATCTAAATATTTGGGGTTAGCACCCAAATATGGGCGTTTTCAGGGATTAAGAGGACATTTACTAAGCAGTGATAAGTGCAGAGAAGTGAGCCAGTGAAGAAGTTGCCCCATCAAGCAATCAGCAGCTCTGTATAATTTTATAGCAAATTATAGATGTTACTTCAGTGCTGATTGGTTGCCATGGGCAACTTCTCCACTGGTTCACTTCTCCGCTCTTATCACTGCTTAGTAAATGTCCTCCTAAGTCGCAAATATTCAACAATAAATGTGCCCTTATGACTTGTTGCCATAGGTTACAGTGCCTTTTGCTGTATTAAATGTCCCTAATTGTGTTTTGTCTAAAGCACACTGGTTGTTAATAGCAGCGTTTCCTGATTTAGAACATAGGGCCTAATTCAGAGACATACGCAAATGCAGTCACAGCTGCCAGCCTGTACTTAGCGCATGTGTGACATTATGCTAATGCTGTAGCCGCCTGGAAACGGACTGACACGCCGACAGGTGGTCATGCAAATATAAGCATCTGCAGATCCTTCAATAACTGACCACCTGAGCGACCTAACCCTATGTTCATGCAGAATGACCGCAGGAACTGAGACACTGGTGCCATGTTTTCTGTGTACCAGATTGCAGATGTAGGCAGAGACTGACACACCCTGAAAACGATCACGATACGCCCGCGTTTGGCCGCCACTTCCCATAACCGCCCCTGACTGACATTCACTTTGCGAATAAATCCTCACTGTGAGCACCATTGTAACGGTACCTTGGCGTGTGTACAGTGCGTCCAGTAGCGGATCTTGCCACGGGCAAGCAGGACTTTTGCCCGGGGCGCCGCCTTCCGGAGGGCGCAGGGCGCCCTCCAGAGGGCGCTGCACCAGGGCAAGATCCGCTGCTGCTGTGTGCACCCTTCGTGGACAGGACCTTTGCTGTGCGGTGCGCGATGACGTCATCGCGCACTGCACATCATTTCAGTCTGTACAGGGGGTGTAAATGACCACGCCCCCTGTACGAAGCTACGCCCCCTTATGCCGCCCGGGGCGCCAGAAGCCCCGGAACCGGCCCTGAGTGCGTCTGCAACACATGAGCAGTCGGCCAATAATTTTTCACCTGTGTAAATATATCGGCATTGCGTACATCTCTAAATCAGGACCATAGTTCTCTAAAACACTGTAGATCCACAGAATTTACCTATATTCCATAGATGGGAGCAATAGGTGCTGATTGCATATATTCCAATATGTTTTAGGTGCAGGGCCAGATTAAGGTTTGTGGGGGCCTCAGGGCAACAAGCTTGTGGGAGCCCATACCACTAAAAAATTGTCAATATGATATGCTGGGTATGTTCTCAACAGAATAATCTGGAAATAATCCCAGCACACACCTAATTCACATTACCCATGATACAGATAATCCTGTTCGCATACAGTATGCCACAATGTCCCACTCTGGTGATGTAGCTATGTGTGGGGGCCTCTAGTGTTTGGGGGCCCCTGGGTGACCTCCCCACTTGCCCAGTTGTTTATTTGGCACTGTTTAGGTGCATACCCAGTAAGAGAGGGGACAATGAAGACCATTGTGACGGCCAGATAATTGTTTAGCATACATCATTTTCTGTTGTTGTTTCTGCAGGATGTCTGAGCAGAAATCCTCTCCTGATGGGACTGATCTGAGAGCTCTTCTCAAATGGCATCGCACCGAAATTGCTGTAGCTGTCACCGACCTTTTCCCTCTGCTGCACAGCATGATAGACAGAGACCTTGTACCCGAAGACAGGTTCCAGGTAGGTGCACTGTTCTGCAAGGGTCACCTAGAAAATCATACAATATGTTGCATCTACAGTACAGTATTTCACACACTTTATTATCTGTATCTGATGCCATCTCTTGCGCACTGTGCCTTCCATTATCTGTATCTGATGCCATCTCTTGCGCACTGTGCCTTCCATTATCTGTATCTGATGCCATCTCTTGCGCACTGTGCCTTCCATTGTCTGTATCTGATGCCATCTCTTGCGCACTGTGCCTTCCATTATCTGTATCTGATGCCATCTCTTGCGCACTGTGCCTTCCATTATCTGTATCTGATGCCATCTCTTGCGCACTGTGCCTTCCATTATCTGTATCTGATGCCATCTCTTGCGCACTGTGCCTTCCATCATCTGTATCTGATGCCATCTCTTGCGCACTGTGCCTTCCATTATCTGTATCTGATGCCATCTCTTGCGCACTGTGCCTTCCATTATCTGTATCTGATGCCATCTCTTGCGCACTGTGCCTTCCATTATCTGTATCTGATGCCATCTCTTGCGCACTGTGCCTTCAATTATCTGTATCTGATGCCATCTCTTGCGCACTGTGCCTTCCATTATCTGTATCTGATGCCATCTCTTGCGCACTGTGCCTTCCATTATCTGTATCTGATGCCATCTCTTGCGCACTGTGCCTTCCATTATCTGATTTATTGCATTTTTTGAAAACATTTTGAGCTGATTGTGACATACCTCCCAACTGTCCCAATTTTCGCGGGACAGTCCAGTTTTTTTGGGACTGTCCCGCTGTCCCACCCGCGGGCCACAGTGTCCCGCGGTGGGGGGGCAGTTGGGAGTCTCCTGCACTCGCTGCTCTGCTTAGCCCTCGGTTTTCCGAGTCAGGCGGGAACAACCGAGCCTGCCTCGGACCCTTGTAAGCCACGTGGAAATCAGGGGGGGTCGGTTCTCGAAGAACCGAACCCGCTCATCTCCACTAGTAACAGGTGGGGCCTAGTGATGCACTTCTATTTTAATAGCAGCATTTAGGCCCCATCCTCTATTTAAATATGCGTGATTCACGGCACTTTGCTGCTAGTGGGTGGGGCCTAATGATGCGAGTGCTTCAGCTCCGCCCCCATCACAGCCCACCTGTTTGTCCCTCCTCGGTCTTCTTCCGGAGAGGACAATTTAAAAGTAGGTAAGTATGATACAATTTTAACTGGAATCAGCAGACATAAATTAACTTTACCAGCGGAAGCAGAGCCGGCCCTAACCAATATGATGCCTTAGCTAAGATTTTGACTAGTGCCCCCTAGCCCCGCTAGTTCTGCCTTTGACCCTGCACCCCTTTCCCAGCACCATCACCCCTCACCCATAGCAGTCCTGATTTTAGTGCTCCTACCTCTATATTTAAAATAGGAACAGTGCACACATTGGGCGCACAGCCCAAAAAGGAATGTGTTCTTGCTAGGAAGGGGTATGGAAACACAATAGTACCCAAAATTCAAATTATGCCACACAGTAGTGCAACTTTATTCACATTTTAGCATGCGATAGTGTCCCTTATTCACGTTACATCACACAGTAGTACCACTTTACTTTATATACGTTACTCCTCACACTAGTGCCCCTTATTCACGTTACATCACACTGAATTCACTACCACACAGTAGTTCCCTTTCTATATGTTATGCCACACAGTAGAGCACCTTATACACATAATGCCTTTACACACATATTACCACACAGTCCTTATAAACATAATGGGCGGGATGTACTAAGCAGAAAATGCAGTAAACCCCGTTTACCGCATTTTCCTGATGTACTATCCCCCGGCCGGCAGGTGAGCGCCACTGCAGGGTTCACCAGCTTTTGCTGGCGATACCCCATAGAAGCCTATGGGCTTCTCTCCACAGTGCAGTGTGAGGGATCCAATCGGATCCCTCCCAGTATGCCTTGCGGCCGCCCCCGTCGCCCTGCACATGCGCAGACTGACTCCCGGGGCCGAATCCCGGAAGTCAGGCTACCGCTGCACATCGCGGAGGACAGCTGTTATCGGAAGAGCTGTCCTCCGCAATGCTGATCACATATGTAAGTACATATGCGATCAGCATCATGGCGCAGGGCGGCGATAGGCGGCGATGTACATTAGTACATCCTGCCCAATGGGCCTTACACATTATAGCAACATTTATTGATGCCCTTATACACATAAGGGGCCTAATTCAGATCTGATCGCAGCAGCAAATTTGTTAGCAGTTGGGCAAAACCATGGCCCTCATTCCGAGTTGTTCGCTCGCAAGCTGCTTTTAGCAGCTTTACACACGCTAAGCCGCCGCCTACTGGGAGTGAATCTTAGCTTATCAAAATTGCGAACGAAAGATTCTCAAAATTGCGACCACACACCTCTTAGCAGTTTCTGAGTAGCTCCAGACTTACTCGGCATCTGCGATCAGTTCAGTGCTTGTCGTTCCTGGTTTGACGTCACAAACACACCCAGCGTTCGCCAAGACACTCCTCCGTTTCTTCAGCCACTCCCGCATTTTTCCCAGAAACGGTAGCGTTTTTTCGCACACACCCATAAAACGGCCTGTTTCCGCCCAGAAACACCCACTTCCTGTCAATCACATTACGATCACCAGAACGAAGAAAAAACCGTGAGTAAAATTCCTAACTGCATAGCAAATTTACTTGGCGCAGTCGCACTCGCGACTAATCGCTCCGTTGCGAAAAAAAAATAACGAGCGAACAACTCGGAATGACCCCCCATGTGCATTGCAGGAGGGGGCAGATATAACATGTGTAGAGAGAGTTAGATTTGGGTGGGGTGTGTTCAAACTGAAATCTAAATTGCAGTGTAAAAATAAAGCAGCCAGTATTTACCCTGCACAGAAACAAAATAACCCACCCAAATCTAACTCTCTCTGCACGTTATATCTGCCCCACCTACAGTGCAACATGGTTTTGCCCAACTGCTAACAAATTTGCTGCTGCGATCAACTCTGAATTACCCCTAATGTCCCTTACACATATGCCGCACATTATTAATGCCCTTATAGACATAATGACACACATAGTGCCCCTTATATGTGTGCCGCACATTATTAATGCATTTCTACACATGACACACATAACCGTAACCCTGTATTTGCATACAAAATGCTATGTTACAGTGATTTGCAGGACTACAATGTAACATAGCATTTCGTTTGCAGATACAGCCGCAGTCACTCACAGAATGTAGACATGCCGCATATCTTTTTAATCAGCATAAGCTGCTTGTGCCCCTCACTTTCCAAATGCCCTAAGCATTTGCCTAGTTTACCTATGCCTAGGGCTAACTCTATGCGGAAGCATGTACCACAGTGTTTAAATGAACAACAATATACATGGAAATAAACAGCGTATTTAGGGCCTTATTCAGATTGCATCGCTATTGTGATACGACCGCAATTTGCCTTATTAGTTGCCAATGCGCACATGCAGGTCTCGTCCTGCGCGTGCACGCGCGCCCAATGTGTTTGAATTGCATTGGCTGCGAACGCCACTGCCTGATTGAGAGGCAGAGGCGTTCATGGCCGGTGACGTTTGACGCTGTGATCGGGGGGCTGCCTGACGTCACACATAGTCGCTCCAAAGGAAAAATGCCGGCGGCACGCCTGCCGCATGGGGTAGTTTTTAGCAGAATCTGCAAACCAACCTGAATAGAGTCCTTAGGGCCTAATTCAGCATGGACTGCAATTTAGAGATTTTGTAATTTGGCCGATTATCGAAAGACCGCGCATGCACTGCATATGCAATGTGCATGCATCACAGCCACATTGTGATCACAGAGTGTTCACAATTTTAAAGCAATGCGATGGCACATTGATTTACAGGAAGTGAGCGTTTAGGGGAGGCAACATGGTGTTTTGTGGGAGTGGTGGCAAAAATGTAGGAGTGTTATTGCTATACATAAATAAATAATAATCTCTGCATCTGTGCATCCTCTCAGAAGAAGTAATTGTGTTATCTGGTTGTTGTCTAGTGATTAGCATTAATTAGTAGAAATGAGCAGTTACGATTCTGAGGAATCCGAGCTGCTCCGGACATTGGGATCCGAGTCCACCCAGAGCCGAGACTATGGTGTTCCTGCCAGACTCGGATTCCCATTCGAGGCCAAACGTAATCTTCCCAGCGTCAGATTCTCACAGGTTTTGGATTCTATATAAGGTGCCGCGGCCAGGACTCGGCGCCATTTCACTGAAACGCATGCTGGCGTTTGCTGCGTTATACTCTGCTGTAGTGGCTGTACTGTATAGTGGGCTGTGGCTGTGCTGAATAGTGACTGTGTTAGGGGGTACACTGCATGCTGATGCATGCTGCACTATACTCTGTTATACTGTACTGGCTGTTCTGTATCCAGACTCACAAGTGGCTGTGCAGTATGGTGAGTAACTGTGTATAGGTGGCATGCTGCTGTGTGCTGTGCTATACTGGCTATGCTGTGTCCAGACTCCAGAGTCTCACAAGTGGCTGTGCTGTATAGTGACTGTGTATAGGTGGCATGCTGCAGTGTGCTTATAAGCCCTGTGATCCACACGGTTGGAACCGAGCTGCTGATTTAAAAATAGAAAAATAATACATATATCACTTGTTTTTGTACTGGTTGGTTGGTGTGCTTATAAGCCCTGCGATTCACACAGTTGGAACCGAGTTGCAGGTTTGGTTGGTGCACTTATAAGGCCTGTGATCCTTGCAGTTGGAACAGGGCTGCAGGTTTAAAAGTAGAAATATATATATATATATATATATATATATATATATATATATATTTTGTACCGGTTGGTTGGTGCGCTTTACTCAAACGCATTTTTTTCACATGCATCTATAAGCCCTGTGATCCACACAGTGTGTGGCAGGCAATGTTTACTAGATGTGCTATAAACTGCCGTGTGTTTGAGCCACTGCTCTGTTACTTAGTAACCAGCTAGCTTGCTGCAGACTTTGGCCAATAGTCTTAAAAACAATGGCCCTCATTCCGAGTTGTTCGCTCGGTATTTTTCATCGCATCGCAGTGAAAATCCGCTTAGTACGCATGCGCAATGTTCGCACTGCGACTGCGCCAAGTAACTTTACTATGAAGAAAGTATTTTTACTCACGGCTTTTTCTTCGCTCCGGCGATCGTAATGTGATTGACACGAAATGGGTGTTACTGGGCGGAAACACGGCGTTTCAGGGGCG
Source organism: Pseudophryne corroboree (assembly GCF_028390025.1). Lineage (NCBI taxonomy): Eukaryota > Metazoa > Chordata > Amphibia > Anura > Myobatrachidae > Pseudophryne > Pseudophryne corroboree. The sequence goes on along the minus strand of NC_086447.1, from coordinate 200,473,042 downwards.
TGTGGCTGAAAACGCTACCGTTTCCGGAAAAAACGCAGGAGTGGCCGGAGAAACGGTGGGAGTGCCTGGGCGAACGCTGGGTGTGTTTGTGACGTCAACCAGGAACGACAAGCACTGAAATGATCGCACAGGCAGAGTAAGTCTGGAGCTACTCTGAAACTGCTAAGTAGTTAGTAATCGCATTATTGCGAATACATCGGTCGCAATTTTAAGAAGCTAAGATTCACTCCCAGTAGGCGGCGGCTTAGCGTGTGTAACTCTGCTAAATTCGACTTGCGACCGATCAACTCGGAATGAGGGCCAATATTGTGTGCTCTGAGGTGGTCAAAATTGACTGGAAATTACTGGAAATCAAAGTTATTAAAGTTAATAATACTCTAGGATCAAAAAAAGTCCCAAATTAGGTGATTTTAGTTTTTTTCGTCAATTTAAAAAAATAAAAATCCAAATCCAAAACCAGTCACAGCAGTTTGGCATCTGCAAATCCAAAAGTGGATGACAAATCAGAGCCAAATCCAAATCCAGCAAAAATGGTCCGGCGTACATCTCTATTAATTATACATACTTCTGTGTGATTAGCAGATGTTGTGGTGTCCCTATATAACAGGGACAGTGCCAGTATTTATAGATTTGTCCACAGAAATGTACAATTTATTTAGTACTGATAAACTGCTGAGTACAGCTCTGGTAATTCAATATAATAAAAGTAGTTCTCACTTTTCTTATGCTTAGGGCCAGGGGCATAGGCAGATCTTTATGATTCCCCCCCAGTAATATTTTGAAGGGGCGCCTATACCAATGCTTCTAGAGAGACACCTCTCTGCAGCAGTTTATTTTCTGAACCATAGTAGTGCCTTAGTTAATGTAATGCCCCATAGTAGTGTCCAGGGGTGTTTCAATAGAGGAGGGGGCTCGTGTGCACCACCGGGTGGGCCCCCTCCTTTGCCCTCCTTTGCCTGGTGCAGCAGTCTCCGGCATTTGTGTGGCCATGGAGTGGCCACGTGCACCACGCAGGGAGCTGCCAGTGTGGGGACCAATGGGTAAGGGCGCAGGGAGAGAGAGGACTGACTGTTACTGCAGCTGCCTCTCTCCTCAGTGCAGCACACAGTAGCAGTCCACAGTGTGCTGGGCTGGGGATATAGGGTGCTGCAGAAGCAGTCAATCCTCTCTCTCCCACCCCAAGTGCTGCTGCCTAGATCGGGGAAGGGGAGGGGGCCGGGCCCAGGCTTGAGTAAAGAGTAACCCCTCCTCCTTTCGGTTCCACTGGCTAAGTTATCTCCTCTTTCTGCATTTGGTAGTGGAATTTGGTGTTTGTTGTTTTCCGAGGTCTAATTATATGGAGAGAGTATTGACTGTATAGGAGAGGAAAGAGTTAAACATCTGGGGAGGGGTGGACCTAGCTGTGAGGAAAGTACAGCCTTCTTTAGGGGGAGGGTTTGCTATATATAGGGAAGGTGAGGCCATCTTAAGTCTCTTGGTGATTTGCTTTAGGTGAGTGCTGCAGTGCAAGCAAATTTTGTTTTCTTGGGAGACTCTTGCTGTGCGAATAGTGCATAAAGTGACCCTCACTTTGGTGATTCTCCTCTTCAGAGTAACCCCTTACTATTGTAATACTCCCTCTCCCCTCCTGGTATTGTTTGTCTGCTGACATGTCTGGTCGCCCCCAGCGCGTGCTAAGGGCCCCGGCTCGGTACCGTGGGTCGGACGGCCGAGCGGGCCCGGAGGCGGCAGTGGGCGGCATGAGGGACGGGGCTCCGTCCCCTAGAGCCTCCCCAAACGCGGCCGCAGGCAGCGCGGACGGGGCCCGGGCGGGCTCGCCGCCGGGTGCCGGGTTGGGCACTCCGGCCGGACGAGGGCGGCGTGGGGGACCGGGGGTCCCTTCGGGCCGCTCGAGGACCGGCGGGCGGCGGCCGTCCCCTCCGGGAGCCGCCGAGCCCGCGATCATGTCGGGCGCCCGCGGGCGCGCGCGGGCGCGCCGCGGCGGGCGCCCGGGAGTGGCAGACACTAGCTCTCCTTCCTCGCCACGGCCGAATGTTCGTGCCGGGCGGGGGGAGAGGACGGGTGAGGGAGCTGGCGGTCGCCGCGCGGGGCCTATGCAGGAACCTCGCGCGGCGGCCGAAGAGGAGGAACAGTGCGGGAGGCCGTTGGCGGGAGGACGTGGGACGCGCGCTCGAGGTGCGCGCACGCCCACGCTCGCTCCGGACGCCGCTGGCCGCACACGTGCGCGCGCAGCGGCGCCACCTTCACACAGGCCACCCGCTTCTTCTCCCCGGATGCCGGAATCCGGCAGGGGGAGTGAACGCATTAGGGGGGTGCAGCATATGCCTCGGGTAGGCAGCGCTGGGCGCATGGAGAGAGCAATAGGAGAAGGGGGCACAGCAGGAGCTACAAGGGGTGGCCGGGAGCAGCATGCGGGTGCGCACTCCGTGGGTCAGGTGACACGCGGGGGAGCACGCGCGGGGGGGCAGCAGGTCCCTGTGACTACCGCGGGACGCAGCGGGTCCCGCGGCAGGAGAGGAGACAGGGAATGGGTCAGCGGCCGCAGGGCCGCGGCACGGGCCGCTGCGCACGACAGCGGGTCCTCCCCAGGACCAGGGGATTCTTCTGCTTCCCTGGAGAGGGAAGGCGAAGGATCGGAATTTGAGAGCAGTTGGGCCGGCCGGGGGGCACTTGCCTTCGGGTTAGAGCATCAGGGGCAGGGTCCCCGGGGCGCATCGGGCGGTCGGTGGGCGCGGGCTCGCGCCCAACCTAGGACCGGTCGTCCTTCGGGCGGCGCTTCCGGGGGTCGCGCCGCACGGGATCCTCCTGGGGCCATAGCGTCGGCGCTGGCCACGGTGGTGGAGGCTCTGGGGCCGTTAGCTGCAGTGGCCTCCCCTAGGGCGATGGCGGATTTCGGCCAGTCTGCGGGACGCAGGGGGACTGGCAACCGAAGGGCTTCAGCGGCGCAGCGAGTAGCACGAGCCTGCCGAGAGCTAGGGGCCGCCGCGGCGGAGCTGGAGCTAGGGTCAGACCGGGAGCAGCAGGGGCGCACGGTCACTGCGCATTCCACACGGGGTGCCCGGCTTGCGCCGCAAGCGCGGGCCGGGCCCTCTTCTGTTTTGTCTTCCACAGAGGGCCGAGGTGTAAGGGATTTGGCAGATTTCGTGGTGGACGATGATTGGACTGAAGAAAACGAAGAATCCGGGTCGGAGAGGTCGATGGCATCCGGTGAGTTGATACAGTCTATATCAATTTCCACCGCGAGCTCGAGTTCGCGTAGCTCTTCGTCCTCCTCCTCCTCCTCTTCTTTGGCGTCGCAAGCGTCCGACGCTGATAGTACTGCTAGGGCAAGGAAGGAGGCCGAAAAATTGGCCAAAAGGGCAGCAAAACAGCAGAAGAGGCGCAAGCGAGTTAGTGAGGAGGAGCGTAGGGCAAAGAAGCGGCGCGATCTGCCGGGGGTAGTACGCTGCGAGTACACCGCAGTTATGCGGGGGCTGCGAGACAGCTGCCGCAAGAAGATACGTAGGGGTGACTTTGTGGACTTATTCGGCTTGACTAAGGCCATGAAGAAGGATTACAAAACGGCGGCCGCTACGAAGGGCATGGGGGCAGAAGCCTTCCGGTCTTTTGATAACTGGCTGGCCGGTTTCTGGGTGTTTGCGGCTTGCTATTTGGAGGACAGGCCGGAAGAGCACATGAATATCATCCGGTACCTTCATCTCGTGCACGACATGCAGCGCACATCCTCGGGCTCGGAATGGCGGCGATATGACCAAGAGTTTCGGGAGAAGCAGGACGGGCTACGGGTCATGGATTTTGGGTTCAAGGACGTGGAGGTCTGGCTCAAAGTGACCCGGGCATCCCAGCGGGAGGAGGAAACCCAGAAACAGGGAGCAGGTGGGCGTCGCGGGGGGTCATCAGCGCAGGGAACGGGTGCGGACGGGGGATTTGCCAAGTCGGGCGGATTGGCCGTTCGCATGGGCGGGCGGTCTGCCCCTCGAGGGAAATGCTTCGCTTTTAACAGCGGAACATGTTCATTTGGCAAACAGTGTCGTTTTCGTCACTCTTGCCAGCAGTGTGGTGGAACCCACCCAGCCTCCTCTTGTTTCAAAGGGGGACGACAGGGAAATCGGGGGAAACAACCGTACCCTAAGCAGGCCGCGAGCGGGACCGCTCAGCAGAGCACCAACGCCAGTTAAGTTGGAAACGATGGGTAAATGGTTGGGTCTGTATCCTAATAAAAGGGATGCAAAATTTTTGTTAGACGGTTTTAAGTTCGGTTTTCGCTTGCCTGTTGCAAGCGAAGTGTCCGTGCGCGCGCACAGGAACCTTCAGTCTGCCCGAGCCTTGCCGACGGTGTTACGGGAGAAAGTGGATAAGGAGGTCAGGTTGGGCAGGATGGAGGGGCCGTTTAAGTCACCACCGGTGGATGACTTGGTCATCTTCCCGGTCGGGGTGGTACCAAAGAAGACTCCAGGCGCTTTTCGGCTCATTCAGCATCTTTCTTACCCGCCAGGGGCATCGGTCAACGACGCAATACCACCGGCTTATTGCTCGGTGGTGTATCAGTCATTTGACGAGGCGCTGGAGATGGTCCGCGGCTACGGGAGCGGGGCCCTCATGGCTAAGATTGATGTTGAGTCAGCTTTTAGATTACTGCCATTGCATCCGGACTCATTCCGTTTTATGGGTTTCCGGATTGGGGCGGAGTATTTCATCGACAAATGTCTGCCGATGGGATGTTCCGTTTCATGCTCGTTTTTCGAGCGCTTTAGCACTTTTCTTCATTGGTGCGTGGAGTCAGCGTCAGGCGGTCACGGGGTTGCACATTACCTCGATGATTTCCTGTGTGCGGGTCCGGCTAATGACACAAGGTGCGGCGACTTGCTGTTTAGCACGCGGGCTCTTTTTTACCACTTCGGTGTCCCGGTAGCCAGGGACAAAACGGAGGGTCCGGACTCCTGCCTATCATTTTTGGGGATTGAAATCGACACCGTGGCGGGAGAGTGTCGCCTGCCCCAGGACAAAGTGTTAAAGCTCCGCGAAACTATTTGCCGTTTCAACGGCTCGCGTAAAGTCACGCTGCGGCAGGCGCAGTCCTTGCTGGGCATGCTGAACTTTGCTTGTCGGGTAATACCGATGGGCAGGGTTTTCTGCCGGAAGCTCGAAAGGGCAACGGCGGGGTGTGCCAGGCCGCATCATTTCGTTCGATTGTCCTCTGAATTAAAAAGGGATTTGGCCGTCTGGGCTTCGTTCCTGGAGGATTTCAACGGGGTGAGCATATGGCAAGCGCCAGCCGTTGACAGCGAGAGTTTGCAGCTTTTTACCGATGCTGCAGGTGCCTCCGGATTCGGTTGTTTTTTGGAGGGATCGTGGTGTGCGGCAGCTTGGCCGGGAAACTGGCATAGCGAGGGTCTTACAAGAGATCTGGTGCTGCTGGAGCTTTTTCCCATTATGGTAGCTTTGGAAGTTTGGGGCGATCGGTTGGCTAACCGCAGCATAGTGTTCAGGTGCGATAATCTGGGCGTGGTGCATGCGATTAATAACCAGAGGGCGAAATCGCTAGTGGTGCTGCGGGTGCTCGGACAATTGCTTTTGACATGCTTGCGTAGGAACCTATGGTTCCGGGCGCAACACGTGCCCGGTTTGGAAAACGGAATCGCAGACGCGTTGTCGCGTGGACAGTGGGAGAGATTTTGGGATTTGGCACCTGAGGCCGAAGAGCAAGGTTTTCACTGTCCTGGTTATGTTTGGCAGGTGATCGGGCCGGACTGGAGGGTCTAGCGTTGCGGTCAATCGCGCCGGCCACGCTCAAGGCTTACGGACAAGCTTGGAGTGAATGGGAGGAGTTTGTCCAGGGGCGTCAGCATCAAGGTAAGAGCAGGCATCGGCTGATGCTTTCTTTTATGTGGCAGCTTTACGTCTCCGGTAGGTCACGAGCAGTGGTATCGCGGTATTTGGCAGGCATCTCATTTTTCTGCAAGCTGCGAGGCGTCCCTGACGTAACGAAAAGCGAGGTTCTGCGGAAGGCAATGAAAGGGTGGGCGCGAGTTGCGCCGTCGCCACCGGATAGGAGGCGGCCCATCGATGCGGCTTTGTTGCCGGCCGTCATCGAGGCGGTAGGGCGAGTCGCGTCGTCCAGGTTTGAGACGCTTTTGTTCAGTTTGGTGTTCTCAATGGCTTACCACGGGGCCTTTCGAGTTTCTGAGTTGGTAGCGCCTTCCAAGAGAGCAGATTCACGCATGCTGGTCGGAGACGTGGTAGTGGGTGAGAGGTCCTTGCTGTGCAGGTTGCGACGCTCCAAGACGGATCAAGTGGGGAGAGGGCGCTGGGTTACAATGGTTCCAGCGCTAGAAGAGAGCGTTTGCCCAGTGGGTCTGGCAAGGCAATATGTGGTGGTGCGACCCGTTAAGGAGGGGTCTTGGCTGTTGCATTATGATGGGCTGCCAGTCACGAAATACCAGTTTCGTTGGATGCTGAGTCGTTGTTTGTCGGGCTTGGGCCTCCCACCCACTGCTTTCGGTACCCATTCCTTTCGCATAGGCGCAGCGACGTCGGCTGCTGCGGCGGGTTGCTCCAGAACTGAAATCCAGGCGGTGTGGCGATGGAAGTCGTCAAGTTACAGACGATATATTCGCCCCGTCACATGAGAGGTCGGTTGGCGCTTGGTGCTTTGTTTGAATTGCAATGTATTATGTTGTTCCAGTTCTGTGATTTTATGGTGTTGTGCGTTGGTTGGTGTTCCCCCCTTTTTTTATCCTACTCAGGGATTAGCTACTCGCCGTTGCTGGCATGAGTCGGCAGCGGGGGTCTGGAGTTATTTGCGATTTTTTGCCTGACTTGACGGACTGAATTCTAATCTATAATTCGGATAATTTGGTCTAATCAGAGTCCCTCAGCAGGTCTTTACGTTTCACCTCCAGCTGAGTTACTACATGTGTTTCCCATTTTTATACCCCCCCCTCCCCTCCCCCCCCCCTTTTTTATTTCATTTGTTTTATTTGATTTTCCCCTTTGTGTCTTTAATTGCGTTTTAAATTGGCAACGAAGCATGGTGCAGTCGGCTAGGCCGTGACTGCTACAATAGCGAGATCTAAAGTTTTCTTTTTTGGCAGATCCTTCAGTATAAACAATTAATAAGCCTCTTAGTAATCAATTCTACCCCTCTTTTTCCCTTCAGGATGGTTCGAAGACTATTTGACCATTTGGGTGGTGGGCCACTCTTACATTTACTGGGCGGCCAGGTTTGTGGCCTCGGAAGGGTCTCAGGCATTGCTTGGAGTACAGGGTGTCAGATGGCTTGGCTGGCGAGGAATGATGTGGGGTGAGCTGAGGAGTAGGTTAGTGAGTCAGGCCAGCAAGCATGGAGTCCCTAGGGTTTTGGTTGTCCATCTGGGTGGCAACGACCTGGGGAAGAGGACATCCTTGGATCTGCGGTGGGCCATGATACAGGATCTGGCAAGATCCTGTATCATGGCCCACCGCAGATCCAAGGATGTCCTTAGTCACTGTGGGGGTTGAGTTGTCACCTATTACCGGTTTATGGTAAGTTTTAGTAAATTTATAGGGTTAGTTATTTAAGGTTAATTCAGATTAATTGAGCCGTTCTTTTGGGCCGCCACCATATGCCAGCTGGAGCGGCATATTAAATTTATTTATTTATTACAGGTTTCCTAATGGATAGGGACAAATAAATAGCTAGCAATTTTCTGCCAAAATTCAAGTCTCAGTGTCGTTATTTCTGGTTCTAGGTTATGAATGCTTTACTTTCAAAGAAAGGGGTCCACCAAATATCACTAAGATGTTTAGGAGAGAGTATTGACTGTATAGGAGAGGAAAGAGTTAAACATCTGGGGAGGGGTGGACCTAGCTGTGAGGAAAGTACAGCCTTCTTTAAGGGGAGGGTTTGCTATATATAGGGAAGGTGAGGCCATCTTAAGTCTCTTGGTGATTTGCTTTCCCACCCTCCCGCCCTGGTAGTAAGAATTTTTGGCACGTGGTGCTTTGGCGTTAAGTTGTTGGCTGTTTTCGTTGGCTATTTATTGGCGGAAAAGAACGGCAGTTTTGTATTGTAGGGAAAAATGTAGTGTTTTTACAGTTTGTTGTGGTTTAGGTGCACTCACCTCCATCGACTTATGGCCGCTTGACCACCCGTCCGGGAAGGCAGCGGCAGGGCACCCAGGAGCGGTGGGTAGTCACTGTGGGGGTTGAGTTGTCACCTATTACCGGTTTATGGTAAGTTTTAGTAAATTTATAGGGTTAGTTATTTAAGGTTAATTCAGATTAATTGAGCCGTTCTTTTGGGCCGCCACCATATGCCAGCTGGAGCGGCATATTAAATTTATTTCTTTATTACAGGTTTCCTAATGGATAGGGACAAATAAATAGCTAGCAATTTTCTGCCAAAATTCAAGTCTCAGTGTCGTTATTTCTGGTTCTAGGTTATGAATGCTTTACTTTCAAAGAAAGGGGTCCACCAAATATCACTAAGATGTTTATCAAATGTATAAATACATTGCAGAGTTGCAAAGCAAAAACGTACTAGGAGACATTAGAACTCAAAGTTCGCACCTGTGTAACAATACCTGTGCTGCCGCAAATTCAGTTATGTCACAACTTTGCCCATGTTTACTAATTATGTACCCTTTGCCATTACCTCAAGCTTCTGACTAGAAATAATACCTATCATTTGTCCCATAGGAGACACAGCGTGCCGGGGAAGGAATTGGAGCTCAGAAAGCCTCCCACGCTCTTCTTACCTGGCTTCTCAGTTGTGACATTCACTGTGTCCGTGGCTTTTGGTCCCTCTTATCCACAGACTATATTTTAAAGAGCTACCCTCGGCTATCAGGAATTCACAAAGCTCTTCAGATTGGTAAATATACCCAGAATTCATTAGGTAGAGAATTATAAAACTTTTCCCAGAATAAAACAATTCCTATATTTTCTTTGAACTATAAGGGGCAGAGTTATTAACGTTTTGCCATATAGTCCTGAAATGTAACATTCCTTATAGACATGTATTGTGGCAATAAAAAATATTTCATCAGAGGAACATACAAATCTTGAACATTGGGAATTTAAAGTGGCTCTGAAAAAATTTCCGAAAGTGGTCCTACTGTATAAGTGGCGTAAGTTCATACCAGACGCCCGGAGGCAAAATAAATGATGATGCCCCCTCGCTTACTTTCACCACCAACACCCCAGCAGCCAAGGCCAAATTAAGGGTCACATGGGCCTGGAGCAGAAAATGATTAAGGGTCTATTGTGAGGTGCAGAGGTGCCATAGCCAGTGCTGTGTAATAAATTATTAGAAAAAGGTATTGGTCCGGCTGTAGCTCTAGTAGTTTTTTTAAAGGCTACTGGTTACCCATACTAACACGAGGCTTAATTCAGACCTGATCGCTCCTCTGTGTTTTTGCAGCGGTCTGCGATCAGATAGCCACTGCCCGTAGTGTGAAAACCCGCCCCATGCAAGTGTGTGAATGCATGCGTACGCAATGCGAAAACTTCGCCAGACAGCGGACATCTGAAAATTTGTTCGCAACTCACTCACCATCGAATGATTTTTCCAGTCTGTGCATAGCCCAGGACTTACTCCTACAGTGCGATACAAACAGGATGATCAGGGCCGGAGTGGACATCACACACCCTCCCTGAAAACGCTTGGGAATGCCTGCGTTTTTCTTGACACTCCCAGAAAACGGCCAGTTACCACCCACAAACGCCCGCTTCCTGTCAATCAGCATGTGTTTGCCTAGTGATTAAAAAGGAAGCAGGATTTTTTTTTAGTTGTTTGGCGTTGCGTCTCCGCATTATGATCCGTACGCATGCGCAGTAATTTGATAATCAGCCGCTGCACAACAGCGATCAGGTCTGAATTAGCCCCATTTTCTCCATTGTTGTTAAGGGCAACTCTACTTAAACCTGTGCGCCAGTTTTGATAAATATGATAAATATCCCCTAATAATGTTTTGCACGGTGTGGATTTAATAGTGGACAGTACTATACAGTGGGTGTAGGGGGTGTAGTATGGTATGCCGGCGGCCGGCTCCCGGCGACCAGCATACCTGCGCCGGGAGCCCGACCGCCGGCATACTGACAGCGTGGCGAGTGCAAATGAGCCCCTTGCGGGCACGCTGCGCTCGCCACGCTGTGGGCACGGTGGCGCGCTACGCTATTTATTCTCCCTCCAGGGGGGTCGTGGACCCCCACGAGAGAGAATATCTGTCGGTATGCCGGGTGTCGGGATTCCGGCGCCGGTATACTGTGCGCCGGGATCCCGACATTCGGCAACCTGAAGACCACCCGGTGTGGGTTCACAAGCTGGATCCATATTAAATACAGCCGCATATGCAGATGCACAGCCACACATATGTAAAGTCTCACATACCCACAGCCATATGCACACACACAGCCAGTAGCGTCGAGAGAGGGGGGAGAGGGTACAAATTACCTGGGCCCAGGTCTGATAGAGGTCCATGCCTCCTTTGATTAGACCATGCCCCCCTTAAAAGTACCCGGGCTCAGTCAGGCTCTCTACTGCCCTGGCTGGGAGGCATGCCATGCTCCTATGATGTGCTAGACACGCTCCCAAAGAGGAATGGCCATGCCCTCAGCATGTTGTGGTCACACACCCTCCAGTGGGGCCAGGGGGCTCCAGGAAGTTGTTGTACCGGGCCCAGGATTTCTCTTGGCAGCCCTGCACACAGCCACATATACAAATCCGCACATACGCAGTCACATATATACACACAGCCATATATACAGAGCCACACATGTGCGCGCACACACACAGCCACATATATACATAGCCATATGAACACACACATGCTAAGAAACTTTTATGTTCTTTTGTTGCCTACCTGTCCTGAGCTGGATGTGTTTCCTCCAGTCTGCACGCCCCGTCAATGCCCTCTGCCAGAAAGATCACATACTGTATGCTCCCCGCACACTGCTCATCACGGGCAGGAGACAGGCGGGAGATGGACAGCGGAGGTGGGTAGAGATGAGAGGTGTTCAGGTGGGTGTCGGGAAGCGGGACTGTGAGGAGGCGGAAGCACCGATTGTCACCTCTGGCAAAACTCCGCCTACACCACCACTGGGTTCACATGGAATGCTGCTTCTGAGTGGCGCTCTGCACTGGTAGTGACTTGCATACTGAGACAATGGAGAAGGTCAGGTTGCCTCCTCAAAACTGGTGCCCGGCGGCGACCGACTCCATGGTCTCCGGTCAGGGCCGTAACTACGTGTGTGCCAAGTGGGCTTGGCACACAGCGCAGTTGCCCTGAGGGCGCACGGCCAGCGGCATGTAATGAGTCAAATTGACTCATTACATGCCGCCTCTAAGTCAGCGCCGTGCGCCGCGCTGTGGAGGGAGAAGTCTGCAGCCGCACCGGGCAGCGGAGAAGGAGGAGGAGGGAGGGGGAGCAGGGAGCCGCAGCAGCGCTATTTCATTGGTAGTAAGCGCCGCTGCAGCATCCCCCTCTCCTTCTGTATTGGCTGCCCGGCGCTGCTGTGGATGCTGGGATGCGGTTCCTCCATCCCAGCATCCACAGCAGTGCCGGGCAGCCAATACGGAAGGAGAGGGGGATGCTGCAGCGGCGCTTACTACCAATGACATAGTGCTGCTGCGGCTCCCTGCTCCCCCTCCCTCCTCCTCCTTCTCACCTGCCTGCACCGAGGGACCTGAACGAGGAGCCTGACTGCCAGCGGGGAGATGGTAAGTATTTCTCTCTTTCTCTCTCTCTCTCTCAGGGGGACACCGTCTGCCGCAATGTGTAAAAAGGGGGCCTGGCTGCCGCAATGTGTAAAAAGGGGGCCTAGCTGCCGCAATGTGTAAAAAGGGGGCCTGGCTGCTGCAATGTGTAAAAAGGGGGCCTGGCTGCCGCAATGTGTAAAAAGGGGGCCTGGCTGCCGCAATGTGTAAAAAGGGGGCCTGGCTGCCGCAATGTGTAAAAAGGGGGACTGGCTGCCGCAATGTGTAAAAAGGGGGCCTGGCTGCCGCAATGTGTAAAAAGGGGGCCTAGCTGCCGCAATGTGTAAAAAGGGGGCCTGGCTGCCGCAATGTGTAAAAAGGGGGACTGGCTGCCGTAATGTGTAAAAAGGGGGACTGGCTGCCGCAATGTGTATAAAGGGGGACACCGTCTGCCGTAATGTGTAAAAACGGGGACGCTGTCTGCTGTAATGTGTAAAAAAGGGGACGCTGTCTGCCGCAATGTGTAAAAAGGGGGACTGGCTGCCGCAATGTGTTAAAAGGGAGACTGTCTGCTGTAATGTGTAAAAAGGGGGACGCTGTCTGCTGTAATGTATAAAAGGGGCTCTACCTGGTGTAGTGGCGCTACTGTGCAGCGTAATTTGAATAATGTAGACTACTGTGCACCGTAGTATGAATTGCTATTATTTTGTGGCCACGCCCCTTCCCCGTGAAGCCACGCCCCTATACATTTTTCACGCGCCTACGGCGCTCTGCCCATGTCCACGAACTACGCCCCTTCTTTTTGTCACACTAGGGGCATGCCCAGCACTCTGTGAGCTCCTGGGAATGCCCCACTCCCTCTCTCCAGTGAAGAGACGCAGGCTGCTAAGCAGAGCAGCTGGTGAGAGGGAACCTCCCAGCCATCCCCACAGGTGGGAGTGTCCCATCAAAATCGGGTTAGTTGGGGGGCGTGGCTTGACTGGCATCAGTGGAGGCTGTAGATGTGATCAGCTCCTGCCTCCTACCTCAATAAAGTGGGGCTATACCCTCCTTTTGTGCACCCCCCTGCTGCATTATCGTCTCCCCGCCCTGCTCTGGAAAGTCATCGCCACGGAGTCGGGGGAGTCCTACACTGCTCCCTGCGGGTTGCGGCCTACCTTCTGCTCCGGAGCCGGGACCTCGATTACAGGCAGAGGCCGGCGGAGACGCCCGATTGCCGGTGCTTGCATTGCCTGCTCTGTGGATTTCCCTGCTCGCTGGGCCTCTGCTCCCCGTCCCCTGATCCCTCACTCACTCGGCGCCACAATCCCGCGGCCGGCCGGACGCTGTCGGACTCACTGGCGGTGACGGCCGGGGAGCTCCTTACAGACGGCGGGTGTCGGCCATCTTACCGCTGACCTTGCGATCACCCTGCAGCGCGGCCGGGCAGTACTGAGGTGCCACGGTCACTGGTGGGACTGTGGCCGGCACCTCCCGCCCCCTGCAGCATCAGATATCATTGGGCACTGGGCAGTGGCGGGTCGGCCGGGCGGTAAGTGCAGCCCCCATATACACAGTTCCCCCTCCTTCATCTTTAGCCCTGTCTGCAGGCCTGGCTGCTTATCCATTGGGAGTTGATCTCCCTTCCGCTACCTCACACACGCTCTGATTCCCCGGGGGTTTGCTACAGTGTTCCTGATGTACAGCACTGTCATTTGTGATCATGCTCCATACACCAGCTGCTTCTCATGTCTGATGCTTTGGTGACCTCCGGTGGCAGCTTATAATTATTACACCCTTCCTTGCAAATTTACTTCTATGCTGATGCCCGGCTAGCCATTCCTATTCTGGGGGAAATGTGCAGACACTGGCCCTGACGGGATGCTGTTCTAATCACATAGCAACTACTGTCGTTCCATTGGTGATACCAGAGTGCCTCATGGTGAGAGGTAAGAGAGGCTCACAAGGAAGAGGCAGTAAATCGCGAAAGGTGACCTCTACACACGTTATGAACACCCCACCCTCAGCCGACATGAGACAATATCTCCTTCCCCAGGGTTCCGCCCCCATGGATGATACTTCTACGCCCCCTACCCCACGCCTTTCGCCTGTCTCAGATTCTCCCTCTCCAGCTGGGGCCCACGCAACAGATCTGCACACGATCTCTGAGCCAGGCAGCCTATCACAGATTTTTAACCTTCTTCATGCCCTGCCGACGAAACAAGACTTTGACCACCTGGAAGGCAGACTCAGAGAAACAGTCCATACGAAGATTGCCGCCGTTCAGTCTGAGATATCTCACATTGGATCCCGACTGACTTCATTGGAAGGCTTTTCTTCTTCCACAACACCCTCAGAGCAGCGGTCATCAGACAGGCGACTAGTCTCCAACAGCTTCAAGAGCACCTAGATCATTTGGATAATCGCGTAAGGAGAAATAATTTGAGGGTTCGGGGGGTCTCAGAGGATATCCCACCCCAGGGACTTATTGACTTTCTCACAAAGATCTTTAACGAGCTTCTAGGCAGGTACCCTGCTTCCATAATCGAATTTGACAGGGCTCATCGGGCTTTGAGACCTAGAAGGACGCCAACAGACCGTCCTCGTGACATAATTTGTCGCCTGCATTATTACACAGAAAAAGAGGATATCCTCCGCACAGTTCGTCACATGGATGTGATAGAGATTGATGTTCATAAGATGCAGATCTCTCAAGATTTATCGTGGTCAACCCTTCAAAAGCGCAGGGCCCTACAACCGCTTACTGCGGAGCTCCGAAAGTTGGGAATTAAGAACAGATGGGGCTTTCCTTTCAGCCTGCAGGTCTCGCATAATGGACTGCTGCACTCATTTAAAGACTCGACTGTTTTGTCTCCCTTTTGTCAATATCGGGATGCCCTTGGTCACCCTTCCGGACTGGCAGGAGCCCCTGACTCGCTCTATCCCACCGGAACTCTCTCACCCCGATAACGACTGGCATCTTGTCCACCACAACCTGAGACCCCCTAGAGATCAGCGAACACCTTCACAGGCGGCGAAGAAGTGAAGGTCCCTTGGTGGTTTGCGAACTTTGCTTGATCCTTTTTGAGAGTTTTTGTTATGTTTAAATGTTTATTATTGGGTCGAGGAGGTTCCTTGCTGCGATGTGCCCCTCCCCTTTAGGGGGGATACCCACAGCAACGAACCCGTTATCGGCCTGTTAGGCATTCACCCGAGCCTTCAGAAGTTGGTGGATATTGTCACTAGCTATATGTTTTGTAGTTGCCTTACTGCTATGTGGTTGAACTGTTATTCTAGTTTCTGACTGTTATTTTGGTTTTGTTATTAGGGCTGGGGTCGACACTGATCCCCAGTTACCCCCGCACTGCCCTAGTATTCTTGGTCTCCGGCGTGATACTCACGTCCGAACTCCCGAGTGGCGGTAGTTTGTTCTATTTCTACTTTCATAAGTAGTATTACATAATTCTGATTAAGTTAGTTTTTTTAATTGCTTTCTGGTTCTGCATTTTTCTTCTGTCTATCCTTTTATCCCCCCTTTTTGTGTGGTCTTCTGCTCCAGGGGAGTTGCAGCCCTCCTCACTGGTTCCCTTACTGCTCCCTATACTATAGACAATGGCGGTTGATTCTACAGCAACGACCATAAAATTTATTCCCCCAATGTGAAGGGCTTAAATATCCCAGAGAAACGCTCCAGAGTGCTCAGAGACCTTTTTGCCTTCAGGGCTGATGTTGCGTTTCTCCAGGAGATGCACTTCAAAACTGGGGCTGCTCCAACTCTTAAGGACCGCAATTACCAACACTATTTTTATAACAATAGCAAGAGTAAATCCCTGGGAGTCGCTATCCTGCTATCCAAAAGACTACCATTTCAAGACATAACATCCATTACCCTAGAGGAGGGCAGAACACTCCTGGTTAAATGTAAATTGTTCGATCAGATATATACCTTTATAAACATATATGCCCCCAACCAATCACAACCTAGCTTCCTGGTGACAGTTCTGAATCGTATTGCTTTGCTAGTCAGGGTGTCCGGATAGTAGGCGGGGACCTCTACTGGTCTCTCCAGTCGGATGTGGTTATCTCTGGGTCACCTGCTAGACCCTCACTTGCTCCTCATCGTAGAGTGCACCGCTCTCTTCATGAACACCAGCTGGTTGACATGTGGAGGCTCCAACACACAGGGGACAAGGACTATACATTCTATTCTAGGCCACACGACACCTACTCCAGACTGGATTATTTCTTTCTGCCCCATAGATTTCTACACTTAATCCGGGACACCGATATTGGGTCGATTACCTGGTCTGATCATGCTCCCGTCTCCTTGACTCTGGTGACGTCCTGCCCACATTTTAAACAGTGTACTTGGAGGTTGAACGAACAAATCTTAATGGATCCGCGGTTTCAGCCTCGGTTGCTTGAGACTATTGAGGAATATGTTGTAACTAATGAGAAGCCGAACGTCTCCAGAGCCACGGTGTGGGAAGCGCACAAGTGCGTCCTGCACGGGAAATTTATCCAGCTGGGCTCATTGGTGAAAAAAGAAAAACTGGGGAAAAAAATAGCCTTGCTTCAGCGGTTAAAGGACCTAGAGAACAATACACAAGATGGGATCGTCTCCTCAGGTTCTGACAGAACTGAATGAGACGAGGACAGCCCTCAATGTTCTGTTATTTGAGGACATTAAGAAGGACTATAGGTTATGCAGAAACCGATTTTTTCAATGGGGTAACAAACCAGGGAAGCTTATAGCTAGAGCACTCCGCACACAATGGGCTACCCTATACATCCAATCAGTGCAGGATGCGACGGGGACCCGCCATACCCTCACCAGAGACATAGCTGACACATTCCACTCCTATTATACTAAACTATATAATCTTCAGGACCCTAGCTCCCCAGAGCCACCACCGGTTACTCGTGATTTGTCGATAAGTACCTCTGTGAGGCGGGACTCCCCAGGCTTTCAGTAGATGATAGTGCCTGGCTGGACTCCCCGTTCTCTCTCCCAGAATTAGAACAGGCTCTTAAAGAGACCCCTTCTGGGAAGAGCCCGTGCCCTGATGGCTATACTATCTCTTATTATACATTTTTTAAAGACTCTCTCTTACCCAAAATGTTGATGGCCTTTAATGAAGTCTCTGAGGATCATGGTTTTTCCTCCCAAGCATTGGAGGCTTTCATTATGGTCATACCAGAAGAAGGGAAAGACCAAGCTCAATGTGCCAGCTACCGTCCGATATCGCTCCTTAACACAGACATCAAGCTGTTCGCCAAACTTATAGCAAACAGATTGAAGCTATTGCTCCCCAATATTGTCCATTCAGATCAGGTGGGATTTGTATCGGGGCGGGAAGCTCGTGATAACACAACCAAACTGATTGACTTGATGCATCTGGCCTTGCAAAGTCGCACCCCAGTAGTTGTGTTGTCTACCGATGCCGAGAAGGCTTTCGACAGAGTTAACTGGGTTTTCATGGAAGGGGTCCTACAACACCTGGGACTCGGACCTGTTTGCTTGAGCCGCATTTTGGCATTGTATAGGTCCCCTAGAGCGAGGATTAGGATTAATGGAGCCTTGTCCAGTCCAGTTCTGATTGGGAATGGAACTAGACAGGGCTGTCCTCTTTCCCCCCTTATCTTCATCCTCTGCATAGAGGCTTTAGCTGGATCCATTAGACTCAATCCAAATGTTTCAGGATTTACGGTAGGGGGTAGGGAATATAACCTTGCATTCTTTGCGGATGATTTGTTAGCTGTCCTATTGAACCCGGTTGTATCTATCCCTAACCTGATGTCTGAATTCTGTAGATTTGGTTCCCTGTTCAATTTTAAAATTAACTTCTCTAAGTCAGTGGCAGTGAATGTGTCAGCTCCTTCCCAATCCCTTAAGGACCTGCAAAATTCCTTTCCATTCAACTGGCATCCCTCTAGCTTTACATACTTGGGGGTTACATTGACTACTGATTTCACATGCCTTTTTGACGAGAATTTCAAAAATTACTTACCTCACTTTGCTCCGAGTTTCGGGACTGGGGCAACTAGAGGCTTTCCAGGCTGGGAAGACTTAGTGTGATAAAAATGAATGTTTTACCAAGTGTTCTATATCTCCTCCAGACACTTCCAGTTCATATTCCCAAAACCTGGTTCCGGCACTTACACAACTCAGTTAGAGACTTTGTTTGGGGTAATAAGAGGCCTCGTTTCCAACACGCAATACTCTTCAGTCGCAAACACATGGGGCATCTTCAGTTACCCCATTTTTCTCTGTATTATGATGCCATTGTCCTTAATTGGGTAATGGAGTGGACCTGATCATATGACACTAAACAATGGGTACTTATAGAGAGTTCAGCCTTATCCTCACCCATATCCCATTACCCCTGGCGCTCAAAGCTCCCTATTATTGCACATCCTACCATTGGCCCTACACTGTTACGCTGGAATAGGCTTCGGGTCCTCCCGTATGTCTCCTCCAAATTTTCTCCCCTGACCTCACTGTTTAATAACCCCGACTTCCTTCCGGGGGTCTCCGTCCGGGGGTTCGATTCATGGAAGTTGGTGGGGATGACACGTGTTGGCCAGCTGGTGGAAAATGGAGCAATTATCCCCTTCCCTACCTTGCAGTTGACATGGAGTCTCCCGCCATCGGAGATATGGAAATACCTCCAGCTGAAGCACTTTGTTTTGTGGAGTAAGGTCCGCCCTAATATTACTAGACCTTTGACGATCTTTGAGAGTATGTGCCTGGATTCTTCTCGTCCGACGCATTTTCTCTCAAAATGCTATAGATTCCTGATTGAACGTAAGTTCCCAGATCTCCCTAAGTATGCAAGGGACTGGGGTCGTGACATACAGATTGATTTACTGAAGAAGACTGGGGAAAAAGTTTTCGGGCCACTTTTGCAAGCTCGATCAGTTATTCGGTAATTGAGACGCAATTCAAGGTTCTATCATGATGGTATAGATGTCCTCTGACACTTGCTAAAATGTTCCCGGGTGTACCAGATATGTGTTGGCGATGTAATACTGAAACGGGTTCCCCAATGCATATCTGGTGGGATTGTTGCTTACTTCGCCCCTTTTGGAATCAAGATATTGCAATCTCAAGGTTGATCGTGGGGTTCTAAGGTCCCCTCTGAGCCGGCTTTCTGGCTTCTCAACTTAGTTACGGGTTCCCTGGCAACATACAAAATGTCTCTATTGACATTTCTTAATAGCGCCGCTAAAGCAGTTATCCCTTTTCGCTGGCGGTGCACTACACCACCTACAGTGAAGGAGTGGTTTGGTAGAATAGATATGTATATGATCATGGAGGAATTGTGAGTGACTCCAGATAACCACCGGAGATTTACGGCCACTTGGTACCCCTGGTTGGCTTTTAAGTCTTCACAAACATACCTAACGAATGTGACCTGAGTCTGAGTCCAATATATTTGGCCCTACATCCAGAATTTAACTGTTTAATGATACAATGAGGAGACACTTCTGCTTTTTTGGTTAACACAGGCAATGGAATGACCACACTACCCTTCCCCCCTTTTTTCCCTCTCTTTGACTCTCTATTCCTCCCTTTCCTACTTTCTTTTATGTCCTTTCTTTCTGTTATTTGTTTATATGTTTTGATTTGTGTTGTTTAGACAGGATTTGTTACTGTATGTAGATACTAGAAAAATAAGTTTTTTTGGGGAAGGTGCGTCAATGTGGCGCAAAGCAGCTCAGTTTGTTCAGGTCCAAATAATAAATGTCACCACATTTAAAACACAATTTCACACAACACAATTTTTGGACCTGTATAACTTACGGTGCGCTTAATAGGAAAGAAGCTAATACATCCCTTTTTCGGAGAGGTGCAGAGAATTTCTCGTATTTCCAATTCTTCTTCGGGTGATGTATGTCCACAATGGGTGCCCCAGAAAAAATAATAACAAAAGAAATACAATGTGTAGTTTGTTCTTAAACAAGTAACAAGGTGAGAATACAGATTTTTAGAAGCTGCTCAAGGGCGTACCCCACTAGGATAGAGGGAGTATACACATCAAGGTATCTTTTAACCGAGTAGTGCCCTGATCCCTTTAAAAGTCCCGTCTGGTGTCTTTCATTCTCTGAGGTGCATACCGGTCAGGTGATGTTACCCAGAAGTAATCAGCTTACAATAATTAGAAGGCGTACCCAAACACTCACAGCAAGAGGGAGGGTGGTTACCGCATCAAGGTATCTTTGTGTTGAATGTTGTCCTAGGTTCTTCTTCTCATAATGTATGTCCGGGACATGTGTCCCAATATGAAAAGATATGATAACAAACAAAACAATGTGTAGTGTATCCTTAACAAACAGGGAGTAAGAATATGGGGTTTTAGGGACTTATTCAAAGGCGTACCCCACTCACACGGAAGTTAGAGGGAGTATACACATCGACGTATCTTTAAAACCAAATAGTGCCCCAGTCACTTTAGAAACCGCTCTGGTGTCTTTCACTCTCTAGATGCAAAACCAGTTTAGTGGTGTTACCCAAAAATTTGTAATATTCAGGAGCGTACCCCAACACTCACAACGGAAGGAGGGGAAGAAAACATATCAAGGTATCTTTTTGGAGGCCTGTTAAAAGTATGGCGTACCCAAACTCACAGTTCATAGTGTGTTGATGCTCCCATAAAGGTATCTTTTACACGGCTGGTGAAAATCTTTATACAAAGCACTGGAGCACTCAGGTCCGTGGTAGTCAAAAAAAGCAATATTTATTGGATTAAAAATCCATAAAATGTTCCATATGAAAACATGTTACAAAATCCACACACAATGTGAATAAAAGTTGGACCAACATCAAAAAACATGCAAAGTTAAAAACAAAAGAAAGTAACAAACATCAGCTGGAAGGTATGAAGCTACTCACACTCCTGTGTCAACGCGTTTCGGTGAATAACCTTTATCAAGACATGATGGAGTGTCAAAGGAGCTTGATATTTATACTGTCACTGACCAATTACATTAGTGCAGGAAATGACCTCACATGCTTAATTGGATTTCAGGTCAAATTCCTCCTAAATATTAAATTTTTTGTTCAGTAAATATATTGAGTAGATTATTTACCACATTAAAAAGTTTTGTATATGAATCATACATAAAATGCACAAATACAGGACTTAATTTAAAAAATAACGCTGGCCGGAAGTTCTCATTTACCCCGTGCTCATGGGAAATGTAGTCCGTCCTCCGTCCGGTCCCGCCGGAAGTGATGTCATCTTGAGGACCAGATAACAGGATGTGGCCATCCTCCGAGTTTATGAGCATTATGCTTCCTTACTTCTGCCTGGCATTATGGTCTCGTCAGCGGAAGTGACGTCATCCTGTAGTTCATCAACAGGATGTTGTCACACATTTTCCCAATAGTTCTGGGTATTGTAGTTTAATAGTGTATAGCAGCCAGAAGTCTCCTCAATTCTAACAAGAACAAAGAATGAGGCATCATGGTAATTGTAGTTTTAAGTAAAACGGTCTAATTGTAAAACCATTATTATACAGAGAATGAGACAATCGGCCAGACAATAAAATATTGCAACAGATACAGTTCTCACCCAGTAATGTATAGTTGATCCAATAAGTGGGTAGATGTATAAATGAATACAGCAGTGGTCATATATAATTTAAATGACATAATGCTCAAAAATTGACAGTGAAAGCAACAAGTAACCCATAAGTGCTATAGAAACAATTTTAATTCAAAATCACAGTTCAATCCATTTGGGCTGAGAGTGTTATAATTGAAAATACAGTTCATCTCTGTTTTTGCCAGGAGAGGAGCTGTATTGGTATTTCTGATAGTTGTCTTAATGTGTCTTAGACCATAGAAGCCAATGATATCAGAAATAGATGAACCGTGTTGGGTCTTAAAATGTAACGATAAAGAGTGGCTTTCCAGCCCCTTCTTTATGTTCCTGATATGTTCCCCCATTCTAATTTTTAGGGGGCGTGAAGTGCGACCAATATAAAATAAATTACATTTGCATCTGATGGCATAAATGACGTTTTTCGTGTTGCAGGTTACAAAATCTTTAATGTCCACTTTGTTATTATCTATAAGCACATTTTCGATTTTATTGCTGCCCTCGCTTTTCACATTCTTACAACCTATACACCCACCGCATCTATAAAATCCCCTTGAGGTGATTCTTAAAGGGGTCGGAGGTGGTGGAAGCACACTGGAGACCAGCTTGTTCCTTAGGTTAGGGGCCTTACGGTAAATATGTACCGATCTCTCAGGCACAAGGGTTCCAATAACAGGGTCCTTCTTCAGGAGTCCCCAATGATTTTTTAGGATACGTTCTATGGCTTTATGTTGTACATTAAATTCTATGACAAATGCCCATTCGTATCTGCTATCTCTTTCCCTTTGGGCATTGTTGGACAAAAGATCTTTCCGTTCCATACAGCTAACTTCTCCCTTGGCCTTCCTTACCTTCTCTTTGTTATACCCACAGTCCTCAAATGTCTGAGCTAGTTCTATTGCTTGTGAGTGAAACGTTATATTGTCACTACAATTTCTCTTCAGCCTTTTAAATTGACCTACTGGGATAAAGCTTAACCAGTTTTTGTGGTGGCAGCTGGTGGCCGTAATGTAGGAACCTGAGTCCGTAGGCTTAGAGAAAGTTTTGGTGTTGAGTTTCATGTCCTGTTCATATACAGTTATGTCCAAAAAATTGATAGTGTATTTATCACTAACAAAATTGAATATTCCTATTGTTGGTATTGAGCAGGATACAGAATGTCTCCAGTGATTCTTTATCACCCCTCCAGATGAAGAAAATATCGTCGATATACCGAACGTAGGACACCAAGCCCGCACCGAGTATGTTGCTGGACCAAATGGTCTCAGCCTCCCACAACCCCATAAAGAGGTTTGCGTAACTCGGTGCGAACTTGGTGCCCATCGCAGTCCCTGTTTTTTGAATATAATACTGTTCCCTGAAGAGAAAAAAAATTGTTGGTTAGGATGAACTGTATTCCTTCAATAGTGAGATCTTTCAGGTCCCCTGGTATGTTAGATTGGTCTAAAAAGTGTGTAGTTGCCTCCACACCCTGTTTGTGGTCTATTATGGTGTAGAGGGAGCTGACATCATCAGTCACCAGCCAGTCACCCTCCTGCCAATCTACAGTCTCTAGACCAACCAAAAAGTCCTTTGTGTCCTTAAGATGGGATCTATTGGTTTGGACTAATGGTTTTAATATATAGTCTATAAACTGATATAGATTTGATGTAATGGATTCTATGCCCGATATGATGGGTCTCCCCGGGGGGTCCACTAAGCTTTTGTGGACCTTTGGGAGTACATAGATCACGGGAGTCATTGGGTTCTCAATCATGATCAATTTTGCTTCTTTACTGCTTATGGTACCTTTCTTTTCATATTTCTCTACTAGGCCTTTTAATTTAGAGATAGTGGATTCTGTGGGGTTACCCCGTAACTTCTTGTAGACAGTCTCATCACTCAATTGCCTTAATATCTCATTTTCATAATTCTTAAGGTCCATCAGGACCACCCCACCCCCTTTATCTGTGGGTTTGATAATTATGTTTTTATTCTTTTTTAAATCTTCTAAAGCCTTCCTTTCCTTGAATGTCATGTTAAAAGATTTATTTGGTTTAGGTTGAATTCCTTTTAAATCATCCATAACTAATGTGGAAAAGGATTCTATAAAAGGGCCCAGGACATGTTTTGGGAAGAATATAAACATAGGTTTAAAAGATGTGGAGGTCTGACCTTCTTCTGTCTGAATATCCTGATTGGCAAAAAAGTTCTTGATCGTTAATTTCCTGGTGAATCTTTGTACGTCCAGATATAACTCAAATGGGTTGATGAAGTTAGTGGGCGCATATTTAAGTCCCTTCTCTAGGACAGCTGTTTCGCTGTCTGTTAAAGTTTGCGTGCTTAAATTGAAAATTTTAACTTTCTTTAAGGTCTGCCTCTGTTGATGATTAGAAGATTTGTTCTCTTCCAATCCTATCTCAATTTCAATCTGGTCCTTAGCTTTTTTCTTTCGTCTAATACGTTTCCGTAGTTTTTTACGTTGTTTTGCTAGACCTCCTCTTTTTCCCCTTTTTGGATTCCTATTTATCTAGCTATTTACCTGGAATTTTCTCGATGGAGACGCTCGTCTAAAAAACGAGATGACTTAATTGCACTCTGAAGGGGCGAAAAATGGTTTTGGGTTTGTACCTATTCTCTATTTGTATATTGCCGTCCCGTCCTTTTAAATTTTGGAGCTACTTCTCTCCATTTGGGGGTTCTATCTCTATAGTGACCTCTTCCTTCCTTACCTCTAGTGGGTACCCTATGGTTAAACCTCGGGGTTCCTTCATTACCTCTAGTTGGTGCCCTGTGATGAAATCTCGGGGTCATTGGTGTTAATGATCTGTGGACTAAAGATGGTCCACGTGTCATATTGGTCCTCCTATAGTCCCTATAGGGAGAGTTCTTGTGCCTCATAGTTCTTGTGTGTATTGGTTCATGGATTTTTCTTTTAGCGAAACGGGATCTTACTTTAGATGTATCCCTAATGTCTTTATTTTTACTTTTATTCTCTTCAGTTTCTATGTCATAATTTTTTGTCCCACATTGATGCACCTTCCCCCAAAAAACTTTTTTTTCTAGTATCTGCATTCACCAGGGGATAGTGTGCCATAAAGGCTGCAACACATATCATGATGTTCTCATGTAGGGAACAGAGACACTCTATGTTCGAAAGAAACTTTGGGGGTGACGGTGACCAAACTGACCTGATTGATGGGGATCTTCCCAGCATGATGGACAAACTGGAAACCACCCTCAATAGCGAATGCAAATTATGGTGGGAAGTGGCCACCCTGGAAAGGTACCTATCCCACGAATTAATTCCACGGGGCCTAAGAATTACAAAAACTTCCACCTTTGACTCTTCCAGAGAGGATTTTAAAACAGAATGGGAGGACACGATCAAGACCTGCTCTCATTCCCTGATGAAATTAATCATCAAGGAAAGGAGGAGGGAATTGACCAAGTTAGACGAAGAAATTTCAGTCTACAAATCGCTAGTACTGCCCTATGCAAATTCAGAAGAATATAAGGACCTAGAGAGAGATATAGAAGTTAGACTTAAAAGAACCCAAAGGCAATTAATGGATAAGAAATTAAGATAATTCAATAGGGACAAATTTCCAGGAGTTTATACTGCTGCACCTGTGTATAATTCCCAGATGTACCCTTTGGCCCATATATTGCATGTAAATCTGGCTCTGGTGCCAGCCAGTGCCTCCTGAGCTATTTAGCTCACTGCATGTCCCTGCTGGAGACATTCTGTACCTTGCTCAATACCAACAATAGGAATATTCAAATTTCCTTTGTTAGTGATAAATACACTATCAATTTTTTGGACATAACTGTATATGTACAGGACATGAAACTCAACACCAAAACTTTCTCTAAACCTACGGACTCAGGTTCCTACATTACGGCCACCAGCTGCCACCACGAAAACTGGTTAAGCTCTATCCCAGTAGGTCAATTTAAAAGGCTGAAGAGAAATTGTAGTGACAATATAACGTTTCACTCACAAGCAATAGAACTAGCTCAGACATTTGAGGACTGTGGGTATAACAAAGAGAAGGCAATGAAGGCCAAGGGAGAAGTTAGCTGTATGGAACGGAAAGATCTTTTGTCCAACAATGCCCAAAGGGAAAGAGATAGCAGATACGAATGGGCATTTGTCACAGAATTTAATGTACAACATAAAGCCATAGAACGTATCCTAAAAACTCATTGGGGACTCCTGAAGAAGGACCCTGTTATTGGCACCCTTGTGCCTGAGAAACCGGTACATATTTACCGTAAGGCCCCTAACCTAAGGAGCAAGCTGGTCTCCAGTGCGCTTCCACCACCTTCGGACCCTTTAAGAATAACCTCAAGGGGATTTTATAGATGCGGTGGGTGTATAGGTTGTAAGAATGTGAAAAGTGAGGGCAGCAATAAAATCGAAAATGTGCTTATAAATAATAACAAAGTGGACATTAAAGATTTTGTAACCTGCGACATGAAAAACATTATATATGCCATCAGATGCAAATGTAATTTATTTTATATTGGTCGCACTTCACGCCCCCTAAAAATTAGAATGGGGGAACATATCAGGAACATAAAGAAGGGGCTGGAAAGCCACTCTTTATCGTTACATTTTAAGACCCAACACGGTTCATCTATTTCTGATATCATTGGCTTCTATGGTCTGAGACACATTAAGACAACTATCAGAAATACCAATACAGCTCCTCTCCTGGCAAAAACAGAGATGAACTGTATTTTCAATTATAACACTCTCAGCCCAAACGGATTGAACTGTGATTTTGAATTAAAATGGTTTCTATAGCACTTATGGGTCACTTGTTGCTTTCACTGTCAATTTTTGAGCATTATGTAATTTAAATTATATATGACCACTGCTGTATTTATTTATACATCTACCCACTTATTAGATCAACTATACATTACTGGGTGAGAACTGTATCTGTTGCAATATTTTATTGTCTGGCCGATTGTCTCATTCTCTGTATAATAATGGTTCTACAATTAGACCGTTTTACTTAAAACTACATTTACCATGATGCCTCATTCTTTGTTCTTGTTAGAATTGAGGAGACTTCCGGCTGCTATACACTGTTAAACTACAATACCCAGAACTATTGGGAAAATGTGTGACAACATCCTGTTGATGAACTACAGGATGACGTCACTTGCGCTGACGGGACCATAATGCCAGGCAGAAGTAAGGAAGCATAATGCTCATAAACTCGGAGGATGGCCACATCCTGTTATCTGGTCCTCAAGATGACATCACTTCCGGCGGGACCGGACAGAGTACGGACTACATTTCCCATGAGCACGGGGTAAATGAGAACTTCCGGCCAGCGTTATTTTTTAAATTTAGTCCTGTATTTGTGCATTTTATGTATGATTCATATACAAAACTTTTTAATGTGGTAAATAATCTACTCAATATATTTACTGAACAAAAAATTTAATATTTAGGAGGAATTTGACCTGAAATCCAATTAAGCATGTGAGGTCATTTCCTGCACTAATGTAATTGGTCAGTGACAGTATAAATATCAAGCTCCTTTGACACTCCATCATGTCTTGATAAAGGTTATTCACCGAAACGCGTTGACACAGGAGTGTGAGTAGCTTCATACCTTCCAGCTGATGTTTGTTACTTTCTTTTGTTTTTAACTTTGCATGTTTTTGATGTTGGTCCAACTTTTATTCACATTGTGTGTGGGAACATTTTATGGATTTTTAATCCAATAAATATTGCTTTTTTTGACTACCACGGACCTGAGTGCTCCAGTGCTTTGTATAAAGATTTTGGGTACGCCATACTTTTAACAGGCCTCCAAAAAGATACCTTGATGTGTTTTCTTCCCCTCCTTCCGTTGTGAGTGTTGGGGTATGCTCCTGAATATTACAAATTCTTGGGTAACACCACTAAACTGGTTTTGCATCTAGAGAGTGAAAGACACCAGAGCGGTTTCTAAAGTGATTGGGGCACTATTTGGTTTTAAAGATACCTTGATGTGTGTGCTCCCTCTATCTTCCGTGTGAGTGGGGTACGCCTTTGAATAAGTCCCTAAAACCCCATATTCTTACTCCCTGTTTGTTAAGGATACACTACACATTGTTTTGTTTGTTATCATATCTTTTCATATTGGGACACATGTCCCGGACATACATTATGAGAAGAAGAACCTAGGACAACATTCAACACAAAGATACCTTGATGCGTTTACCACCCTCCCTCTTGCTGTGAGTGTTTGGGTACGCCTTCTAATTATTGTAAGCTGATTACTTCTGGGTAACATCACCTGACCGGTATGCACCTCAGTGAATGAAAGACACCAGACGGGACTTTTAAAGGGATCAGGGCACTACTCGGTTAAAAGATACCTTGATGTGTATACTCCCTCTATCCTTTGTGTGAGTGGGGTACGCCCTTGAGCAGCTTCTAAAAATCTGTATTCTCACCTTGTTACTTGTTTAAGAACAAACTACACATTGTATTTCTTTTGTTATAATTTTTTCTGGGGCACCCATTCCGGACATACATCACCCGAAGAAGAATTGGAAATACGAGAAATTCTCTGCACCTCTCCTAAAAAGGGATGTATTAGCTTCTTTCCTATTAAGTGCACAGTATGTTATACAGGTCCAAAATTTGTGTTGTGTGAGGATTTGTTATGTGATCACCTGGCTGATTGGACGTTATGGAATATTGATTTAGGCATTTAGCGTACATCTAAGATTGGCGCATTCCTGACCAACTGTCAATGCCCATTTCTCTTGGATTATGTCCTACTGTACTACCTGTCTATGTGTCTATACTGTTCATTTTATTTTGTTAAAATTCAAATAAACATTTATTGGAAGAAAAAAAATTGGGTTAGTTGGGATGTATGCATACAGTACAAAGAGCATCCCAGTACAATACCAAACCCTTCATAGTGATTGCCATACAGTAGAAAGTGTATTTCAGTGACTGCTATACAGTACAAAGGGGTGTGGTTCGTGTTATCGACAGTGTCTAGGTCGACAATGTTTAGGTCGACCACTATAGGTCGACAGTCACTAGGTCGACATGGATGGAAGGTCGACAGGGTTTCTAGGTCGACATGTGCTAGGTCGACAGGTCTAAAGGTCGACATGAGGATTTTTTTTTTTTTTGGTGTCGTTTTCTTCGTAAAGTGACCGGGATCCCAAATTAGTACACCGCGTCCCCTCGCATGGCTCGCTTCGCTCGCCATGCTTCGGGCATGGTGCCTTCACTCCGCTACCGCTTCGCTCGGCACACTTTACCGTTCCAATCGTAGTCCACATGGATCGTTAAGTATGAAAAAATCCACACAAAAAAAAAAAATGTGAAAAACTCATGTCGACCTTTAGACCTGTTGACCTAGCACATGTCGACCTAGAAACCCTGTCGACCTTCCATCCATGTCGACCTAGTGACTGTCGACCTAAACATTGTCGACCTAGACACTGTCGATCTTCAGACCGGATCCCGTACAAAGACCACTCTAATGATGTCATACAGCAAAAAGAGCATCCCAGTGACCTCCTTACAGGACATTCATCATTCCTTTGATGAAACCAGCATGCACAATGGGGGTAATTCAGAGTTGATCGTAGCAGCAAATTTGTTAGCAGATGGGCAAAACCATGTGCACTGCAAGGGGGACAGATAGAACATGTGCAGAGAGAGTTAGATTTGGGTGGGGTGTATTCTAACTGAAATCTAAATTGCAGTGTAGAAATAAAGCAGGCTGTATTTACTCTGCATAGAAACAAAATAACCCACCCAAATCAGCTCTCTCTGCACATGTTATATCTGCCCCCCCTGCAGTGCACATGGCCTTGCCCAACTGCTAACAAATTTGCTGTTGTGATCAACTATAAATTAGCCCATATGTGCACTGCAGGGGAGGCAGATATAACATGAGCAGATAGAGTTAGATTTGGGTGGGTTATTTTTAGAGATGTGCGGTAGGCACTTTTCGTGTTTTGTGTTTGGTTCTAATTCCCCGCTCGTGTTTTGGTTTTGGATTGGTTTTGCCAAAACCACCCTTTCATGTTTTGGTTTTGGATCTGGATGATTTTTGGAAAAAAAACATAAAAACGGCTAAAATCACAGAATTTGGGGATAATTTTGATCCTACGGTATTATTAACCTCAATAACATTAATTTCCACTAATTTCCAGTCTATTCTGAACACCTCGCAAATTTGTTTTTAGGCCAAAAGGTTGCACCAAGGTGGCTGGATGACTAAGCTAAGCCACACAAGTGTGCGGCACAAACACCTGGCCCATCTAGGAGTGGCACTGCAGTGTCAGGCAGGATGGCATATTTAAAAAATAAGCCCCAAACAGCACATGATGCAAAGAAGAAAAAGAGGTGCACCGAGGTTGCTGTATGACTAAGCTAAGCGAGACAACCACTTGGCCCATCTAGTAGTGGCATGCAGTGGCCGAATGTCGAAAGTGGCCTGCAATTTTTGAGTCCACTGACAGCATCTCATGCATGCCCCTGTCATTTTTCAAAAAATCTGCAATTGGTGGACTTATACGGCAGTACCTCTGGACTTATACGGCAGTGTCAGACAGGATGACAATTTAAAAAACCATGCCCCAAACAGCACATGTTGCAAAGATGAAAAAGAGGTGCACCAAGGTTGCTGTATGACTAAGCTAAGCGACATAAGTGTGCGGCACAAATACCTGGCCCATCTAGGAGTGGCACTGCACTGTCAGACAGGAGGGCAGGTATAAAAAAGAGGCCCCAAACAGCACATCATGCAAAGATGTAAAAGAGGTGCAATGAGGTAGCTGTATGACTAAGCTAAGCGACATAAACAATTGGCCCATCTAGGAGTGGCATTGAAGTGTCAGACAGGATGGCACTTAAAAAAAAATAGTACCCAAACAGCACATCATGCCAAGAAGTAAAAGAGGGCAATGAGTTAGCTGTATGACTAAGCTAAGCGACACAAGTGTGCTGCACAAACAGCTGGCCCATCTAGGGTTGGCACTGCAGTTCCACTGCACTAATGGCGGATACCGGACACACGTCTAGCACCAGCATAGTTGTTATGGCCTCAGTAATCCGCTTCGCAGCAGGGTATATATATATGTTTTTATATATATATATATATATATATATATATATATATATATATTGTAAATGCTGATTTACATACAGGACTAAAAGCAACACTTTAAAAAGACATTTCATACACTTTAAATGGAGCTGCTGCGGCCGCTATACTTAATCCTCAACCTACGTACTTATTACACCATTAGCGTACAGAGCCCCGTACCGTGTACGTACTTTGCGTACAAACGCTGCGCTGGCTGAACAAAGTACACTCAGAGCGTACACACCCAAAGATACAACGTGAACCCTTAACAGCTATGCATGTGATAGTAATACACTTTAAACCTTAGCAGGGAAAGGAAAAGAAGACACCAGTTTGCATTTAAACTGCCGGGTTCCGACATCACAACATATTATTACTGAAAGGGGGTTACAATAACAAAGCAATACAATACAATAGAATAATGGCTACAGTCAATGGTACATACGTGTTTGGTTTTTGCCGCGCTACCCAGTCTGGTCCTCAGTCATCTAGATAGATAACCTTTAGAGTCTTCTGTGTGAGACCAGGCCTGCAGCTGACTCCTTTTATACAATCTTCCAAAACTTAACACAATGGATACTGTAATCTCTTTGTCCATTGGACACAGGGATGGTCATTTACAGTACAGGAGAGGTCATAGGTTGGTTTGAATAGGTGGGCGATGTCTGTTCCAGATGCACTTGTGGGTGTTCTCCTCTGGGTTCCCGCCGCATACCTAATGTACAGTAAATACAGTTTATATCTATATTCTGCTCCTGCACATAACTATTTGCAGGAACTTGCGATCTGCTGCAAACCAACACCGGAATATTACCCTTAAAATACCCTACAGCTGGATACCAAACACCACCTTATAACCTTGTTCTGTCCCCTCCTATCCTGTAAAGGTGAATCCCTTTGTTCTGATACCATTTAAACTGTTGTAACTTGCTGGTGTGGTGCAGGGAGACTATGTGTACATTGTGCACTATTTGGATTAAATATGTAATGTGTTTTGATAGCTTTTCAAATCGTCCACAAACTCTACCGTAAATACTCATACCACGCGCTAATGTGCAGGACCTCGGGAGCGACCATACGCAAATTGCGAATATGCGCACGCACGGCAGAACAAGTACACGCATGGAGGCCATCTTTGTGTAGTTTGTACGTGATGTGTGTACTGAAATATTTTTCAACTTTGACAGTCCACCCTTTGGCAGTCACCAATAACTGCCACTATCTAATCAATAAACAGAAAAATATCTATACAATATCTACAGAAGCTTGGATGGTCGGGGGAGAGTTGTAGGTGGGAAATGTATGACCTATTGTGATAGTAAAAGCATGTATGTATGAATCCATGTCTGAGGGGCATGTATCATCGTGCCGCATATGTTCTACATAAGCTTCGAGGTATTGCAAAGTAAACATTAAATTCTCATCCCGTATTAATGGTCTGTAAATGGGCCAACAAACACTACAGAGCTCTTTTCGGCTTCTTGTTCCAACAAATGGGGTGCACATTTAGTTGATGATACATGGAGGGGGAACATATGTGAGTGCTAGTATATGTGGATATCACCTGTTGACTATGTGTGCCATTAGCTGGAGGTTGCAGAGATGAAGATAAGACACATATATAAAAATACATTCACATAAACATTTTGGGTAGGGCTGACGTCTTTTCCGGATGGATGTATCTGGGCAGAGGGGGAGACAAAGAAAAACGGGCGAAAGAAACAGGCCATGGAATTCATTTGCAATCCTTATCATAACACTGTCTCTATGGATGGGTCATAGATTAAATCTGCTGCTAAAACAGCGCCCTCGCTCCTTAGACTCATCAAATATGTGCCATGCTTGCGCCGCATTAGAATTTGAACACACCTAAATATCGAACCAATAATTATGACGACTCCCAGGATACAAAGGAGAAACTTTCCCACACTCATAATGACATTTTAAGCCAACTCTCCTAAACCTGAGAACCATTTGCGTGGGTTCAACCATGAGACCCAGCCGGTCAGTTCATTACTCACAGTCGCTAAGGTAAGGTTGTGCTTCCTCCTGAACTCCCTCTTCAACTGCAAGATATCGTCCATCTTTTGATCGATGACCTCCGTTGGGTCATCAGTTCTGTTTGTAATATACGTACAGCACTTCACACCATATTGAGTTGCCAGAGTAACACAGTACACACCTGTCACGACTGTGACATAATTAAGGACCATCCTGTGCTGAATCAGTTCCTTCTTGTAAGCTTGTAACTCCCTTCCTGTATACCTGAAGGTGTCGTCATACATCTCAGTGATATTATCTATCAAGTTCGCTAGCGCATGGATATACCTATAATTTATAGTTCCTCTGGCAGTACGGCTAATGTCTAATGCGAGAAGGAACTAAATCCCGGTAGATTCGTGGATCAAATCAGAGGCTGCGTGCTCTGCCCTATCTATGAGGTGTCTCTTGATGATGTGTTCATAGTGAGTATGAGTATAAGGAGCCTGAGCACTGCGGTGAACGTCTTTCATTTTATCATGGGTTATGGTCATGACCTCCGGTAGTACTCTCCCAATATAACACTATCCCTCTGAGCTCGGGGCAAGCCACTTGTACGCCTTCCTCCCACATATGAAATAGGCATCATCTGGGAGAACATAGGGGACAAAATATAACATCACCATATTACAAATTTTCCAAGTAAAGAAACCAATCCCTAGTTCTCCCATCTGCTCAGTACAAGTATTGGGCTGGATGATATGAGCACAATACCCTGACGATACTTTTCCAACCCACATGATCTTGCTTCCACGGGTATACCTATACCGAAAATACCTCCCACTGTTGGCTATTTGGCGTACAAGTTCAGAGTCTATGGGTATTCTATCAGCTCTGTGTGAAAAGGTCATTGTCTGGTTATTCCACGTCACTTCCCAATCTCCCGGTTTTCGGTAATTGGAAATATTAAAACACAATAAGGACCTGTCTACATGATACTGGTGGAGCTTCAAACTAGGGGGCCTAGAGATATTGAATTTCTTGTCCACCGGTCTCCCACCCCGCAATTCGAGTACCTCATCTATTGCTAAAGGGTATGGTACTAATCCTGACTTACTCTGACCTTGAGGTACTTGTGAGCACACCCAGCATTCTGTCTGGTTTAAGACCTTACCCACCAGTGAGTGGTAATCACTCAACGGATGGCAGTCCATGTCGATATTAAGGTTGGACTGACATCTCTGGATGCACCCATCCTCTACTATATTCTCACAATTCCTACAAATACAATATTCATCAGACAATAACCCTTCATAGTGCCTCCGAGCTCCCTGACTACCAGAGCGCTTACTGATGCCAGCCTTTACTCGAGTGATGTGCTGCTCCTGAGATCCTACAAATTCATACTCGCCATCAGAACCCATTCCAGATCCCTGCTCGACCTCTCTGGGACCCTCACCAAAACAAACTGTCCTGATCAAAACCAGAATTACTAACAGAACCCGAAACGCAGTCTCTTGTGATCGATCCATTTCGTTAGGGGAAAGTAGGAAAATAAGAAGGAGAAAAGAAAGGAAAATGCAAGGGGAGGTGAAAAAAGAAAATGGTGCGACAACCGTTCTAGATCTTGTTGCTCTCTGTGCTCAGATGCCCTTCAACAGTACTGCCTCTCAACTTCCCCGGAACAAACACTGCAGTGATACGAGATTCTCTACACTCTGCTCTTTGTCACGAGTTCTCTCCGGGTCAGCGACCTTCTTGCAGTGGGACGAGTGGACCCAAGTTTCTCTTTCGGCGACCTTCAATGCTGTCGTGCTGGTTAACAAGACTTGGTATGGTCCTTCGCACCTGTCTATGAGGCAACCTGAGCGTAAGAAATTTTGAATCATCACATAATCCCCAGGCTCAATGTCATGACAATTACTGTTCGGTAGGTCAGGAATCACCAGCTTTAAATTTTTTTGTTGATTTCTCAGCTGCTGGCTCATCCCAACCAAATATTTCACAGTCACTTCATTATTACATTTCAAATCATTACATGAGGTTGTCGACCAAAAAGAATTTCAAAGGGTGATAAGTTAAGTGGAGACCTGGGAGTGGTTCTGATGCTGTACAACACTAGTGGCAAAGCTTCGGGCCACAACAATCCAGTTTCAGCCATTAATTTGCTCAGCTTGTTCTTAATAGTGCTGTTCACTCTCTCTACCTTTGCAGTCACCTGTGGACGGTACGGAGTATGCAGCTTGCTATTAATTCCCATCAGTTTGCACATGACTTGAAAGACTTCACCTGTAAAATGGGTACCCCTGTCACTTTCAATTATTCTAGGGATACCATATCTACACACAAATTCCTGCACAATTTTCTTTGCAGTGAACGTAGCAGTATTTGTGGCAGCAGGGAACGCTTCTACCCAGTTGGAAAATACATCAATACAAACTAACACATATTTCAAATTCCTACAGGGTGGTAACTGTATGAAATCGATTTGTATTACCTGAAAGCGTCCGTCTGTAGGAGGGATATGGGATGGCTCTGTTGGTATTGTCTTTCCAATATTCTTCCTCAAGCAAGTAAAACATGTCATTGCTCACTTACCTGCATGAGAAGAAAATCCTGGCGCACACCAGTAGGCTCTTACCAACTTGCACATACCCTCTTTGCCCAGATGAGTCAGACCGTGTGCCGCCTCAGCTAGGCTTGGAAGATATGCTCTGGGGGCCACTGGCTTACCGTGTCCACCAGTCCACAGTCCTGAGGACTCCTGGCCATGCCCCTTTGCCCTCCAGACTGCCTTTTTCTGTAGGGAACACAAATTTTGCATTTCGATTAATTGTTGTGTGTTGATCGTGTTAAATGTCATCAGTGATGTGATGTTCGTTTGTATGGGGGTGCTTGCTGCTGATTTAGCAGCTTCATCTCCCTGGCTGTTACCAATTGAAATTGGGTCTTGGTTGTAAGTGTGTGCTTTGCACCTGATAACAGCCACTCTGGTTCCTGTATTGCTGTCAAAAGCCTTTTGATGTGGTCCGCATGCGCTACAGGTGTGCCAGCTGCCGTCATGAAATTTCTGAGGCGCCATAGGGCCCGAAAATCATGCACCACTCCAAAGGCGTACCTAGAATCTGTGTATATATTAGCTGACTTACCCTTAGCCAATTCACACGCTCTGGTTAGGGTGACCAACTCAGCAACTTGTGCTGAGTGCAGTGGGCCCAGGGGTTCAGCTTCTATGATACCTTCATCATCTACAACTGCATATCCAGTGCACAAGTCTCCCAATTCTCTCTGTCTGTGGCAACTAACGTCAGTGTAGAAGGTAAAGTCTACTCCTTCCAGTGGGTAGTCACTGATGTCAGGTCTCGCTGTGAAAGTCTGATTCAGGTATTCCATACAATCATGCATATCAGTGCCTGCACTAAATCCTCCTTCACCAACATTCTCATCCTCCATCCTTTGTGCCTGTCCAGGCAGACTTGGCAAGTAAGTTGCAGGATTTAGTGAGCTGCATCTCTTAATGGTGATGTTTACTGGGGCCATCAGTGATAATTCCCACTTTGTAAACCGAGCAGATGAGACATGTCTGGTTTGGGCTGAGTTTAGTAAGGCTGACACTGCATGAGATGTATGAGTGGTCAGGTCATGTCCTAACGCTACGTCCTCGCTTTTACTTACCAGCAAAGCTATCACTGCAACACTTCGCAAGCAAGTGGGGAGAGACCGCGCTACAGTGTCCAACTATGCACTGTAGTAAGCTACCGGTCTACTGGCATCACCATGTCTCTGAGTTAAAACCCCTGCCGCGCACCCTGCACTTTCTGTACCATACAATTCAAAGGGCTTCTCATAATCTGGCATACCTAATGCAGGTGCCTGTGATAGGCACAGTTTGAGTCTCTCAAACGCCAGTTCGGACTCATCTGTGTGAGAGATCCGTTCCGGTTTGTTCGAAGAGACCATTTCTTGCAAAGGTAAAGCCAGTATAGAGAACCATGGAATCCAGTTTCGACAGTACCCACACATTCCAAGGAAAGTGCGGATCTGTTGCTGAGTTTGTGGCAGAGTCATGTCGCGAATCGCCTGTATTCTATCAGCAGTGAGGTGTCTAAGTCCTTGAGTCAAGCAATGTCCCAAATATTTGACCCTGGTCCGGCACAACTGCAACTTATCCTTTGAAACCTTGTGTCCCGTTTGGGAAAGATGAAACAGAAGCTGTTTCGTGTCTTTCAAGGACGATTCGAGTGAGTCAGAACACAGCAATAAGTCATCAACATACTGTATTAGTACTGATCCACTCTCAGGTTGAAAGCATTGTAAACAGTCATGCAAAGCCTGGGAGAAAATACTTGGGCTGTCAATGAAACCTTGGGGATGACGAGTCCAGGTGTACTGTACTCCCCTGTATGTAAAGGCAAAAAGGTACTGGCTGTCAGGGTGAAGGGGGACAGAAAAGAAAGCAGAACAGAGGTCAATGGCCCTCATTCCGAGTTGCTCGCTCGCAAGCTGCTTTTAGCAGCATTGCACACGCTAAGCCGCCGCCTACTGGGAGTGAATCTTAGCTTAGCAGAATTGCGAACGAAAGATTCTCAAAATTGCGAATAGAAATTTCTTAGCAGTTTCTGAGTAGCTCGACACTTACTCTGCCACTGCGATCAGTTCAGTCAGTTTCGTTCCTGGTTTGACGTCACAAACACACCCAGCGTTCGCCCAGACACTCCCCCGTTTCTCCAGCCACTCCCGCGTTTTTCCCAGAAACTGCAGCGTTTTTTGGCACACTCCCATAAAACGGTCAGTTTCCGCCCAGAAACACCCACTTCCTGTCAATCACACTCCGATCACCAGAACGAAGAAAAAACCTTGTAATGCCGTGAGTAAAATACCAAACTTCTTAGCAAATTTACTTGACGCAGCCGCAGTGCGAACATTGCGCATGCGCAGTTAGCGGAAAATCGCACCGTTGCGAAGAAAAATAACGAGCGAACAACTCGGAATGAGGGCCAATGACAGTGAAGAATTTTGCAGTAGAGGGAATTTGCATGAGGATGACAGCTGGATTGGGCACTACGGGGAATTGACTCTCAACTGTCTTGTTTATCCCCCTTAGATCCTGCACTAGCCTGTAACCCCTCCCCCCACTCTTTTTCACAGGGAAGATGGGACTATTGGCGGTGCTGGACGTCCTGACTAGGATGCCCTGCTGTAGCAGCCGCTCTATGTCGGGGTACACTCCTAATTCTACCTCTGGCTTCAGAGGATACTGAGGGATTTTTGGAGCTATCCTACCATCTTTTACTTGTACTACTACTGGAGCTACATTCGCCATCAATCCAGTGTCTTGTCCATCTTTGGTCCAAAGGGAACCCGGTATTTGTGAGATCATTTCCTCTACCTTTGATGGACACTTGTCTATAACAGTAGAATGCGACATTAGCCTTTGAGGGGTGTCTAATATATCTTGCACTTCTTGAGCGTGGTTCTCAGGTATATCCATGAAGACACCCTCAGGAGTACAATATACACCGCATTTTACACAATAAGTCTCTGCCGAGTAGATTAGTCGGAGCCGATGCAGCCAACAGGAAAGAATGTTTGGTTTGCAAGGGCCCTATCGTAATCTTTGCAGGTCTACTCAAAGGGTATTGTTGCACCGTTCCTGTTACTCCCATTGCCGAAATCATTTTTCCCGTGGTCTTTATACCTGATGTGGAATTCAACACTGACCTGGCCGCCCCTGTATCTACAAGAAATGGTAATGGTACACCAGCTACTTCAACCGTGACCTCAGGTTCGCTACCAAGGCTAGCAATCAATTTCACTGGCTGCAGACTACAGGTGTGGCCCAACCCTTATTGTATATTGGGACCCTCCTACAGCGCATTGCAGCTACAATATGTGAGGGGGGCAGCTGAGAATTTTCGGAGGTCTGCCAATCTCTCATTGATGGGTACCTCTTTGTTTCCCCTGCATTTGGCTCGTAATTTCTCCTATGTGGTCCCTGATCCCAATTATGTGAATTGTAGTGTGGATTGTATTCTGATCTAGGGGGTCGGTATACGTTATGTGTACCTTTATTCCTACAATCCTGGGCAAAATGTCCTTCCTTTTTACAAATGTAGCATATTCTAGGTCTTTTCCAAACAGCAGGGGTCTGGGTTTTCGGCTGATGGGGTTTTGCTGTAAGAGCCTGTATACTTACCGTCATCAGCTTATCCCCCTGTAACTCCCTGTGCTTACTGATGTTCCTATGGTGCTCGACAGTGGACTCTTTCAATGCAGCCACCGAGATTCCTCTCCAATTAGGTAGAGAGGTCTGTACCCTTGTTCTTAATGCCTTCTTTAACCCGTTTATTAATACAGTAACAGCTACCTCTCTGTGATGTGCATTATCTTTAATGTCCTCGATCCCAGTGTATCTAGACATTTCCTGCAGTGCCCGATGGAAATATTCGGATGCCGTTTAACCTTCCTTTTGTCTTATGGAGAAGATTTTATTCCATTTGACAACAGTAGGGAAATACACTCCTAGTTGCAGATTGATTTGCTTTACGTTCTCCTGATTGTATTCATCAGTGAGAGGTACTTCTGCATCTAACTTACTGTCTGCTATGAATTTCGTGGTCTGGAAAGAGGGAGAGAGAGAAGGCTCTTGTGTGGGCGCACTCTTTAGAAAAAAAAGGAAGATTCCTATGACATATGAAAAGAAATACTTAAAACATAGTTTTTAATGTTGACGTTTAAAACGAAATTACCCATATAACTGATCCATATGAAATGAGGATATGATGATTAAAGTTTAAAATGTTCTGGTCTGTTTAATCACAATGTGTGATTGGAATGGTTGTAGACATTTGATCGTCTTACCCCCATTTCCCCTGACCAGTACAGAATATCTGTATTGATGGGACTTTCTGTTCTTCTATTATATATTTTGCCCTCTACCAAGATGGCGCCCGGGATCTCGCGGCTCTTCAGGGCCACCCGACCATTCCCACCATACGTGTGTGAATAGCCAGCCAGCAACATGGCGCCTCAGACCTCACAACTCCTGCCTCCTAATCCGCGTCACGCTCCGTCACAACCACAGCTGACCGGCGCTCCGTAGCGGCAGCTGTTAGCTCCGGCCCACCATGCCCGAATCATCAGATAATTGGTCAGTATTTACATATGAGCTGCCTTAAAACCCCGTTCCCCACTCACCCCTCCAAACCCGGAAGTGAACAAGCCCGCCAGGGCGAAACGCGTCTTCCACGGGGGGACCGCATATGGAGTGAACTCTTGGCTCCTGCACTGGTACCTGACGATGCCCTGACCTGCCCATTCTGATCTTTTCAATTCTGGTGATCGTAAGCCCACTGCTGTCCTGTGCACAATATACACAGACAGCAACATTATATGTGTGTTTAATAATATGTTGTATTTCACCATATATCCTAGTAGACCTGTGTAGTACACATACAGATTGCTGCTATAAGCTCTATTTCCTAACAGCAGCTGTACACACACATATATAATAATTCTTTCATATCTGTTAGATATCTTACACTGTCTGCCTGAGTTTTCACCAGCAGAGGCCAGCATATTGCTATAGGATTTTTTTCATTCACGGTGATCCTCAGTGCCTCTTTTATTACTGACAATACCATTGTTTTCCTGGCCTAGTCTGTGGGATTTACTATACTTGATTTTCCAGACTCAAATGAATTTCCACACTCAGTTCAGGATGTATTATGATTATTAATGAGATTCCTCAAATTGATGCTTAAATACCATGATTGCATTGCCTGCCCAGTCTGAGTAACATGCTATGGATTCATATATTGGAAAGCAATTCTTTCTTTTTCTTTTTCCCTATGTGCTAATACCAGCGTTTACTGTTCATGGCTAAGTTCTCTGGTGACACAGACAATTAACGTATTATCTATCTGATCTCTAACCCAATTTCTTATCGGTTTTTTGTACTGTCGTTTTTTCAGACAATTTGACCAAACTCATAGATCTTGTACCTCTTGCTCATGCTTTACTATTTTTCCGTGGACTCTCATCTACGATCCACGGAGCACAATACCACAGTTGTAGGATTTGATGAGCCGTGCCTAACGTAGAAAGTAGATTCACATATTTTTACTTTACTCATTCATCTCTTTTTTTGGCTTTGCAAACTGTCTCCACACTTCTTTTCTCTCTCTTATTTCGTATATAGGTGCACTCTCATTGGTGTACTATCATATAAATTCTCTACTATCATACCACGCTGCCAATGCCCGATCTCGTCCGATCTTGGAAGCCAAACAGTGTTGGGCCGGGTTAGTACCGGGAGAGGAGACTTCCTGCGAATACCTGGTGTTGTAGAGCAGGGATTATTTCCCTTTCTATGTGAGTTGCGACGCCAACAGCAGTATCACCACTAATTCTTACTTCTATGATATTCCTTCATATTTGAGGCTTATGACCAATTATTGTGATGAATATAGACAAACAGAAAAAGGAATGAACTGTTCACCTAGTTGGCGCAATGCTGCCCGTCCACTATAAACACCTACGTAAAAAATCACCGTTTTACATGAACAGATTAAACTAAAAGAAGAGAGCAGTGTTTATATATGTCCAAAGCGCATGTGAAACAAATAATAGAAAAGGTACATTCCTTTCTTTTACTGAAGGTAAACGATGTTCTTCATAAGGGTTTCACTGATGGAACCTTCCTCCTCGAGGTATCGTATCGTGGTCATGCAAATGAAAGAAGAGGGACAAATGTGTAGACCAATTTTCACACAAAGCTCAAAGTCAATCTTCTATATCACTGTGACAAAAGGGTGTACCCAACTCACACAGAAACAAGTGAGTTGAAACCCATAAAGGTATCTTTAAAAAAATCCTTTCAACATGGACATGAAGATTTCAAGCGTACCCAGAACTCACACTATTGGCGAGATGGAGAAACACATAAAGGTATCTTTCAAGCCTGTCAGAGGCGTAACCCCACTTTCACAAAATGGAAGTAAAACATATATGGGTATCTTTCTCAGGAAACAATAAGATGCGTACCACAACTCACGCAAAGTTAGGGTAGATGACTCCTATCAAGGTATCTTTAGCCTTTATACACTTGATCTGTGCAGGGGGATGATATCCCAGAAAAATTCAGGAGTAAACCAAGTAAAAAACTCCTCTTTGTAGATATAAAAGGAGGATTTATTTACAGCAGTCCGAAATACATCAGAGGTACTTCCAAATGAAAACAAGATAATAAAATCACAGAAAAGATAAAATAAAAATAAGGTAAAAAAAAGTTAAAAAATCCGGGTTAGATCATCCAGACTACTCACAGT
This sequence comes from Pseudophryne corroboree, assembly GCF_028390025.1. NCBI lineage: Eukaryota > Metazoa > Chordata > Amphibia > Anura > Myobatrachidae > Pseudophryne > Pseudophryne corroboree. The sequence continues at coordinate 200,431,359 of NC_086447.1, read as the reverse complement.
ACAGCTGTTCTACGCGTTTCGGTCCTTAACTGGACCTTTATCAAGAACTCCATCAGTGAAACCCTTATGAAGAACATTGTTTACCTTCAGTAAAAGAAAGGAATGTACTTTTTCTATTATTTGTTTCACATGCGCTTTGGACATATATAAACACCGCTCTCTTCTTTTAGTTTGACCAATTATTGTGGCTTACGTCAAAAAGTCAGGTCCTTTTGAATGCAGGTGACCATTAAATTTTGAATTTAAGTAGCCCTATTGGGACGTACTTATCAAATAATCCTTTATGACCACTCCTCGGTCCCATCAATACAGATATTCTGTACTGGTCAGGGAAAATGGGGGTAAGACGATCAAATGTCTACAACCATTCCAATCACACATTGTGATTAAACAGACCAGAACATTTTAAACTTTAATCAGAGCCGGCCTTAGGCATAGGTAAACTAGGCAATTGCCTAGGGCATCTGGTATGCCTAGGGGCACAAGCAGCTTCTGCTGATTAAAATGATATGCGGCATGCCTATATTCCGTGTGCAGCATTTCGTATGCAGATACAGCCACAGTCACACACAATATATAGGCATGCTGCATATCATTTTAATCAGCAGAAGCTTCTTGTGCATCCTAGCCACATAGCACATGCAAATAAAATGTATTTTCCTAAAAAATAGGCACCCAACGTTAGCAGAGCTGCCAGTTGACTCCTGCCAGGAACTATATGTGTCATTATTTGTATAAGGGCATTAATAATGTGTAACATATGTGTAAGGGGCACTATGTGTGTCATTATGTGTATAAGGGCATTAACAATGTGCGGCATATGTGTAAGGGAAATTATGTGTATAAGGACATTAATAAGGGTTGGCATAATGTGTAAGGGGCACTATGTTTATAAGGACATTATTAATGTGTGTCATATGTGTAAGGGGCATTACGGCGTGGTATTATGTGTATAAATGCATTTCCAATCTGTGGCATTATGTGTATAAGGTGCTCTACTGTGTGGCGTAACGTATAGAAAGGGCACTACTGTGTGGTCTAATGTGAATAAAGAGCAATATGGTGTGGTGTAATGTGAATAAAGAGCAATATGGTGTGGTGTAATGTGAATAAGGAGCAATATGGTGTGGTGTAATGAGAATAAAGAGCAATATGGTGTGATGTAATGTGAATAAGGAGCAATTCAGTATGATGTTATGTGAAAGACTGCGTAGGTCACGAATGTGGCCGGAAGCAACATAAACTCACCGGATGGGCATGCGGCACGCCTCTTAATGCATCACTCTGGCACGGAAGGGGTTACAGTTTTTGTGGGAGGAACGTAAGGACAACTGCCTGGATTGTGATTGGTTGGATTCGGTATAGGGGCTGGTCTGACATACATATAGTGTTCAGATCTAAGACAGCCTGTCTCTTTCCTGTTTTTTCCGTGGACCTGCAAGTATCAGCTAATTTCCTGAAGTTACCAGTGTTTCCTTAAACCACTTTTCTTCTTACCAATCTTTACTTCTTTTACTGCTTTATATAATCCCTACCTCTCTTCTACCTCTTTCTGTTCTATTTACTTTCTTTTCTATACTTGGTACCTTATTTATTGTATAGGAATGTACATTGTTCCTGTCTATTCGTCCCCTCCAATGCCTCCGGACCCGCACGCGGCGCGGACCTGCCTACTCGACTCCTCCGTGAATCAAGCGAGCCGGGTCTGACCTGCTGCGCCTGGGGTGACAGTCTCCATGAGCGTCCGCGGCCGGGCTCGACCGCCCGCTCTCGCGGCCCCACGGGTTCCTTCTCGGTCCTCGTCTCCGCCACTGGCAGCAGCGGTGACGGATGACGCGGCGCTGGGTGTCTCGGGCGGCGGAGGCGGCCTGCTCGGGCGGGCGCTTCCTCGCCCCGGCGGCCGCTAATCTGGAGGTGGGCAGGGCTGCTAATCTGGAGGTGGGCGGGCGTGCTAGGCCCGGACGGGCCGTACAGCGCTCCCTCCCTGCAGCTGGGCACATGCTTTCCTTTTTCTACGGGGAGGGAGGGGGACGCCCACAGACGGTGCTCCTGTATAATATAATGTTTTTTGTTGGTCTATGAAAGAGAAGGTTGCCAGTTTGAGTCTGGGGCGGCATTATATATATATATATATATATTTTCCACACACTTGCTCCACAGACCTGTTGCGGGGTCACGCGGTGTCCGGCCGCGGTGGGTACGGCCAGCACGTCCGCCCTACTGCGACTTGGCCAGGGCCGCCGTCGGCCCTCGGAAGGGGGCCTCCATACAGCCTAATCAGGCCAAGCACAGTGGGCCACTTCATACGCAGGCGCGGGGTCACGCTCGGCTGCCCGCGGTGGGACGGGGCTCCGCGGCGAAAATGTCGCGGCCAGGACGTGTCGACGTTGGCCCGCGCCAGGGGGGGGGCTCACATTGGGCCCGGTCAGGTCGGTCGCGCTGGGGCCGAAACTGCAGCCTCTGCCCCCTCCCCCCCCTCCCCCTCGCCTTGGTTAGCACCGTGGCACCGGCCCGCACTGTGGATGACCTGGAGGCCTGGTAGTGCCGGACGGCGTGCCCGTGCTACCCTGGCCAGCCACAAACACGAAGCACAGCTGCAGGCCGGTACCCCCCTAGGGGGCCGGCGTGAGCGGGCGGACAGCACGTTCTCTAGGCCTAGCAGGGAAAAGGCACAGGGGACAAGTGCGCTGCGTCTCTCTAACAGTTACAGCACTCAGGGATCTAGTTCTAAGACAAATTCTAGGGACAGGAGTAGGTCGCTATGCAGGCGGTCAGGCAGTACTCATTGCAGCAGGACAGCGATGCCGTTGCACCCGACAGCGAGGGGTCCTTTCTCCCTACGGGTGGTTTGCTAACCTCACGTGGGGCGCTGGACTCGCGTCCCGTGTCTGAACTTTGCGCGCCGGCGTCCGCGCCTTCGATGGACGCCACAGTCTTCTCCGCCATTTGTTCCGCAGTCGCGTCGGAGGCGGCTCCCTTGTTATCCTATGTACCCGGGGGTCAGGGGCCGGCTGCCGGTTCTCTGGCTTATAGCATCGCACAGATGCTTACACCGCTCCTGTCCTCTGGCGGACCGCCCCGCTCTCGGAGGCTGTGGGACCGCTGGGCGTTCACGGGAACAGTGTCTCTTTTGTCTCCCCAGCCGTGGACGTCGGGACTGGAATGAAGTCGGCTGGTGCCTCCGCGAGTCATCCGGAGCGAGCAGGGACGGACGGAGTTGCTTCTCGTGCAGGTGAGTCTTCATCGGACCCTGTCTTGGCCCGGGGTAGTATGGTTACCCTCCCCCCCCGTAGCGGGTTGGGATCACGTACTCAGTCCCGCTCCTCTAGCGAGGGTGGACGTACGCGTAGGGTTCCAGCAAGCGCGGTAGACATAGGCGTTGGGGCACGGGCTCATCCCTTGGCTCCACGTCCTCAGAGGGGGTGTCCTCCGACGGCGGTTTGCACAGGGTCAACGGCGCGAGCGCCGAAATTCGGCGGTGCCATGTGGTCTCATGCCTCGGGTCCGGGACGGGATCCGTAAGGGCCAATACGTCAGTATCTTCACCCTCACTAGTGTTGATCGTTAAGCTTTGTTTTCGGCTACGAAGAAACAGACAAGGCAGCGGAGCCGCTTTGCGACCCTACCCTAATGGGGTTCGGTGCATGTTCATCTACACGGCGTGTTATGTAGAGACGCGCCCGGACTAGCACATGAACCTTGTGCGCTATCAATTCCTGATACACGTGCTGTACCAGGAGTATAAAGGGTCGGCTGGGCGACGTTACTTTTAGGTCATCCGGCGCACACTGCTCGGCCAGGAAATCTACATTTCAGTAAAATGGATGTCGAATTGTGCGCGGAGCTGACACAGGGCTCCGTGGGCACCGAGGAGGGCAGTGCGGCGAGACAGTGGCCTAAGCGGCCTGTCTCTCGTTCTGCTGCTTTTCGACCAGGTCCATCACGCACAGGGCATGGTACATGCTTCGCTTTTCATGATGCCCAATGTGGGGTGATCGGTGTCGTGTTCATCGCTCCTGCATCGCATGTGGCGGAGCACATGGGATCAAGGACTGCACCAGTCCTGGGACATGGGGTTATCCCGGCTCGCAGACCCGGCAGAATCGCGTTCCCGTGGCCCCAGGCGCTGGCCTTGGCCCCCACCCCAATTAGATTACTGGCGCTCATACCCTGGCTGCGAGGGTTCGAAACCCGAGAGCGCCCAATTTTGCTCTCGGGTTTCGCGTTCGGCTTCTCCTTACTGATATCTGGGCTAGTGGGTCCGGGGCTGGTACGACCCTTCATTCGGCTCGGGAGATTCCGGTCGTGCTCCGGCAGACTGTTCAGACTTAGGTTTCGTGGGCAGGAGGATAGGCCCCCCTCCCCCCCCTTACCGGATTTGGTCTTGTACCCCGTCGGGATAGTGCCCAAAAAGTCCGCGAGCTAATATGGCCTGCCCCAGCATCTTTCCTGTCCCCTGGGGTCATCCGTAAATGATGCTACCCCCGATTATCAGTGTAGGGTCAGTTACCTGTCCTTTGATTCGGCCATAGCCTACATTAGGTCTTTTGGAACGGGGGTCGTGATGTGTAAATTGGACATCAAGTCAGCATTTCGCCCTCTCCCTCTGCACCCTTGGGCCTTTCGGTTTATGGGTTTTTATATTGGGCGATGGCTATTACATTGATCTGTGCCTCCCTACGGGTTGTTCTCTCTCTTGCGCATACTTCCGGGGATTCAGTCCTTTCCTCCATTGGCGCCTGGAGCATGCGATGGGCGAACGGCGAATTTCGCACGGCTTGGATTATTTTCTTTTGATCGGGCCACAGGACTCAGATCGCTGAGCTAGCTTGTTACGAAGGGCACTCCCCCTCTTCGCACACTTCGGGGTTCCGGTGGCGCCTGAGCGGCCTTATGGGCCCTCTGCATCCGTAGTTTATCTCGGACCTCAGTTTGATTCAGTCGCTGGCTTCTGTAGGCTCCCGGTAGATACGGTATTACGTCTTCGCGATGATATCCTTTATGTGCTTGCTGCGGGCAAGCTTACTTTCATGCAGGCTCCATCCCTATGGGGCCTGTTTAATTTTGCTTGCAAAATTATCCCCATGGGTAGGGTTTTTCTGTAAAAAATTGGAGCGGCCGACAGTTGGAATTCGACGCCCGCATCCTTTTCTCAGATTGTCCCTCGACATTCGGCGGGATTTACGTTCCATGGAGGAATTTCTGGTTTGTTTCAGCGGCGTTTGTATTGGGTGGGAGGCAGTCATGTCTGGCATCTCCCTGGAGCTTTTCTCGGACGCCTCTGGTGCTTGCGATTAGCGAGCGCTTCGAGACACACTTGCATGGGAGCTCTGGCGCTATGCCCTGCGTAATAAACAGGTGGTCTTCTGGTGCGACTAATTTGTTCGTAGTTTTTTTGCCATCATCAGGCAGGAATCCACATCCTTGTCGGTACTGCAGGTCTTTGTGCAGATATTCTTGCTATGCTGGGTGACCGACATTATGTTGCGAGCCCAGCATGTCCCAGCCGCGCGCCACGAAGTTGATGATACCCTTTCTCGCGGCGACTGGTAGTGGTTTAAGCAGTTGGCTCCTGCAGCTGTAAGCCAAGGGGTCTTCTGTCCTACTTCTGTGTGCGGATTGGAGGATTTAGCCCACAGGTCTTTGGCTCCTGCATATTTCACGGCTTATCTGGCTGCTTGGGAGCGGTGGAGTCACTACTCTCTGGAGAGGGGCCAAGGCAGATGGCCCATAGTTGCATTGGATTCGGGATGGTCAGGGATGGTGGCAGAAGGCCGATCCCTGAACATCTGGGCAGCACGCCCTCATGGATGCTGGCAGAAGGCCGATCCCTGAACATCTGGGCAGCACGCCCTCACGGATGGTGGCAGAAGGCCGATCCCGGAACATCTGGGCAGAAGGCCCTCCTACATTTAGGTTATTATTTCAATTATAATTTTGAGATGTTTTCTTTTCATGTGCTGTCTGCTTTATGCTATGTGTGATAAATATTTCAACCATCCCTTCCTTAGGGAGGGCGTTTTTCATCCAAGTTTAGATTTAATAGGCCTTCCTCTCAGTCAATAGAAGCCGTCGACGTACGCCCCGACGGTTGTGGTGTAGGATTCAGCTCTCACGATACGAGGATGTGGGGATACAATACGGGGATACGTGGTTCGCCTCGTCATGGCGGCCTTTACTAGGGCCTTCCACGGGGCGTTCAGGGTGGATGAGCTGGTGTCCGTCTCTCGGACTTCTGCCTCGCCCATGCTGGCGGCCCACGAAGTCGCACGCCCCGACGGTTTGTGGTGTAGGATTCAGCGCTCCAAGACGGACGTAGTCGGCAGGAGGCTGTGGGTTCGAGTGGGTCGGGCTCGGGTGCGGGGCATTTGTCCAGTTATCGCGGCCCAGTCTTCTTGGTCTGTACGGCCTCCAATGCCTCCCGGGTTGCTCGTCCTAGTGACAGTTCCCTGTTGACCAGATTTCCATTCCGGTCGGTTTTGGGGCGTTGTATTCTATACATGGGTCTATCTCCGGCCGACTATGGGACTCACTCTTTCCGCATCGGCGCTGCTTCAGCAGCCGCTGCGGCGGGTTGGTCCGAAGTCGAAGTCCGAGCACTGGGTAGGTGGAGGTCTGGTGCAGTCAAACGCTGTATCAGGCCTTTTCCTCCCAGTGCGCCCCTTTTGAGGATTAGCTGCTCGTCGCAGTTGCACTTTGCGACTGCGGGGGCCTTGAGGAATTTTTGTTTTATCGTTGGTTTTAATTACGGCTGTTGCCGGCTGACGAAGTTTTGCGTTTTTGCCTCAAGTCAAATTGGGCGACCCCTACCCCTACCCCCCACCCCCCCCGTTAGGGATGCATGTTAGGTTACCCATTTTCTCCATATATTTCATTTCTTAACCTCAGTACCATGCAGGCAGGCAGCTAGATCCGCGCTTTATGTGATTGAGGTCTTTTTAGTTTTGTATTCTGTTTTCTTTAGTGTTCTGCTTTGTTTAGTTGTGTTAGGTTTTGGTTCAGGTGGCGGTGGCAGGTTGGTAACCTGGCAGTTGGCCGGTTTCTGAACGGTTATTTTAGTTTAACTTAAGGATTGTATTGTTTTTTAAGTTCGGGTGAACTTTTAGGTAATTTTATAGTCTTATTAATTGATGGGCACCACCGTACCTAGTGGGCCCATATGATAGATCATGAACATGTGTGGATATCGGGGCCGGTGGCCCTATTTTTTACCCCGTAGGGGCGGAGCGTACCTCCGTCCCTACAACTGTTGGTGAGCAGGGGTAGTGGCAGAAGGTCGACCCCTGGCCTTGGATTTTTGGATTTCCGATGTCTGGGATGGAGGCAGGAGGCCGATCCCGGAACATCTGGGGCAGAAGGCCCCCTCACACACATATGTTTTTATTGCTTGGGATGGAGGCAGGAGGCCAATCCCGGAACATCTGGGGCAGAAGGCCCCCTCACACACACATGTTTATTGCTCTATTTCATCATATAATTTTGTATCACCCTTATTAAGTTCTTTATCATGCTTAACCGTTCTTCTCCCCGCCACCTTAGTTAGAGAGGGAAGTCTGCATTCTGAGTTTTAGTATTAATAGGCCTCCCTCTCAGTCAAAATAAAAAGCTGACCCCTTTCATGCCAATTACGGTTGTTGTGTCTTTATTTATTAAGATAAGTGTGCGTGAGTGGCGTGCGTATGCATCTGACGTGTGAAGTTTAAGACTGCGTAGGTCACGAATGTGGCCGGAAGCAACATAAACTCACCGGATGGGTATGCGGCACGCCTCTTAATGCATCACTCTGGCACGGAAGGGGTTACAGTTTTTGTGGGAGGAACGTAAGGACAACTGCCTGGATTGTGATTGGTTGGATTCGGTATAGGGGCTGGTCTGACATACATATAGTGTTCAGATCTAAGACAGCCTGTCTCTTTCCTGTTTTTTCCGTGACCCACCCGCCCGCCCTGGGGAGTTGGTTTTTGTTGCTCCCCTGATGTTGCTTGTGTCGGCTTTTGGTGGCCGGTTTCTGAACGGTTATTTTAGTTTAACTTAAGGATTGTATTGTTTTTTAAGTTCGGGTGAACTTTTAGGTAATTTTATAGTCTTATTATTAATTGATGGGCACCACCGTACCTAGTGGGCCCATATGATAGATCATGAACATGTGTGGATATCGGGGCCGGTGGCCCTATTTTTTACCCCGTAGGGGTGGAGCGTACCTCCGTCCCTACAACTGTTGGTGGGCAGGGGTAGTGGCAGAAGGTCGACCCCTGGCCTTGGATTTTTGGATTTCCGATGTCTGGGATGGAGGCAGGAGGCCGATCCCGGAACATCTGGGGCTGAAGGCCCCCTCACACACATATGTTTTTATTGCTTGGGATGGAGGCAGGAGGCCAATCCCGGAACATCTGGGGCAGAAGGCCCCCTCACACACACATGTTTATTGCTCTATTTCGTCATATAATTTTGTATCACCCTTATTAAGTTCTTTATCATGCTTAACCGTTCTTCTCCCCGCCACCTTAGTTAGAGGGAAGTCTGCATTCTGAGTTTTAGTATTAATAGGCCTCCCTCTCAGTCAAAATAAAAAGCTGACCCCTTTCATGCCAATTACGGTTGTTGTGTCTTTATTTATTAAGATAAGTGTGCGTGAGTGGCGTGCGTATGCATCTGACGTGTGAAGTTTATGAGGGGCACTACTGTGAGAAGTAACGTATATAAGGTAAATTGGTACTACTGTGTGCTGTAATGTGAATAAGGGACACTATCGTATGATAAATTGTGAATAAAGTTGCACTACTGTGAGGTATAATTTGAATTGGGGGCACTATTGTGTGGCCCTGCCCCTTGCCAGCAAAAGCACATACCTTTTTGGGCTGTGCTGCCGAATGTGCACACTGTTCTTATTTAAATTACATGGAGTAGGAAAATAAAAAAAGGACTGCTATGGGGGGGGGGGGGGGGGTGATGGTGCTGGGAAAGGGGTGCAGGGTCAGAGGCGGAACTAGCGGCGGTGCTAGGGGGCACCAGCCAAAATCTTGCCTAGGGCATCATATTGGTTAGGGCCGGCTCTGACTTTAATCATCATATCCTCATTTCATATGGATCAGTTATATGGGTAATTTCGTTTTAAACGTCAACATTAAAAACTATGTTTTAAGTTTTTCTTTTCACATGTCATAGGAATCTTCCTTTTTTTCTAAAGAGTGCGCCCACACAAGAGCCTTCTCTCTCTCCCTCTTTCCAGTACATGTACTCTCTGGTGCTGGGCGCACCACCAACAAGGACAACGTCATTTATTTAAGTAAAAAAACAGGTGTTTTTTTCTTTTCTTTCCAATTTTGGAGTGTCTATTTGTCCGATTTTGGTTCTCTCGTATCAATATTGTATCAATTTGACTGGTGCCCGATCGCCCCATGTCTAGTCATATGAATTTCGTGGTGTCAATATTTGAGGGTAAACACACTCGTAGCACTGTTCGCCAATCTTTATTTGTAGGCTCATGGGCGTTACCTAACTTTTTAATGAATCTCTGGCATCCGACTAGATCTTTTCTGGGATCGGGAAATTCAGACATAATTGACCTTAACTCAGCTCGGGACCAGGGACAATGCATGGCAATGTTCCTGATGGGAGTTACTCCCTGATTGTCAGTTTTCCCATTGGGAACTGCAATTACCCTGACAGGATTTAATTCAATTACATCCTTCTGGTTTGATTCTATAATGTGGGGAGCTATAGTTTCTGCATAATGTATGGTACCGTACTTACCTGTGGACATGACCTCACTTATCCCTCCACTAGGGGGCCTTGCTACAACTCTTGATGGTTGGGCCGTGCCCACCTGAGTATCCTGTATGGTGGCTGCTAGAGAGAGTGCCGATATCATGATGGTATCATCTTCCTGCTCACAATCCTGAGTAAAATTAAAAATGGGATACAGCTGGCAAGGGGTAGCGTTAGTACATTTATCAATCACATTCTTATCCTGTACTAATGCACAATTGCTTGTAGCCACTTTCTCCCCAACAATATATGGTGGTGGTGGTGCGGTCGCCATTGTTTTCCCGCTAGGTTTGGAACCTGCTGCGCAAGCTAATTCCCTTTGCATCTCCCCCTCTTGCTGCCATAAATTTAAACAATCTGTATGTCTAATCCTTTGTTTTCTGGATTTTATCAGACATATCCTTATCCTTAAGTTCTGCAATACCTCCGGTTCAAAGCTGCCCACCTTAGGGAATGGTACCCTATCTTTGTCAGTCATACATACCCATTCATTGCATAAAACTTCTGTGTGTGAACCATATTTTTCACACATGATAAACCTTGCTGACCCTTTCGGCCGCAATTCTGACCTTCTCGGTCCTAACTCTTCTGCCTGAACCCTGCACAAACGTCTCTCACTTGAGCAACTGGCTCCCATATTTGTGGGTCTTTTTAATAACTAAAAAAAATTCCCACAAACACCAAAATACTCAATGTAAGTAGACGTTGGAAGTATCTCCGAGCGCCTTCCACTCGCTCTCGCCCACGTTGGCCGGTACTACCATACACCATAGCGAAGGCGGTGTACCCAACTTAGGGCTCCTATCAGACCTTACAGCACTGTAATTTCTTTCGGTGGAAGTTCTGTTGGAATATTTTCCTGAGAGAGGCAGCAAAACATCCCTTTTCGGTATCTTTCAACTGGAATTGTTTGTAGGGTGAAAAACAGAGAAATTAGATAACTATCCTTCACCCTTTCCAGTGAAGCCTACCAGGGAGATTTCCCGACGTTATCAAAGAAACACCCCTTTGTCTATACAATCACGTCTGCGTATGCTCTTCCACAGCGCATATGACACAATGGTATCACGTTGTGCTGTGCAGAACACACGGACATGTGATGCAATAGCACAGCCTATAGATACTAGTTATCTATATGCCCTACGATTGCTGTAGACCACTTAGCCTAGACCACTCCAGATCACTTAGTTGTATGGCATCACTTAGACCACTTCAGATCACTTAGACCACTTAGTTCTAATCACGCAAGGTAGCGAACCCTATGCCACCGGGCCTCTACTAACCCAGTGTTACCACTCCAGCCACTTACACCACTTCAGTTCCTGGGTTCAGCTTCACTCACTCCTGCTTTCACTCATTCAAATATACTTTGTTTTTCTGTACAGAAAATTTTCACTCGTTCTGATTGTCAGCTTTACCCCCATAGGCAATACAGTTTAAACAAAAGTTTTATACTAATCTGCTATAGAAACCGGGTAGTTTTGTGCTATTGTAGCATGGCTACTGTCTCACCTTTTAACTAGACGACACTATTGTGTAATTTGTACTTAACGCCCGCACTCTTACGCACTTTGCGTAAACACGCGACCGTGCATGTCTTTTATGCTGCGTGCACGGTCCTGTACTTTGTCCGAGACACGTTTACAAAATCGTGCGTCCGCAATTCAACAAACCACAGTCTCTATAAATGTGAGCAATACTAACTATAATCGCTCACTTAACACAACACCCAGTTTTTTCTGTATAAACCTTTAACGACCGGGCCAGACTTGCGTGTTGTGCTTTACACTTACTTCCTTAAAATACTGTTATTTCAGTTTTAACTATATAGCAACAAATGTATCCGGTTTCACACAGATCTAAATGAATCTAGCAATCTGAATCTTGCAGCAACAATGTGAGAGGGTATGCAAAGTATGTGTGCCCTTTGTGTACGCTTTTTGGCGCCAACAAAAAATTTCACAGATTTTTAAATAGTTTTTTACCTGTGTTTTACGGGTTCTACCAGCACCTCTGCAGACCATACAGAGCAGACGCCATCTAATCAGCACACAAGTAGGGTTTTCAGTGTATCCATCGACCAAGACAAAGTTACGTAGGATAACTTCTTTCCGCCCTTTGCTGATAGATTAAGTCTGCTATGACCTGTTAGGCCACAGGTTCTCAAACTCGGTCCTCAGGAGCCCACACAGTGCATGTTTTGCAGGTCTCATCACAGAATCACAAGTGAAATAATAAGCTGCACCTGTGGGCCTTTTAAAATGTGTCAGTGAGTAATTAATACACCTGTGCCCCTGCTGGGTTACCTGCAAAATATGCACTGTGTGGGCTCCTGAGGACCGAGTTTGAGAACCTATGTGTTAGGCTGTGAGCATGTGGAAACCGGACGATGCCCCCAATTGTAAATGCTGATTTACATACAGGACTAAAAGCAACACTTTAAAAAGACATTTCATACACTTTAAATGGAGCCGCTGTGGCCGCTACACTTAATCCTCAACCTACATACTTATTACACCATTAGCGTACAGAGCCCCGTACTGTGTACGTACAAATGCTGCGCTGACTGTACAAAATACACTCAGAGCGTACACACCCAAAGATACACCATGAACCCTTTACAGCTATGCATGTGATAGTAATACACTTTAAAACTTAGCAGGGAAAGGAAAACACGACACCAGTTTGCATTTAAACTGCCGGGTTCCGACACCACAACATATTATTACTGAAAGGGGGTTACAATACACAAAGCAATACAATACAATACAATAGAATAATGGCTACAGTCAATGGTACATACGTGTTTGGTTTTTGCCGCGCTACCCAGTCTGGTCCTCAGTCATCTAGATAGATAACCTTTAGAGTCTTCTGTGTGAGACCAGGCCTGCAGCTGGCTCCTTTTATACAATCTTCCAAAACTTAACACAATGGATACTGTAATCTCTTTGTCCATTGGACACAGGGATGGTCATTTACAGTACAAGAGAGGTCATAGGTTGGTTTGAATAGGTGGGCGATGTCTGTTCCAGATGCACTTGTGGGTGGTCACCTCTGGGTTCCCGCCGCATACCTAATGTACAGTAAATACAGTTTATATCTATATTCTGCTCCTGCACATAACTATTCGCAGGAACGTGCGATCTGCTGCAAACCAACACCGGAATATTACCCTTAAAATACCCTACAGCTGGATACCAAACACCACCTTATAACCTTGTTCTGTCCCATCCTATCCTGTAAAGGTGAATCCCTTTGTTCTGATACCATTTAAACTGTTGTAACTTGCTGGTGTGGTGCAGGGAGACTATGTGTACATTGTGCACTATTTGGATTAAATATGTAATGTGTTTTGATAGCTTTTCCATGCGTCCACAAACTCTACCGTAAATATTCATACCACGCGCTAATGCGCAGGACCACGGGAGCGACCATACGCAAATTGCGAATATGTGCACGCACAGCAGAACAAGTACCCGCACGGAGGCCATCTTTGTGTAGTTTGTACGTGATGTGTGTACTGCAATATTTTTCGACTTTGACTATATATATATATATATATATATATACGGCAGCATCACTGGAATTATATGGCAGTATCACTGGACATATACGGCAGGATCACTGGAATTATACGGCAGGATCATTGGACTTATACGCCAGTACCACTGGACCTATACGCCAGTACCACTGGAATTATACGGCACTATCACTGGAATTATACGGCAGGATCACTGGACATATACGGCAGTATCACTGGACATATACGGCAGTATCAATGGACATATAAGGCAGTATCAATGAACATATACGGCAGTATCACTGGACATAAACGGCAGTATCAATGGACATATACAGCAGTATCACTGGACTGGATTTATACACCAGTACCACTGTAATTATACGGCAGGATCACTGGAATTATACGGCAGGATCACTGGATTTATACAGCGGGATCACTGGAATTATACGGCAGGATCACTGGAATTATACGGCAGTACCGCTGGACATATACGGCAGTATCAATGGATATATACGGCAGTATCAATGGACATATACGGCAATATCAATGGAATTATACTGCAGTATCACTGGACATATACGGCAGTATCACTGGACTGGATTTATACACCAGTACCACTGTAATTATACGGCAGGATCACTGGATTTATACAGCAGGATCACTGGAATTATACGGCAGGATCATTGGAATTATACGGCAGGATCACTGGACATATACAGCAGGATCACTGGACTGGACTTATACGCCAGTACCACTGGAATTATATGGCAGTATCACTGGACTTATACGCCAGTACCACTGGAATTATACGGCAGGATCACTGGAATTATACGGCAGGATCACTGGACATATACGGCAGTATCACTGGACATATACGGCAATACCACTGGACATATACGTCAGTATCAATGGACATATACGGCAGTATCACTGGACATATACGGCAGTATCACTGACTGGACTTATACGCCAGTACCACTGGAATTATACGGCAGGATCATTGGAATTATACAGCAGGATCACTGGACATATACAGCAGGATCACTGGACTGGACTTATACGCCAGTACCACTGGAATTATATGGCAGTATCACTGGACTTATACGCCAGTACCACTGGAATTATACGGCAGGATCACTGGAATTATACGGCAGGATCACTGGACATATACGGCAGTATCACTGGACATATACGGCAATACCACTGGACATATACGGCAGTATCAATGGACATATACGGCAGTATCACTGGACATATACGGCAGTATCACTGACTGGACTTATACGCCAGTACCACTGGAATTATACGGCAGGCTCAATGGAATTATTTGGCAGGATCACTGGAATTATACGACAGTACCGCTGGACATATACGGCAGTATCAATGGACATATACGGCAGTATCACTGGACATATACGGCAGCACAGGGACACCAGCACTGGACTGATGCAGGATAACACAGCACCACTGCAATGGACTGGACTTATACAGCAGCACTGGACATATGGCAGCAGAGCATACCACCACTGTGACTGGACTGATGCAGCACAAGACACCACCACTGGACTGATGCAGTACAACACACCACCACTGGACTGATGCAGTACAACACAGCACCACTGGACTGATGCAGTACAACACACCACCACTGGACTGATGCAGTACAACACACCACCACTGGACTGATGCAGTACAACACACCACCACTGGACTGGACTTATACAGCATCACTTGACATAAGGCAGCAGACGACACAACCACTGTGACTGGACTGATGCAGCACAAGATACTAACACTGAACTGATGCAGGACACTGAGGATGGAGACATGTCCTCTCTCTACACTCTCCAATGCCGGAGTGAAAATGGCGGGGGAACCAAACCCACTCATCTCTAGTTATTTTGTTTCTGTGCAGGGTAAATACTGCCTCTATGAGAACCAAACCCACTCATCTCTAGTTATTTTGTTTCTGTGCAGGGTAAATACTGCCTCTCTGAGAACCAAACCCACTCATCTCTAGTTATTTTGTTTCTGTGCAGGGTAAATACTGGCTGCTTTATTTCTACACTGCAATTTAGATTTCAGTTTGAACACACCACACCCAAATCTAACTCTCTCTTTCTGCACATGTTATATCTGCCCCCCCCCCGACAGTGCACATGATTTTGCCCAACTGCTAACAAATTTGCTGCTATGATCAGGTCTAAATAAATATACGCACTTCGCATCGCAGAGGAGACAGCCCGCTGGAACCCTGGATACCGGATTGCATCGCTGGAAAGGTGAGTATACATGAATTGCTACTTAGCAAAGCTATATATTGCATTGAACTGATGCGATGTAGAGTGATAAGAAACAATTAATTTTTCTTCTCAACACAAAATAACAGTATGTGGAGAGATGTTTTTTTTCAGTTATCAGTGAATTTCTCTTACAGTTTTATTTTTGTTAATTCTACCCGTTATACGGTGCCTTGCCGCTTTTATCAGCCCATCTCTCTCTCCTCAGCTGCTGCTAGCGTATCCCAGCGCAAGGCTCGGCGCTGTACACCTGCCGCCAAACACTCAGACTATCAAAAAAAGCCACTGGCAAAAAGAAAAGCTGTTGGAGAAAAGGACACTGGATCCACTGTAAACCTTTCTGGCACTGGTAGGGAAACCTGTACATTACAATAATAATTAATAATAATAATAATAATAATAATTTTATTTATATAGCGCTCTTTCTCCAATAGGACTCAAGGCGCTTAACAGATATATAGCATAATATAATACAGAAAATAATGAAGTACATTTTCATAAAATACAGAAGCATGAAGATGCTAAAAGGGACATTATGGAAATGCTTGAGTAAACAGGAAAGTCTTGAGTCTACTTTTGATGGATTCTATAGTTGGGGCCTCTCGCAATGTGCGGGGAAGTGAGTTCCATAGAGTCGGAGCCGCATGACTAAAAGCTCGACCCCCAGATGAATTACGGTAGATTCTAGGTACAGCTAAAAGTCCTTCATCTACAGATCGCAGTAATCGAGTGGGGCAGTATGGTCATTACAAAGATTATTGATAGGTTGTTCTACTAATAAATCTTTATTATTGTACCTGATATGTAGCATGGGAGTTACTGCTGAAGACAAACAAAAGGAAGTTAGAACCAACCAGTACATGGAACTGTGCTGAGAATTATACAACGAATCCAAGCAAAGGGATTGTCCCACAGCTGCAGTAAGCAGCACCAATATAGTGGAAAAGGGCAAAGGTGGGGTGAGGTTAGGACAGTTGTGATCAGGGTTGCTTTAAGACTGAAGGGGGCCAGCTTGTAGATGTCTGCGGCAAGAGAGGAAAGTCAGTCTTACTGTGGACAGAAGTAAGAACCAATGGTTTAGGCCAATATATTAATACAGTAGGTTGCAGTAAATGAGGTTGGAGATGATAAGAGAATGGATAAGCACTTTGGTTGCATCTTGGCCAAGAAATGGACAAGTTTTTGCAATATTTCAAAGGTGGAGCAGCAGGATTGGAGGAAAGAAGGGATGTGAGGACTGAAGCAGAGGGAAGAGGCAAGGCTGACACCAAGGCAGTAGGCTAAGAACACTTAGGAAATTGTAGTGGTATTGGTGGTGAGGGGAGTTGGTGACTCATGGACGAAGGAATATAAGTCCTGTTTTGGACATGTTAAACTCGAGGTAGAATTTGGAACATCAATGTTGAAATTCTGAGAGATAGTTGGTCATGTGATGAAAGGCAATAGTTATTGTTTTTTTGCATTGTGCCACAGTTATGAAATATTCCATATCGCTGCAATAACGAATCTTTGATTGCATTAATGTCTCATTATTGAGCTGCGCCGGACCTTCCTCTACTGTGCATGTGTCACCTATCGGGGCCAAGTTCTGAGAATGCTTTACATTCTGGAGCTTGGCATATTCTGGAACTAAGCAAGCAGCCCCGCTGGGTTTCTCTGGGGCTGCTTTTGTGAACGAATATAAGGTGCAGTCCACCGTAGATACATTCAGGAGTTAATTAATATTTACGGGTAGACCCCAAAAACAGGTGTTTTGGGGGTAAATATCCCATAAATATGATTTCACATATAGGCCCCAAAGCATAATGGAGAAGAAGGGAGGAGGAGTGAAGTATTAGTATTATACTGGTAACTGATCTGCTGCATAACATTTTGCCTCCAGTAGGACCCCCAGCCAAAATGAAGCCACCTCGGAAAACAGAGAAGTTGGGGTCATCACTGTTGTCACAAAAGCAATGTGAGTAATGCAAGTTGTTCTGATTACCAATGTTTATTTGGCCTACACATGAGAATGACAAACAATGGGGGTCATTCCGAGTTGTTTGCTCATTGCCGGTTTTCGCTATGCTGTGATTTGCTGTTAAATGCGCATGCCTATTGTACGCAGCGCGCATGCGCTTAGTTATTTTACTAAAAACTGAGTAATTTTGCTGTTCCTCGAGCGACGCTTTTCAGTCGCACTGCTGATCGGTGAGTGATTGACAGGAAGTGGGTGTTTCTGGGCAGCAACTCAGCGTTTTCCCAGCGTTTGCTAAAAAACGTAGGCGTGTCAGGGAAAAACACGGGAGGGTCTAGAGAAACAGGAGAGTGGCTGGCCGAACGCAGGGCGTGTATGTGACGTTAAACCAGGAACTAAACGGACTGATCTGATCGCAATCTGTGAGTAGGTCTGGAGCTACTCAGAAACTGCAAAGAAATACTTAATAGCAGAATTGCTAATCTTTCGTTCACTATTCTGCTAAGCTAAGATACACTCCCAGAGGGCGGCGACCTAGCATGTGCAATGCTGCTAAAAGCAGCTAGCGAGCGAACAACTCGGAATGACCCCCAATGTCCTTTAGATTATTTTAGAGATCTTCTAGATGGGTAAGTTGGTTCCCGTGGTGTTCCTGCCCGAGCCTGACACTAGGTGGCACAGACACAAATCCTGTGAAAAGGGAAAAGCCATCCGCTCTTTTCTTGGATGCCTGCTTCCAGTTTCCTTTACAATCATACTAAATAATTCAACGATTGAAGTTTTGTGGAAAAAAGGGAAGAGCGTTTACATACCAACAATATTGCAGCATAATATATACAGAATTGAAAATACATGGTAGAGTCACATTATTATGACCACCAGCTAATGGCCAGAGTAACAGCCATGTGCAGCACGGACAGCAGCTAGACAGGCTGAAATGTCGTTTTAGACGCACGCCTGGTAGCCTCCAGGTTCATTTTGACGGTGATCCGCTCCACTGTAGCGTGTTAGTCAGCTCTCATGCACCTTTGTAGCCAAAGTTAACCTCCCACATCAGTGGCACGTGGTGAGCCGCAGTTTCCGCGTAAGTTATTTGCAATGGTGCCATTTGTCCAGTCACGATACACCTTCACCCCAGCAACACGCAAACAGTTCACAAACTGCGCTGTTCCATAAATACTGCCACCCGTGGCCCAAAAGCTGATAATCATCCCTTTTTGCAACTCAGATAAATTGCCCCTTTTACTCATAACAGCAACGAGTGATATGTGTGCAGATGGTCTATCTCTCACCTTATATGCCCACCAAGCCAGCGCACAACACGTGACGTACTTCATGGGCTACATGCTGCCGGCGTCAAATGTAGTAGGTGGTCATAATAATGTGACTCGAACATGTGTGTGTGTGTGTATAGGTATAGATATATATATATATATATATATATATATATATAATTTTATATATATATAATTTTTATAATTGTTTATTAGGCATTTCAATACATGCAACTAGTGGATAAAAGAGTTTAGCATAATATAACAATGTTCAGAACAGCTAGGTATACATATAAAGACACCGTAACACTTGCGAAAAAATAGAACTACCGTGTACATGTATCATTTAACAACCTCACCTCATTTGTGCCACATGGACAATGACGTCTGCACTGGTACTCAAATGGAGAAAAATCATTTTTGCACACAACAACAACAACAACAACAACGTACTTTGGGGGTCATTTCGACCCGATCGCACGCTGCGCTTCTTTGCAGCCGTGCGATCGGGTTGGAACTGCGCATGCGCGGCAGGCACATTGCGCAGGCTTGTTTTTGCTCGGCAACGCCTCCAATGAAGAAAGTGGTGGCAGGGGCGACCGCAAGAAGATTGACAGGAGAAAGGAGGATCCGGGCATCAACTCACCGTTTTTGGGGTGTGGAGATCCGAATGCACGCGTGTTGGAGGGCGGATGTCTGACGCAGGGCCGGTGCTAGGGTGTTCGGCGCCCCCCTGCAAACTATAAATTTGCGCCCTCCCATATTCCTTTGGCGCGCGGCGGGAAAAGGGGTGTGGTCTCACAAGTAAGGCCACACAATAGTACCCCCATTCAAAATTACGCCACAATGTAGCACAATCTTATTCATCTTATACGTAATGCCCCACCCGTAGTAGTAGCGTCCTTATATGTCATGCCCCCCAGTAGTAGTAGCGTCCTTATACATAGTGCACCCCCAGTAGTAGTAGCATCCTTATGCATAATGCCCCCCCAAT
Organism: Pseudophryne corroboree; assembly: GCF_028390025.1. Taxonomy (NCBI): domain Eukaryota; kingdom Metazoa; phylum Chordata; class Amphibia; order Anura; family Myobatrachidae; genus Pseudophryne; species Pseudophryne corroboree. The sequence continues at coordinate 200,411,543 of NC_086447.1, read as the reverse complement.
AGTAGTAGCATCCTTATGCATAATGCCCCCCAGTAGTAGTAGCATCCTTATGCATAATGCCCCCCAGTAGTAGTAGCATCCTTATGCATAATGCCCCCCAGTAGGAGTAGCATCCTTATGCATAATGCACCCCCAGTAGTAGTAGCATCCTTATGCATAATGCCCCCCCAATAGTAGTAGCATCCTTATGCATAATGCCCCCCAGTAGTAGTAGCATCCTTATGCATAATGCCCCCCAGTAGGAGTAGCATCCTTATGCATAATGCCCCCCCAGTAGTAGTAGCATCCTTATGCATAATGCCCCCCAGTAGTAGTAGCGTCCTTATGCATAATGCCCCCCAGTAGTAGTAGCATCCTTATGCATAATGCTCCCCAGTAGGAGTAGCATCCTTATGCATAATGCCCCCCCAGTAGTAGTAGCATCCTTATACATAATGCCCCCCAGTAGTAGTAGCATCCTTATACATAATGCCCCCCCAGTAGTAGTAGCATCCTTATACGTAGTGCACCCCCAGTAGTAGTAGCATCCTTATACGTAGTGCACCCCCAGTAGTAGAAGCGTCCTTATACGTAATTCCCCCTAGTAGTAGTAGCGTCCTTATACGTAAAGCCCCCTCCAGTTGTAGTAGCGTCCTTATACGTAGTGCACCCCCAGTAGTAGTAGCATCCTTATGCGTAATGCCCCCCCAGTAGTAGTAGCGTCCTTATACGTAGTGCACCCCCAGTAGTAGAAGCGTCCTTATACGTAATTCCCCCTAGTAGTAGTAGCGTCCTTATACATAATGACCCCTCCAGTTGTAGTAGCGTCCTTATACGTAGTGCACCCCCAGTAGTAGAAGCGTCCATATGCATAATTCCGCCCTAGTAGCAGTAGCGTCCTTATACGTAATGCCCCCCCAGTTGTAGTAGCGTCCTTATACGTAGTGCACCCCCAGTAGTAGAAGCGTCCTTATACGTAATAACCCCTTGTAGTAGTAGCGTCCTTATACGTAGTGCACCCCCAGTAGTAGAAGCGTCCATAGGCATAATTCCGCCCTAGTAGTAGTAGCGTCCTTATACGTAATGCCCCCTACCCCAGTTGTAGTAGCGTCCTTATACGTAGTGCACCCCCAGTAGTAGAAGCGTCCTTATACGTAATGCGTCCCCAGTAGTAGTACCGTCCTTATACATAATGCCCCCCCCCCCCAGTAGTAGCATCCTTATACGTAATGCCCCCCCAGTAATAGTAGCGTCCTATACATAATGCCCCCAAGTAGTAGTATCGTCCTTATACGTAATGACCCCCCAGTAGTAGCGTCATTACACGCAATGGCCCCCATTAGTAGCGTCGTTACACGTAATGCCCCCCCTGTAGTAGTAGCATCCTTAAAGCACACATAAACGCACACACACACACACACACACACACACACACACACACACACACACACACACACACACACACACACACACACACACACACATTTCCCTCTCACACTTCACTTACCTAAGCCAGTCTCCCTACACTACAGCAGCCTGGTCCGTGTAGCTCCGCCCCCTTCTGTCCCGTTTAGCCCCGCCCCCTTCTGCCCCGCTTAGCTCTGCCCCCTTCTGTCCCGTGCACAGCACTGTCCTGTAACACAGGTGAGGTGAGGGGAGGGAGGAGGATTTTCATGATGCAGGTGCCGCAGACAGTGCCTGTCATACAGTGACAGGCACAGCAGCAGCAGCAGGGGGGACAGGACGGCGCAGCAGGGAAGGAATGCAGAGCAGGGGGAGCGCCTCTCCGTCCCAGCGCCTCCCTGCACTGCATCCCTTCGCTGAGCGGGTAGCGCCGGGCCTGGTCTGACGTCAGTTCCGGGACCTGCAACGCTGAAGTGATCGCACAGGGTAAGTAAGTCTTATCCTAGTCTAGTTCTGCACAAAACTTTTTTGGCATAGCAGGGCTGCACAAGCGATCACAGCCTTGCTATGCAAAAATACACTCCCCCATAGTTGATCGCATGGGCTGCAAAAAGTGGCAGCGTGCGATCAACTCGGAATGAGGGCCTTTAGCCTAGAATGGCTACCGCCGAAGCATGTGCACAATGCGCATAAAGTCCGTATGATAAAACGACAGCCAGCACCAGACCCATGCTGAGAAGCACTGGAACTCTTCCTGGGGCTCTTAGGTTAGAGCAGCTAGGGTAATGGGTTAAAAGATTAAAATAATGAAATACATTTGTGAAACTACTGCAGTTGCATTGCTGTGACAAAAAAATGCATTTCATTCTTATGACTACTCTTACTTTTATGGAGATCCGAAATCCAAGTTTACCTAAGAAAATGGACCTGTTGGGAGGAATGTGGAAGGCGTGAGCAGGACCGTGCTCAGCGCTATAATGCATGGCCTGAACAGGCCTGCAGAGAGAATGTGTGATTTATATGGAGAATAGATATATACCACCAAATATAAGAGGATGTCCACCCACACTCAATGGTGGCTTCAGCAGAGCCATTCCTCCAGCAATTGCTATTGGAAGGTAGAACAGTGTTTGAATCTTTGCATGAAAATAGCGGAGTGGAATGTATAAGTGACTACATACGTCTCGTATTCCTAGCATTGCATGATCGCACCCGGGTACATGGTTTGCACTTTGTGAATACCAAACCTATTTATGCATCTATATGGTCTTGTGTCGAATTATCCACAGCTGCTCAGAAAGCTCCAACTTCAGTGGGGAACAGTGAACATAGTGATGAGAAGCCTGTGATCTGTACCATCAGCAAGCCATTAGTGAAAGACAGGAAGACCAGCACAGGTAGCACCAATATATTGTACCCATATCCACATCTTACCTAAGGAATATATGATTGAGGTCAGAGGTGGATTTAGACCACATGGGGCCCTTAGCAAGATCCCAATTTGGGGCCCCCCTCCCTCAAACAATCCTTAGCACTATATTTTCATTTCTGATTCATGTCTCTTACATTATTTGTTGTTTTTCCTCCTTATATTCTATTACAATATATTACTTTCCCCTACACTGATTGCACCATGTCGCCTAAGCTCTAATTTCCATTATTACACCACTCAGTTGCTGCATTTTAGATCAGTGCTCCCCTCACTGAATGTATCAGGTCCTCATACCCCATCATTACACCCTCACTCACTGACTTCATTGTATATGAGTGACCCAGGCTTACTCATCACCTAAAATACTCATTATTCCCCGCCCCCTCACTCACTGACTGCATTTTATATAAGTATTTTATAATACCCAATATAATGGTGCCCACACACGTTTTTGTGCTAGGTGCGATTTGAGCGTATACAATGTGTGCTATGCGATTTGGAGTGTACACGCGGTGCTATTTGTGCTAGGTGCGATTTCAGCGTATACAATGTGTGCTATGCGATTTGGAGTGTACACACGGTGCTATTTGTGCTAGGTGCGATTTGAGCGTATACAATGTGTGCTATGCGATTTGGAGTATACACATGGTGCTATTTGTGCTAGGTGCGATTTCAGCGTATACAATGTGTGCTATGCGATTTGGAGTATACACATGGTACTATTTGTGCTAGGTGCGATTTCAGCGTATACAATGTGTGCTATGCGATTTGGAGTGTACACACGGTGCTATTTGTGCTAGGTGCGATTTCAGCGTATACAATGTGTGTTATGCGATTTGGAGTGTACACACGGTGCTATTTGTGCTAGGTGCGATTTGAGCGTATACAATGTGTGCTATGCGATTTGGAGTATACACATGGTGCTATTTGTGCTAGGTGCGATTTGAGCGTATACAATGTGTGCTATGCGATTTGGAGTGTACACGCGGTGCTATTTGTGCTAGGTGCGATTTGAGCGTATACAATGTGTGCTATGCGATTTGGAGTGTACACGCGGTGCTATTTGTGCTAGGTGCGATTTGAGCGTATACAATGTGTGCTATGCGATTTGGAGTGTACACGCGGTGCTATTTGTGCTAGGTGCGATTTGAGCGTATACAATGTGTGCTATGCGATTTGGAGTGTACACGCGGTGCTATTTGTGCTAGGTGCGATTTGAGCGTATACAATGTGTGCTATGCGATTTGGAGTATACACATGGTGCTATTTGTGCTAGGTGCGATTTCAGCGTATACAATGTGTGCTATGCGATTTGGAGTATACACATGGTGCTATTTGTGCTAGGTGCGATTTCAGCGTATACAATGTGTGCTATGCGATTTGGAGTATACACATGGTGCTAGTTGTGCTAGGTGCGATTTCAGCGTATACAATGTGTGCTATGCGATTTGGAGTATACACATGGTGCTATTTGTGCTAGGTGCGATTTCAGCGTATACAATGTGTGCTATGCGATTTGGAGTATACACATGGTGCTAGTTGTGCTAGGTGCGATTTCAGCGTATACAATGTGTGCTATGCGATTTGGAGTGTACACGCGGTGCTATTTGTGCTAGGTGCGATTTGAGCGTATACAATGTGTGCTATGCGATTTGGAGTGTACACGCGGTGCTATTTGTGCTAGGTGCGATTTCAGCGTATACAATGTGTGCTATGCGATTTGGAGTATACACATGGTGCTATTTGTGCTAGGTGCGATTTGAGCGTATACAATGTGTGCTATGCGATTTGGAGTGTACACGCGGTGCTATTTGTGCTAGGTGCGATTTCAGCGTATACAATGTGTGCTATGCGATTTGGAGTATACACATGGTGCTATTTGTGCTAGGTGCGATTTCAGCGAATACAATGTGTGCTATGCGATTTGGAGTATACACATGGTGCTATTTGTGCTAGGTGCGATTTGAGCGTATACAATGTGTGCTATGCGATTTGGAGTATACACATGGTACTATTTGTGCTAGGTGCGATTTGAGCGTATACAATGTGTGCTATGCGATTTGGAGTGTACACACGGGGCTATTTGTGCTAGGTGCGATTTGAGCGTATACAATGTGTGCTATGCGATTTGGAGTGTACACACGGTGCTATTTGTGCTAGGTGCGATTTGAGCGTATACAATGTGTGCTATGCAATTTGGAGTGTACACACGGTGCTATTTGTGCTAAGTGCGATTTGAGCGTATACAATGTGTGCTATGCGATTTGGAGTATACACGCGGTGTTATTTGTGCTAGGTGCGATTTGAGCGTATACGTGTGCTATGCGATTTGGAGTATACACACGGTGTTATTTGTGCTAGGTGCGATTTGAGCGTATACAATGTGTGCTATGCGATTTGGAGTGTACACACGGTGCTATTTGTGCTAGGTGCGATTTCAGCGTATACAATGTGTGCTATGCGATTTGGAATGTACACGCGGTGCTATTTGTGCTAGGTGCGATTTGAGCGTATACAATGTGTGCTATGCGATTTGGAGTGTACACACGGTGCTATTTGAACTACATCTGATTTTAAATACACTACAATGTACTAGGGGGTCATTCCGAGTTGATCGCACGTAGCTGCTTTTTGCAGCCAGTGCGATCAGCTATACTCCGCCTATGGGTTTGGGTTTTTTTCCCATAGCAAGGCTGCATTCGCTTGTGCAGCCCTGCTATGGGAAAAAAAATTGTGCAGTTTCTAAGTAGGTCTAGACATACTTAGCAGCTGCAACGTTTTCAGCCTGTTCGGTCCTGGCTCTGACGTCACACACCCGCCTGGAAACGCCTGCGTTTCTTCAAACACGCCTGCGTTTTTCTTACCACTCCCAGAAAACGGGTCCGAACGCTGTGTTGCCGCCCAGGAACGCCCACCGCCTACCTTCAAGCGATCACCGCTGCGATCGCTTTCTTCGTTCCCTTTGTTATTACGTCGCCGGGCAGTGATGCACATGCGCAGTAGTGACCCGGTCGCAGCTGTGCGAGCGAAAGCACGCTGTGATCGTGTCGGAATGACCCCAATATGTGATGTAGTATAATAATACCTGCCTGCTGCCTGCACATACTATTTTGCCTTCAGATATGGGGCCTAATTCAGACCTGATCATAGATGTGCTAAATTTAGCACATCTACGATCAGTCACACAGACATGCGGGGGGACGCCCTGTACAGGGCTATTTCGCCCCGCATGTCAGGCCTTGACCCGTCTCACAAGTACAAAAGTATCGCACAGCAGTGATGCTTTTGTACTTGAAGAGTAGCTCCCTACCTGCGCAGCTCGTGCGCCCTGGCAGGGAGCTACTCGTCTCTGTGAGGGTCGCAATGGCTGCGTGTGACGTCACGCAGCCGCCGCGGCCCGCCCCCCGCACGGTCCAGACACACCTGCATTGCCAGGACCGCGCCCCTATAACATCAATCAGTCAGAGGCGATTGCAGGGGTGAGACGGTCGTCAGCTGTCTGGCATGCGCCGGTGCACTACAGCGCCGGCGCATACGCAGTTCAGACCTGATCAGTTGCACAACACCGATCAGGTCTGGATTAGGCCCCAGGACTAGACGGAAGCGCGCTTCGCATCGCAAGGGACAATACACACAGTGCTATTTGAACTAGACGCGAATCTATTTGAACTAAAAAGATCAAATAGCATGTGAGAATGGCACCGTGTGTGGGCATCATTACACCCCTCAGTCAGTGTGACTGTACTGATTATATATCACTGCCCCACTGATTGTAGCAGGCAGACCCTGATCGCCTATACACAGTAGTACTTCAAATACAGCGTATATGCATATTGATATAACATCAGTCAGTGTCGTTGTCCCCCGCCCTGATTGTAGCAGGCGGATGTTATACACTGTACTTAATATAACACTGTCCATCCCCATCCGCCTCGCCTGATTGGAATTTTAAATAGGCAGATGTTATACAAAATCAACAAAAATACTGTAATAAAGTACACTGCAATAAAGACCTCATGTATTTCTCTGTGCACTCCTTGCTCTTCTCTCTGTGCATGTGACGTCATACACACGTGTCATGACGGATCACACACACAATACTGCAGGACTGGAGACACAGGCGTGGGCTCAGGGCCGGCTCTACCATTAAGCAGCTTTAGGTGGCTGCCTAGGGGCTCCGGCCTCTGGGGGGCGCCACTGAATTAATCTAGCAAAAATCTGAAGGATGTCTCTGTATGCAGCCTCCTCCTTTTACCTGGCTGCTGCTCCTATCAATAGGAGGCATCCCTAATTCCTGCGATGCAGCAGAAATTGCAATGCAATCTTATTGCAATTTCTGCTTCATCAAGGGGGGGAGGCGGTAGTCAGCATGCTGGGCGGCCTTGCCCTGCGATGGGCGGCCCCCAGCATGCGATCCGACGGATTGCAAATTCTGTTAATTAGCAGAATTTGCAATCCTTACTGAATTAGGCCCAATGTCAGTAATATAGGGCCTAATTCCGAGTTGATCGCAGCAGTAAATTTGTTAGCAGTTGGGCAAAACCATGGGGGTCATTCCGAGTTGAATGTAGCTGTGCTAAATTTAAATTTAAATGCGGACAACTGCAGCATGCTATCGGGTAGGAATGACCCCCCCATGTGCATATAAGCGAAAGGAGAAAAACAAAAGGCGGAATTATAAAACTAAAGACGGACACTGGAAGTCTTGTTGAAGGAGACAATTTAATAGCAGATCATCTTAATGATTATTTTTGCTCAGTATTTACTACTGAAAGAGAGGGGAAGGGGCCACAGTTAAGTTGCAGGGATATTCAGGAAAATGAAACAAGTACATTTACAGAGGAGAAGGTCCTAACAGAACTCTCAAAGCTGAAAGTGGACAAATCTATGGGGCCAGATGGGATATATCCAAGGATACTAAAAGAACTTAAAGAGGTGCTGGTAGCACCATTGACAGAATTATTCAACCAGTCATTAGCTACAGGAGTAATTCCAGGGGACTGGAAAAGAGCAAACGTAGTCCCACTGCACAAAAGTGGAAGCAAGGAAGAGGCAAACAACTACAGACCAGTGAGTCTTACATCAGTAGTAGGGAAATTGATGGAAACACTCTTAAAAGAAAGAGTTGTAGATTATCTCAAATCCGGCAATTTACTGGATCCCAAACAGCATGGATTCACTGGGGGGAGATCATGTCAAACAAATCTTATTGACTTTTTTGATTGTGTGACTAAAGTGATGGATAAAGGTGGAGCCATGGATATAGCTTATCTAGACTTTAGTAAGGCTTTTGACACAGTTCCACATCGCAGACTGCTAAATAAACTTGAAAGTTTGGGATTGGATATTAGGATTATTGAATGGATAAGATCTTGGTTGAAGGATAGAAAACAGAGAGTTGTGGTAAATGGAGTGCATTCACAGGAGGGAAATGTTACCAGTGGAGTACCCCAGGGATCTGTACTTGGACCAGTGCTTTTTAATATCTTTATTGGTGACATTGCAAATGGCATTAAAGGGAAAGTATGCCTTTTTGCAGATGACACAAAGGTATGCAACAGGGTAGACACACCAGGTGGGGTAAAACAAATGATTGAGGATCTAGGTAGACTAGAGGAATGGTCAAGAGTCTGGCAATTACAGTTTAATGCCAAAAAATGCAAAATCATGCACTTGGGTCTCAAAAATCCTAAAGCTAAATACAGTATTAATGGCACTATACTGGAAACTACTGAGGAGGAAAGGGATCTAGGAGTCACTATTTCAGATGACTTAAAGGCAGGTAAGCAATGTAACAAGGCAATGAGGAAGGCTAGTCAGATGCTTGGCTGCATTGGGAGAGGAATCAGCAGCAGAAAGAAAATAAGAATTTACTTACCGATAATTCTATTTCTCGTAGTCCGTAGTGGATGCTGGGGACTCCGTCAGGACCATGGGGAATAGCGGCTCCGCAGGAGACAGGGCACAAAAATAAAGCTTTAGGATTAGGTGGTGTGTACTGGCTCCTCCCCCTATGACCCTCCTCCAAGCCTCAGTTAGGATACTGTGCCCGGACGAGCGTACACAATAAGGAAGGATATTGAACCCCGGGTAAGACTCATACCAGCCACACCAATCACACCGTATAACTTGTGATCTGAACCCAGTTAACAGTATGACAAACGTAGGAGCCTCTGAACAGACGGCTCACAACAAATAACAACCCGATTTTTTTGTAACAATAACTATGTACAAGTATTGCAGACAATCCGCACTTGGGATGGGCGCCCAGCATCCACTACGGACTACGAGAAATAGAATTATCGGTAAGTAAATTCTTATTTTCTCTAACGTCCTAAGTGGATGCTGGGGACTCCGTCAGGACCATGGGGATTATACCAAAGCTCCCAAACGGGCGGGAGAGTGCGGATGACTCTGCAGCACCGAATGAGAGAACTCAAGGTCCTCCTCAGCCAGGGTATCAAATTTGTAGAATTTTGCAAACGTGTTTGCCCCTGACCAAGTAGCAGCTCGGCAGAGTTGTAATGCCGAGACTCCCCGGGCAGCCGCCCAGGATGAGCCCACTTTCCTTGTGGAATGGGCCTTGACAGATTTAGGTTGTGGCAAGCCTGCCACAGAATGTGCAAGTTGAATTGTGCTACAAATCCAACGAGCAATCGTCTGCTTAGAAGCAGGAGCACCCATCTTGTTGGGTGCATACAATATAAGCAGTGAGTCAGACTTTCTGACTCCCGCCGTTCTTGAAATATATATCTTCAATGCCCGGACCACGTCCAACAACTTGGAATCCTCCAACTCGTTAGTAGCCGCAGGCACCACAATAGGCTGGTTCAGGTGAAACGCTGACACCACCTTAGGCAGAAAATGAGGACGCGTCCGCAGTTCTGCCCTGTCCGTATGGAAAATCAGATATGGGCTCTTATATGATAAAGCCGCCAATTCTGATACTCTCCTGGCTGAAGCCAGGGCCAGTAGCATGGTTACTTTCCATGTAAGATACTTCAGCTGCACCGATTTGAGCGGCTCAAACCAATGGGATTTGAGAAAATCCAAGACTACATTAAGATCCCACGGTGCCACTGGGGGCACAACCGGGGGCTGTATATGTAGTACTCCTTTTACAAAAGTCTGGACTTCAGGAACTGAAGCCAATTCTTTCTGGAAGAAAATCGACAGGGCCGAAATTTGAACCTTAATGGACCCCAATTTGAGGCCCATAGACAATCCTGTTTGCAGGAAATGTAGGAATCGACCCAGTTGAAATTCCTCCGTGGGGGCCTTCCTGGCCTCACACCACGCAACATATTTTCTCCAAATGCGGTGATAATGTTGTGCAGTCACCTCCTTCCTGGCTTTTACCAGTGTAGGAATGACCTCTTCCGGAATGCCTTTTTCCTTTAGAATTCGGCGTTCAACCGCCATGCCGTCAAACGCAGCCGCGGTAAGTCTTGGAATAGACACGGTCCCTGCTGAAGCAGGTCCCGTCTTAGAGGTAGAGGCCACGGATCCTCCGTGAGCATCTCTTGAAGTTCCGGGTACCAAGTTCTTCTTGGCCAATCCGGAGCCACTAGTATCGTTCTTACTCCCTTTTGCCGTATAATTCTCAGTACTTTTGGTATGAGAGGCAGAGGAGGGAACACATACACTGACTGGAACACCCACGGTGTTACCAGAGCGTCCACAGCTATTGCCTGAGGATCTCTTGACCTGGCGCAATACCTGTCCAGTTTTTTGTTGAGGCGGGACGCCATCATATCCACCATTGGTTTTTCCCAACGGTTCACAATAATGTGGAAGACTTCTGGATGAAGTCCCCACTCTCCCGGGTGTAGATCGTGTCTGCTGAGGAAGTCTGCTTCCCAGTTGTCCACTCCCGGAATGAATACTGCTGACAGTGCTATCACATGATCTTCCGCCCAGCGAAGAATCCTTGCAGCTTCTGCCATTGCTGTCCTGCTTCTTGTGCCGCCCTGTCTGTTTACGTGGGCGACTGCCGTGATGTTGTCCGACTGGATCAACACCGGCTGACCCTGAAGCAGGGGTTTTGCCAGACTTAGAGCATTGTAAATCGCTCTTAGCTCCAGTATATTTATGTGAAGAGACATCTCCAGGCTTGACCATACTCCTTGGAAGTTTCTTCCTTGTGTGACCGCTCCCCAGCCTCTCAGACTGGCATCCGTGGTCACCAGGACCCAGTCCTGTATGCCGAATCTGCGGCCCTCTAACAGATGAGCACTCTGCAACCACCACAGAAGAGACACCCTTGTCCGTGGCGATAAGGTTATCCGCTGATGCATCTGCAGATGCGATCCGGACCATTTGTCCAGCAGATCCCACTGAAAAGTTCGTGCGTGGAATCTGCCGAATGGAATCGCTTCGTAAGAAGCCACCATCTTTCCCAGGACTCTTGTGCATTGATGCACAGACACTGTCCCTGGTTTTAGGAGGTTCCTGACAAGTTCGGATAACTCCCTGGCTTTCTCCTCTGGAAGAAACACCTTTTTCTGAACCGTGTCCAGAATCATTCCCAGGAACAGCAGACGTGTCGTCGGGGTCAACTGAGATTTTGGAAAATTCAGAATCCACCCGTGTTGTTGCAGCACTAGTTGGGTTAGTGCTACTCCGTCTTCCAGCTGTTCTCTGGACCTTGCCCTTATCAGGAGATCGTCCAAGTAAGGGATAATTAATACGCCTCTTCTTCGTAGAAGGATCATCATTTCGGCCATTACCTTGGTAAAGACCCGAGGTGCCGTGGACAATCCAAACGGCAGCGTCTGAAACTGATAATGACAGTTTTGCACCACGAACCTGAGGTACCCTTGATGTGAAGGGCAAATTGGGACATGCAGGTAAGCATCCTTTATGTCCAGGGACACCATAAAGTCCCCTTCTTCCAGATTCGCTATCACTGCTCTGAGTGACTCCATCTTGAACTTGAATTTTTGTATGTACAGGTTCAAAGATTTCAGATTTAGAATAGGTCTTACCGAGCCGTCCGGCTTCGGTACCACAAATAGCGTGGAGTAATACCCCTTTCCCTGTTGTAGGAGGGGTACCTTGACTATCACCTGCTGAGAAAACAGCTTGTGAATGGCTTCCAATACCGTCGCCCTGTCTGAGGGAGACGTTGGCAAAGCAGACTTTAGGAACCGGCGAGGGGGAGACTTCTCGAATTCCAACCTGTAACCCTGAGATACTACCTGCAGAATCCAGGGGTCCACCTGTGAGCAAGCCCACTGTGCGCTGAAATTCTTGAGTCGACCCCCCACCGCTCCTGAGTCCGCTTGTAAGGCCCCAGCGTCATGCTGAGGGCTTTGCAGAACCCTGGGAGGGCTTCTGTTCCTGGGCAGGGGCTGCTTGCTGCCCTCTCTTACCCCTTCCTCTGCCCCGAGGCAGATATGACTGTCCTTTTGTCCGCTTGTTCTTATAGGACCGAAAGGACTGCGGCTGAAAAGACGGTGTCTTTTTCTGTTGGGAGGGGGTCTGAGGTAAAAAAGTGGATTTTCCGGCAGTTGCCGTGGCCACCAGATCCGATAGACCGACGCCAAATAATTCCTCCCCTTTATACGGCAATACTTCCATATGTCGTTTGGAATCCGCATCACCTGACCACTGTCGCGTCCATAAACTCCTTCTGGCAGATATGGACATCGCATTTACTCTCGATGCCAGAGTGCAAATATCTCTCTGCGCATCTCGCATATAAAGGAAAGCATCCTTTAATTGCTCTATAGTCAATAAAATACTGTCCCTATCCAGGGTATCAATATTTTCAGTCAGGGAATCCAACCAGACGACCCCAGCACTGCACATCCAGGCTGAGGCGATGGCTGGTCGCAGTATAACACCAGTATGTGTGTATATACTTTTTAGGGTAGTTTCCAGTCTCCTATCCGCTGGATCCTTGAGGGCGGCCGTATCAGGAGACGGTAACGCCACTTGTTTTGATAAGCGTGTGAGCGCCTTATCCACCCTAGGGGGTGTTTCCCAGCGCGCCCTAACCTCTGGCGGGAAAGGGTATAATGGCCCTCATTCCGAGTTGATCGGTCGCAAGGCGAATTTAGCAGAGTTACACACGCTAAGCCGCCGCCTACTGGGAGTGAATCTTAGCTTCTTAAAATTGCGACCGATGTATTCGCAATAATGCGATTACTAACTACTTAGCAGTTTCAGAGTAGCTCCAGACTTACTCTGCCTGTGCGATCAGTTCAGTGCTTGTCGTTCCTGGTTGACGTCACAAACACACCCAGCGTTCGCCCAGGCACTCCCACCGTTTCTCCGGCCACTCCTGCGTTTTTTCCGGAAACGGTAGCGTTTTCAGCCACACGCCCCTGAAACGCCGTGTTTCCGCCCAGTAACACCCATTTCCTGTCAATCACATTACGATCGCCGGAGCGAAGAAAAAGCCGTGAGTAAAATTACTTTCTTCATAGTAAAGTTACTTGGCGCAGTCGCAGTGCGAACATTGCGCATGCGTACTAAGCGGATTTTCACTGCGATGCGATGAAAAATACCGAGCGAACAACTCGGAATGAGGGCCAATGCTAATAACTTTTTTGAAATTAGCAGTTTTCTATCTGGGTTAACCCACGCTTCATCACATACATCATTTAATTCCTCTGATTCAGGAAAAACTACAGGTAGTTTTTTCACCCCCCATATAATACCCCTTTTTGTGGTACTTGCAGTATCAGAGATATGCAAAGCCTCCTTCATTGCCGTGATCATATAACGTGTGGCCCTACTTGAAAATACGTTTGTTTCATCACCGTCGACACTAGATTCAGTGTCTGTGTCTGGGTCTGTGTCGACCGACTGAGGTAAAGGGCGTTTTACAGCCCCTGACGGTGTCTGAGACGCCTGGGCAGGTACTAACTGGTTTGCCGGCCGTCTCATGTCGTCAACTGATTTTTGTAATGTGCTGACATTATCACGTAATTCCATAAACAAAGCCATCCATTCCGGTGTCGACTCCCTGGGGGGTGACATCACCATTATCGGCAATTGCTCTGCCTCCACGCCAACAGCGTCCTCATACATGTCGACACACACGTACCGACACACAGCAGACACACAGGGAATGCTCTTATCGAAGACAGGACCCCACTAGCCCTTTGGGGAGACAGAGGGAGAGTTTGCCAGCACACACCCAAGCGCTATAATATATATGGGAACAACCTTATATAAGTGTTGTTCCTTATAGCAGCTTAAATATATCCAATATATCGCCAAAAAATGCCCCCCCTCTCTGTTTTACCCTGTTTCTGTAGTGCAGTGCAGGGGAGAGTCCTGGGAGCCTTCCTCACAGCGGAGCTGAGCAGGAAAATGGCGCTGTGTGCTGAGGAGAATAAGCCCCGCCCCCTATTTCGGCGGGCTTTCCTCCCGTAGATTTAGATGACTGGCATGGGTTAAATACATACATATAGCCTTAATGGCTATATGTGATGTATTCTTTTGCCATAAGGTATTAAAATATTGCTGCCCAGGGCGCCCCCAGCAGCGCCCTGCACCCTCCGTGACCGCTTGGTGTGAAGTGTGTGACAACAATGGCGCACAGCTGCAGTGCTGTGCGCTACCTTCATGAAGACTGAAGAGCCTTCTGCCGCCTGTTTCCGGACCTTCAATCTTCAGCATCTGTAAGGGGGGACGGCGGCGCGGCTCCGGGACGAACCCCAGGGTGAGACCTGTGTTCCGACTCCCTCTGGAGCTAATGGTGTCCAGTAGCCTAAGAATCCAATCCATCCTGCACGCAGGTGAGTTGAAATTCTCTCCCCTAAGTCCCTCGATGCAGTGAGCCTGTTGCCAGCAGGACTCACTGAAAATAAAAAACCTAAAAAACTTTTCTAAGCAGCTCTTTAAGAGAGCCACCTAGATTGCACCCTGCTCGGACGGGCACAAAAACCTAACTGAGGCTTGGAGGAGGGTCATAGGGGGAGGAGCCAGTACACACCACCTAATCCTAAAGCTTTATTTTTGTGCCCTGTCTCCTGCGGAGCCGCTATTCCCCATGGTCCTGACGGAGTCCCCAGCATCCACTTAGGACGTTAGAGAAAGAAGTAATAATGCCACTGTATAGGTCATTGGTACGGCCTCATCTAGAATACTGTATTCAGTTCTGGAGGCCATATCTTCAAAAGGATATTAATACATTAGAAACTGTACAAAGGAGGGCAACTAAAATGGTGCATGGCCTACATCTCAAAACATACCCAGAAAGACTAAGAAATCTCAATATGTATAGTTTGGAGCAGAGAAGGGAAAGGGGGGACATGATAGAAACTTTCAAATATATCAAGGGTTTTAACAAAGTCCAGGAGGGAAACATTATCCAAATGAAGAGAAGCAATAGGACACGAGGACATGCACTGAGACTGGAGGGGGGGAGGTTCAGGGGAAATTTGCGGAAAAATTATTTCACAGAAAGGGTAGTGGACAAGTGGAATAGCCTCCCATCAGAGGTGGTAGAGGCTAAGACAGTAGAGCAATTTAAACATGCATGGGATAGACATAAGGATATCCTTACAAAGAAATAAGGATCAAATAAGGTTAGAGATAAAAATAATATTAAAAAAAAAAAAAGGGGCAGACTAGATGGGCCAAGTGGTTCTTATCTGCCGACAAATTCTATGTTTCTATGTTACTGCAGGGGAGGCAGATATAACATGTGCAGAGAGAGTTAGATTTGGGTGGGGTGTGATCAAACTGAAATCTAAATTGCAGTGTAAAAATAAAGCAGCCAGTATTTACCCTGCACAGAAACAATATAACCCACTCAAATCTAACTCTCTCTGCACATGTTACATCTGCCACACCTGCAGTGCACATGGGGGGTCATTCCGAGTTGATCGCTCGCTAGCTATTTTTTGCAGCGCTGCGATCAGATAGTCACCGCCTATGGGGGAGTGTATTTTTGCTTTGCAAGTGTGTGAACGCCTGTGCAGCCGAGTGGTACAAAAACAGTTTGTGCAGTTTCTGAGTAGGTCTGAACTTACTCAGCCGCTGCGATCACTTCAGCCTGTCCGGTCCCGGAATTGATGTCAGACACTTGCCCTGCAAACGCTTGGACACGCCTGCGTTTTTCCAAACACTCCCAGAAAACGGTCAGTTGACACCCATAAACGCCTTCTTCCTGTCAATCTCCTTGCGATCGGCTGTGAGAATGGATTCTTCGTAAAATCCATCGCTCAACTACGATCCGCTTTGTAACCGTATGACACGCCTGCGCATTGCGGTGCATACACATTCGCAGATTTGCTGAGTTTTAACCTGATCGCAGCACTGCAAAAAATAGCTAGTGTGCGATCAGGTCGGAATAACCCCCTATGGTTTTGCCCAACTGCTAAAAAATTTGCTGCTGCGATCAACTCTGAATAACCCCCATAGAACCCTCACTTTCCTCCAGGTGTCTGTGCCTCAGTATATAGTATAATTAGATGTGCTCTTACTATGGGGGTAATTCCAAGTGGATCGCAGCAGGAATTTTGTTAGCAGTTGGGCAAAACCATGTGCACTGCAGGGAAGGCAGATATAACATGTGCAGAGAAAGTTAGATTTGGGTGGGTTATTTTATTTCTGTGCAGGGTAAATACTGGCTGCTTTATTTTTACACTACAAATTAGATTGAACACACCACACCCAAATCTTACTCTCTCTACACATGTTAAATCTGCCCCCCCCCCCCCCCTGCAGTGCACATGGGCCCTCATTCCGAGTTGTTCGCTCGCAAGCTGCTTTTAGCAGCTTTGCACACGCTAAGCCGCCGCTTACTGGGAGTGAATCTTAGCATAGTAAAATTGCGAACAAAAGATTAGCAGAATTGCGAATAGACACTTCTTAGCAGTTTCTGAGTAGCTCCACACTTACTCGGCATCTGCGATCAGTTCAGTCAGTTTCGTTCCTGGTTTGACGTCACAAACACACCCAGCGTTCGCCCAGACACTCCTCCGTTTCTCCAGCCACTCCCGCGGTTTTCCCAGAAACTGTAGCGTTTTTTCACACACTCCCATAAAACGGACAGTTTCCGCCCAGAAACACCCACTTCCTGTCAATCACACTACGATCACCAGAACCAAAAAAAAACCTTGTAATGCCGTGAGTAAAATACCTAACTGCATAGCAAATTTACTTGGCGCAGTCGCACTGCGGACATTGCGCATGCGCATTAGCGACTAATCGCTCCGTTTCGAAAAAAAATAATAATGAGCGAACAACTCGGAATGACCACCATGGTTTTGCCCAACTGCTAACAAAATTCCTGCTGCGATCAATTTGGAATTACCCCCTATATACCGTGCTGAAATAATCTAATACATTTGGTGGGACTACCCTAAACTTGAACTACCGCAAAGTATTAGTAAGGCAGAGCCACTGTGTGTTCTGTAGGAGGATGTGCAGGTGATCACTTCATGACATTTCTGTATAAGATTATTTACATAACAGAGTGTGCATATTTCATCATTTCATTTCGGTCTGTGCTATATTGCACTGTAGTGCGTTTTACTGTCCTATGAAGGAGTGTTTGTATGATAGAGACTGCATGTGTAGGTGTCATGTATTTGTCCTGATGCAGCTCTGTAATGAAAGTGGTATCACAGACAGGTCCAAACAGAAGGAAACTGAGCTGGGAAGTGCAGAGCAGGACTGTATCCAGCCCATCAAGCTGACTCTGCGCCCAAAGCTGTACTGTAGTCAGGTAAGTAAGTAGTAATTTATGTACAGTACATACATGCCGACATCCTGGCTGCCCTCTCTGGGAGAGAGCAACCAGGTCGGCTCAGCAGGGGGGCGGGGCAGGGTTATGACACGCATAGGGGGCGGGGTGGAGGCAGAACAGTGGCGGGCGGAGGCAGAACAGGGGTGCTGGGTTATCGCGGCACATAATTTAAGCCATGCCCTCTGCTATGTAATGCCGCGATTACCGGCATTATACAGCAGGGGGCGTTGCTATGATGATGCGATTCAGCAAGAATCGCGTCATTGACTGCCCGGACCGCCCACTTTACTCACTAAGTGGGCGGCCGGGCAGGGGGGAGACTTGCCTGCTCTTCCGGGGGGCCGGGAGGGTTACTTGATTTTCGTTGGGGGGGGGGGGGGGGGGCGGGCAGGCTGCGGCACTTGCGTGACATCACACGCAGCGGTTGCGACCCGGGCAGCGAAGAGGTTACTCCTCAAATGCAAAAGCATTGCCGCTGTGCGATGCTTTTGCCATGCGGGGTGGACTAGCCCTGTGCTGGGCGTCCCCCCACATGTCTGAGTGCCTGATCGTAGTTGTGCTAAATTTAGCACAGCTACGATCAACTCGGCATGACCCCCATTATCAGAAACAAGGCTAAAACCTGTTGGATTTGTCCGTGCTGCCGACAAAACATGTGGATCCATGGCTATTCCGCCGATCCACGTGTTTTTGGAAAAAAAAACAGGGGGGTTGAATAGGTTGGAACAGTTTTCGACCTTAAAAAGTTGGAAACTGACTTCTTTCCAACAAGACTGCAGTTTCCGACTACAATTGAATACAGCCCATAGTGGAAGGGATATGGTTCACCTACCAAATGGAGTTCATTTCCAGTATAGCTGACAGTAAGGCTGCTATCTTCTCCTCCACCTGGTCTCTGTGGCTGTCCTTCCACAGTGTTCCCCAACCTATATATATTGGGCTATAACTCTATAGCCTCCTACTGTATAGTTTATCCCTACCGGCCACTGCTCCTCCTGTGATAATGAATATGTTCAATGAATAGATGTATGCCGTATTATTGTTTTCTTGATGTTGTATTTATCTGTTTTTGTCCAATTTATTGTTCTTGGCATCATCAACCTGTGATTAAGATAAGCTTGGATGTATTGTCAACCCTTCCCTCCTTCCCATTTTGCCTTCTGTCAATCCTTTCCCTCCATCCCATTTATTTATTTACTTACTTATGTTGTCGGAAAATAGGATTTTAATTACCTACTGGTAAATACTTTTCTCGTAATCCATAAGGGATATTGGGGGAGTCTAGTACGATGGGGTATAGACGGGGTCCAAAGAAGCCGGTGCATTTTAAATTTCTTCAACTGGGTGTGCTGGCTCCTTTCCTCTATGCCCCCTCCCACAGGCAGTTATAGGTAAAATAGTGCCCGAAGGAGAAGGAGCAAACAACAATGAGTGGTGAGATTTACACACCAGCACACCACTAACAGAAAATGACCAGCAACGGCTGGTAACAAAACAGCAATGGCTGAACAGGTAACCATAGAAAAGAGAACCTGCAGAAAAGTCAACTCACTGAAGCGGGCGCCCAATATCCCTTATGGACTATAAGAAAAGGATTTACCAGTAGGTTATTAAAATCCTGTTTTCTCTAGCATCCATAAGGGATATTGGGAGAATCTAATATGATGGAGACGTCCCAAAGCTTCCAGAATGGGTGGGAATGTGCAGTGACGTCTGCAGGACCACCTGCCCAAACTGGGAATCTTCTTTAGCCAGGGTATCAAATCTGCAGAATTTCACAAAGGTGTTCTTCCCCGACCAGGTAGCAGCTCGGCATAGTTGCAAGGCCAAGAATCAACGGGCAGCCCCCACGACCTTGTAGAGTGGGCCTTCAGAGACTGTGGAACAGGCAAGGCTGCCGACACATAAGCCTGTTGGATAGTAAGCCTAAGCCAATGAGCAATGGATTGCTTAGAAGCAGGGCAACCCTTTTTCTGCGCATCATATAGCATGAACAAGGAATCTGTCTTTCTGATCTGAGCCGTTTTCTTGACATAGATCTTCAAGGCTCACACAGCATCCAATGCCTCCGGAGGAGCAGAAGTGCCAGAACTGGACGGATCCACAATAATTTGATTCAAGTGGAATGCAGAGACGACCTTCGGCAGGAACAGCTGCCTAGTCCTGAGCTCTACTCTGTTCTCATAAAAGTAGGGGTTTTTAGACGATAAGGCCCCCAATTCTGAAACACGCCTAGCAGAAGCCAGAGCCAATAACATCACCTTCTTCCATGTGAGGTACTTGTCTTCTACCGTCATCAGAGGTTCACACCATGAGGACTGTAGAAATTCCATTCACTACATTCAAGTCCCAGGGTGCCGTGGGTGGCACAAAAGGAGGTTGAATGTGAAGCACCCCTTGCAAGAAGGTCTGAACTTCTGGCAATAATGCCAATTTCTTCTGGAAGAAGATTGAGAGAGCTGAAATCTGGACCTTTATTGAACCCAGACATAAGCCCTTATCCACACGAGCCTGCAGAAAACGGAAGAAACGTCCCAAGTGAAACTCCGCAGGCAGATACGTGCGGCCCTCGCACCAAGAGACATATCTCCTCCAGATATGATGATAGTGTTTTGACGTCATAGGTTTCCTGGCCTGCACCATGGTAGCAATAACCTTTTTGGAAAGGCCCTTGTGAGCTAGGATGTTCCACTCAACCTCCATGCCGTCAAACGAAGCCGCCGTAAGTCCAGGTAGATGAACGGTCCTTGTTGAAGAAGATCTATTCTCAGTGGCAGAGGCTAAGGGTCTTCGACGGACATGTCCAGAAGATCCGCTTACCAAGCCCTCCGAGGCCAATCTGGGGCAATCAAAATTGCCTGGACTCCTTTTTTTCTGATATGCTTGAGCACCCTTGGGAGCAATGGAATCAGAGGAAACAGGTAGACCAGCCGGTAAGGCCACGGCAACGTCAATGCATCTACTGCCCTCGCCTGAGGGTCCCTGGTTCGTGAGCAATATCAACGAAGCTTCTAGTTGAGTCAAGAAGCCATCATGTCTGTTTGTGGGCAGCCCCACCGGTCAATGATCTGCTGAAACACCTAATGGTGAAGCCCCCACTCTCCCAGGTGGAGATTGTGACGACTCATTAAGTCCGCTTCCCAGTTGTCTACTCACGGAATGAAGACTGCGGACATTGCTCTTGCATATCTTTCTGCCCAGAGGAGTATCTTTGACACCTCTCACATGCAGGCCCTGCTTTTTGTCCCTCATTGTCGATTGATGTACGCCACTGCTGTGGTGTTGTCTGACTGTACCTGGATCGCGTGATCCCTGAGCAGAGGAGAGGCCTGAAGCAGAGCATTGTAGATCACCCTGAAGTTCCAGAATGTTGATCGGAAGGAGGGCTTCGTGGGCTGACCACCTGCCCTGGAACTGATAGCCCTGGGTGTCAGCTACCCATCCTCTCTGACTCGCATCCGTCATGAGGAGGAACACTTTTTGGGCCATAGTATCCAGCAACATTCCCAGGAACAGGAGCCTCTGAGTTGGTTTCCAGGTGGGATTTCTGTAAATTGAGGATCCACCCATGGTGTGACGGAAGCTGGATAGTGTGGTCTATTATATGGAGCAATAAAAGCTCCCTGGATCTTGCTTTTATCAGGAGATCGACAACATTGACCCCCTGGACCCGGAGTTGGAACATCATCTCCACCATCACCTTCGTGAACACCCTCGGAGCTGTGGACAGGCCAAAGGGTAACGCCTGGAACTGGTAATGATCGTTCAACAAGGTAAACCTCAGGTAAGCCTGATGAGGTGGCCAAATCAGGATATGGAGATAGGCGTCTTTTATATCCAGGGAGACCATGAACTCCCATTCTTCCAGGCCTGCAATCACTGCTCGCAAGGATTCCATCTTAAACTTGAAAACCTTTAGATAAGGGTTCAAGGATTTTAGATTCAAAATGGGCCTTAACCCTTTCCCTGTTGTTGCAATGGCACTGGAACAATTACTTGGGATTGGACCAATTTTAGGATGGACTGTTGCAGCGTAACACGCGTTTACTTCAAAGCTGGTAAGCTTGATTTAAAAAAATCGTTTGGGAGCAGCACTGTTGAACTCCAACTAGTAGCCCTGAGAAATTAGGTCCTTGACCCAGGAATCCTGGCAGGAACTTTCCCAGATGCAGTTGAAGAGAAGCAGCCAAGCTCCCACCTCGAGATCCCCTCAGGGTGTGTGGGCACTGTCATGCTGAGACCTTAGTGGAAGATGCACTGGTGTTCTCCTGAGAACCAGCGATCGCAAGGACTGGTTAGACGGCCCCGGGTAGTAACGTCTAGCCGGCTGGGCCCCAGAGGGGAGAAACGTGGATTTCCCCGCAGTAACTTTAGACATCCACGTATACAATTCCACCCTGAAGAGCCATTCCCCCGAAAAGTGGAGAGACTCGACACTGCACTTGGATTCTGGGTCCACTATCCACTGACGCAACCACAAAGCCCTGCGCCGACACTGCCATAGCAATAGTCCTAGTGTTAATATTGCCTATCTCCTTGAGAGAGTCACAAAGGACACGTGCAGTGTCCTGAATGTGCTTCAGGAGAGTCACTATAGTGACCATGGGCATATCCCCCGAGTGGCCCTGAATCTAAGTAGCCCATGTATGAATGGCATGAGTCATCCAGCAACCTCCTATGACCGGTCTTTGTGACATACCCGCTGCTGTGTAGATAGACTTCAGTGTAGTCTCTATCTTCCTATCCCCAGGGTCCTTTATGGTGAAGGCGCCCAGGGTTGGAAGTACCGCCTTTTTAGATAGGCATGAGACTGATACGTCCACAGCCGGGGGTTCTTCCCAGAATTTTCTGCCTTCAGGAGCAAATGGAAAGTGTGTAAAAACCGTTTTGACACTTGGAGCCAAATGTAATAGAGTGAGAGTTTCAAAAAGTGAGAGATTTGGTAAAGGTTTGCAGTTTTTTTTAAAGTGGCAATAATTTACACAGCAAGATCAATCTGGTTTTGCGGTGTAAATGATTGCCACTTTAAAAAAAAACCTAAAAAACGTTACCAAATCTCTCACTTTGTGAAACTCTCACTCTATTACATTTGGCCCCTGGTATTTTTTTGTATCTGGATTTTTCCAGGCTAACTTAAATAGGTCATCTAACTCTGCAAAATCAGGAAAAGTGACACTAAGCTTGTTTTGTGTGAAGAAAAATGACTGCTGTGTCACAGCGTTGTCTAGAGGGAGTTTTAACACGTCCCGTATAGCTAAACTGAGGGGTTCAATACCCTGTACAGAAGGGGAATCCCAAGTAACGGGATCCAATTCCTCCCCCTCCTCCTGTATTTCCTCATCTGAATCTGAGAGTAAAGCAGGTAACTCACGTTTAAGTGGTCCTGAATTAGAGAGAGGGGGGGGGGGGGGCTGTGGAACCTCTGCCCTAGCAGCTAGGTCTGCAACAGCCTGCTGCAGTTGTTGCGTTTTTTGAGCATTAGCAGTGAGCTGTGAGGACATATCTGACATCATGGTTTTTATGGCACCTAGCCAGGAAGGCTCTTGACCCTTCCCCACAGTCCCCTCACTGAGCTGTGAGCACTGACTACATTGTTCACATGATATTGAATATCGTAGAGGGAGAGAATCAGGTGTGACAGTGACAATTGGTGTTTTACCATGTTTACAGTAAACAACACTCATATACAGATACACACAGACAAGTAATATAATAGCAAGCCTGCTCTTACTGTATGTGAGAGAGAGACAGACAGAGAGAAGGGACCAGCACACCCAAGCTAAACAGCCCCAGTGAGGCTGCAAGCTGATATATCATGGTGAAACACAGGTGTTTTTTTTCCTTTTCAGGACACAGATTGTGTACAATAGCGGCTCTCCCCCTTTGCTACACCCCTGTACCAGTTTTCCTGCGTATCCTGAGTGTCTGGAGGAGCTGTGTGTGCCTGCTGCAGCTGTAAGCAGAGGAATGTGCCAAAACGCCGCTGGTCCCGCACTGAGGAAGCACCGCCCCTGTAATGGCGCTGGAGTTTCAATAATCTTTATACTGGCAAAAGTCTCCCTGTGAGTATAATACATCACACAAGTGCTAGTTTTAACCACCGCTGCCAGTGTACACAGGGGAGCTATAGCGGGTCCCCCCTAGCAGGGCCCCCGGTTTGTACTCACCACTGATGTCACCTTCAGGCTACTGTTAGGGGTGTGTGGCGTTCTGCGATTGTGACAGCCATGGAGCAGTGCCCCGCTGTACAACAACCTCTCAGGACTGTGGTCCTGCAGCGGGGAAGCGGCTCTGACACCTCGCAAGGCCGGTGACTGCCCCCCCCCCCCTCCATCTCCCATGGTGTAGGTATGCTGTTGCCCAAACGGGTGTAGTACGGTATGCCGGCGCTCGGGCTCCCGGCGACCAGCATACCGGCGCCGGGAGCACGACCGCCGGCATACCGACTGCGAGGCGAGCGCAAAGGAGCCCCTTACGGGCTCGCTGCGCTCGCCACGCTGTGGGCACGCCACACTATTTTATTCTCCCTCCAGGGGGGTCGTGGACCCCCACGAGGGAGAATAGCTGTCGGTATGCCGGGTGTCGGGATTCCGGCGCCGATATACTGTGCGCCGGGATCCCGATATTCGGCATACTGAAGACCACCCGCCCAAACAGCATACCGAAAATAACAAAGATTTAAAAGAAACTGAAGAAAACTCTCTGGAGCTCCAGAGTGAGCATCCTCTCCTGAGGGCACTTTTTCTAAACTGCCTGTGGGAGGGGGCATAGAGGGGATGAGCCAGCACACTCAGTTGAAGAAATTTAAAGTGCACCGGCTACTTTGGAACCCGTCTATACCACATCGTACTAGATTCCCCCAATATCACTTATGGATGCTAGAGAAATATCTACAATAAAAATTTGATACGTATAATGATGCTGTGTTGTTTGCAGTAAGTCTGAAGGGACTGGGGGGACATCCCGAGTTGTTCACTCGCTGCTGTTTTTTGCAGCGCAGTGAACAGGTTACTACTGCGTATGCACTGCAATGCGCAGGCGTATCGTACGGGTACAAAGCGGATCGTTGCTGGGCGATGGATTTAACAACTAATCCATTCGCACAGCCGATCGCAAGGTGATTGACAGGAAGAGGGCGTTTATGGGTGGCAACTGACCGTTTTCAGGGAGTGTTTGGAAAAACGCAGGCGTGTCCAAGAGTTTGCAGGGCGGGTGTCTGACGTCAATTCCGGGACCAAAAAGACTGAAGTGATCGCAAGGGTTGAGTAAGTTCAGAGCTACTCAGAAACTGCAAAAAACGTTTTCGTTCCGCTCGGCTGCACACGCGTTCGCACACTTGCAAAGCGAAAGTACACTCCCCCGTGGGCGGCGACTATGCGCTTGCATGGCTGCTAAAAGTAGCTAGCGAACGATCAACTCGGAATGAGGGCCAGGGTACGGGTACCCTGGCAGTCCGGATACCGGCGGTCCGAATACCGAAACTGTCATACCAACTCACATAACCTAACACTTTTCTCAAACTAAATTAACCCTACCCCTTACCCTTCCGCTAACCTTTTTAGATCAATAGATGAGGAAAGTAGGAATAGCTCAGCTGGGACAACACCGATGGGACTGACCTAAAAGAATTAACTGTAATATCTTTTGTTCACAGCTGAGTTTGACTTCAAATTAATTCTAAAAAGTAGATTTATTGAAAGGGACATTTATACTAACTGTGATCTGATGGAATTGCATTATATTATCATATTATAGCAGCAGTACAAAACAGTAAGAACAGGTAGGACAGTGCCGCACAGAGCTGGAGGACAGCATACTGTACCTAGTGGTATGCTGCCACTTGGAGGCAGTATCTGCTACCACCAAGATGAAGGGGGGTAAAAAAAAAACATGAGGTAGGGAGGCATACCTCCTGACTTCTTGAAAATGTCATTTGGGACCCTGCCATGTGCTGAGGGCACTTGCGTTCATTTAGGGGGATGGCCTAGTGTTAGGGGGTATGGCTTTGTGAGAATAGCCCCCATTTTTGGCATGCCCAGTGCTCTAGGAGCTGCTGGCCATGCCGATGGTTCCTCTCTCCATGGAATAGCAGCCGTGCACATGCAAACAGCATCTATTCATCACTGCTCAGATAAGCAGAGCAGCGTAGGAGAGTGGGCCTCCCAACTCCCCCACCCCCATCATGGGAGACTGCAGCCCGTGGGTAGGACTGTGAGACAGTATCTGAAAAACTGGACCGTCCCTCCAAAATAGCGACAGTTGGGAGGTACGGGGAAGACAATATTCTTAGTCTGTGGAGTTAAAGAAAGTGATGGAAGTTCCAAGAAGAGATGGAAGAGAAACAGTTTTAGATGAGAGAGGGTGGTGTGGGAGATTTGTGTATCATCAGCACAAAGCTGGTATTGTAGACTGAGGGAGAGATGTATCAAACCTTAGAGATGGATTACGTGAAGTTGTCCATAGCATCCAAGCAGCTTCTAGCTATCATTTATCTAGCCAGTCTGTAAAATGACAGAGGTTGTTGTTATGGCCAGCTTATCCACTTTATCTCTCTCTAAGGTTTTCTACATCCCCCCTTGAATGTGCTGATGAGATCACAAGGAGAGAAGGTATAGAGAGAGAAGAGGACAAGGACTGATCCTTAGAGATCATCAGGAGAGGAGGTGTAGAGATAGAAGAGGACAGGGACTGATCCTTAGAGATCATCAGGAGAGGAGGTGTAGAGAGAGAAGAGGACAAGGACTGATCCTTAGAGATCATCAGGAGAGGAGGTGTAGAGAGAGAAGAGGACAAGGACTGATCCTTAGAGATCATCAGGAGAGGAGGTGTAAAGAGAGAAGAGGACAGGTGTAGAGAGAGAAGAGGACAGGGACTGATCCTTAGAGATCATCAGGAGAGGAGGTGTAGAGTGAGAAGAGGACAAGGACTGATCCTTAGAGATCATCAGTAGAGGAGGTGTAGAGAGAGAAGAGGACAAGGACTGATCCGTAGAGATCATCAGGAGAGGAGGTGTAGAGAGAGAAGATGGCCAAGGCCAGATCCTTAGAGAACTACAACTTAAAGAAAAGAGGGGAAAGGTAGAGTTAGAGGTAGACACAGAGAAGGAGAGATTAGAAAAGTAGAAGGACAACCATGAGAGGGCCGTGTCACCAAGTACAGGCATAGTGGGTTTGAAATAGAATAGGGTGGTCAACTGTAAAAGGACGCTGGCTGGTTCATGTTATGCTTCACCTTCCGGATATTGATGCATTTGGCAATATTGAATCCCCCATAGAAAGCTCATTTTGAAAGAGCTACTTGGACCCCGTCTGACTTCCTGTTATTCAATTCTTCAGTCTTTGGTACTCCTGTGCCTAGTACCACATTTTCATAAGTCATTCCAGTCTTTGGTAAATCTATATCTTGTGCCTTGGTACCATAAGCCATTCCTGTCGTTAGTACTCCTGTGCCTCATGCCTCATTACCCACTCCTGCCTATTGTACCCTTGTGCCTCCTTACCATAAACGGGCCAGTTACATCTGGTACTTACTGGGACAGCCGAGATCTGCATGGTGTCAGAAGAGAAATCCATAAATTCTTTGCGGTCTCCCCACCTCTGTAGTTATCAGTATTAATCCAGATTGGCTTTTTTTTTTAAAGATCATTTTCATCCTCGAGGATTCCTGATATGTAGTATTGGGGGGGGGGGGGGGGGGGGGAAGGGGGGAAGGGAGGAAGGGGGGGGGGTATTGTTCCAAATCTCCCTCTGTTACTCAACAGTTATTCTCGTCTGGGAAATATACAACCTTTAATGGAAGGTAGCAGGTTTCTTACTTAATAACTATCTTCAAAATCAGGCTTCCAATGGCCTTTTGAAAACTGGAATAAGTTTTTCAGCCCTGTTCTATGTATTATTAGCCTTATCGAGATTCATGTAGTTAACCTCGCAAACTGTACTTCCCAAGGAGCCTCAGGGCTGCTGAATAAGTGCATTTACATTCTGGTTCTACCTGCTTCTCCAGCGCTTTGTGCCAAAGTAGGTGCTGGGCAGAAGGCTGTAATGAAGACAATGACGCATTAACTAGCATAGAGCTAATATAGAACTTTCAGGTGTCTTGGTCTTCTGCCCTCCCTACCTGTGATTATGCTATTTGAAGTTTATTTTGTTATGAAGGAAGTGCTGCCATGTTCATCTCCTTATATGTAATTGGGTGGGATACATCAATCAGTATTTTGAGGTCAAACCTCCCAAAAATGCAGTCTTCATAGGTTTGGCCACTTATCGCATGTGCACCAAGCTCCAGAATGTGATACACATATTCACATTTACCATTAAGAGAGAAATCCAACTGGATCCCCTCAGCATCCCCATGGCGTGTGTGTCATATGACCCATGTGCAGACAGACTCCCGGGTCCTAACCCAGTAGTCCCAACACCGCAAAGGACAGCTCTCATTTTGTGAGCTGTCCTTTGCTGAAATCTTCATGCATACGAGATTCACACTGTGATATGTCATGCATCCTGCACACAATAACTGTTATGCTCCCCACAGTGATATACGTTCACAGACCTTGTGTCACGATCCGGGTATCTGGACGCCATTACTTACCCTTCAGATGCCTCCTAAGGCTGGCTCAGCGTTCCAGGACCGGATCCCGCTGTTCCTGAGTTTCCACATGCAGAATGTCAGAGTGGTGATTTCATCAGCCGCGGCCTCCGCTGTGCCCGCGTGGTTAAATGTGCGCTTGTCAGTCTGGCGTCTCCTGTCTCCTGTGGCCGGCGTCGCCATTACTGTTTCAATTCTCACATGGATTACAAACCAAACTTCCCTCCAAGTGTCTGCATGGGCGCAGCCATCTTGGATTTTGTCATCTGAGCATTTCCACCAATCTGCTGTCTGTATTGTTGATTTGCATAATTGCCTAGCCAACCCCTTCCTTGCTGCAGGTATAAGTAAGCTGTGCCTGAGCAAGGAAGGCGTCAGTGCTTTGGTTGTCTAACCTAGTTCCAGTTTGTCTCTCTCCTGTGGTTGTCTTCCAGGTTCCAGCTCCTGTCTCCAGACTTCTGCTATAGAGACCCGCACCAGCATTCCATCTGCGGTGTAGCCTGACTCTCCGATCCATTCTGGACTCACCTGTTTCCAGTTACAACAATCACCTGCTTCCAGCCCAGCTTCCAGCAGTGTACAGCTTCTCTTAAAGGGCCGGTGTCCTTTCTGCAGTTTACCACTCTCCACCGGTATTATTATTTCACCGCTCTCAAACTCCAAACTTCATCAATCACCTGCTTCCAGCCCAGCTTCCAGCAGTGTACAGCTTCTCTTAAAGGGCCGGTGTCCTTTCTGCAGTTTACCACTCTCCACCGGTATTATTATTTCACCGCTCTCAAACTTCATCAATCACCTGCTTCCAGCCCAGCTTCCAGCAGTGTACAGCTTCTCTTAAAGGGCCGGTGTCCTTTCTGCAGTTTACCACTCTCCACCGGTATTATTATTTCACCGCTCTTAAACTCCAAACTTCATTATTATTTCATCGCTCTCAAGTTCGTTTATTATTTAACTGGTTCCAGCCAGTATCCACTCCGTACCAACAACAGTCTGGTTCCAGCCAGTATCCACAGCAGCCGTTTTATCTTCAGCAACCCAGCCTTTCCTGGAACACCAGCTGGTACGATCCTGGGTTCTCTCCATTGCTACAGTCAGGTCTGGTAAGGACTTTCCAACTAGAAGATTATAAGAACTGTCTCACTCTACCAGTGCCTGTGGACCTTGCCACCCTGTAGTACCCAGGAATTGTATTTATCCTCTGTTGACTTTTATGTTTCCTTTACTGCTGCTGTGTTACGGAGTTTGTCATAATAAACATCATTGACTTTTATCCTGGTTGTCGTGGTCACGCCTTCGGGCAGTTATTCTACATGTTACTTACATGTCTAGGGGTCTGATACAACCTCCCAGGTTCCGTTACATCTCAGCCCCTACAACTGAGGCTGCCTCCCGTCAGCTCAGGCCCTCAGTTGTGACAGTAAGCACTGACCTAATGAATCCAGCCGGAGACCAGGATCAAGCGGCCAGGCCAATGCAAGAACTGGCAGCCCGACTTGAACATCAGGAGGCTGCACAGGGCCACATCATCCGCTGTCTCCAGGATCTCTCTACACGGCTGGATGGGATTCAAATGACCCTCCGTGGACCTGGCACGTCCGGTGCGTCCACTACAGTGACACCAGCTGTAACCCCACCCACCTTACCCATTTCCAGTCCACATCTTCATCTTCCAACGCCAGCAAAATTTGATGGATCTCCAAGGTTCTGCAGGGGATTTCTCAATCAATGTGAAATTCACTTTGAGCTTCTACCTGGCAATTTCTTCAGTGACCGTACCAAAATTGCCTATATCATCTCCCTTCTCAGTGGCTCAGCCCTTGACTGGGTATCACCTTTATGGGAGAAGTCTGATCCCCTGCTATCCTCCTATACTGACTTTGTAGCTACATTCAGGCGTATCTTCGACGAGCCAGGCCGGATAACATCTGCTTCATCTGAGATTCTCTGTTTACGCCAGGGAACACGTACTGTGGGACAGTATCTTATACAGTTTAAAATCCTGGCATCCGAACTGGCATGGAACGACGAGGCCCTGTATGCTGCATTCTGGCATGGCTTATCAGAACGCATCAAGGATGAGTTAGCTACCAGAGACTTGCCCTCTAAGTTGGATGAGCTAATTTCTCTTTGCACGAAGGTTGATCTACGTTTCAGAGAGAGAGCAACTGAGCGAGGAAGATCATCTACTCCTAAATCTTCTGCTCCTCCTCCTCGTCAACCATCTCCATCCAAGGATGAGCCTATGCAAATTAGTCGTTCTCGTCTATCTCCCGCTGAGCGCCGAAGACGTCTCTCTGAGTCTCTCTGTCTCTACTGTGCAGCTCCGTCGCACACTATCAATGCCTGTCCCAAACGTCCGGGAAACTCCAGATCCTAGCTCGCCAAGGAGAGGGCCGGCTAGGAGTAATGATCTCCTCTCCATCTCCTCATGACTGTAACCTCCCAGTGTCGCTCCAAATTGCTCAACGTTACAGGAACGTCATTGCCCTCCTTGATTCCGGAGCAGCTGGGAATTTCATAACCGAAGCTTATGTTAAACGGTGGTCCCTACCCACCGATAGACTGTCCTCGTCCATCTCTTTGACTGCCGTGGATGGCAGCAAGATTTTTGACGCAGTCATTTCCTTAAGGACTCTTCCAGTTCGTCTGAGAGTGGGAGTTCTTCATTCTGAGTATATTTCTTTTTTAGTGATTCCAAGAGCCACACATCCAGTGGTTTTAGGCCTTCCATGGCTCCGTCTCCACAACCCATCAATTGACTGGACGACTACGCAAATACTGGCATGGGGTCCCTCCTGTGCTGAGACTTGTTTAGCCAAAGTTCTTCCTGTTTGTTCTTCCTTCCCCAGGTCATCTGATGTTCCGCCTCCTCCATATCAAGACTTCACGGACGTGTTCAGTAAAGCCTCTGCTGATATCCTTCCTCCTCATAGAGAATGGGACTGCCCAATCGACCTCATTCCAGGGAAGGTTCCACCGCGAGGCCGAACTTATCCGTTGTCTCTGCCTGAGACACACTCCATGGAAGAGTACATCAAAGAGAACCTGGTAAGGGTTTCATCCGACCATCTTCTTCTCCAGCCGGCGCAGGCTTCTTCTTCGTTAAGAAGAAAGACGGTGGTCTGCGTCCGTGCATCGACTACAGAGGTCTGAACGACATTACCGTCAAGAACCGATACCCTTTACCCCTGATTACCGAGCTCTTTGATAGAGTTAGTGGTGCAACTATTTTCACAAAGCTGGACTTGAGGGGTGCCTACAATCTCATCCGAATCCGTGAGGGTGACGAGTGGAAGACCGCCTTTAACACCCGTGACGGACATTATGAGTACCTCGTCATGCCCTTCGGATTGAGCAATGCTCCAGCAGTCTTCCAGCACTTCGTGAATGAGATTTTCAGGGACATCTTGTACCGCCATGTCGTGGTTTATCTAGACGACATCCTCATCTTTGCTAATAATCTCGAAGATCATCGTTTCTGGGTAAAAGAGGTTCTTTCCCGTCTCCGTGTCAATCACCTCTATTGTAAATTGGAGAAGTGTGTGTTTGAAGTTAAAACCATTCCGTTTCTAGGTTACATTGTGTCCGGTTCCGGACTAGAGATGGATCCTGAGAAACTCCAAGCAATCCAGAATTGGCCTATACCCTTAAGCCTCAAAGGGGTCCAGAGGTTCTTAGGGTTCGCCAATTATTATAGAAAATTTATACGAGACTTTTCCACCATTGTGGCGCCTATCACTGCATTAACCAAGAAAGGTGCTAATCCGTCCAAGTGGTCCGAGGAAGCTACACAGGCCTTTCACCTTCTGAAGCAACGGTTCATCTCTGCACCAGTTCTGAAACAGCCCGACACCGACTCTCCTTTTATCTTAGAGGTAGATGCCTCCTCCGTTGGAGTAGGAGCAGTGTTATCCCAGAGGGCCAAAGATGGACATCTACATCCTTGCAGTTTCTTCTCCCGGAAGTTCTCCCCAGCTGAGCGCAACTATGCCATTGGCGATCAGGAGTTGCTAGCCATCAAGCTCGCTCTGGAGGAGTGGAGATACCTGTTGGAGGGAGCTTCCCACTCAATCACCATTCTTACCGACCACAAAAATCTTTTATATCTCAAAGGCGCACAATGTCTGAATCCTCGTCAGGCCAGATGGGCACTTTTCTTCTCTAGGTTTGACTTTAAACTCCAGTTCTGTCCGGGTTCTCAGAATCGTAAGGCCGATGCCCTTTCCCGCTCATGGGAGCAAGAAAATGAGTCCGAGTCTGCAGACAAGCATCCTATTATTAATCCGTTGGCATTCTCCACGGTAGGGATGGACTCTACGCCTCCACCAGGGAAAAGTTTTGTTCAGCCAGTTCTAAGGAAGAAGCTCATGCATTGGGCCCATGCTTCCCGTTTTGCTGGACATACAGGCATTCAGAAAACCCTTGAATTTATTTCTAGGTCCTACTGGTGGCCAACTCTGAAGAAGGACGTTATGGAATTTATTGCCTCCTGCCCAAAGTGTGCCCAACACAAAGTCTCCCGCCAGTCGCCTGCGGGGCAACTGGTTCCATTATCTGTTCCCCGTCGACCTTGGACCCATTTGTCGATGGACTTTGTTTCCGATCTACCTATCTGCAACAAGTTTAATACCATCTGGGTGGTAGTTGACCGGTTCACCAAGATGGCACATTTCATCCCTCTCACCGGTCTTCCGTCAGCTTCCAAGTTGGCTCAAGTGTTTATACAAGAGATCTTCCGACTTCACGGTCTTCCTGAAGAGATCATCTCGGATCGTGGAGTACAATTTGTAGCCAAATTTTGGCGAAGTTTGTGTCAAGCCCTCCAAGTCAAGTTAAAGTTTTCCACGGCTTACCATCCTCAGACCAATGGTCAAACCGAGAGGGTGAATCAGGACTTGGAGGCCTTCCTCCGTATATATGTGTCTTCCTCTCAAGATGACTGGGTTCAACTCCTTCCTTGGGCCGAGTTCAGCCACAACAATCAATACCATTCTTCTACACCATTCTTCATTAATTATGGATTCCACCCTAAAGTCCCAGAATTCCAACCGCTTCCCGCAACTTCTGTTCCAGCAGTGGATGTCACCTTGCGTCAGTTTTCAAATAACTGGAGGAACGTCCGCGCAGCCCTGCTTAAAGCCTCATTCAGGTATAAGAAGTTTGCCGATAGAAAGCGTAGAGCGGTTCCTGCTCTCAAGGTGGGTGATCGTGTGTGGCTGTCCACGAAGAATTTGAGGTTGAGAGTTCCCAGCATGAAATTTGCACCTCGCTACATCGGACCCTTCAAGATTGAACAAGTCATCAATCCTGTTGCCTACAGGTTACAGTTACCATCCTTCTTGAAAATACCCAGGACATTTCATGTTTCTTTGTTGAAACCGCTGATCCTGAATCAGTTTCATTCCGCACTTCCTCCAGCTCCCAAAGTTCAGACTCAACGGGGAGTCGAGTACGAGGTGGCCAAGATTTTGGACTCACGTTTCCGTTACGGTCAGTTACAATACCTCATTGACTGGAAGGGCTATGGTCCTGAAGAACGCTCTTGGACCAATGCCTCAGACGTCCATGCTCCTGCCTTGGTCCGAAATTTCCACGCAAAGTTTCCTTTAAAGCCTAAGAAGTGTCCTGGGGCCACTCCTAAAGGGGGGGGTGCTGTCACGATCCGGGTATCTGGACGCCATTACTTACCCTTCAGATGCCTCCTAAGGCTGGCTCAGCGTTCCAGGACCGGATCCCGCTGTTCCTGAGTTTCCACATGCAGAATGTCAGAGTGGTGATTTCATCAGCCGCGGCCTCCGCTGTGCCCGCGTGGTTAAATGTGCGCTTGTCAGTCTGGTGTCTCCTGTGGCCGGCGTCGCCATTACTGTTTCAATTCTCACATGGATTACAAACCAAACTTCCCTCCAAGTGTCTGCATGGGCGCAGCCATCTTGGATTTTGTCATCTGAGCATTTCCACCAATCTGCTGTCTGTATTGTTGATTTGCATAATTGCCTAGCCAACCCCTTCCTTGCTGCAGGTATAAGTAAGCTGTGCCTGAGCAAGGAAGGCGTCAGTGCTTTGGTTGTCTAACCTAGTTCCAGTTTGTCTCTCTCCTGTGGTTGTCTTCCAGGTTCCAGCTCCTGTCTCCAGACTTCTGCTATAGAGACCCGCACCAGCATTCCATCTGCGGTGTAGCCTGACTCTCCGATCCATTCTGGACTCACCTGTTTCCAGTTACAACAATCACCTGCTTCCAGCCCAGCTTCCAGCAGTGTACAGCTTCTCTTAAAGGGCCGGTGTCCTTTCTGCAGTTTACCACTCTCCACCACTCTCCACCGGTATTATTATTTCACCGCTCTCAAACTCCAAACTTCATCAATCACCTGCTTCCAGCCCAGCTTCCAGCAGTGTACAGCTTCTCTTAAAGGGCCGGTGTCCTTTCTGCAGTTTACCACTCTCCACCGGTATTATTATTTCACCGCTCTCAAACTCCAAACTTCATCAATCACCTGCTTCCAGCCCAGCTTCCAGCAGTGTACAGCTTCTCTTAAAGGGCCGGTGTCCTTTCTGCAGTTTACCACTCTCCACCGGTATTATTATTTCACCGCTCTTAAACTCCAAACTTCATTATTATTTCATCGCTCTCAAGTTCGTTTATTATTTAACTGGTTCCAGCCAGTATCCACTCCGTACCAACAACAGTCTGGTTCCAGCCAGTATCCACAGCAGCCGTTTTATCTTCAGCAACCCAGCCTTTCCTGGAACACCAGCTGGTACGATCCTGGGTTCTCTCCATTGCTACAGTCAGGTCTGGTAAGGACTTTCCAACTAGAAGATTATAAGAACTGTCTCACTCTACCAGTGCCTGTGGCCCTTGCCACCCTGTAGTACCCAGGAATTGTATTTATCCTCTGTTGACTTTTATGTTTCCTTTACTGCTGCTGTGTTACGGAGTTTGTCATAATAAACATCATTGACTTTTATCCTGGTTGTCGTGGTCACGCCTTCGGGCAGTTATTCTACATGTTACTTACATGTCTAGGGGTCTGATACAACCTCCCAGGTTCCGTTACATCTCAACCCCTACAACTGAGGCTGCCTCCCGTCGGCTCAGGCCCTCAGTTGTGACACCTTGTCCTCCCATGTGTATGCTCAGCAGGGTAATAACGGTAGTTACAGTAACTATGTTTTATTGCTCACTTGTAGGTACTAGTGATGTGCACCGGACATTTTTCGGGTTTTGTGTTTTGGTTTTGGATTCGGTTCCGCGGCCGTGTTTTGGAATCGGACGCGTTTTGGCAAAACCTCACCGAAAGTTTTTTGTTGGATTCGGGTGTTTTTTTCAAAAAACCCTAAAAACAGCTTAAATCATAGAATTTGGGGGTCATTTTGATCCCATAGTATTATTAACCTCAATAACCATAATTTCCACTCATTTCCAGTCTATTCTGAACACCTCACACCTCACAATATTATTTTTAGTCCTAAAATTTGCACCGAGGTCGCTGGATGGCTAAGCTAAGTGACACAAGTGGCCGACACAAACACCTGGCCCATCTAGGAGTGGCACTGCAGTGTCAGGCATGATGGCACTTCAAAAAAATAGTCCCCAAACAGCACATGATGCAAAGAAAAAAAGAGGCGCACCGAGGTCGCTGTGTGACTAAGCTAAGCGACACAAGTGGCCGACACAAAAACCTGGCCCATCTAGGAGTGACACTGCAGTGTCAGGCAGGATGGCACTTCAAAAAAATTGTCCCCAAACAGCACATGATGCAAAGAAAAAAAGAGGCGCACCAACGTCGCTGTGTGACTAAGCTAAGCGACACAAGTGGCCGACACAAACACCTGGCCCATCTAGGAGTGACACTGCAGTGTCAGGCAGGATGGCACTTCAAAAAAATTGTCCCCAAACAGCACATGATGCAAAGAAAAAAAGAGGCGCACCAACGTCGCTGTGTGACTAAGCTAAGCGACACAAGTGGCCGACACAAAGACCTGGCCCATCTAGGAGTGGCACTGCAGTATCAGGCAGGATGGCACTTCAAAAAAATTGTCCCCAAACAGCACATGATGCAAAGAAAAATGAAAGAAAAAAGAGGTGCAAGATGGAATTGTCCTTGGGCCCTCCCACCCACCCTTATGTTGTATAAACAGGACATGCACACTTTAACAAACCCATCATTTCAGCGACAGGGTCTGCCCCACGACTGTGACTGAAATGACTGGTTGGTTTGGGCCCCCACCAAAAAAAGAAGCAATCAATCTCTCCTTGCACAAACTGGCTCTACAGATGCAAGATGTCCACCTCATCATCATCCTCCGATTCCTCACCCCTTTCACTGTGTACATCCCCCTCCTCACAGATTATTAATTCGTCCCCACTGGAATCCACCATCTCAGGTCCCTGTGTACTTTGTGGAGGCAATTGCTGCTGGTGAATGTCTCCACGGAGGAATTGATTATAATTCATTTTGATGAACATCATCTTCTCAACATTTTCTGGAAGTAACCTCGTACGCCGATTGCTGACAAGGTGAGCGGCTGCACTAAACACTCTTTCGGAGTACACACTGGAGGGAGGGCAACTTAGGTAGAATAAAGTCAGTTTGTGCAAGGGCCTCCAAATTGCCTCTTTTTCCTGCCAGTATACGTACGGACTGTCTGACGTGCCTACTTGGATGCGGTCACTCATATAATCCTCCACCATTCTTTCAATGGTGAGAAAATCATATGAAGTGACAGTAGACGACATGTCAGTAATCGTTGGCAGGTCCTTCAGTCCGGACCAGATGTCAGCACTCGCTCCAGACTGCCCTGCATCACCGCCAGCGGGTGGGCTCGGAATTCTGAGCCTTTTCCTCGCACCCCCAGTTGCGGGAGAATGTGAAGGAGGAGATGTTGACGGGTCACGTTCCGCTTGACTTGACAATTTTCTCACCAGCAGGTCTTTGAACCTCTGCAGACTTGTGTCTGCCGGAAAGAGAGATACAACGTAGGTTTTAAATCTAGGATCGAGCACGGTGGCCAAAATGTAGTGCTCTGATTTCAACAGATTGACCACCCGTGAATCCTGGTTAAGCGAATTAAGGGCTCCATCCACAAGTCCCACATGCCTAGCGGAATCGCTCTGTTTTAGCTCCTCCTTCAATGTCTCCAGCTTCTTCTGCAAAAGCCTGATGAGGGGAATGACCTGACTCAGGCTGGCAGTGTCTGAACTGACTTCACGTGTGGCAAGTTCAAAAGGTTGCAGAACCTTGCACAACGTTGAAATCATTCTCCACTGCGCTTGAGTCAGGTGCATTCCCCCTCCTTTGCCTATATCGTGGCCAGATGTATAGGCTTGAATGGCCTTTTGCTGCTCCTCCATCCTCTGAAGCATATAGAGGGTTGAATTCCACCTCGTTACCACCTCTTGCTTCAGATGATGGCAGGGCAGGTTCAGGATTGTTTGGTGGTGCTCCAGTCTTCTGTACGCGGTGGCTGAATGCCGAAAGTGGCCCGCAATTCTTCGGGCCACCGACAGCATCTCTTGCACGCCCCTGTCGTTTTTTAAATAATTCTGCACCACCAAATTCAATGTATGTGCAAAACTTGGGACGTGCTGGAATTTGCCCAGATGTAATGCACGCACAATATTGCTGGCGTTGTCCGATGTCACAAAATCCCCAGGAGAGTCCAATTGGGGTAAGCCATTCTGCGATGATCTTCCTCAGTTTCCGTAAGAGGTTGTCAGCTGTGTGCCTCTTCTGGAAAGCGGTGATACAAAGCGTAGCCTGCCTAGGAACGAGTTGGCGTTTGCGAGATGCTGCTACTGGTGCCGCCGCTGCTGTTCTTGCTGTGGGAGGCAATACATCTACCCAGTGGGCTGTCACAGTCATATAGTCCTGAGTCTGCCCTGCTCCACTTGTCCACATGTCCGTGGTTAAGTGGACATTGGGTACAACTGCATTTTTTAGGACACTGGTGAGTCTTTTTCTGAGGTCTGTGTACATTTTCGGTATCGCCTGCCTAGAGAAATGGAACCTAGATGGTATTTGGTACCAGGGACACAGTACCTCAATCAAGTCTCTAGTTGCCTCTGAATTATCGGTGGATACCGGAACCACGTTTCTCACCGCCCAGGCTGCCAAGGCCTGAGTTATCTGCTTTGCAGCAGGATGACTGCTGTGATATTTCATCTTCCTCGCAAAGGACTGTTAGACAGTCAATTGCTTACTGGAAGTAGTACAAGTGGTCTTCCGACTTCCCCTCTGGGATGACGATCGACTCCCAGCAGCTACAACAGCAGCGCCAGCAGCAGTAGGCGTTACACTCAAGGATGCATCGGAGGAATCCCAGGCAGGAGAGGACTCGTC
Source organism: Pseudophryne corroboree (assembly GCF_028390025.1). Taxonomy (NCBI): domain Eukaryota; kingdom Metazoa; phylum Chordata; class Amphibia; order Anura; family Myobatrachidae; genus Pseudophryne; species Pseudophryne corroboree. The sequence goes on along the minus strand of NC_086447.1, from coordinate 200,373,088 downwards.
AGACTTGCCAGTGACATGGCCTGCAGGACTATTGGCTTTCCTGGGTAAGGAGGAAATTGACACTGAGGGAGTTGGTGGTGTGGTTTGCAGGAGCTTGGTTACAAGAGGAAGGGATTTAGTGGTCAGTGGACTGCTTCCGCTGTCACCCAAAGTTTTTGAACTTGTCACTGACTTATGATGAATGCGCTGCAGGTGACGTATAAGGGAGGATGTTCCGAGGTGGTTAACGTCCTTACCCCTACTTATTACAGCTTGACACAGGCAACACACGGCTTGACACCTGTTGTCCGCATTTGTGTTGAAATAATTCCACACCGAAGAGCTGATTTTTTTTGTATTTTGACCAGGCATGTCAATGGCCATATTCGTCCCACGGACAACAGGTGTCTCCCCGGGTGCCTGACTTAAACAAACCACCTCACCATCAGAATCCTCCTTGTCAATTTCCTCCCCAGCGCCAGCAACACCCATATCCTCATCCTGGTGTACTTCAACAGTGACATCTCCAATTTGACTATCAGGAACTGGACTGCGGGTGCTCCTTCCAGCACTTGCAGGGGGCGTGCAAATGGTGGAAGGCGCACGCTCTTCCCGTCCAGTGTTGGGAAGGTCAGGCATCGCAACCGACACAATTGGACTCTCCTTGGGTATTTGTGATTTAGAAGAACGCACAGTTCTTTGCTGTGCTTTTGCCAGCTTAAGTCTTTTAATTTTTCTAGCGAGAGGATGAGTGCTTCCATCCTCATGTGAAGCTGAACCACTAGCCATGAACATAGGCCAGGGCCTCAGCCGTTCCTTGCCACTCCGTGTGGTAAATGGCATATTGGCAAGTTTACGCTTCTCCTCAGACGCTTTTAATTTTGATTTTTGGGTCATTTTACTGAACTTTTGTTTTTTGGATTTTACATGCTCTCTACTATGATATTGGGCATCGGCCTTGGCAGACGACGTTGATGGCATTTCATCGTCTCGGCCATGACTAGTGGCAGCAGCTTCAGCACGAGGTGGAAGTGGATCTTGATCTTTCCCTATTTTAACCTCCACATTTTTGTTCTCCATATTTTAATGTGTGGAATTATATGCCAGTATCAATAGCAATGGCCTACTACTATATATACTGCGCACAACTAAAATGCACCACAGGTATAGAATGTAGATGGATAGTATACTTAATGACGACACAGAGGTAGGTACAGCAGTGGCCTTCCGTACCGTACTGCTATATATAGTATACTGGTGGTCACTGTGTCAGCAAACTGCAAAACTAAAATGCACCACAGGTATAGAATGTAGATGGATAGTATACTTAATGACGACACAGAGGTAGGTACAGCAGTGGCCTTCCGTACCGTACTGCTATATATAGTATACTGGTGGTCACTGTGTCAGCAAACTGCAAAACTAAAATGCACCACAGGTATAGAATGTAGATGGATAGTATACTTAATGACGACACAGAGGTAGGTACAGCAGTGGCCTTCCGTACCGTACTGCTATATATAGTATACTGGTGGTCACTGTGTCAGCAAAACTCTGCACTGTACTCCTCCTATATAATATTATACTGGTGGTCCCGACTCCCCAGTCCCCACAATAAAGCAGCACACTGAGCACAGATATGGAGTGTTTTTCAGGCAGACAACGTATACTGGTGGTCACTGTCAGCAAAACTCTACACTGTACTCCTGCTATATAATACAGCTGCTCCCCAGTCCCCACAATTAAGCAGTGTGAGCACAAATATATATGCAGCACACTGAGCACAGATATGGAGCGATTTTTTCAGGCAGAGAACGGATAACTGGTGGTCACTGATCAGCAAAACTCTGCACTGTACTCCTCCTATATTATACAGCAATGAATTAAGCAATAATGCACAATCAAATTCAACAATAACGGAGAGGACGCCAGCCACGTCCTCTCCCTAACATTTGCAATGCACGAGTGAAAATGGTGGCGACGCGCGGCTGCTTATATAGAATCCGAATCTCGCGAGAATCCGACAGCGGGATGATGACGTTCGGGCGCGCTCGGGTTACCCGAGCCATACGGGAGAATCCGAGTATTGCTCGGACCCATGTAAAAAGGGTGAAGTTCGGGGAGGTTCGGTTTCCGAGAAACCGAACCCGCTCATCACTAGTAGGTACTAATATTTTCCTAAGTTTTGTAAGACACAACCTATTTCCTGTATTAGTGTAACTGTGCTATATAGAGTGGTTGTCAGTCATCTGACAAATATATGGTACTGAACTATTATTCTCTCACTTTCCAGCCTGGCATCATGACTGCTGCTTTTACTGCTCCTGAATTATCACACCATCAGGTGACTCCTGAAATATCGCACCATCAGGTGACTCCTGAAATATCGCACCAACAGGTGACTCCTGAAATATCGCACCATCAGGTGACTCCTGAAATATCGCACCATCAGGTGACTCCTGAAATATCGCAACATCAGGTGACTCCTGAAATATCGCACCATCAGGTGACTCCTGAAATATCGCACCATCAGGTGACTCCTGAATTATCACACCATCAGGTGACTCATGAATTATCACACCATCAGGTGCTTTATAACTTAAGTCCATGTAGCTTCTAATGTAACCCTTTTCTCCAGCCATAATTCTACAAATACTGCTGAATTTAATTTAGTGATCCTAATCTACATGATTTATAGGGATGCAGTCAATTTACCTACAATCAAAATCCCGACGGTCAAAATCCCTACAACTATTGACCGACGGTCAAAATCCTGACAAGGTCTAAATCCCGACATGGTCAAATTACTGACATTTTAAATACCGACAAGGTCAAAATACTGACATTTAAAATGTTGATAGGTCAAAAAGTCGACATGAGTTTTTCATGATTTTTTTATTGAATCCGATTTGTTCATACTTTTCGGTCCCGGTATGAATGGTCGACCATGTTATGGTCGACAGTCATTAGGTCGACCACTATTGGTCGACATTGACATGGTCGACATTGACACATGGTCGACACATGAAAATGGTCGACACGTGAAAGGTCGACATATGAAAAGGTCGACATGAGTTTTTAACTTTTTTTGGTGTCGTTTTTTGCGTATAGTGACTGGGAACCCCAATTAGTGTACCGCGTCCCCTCGCATGGTGCCTTCGCTCCGCTACCGCTTCGCTCGGCACACTTTACCGTTCCAATCGTAGTCCATGTGGATCGTAAAGTATGGAAAAGTTCCCCAAAAGAAAAAAAAGTTAAAAAACTCATGTCGACCTTTTCATGTGTCGACCTTTCACGTGGCGACCATTTTCATGTGTCGACCATGTGTCCATGTCGACCAATAGTGGTCGACCTAATGACTGTCGACCATAACATGGTCGACCATGTGAACGGATACCATACTTTTCCATCCCAGTGGACCCGGAGGAGGAATATAATAGTAGTGTGCCGAGCGCAGCAAGGCACCATGCCCGAAGCATGGCGAGCGCATGCGGTACACTTATACGGTGTCTATATCAACCTATGTCGACATACACACAAAAAACTATGAAAAACGAGTGTCGACTTTTTGACCTGTCAAAATTTTAAATGTCGGTATTTTGACCTTGTCGGTACTTTAAATGTCTGTATTTTGACCTTGTCACGATTTTGACCGTCAGTCAATTGTTGTTGTGATTTTGACCATCGGGATTTTGATTGTAGGTAATTCATATTGATCCCAATTTATATGTATCTTCTTCGTCTTCTTCTTCTTACTATTGTTATTAATAACAGTTACCTTCATACTCTGCATTTTGTCTACTGTCTCTTACTGTACAGAGTAACGATGATGAGTGCTCAGTCTGTAGGGATGGTGGGGAGTTAATATGCTGTGATGGATGTCCACGTTCTTTTCACCTATCATGTTTGGTGCCCCCACTTACCCACATACCAAGGTACATTCATTACTGTCAGAAAGGAGTTTAGAAAGTTCTGTTTTTTTGTTCCATTTTGTTTAATTCCAAACAGAAAAATGCAGCATTATGGTAGTTTCCCCTTGACTATAATATATATAAAAAAAAAAAGAAAAGAAATGTGTTTTCCTAATCAAACCAAAAGCAGGGCTCATTAACTCCTGTATGGCGCCAGGCTTCTATTTTAGAAGACATATTTAGGATGAGATGCAGTTAGCATTCTGGCAGCCTGGATGCTGGCGGTCATGTGACCGGCACTGGAATCCCGGCGCTGGAACACCGACTGCCGACACCCCGAAGGTAAGTATCAGGGTCACTGTTAGGGTTAGGGCCCGGGAGGGGTTAGGGTTAGGCACTAGAGGGGGGGGTAGCTGTAACCCCCCGAATCTTAGCCCTGTCACCACTCTGGGCGGGTTAGGGTAGCAGACAGGGGAGGAGTAAAATAATTACCCCATCCCCTTTCGGGATACCGGTGTCGGTCATAAGACCACAGGCATCCTGACAGCTGGGATCACATACCCAACCCGTTTGGGATTGGTTAGTACTATGAGTACAACTGTATTTAGGGGACACCCATGTAAGGCGCTGGTATAACTCTTTCTCTTCCTTGCTGCCTCTGTAGTGGTACATGGAGATGTGACTCTTGCAATACAGGAGGACCAAACATGGCTGAATGTGGGGACAATACCAGCGGAGAAGCTACGGTACTATCTGTAAGTACAGATACAGATATACTTAGAGCTGCTCATGAGTTGATCTGAATATTTGAATTCCAGGTGCAATACTATGTTTTCAACTAAATGTTGTTGGCAGAGTGTTCTGGGCTATCTGGTGCAGTGACGTCAGTCCACACACTTTGTGACTTAAATAGTAATATAGGTTTATTTAGTGAACACAGGGGACTCAGATGTAACACTGATAGCGGTAATCAGGAGCACATATATCACACAAGGTAACAGCATTAGGTAGTGGTACTTATCAGGAGATGTCTGTGGTGGTGAAGCATGGAGGGCTGCACAGCCGTGTAGTCTGACTCCCTCCGTAGAGAAGATGATGCATGCACTGGAAACGCTGTGAGTCTCTGTAGCCGAGATCTGTTCCCAGTCTCAGCTCTGCACACTTGTACACCAGGACTCTGCGTCTTGGGTCTCTCTTTGTGTGTCACACTCTCCTCACTCTCTCCGAGATGGAGGAACAGGAACTTACATCATATGACTCCGCTTCCAAGTGACTCCTGGCACTAGAGGTCTAACACTAGGGGATGCACCCACAGACTGATACACAGAAAGAGACAGGTACAGAGCGCACCATGGGGGTCATTCCGAGTTGTTCGCTCGGTAAAAATCTTCGCATCGCAGCGATTTTCCGCTTAATGCGCATGCGCAATGTCCGCACTGCGACTGCGCCAAGTAAATTTGCTATGCACTTAGGAATTTTACTCACGGCATTTTCATCGTTCTGGCGATCGTAATGTGATTGACTGGAAATGGGTGTTACTGGGCGGAAACAGGCCGTTTTATGGGCGTGTGGGAAAAAACGCTACCGTTTCCGGAAAAAACGCAGGAGTGGCCGGAGAAACGGGGGAGTGTCTGGGCGAACGCTGGGTGTGTTTGTGACGTCAAACCAGGAACGACAAGCAGTGAAATGATCGCAGATGCCGAGTAAGTCTGAAGCAACTCAGAAACTGCTACGAGGTGTGTAATCGCAATATTGCGAATACATCGTTCGCAATTTTAAGATGCTAAGATTCACTCCCAGTAGGCGGCGGCTTAGCATGAGCAAATCTGCTAAAATTCACTTGCGAGCGAACAACTCGGAATGACCCCCCATATCTTAACACTCCGCCTCGCTCAATACTGTCTCCGGACATAAGTTTAAAGAACATGACATTTTATCATACAAATCAATAAAGTTACTCCTGTAACCGAAAACATAACGTGAAGCAAAAAACAGTAAGAATAAATCAACCAGTCCATATTCCATCAGGAATGCAAGTAGCCAGTGTGATGACAGTCCTTTTGTCAACATGTCGGCAATATTTTCTTCACTTGCAACATATTCCACATTGACGGACTTGTTTTCCACCAACTTTGTGGGACTGGCACAGACACTAGGGGTCATAATTGACCTCTAGTGTCTATCTATGCTGCGCTATGGGAGAGACGTCATGACGTCTCTCCCATAGATCCGAGGAGAGGAGCGGCGCCGGCGGAGGTCTGCAGCAGTCGGGAATCAGGAGCGGGGATAGTAAGTATTCTTTAAAAAAAAATATATATTTTAGTAAGCTGCGCTACTGTACAGATGGGGGCACAACTGTACAGGGGGCGTAACTGACCACGCCCCTGTATGAAGCCACGCCCCTATTTTTCACCCGGGGCGCCACAAGGACCAGAACCGGCCCTGGATAAAACATTAGTACTCCAAGTCAAATCATCGTTAATAATAGTACCCAGTAGTTTAAAACTTTTCACCCTTTCAACCTCCAGGTTAGCAATAGATAATGGCAACAGACTAGCTCTCGCTGTTTTTCTAAAATCAATAATGATTTATTTGGTCTTTTTTTTATTTAACAACAGACTATTCACCTCCCCCCAACTAACCAGCCTATCCACCTCCTCACGATACATAGTCTCATCTCCATCCGATATAAGCCCCACTACTGTCGTATCATCGGCAAACTTCACAATTAAATTTGATTGAAAATTAGGAGCACAATCATACATAAAAAGTGAGAATAAAAAGGGACTTAAAACACAGCCTTGTGTGGTACCAGTACTAATCATAGTGGTAGTAGATATTACATTGCCCAACCTCACTTGTTGTGGCCTATCAATAAGAAAATGTCAAACCCAATTGCACAAGATAGCAGGAAACCCGAGTCTAAATAATTTCTTAATCAAAGCACCGGGGGTGGGGGGCGGGGGGGGGGGGGGATAGTATTGAATGCTGAACTATAATCAATAAAAAGTATTCTAACATACGAGTTAGGCCTTTCCAGATGACAAAGAGAGAAGTGGACAACAGAGTTTAATGCATCTTCAGTTGACCTCTTTTGTCTATATGCGAATTGATATCTATCAAAATCAGGGGGGATAAAACTCTTCATACATGATAAAACTAATCTCTCAAAACATTTCATGATTAACGGGGTCAAAGCAATTGGTCTATAATCACTTAAATCAGTAACCTTAGAGGTTTTTGGAACCGGAATTACTACTGTGTTTTTAAAACAAGCAGGGACTAAACACTGTGAAAGAGACAAGTTAAAAATATAGGTAAAAATATAACTGATTCCATCAACACACCCTTTCAATACTTTCCCTTGGTATACCATCCAGACCAGGTGCTTTCTAGACACTAACACCTAACAGACAATTTCTGACCTCATCCTCAGAAAAAGCTAATGCCTTATCAGAACAGCACGTTAACAAATTAGTAGCAGCAATTTGATTAGCTCTATCAAAACGGGCATAAAAATGATTCAATTCCTCCAATAAAACAACATCAGTACGCCCATCAAAATGAGGATTTCACCTTCCAGTCCATCAGACTCCGGATTCCATTCCACATGCTTCTAGAGTCCAAATCATTCTCAAACTTAGACTCAATTCTCGCTGCATAATCCCTTTTTGCACTAATAAAGGGAGTGTCTGGAAAAACGCAGGCGTGTCTGTCCATGCGTTTTCAGGGAGGGTTCCTGACATCAATTCCGGTCTTGGACAGGCTGATGTGATCACAGCAGCTGAGTAAATCCTGGGCTACTCAGAGACTGCAAAAAATCAGTTTGTACAGCTCTGCTACACATGTGATCGCACACTTGCACAGCGAAAATACACTCCCCCTGTAGGCTGCGACTATCCGATTGCAGCAGTGCAAAAATCACCTGCTAGCGATCAAGTCTGAATTAGCCCAGTGTTCGCAAATACGCGCTATAGCGCGTATTTTACCCTGATCTGTGGTCCGGGGACTCACTTTTCTAAACTGTGTGGGTCCCCGGGGACGCGCTCCGCTGAAGCTGGTCATCTTGTTTAAGTCCTCTTGTGGCGGCGCCGGCCGCGCCCCCCCCCCCCCCCCCCTTCCCCCCGGACAGAGAGTGAGGACGGCTTCTCTCCTCCCTCCCCCCCCCCCCCCCCGATCACCTGCTGCAGCTTGAAGGGAGCTAGAAAGAGAATGAGGTCGCCCCCCCCTTCCCGCCGATCACCCGCTGGAGCTTCAAGGGAGCCGGACAGACAGTGAGGACGACTCCCCCCCCCCCCCCCCCCCTTCCTGCCGATCACCCGCTGCAGCTTCACGGGAGCCGGACAGAGCAAGGACGGCTCTGCGGCGCACTACACACTGTGCTGCGGGGAAGTTGAACGCCGGTGACCGCGGACTGTGCGTGCGGTGCGGAAGGGTGAGCTGGACTTGCAGTGGCGGCTGGGGGGCTGTTCATATCGGTGGGATGGTGGAGATGGGGGCTGCAGGTGTTAAAGGCAACATTTTTGTGGTATGGAGTGGGGGTGAGACGAGAGGGTGACAGTGCTGCTGGTCTCTGCAGCATACAGGACCCTTGATACAACCACTGGATTCGAGTCATGCTGCCTGTAATTTATGTGCTGACTGATCAACTTCAGTGACACTCACTGTTCTGGCTGCCTTTCTTGGTTACTGCTGGTTGCTGTTGGTTACTGCTGGTTGCCGCTGGTTACTGTAAAGGCAGCCAGCACAGTGAGTGTCACTGAAGTTGATCAGTCAGCACATAAATTACAGGCAGGATGACTCAAATCCATTGGTTGTACCAAGTGTCCGAAGTCATCGGTCAGGATGTTGGCATTTAGTATACCGACACCAGCATCCCGATCGCAGCAAAGCCGACAAGAGTGACGAGTGCAGAGGGTACCCTAACCTCCCACCACTAACCCTCCGTTTCCCGCAGCCTAAACCTAACCCACCCCCTTAGTGCCTAACACTTATACCCCCCCCCTTTGCAGCCTAACCCCAACCCTCCCCAAGCACCATATCCTAACCCCCCCCCCTTCCCACCCGCACGCTAAAACAGTGGCGGCAGTGCATACTTCCCTTCAGGATCCTGACTGTCAGGATATCGTTGCCGGGATCCTGATCTCCTCGGGATGCCAGCGTTGGTATTGTGGCGGCTGTCAGGATTCCGGCATCGGTATTACGCTGCAGGGATCCCGACAGCCAGGATCCTGAATGCATACTTCCGATATGATAACAGCCCAGCAGCATTGTCACCCTCCCTCCCCCACAACACACTTGTAGTGTCTAAATCCAGTCTGGGGCTCCTATTATAGCGGCACCATAAACCCATTACATATAGAAAATTTATTTAATAATGTTGTCCTGTTTTTTAATCATATAATTGTTAAGTGCTCTACCTGGCGCAATGTGCATAACGTGGTCTGCCTGGCGCAATGTGCATAACGTGCTCTGCCTGGCGCAATGTGAATAACGTGCTCTGCCTGGCGCGATGTGTATAACGTGCTCTACCTGGCGCAATGTGAATAACGTGCTCTGCCTGGCGCAATGTGAATAACGTGCTCTGCCTGGCGCAATGTGAATAACGTGCTCTGCCTGGCGCAATGTGCATAATGTGCTCTGCCTGGCGCAATGTGCATAACGTGCTTTGCCTGGCGCAATGTGTAGAACGTGCCCTACCTGGCGCAATATGTATAACGTGCTCTACCTGGTGCAATGTGTGGCGCAATGTGTATAACGTGCTCTACCTGGTGCAGTGTGTATAACGTGCTCTACCTGGTGCAACGTGTGGCGCAATGTGTATAACGTGCTCTGCCTGGCGCAATGTGTATAACGTGCTCTCCTTGGCTCAGTGTGTATAGGAGGTTCTACCTGGTGCAATGTGTATAAGCAGCACTACTGTGTGGAATAATGTGAATTGGTACTATTATGTGACCACGCCCCTTCCCCACGAAGCTACACCCTAAAAAATTCCAGCGCGACTTCGGCGCGCACTGTCGCAGTTTTCAGTGTCGGTGCGGGAGAACCAATTCTCTTACTGCCACAAGGTCACCAAAATGTCTAATTACATCTAAAGTGCGGGGTGTCCTGTATGCTACACAGCCCAGCAGCATCGTTACCCCATCCTCCCCCTTGCACCCCTTTTGTAGTGTCCAAATCAAGTTTGTGTTCTTATATTTGAATCATTAATAAGACTAATTAAAACCTTCATTCCGATGGGACCCAGAAAAGGACAGGTAGGACCCCAATTTTTAAAAGTGAGGGGTCCCTGGGACCCACTTTTTTTTGGTCTCAGCGCGATCACTGTTAGCCCCTCATTTTTTTCTCTGGGTGTACGTTATGTGGGTGTGCAGAGGGCGTGTAGCCAGAGTTACTCACTATTCTGAGATAAGTGTATGCAAAGTGGATGCCAAATTCAGTCTCCTCTCTTGTACCTAGCATGGGGTCAGTGATAGTGATGAAGGCTGCTCTAGTGGATGGAGGAGTGTGGCGGTGCGATCACATAGATGCACCCAACTCGGGGCCTAATTCAGACTGGAATGCTGCAGCAGCAGCATACGCAGTCTGAAGCTCTGTGCTGTGTGCGCACACGCAGCAGCTGCACTGCGCGTGTGCACACATGAGATGCGAAGGCATCTCACTGGTGCGACCGCGGTCGCGGGGTGTGTCGGTGGCGTTGGTGGGGGGGTCGGTAGCATTGGGGGGCACAGTCCAAACAACACAGGTGTGTCCGGACCATTTGCAGGGCGGGCCGCGGCGGCTGCAAGACGTCACACGCAGCCGCTGCAGTCAACATGTCGGGTAGCCATCTGCCTTCGCAGCTAGGCTGCATAGGCAGGGAGCTAATCTCCAGGTGTGAAAGCATCACCGCTGTGCAATGCTTTCGCACGTGTGCAGGGGGGGGGGGGGGGCAAGGTCTGGCATGCGGGGCGGACTAGCCCTGTGCTGGGCGTCCCCCCACATGTCAGAGATTGTGATCATAGATGTGCGTTTTTTCGCACATGTACGATCAACTCTGAATCACCCCCTCAGGACACTAGCAGCATTGTGCTGAATATAACTGCAATAGTCTGGCAGCTTCTTAGGTGATACACAGTGTTGCAAGGAAAAGAATAGTCTCCTGTAAGCATTTGCCATTGATTGGGTTCCTTTTATTTATAGCACTGATAAATCTATTACGATAGGTCTAGTACTGAAGCTCCATTTGTAACTTCCACATCTAGTCCTGCTTGTGGCTACAGCAGCACTTATCTTCTACATTAAAAAATGATCAGCAGATGTTAAAGTGACTGTTAGGCCACATAGAGAGTCCTTAACTGGGATAACAGGTTTATTAGTAAACAGATACAGGGTAATGCAGGAACACAGTTGTATGAAATACAGGGTACTGCAGCTAATAGGCGTCTCACCTCTAACACTCTTACTCAGTAAAGATGGCTGTAGCCTGTACATGTGCAGTAGCGTATCATGTTGCAGGTCGCACGTCCCTGCAGACTCTGGGTCCTAGTGCCCAGCATGTTCTAGTACAAGGATAGAGGCAGCGCAGAGTGCCTGTCCTTCAACAACTAACCCTCAACCCCTTTTAGCACTTGGGATACTAAATAATAATACTACAGTGGCAATGTTTAACAAAACAAGGTATATATCCAGTTATAAATAGTCTGCAAATAGCATGCAAGAGTTCTGCACTACTTCTCACTATACATCCAGTATATGGACAACACATTCACTGATTGGTGCTCACAGAGCATTTCTTACTGTACATTATGTCAGCTTGGATTATTTTACCCTGTGGTTCGATTTCATGTGGATTAATATCCCCCAAAAATAATAATTCTGACACAAATAATGACATAAATAAAACAGTAATTTCTTTACCTGTTACCCAGGAACCTCCAGAGAATGCTCCTCAAAATAGCAGCAAAGTTCGGGAGGTCCACCCAGAGAACTGTGGGTCTGTGAGGTAATAACTGATATATGTTTCCACTGAAAAATACTCATTTATCTAAGACAAGCCTGGATCTCCTCCATGTGCGGCACAGACATAACGTCCATCGTTCTGCATAAAGGAGAAGACTGAGCTTAACCACTCATGTTGTACACTGAACATCCCATTTTGTGCTTATAATAAGAATTTACTTACCGATAATTCTATTTCTCATAGTCCGTAGTGGATGCTGGGAACTCCGTAAGGACCATGGGGAATAGCGGCTCCGCAGGAGACTGGGCACAAAAGTAAAAGCTTTATGATTAGCTGGTGTGCACTGGCTCCTCCCCCTATGACCCTCCTCCAAGCCTCAGTTAGGATACTGTGCCCGGACGAGCGTACATAATAAGGAAGGATCTTGAATCCCGGGTAAGACTCATACCAGCCACACCAATCACACCGTACAACTTGTGATCTGAACCCAGTTAACAGTATGATAAACGTAGGAGCCTCTGAAAAGATGGCTCACAACAATAAACAACCCGATTTTTGTAACAATAACTATATACAAGTATTGCAGACAATCCGCACTTGGGATGGGCGCCCAGCATCCACTACGGACTATGAGAAATAGAATTATCGGTAAGTAAATTCTTATTTTCTCTGACGTCCTAGTGGATGCTGGGAACTCCGTAAGGACCATGGGGATTATACCAAAGCTCCCAAACGGGCGGGAGAGTGCGGATGACTCTGCAGCACCGAATGAGAGAACTCCAGGTCCTCCTCAGCCAGGGTATCGAATTTGTAAAATTTAGCAAACGTGTTTGCCCCTGACCAAGTAGCTGCTCGGCAAAGTTGTAAAGCCGAGACCCCTCGGGCAGCCGCAATAGATGAGCCCACCTTCCTTGTGGAATGGGCTTTTACAGATTTTGGCTGTGGCAGGCCTGCCACAGAATGTGCAAGCTGAATCGTACTACAAATCCAACGAGCAATCGTCTGCTTAGAAGCAGGAGCACCCAGCTTGTTGGGTGCATACAGGATAAACAGCGAGTCAGATTTTCTGACTCCAGCCGTCCTGGAAACATATATTTTCAGGGCCCTGACTACGTCCAGCAACTTGGAGTCCTCCAAGTCCCTAGTAGCCGCAGGCACCACAATAGGCTGGTTCATGTGAAACGCTGAAACCACCTTAGGGAGAAATTGAGGGCGAGTCCTCAGTTCTGCCCTGTCTGAATGAAAAATTAGGTAAGGGCTTTTATATGATAAAGCCGCCAATTCTGAGACACGCCTGGCTGAAGCCAGGGCTAACAGCATGACCACTTTCCATGTGAGATATTTTAATTCCACAGTGGTGAGTGGTTCAAACCAATGTGACTTTAGGAGACTCAACACTACATTGAGATCCCAAGGTGCCACTGGAGGCACAAAAGGAGGCTGTATATGCAGTACCCCTTTGACAAACGTCTGAACTTCAGGCACTGAAGCCAGTTCTTTTTGGAAGAATATTGACAGGGCCGAAATTTGAACATTAATGGACCCTAATTTTAGGCCCATAGATAGTCCTGTTTGCAGGAAATGCAGGAAACGACCCAGTTGAAATTCCTCTGTAGGGGCCTTCTTGGCCTCACACCACGCAACATATTTTCGCCAAATGCGGTGATAATGTTTCGCGGTTACATCCTTCCTGGCCTTGATCAGGGTAGGGATGACTTCATCTGGAATGCCTTTTTCCTTCAGGATCCGGCGTTCAACCTCCATGCCGTCAAACGCAGCCGCGGTAAGTCTTGGAACAGACAAGGTCCCTGCTGGAGCAGGTCCTTTCTTAGAGGTAGAGGCCACGGGTCCTCCGTGAGCATCTCTTGAAGTTCCGGGTACCAAGTCCTCCTTGGCCAATCCGGAGCCACGAGTATAGTTCTTACTCCTCTCCTTCTTATGATTCTCAATACTTTGGGTATGAGAGGCAGAGGAGGGAACACATACACTGACTGGTACACCCACGGTGTTACCAGAGCGTCCACCACTATCGCCTGAGGGTCCCTTGACCTGGCGCAATATCTGTCTAGTTTCTTGTTGAGACGAGACGCCATCATGTCCACCTTTGGTTTTTCCCAACGGTTTACAATCACGTGGAAGACTTCTGGGTGAAGTCCCCACTCCCCCGGGTGGAGGTCGTGTCTGCTGAGGAAGTCTGCTTCCCAGTTGTCCACTCCCGGAATGAACACCGCTGACAGTGCTGTCACATAATTTTCCGCCCAGCGAAGAATTCTTGCAGCTTCTGCCATTGCCCTCCTGCTTCTTGTGCCGCCCTGTCTGTTTACGTGGGCGACTGCCGTGATGTTGTCCGATTGGATCAATACCGACTGACCCTGAAGCAGAGGCCTTGCTTGACTTAGGGCATTGTAAATTGCCCTTAGTTCCAGGATATTTATGTGAAGAGACGTTTCCATGCTTGACCACAAGCCCTGGAAATTTCTTCCCTGTGTGACTGCTCCCCAGCCTCTCAGGCTGGCATCCGTGGTCACCAGAATCCAGTCCTGGATGCCGAATCTGCGGCCCTCTAGAAGATGAGCACTCTGCAACCACCACAGGAGAGACACCCTTGTCCTTGGAGATAGGGTTATCCGCTGATGCATCTGAAGATGCGATCCGGACCATTTGTCCAGCAGATCCCACTGAAAAGTTCTTGCATGGAATCTTCCGAATGGAATCGCTTCGTAAGAAGCCACCATCTTTCCCAGGACCCTTGTGCATTGATGCACTGACACTTGTCCTGGTTTCAGGAGGTTCCTGACTAGCTCGGATAACTCCCTGGCCTTCTCCTCCGGGAGAAACACCTTTTTCTGGACTGTGTCCAGAATCATCCCTAGGAACAGTAGACGTGTTGTTGGAATCAGCTGCGATTTTGGAATATTTAGAATCCACCCGTGCTGACGTAGCACTACCTGAGATAGTGCTACTCCGACCTCTAACTGTTCCCTGGACCTTGCCCTTATCAGGAGATCGTCCAAGTAAGGGATAATTAAGACGCCTTTTCTTCGACGAAGAATCATCATTTCGGCCATTACCTTGGTAAAGACCCGTGGTGCCGTGGACAATCCAAACGGCAGCGTCTGAAACTGATAATGACAGTTTTGTACCACAAACCTGAGGTACCCTTGGTGAGAAGGGTAGATTGGGACATGGAGATAAGCATCTTTGATGTCCAGAGACACCATATAGTCCCCTTCTTCCAGGTTCGCTATCACTGCTCTGAGTGACTCCATCTTGAATTTGAACCTTTTTATGTAAGTGTTCAATGATTTCAGATTTAAAATCGGTCTCACCGAGCCGTCCGGCTTCGGTACCACAAACAGCGTGGAGTAATACCCCTTTCCCTGTTGCAGGAGGGGTACCTTGATTATCACCTGCTGGGAATACAGCTTGTGAATAGCTTCCAATACTGCCTCCCTGTCGGAGGGAGACGTTGGTAGAGCAGACTTCAGGAACCGGCGAGGGGGAGACGTCTCGAATTCCAATTTGTACCCCTGTGATACTACCTGCAGGATCCAGGGGTCCACTTGCGAGTGAGCCCACTGCGCGTTGAAATTTTTGAGACGGGCCCCCACCGTGCCTGAGTCCGCTTGTAAAGCCCCAGCGTCATGCTGAAGACTTGGCAGAAGCGGGGGAGGGCTTCTGATCCTGGGAAGAGGCTGCCTGCTGCAGTCTTTTTCCCTTTCCTCTGCCCCGGGGCAGAAATGAGTGGCCTTTTGTTTGAAAAGACGGTGTCTTTTTCTGCTGAGAGGTGACCTGGGGTAAAAAGGTGGATTTCCCAGCCGTCGCCGTGGCCACCAGGTCCGATAGACCGACCCCAAATAACTCCTCCCCTTTATACGGCAAAACTTCCATATGCCGTTTGGAATCCGCATCACCTGACCACTGTCGTGTCCATAAACTTCTTCTGGTAGAAATGGACAGCGCACTTACTCTTGATGCCAGGGTGCAAATATCCCTCTGTGCATCTCGCATATATAGTAATGCATCCTTTAAATGCTCTATAGTCAATAATATACTGTCCCTATCCAGGGTATCAATATTTTCAGTCAGGGAATCCGACCAAGCCACTCCAGCGCTGCACATTCAGGCTGAGGCGATTGCTGGTCGTAGTATAACACCAGTATGTGTGTATATACCCTTTAGGATATTTTCCAGCTTTCTATCAGCTGGTTCCTTGAGGGCGGCCGTATCAGGAGATGGCAACGCCACTTGTTTTGATAAGCGTGTGAGCGCCTTATCTACCCTAGGGGGTGTTTCCCAACGCGCCCTAACCTCTGGCGGGAAAGAGTATAATGCCAATAATTTATTAGAAATCAGCAGTTTTTTATCGGGGGAAACCCACGCTTTGTCACACACCTCATTTAATTCATCTGATTCAGGAAAAACTATGGGTAGTTTTTTCACACCCCACATAATACCCCTTTTTGTGGTACTTGTAGTATCAGAAATGTTCAAAGCCTCCTTCATTGCCGTGATCATGTAACGTGTGGCCCTACTGGACATTACATTTGTCTCGTCACCGTCGACGCTGGAGTCAGTATCCGTGTCTGGGTCTGTGTCGACCATCTGAGGTAACGGGCGCTTTAGAGCCCCTGACGGTGTTTGAGACGCCTGGACAGGCACTAACTGATTTGCCGGCTGTCTCATGTCGTCAACAGTTTTTTGCAAAGTGCTGACACTGTCACGTAATTCCTTCCATACGACCATCCAGTCAGGTGTCGACTCCCTAGGGGGTGACATCACTATTACAGGCAATTGCTCCGCCTCCACATCATTTTCCTCCTCATACATGTCGACACAATCGTACCGACACACAGCACACACACAGGGAATGCTCTGATAGAGGACAGGACCCCACGAGCCCTTTGGGGAGACAGAGGGAGAGTTTGCCAGCACACACCAGAGCGCTATATATATACAGGGATAACCTTATATAAGTGTTTCTCCCTTCTATAGCTGCTGTATTTGTATTATCTGCCAATTAGTGCCCCCCCTCTCTTGTTTTACCCTGATTCTGTAGCAGGACTGCAGGGGAGAGTCAGGGAGCCGTCCTTCCAGCGGAGCTGTGAGGGAAAATGGCGCTTGTGTGCTGAGGAGATAGGCTCCGCCCCCTTTTCGGCGGCCTTTTCTCCCGCTTTTTTTAGGAAAACTGGCAGGGGTCAAATGCATCCATATAGCCCATGAGCTATATGTGATGCATTTCTTTAGCCATATAAGGTTTAAAACGTGTTTTATTGCGTCTCAGGGCGCTCCCCCCCAGCGCCCTGCACCCTCAGTGACCGGAGTGTGAAGTGTGCTGAGAGCAATGGCGCACAGCTGCAGTGCTGTGCGCTACCTTATTGAAGACAGGAACGTCTTCTGCCGCCGATTTTTCCGGACCTCTTCGCTCTTCTGGCTCTGTAAGGGGGCCGGCGGCGCGGCTCCGGGACCCATCCAAGCTGAGCCTGTGATCGTCCCTCTGGAGCTAATGTCCAGTAGCCAAGAAGCCCAATCCACTCTGCATGCAGGTGAGTTCGCTTCTTCTCCCCTTAGTCCCACGATGCAGTGAGCCTGTTGCCAGCAGGTCTCACTGAAAATAAAAAACCTATTTAAACTTTTACTCTAAGCAGCTCAGGAGAGCTACCTAGCATGCACCCTTCTCGGCCGGGCACAAAAATCTAACTGAGGCTTGGAGGAGGGTCATAGGGGGAGGAGCCAGTGCACACCAGCTAGTCATAAAGCTTTTACTTTTGTGCCCAGTCTCCTGCGGAGCCGCTATTCCCCATGGTCCTTACGGAGTTCCCAGCATCCACTAGGACGTCAGAGAAATATATGTGTGTGTTTTCACTTACTCGGTGTACTGCTTTGTAAAACACAACACGGTCAGTACACTACTGTATGTAAATGAATGGCTCATGCTGTCCTTTACTAAGCAGTACACCCATCCTGTGAGATCACAAGTCTGATTGGGGGTGGGGGAGGCTGCCTATTAAAGCAATGGGGAGGCCTGGGAAGAAGTACCGTAAACTCAGTTTCATGACTTTTGTCATTTGTAAAGCCACACTTGTATTGTATATCTGTTTAAAAAGTAGCTTCCACAGATTTTTTCTAATTCTAATGTATATCTGCATGCAGGCCCGGCACAACCCGCTCAGCATAGGGATGCAAAGCAGGTAGGCGCCAGGCTGGGAGAGGCGCTTTCCCTGCTCTGCATCCCTGTGCTGATTTCCCTGCTGCTGCCGGCTGCCGCTGCGCCTGTCACACTGTTTGACAGGCAGCGGCGGCCGGCGGGATTCCATGTAGTGCTTTTCATCATGCCTCCCTGCTGTGTCTGCTTCTGGATCCGCCACATCCTTAAGGCCGGCTGCTGCTACCGTCCCGCTGCCAATACTCCGGACCTTACCAGCATAGGGGCAGCCACATATGTTCCCCGCTGCCTGCAGTTGTCTGGCTTCCAGTGCGGATGATCAATGTTGCCACTGCCGGGACCTGGCAGCAGGCCCCCCTCCGCTGCCAATCCCATGCTCCTGCAGATTGAGCTGTCTTCCTGTTAGTGCCCATGCGCCTATTCTTCGTAGGTTGGCAGCTGGGTCCCTGTGTTGCTGAGCGCAGCCGCTCTCGTGTCACCACCGGGCCGCCCTGACACTTCTGCAGCAGGCTCCCATCTGCAGTGACTTCACCCTTCAGGTCCGCTATTGAGATGGTGAGATGCCAGTTCCTGCTATGTCTGGGTGAGTCACTGCTTCCTCTTCCTCCTTCTGTGCCTGCTTGTAGTTTTGATTTCATTATAATAAAAAGGGCCCCCTCATTCTGACACAGTACCTCTCTAAAAGGTACTGCCCACTCATTCCTGGGGATACATTAGAGGCCTGAATTGGACATCATACTGAATATTTAAAAATATGTCAGTTTTCACAGTGTCTCATTTTTAAATATTAAGAGCGGGATGTACTATCCTCTCCTGCAGCGCTACCTGCCTTTCTCTGCGCTCCCTGTAGTTTTCTCCTCTCACCCTCACTGGAAATCACTCACTCATTCCGCCTCTTCACCACTGCGACCACTCTGAACTCTGCATTGAACTGGCTCAGCCGCACTCCGTCCCCATGTATTTCGCGCACGCGCAAATTTTTTAAAAAAAGGACAGACTAGATGGGCCATATGGTTCTTATCTGCCGTCAAATTCCATATGACACAGCATCGCACCTAGCAGCAGCCTGTTGGGATACTGTGTCATATGCGCGTGAGCAAATGACATAGGGAGCGCGGCTGTGCCAGCTCAACGCAGAGTTCACAGTGGCCGCAGCGATGAAAAGTGAGAACGAGTGAGGGATTTCCAGTGAGGGTGAAAGGAGAAAACTACAGGGAGCGCAGAGAAAGGCAGGTAACACTGCGGGAGAGGATAGTACAAACCGCCCTGAATGTATTTGTATTTATTGTATGTGTATTTTGCTATATTACATTTACATTATCCAGCGTTATTGCGCTTTTTCCATTTGCTGTTTTTTCTTTTGAATTCAAAGGGGCAGGCAATCTCCTTTTATTGAGAAAAAGCTGCATTAATACTGGTTTCCCATTAACACAAGGGTTATTTGGAGGCGCCTCCTCTTTGTCGTTTTGCTAATGTGAATACAATTGTGCTTCTGTGTGGCATAATTTGAATTGTGGGTACTACTGTATGGCCATGCCCCTTTCTCTTGAGACCACACCCATGTTTTGCGATGCGTGCTGTCCCTTTATTGAGTATGGGAGGGAGGGCGCAAATTTATAGTTTGCAGAGGGGCGCTGAACACCCTAGCACCGGCCCTGTCTGCGTGCATGTCTGAATCTGTATACAATGCATGACAGAGCTTGTTTTGGAAACAATTATAAAAAAAGCCGTCAATGCTACTTTTTACACAGCTATACAATTCAAGTGTATCCACCATACCAAGAAAGCCACGGAGACAGGTTACTGACACCTGCAGTGACATAGTGATGTTGCTCATTATATATTTTTTTTATAGTGCTGTGTGTCCCAACTCTATCGCTTATTGTAATACTTTTTTTTATCTTTTAGAGAGCTGTGTAGAACCCTGAACTGTGCTTTTCTTTGTGTGAGTGGGAGATGCGGAGCAAATCTTTTTCTAGGTTCACATTTCTACTTAAATTAGGGATCTATTTATACAGCGCACCAGGGAAGCGTTTAGTTTTAAGACATATTGTCACTGGGTGCCTGCAGTTCTAGTGATATCGTACTCAGCCCTGTAGTATTATTGTATTAAAAAATAACTACTGTATTTATTGTGCAATGGCCCACTTGTCAGGGCTTGCTACATTGTAGAGTAATCTGTAGTGCCATATCCATCTGCTGCTATTCAGCACTGCACTGCAGTTTTCATTAGTGGAACAATCACCACCCAGTGGTGAATCTGTGTATTGCATGCTTTGCATCTCCTCTTGCGTCTTATCACGCCTTACTTTGCCTACCTGCACTATTTGTCAGGCGCAACTGGGACTCCTGTATGGTACAGCAGCAGCAACGATGAGCTATATGTGTGTGTATATATATATATATATATATATATATGTATATATTAGCTGGAGTACCTGGCATTGCCCAGGATTTTAAGAATGTCTGTTTACAACAATAAATGTAAATATTAAACACACAGTATAAATAACATTGTAGATAGCTGAATACCCGTGCTTTTCTACGGGATGAGGATGGTAAATTAGAATGATAGTTGTTTGTTAATTTACGTTGGTTGGAGATCTAGTATATAGGCATATCTTGCTTTCCTTGACATACTTTGTGTAGTGGCCAGACCCCTTTTTGGTCCCCCAAGGGACCCTGATCTTTCCACTATACAACTCTCAGTCTGAGGTTTCCTGCTGCCTCCATTCCCCCCCTCACATCATGTCAGTGCCTCTGTGAAATTATATAGCGCAGCACATTATGTATCTCTGTGCTGCTGGGGAATCGTGCTACTTCCACTATATAACTCTCAGTGTGTGGGTTTGTGCTACCTGCATTCCCCTCCTCACATCATGTCACTGGCCCTGTCTCATGCAGCCCTGTCATCGCTGACATATCATGCATGTCCTGATATACTCTGTGCTGCTGGGCCATCCCTATGGGTGCTAGTGGTGTGTTACCCCCACAGTGTTTGTTCCCGGAGTATAAGTCATATGTGTAGCAAGTTTGGTGTAAATTGCTCCAGGCATTCGGGAGTTATGTTGTCTCCTGAAATACTCTGTGCTGCTGTACCACCCCTAGGGGTGCTAGGGGTCTCTAACCCCCACAGAGTTTGTTCCCAGATTGTAAGTAAGATGTGTACCAAGTTTGGTGTAAAGTGCTCCAGGCCTTCCACAGGTATGCTGTCTGCTGACATACTCTGTGCTGCTGGGCGTCTGACCCCCACAGTGTTTGTTTCCAGAGTGACAGTCATATGTGTACCAAGTTTGGTGTAAACTGCTGCAGGCATTCCAGAGTTATGCTGTCTGCTAAAATACTCAGTGCTGCTGCCTCACCCCTCGGGGTGTCTTCCCCCCACAGTGTTTGTTTCCAGAGTGTAAGGTAGATGTGTACCAATTTTGGAGTACAGGGGTCCAGCAATTCCGGAGTTATGCTGTCTCCTGATATACTCTCTGCTGCTGTTCGGTCCCCTAGGGGTGCTAGGGATTTTTAATTTTTTTAGTTACCTCCAGCGTGTTTTAATACGCTTGTATGCCAAATTTCATGATCTTCGCTTGTAAACTGTGGATTTGTATAGAAAGACGGACATAAGGACAAATTTTCTCTTTTATATAGTAGATATATATATATGTACACATATGGAGGTGGCACTCAGATGAATAAAACAGTATCATTTGGTACTGTTTTATTCATCTGAGTGCTGCCTTCATATGCATTTGTGTTGGACCTCTAGTCGGAGGAGACCGAGGAAGGCACCAGGACTGTACACATAAGTATTGGGAGTGTTGCTTTATTGGACTATTATATATCCGCCATCCAGCTCACTGTCAGTGAAGCCAGATGCAGTCCATGATACTGCACTGGCTTCACTGTGACTAACAGTGATTTCCTATTGGAAGTCCTACATGTCAGTCACAGACACACAGGGCAGTCCCATTGGGAGGTGTTTCCACTCTCCAGGACGGCCAGACTGGGGTGCTATTAGCAGGGAACTGGCTTCCTATAGGAAACCACTCCCTGCCTCGCCAGCCCTAGCCGGCTTCTACGGACTGCAGCCGATGCAGTCCATAGAAGGCGGGGTTTTGCGCATGCTCAGTACCATCGCCACTACTGCGCATGCGCTGGATCCCAGCGTCTGTGAACTACATAGTACAGGTGCCGGGACCCGGGCAACAGCAAGGACCAGGCAATGGGGACAAGCCAGCAGAGACTTGGCAGCATGGCCAGCGGTAGTCCATCCAGGTAGGAGCCGCCGCACCAAAGCACATGTGTAACTAAAGTGAGCAATATAACTGCACACACTTGGCTAATACCCCTTTTCCACCTACGTACCGTGTCCGATCCGGGATGTTTAACACGGCTACAACCCGTGTCGGCTCCCCCGTTTCCACTACACTTCGACACGGGTTATTCCCGTGTCTGATCTGTTTCCACTTAACCCGGGTAAGCTCTGTAAAAGCCTATTGCTGTCATTACAAATGGACTTTTTACTGTCTCATCAAGATGATGTCATCAAAAGGACCAAAAGGGAGGGGTGGGGCCTGCTCACAGCATTGCAGCAATGGACGCCAGTGCAGTAGCTGTGTCTAGCATGGAGTCGCAGACTGTTTGCAGTTTACTGCTGCTTTCTGCTACAGACAGCTTGATGATGCTTTTCACCTTGTGCTACCTACTGCAGAGCTGGAGAAGGAGAGCTCAATTCTTTGCAGAGAGGGCTACCTATCGACGCAAATATTTGAAAAGGAGGAGAGCGCGTATATCATCCACTGTTGTTATTTCTTTAATAACAATGAACTGTACACCAAGCCGAAGAATGTGGATGAGAGATCGCAGACATGGGGAAGCATTCATGCAGACTATTCTAGCATATCAGGAGGAGCAGTGGATGTCAAACTTCAGAATGTCTCGCGCTACATTCGAGTATGTTTTGGAACTACTGTCCCCCGCAATAACCATGCAGACCACCAGGTTCCGTAAGCCCATTGAGCCAGCCAGGAGATTAGCGATTGCTCTCTGGTGGTATGCTACCCCTGGAGAGTATCGCACAGTTTCCAGTTTATTTGGAGTAGGGATTGGCACGGTCTGCAAGATTGTCTACCAGGTCACGCGGGCATTGCTGGATACCATGTACCATCGCTTTATTTCCTTGCCACAAGGACAGCGGCTAGATGAGACTATAAAAGGGTTTAAGAAGCGTGGCTACCCACAGTGTGCTGGTGCCATAGATGGGACCCACATCCCCATCATCGCCCCCCATGACAACCCAGCAGACTATTACAATCGTAAGGGTTGGCATTCCATTGTTCTGCAAGCTGTAGTGGACCACAAATACTGGTAAGCACTGTTTCACTAATGTGTTTGAAATAGGCTTGGCCTGTTTTATGATAATGCATAAACCTTTATTTTTAGTTTCACAGATGTCTTCATAGGGTGGCCCGGACGGTCACATGATGCAAGGGTTCTCGCCAACTCCGATCTTTACAGTATTGCTGAGGACAAGCTTGGTGGATGGCTTTTCCCTCGAGAGGTAAGATTATTTACTACTTAAACTAATGTTCGCCCATAAACCAATAGTCAAGTTTTACCCCTGTAATAATATTAATGTTTTATTAACAGAAATCGGTGATCGTACATGGTGTGGACATCCCGGTCCATCTCATTGGTGATGCAGCATACCCATTACAGCGCTGGCTAATGAAGGGCTACACCCAGCATGTTCACTTATCCCCCGAACAGACATCATATACCCATGCCCTAAGTTCGGCCCGTATGGCAGTGGAGAATGCGTTTGGGCGTTTAAAAGGACGCTGGCGCTGCCTCATGAAGAGGAATGATGTGGACTTGAAAATAATGCCAGATATAGTAGCGGCCTGCTGCATTCTCCATAACATTTGTGAGATACAAAAGGAAAACTTTCTCCCCGAGTGGAATGTACATGATCATGGGGCGGGGGTCACTGTACATGATGCACCAGGCTTGGTGGGGCGGCATGACGCTGCCAGCGAGTGCATAAGGGCCACCATTGCAGCTAATCTTCAAACAATGTTGCAGTAGAGAAAACAGACAAGTTTTTGTGTGCAAACAATTTTTGTTTATTTTGTTTTTTAAGTTATAAAAATTTGGTTCAAAAGTTGTTATTATATTTTTCCTTTTAAACAGTAGGCACACATTTTCTGAGGTAACAATATAAAATATTTAAGTGCAAACATGTCACTGTAAAATTCCACATAACGCAAGGGGTCTTCAACATGTGTCCCTCCAGCTGTTGTGGAACAACATGTACCAGCATGTGTTGCTATGTGTTTCCACAACAGCTAGAGGGCCACATGGTGAAGACACCTGCCCTGAGGTAAAAGAGTAAAGTGCAAACAGGGCACTCTGTATAAAAAAAACCCTAATGTTTGGTTTGGCAGATATCGGGTCACCCCCAATATTTGGATCGCACTGCCGCACATTTTCTGAGGTAACAATATAAAAAGGTAGCCCAAATATCTGGATCCCACTGCCCATTTTCTGAGGTAACACTATAAAACTTTAAAGTGCCAACAGGGCACTCTGTAAAATCAAAATAATGTTTGCATTTGTAGGTATCAGGGTTGAGGATACAGTGCAAACATAACCTTAAAACACAAACATTGTTTTATAACCCGCTGCTCTAGGGCAGTTGTCTATATACCCGAAATTCTGAGGACTGCGGGATTTGTGTTGGGGGATTTGAGGGAGGCTCATAGTTGTATGGACCATATGGGTGCTGTGGGTAGGCTGTGTCTTGCTGTTGTGTTTGTGTGGTATTCCCTATGGTACGTGCAAACGTGCGTTCAAAAAATGTCATCTGCCTATCATGCATGGTCATTAACTGACTCATAAAAGTTTGATGCATTTCTTTTTCTGACGCAAGGAATCTCTCAAGCCGTGCATCTTCCTGGGCATTGAGCTCACTATCTGCCTCACGCAGGTGATCCAAGATAATGGACTTCATTGCTTTGACCGTTTGTTCTGTTTTGTTCAGTTTCTTTTTCCGCTGTGGAACGTTGTAGACTGTGAAGGAGATGAAACAGAATGTAAGCAACAATTTAAAAATAGCAGTGGTAGCATATACGTGTTTGTGGCCTTCTCCCACCTGCACACTAGCTATACTCTGCAACATTACCATGCCTTTACATATAGGGACTGCTGCAACTGTATTTGTAATGGTAATACTTACTATTTGAGCGCAAAGTCGTGGTCTTGGGGGGTTGCGACGTCTCCGCCTGAGACTGTGGTACGTCCTCAATAGTGGCACTGATGGAATCATCATTGACGGTCGAGTCTTCAAAACTGCTGTCCGATATAAGCAGCGGGGATGATGGGCTGCATTGTGAGCTGGGAAGGCTGTGCTGTGTTTCGTCACAGTCCTCGTCGACTGACATCTGGCGACTGGCAGAGCTGGATGACGATAGTGCTATGGGATTTGTTATCGCAGTTTTGCCGAAGACACTATAGCATAGGTCATAATATGGCCATTCCATACGCCCAGCACCACTTTTCTTGCGGTTATGGTCGTGTACTTTGGTGAATTGTCTGCGTAGTGCCTTCAATTTGTTAACGACTTGTTGCTGGGTTTTTTGGATGCCCCTTTCTGCCAGCATAAGGGATATGTTCTTGTAGACGATAGCATCCTTAACTGTTCCAGTCACCTGCCTTCTTATTTCTTCCTCTCCCCGAATATTAAGCAGCTCCTTGATCTCTGTGTCTGACCAGATATGGCTAGCCATGTTGCTGTGCTGGAGCTTCTGCTGCTGTATATTGTCTGGAAGCTGCTGCAATAAAAAGATCTGTATGTACCCAGCGCGACTTCAGAGTGTTTTGTTTGCTGCCTCAATGCCTGCATGTGCCCAGCGTGTCTCCCAGGGATGACATCATCTTCCAGTGCCCCAGAAGCACCAATCAGCGTCTCAGAGCGTTACTCGGGTCTGAAAACACGTGTAATGACCGTTTCCACTGCACCGCTATCCGTGTCATTACCGTGTTCTACCCAGGTAAATAGCCGGGTTGGATTCCCGGGTCACTCAACCCGTGTTGACCCGTTTCCACCTACTAAAAATCCGTGTTGATGCGCGCCCCCGTGCAAAAACACGGGTAAAAACAGCTAGTGGAAAAGGGGTATAAATAAGGCAATGCATCTGATTCACACGCAGCAGCGTCTATTGGCGGTTGCCAGTTCTGAATCTAAGGATATCTTTTCTTTTTTTCAGGTGACCACAGTCATTTTTTTAAGCTATCTTTTATTAAGGATGGGGAGTTGGACTAAGGACTGGAAATGGAACCACCATGGCACTATACTATACTATTACTCGCCAATTTTACCATTTCCGTGATCAGGGCAATAAGACTAAGCAGAGTAGTATTTTAGTAGAGAATCTGTAAAATGTAGTACAATGAGAGGGATGGTGGTCAACAGGAGGATGGACATCCACTTTGCTATGGAAACTCTGGGGTCTATTTACTAAATCTTGTAGAGAGATAAAGTGGAAGGAGATAAAGTACCAGCAATGTCATTTTTCAAACACAAGCTGTAACGTGGCAGTTAGTGGCTGATTGGCTGGTACTTTATCTCCTGCCAAGGCTTAGTAAATAGACCCCTCTGTTTGCTTCAGCCGACTTGTGAAATATTAAACCAAGTATAGTATCACTCTTTATAGACCCTTAGCAGAAGTATACTTCCTACTTGTAATGCATATACTGTATAACTCTTGTTTATCTTTCTTCTTACAGTGCAATACAGAGTGCACAGTTTTGTTCTGATCACCACCATCAACCAACACCCCAGGCTAAGACTTGCCACACACCCCAAACTTACTCACAGTCACATGGAGAGAGCTCCCACCCTCTTCTGCCTAAGCCCCAGAATGTGCCTCACCTGTTGTCACACACGCGTTCTTCTGAAACACCTGTGCAGCAGATATGCCCACAACACTCACTTGGGCCACAGGCTAAGAGCTCCCCAAAAAATCAGACTGTTGCACATCTCATCCAACCTCCACATTACACTACACATGCTTCTCACATTCTCCTTCCAAACACTTCGCAGTCACAGTTGCCCCAGGCTGGGGTCAGTCTTACACAAAAAATATTGACCACTACAGGTCACCACCATGAAGCCAGTGCTGTACCTCAGTGTGAGAGGCCTCCTCTGTTGGTACCCAGAACAGATCCCTGTCCCACAGGATCATTAGCTCGAGGAGAGATTAAGCCAAGCTCCGGAGTATTGCAGACAGAGGTGAGTGAGGTGTCAGGATAACAAGTGTGACTTGTCTGCTTAACTTAAGAAACAATATTCACCCAAGGCATAATATATATCTACATCAGGAAGTAGGGATGGACATCGCAAGCCCATCATCGAATGGTGGATGGGCTTCTGCCATCGAATGTTCCGATGTGGTGGTAGTAAACCATCACATTAAAAGCATTCGATGGTATATCCATTGCGATGTTTGTGTATGCGCAATTTTCTTAGTTTGCACATGCGCAATAGGCCGCACTGTTGCTTAGTGGGGGTGTGCTAGAAGTGGGACTGAGGGCAGGCTAGGTGTGGGACTGAGGGAGGGGCCCAGACCAGAGATCGGTTATTACAAGAGGAGGTGGAGCTGCTGCAGCACTGGATACAGCCACCGTTACCGTAACCTAAGTGATACCAATGCCTGTTATCTGAATGACGCCACGGATATGGAGTAGAGTGACACAGCCAGGCTCCTCATTGCTGCTACTGCAGTGGCAAGAGCTGTGCTCTGATTGGTTCTCATAGTGTCAGAGAGCCAATCACAGCAAGCAATCTGCTCTGTTGCCTATCAGCAGCCTGGGAGAGGGGAGGGACCGAACGCGTCACGTTGGAGGCACAGAGACAACCTCCAATAGGTCACCAAGATGTTCCACCAATGCATGGAACAGCAGTAATAAAGGAGCAGGGGCAGCACAGCTTTCAGTGTTTAAGTAAGCTAACCATCAGAACACCATCAAATTCTTACCATTTAATAGCGGCAAACATCTGAATGCCGCCATCGAATGGTAAAAACACTAACATCACAACAAAAACATAGATGGTTGCTAACCATCGCAATTCGATGTCCATCCCTATAAGGTAGCTCTGAGTCTAATGCATAGATCATGTAGGGCTGCTAGCTATAGTTGTACAGCAGAGCAGTGGCATTCTCTGTTATGCATCAGCTATCACAAGGCAATCTACTACTAATGATTTGTACACTCTCTTTTCTTACTCATTCCTGGCTGTTTTAATGAACTTGTTGTGTAATGTAGAACAAATAAGTTCCCAGTTATCTGAGCGCCAATGCACAATAAAACAATGACAGAAAATATTTATGAACTGTTACAAAGCATATGAGGGACATCATTTTTAATGTAATGATAAAGATGTACACTACAGATCATGCACTCCAGTTTTCAAAGTACATGTGCTGTTGGACTTGACATTAGCTGATCTGCAGCACAGAGGTGTTCCCCTTGCTAGGTTTAGCTCTGAATGGGGAAGGGCAGAGCCGACCTTAGGCATAGGCAAACTAGGCAAGTGCCTAGGGCATTTGGTATGCTTAGGGGCACCAGCAGCTTCTGCGGATTAAAATGATATACAGCATGCCTATATTCTGTGTGTGACTGCGGCTGTATCTGTATATGAAATGCTACGTTGCAGTGTAATCCTGGAAATCACTGTAATGTAGCATTTCGTATGCAGATACAGCCGCAGTCGCACACAGAATATAGGCATGCTGCTTATTATTTTAATCAGCAGAAGCTGCTTGTGCCTCCTAGCCACATAGTAATGCAAATAAGATGCATTTTCATAAACAAAAGGCGCCCGACGTTAGCAGAGCTGCCAGCTGACTCATGCCAGGCATCTCCTGCAGAACTAGCGGCGGTGCTAGAGGGCACCAGACAAAATCTTGCCTAGGGCATCATATTGGTTACGGCCGGCTCTGGGGAAGGGAGAGTGAGACTGGAGGAGGTAGTGCTCATTTAATAACTGGAAGTATATGCAAGCAGAGATACATACAAGATAGAAGCATACAAAGTGAATGATGGGGAACACTGATATGTTACAGTATTTGTGTGGTGGATCAGCGAGTAGAGGAGTTTCTACAAATGTTTTTGGACAAAGGTGTCTATTCATGAAGCAGTGGAAAGTGTGGAGAAGTGAGCCAGTGGAGAAGTTGCCCATGGCAACCGATCAGCATTGAAATAACATTTATAATTTACATACTATAAAATTTTACAGAGCAGCTGATTGGTTGCCTTGACAACTTCTGATGCAAATGGAGGGGTCACAGCAGATATCATTCGTTTGGGGTATCCTTAATATTTGTGTGTACTTACTGTGTATCCCCTGAAAACAGCTGTTTTCCTGGTATATCCCACAAATATTATTTGATAAATAGGCCCACTATTGTTTACATTCTTTTAATCTTTAGGCACCATAAAGTGTGCTCAGTGCCATACATTGGTAAACACAAAAACAAATAACACAGCATAAGTCATACCTCCCAACTGTCCCGATTTTCGCGGGACAGTCCCGTTTTTTGGGGACTGTCCCGCTGTCCCACCCACGGGCCGCAGTGTCCCGCGGTGGGGGGGGGGCAGTTGGGAGGCTCTGTCTCTCGCTGTCCTGCTTAGCAGAGCAGGGGTGAATAGATGCTGTGCGCATGCGCACAGCATCTATTCACTGGAGTCAGAGGGAGAGGGGGCATGCCAGCGGCTCACAGAGCGCTGGGCATGCCCCCTTAGTGATGAAAACGGGGGCGTGGCTCGCAATCGCCCCCCCCCCCGTGAAGCCACGCCCCTTTTCTTAGGCCATGCCCCTTTTTCGGGAGCGCGCGGCTTCAACGCGCATGTGTCCCTCCTTCCAGATATGAAAAGTTGGGAGGTATGCATAAGTGCAAAACACAATAGCTAATCATCGCATATGTACATAGAATTAAGATAAAACTTTTTAGTAAAACTACAGACAGGGAGGGAAGAGAGCAGGGGTAAGGTTAGAGCAACTCGCCCCAGCTTGTAGGAATAGGCTCATTATGAAATGACTATTTCTGTAGAAAATCCCATGATTCTGCATATGATATAACAGATCTTATAGTATATCTACTGGGAAGTATTTACTAAGATAGATGCAAACTTGCACAGTATAATAGCAACCATGGATTATATGCAATTCTTTCTCGGTGAGTTTGACCTAAAAATGTAAGTGCATAGTACAACATGTCTTGCACTGCTGCTTTACATTTTGATGTTAAACCGAACAAGATGCGCCTTTCAAGAGCCGCTACTTCATACATGTACCCCCATAAATCTACTCTCCACAAGACTCCATTGCTGATTGGTTACTAATACTATCTAATGCACTGTACATGTTTGTATTGATCATAACCCAGATGATTGACACCTGATTAATGACAATATTATTGGCATTGG
Organism: Pseudophryne corroboree; assembly: GCF_028390025.1. Taxonomy (NCBI): domain Eukaryota; kingdom Metazoa; phylum Chordata; class Amphibia; order Anura; family Myobatrachidae; genus Pseudophryne; species Pseudophryne corroboree. Next base: position 200,342,607 of record NC_086447.1, on the reverse strand, counting down.
CGCATTTATTTTCTATGACAAAATATTGTTAGAACGGATGCAATGTCTTCTGATAGAGAATGCTTCTTAACTACTACAAAAACCACATCATGAAGTGCAACATGATCTATGTGATACTCTTTATTCTGAGGAATGTGTGAAATGCCACAACAATAAATGAGACCATACAATTATTCTACTAACATATTCCTTTCATCTCTGCACGCTATGTAGAGGTTATTCGCTTTTGTATAGTCTTTGAAACAATATTATTACACACTTCCCAATCCCGATATCTGATGTACACTCAAAAAACCAAATTGATTATTATGCGATGGTTTACATATTATTGTACTAACAAAATGGCCAGGGATGAATAATGTCATGTAAGAGTGCAGAGTGAAAAACACACATAACACAAATTTCAAACAAAAAATGATTGTTGTCAGGCAACTTATGTATTTCCATAATGAGCAGGTGTTCCTGTAGAGCAGAGGCAGCCAAAATATTTTTCTTGGGTGTCGTATTAGGAAAATGACTTTGAATGGAGGGCCACCATAGGCAAACGCAGGGGGGTTTTCTGGTTGCCTCCTCTTGGCAAGAGTCTCAAATTATTACAACAATAGCAATGGTATATAATACGATTACTAGAGCTGCCGCCACATCATGCAGTTTAAGGGACAGATCAGAGCTGTTGCACATGCCCAGTGGTAGCAGCTTCTTCTACCAAGTTTGCTGTGTTTGTGAATCTGAGACCTCAGTGCACTGGATCAGAGAGTAGCCACCAGGAAGACATGAGTCTTGCCATGAGATGGTATAATGTAGCAGTAAAAGTTCATTACTGGTTCTATTATTTTTGTTTATTTATTATGGTATATTTAATAGAGATGAGCGGGTTCGGTTCCTCGGAATCCGAACCCCCCCGAACTTCAGCCTTTTTACACGGGTCCGAGGCAGACTCGGATCTTCCCGCCTTGCTCGGTTAGCCCGAGCGCGCCCGAACGTCATCATCCCGCTGTCGGATTCTCGCGAGGCTCGTATTCTATCGCGAGACTCGGATTCTATATAAGGAGCCGCGCGTCGCCGCCATTTTCACACGTGCATTGAGATTGATAGGGAGAGGACGTGGCTGGCGTCCTCTCCGTTAGAATAGATAGAGGCACTTGAGTTGATTTACTACTAACTTAGTAATTTTGGGGAGCATTAGGAGTACTCAGAGAGAGTGCAGAGTTTTGCTGATAGTTACTAGTGACCACCACCAGTTTTATTTATTATTTAATATAATCCGTTCTCTGCCTGAAAAAAAACGATACACAGTCACATACCATATCTGTGCTCAGCCTCAGTGTGCTGCATGATAATATCATCTATGTATATCTGACTGTGCTGAGTGCTCACTGCTCACACAGCTGAATTGTGGGGGAGACTGGGGTGCAGTTATAGCAGGAGTACAGTGCACACTTTTGCTGCCAGTGTGACTGACCAGTGACCACCAGTATATTGTCTGCCTGAAAAAGTTAAACACTCCTGTGGTGTTTTTTTTTTTAATTCTATAAACGCATTCTGCTGACAGTGTCCAGCAGGTCCGTCATTCATTATATTATATAAATATTTACCTGCAGTAGTGTTATATTTTTTTTGTTCATCTCTATCATCTTTATCATCTCTATATTAGCAGACGCAGTACGGTAGTCCACGGCTGTGGCTACCTCTGTGTCGTCAGTGCTCGTCCATAATTGTATACCTACCTGTGGTGGGGTTTATTTTTCTATCTTCTTCATACTAGTAGTTTAGGAGTCTGCTGACAGTGTCCAGCAGGTCCGTCATTATATTATATATACCTGCAGTAGTGATATATATATATTTTTTATATCATTATCATCTCTATACTAGCAGACGCAGTACGGTAGTCCACGGCTGTAGCTACCTCTGTGTCGTCAGTGCTCGTCCATAATTGTATACCTACCTGTGGTGGGGTTTTTTTTTCTATCTTCTTCATACTAGTAGTTTAGGAGTCTGCTGACAGTGTCCAGCAGGTCCGTCATTATATTATATATACCTGCAGTAGTGATATATATATATTTTTTATATCATTATCATCTCTATGCTAGCAGACGCAGTACGGTAGTCCACGGCTGTAGCTACCTCTGTGTCGTCAGTGCTCATCCATAATTGTATACCTACCTGTGGTGGGTTTTTTTTTTCTATCTTCTTCATACTAGTAGTTTAGGAGTCTGCTGACAGCGTCCAGCAGGTCCGTCATTATATTATATATACCTGCAGTAGTGATATATATATATTTTTTATATCATTATCATCTCTATACTAGCAGACGCAGTACGGTAGTCCACGGCTGTAGCTACCTCTGTGTCGTCAGTGCTCGTCCATAATTGTATACCTACCTGTGGTGGGGTTTTTTTTTCTATCTTCTTCATACTAGTAGTTTAGGAGTCTGCTGACAGTGTCCAGCAGGTCCGTCATTATATTATATATACCTGCAGTAGTGATATATATATATTTTTTATATAATTATCATCTCTATACTAGCAGACGCAGTACGGTAGTCCACGGCTGTAGCTACCTCTGTGTCGTCAGTGCTCGTCCATAATTGTATACCTACCTGTGGTGGGTTTTTTTTTTCTATCTTCTTCATACTAGTAGTTTAGGAGTCTGCTGACAGTGTCCAGCAGGTCCGTCATTATATTATATATACCTGCAGTAGTGATATATATATATTTTTTATATCATTATCATCTCTATACTAGCAGACGCAGTACGGTAGTCCACGGCTGTAGCTACCTCTGTGTCGTCAGTGCTCGTCCATAATTGTATACCTACCTGTGGTGGGGTTTTTTTTTCTATCTTCTTCATACTAGTAGTTTAGGAGTCTGCTGACAGTGTCCAGCAGGTCCGTCATTATATTATATATACCTGCAGTAGTGATATATATATATTTTTTATATCATTATCATCTCTATACTAGCAGACGCAGTACGGTAGTCCACGGCTGTAGCTACCTCTGTGTCGTCAGTCACTCGTCATCCATAAGTATACTAGTATCCATCCATCTCCATTGTTTACCTGAGGTGCCTTTTAGTTGTGCCTATTAAAATATGGAGAACAAAAATGTTGAGGTTCCAAAAATAGGGAAAGATCAAGATCCACTTCCACCTCGTGCTGAAGCTGCTGCCACTAGTCATGGCCGAGACAATGAAATTCCATCAACGTCGTCTGCCAAGGCCGATGCCCAATGTCATAGTACAGAGCATGTAAAATCCAAAACACAAAATATCAGTAAAAAAAGGACTCAAAAATCTAAAATAAAATCGTCGGAGGAGAAGCGTAAACTTGCCAATATGCCATTTACCACACGGAGTGGCAAGGAACGGCTGAGGCCCTGGCCTATGTTCATGGCTAGTGGTTCAGCTTCACATGAGGATGGAAGCACTCAGCCTCTCGCTAGAAAAATGAAAAGACTTAAGCTGGCAAAAGCACAGCAAAGAACTGTGCGTTCTTCGAAATCACAAATCCACAAGGAGAGTCCAATTGTGTCGGTTGCGATGCCTGACCTTCCCAACACTGGACGTGAAGAGCATGCGCCTTCCACCATTTGCACGCCCCCTGCAAGTGCTGGAAGGAGCACCCGCAGTCCAGTTCCTGATAGTCAGATTGAAGATGTCAGTGTTGAAGTACACCAGGATGAGGAGGATATGGGTGTTGCTGGCGCTGGGGAGGAAATTGACAAGGAGGATTCTGATGGTGAGGTGGTTTGTTTAAGTCAGGCACCCGGGGAGACACCTGTTGTCCGTGGGAGGAATATGGCCATTGACATGCCTGGTGAAAATACCAAAAAAATCAGCTCTTCGGTGTGGAAGTATTTCAACAGAAATGCGGACAACAGGTGTCAAGCCGTGTGTTGCCTTTGTCAAGCTGTAATAAGTAGGGGTAAGGACGTTAACCACCTCGGAACATCCTCCCTTATACGTCACCTGCAGCGCATTCATCATAAGTCAGTGACAAGTTCAAAAACTTTGGGCGACAGCGGAAGCAGTCCACTGACCAGTAAATCCCTTCCTCTTGTAACCAAGCTCACGCAAACCACCCCACCAACTCCCTCAGTGTCAATTTCCTCCTTCCCCAGGAATGCCAATAGTCCTGCAGGCCATGTCACTGGCAATTCTGACGAGTCCTCTCCTGCCTGGGATTCCTCCGATGCATCCTTGAGTGTAACGCCTACTGCTGCTGGCGCTGCTGTTGTTGCTGCTGGGAGTCGATGGTCATCCCAGAGGGGAAGTCGTAAGACCACTTTTACTACTTCCACCAAGCAATTGACTGTCCAACAGTCCTTTGCGAGGAAGATGAAATATCACAGCAGTCATCCTGCTGCAAAGCGGATAACTGAGGCCTTGGCATCCTGGGCGGTGAGAAACGTGGTTCCGGTATCCATCATTACTGCAGAGCCAACTATAGACTTGTTTGAGGTACTGTGTCCCCGGTACCAAATACCATCTAGGTTCCATTTCTCTAGGCAGGCGATACCGAAAATGTACACAGACCTCAGAAAAAGACTCACCAGTGTCCTAAAAAATGCAGTTGTACCCAATGTCCACTTAACCACGGACATGTGGACAAGTGGAGCAGGGCAGACTCAGGACTATATGACTGTGACAGCCCACTGGGTAGATGTATTGACTCCCGCCGCAAGAACAGCAGCGGTGGCACCAGTAGCAGCATCTCGCAAACGCCAACTCTTTCCTAGGCAGGCTACGCTTTGTATCACCGCTTTCCAGAATACGCACACACCTGAAAACCTCTTACGGCAACTGAGGAAGTTCATCGCAGAATGGCTTACCCCAATTGGACTCTCCTGTGGATTTGTGGCATCGGACAACGCCAGCAATATTGTGTGTGCATTAAATCTGGGCAAATTCCAGCACGTCCCATGTTTTGCACATACCTTGAATTTGGTGGTGCAGAATTATTTAAAAAACGACAGGGGCGTGCAAGAGATGCTGTCGGTGGCCAGAAGAATTGCGGGACACTTTCGGCGTACAGGCACCACGTACAGAAGACTGGAGCAACACCAAAAACGCCTGAACCTGCCCTGCCATCATCTGAAGCAAGAAGTGGTAACGAGGTGGAATTCAACCCTCTATATGCTTCAGAGGTTGGAGGAGCAGCAAAAGGCCATTCAAGCCTATACAACTGACCACGATATAGGAGGTGGAATGCACCTGTCTCAAGCGCAGTGGAGAATGATTTCAACGTTGTGCAAGGTTCTGCAACCTTTTGAACTTGCCACACGTGAAGTCAGTTCAGACACTGCCAGCCTGAGTCAGGTCATTCCCCTCATCAGGCTTTTGCAGAAGAAGCTGGAGACATTGAAGGAGGAGCTAACACTGAGCGATTCCGCTAGGCATGTGGGACTTGTGGATGGAGCCCTTAATTCGCTTAACAAGGATTCACGGGTGGTCAATCTGTTGAAATCAGAGCACTACATTTTGGCCACCGTGCTCGATCCTAGATTTAAAACCTACCTTGGATCTCTCTTTCTGGCAGACACAAGTCTGCAGGGGTTCAAAGAACTGCTGGTGAGAAAATTGTCAAGTTAAGCGGAACGCGACCTGTCAACATCTCCTCCTTCACATTCTCCCGCAACTGGGGGTGCGAGGAAAAGGCTCAGAATTCCGAGCCCACCCGCTGGCGGTGATGCAGGGCAGTCTGGAGCGACTGCTGATGCTGACATCTGGTCCGGACTGAAGGACCTGCCAATGATTACGGACATGTCGTCTACTGTCACTGCATATGATTCTCTCACCATTGAAAGAATGGTGGAGGATTATATGAGTGACCGCATCCAAGTAGGCACGTCAGACAGTCCGTACGTATACTGGCAGGAAAAAGAGGCAATTTGGAGGCCCTTGCACAAACTGGCTTTATTCTACCTAAGTTGCCCTCCCACAAGTGTGTACTCCGAAAGAGTGTTTAGTGCCGCCGCTCACCTTGTCAGCAATCGGCGTACGAGGTTACTTCCAGAAAATGTGGAGAAGATGATGTTCATTAAAATGAATTATAATCAATTCGTCCATGGAGACATTCACCAGCAGCAATTGCCTCCACAAAGTACACAGGGAGCTGTGATGGTGGATTCCAGTGGGGACGAATTGATAATCTGTGAGGAGGGGGATGTACACGGTGATGAATCGGAGGATGATGATGAGGTGGACATCTTGCCTCTGTAGAGCCAGTTTGTGCAAGGAGAGATTAATTGCTTCTTTTTTGGTGGGGGTCCAAACCAACCCGTCATTTCAGTCACAGTCGTGTGGCAGACCCTGTCACTGAAATGATGGGTTGGTTAAAGTGTGCATGTCCTGTTTATACAACATAAGGGTGGGTGGGAGGGCCCAAGGACAATTCCATCTTGCACCTCTTTTTTCTTTCATTTTTCTTTGCGTCATGTGCTATTTGGGGAGTGTTTTTTGGAAGGGCCATCCTGCGTGACACTGCAGTGCCACTCCTAGATGGGCCAGGTGTTTGTGTCGGCCACTAGGGTCGCTTATCTTAGTCATTCAGCTACCTCATTGCGCCTCTTTTTTTTCTTCTTTGCGTCATGTGCTGTTTGGGGAGTATTTTTTGGAAGGGCCATCCTGCGTGACACTGCAGTGCCACTCCTAGATGGGCCAGGTGTTTGTGTCGGCCACTAGGGTCACTTATCTTAGTCACACAGCTACCTCATTGCGCCTCTTTTTTTCTTTGCGTCATGTGCTGTTTGGGGAGTGTTTTTTGGAAGGGCCATCCTGCGTGACACTGCAGTGCCACTCCTAGATGGGCCAGGTGTTTGTGTCGGCCACTTGGGTCGCTGAGCTTAGTCATCCAGCGACCTCGGTGCTAATTTTAGGACTAAAAATAATATTGTGAGGTGTTCAGAATAGACTGAAAATGAGTGGAAATTATGGTTATTGAAGTTAATAATACTTTGGGATCAAAATGACCCCCAAATTCTATGATTTAAGCTGTTTTTTAGGGTTTTTTGAAAAAAAACACCCGAATCCAAAACACACCCGAATCCGACAAAAAAAATTCGGTGAGGTTTTGCCAAAACGCGTTCGAACCCAAAACACGGCCACGGAACCGAACCCAAAACCAAAACACAAAACCCGAAAAATTTCCGGTGCACATCTCTAATATTTAACCTTTACCTGACCATTTATGTTATTTAAATGTTTGATACAGCCTATACTATAGATCATCTATAGCAGGTCTGACCAACTTGTGGCTCGCTCTCCAGCTGTTGTGAAACTACACACCCCGGCATGCTCTGGCACAGGTTTAGCATTCTCTTATAGCAAAACTGTGGCACGGCATACTGAAACTTGTAATTTTACAACAGCTGGAGAGCCATGGGCGTTTCAGGCTTGATCTATAGTGTTAAATATTAATACTGTATTCCATACAGTATCCAGTGTATAAAAAGACCAATGTTTACATTAATGTCCAGGTTCGTTACTACTGTAGGTTCTTCTGCCACTCCCCCAGACTCCCGCACTTGCTCCAATGTTCGGAAAGTGGGAGATTGTGGACTGCATTTGTAAACCCCCCTCTAGAAATCCTGCGTTTGCCACTGGCCACACAGTTTGCCTCCCAAAGTTAGGTAAGGGTTCTTTGCTGATAAAATCTTATTTAAAAAACAAAATAAAACTAACACAAATACTGTATTGTGCCCCCACTTACTGTATGTCTTTATTTGCCAGCTTGGAGCCACCCCAACACCTGAGTGGATTATGTGTCACGGCAAGACCCCACTTGAGTATGTGCCAGTCCAGATCTCTCCCTTATTTGCCAGTCCAGATCTCTCCCTTATTTGCCAGTCCAGATCTCTCCCTTATGTGCCAGTCCAGATCTCTCCCTTATGTGCCAGTCCAGAGCTCCCCTTTATGTGCTAGCCAAAATTTTCCCCTTATGTGCAAGTCCAGAGCTCCCCCTTATGTGCCAGCCCACAGCTCCCCTTATTTACCAGTCCACATCTCTCACTTATGTGCCAGTCCAGATCTCCCCTTTATGTACTAGCCCAGATATTCCCCTTATGTGCCAGTACAGAGCTCCCCCTTATGTGATTGCCCCTAGCTCCCCCTTATCCCACTGTGTGCTTTTCCTGTAATGTTTACCTCCACTGATTGCACACCCTGCCATTGAGCCCTACATACAGGGTACATAATACTACTAAATAAGTGTCAGTTTTCCTATATATGCACTGGGCCATTGTATGGCTCACCTCCCACAGTGTAACCTTTGAAGTGTGCCCAACATGGCTGCCTCATCTGGTACGCTTGTGGATGGGATGAAAAGTACATAGACCTGGTGGTCTTGTTGGGACCTTACTCTGAACTTTAGGACTCTGAAATCACCCCCATTTTGTGTCATCTCTTCTAGGGGTAGACTATTCCACTCTGGGTAATACTACGCTGTGCGCCCAAGATGGCTGCTGCACCTGGTACCTTGTGAGGGTGGAATACACAAATCTTGGAAGTTATATTAACCAAAATGCCTACACCAATCATGCATTATGCTTTCTGTGTGCTAAAGGTTCTCTTTTGTGTCTGTGTGGCTGAACTATTGCTGGATTACTCAAATCTTCTGTATTATGTGCATTATTTTTGATGTCTGTAAAGCGCCTTGAGTCCTGTTGGAGAAAGAGCGCCATATAAATACAATTATTATTATTATTATTATTATTATGTGCCAGCCCAGAGCTCCCCTTATTTGCCAGTCCAGATCTCTCCCTTATGTGCCAGTCCAGAGCTCCCCTTTAGGTGCTAGCCCCTAGCTCTCCCTTATATGCAAGGCCAGATCTCTCCCTTATGTGCTAGCCCAAAGCTCCCCTTGTAGAGAGCATGGAGTAGATGATGACTAAGTAAGGGAAGGAAAAACACAGGGAAGAAGGCCCTGCTCTTGAGATCTTACATTCTGAAGGGGAGGGGCAAACAGGCAGGGGTGACACAGCTAGGGTATATAGTAGGCATGGAACAGTGGGTTAGGATGAGAGATGGCTGGGTTTGGTAAAGAAGTGGGTTTTGAAAGCCTGTTAGAAGTTTTTTAGAGAGGTGGAGAGTCTGAGGGGGAGAGGTATAGAATTCCAGAGATAGGGAGCTGCACATGCAAAATCTTGGAGGTGAGAGTGAGAGGAGGTAATCAGTAGGCAGGAGAGGTGGCAAGCAATTGTGGAGTGAATATGGCAGGCGGAAGTATGAAGGGCGATAAGGTCAACATTATAAATGGGAGAGGAATAGGTGAGGGCTTTGTAAGTAGGTGTGGGAAGCTTGAGTGGAATTCTGAAGGGGAAGAGAAGCCAATGTAGGGCTTGCAGGAGTTCTGGAATTTTTTTAAGATGGAAATGGCAGGAATGTCTGTGTGGATTGAAGGAGAAGGAGAAGTCAAGGATAACTCAAATACTAGAGGAAATAGTTGAACCGTCAATAGATAATGAAATTGTAAGGTTATGCGGAAGGATGGGAAGATGATCAGCTCAGTCTTAGATGTTAAGTATAAGAAAGTGCTGGGATATCCAGGAAGAGATAGCAGAGAGATAGTTGGAGATACAAGTGAGGAGAGCGGGGAAGAGATCAGGAGATGAAAGGTAGATCAGAGTATCATCAGCATAGAGATTATAATGGAAGTCAAAAATCCTGATGATCTCACCTAAAGAGGATGTATAGAGGGAGAATAGGAGAGGTCCAAGAACAGAACCATGGGGAACACCTACTATTAGTGAAAGTGGGAGGGAGGAGTGGAGTCATGAAAGGAGACAGAGAAGAAAGGATTAAAGAGGAAGGAGCACAGCCAGGAGAGGGCAGTATCACACAGACCGAGGGAGCAAAGGATTTGCAAAAGTAGAGCGTGATCCACAGTGACAAAAGCAGCAGAGAGGTCAAGGAGAATGAGCAGAGAGTAGTGGTCATTGGATTTGGCAGTTTCAGTGGGGTGGAGAGGACGGAAGCCAGACTGAAATGGGATTGCTGGAGTAGGAGGAAAAACAGGCAGTAAGGCGATTTCTAGACAAGTGAGGTAGTGGAAGTGAGGAGGACCAAATGAGGGCCATGACTTCATCTCCAGATACCGGGGGACAAAAAGTCAGAGTTGGCAAGATGGATGGGGAGGGTGGTCAAGGATAGGAGAAGGTGGGGTGCTGCGTGTCTGGTGGATGTGATGATGTATGGAGTCAATTTTAGATTTGAAGTAGGTGGCAAAGTATAGGAGAGTGAGGAGGAGCGTCATGGGGGTGGGGAGAGGAGAGAGTTGAAAGTTATGAAAAAACGCCAGAGGTTTGAAGACTGGAAGGACATGAAGTTTTTGAAATATGATTGTGTACAGAGGGAAAGGGCAGCACTGTAGGTTGAGAACATAATTTTGGAGTGGAGGAAGTTTCCCTTAGAGTGTCATTTCATCCACTGTCGCTCGGCGGTTCGTGAACACTTTTGTCGTTATCCAATAAATTTGGAATGCCAGGGTTGAGGTGTAGATCTGCGAGGGTGAATAGTGGTCACTGGAGCAATTGAGTGGGTCATTCAGACCTGATCGCTGCTGTGCGTTTTCACACAGCGGGTGATCAGATCCGAACTGCACATTCGTATGCATCGCAATGCGCAGGCACGTCGGGCAGCTACAACGGGCTTCACCGGCAAGCGACGGGATGGTGTGAATGATCCATTCGCACGGGCGATCGCAAGGTGATTGACAGAAAGAGGCCATTTGTGGGTGGCAACTGACCATTTTCAGGGAATGTCTGTAAAAACACAGTTGGGCTCATGCGTTTTCAGGGAGTGTGTCTGACGTCAGCTCCGGCCCCGAACAGCAAAATTCAATTGCACTGGAAGAGTAAGTCCTGGGCTGCGCAGAGACTGCACACACTTATGTTTAGTAGCTCAGCTACACATGCGATTGGACACTTGCACAGCGAAAATATACTCCCCCTGTAGGCTGTGACTATCTGAATGCAGGAAAGCTAAAAACACAGCCCAGCGATCAGATCTGAATGACGTCCTGAGTCAAGAGCTGAAGTAAGGAAGGCATTGTATAGGAAAGTGGCTTGTTCAGGGTAGAGAGAGAGAGAATAGGAGAGTAAAGTGAGTTGAGCAGGGAGGATAAGGAAACTGTGTTGAAAGCCTCAATGTTACGCTTAGTAATGGTAGCATTAGGAAGTAGGGGAGGAGAAGCAGAGAGGGATAAGTTAAAAGATCCTTAACCAGGCTTGCAGGTTTATTAAGTAACAGCTGTAAAAGCAGTAAATACACAGCAGTGTACAAGACATACGGTGGTGTTAATTAGTGGTACATATGGGGATATAACAGCATTAGGTAGTCTCCAACAGGCAGTGTACATTCTGTGTAGCCAGCAGGGAGCTTGTGGAGCTAATTGGTGGTGGTACAGTGTGTGCCTGCAGCCTTTTGGACTGTAGCAGGGCTCAGAGCACTGGGGCTGCCTCCGACTCTAATGGATGTCAGAGGAGATAGATGCGCTATATTGCTGAGCATGTGCATTCAGTAGGACAAATTTGCTGTAAGAGCCACAGCGGTTCCTAGTGCCCACTGACTCCACGAAAGCAGACAAAAACATCAGAATGCTGATTGATATCTCAACATATAGGATATACTGTGGGGATAGTGGTACTCTATGGCAGTGGCAACGCACAGGATTTTTAGAGGGGAGTGGGGGGTTCTAAATGCAGTCCACAATCTCCCACTCTGCAGAACATTGGAGCAAGTGCTGGAGTCTGGGTGAGTGGTAGAAGAACCTAGTAACGACCCTGATCATTGGTCTTTTTATACATTGGAAACTGTATGAGATACAGTATTAATATTTAACACTATAGATGGTCTATTGCACAGGTTCTCAAACTCGGTCCTCAGGACCCAACACAGTGCATGTTTTTGCAGGTCTCAAAGAATCACAAGTGAAATAATTAGCTCCAATTGTGGATCTTTTAAAATGTGTCAGTCAGTAATAAATACCCCTGTGCACCCGGTGGGTGACCTGGTAAACGTTGACTGTTTGAGAACCTATGGTCTATAGCAGGGCTGGCCAAACCGGTCCTCGAGATCTACCAACAGTTCATGTTTTCTAGGCCTCCTGGAGATCTGTAGAATTGTCAGTTAGGAATGAATGCACTGCAGCACATCTTAATTAGTAATGACTACACCTGTGCACCAGCTAGGTGGTCTGGAAAATGTGAACTGTTGGTAGATCTCGAAGACTGGTTTGGCCAGCCCTGGTCTATAGCACAGGTTCTCAAACTCGGTCCTCAGGACCCAACACAGTGCATGTTTTGCAGGTCTCCTCACAGAATCGCAAGTGAAATAATGAGCTCCACCTGTAGACCTTTTAAAATGTGTCAGTGAGTAATTAATACACCTGTGCACCTGCTGGGTGACCTGCAAAACATGCACTGTGTGGGGTCCTAAAGACCGAGTTTGAGAACCCAATGGTCTATAGCAGGGGTGGGGAACCTACGGCCCTCCAGCTGTTGTTGAACTACACATACCAGCATGCCCTGCAACACTTTCAGCATGGCCAAATAACAAAACTGTAGCAGGGCATGCTGGTATGTTTAGTTCAGCAACAGCTGGAGGGCCAAAGGTTCCCCATCCCTGGTCTATAGTATAGGTTGTATCAAACATTTAAATAATATAAACAAGTGGTCAGGAAAAGGTTAAACATACCATAATAAATAAAGACACACACACACACACACACACACACACACACACACACACACACACACACACACACACACACACACACGAACAGTATTGTACTTTCTAAGCACACTTTCCCCCACCTAATGGTAAGGTTCCTGTCTCTTCTTCCTGAAAGCTACTCTCTGGTCCAGGGCACTGATTGAGGGCTCAGATCCCACACACACAGCAAACTTGGTAGAAGAAGCTGCTACCACTGGGCATGTGCAGCAGCTCTGCTCTGTACCTTAAACGGTTTCAGTATGATATACCGGAGGCCGGGATGCCAGCTGTCAGTAGATGTGGCGGCAGCTCTAGGAATCAAATACCATTACTATTATAATTTGAGCCATTTGCCAAGAGGAGGGGCCTGGAAACCCCCTGTGTTTGTCTATGTGTGGGGATGGTCTTCAGTTACGCTGGGGTAAATGTAATAGCCTGCAAGATTTTGGTGATTTAGCTTATAGATTTAAAGCGGTTATAATTTAAAAGGCAAAGCCAATCTGGTTTTCCTTTTTACATTTATGCCACTTTAAATCTAGCTGCCAAATGAAATCTTGCGGCTGTCTGCAATTCACAGGCTATTCCATTTACTCCACTGACAAATAAAACCTGAACTGACATCTGGATATGAAGGTAATGCATAATGGGGGTGATTCAGATCTGATCGCTGCTGTACATTTTTGCACAGCGGACGATTAGCAATAGACTGCGCATGCGTATGCACCGCAATGCACAAGCAATTCGGCAAACAATAATAGGCATCACCGGACAGCGACAGGCTGGTGCGAACATTTTGATCGCACGGGCATTCGCAAGGTGATTGACAGGAAGAGGCTGTTTGTGGGTGGTAACCGTTTACTGGGAGTGTCAGGGAAAACGCAGGCGTTCCAAGTTGTTTTCAGGGTGGGTGTGTGATGTCAGCTCCAGATCCTATCATCCTGTTCTGATCGCACTGTAGTAGTAAGTCCTGGGCTGCGCACAGACTGCACACACAAGAAAAATCATTCAATGGTGAGTGAGATGCAAACGGATTTGCAGCTGTCCGTTGACTGAGGCACTTTTTGCAGCGCGACGTACACATGTGATCACACACTTGCACGGCAAATATACACTCTCCTTGGGCGGCGACTATCTGATTGCAGGACTACAATTTTATCAGTCCAGCGATCAGGTCTGAATTACTCCCAATGTTGCTACAAATCAAATACCTAGTGCGTATAATACTAGTAATAAAAGTATTACAAGTCACCCTGGTCATGGGTGATGTATGAGTAAAGTCTCTGTTCCACTAGAGGGTGGTGTCCCACCTCTCTTTGTTGAGTCTATAGTAAGTGTGATTAACTCCAATTAAAGTCTCAGGGGAAAGTATTCACAGTCTAGGTAAATTGATGTAATCAGGTAGTGGAATTGAAAAAGGATTTTGGGAAGGCGGAAAGGACCCACGTCATTTCCGGGGTACCCCTATGCAGGTCTAGACTAGGTGGAATCAGCAGCAATAGTTGGCAAGTGAACTCCGGACACTCTGTCTCCACCGGTGTCCAAGCTAATCGTGATGAAGCGTGGGTACAGGCGCCCTCCCTATACCTAGAACTCCCGGGAGTCAGTGCAGTCTCAGGTGTGGGGGAAGAGTCACCAGCTTCGAGCCCTAAGTAGGACTGTCCGCCATGCCCAACCCCTTACCTTACAGACTCTTACCTTCTCCTCGCCACTGTGTCCCCACATCCGCCTGCTGATCCTCTCCGTGTCTCCTCTCCGATGGACGTTTCCGGTCCGAGTTCCTGGTCATGTGACCTTGTGGTCACAGTTCCGTGCACAGACTGTCTTTCCACACCGGTGTTACTTGGTTGGGCCTGCAAAGATAAAACTGAAGTTTGTTATAGCTGTTTGTTCTCCTTGTCTGTATGAAATGCGTCTCCTATGCGTATCAACCCGTTAGGGTCTTCGTCAGGGAGTCTCACACCTACTATAGACTCAACACAGTGAGGTGGGACGCCACCCTCTAGTGGAATAGAGACTTTACTCATACATCACCCACGACCAGAGTGACTTGTAATACTTTTATCACTAGTATTATATGTACTATCTTTTTGTAAACCTTTTCATTTTCATTTATAACTTCTTCTCTTTTCTCTCCCTTTTGTCACCACAACTCTTTCTTTTTCTCTTTTCTATATTTGTGTACAATTACTTTTAAATTATATTTCTACTAATAGGAAGTAAAGAACTTTAGTGAATACAGGCTCATTTCACCTCATTTCCTATACACATTTTTACAGGCGCAATTGCATATTCCAATATTCTCATTTAACTCTAGGGAGGAATTAGAGGTAACCTCCCATTTGCAATTTTGCTGCCCAAAACAGTAAACCAATATCTATGAGCGCGAAGTGTAACTATCAAATCAAAAACCTGCCATCAGTCTATCAAGTCCAAAACCTGCCATCAGTCAGTATTCACCACAACATGTGAAAAATGTATTCTCTATGGCTACATTACAGTGCTTACTTATCTTTTTGTTATTCACTTGTTCTCAGGCAATGACTGAAGCAATTGGAAGCAACCTGACATTGAGCCGACAAGAACTGGAAAGTCTTATTACTGAGGTGAGTATCACAATATGAGGGACACTAAGATTTGCCATAAACATATTAATCTTTTCCTTAAATCACAGCTACACACATGCTGACCTTCAAATACAAATTGTGGCGCAGAGGAGGGCGGGGGGACGACTCTTTACCCGGGCATGGGCCTGTTGCATACCTCCCAACTGTTCCGATTTCCGCGGGACAGTCCCGTTTTTTGGGGACTGTCCCGCTGTCCCACCCGCGGACCGCAGTGTCCCGCGGTGGGGGGGCAGTTGGGAGGCTCTGTCTCTCGCTGCCCTGCTTAGCAGAGCAGCGTCTATTCACTGGAGTCAGAGGGAGAGAGGGGGCAGGCCAGCAGCTCACAGAGCGCTGGGCATGCCCCCTCAGTGGCAAAAATGGGGGCATGGCTCACAATCGTGGGTCCTCTGCGAAGCCACGCCCCTTTTCTTAGGCCACACCTCTTTTTCGGGAGCGTGTGTCCCTCTTTAGATGGAGGAGTAGTTGGGAGGTAAACTGTTGGAGGGTCCCGACTGATGATCTCAGAAGTTTTTTAAAGGGGCATTCATTTACAAGGCAAAACCATGCGGCACTGCAGGTGGAGCAAATGTAACATCTGCAGAGAGAGTTAGATTTGGATGTGGTGTTTAAACCAAAATCTAAATTGCAGTGTAGAAATAAAGCAGCCAATATTTACCCTGCACAGAAACAGTATAACCCACCCAAATCTAATGCTCTCTACACCTGTTACATCTGCCCCACCTGCAGTGCATCATGGTTTTGCCCAATTGCTAACTTTTTTTGGTTTGCTAACAAACCTGAGTAATCCCCATGATCTGTTTTCACAATAGAGTACATGACTAAAGTAAGAAGTTATTTTTAAAGCATTTTATTGCTGTTGCTTTACTTGCCCTGAACCCTCTAATGCTGGTCACACATACTGGAATATTGTAGCCAGTGCCAGATTAAACCCTGTGGAGGCCCCTGCGCAATCAAAATCTTGGGACCCCCCTGGCAAATTATCTCCTAATACATTTGTAATTTTGCAAACCAACAGTTTTACTAAACCAATTTTATTACATAAAACAAACATTAAGAATTATGAATGTTATTAAACAAATGAACTTTCGTTAGTAAACAAAAAATATTATTCATTAATGTAAAGTTTTCTTTTCTTTGAGCTGTTTTTTTTCTTCCAATCTTTTGGAAACAATTTAAGAAAGCTTGATTGTAATTTTCTGTGAAGAACAAATCAATATTATTTTGATCCGTTGTAGCGGGGCCCCTAAAAAGCACCTGGCCCTTAGGCTGGTGACTACTTTGCCTATATGGTAATCCGAATTGAGCAAATTCAGCTATAGGGTGCACATTTGCATCTGGCTAAAACATGTTGCATATTGGAGACTATACTGCACGGCTTTGCATGCAGCTCAGAAATATTGTAACTGCAATTTAGAGTTAAGTTAGTGAGCGACCCCATTCCCAACTCTAAATCTCCCAGCATCTTTTTCATTTGGTTAGGATCCCAGGGGTTGGGACCCCGGCTGTCAAAAGACTGACGCCGGAATCCCGACACTGTTCAGAATGCCTGCATCAGCATCCCGAATAGGATCAAAATGTTGCGCCAGCATCCCGACAGCCGGGACCCCGATCGACTGACTGCCGGGACATCGGAGAGGTAAGTTGCGGGGAAGTTGGGGGGGGGGGGGTGTATGGATAGATTTAGGCTTCAGTGAGGGGTGGTTAGGGATAGGTAGCCCCGTGGAGGGTTAGGTCAGGCTGTAGGTGGGGGGGGGGGGGGGAGTAAGGGAGGATTGTGGTTAGGAGGTAAGGAAGAGAGACAGACGTACGGGACACAGCGCCGAGGCAGACGGCTTGTAATGAGTCAGTGGGACTCTTTACATGCCGCTGGCTTTGGGCCCCGTGACAGCGGTGGATGGACGGGCCATCTGAGACTCGTGGGGCCCTAAGCGTATGCCTAGGATGCCTAGCGGTAAATCCGCCCCTGTCTGACCCCCATGCAGTGCACATGGTTTTGCCCATCTGCTAACCAATTTGCTGCTACGATCAGGTCTGAATTAGGCCCCTAGTTCAAACTGCACCATGTGTATTGTCCCTTGCGATGCGATGCACGCTCCCGTCTAGTCCATATCTCAAGGCAAAATAGTATGTGCATGCAGGTAATTTTGTACTACATCGCATATAGGCCCTCATTCCGAGTTGATCGGTCGCAAGGCGAATTTAGCAGAGTTACACACGCTAAGCCGCCGCCTACTGGGAGTGAATCTTAGCTTCTTAAAATTGCGACCGATGTATTCGCAATATTGCGATTACTAACTACTTAGCAGTTTCAGAGTAGCTCCAGACTTACTCTGCCTGTGCGATCATTTCAGTGCTTGTCGTTCCTGGTTGACGTCACAAACACACCCAGCGTTCGCCCAGGCACTCCCACCGTTTCCCCGGCCACTCCTGCGTTTTTTCCGGAAACGGTAGCGTTTTCAGCCACACGCCCCTGAAACGCCGTGTTTCCGCCCAGTAACACCCATTTCCTGTCAATCACATTACGATCGCCGGAGCGAAGAAAAAGCCGTGAGTAAAAATACTTTCTTCATAGTAAAGTTACTTGGCGCAGTCGCAGTGCGAACATTGCGCATGCGTACTAAGCGGATTTTCACTGCGATGCGATGAAAAATACCGAGCGAACAACTCGGAATGAGGGCCATAATAGTACATTGTAGTGTATTCAAAATTGGATGTAGTTCAAATATCACCATGTGTATACTCCAAATCACATAGCACACATTATATAAGCTCAAATCGCACCTAGCACAAATAGCACCATGTGTGGGCACCTACTTATTGCATGTGCTATGGCACCACAGTGACCACGTCCACTCCACTGTCTCCAGTTTGTTCCACACTCCACACAGTCTGGTCCGCTGTCCGTGGAGGCTGGCAGCCGCACTGTTGAGTGATCATTCTCACTGACTACTCACTCTTTCAGGAGGTCACCCACTGACTGGCGTGGCCAACAGCTGTAGCCAGATTTCATGAGACTCACTGCCGCTGAGTTGATCTCATGGACATATACTGTCCGGACTCCAGTCTGGTGGATTTCCGGATTGTCTGGAGAAATCCTGGACAGTTAGTTACCCTACTCAATGCATAAAAAAAGAATAATTTGTGTATAAAATCTCAGTGATACCTGGTACCTGGGGGGAATGGATTCAGAGGAATTCTCATGTTTTCGTGATTCAGTGTAGGGATTGGCCAGAAGGTATATAATTGCAGTGTAAAACAATAAAATATAGGTAGGTTTTGCTGTGTTAGGCACAGGCCATGGTTTTCTGTTTTGATTGCATCCTCATGTCATAACTTTTCTCTTCTGACAGAGCTCATTTGATTGCTTCTTACAGTGGGCATTCCAGAATATGACTAGGTCCGTGACATGAGTCATCATCCCCTCAGTTCTGCTGCAGTTACACTGATCTCTTATTATGCATTCTGCTTTTAAATGAATTTTATATCAATGAAAGAAAGATGATGAAACCCTTCCAATAAAATACTTCAAATAAATAAAGAAATAAGTCATCAGTTTGTCGCTGTCCTTTAGATTAAGGGCCTGTTTCAGATGTGGACAAAGTTACTATCGCTGCTGCTTACATGGAAGCAGCAGCAATAACAGGATGCGGCGGGGATACCGGCAGATGGGGTCCCGACGCATGGCCACAATGCTGACGCCGCAATCTCGACTGCTGGCAACCCAAACATAAGTATGCCGGAGATTCTTAGGTTTCAGCCATGGGGGATAGGTTAGGTTTAGGCACCCGCTGGGTGGGTTAGGGATAGGCTACAGGGGAGGGAGGGTTAGGTTTAGGCCTGGGGGGGGAGGGTGTTAGGGTTAGGCTGCGGGGGGTGAGGTGGAGTGTTAGCGTTAGTCTGCGGAAAGGGAGGGTTAATGTTAGGAGAGAATTGGGGGAGGGGGAGTATACTTGCCTAGCCCCTGTCGGGATTGCCTCCACTGAGGTGCTGTGACATCCCAACTGCCAGGATATCCTATCACACCTGCAACAGCCTCCTGCTGCATTACTGATCTGAGCTGTATCCTAGGGCACAGTAACAGATCATCTGTGATACCATCGCCTGGCTGCGTGACCCCGAGCTGCCAATAGACCACAAAATCTGCGTCCTCTAAAAGAGATCCTAGGCTCATCCCTCCCTGGCAATGGCGGAATCATGCCTCCATTTTGATAAATGGAGGCTGTCACCACCCCCTCTCCGCCCCCAAGTGGTGACAGACTGTCAGTCACTGAAGGTTTGATGCCGTCCTGCATCTGCTGTTGCAGTCCCATACTGCACATGCATAGTACAGGTTCAGCGGATGCGCACAGTACTGAATATTGGTTGTTGGTCCATCGGGACCTGAATAAGGCCCTAAGGATCAGATTCAGTTAGCAGCGATGTTTACCATGTGGGTAAAGATCTAGGTTTTACAGCCATAGCTATTCTGCAATTTACCTGCACAGTAAAACCACAGCTATTGAATGTTACCCCATAGATTAAAGGTTAAGTGCCCAGAATCTATGGGGTACCCCATGTATTATGCCCCAGAGGGTGCATTTAACTCGGACTTTTCATCGCGGCTCTTGAGGCTGCAAGGAAAAATATGTATTAAATACACCCATTGGGGCTTAACACGTGGGATAGGGGTACCTTATTGAATAGCTCTGGGCTGAGATGATTGAATTGAAATTGAATTTGCCCCTAAGTGCTCGTGTAGCGTAACTACGGGGCAGGTAACTGGCACGGTCAGGTTAGCTTCCTTACAGGGCTTTCACAGCTGTCTAACTCGGGCGTTCTTCTCATTTGTTTCTTGTAAACGTTTCTACCAAAAGTTGGCATCAATTAATATTCAATGGTAAAAACATTACGGAACAGCTATGGTATTACTTCACCAAACAGGCCGTTATCCTGAAACACACATCCACATTGGCTGGATAATACCTAAGACCAACCTTTATGGTCTCATGGCATACCATCCGAGAGACATGACATGTGATTGTTTTTTTTGCTGTTTAAATATGTGCATGTTAAAATGTTTTTATAAATTAAAATCATGAACTAAATATGAATAATATAATTATATGTTAAAATGCAGACATTTGCAAGTAATTTGTTTAACTGATAAATAAAGTATAGCAAGTAAGTTTGTTGTATGAGTATTTCCATTGCCCATATAGCGCTATGACACATCCAGCCTGGTATCGGTGCACAAAGGAGTCACAGTAGCTGGACTGTTTTTAGACTGAACTCAAAGGAAGAAACTATAGTAATTTGTGACCTGGCTGTATCCTCTGCCATGACTGCAGTTGGAATATAATGGTCAGCTATCTGCACATTCCATGTCATAGAGGTTATCGGTACATTTTTGTATGACAGCCATATTTAGCACCAGAATTTGAAATTTCTGAAGTGGTTTAGTCTTCGTAAGAAACAAGTATCTGCTGACGAAGACCACAGGTCCTGCTCGCCTACTATCCCGAAATGGCCAGAGGCTCCCGAAAATTAGGTGGTGCTCCTAGCCACACGGAAGAGTGGGCAAGTTTCCAGGATCTGGCCTCCAACCGCAGCCCAGCTTCCCACTTGCCAAATGAAGTGGGTGGCCCCGGCAGGCGATGACACAATTTTCATTGTATCATGTCATCGTAGCCATGCCCCCTGCTTTGCAATGCTGGTAATCTCGGCACTGTATAGCGGAGTGTGTGTGGGGTCATGATTATGTGATCGCACAGCCACACCCCCCTCCTCCCACCTGCACAGACTATTTAGCCAAGTAATGCCCCCAGGCCGCCCCCTATATATGCCTCCCCCCATCCCCCTGAGCCACCCCTAAGAATGCCCTCTTAGATATCCTATAAGCATTTACACAAAGGTCATAGGTGGTATCAGCAAGTGTTAGACAATCATAACGCCGGCACTCAGCATGTTGACACGAGAATGTCGACAGGGTCTAAAAGTTGACATTTGACATGTTGACACTAACATAATATCATCATGTTCAATATAAGAACAGTAAAAATGTTGACCATACTATCAGGGCCGGCAAGAGAAATCTTGGGGCCTGGTACACCAATTTCTCCGGGGCCCCCCACCCTGCCTTGACTCCCCCCCCCTTATAAAGTACAAAGTCGCTGTAAAAAAATTATATATATATATATATATATATATATATACACACACACACACACACACATATACTGTATATATATATATATATATATATATATATATGTAACGATGTGTTAGTGAATACATGGAGGATAAGTTATTGTTCAAATTCAGATGATATATTTATGGTAAAGTGTATTATAATAACTTATATACATATATGTACTGTGGCGAATTGGAGGGCACGAGGGTACTCCCGGGACTGTTCTGGAAGCCCTCGCGCCGCTGAAGTGGTGCAGGGGGTAACGGCTATACTGTGAGAGCGCGGCCGCACGAGCCGCACAGCAGGGGAGCAAGAGTGTGGCGCAGCAGAGGACCGTGAGGAGAGAGGACGGGAGAGATCGGTGGGTGAGGCGCCGGGACCGTAGCTGTGAGGTACCTCAGTGATCGGCGGGTTCCACTGCGGGATCCTGAGCTCCGGAAACGTCTCCTCCGCTTATGGTGATTACAGCTGCCTGTACTTCGGCATCAAGGGGGAGAGAAGGACTCCATTCACAAGCATTCTTCTGCAGAGCCGCCCCAGGGGAGGAGTTGTGTGAAGGAGGCTAAAGATCTATAGGCTCCAGGCAAGGAGGTGTGAGTACCTGCTATGATGCCTCATAATAAGGAGGATACAATAGAACCATCCACCCATTATCCTTGTCAGTGTCAGTGACAGTTATTATAGCAGCTCAGCTCAGGGGGAGAAAGTATATTGTCGAGAGGATATAGCACTGCATACCAGGGACCAGGCGTTATTGATGATAATTATGCACACCTATGAACAGGAGTCATTGAGAATAATTCTGCAAAAGGTGTGAGAGGTAAAGCCAATAAAGCCCTACACATTGCAATTCACCAAGGAGTGTAGTAGATCCCAGAGCGACATCTGAGTGGTCCGCCGAGGGATACCATGGATAACATTATTATAGAAGAGGGTATACTCTGAAGAGCCATAGCCAGGGAAAGAGGAACTTACCGAAATACTCATATACGATTTTGGCTGCCCTACCTACCCCTATAAGTGGTCGTTGAAAATTGCCTTTATATCTATTGCCTTCTTAGTAGCTTGTCACTCTATGGGAACTGACATCTTGAACTCATTCCACTATATATAGGTGCGAAGCACTAGTTCGAGGGTAGTGTATAGTGAACACATCAACCCCATACATCATTAAGAGGAGGTTCCTCCCCTGTGGATCACCAACTGTAACTGCTGCTAGCAGATATGCGATAAATAATATTGCTGACACTTAGCGGGACAGATTCCGGTCGGAGACCATTTTATAACTAGGATAATAGCCGAAAGGTAGATACCCTATATAATATTCGTTGGATATATAAGTATTCTTCTCATCGCAACGGACTCAACTAACAGGCAGCATATTCGACTGGGCCCCAACGTGCGCACCAACTAACCCAACCCTCAGATGGTAGGGACAGTTATAATAAACATTGGTATCCGTGTTGAGCCTAAATGCTAACGGTAATCATTTGGTCCTGGGGTTTTGTTTTTTCAGTATATAACCAGTTTTTTTAATGTGTTTTTGTAGTGCATGCAGATACTATTGTATACACAAAAAGTATATTGGAATTGAAATGTTTATAGTGAAGTCGTTATAACCTTGAAATAATATAAATACTAAAAAAAAAAGTGTTTGCGGGTGTAGTCTTCATATTTACTGTACTTACCTGTTACTCGAGATTCCGGAGAAAATTCCTTGTGAAGGTCTGAAAGAAAGAAAGAAGAACCTAGATAAGGTGAGAGTGAAACCTACACTGTACTATTCTTAAGGTATATCAAAATCATTCACCTTTCATATCCCGGGCTTTCCCAAGCTAGCCCCAACACAGCTTGGGTGGAGGCACTCTGTACCAGTAATTATAGGTAACCCAAGGGAGTAGTTAGTCAAAGGGGGTTACATTTGGAGGCACTGCTGAGATCCCGACAAAAGATAACACCTTTATGAGATACTTGTAACTCGTTGGACCATGGAGGAGGTCACTGTTACGGATATTTATCAATGGTGTAGGGAGAAGGGAGTGGAACCTCTATGCAGTTTTGCTATTATAGGACTGCTCACGTCTGTAAAGGATGAAGTAGTGCTACGAGCTGTGGGACATCTTTATGGCATCAATCAATCATGCATAGTGGATCGGTGGACAGGACAATCGGGTGACACCTATGCTATTCTGATTAGTAACCGGACACCATTAGATAAGACTTTAATTCCTGTTATGGTAGTTTTGGAAGGAGTGGTTGGGGGAAAAGTGCAATTATTATGGCCAGAAGGGGAGGAGATGGTAGCCGCCGAGGCTATCACTGGAGGTGATTCTGGTGCTGGACCACTGTTGCTAGGGGATGGTCCAACTATGGAAACCACTCAAGAGTTGTCAGTAAATAAAGATGCCTCAGGAACAGGAGTGAAAACAGTGGTAGATAAGATGGTTAGCCAACTGGAGCGTTTGCATTACGAGGGAGGATACCGTAGACTAAGAATATTCTCGGGAATTAATCCAGTACCCGCCGGAGAGGAAAATTATGATACTTGGCGCGAGGCTGCAATTCAGCATTCAGAGGAATGGCACTGCCCAGAGCACATCAAAAAACAGCGAATTGTAGAGAGTCTTCGGGGCCCCGCCATGAGGGTAATACAGGCTACTAGGAGGAGTAAAGCGACAGCCACTTTGAATGATTACATTGAAGCTCTGGATTTCTCCTATGGAACCCTTGAGGATGTTGGAGATTTGTTAGCCCGATTAAATAGGACATATCAAGAGCCGGGGGAGACGTTGACTCACTATATTTATAGGGTGGATCGACTGATTTACCAGATTGTAGACAAAGGAGGCATTGACAAGGGAGCAGTAGACGAGCGCCGTATGAGACAGGTGCTAAAAGGGGCTTTGACTACACATCCTGTTGCTCAGAGATTACGTTGTACCATGCCACTTGGAACTCCGCCAACTTTGACTGAATTGGTTAAAGAGGTTAAGTTAGAGGAAATACAGATTGACACCAGAGACAAGAGTATTAAAAGAGTGAAAGTGGTATTACCTACTCCATCCCCACCTAGTATGGATGAGAGGCTGTTGAAACTGCTGGAAGAACAAAATAAAAAAATTGACCAGCTGATTGCTCTACAATCAACATCACAGCCCAATCAAGGTTGGCTGGTCACCAGAGGGAGGGGAGTGACCTCTGGAATCAGAAGTCGATCCCCCATCATATGTTACAGTTGTGGACAACCCGGGCATAGGTCATTCGAATGCTCAGTTATGGGAGCAGGTAGGAGAGGAAATGCAACTCACTCCACGGTTCAACCAGATAACCACCTGGAAAACTTCAGTGGGAGTGCTGTGACCCCCTCAATGGCTCCCCAATTATAAATGTTCGAGCAATGGGGAGTGCTCAGTGGGCTGATAATATCCCAGAAAATCTTATGGGGCCTGCCCCACTTGTGAAAGCTATGATTAATGGCCAAGATTGTATGATATTAATGGACAGCGGGTCTCAGGTGTCTATTGTCTTCGAATCATGGTACCGGGAACATTTGGCTGACGTCCCCATTCACCCCCTCAGTGGCCTCACCGTATGGGGATTAAGCGAACAAAAGTACCCCTATTTAGGGTATATTATTACACAAATTTCCTTCGAACCAGGACTAATCACCCCTAACAAAACAGTACCGTTGATAGCACTAGTCTGTCCCGATTCACCGGGGGATAATGGGCAGTTACCAGCAATAGTGGGAACCAATACTAATCTGTTTCGAAATCTCAGTCGCTGGTGCGGGAAGCAAGAGAGAGGCCATATCTGTGAGGGAGGGGTTCAACAGCATGAAGACAACTATCGATGTCACAGAGTTGAAGGTTGTACTGTAGTCAACGACGAGACTAAGATCTGTTCGGATGGTATACATGAGACTGTGGATCTAGAAGTATGCTTTGAGGGAAGTGATATTGATCCAGTTAGTAAACAACTCTTGATGGAACAGATAAAGATAAGGGAATCAGTTTTCTCTAAAAGCGACTGGGATCTGGGTACAGCTACTGGAGTGGAACACCGCATTACACTGACAGATAACACCCCTTTCAGAGAAAGGTCGAGAAGGTTAGCTCCTGCTGACTTTGACGACGTGAGGGATCATCTACGTAATTTATTGGAGAACCAGGTAATAGCAGATTCAGAAAGCCCGTATGCATCCCCTATAGTGGTTGCTCGCAAGAAGAGTGGAGAGATTCGGTTATGCATAGATTATCGCACCCTAAATAGTCGAACTGTGCCGGATCAGTATACTGTTCCAAAAGTGGATGAGGCCCTAGATTGCTTACAAGGGAGTAAATGGTTCTCTGTGCTTGATCTTCGATGCGGCTACTACCAGATACCAATGAGCCAGAATGACAGAGCAAAAACCGCATTCATTTGCCCGATAGGATTTTTTGAGTTCTTAAAAATGCCCCAAGGCATAAAAGGAGCCCCCGCTACGTTTCAGCGAACCATGGAAAAAACTGTCGGGGATATGTGCTACAGGGAGGTATTAGTGTACCTTGATGACATTATAGTGTTCGGAAAAGACCTAGAGGAGCACAATGAAAGGTTGATTAAAGTACTAGATCGACTTCAGGTTCGCGGGCTGAAATTATCTCTAGAAAAATGTAAACTATGTAGATCCTCTGTCAAATATCTAGGGCACATTGTGAGCAGGCAAGGCATTTCTACTGATCCGGAAAAAGTGATGACTGTGAAGAACTGGCCTCGACCGGAAAATATGAAGGATCTAAGATCCATTCTTGGATTCTGCGGCTATTATCGGAAATTTGTGCCACAATATGCTATAGTGGCCCAACCTTTAACTCAATTAACTCGAGGGTATCCCCCTGTTAAAAAGCGATCACCTCATAATAGATCAGAGCGAGACCATATGTATTATAAGCCCCGAGAGCCTTTTGGTGACAGATGGACCCCCTTATGTGAGGAAGCTTTTAAGCAGCTAAAAGATAGTCTCACAAAATCTCCTGTACTGGCCTATGTACAACCAGACTTACCTTATGAGGTCCATATAGATGCTTCTTTTGAGGGTCTAGGGGGGGGTGTTGTATCAGCTACATGGGACACAGTTACGCCCCATTGCATATATTAGTAGAGGATTGTCATCAAGTGAACGAAATTACCCAGTCCATAAGTTGGAGTTTTTGGCTCTCAAATGGGCTGTGAGTGAAAAATTTCACGATTACTTATACGGGGTACCATTTACAGTACAAACTGATAACAACCCGTTGACCTATATACAGTCATCTGCAAAGTTGGACTCTACTGGCCATCGGTGGCTGGCTGCACTGACTAACTATGACTTTACTATCAAATATCACCCCGGGGCTAACAATCAAGATGCTGATGCTCTATCCCGTTTAAATCATGAGGATGGATCTGTAAAAGAAGAGGAGTGGGTTGAAGTTCCGGCTGCTGCTGTTAAGGGATTATGTCAACATATAAGTGTTAACCGACATCATGAATCGGCTGCGATATTGTACACTGGAGCATCCGCAGAGGCCATTCCCCCATCATACTGTTGGTTAAGTCGCATTGAATTGGAGGGGTTCGATAAGATAACCCGGGAACAGATGGTTATATCAAAAAGAGAGGACCCTGATATAATGGCTATATTGAGACTGCTAGAGAATCCTAATCTTCCAGTGGTGTGGTCAAACCTGTCCCCCGCTTCCAAAATATTATGGAGACAACGTCCCAAGCTGAGGATAGTGAAGGAAGTGTTATATAGAACTGGTCGGAAGAGTGATGGACGAAGTAAATTGCAGTTGATTTTGCCTACTCAGTATAAACAAATGGTACTGACGGCCTTACATGATCAGCATGGTCATTTGGGATACGATAAGACACAGGGAGTAGTGGCGGATCGTTTTTTCTGGCCCTTTATGAACAAAGAAATAGATCAGTTTTGTCGAAATTGCGGTAATTGTATACTACGGAAAACACTACCTAACCACAGAGCCGCCCCGTTAGTGAACATCAGCAGCTCGGGGCCGATGGAGTTAGTATGTATTGATTTTTTATCTTTGAAAGGCCCTGATGGACAAGATAGCCATCTATTGGTGATAACGGATCACTTTACCCGTTATGCTCCATTATATATAACAGACAATCAGAGAGCAGGGACAGTTGCACACACATTATGGGAAAAGTTTTTCATTCATTATGGCCTACCAGCAAGGATTCATTCCGATCAAGGCCGAGAGTTTGAGAGCCGACTAATTAGAGAGTTGTGTAACTGCTGTGGAATAAAAAAATCCCGTACCACCCCCTATCATCCTCAAGGTGATCCTCAACCTGAGCGATTTAACAGGACACTATTAAATATGCTTGGGACACTAGAACCCAAAAGAAAATATCAATGGAAAAGACATGTATCCACCTTAGTGCACGCTTATAATTGCACCAGGAATGAGGCCACAGGATTTACACCGTATTACCTTATGTTTGGCCGTGAAGCTAGGCTACCAATAGATGTCTGCTTAGGGACCCAGGTTAATTATTCTTTAGGGTCCTCACACTCACAGTATATTAAACAACTACGACAACAGCTGAAAGATGCTTATCAGATAGCTCAAGCTGCATCGCAGCACATGGGAGAAAAGAATAAGACACATTTCGACCGTGGCTTAATGGAACAGTGTTTACAACCAGGTGACCGAGTACTGATACAGCTCTTAGGAGTGCCCAGAAAAAACAAATTGAGTAATAGATGGAGAACTGAGCCATACGTGGTAGTGAGAAAATTGCCTAACATTCCAGCCTATCAGTTAGCACGGACAGATGGGCAGGGATCAGTGGTAACATATCATAGGCAGCATTTGCTCCCCATTGGCCAAGATATACGGTGGGGGGAGGATATCGGAAGTGACAGTCCTCTGAGTGAGAAGGGGGGTTCCTTGGGGAGGAACATTGATAAGGGTAATGGAAATATAATGCACCCTGAGAATAGTGACAATAGGGATGAATATGCATCAGGATGTTTTTATCAAGACCAAGACTTTACGGGAGGAGATTGCTCCAGAGCTGAATCATCACTACTCCGAGGCGACCGATAATCACCTTACAAGGGAAGTTACAGAGGAAAGTTGGGGAATAAGAGAAGACTCTGACTCGTTAGACGACTCCCCCGGTGGTTTAAAGGTAGTGTCGGAAGGATTACCTATGTCACCTCGACCTCAAAGAATTAGGAAACCCCCAAGAATTTTGACTTATGAACAGTTAGGCACTCCCACGGAAGTTCCTTTGTTAATACATCCTAATTTGATAAGGTCATGGCCGTATTTTGGTTATAGTGTGTGTAACTAATCGATGAACCAGTATTGTTCTTAATTATATGGTGATTTTCACACCTTCCCAAAGTGCCAATCACCAGGGGGAGAATGTAACGATGTGTTAGTGAATACATGGAGGATAAGTTATTGTTCAAATTCAGATTATATATTTATGGTAAAGTGTATTATAATAACTTATATACATATATGTACTGTGGCGAATTGGAGGGCACGAGGGTACTCCCGGGACTGTTCTGGAAGCCCTCGCGCTGCTGAAGTGGTGCAGGGGGTAACGGCTATACTGTGAGAGCGCGGCCGCACGAGCCGCACAGCAGGGGAGCAAGAGTGTGGCGCAGCAGAGGACCGTGAGGAGAGAGGACGGGAGAGATCGGTGGGTGAGGCGCCGGGACCGTAGCTGTGAGGTACCTCAGTGATCGGCGGGTTCCACAGCGGGATCCTGAGCTCCGGAAACGTCTCCTCCGCTTATGGTGATTACAGCTGCCTGTACTTCGGCATCAAGGGGGAGAGAAGGACTCCATTCACAAGCATTCTTCTGCAGAGCCGCCCCAGGGGAGGAGTTGTGTGAAGGAGGCTAAAGATCTATAGGCTCCAGGCAAGGAGGTGTGAGTACCTGCTATGATGCCTCTCATAATAAGGAGGATACAATAGAACCATCCACCCATTATCCTTGTCAGTGTCAGTGACAGTTATTATAGCAGCTCAGCTCAGGGGGAGAAAGTATATTGTCGAGAGGATATAGCACTGCATACCAGGGACCAGGCGTTATTGATGATAATTATGCACACCTATGAACAGGAGTCATTGAGAATAATTCTGCAAAAGGTGTGAGAGGTAAAGCCAATAAAGCCCTACACATTGCAATTCACCAAGGAGTGTAGTAGATCCCAGAGCGACATCTGAGTGGTCCGCCGAGGGATACCATGGATAACATTATTATAGAAGAGGGTATACTCTGAAGAGCCATAGCCAGGGAAAGAGGAACTTACCGAAATACTCATATACGATTTTGGCTGCCCTACCTACCCCTATAAGTGGTCGTTGAAAATTGCCTTTATATCTATTGCCTTCTTAGTAGCTTGTCACTCTATGGGAACTGACATCTTGAACTCATTCCACTATATATAGGTGCGAAGCACTAGTTCGAGGGTAGTGTATAGTGAACACATCAACCCCATACATCATTAAGAGGAGGTTCCTCCCCTGTGGATCACCAACTGTAACTGCTGCTAGCAGATATGCGATAAATAATATTGCTGACACTTAGCGGGACAGATTCCGGTCGGAGACCATTTTATAACTAGGATAATAGCCGAAAGGTAGATACCCTATATAATATTCATTGGATATATAAGTATTCTTCTCATCGCAACGGACTCAACTAACAGGCAGCATATTCGACTGGGCCCCAACGTGCGCACCAACTAACCCAACCCTCAGATGGTAGGGACAGTTATAATAAACATTGGTATCCGTGTTGAGCCTAAATGCTAACGGTAATCATTTGGTCCTGGGGTTTTGTTTTTTCAGTATATAACCGGTTTTTTTAATGTGTTTTTGTAGTGCATGCAGATACTATTGTATACACAAAAAGTATATTGGAATTGAAATGTTTATAGTGAAGTCGTTATAACCTTGAAATAATATAAATACTAAAAAAAAAGTGTTTGCGGGTGTAGTCTTCATATTTACTGTACTTACCTGTTACTCGAGATTCCGGAGAAAATTCCTTGTGAGGGCCTGAAAGAAAGAAAGAAGAACCTAGATAAGGTGAGAGTGAAACCTACACTGTACTATTCTTAAGGTATATCAAAATCATTCACCTTTCATATCCCGGGCTTTCCCAAGCTAGCCCCAACACAGCTTGGGTGGAGGCACTCTGTACCAGTAATTATAGGTAACCCAAGGGAGTAGTTAGTCAAAGGGGGTTACATATATATAAAATATACAGTATATATATTATAATTTATACATATATATATATACACACACACACACATATATATATATATATATATATATATATATAGTCCTTGTATGGGCGGCATACAAGGACCATATACACAGATGCAGATCTGAGGGGAGGGCACCGGAGCAAGATGAACGGAAGTCCGGAGTGCCAGGGACATTTTTTGCATATATATATATATATATATATATATATATACACATACACACACACACATAGAACTCACCATACACACATTTATATAGAATAATATGGCAGTACCTTGACATAGTATACAGTATGACAGGCTGTGAGGGTGCCATCCAGGCACGTAGGGAGCAGGGTTGGACAGAGGTAGTGCTGCGGGCAGCTGCTATAAGGAGCCCTGACTCACACAGTCAGTGTAGCCTGTGTTTGCTGCTCTGCTGCCCGGCTCTTCATCGGCAGCGGCAGCAGATCGTCAGACAGGGACGGGGCGGCAGAGAGGCATGCCGCAAGCATAATGAAGGCAACAAAGCGAAGACCAACCAGACCAAGCAAGTGATGGGGCCCCCCTGAAGCTCGGGGCCCGGGAGGGTTGTCCCCTTTGACCCCCCCTGTCGCCGGGCCTGCATACTATATAACCCTACTGTAGCCTAACCCTAACCTTTATATGTTCATAATGTAGACATGCATAATGTTAACATTTTGAACATAACGACACATTAAATGTCAATATTATAATGTTTCTGAATGTCGCCAATATGACTGTGCATAGGTCAGCAGTCGGGGATGAATAAATACGTAACTCCACTTTTAAATTAGTCAGTAACATTCTTCTGGGCAGTACAGATGTGTCCTCAGACACCTAGCGTCTACACATCATATAGCACATGACACCCGCTGTGACTGAGCTGCTCCGAGAGGTGTTACATACCGTCTTTTTCTTTAAATGTTTGCATCACAGCTGCAGCAAAACCAATCAGTGAACTAGAGACACCGGACCGTGATTTCAACTGCACAGGAGTCAGTTTTAAATACAAAATTGCAGATGAAGCACAAAGGAATTTGACGTGAGAAAAAGCAGCGGCCACTGCATCATGGCAATTAGTATACAGATTCAGAATCATTTGCACACAGATGTACAAATGTAGCACATGCAATTGATCAGTATAATCTATCAGAGCAGTTTTGACGTTTCCGAAAAAGTAAATTCAGCTGCGCTTGGGATTAACGGGTGAGAGAAAATAAAACCATAAAAGATGTCACTGCGTATCAAGGAGAAATCCCCATATGTTTATTTGTCTATGTTCATTTATATAATAAGACCAAATAAGAACATAACATGATACTGTGCACAGTATTGTATAAATAGGTATCAAGAAAAATTATTTAATGATTACAATGTTTCTAAGTTTAAAAGAAAATAACAATATATCAAAGAGCTGTGTGTCTCAGTAGTAAAAATTATTATGAAATGGACCTTATGAGTTCATAGGATCCACAGTCTTTCGCGAATGTTCTGGTTCTGTATAATTTAAACAGTCCCTCACAAGCTTGTGAAAAGTATTGTATAGAAGTATATACTGTATAAATTATAATAGGTTCGGCACTTGTAGATACACCATACAGTCCGGATTTGGAAGCAGTAACTGAACTGCTGGATCGAGGATATGAATGGAGAGCGGCTAAATTGCATTCTCTGAAAAAGGAAGTATGAAGCCAGTGGAGGGAACGGGTCTATACGTGGCGTCCCACGATGCTGATAACCCTGACCGTATGCGGAGGGGGAACCGGTGCAGGACTGCGCTCACTTGAGGTGCCGGTTGCTGTTCAATTTCATTATAAGTGCTGACGATCATAGGTGCCGGCTAGCCGCATGTATCTGCTGGTGACCTGGCCGTATGCAGTGACCAGGCCGTATGCGGAGGTAGAGCCGGTGCAGGGCTGTGCTCACCTGAGATGACGACTGCTGCTCACTTGTAATATGAGTGCTAGTGATCGTAGGTACCGGTTAGCCGCATATAAAGCCACCGCCTCGTTCCGTGTACTGGCTGCCGCTCTCCAATGCAGACCAGACGTTTGGATTGGCGGGTGGTGTTGAATAGTCTGTATACTGGATCGGTTTGGAGCAAAGGAGGAGGAGTCCTAACGCGTTTCGTCATGATCACGTGACTTTTCAAAGGCATGACTCCTGTTACCAGAACCAGGGTTAAAAACCCGTAGACGGAACACCTGCATTAGGTGTCTAATCACGGTATAATTAAAATATCACAAAAAAAGATCCATTTAATTGGTAACGATCCTGTCACATCTTTTTTAACAGCACAGCTCAGTAACAAATATATCCGTTAAATCAATATATAGTTTTTAAGACATGTAAATACTAAAAAATAAATAATAAAAAGAAATAGAAAGGCATTTATTATATCAATATAAATTCGTATTAAAACTAAAGCACAGTGGCATAAATTTATCAGATAGATATTCCCCAGAGGGCACAATAATAATTGGTACATAGAATACATATCCATACAGATCCAAATGGCTGATCTAAAATGAGCAAAGCTACATTGGATTATATTTATCATAGCATACTTCTATTATTGAATGAAACACAAAAGATATATAATAGGTGCTAGATGAGTAATTAAATATTTAAAAAGAAAAATAACAATATATATCTCAAATAGTGTAATGACAGAATGATGGTAATTCGCACTGGATTCGAAAGCTATGGTTCTACTGATCAAAAAATATATATAAACTAGGAAAAATATGTATTTTTCCCCATCATAATAAAAGGATAAACAAACGATTGTAGATCTACAGTATATTTATTGTTTAACTTAGTTATCATTTATAATTCTTTATATTTCTCCGTTATAATATCTGGTACTATCTTGTTTATATCAAGGACAATCATACTGATTATAAAGAAAAAGAGCCCAACATTAAATATATTAGCAAGAAAAAAAAAAGGCATTTGTTTCCCCCAGCACCCTGAATGATAACCGTAACCAGATATAAATTCCACATAATAATAGAATTCAGAGATCTTCGTTACACATATTTGCGCAAATGTGTGAATAAGCCCCAAAGCCACATCAAGGCGTCTCTGTATATTTGGGGTCCCTAGCGCTATATCTAGGTGCAGGGTGTGGCACCCCAAAACACCAGAATGAGCCAGAAAGCCCAGCGTAGCATACCAGTGAAAAAACTATAGTGTTAATAAATTAGTATTTAGGAAGCCGAAGCTATAGAGAAAGTGATACAAAAATGAAATGCAATTAAAATAGAGAAATAGTGTTAAAAAATTAATAAGTGAAAAGTGTTAATAGAATGTAAAGGTATGCCACACTAAGGCCATCCAGCTCAGCCAGTCCAGAGGCACCACACCTCACACCTCCATTACCCCAATCTGGGTCTAAGATTAACCAGCAAGGAGCCACATGATAATGGCTCCTTACTACAATATGTCTAAGCTAAGAGCTACCTACCTTGGAGCAACCCCATAATGCTCCATGTGGCATGTCAGGGCCTGCACCTCCTCCTAATTCAGGAACCTCTCTGCCTCTCACAACAAACATATATATTGGTAGATGCTCAATTAGCTTAGTGATATCATTCAGGTGCTTGAAAGGGAGGGGTATTTCTAAGCAAGAAAAAAAAGGCATTTGTTTCCCCCAGCACCCTGAATGATAAATGTAACCAGATATAAATTCCACATAATAATAGAATTCAGAGATCTTCGTTACACATATTTGCGCAAATGTGTGAATAAGCCCCAAAGCCGCATCAAGGCGTCTCTGTATATTTGGGGTCCCTAGCGCTATATCTATAGCTTCGGCTTCCTAAATACTAATTTATTAACACTATAGTTTTTTTCACTGGTATGCTACGCTGGGCTTTCTGGCTTATGCTGGTGTTTTGGGGTGCCACACCCTACACCTAGATATAGCGCTAGGGTGTCTGTTTATTCCTATCTAATAGACAGGAAAAAACAGACACCCAACTGACTTTTCAAACAATTGCAGGTCCATTTTATAATATTTTTTAGTACTGAGACACACAGCTCTTTAATATATTGTTATTTTTTTGTAAACATTGAATAATTTTTCTTGTTACCTATTTATACAATACTGTGCACAGTATAATTTTATGTTCTTATTTGGTCTAATTAAATAAATGACCATAGACAAGTAAACATATGGGGATTTCTCCTTGATACGCAGTGACATCTTTTATGGTTTTATTTTCTTCCACCCGTTAATCCCAAGCGCAGCTGAATTTTCTTTTTAATACTTCTATCCTATAAATCTGCTGAGGTTTATTTACAGCAGGGAATGGGGTTCTCGGTTGATTGAAATTTTATACTTGCCTATACTTAATTGTTAATTTGTTATATGGTTAATTGAACTTTAGTGCCTAGGTTTTTTCCCCCATTTGTATCCATTCTTCTTTCTCTGTTTTCCGGTGGCTGCTATATGGTATACTATAGGTGGTTCTCCTAAAGTATAACTGAGTGTAGATTTAGAAAATAATTATCCGTAGAACATATATATAGAAAATACATACCTATACTTATGGCTGATCTCACTTGTTTTACTGAAAGGGTGAAAAGACGACAAAAATATGTAGTAGAATAAATGAGGATTCAGATCATTTTACCACCTCGACAGTCATTAATGATAAAGATAAGTTATTTAATCAATTATTTTTTAAGTTAGAAGCAGAAACCCGCCACTGGTGGGATATGGTCACATTGCAGAAATATGTTAAAAATAAAAAAAAAACCCAGAGGCCTTAGGATCTTTAAGACGCTATCTTTTATTGACGATCAGATCCTTAGAGACAAATGGGATATGTTATTGGACAATTGCTCTTTTTCCTTGATGGAACTTCTTGTCTCTTATAGAAGTGACAAGATTAATCAAATCACTAAAGATATTGAAGAAACTAAACAATCCATTATGGCCTTTTCAGATCATCCGCAATTCAAGTCGAATGATCTGAAATTGAATAATAAGATTGAAAATTTTGAGAAAGAAATTATAGAAGGGAAAAAATAGCAAATTATATTTACCGATAATTTAATTTCTTCAAGATACTTCATGGCAGCCATTACTCTGGGATTGCATCCTATCTCCCTAGACAGGAAGTTTTTTCACACTTCAGGGACCGCCCACCTAGGGTATATAGAGTTACTCCTCCCCTTCCTCCTCAGTCTTTTGAGTGTCTCCTCGCATTCGGTTCCTGTGAAAAAAACACACTAAAAAAGGGAGGGTATATTATAGGCTGCCATGAAATATTTTGAAGAAATTAAATTATCGGTAAATATAATTTGCTATTTTATTCTACACTACTTCATGGCATCCATTACTCTGGGATATACCAAAGCATAATATAGGGAGGGTAACAAATAGTCCAACAGACAGAAATTCATGCTTAATTACCTAATTTTATTCATTCATAGCAATGCCCCTTCAAGGACATCACTGTCAAAGTGGGCACCAGCCAAATCCAGAGTATAGTGACTAGAGAAAGTGTGAACAGATGGCCAGGTGGCTACTGTACATGTCTTTCGTTGATACCCAAGTGTCCTTAACCCAGGAAGTTGCAACAACACTGGTTGAGTGTGCCTTCAGATTTTATGGAATTTTATGACCACTTTCTTCATACACAAAAATAATTAGGTCCTTGATGCACCTGGCAGTAGTTTGCTTCATGGGTTCCCCACCTTTCTTTATGCCTACATGTAAAACAAATACTTAATTTTCCAAAAGTTTTTCACTCCTATCCAAATAGACAAAAAGTGCTTGTAATAAGTTCAACATATGCAACATTTCTTCCTTCTCACTTTTAGGTTGTGGGAAAGAGGAGGACACACAAAAAAATCACTGACACTATCTTTGGTAAAGAAGCTGTATTCTCAGAACATCTTTATCTGGAAAGATATTAAGATATTGGCAGAAAGGCCCATAACACTTGTAATTCACTGACCCTTCTGACTGAAGTTCAGTATCAGATTCAGATCCCATAGGGCTAGGACTGATTTGACTTGAAGCCATATTCCTTCTCATAGCTTGACAGAAACCTTTGACAAAATTGTCTTCAGACAGTTTCCTATCCAGCAACATGCTCAAGACTGCTATCTGTACCTTAATGGTTGATTACAGTCAGACCCTTCTCAACCCATCGTATAGAAACTGCAATATTTGGGGTGTTTCAACTCTCATGACATAAAATTCAAATTTGGCCCATGAGATAAAAGTATTCTAGATCCTATAATAAATTAGAGGATAACTTCTTTCTTGCTTGCAAAAGAAACTGAATAACTTGTTCAGACAATTCTTTCCTTCTTAATAGTTCACATTCAATTTCCATATCATCAAATACATTTTTTTAAAGTTTAGATAGAATATTGGCCCCTGGTATAATAGACCTGGTGTGAGTGGTAACATCCATATACTCTCTGCTGCCATACGCACAATTGTTGGTAGCCACACTCTCCTTGGCCGGTAAGGAAGAATTACCACTTCTACTTGCTCTTTTCCGTTTTTTTGTTTTTTTTTAATGACACAAGCAATCGTAGGAATAAAGGAGGGAACATATATTCCAGTGTGAAACTCCACGTTAGGGAGAACATGTCTAATCTGCTTGTTCACCAGCAGGTGGTACCTAGAAAAGAAGAGGGTTGTTTCTTTTTTTTTTTTGAGTGTCCATTAGATCCACCTGGGAAAGTCCAAACCTTATTACAATCTCTTGAAATATCTTTGCATCCACCTCCTATTCTCCTGGCAACACCTCATGTCTGCTGAGAAAGCCTGCAACAAAGTTGTCTTTTCCTGGTACATACAGAGCTTACTGAGAACTGAGATGACACTCTGCCCAGTCTAAAAATTCTTGTCACTTCTAACAGCATTCAACTCTTGGTGCCACCATGTTGATTTAAACACAGTACCACTGCCAATTTGTCAGAGAATACTTTTAGACGGCTTTATGTGTTCCAAATTGCCCTAATTTCTCACTGGTTTGAAGTACTTATCTTCTCCTGAGGAGTCCAGAAACCTTGACAACCTTATTGCAATAGACGCACTACCCTACCTGTTGCACTTGCATCGATTGTAAATACCAAGCAGTGGTGTTCTGCCAAGGGAGTTCTATAATTAGGTCCGGACTTGTTTATCAAGACATAGTCTCTTGTAGCTTGACATAGCTTTAACTGGTAATTCAGGAAGGTTCCTTCTCGACTGTACTTCAGCAAGTTCTGTTGTAACTTTCTCATCCTCCATCTTGCTCAAAGGATATGTCTATGTTTGAGGATATTATTCCCAGCCAACGTAGTCTAGTATGTAATGTCACATGCTTGTACCAATGTGGCCAGTTCTTGAATCTTTCCACACCTCTCTTGTTACAGAGGGACTACATACTGTAGTATACACTTGTACCCCCAAGAACTGTATTTGTTGAAGTGGATTTAACGGAATTCTCTCCCAGTTTATTATCCTTCTGTAATACTAAGGGATCTGTAAAGGTCTGTATACAGCA
The DNA here is from genome assembly GCF_028390025.1 of Pseudophryne corroboree. Classification (NCBI taxonomy): domain Eukaryota; kingdom Metazoa; phylum Chordata; class Amphibia; order Anura; family Myobatrachidae; genus Pseudophryne; species Pseudophryne corroboree. The sequence goes on along the minus strand of NC_086447.1, from coordinate 200,304,286 downwards.
TCCTTCATTGTTTATTTTGACTTTTCAGCAACATAATAAGTTGTTCTAATACAACCAAACTTTTATCCCTTGTGTTCTTCTAAGCATTAAGTGACACAAAGGAGCTTTGTAAATGTTCTTGGGGATGTTATCAATCTGAAGGAAGACCTGTGAGCTGAAGATGTTTTCCCTTGGATGCAGAATCTGAGATATTTTTGATGTTCCCTGCATACCATAACATGAGAATAGGCATCTTTTATATGTATTGATGCTATAGCATGCTCCCCTTGATAAATGACTTGATGGGTAGTATCCACCCCATCATAAATGATCCCAAATATATATATATATATATATTTTATTGTGAACAAAGTGACTTGTACCACATTTATAACAAACCATAGTAAAGGGAATTGATACTTGAATTTTAGATTTGACATCCTCAGTAAAACTTCTTAAAACAGTCAAAATAGATTTCAGTGTTTCCATAGGAAGCCTTATCTTCACCAAGCTGTCTTGAGATAAAGAATAGTTCTGAATCCCATGTACTTTTCTAAAAGAAATATACGAGAGTAAAACCTTAATTTATCTTGGATGACTTGACAAAATCTCCACAGTCTTTGAGCTAATTTCTGTATACTCTCATAGCACCGTGACTTTCAAGTTCACAACTGTAACCTCAGTTTTCACAAAAATATTCCTTCTTAGAACCCCAGCAATTTCATCCGATACCTTTGAGATACTACATCCTGAATTTATCCGTTCTGCACAGATTCCTGCCAATGCCTGACAATATTTCAGAAGACTGCCCCCCTACTGGCACAGATGAAGGAGACCCATAGTAGTTATCATCAACTGCCTCTTCTGAAGGTTTGGCAAAATGACTGCCTCAGCATTCCTGTAGAATATCTACCACCATAGTGCCATGCTGGCACAAAATGTCTGGCTTCTAAAAAATTGCTGTATAGAAGATGGCATAGGATACCTACTTCTATCCTGAGGTAACTTCCAGCCTGCTACCAAACTGCAGGGAACTTTCATAAGCAAAGAAAGCAGACTATCCATTCTATTTAGATCTGCTGCCCATAAATGCACCTGAGCTGTAATTCCAACACATTCTATTAGAAAACATACAGCTATTATATATATCTGTATATAAAGGCTTGAAATGTTCTCTTCCAAGACTGTTCCTCACAGTCCAAGTCTCAATGCACTAAACCTACAGCATCTTGTAATTCCCAGATGGTCACCCATCCAAATACTAACCATGCCCAAATACTAACCATTCCCAACAATGCTTAGCTGCCAAGAAGAGATTGTCACAGCTTCAATACACTGCACATGCCCAATGAAACTTTAGTAACATAATTTTTAGAAAAAAAACAAAACCTGCTGTATACAGTATATGGAAATTATATTATAATATTATATATATCCACACACTTTATTTTTAGTTATTTTTTATTGATTGATTGATTTTTTTTCAGTGTTACAATACAGCCCTGCTCTTTGCGGGGGACTGCAAGGACCAGTTGACGGGATCGGCTCTCCCAGTAATAGTTTATGAAGCAACCTCTGCTGTTGCAGTATCAGCTCTAGATATTGTTCATCAGTTTAGGAACTGCTCATCATAAACAGACACATATGACAAATTACCTTGGTATCACCCAGGCATTTATCAACATTCTGCCATCATAATCAAAGTCCATACTAGCAATGTAGGTTCAGACTTTCTATAATATACACTGCTTAGCTTCCAAGAGCAGACAGATTAGGCATATCCAGTTTGGTATGGCTGAAGTTTGGTATATTTTACTTGATGGACTGAACACATACTGGTACAGATAAAAGTAACAAGTCCAGGGTGTAGCCCACAACTCCTTAATTGGCAATTAGCCCAATTAGACAACACACAAAATATGAGGTGTGCTGAATGCACTATAAGGAGAGTGATCTTTAACCACTTCAATATAGGTACAGCTTCTTGCAGCCTGACTTCCATACACAGTACAAATAAATGAGGTTTCTTATAAATTTCTTCTTAGCTCCATGCAGGAGACACAATGCAGCATAGGATGGTAACCAGACTATATATCCTGACTAACACTATATTAATAAAGTGCCCTCTATGAGGACTTACCTCTTTTTTGGCACATACAGGCTTTTGGGGAGAAGGCTCTCCTTCATATTGTCATAGGCTTGTAGCATAAATTGGAGGGACCAGCGGCTCCATTATTTCACGGTGCACAGCACCATTTTCTCTGCCTCTGACACCTAACTTGGGGCGGGCATATGTTCAGACCATCTTCCTGGGACTGCCACCAGCTATCACATGCACCTCTGCCAGCTGCTGCGATACGGCTTTGTAAAACATATAGACAGGCATTTACTTGACTGGCCTTAAAAACTGCTGTGCACCAGCCTCTCCCCAAGGTGCCACCCCATCCAGACTGCGGCTACCAAGAGGCGCATACGCTGGGTATAGATAATGAGGTAAGCCCTTGGAACAAAATAACAAACAACTACACTGTCCTGACTAGGAGACAGGAAAAAAGACTGAGGAGGAAGTGGAGGTTTAGCTCTATATACCCTAAGTGGGCGGTCCCTGAAGTTTGGAAAAACTTCCTGTCTAGAACTAGGGGGATGGGATGCAATCCCAGAGTAGTGGCTGCCATGAAGTAGTGTAGAAGAAATAAGAAATTCAATAGATACCTGGATGATTATAGGAGAGATCGAGTAAGAACATATAACAAGAAACTATCCAACAATATTAGGTCCAGGAGTACTTATAAGAGAAATAGGAATCACTCACGGTCCTCCAGAGTGCAAGCACAGGAAAATAAGGAAAACATCCAAACTTATACTAATCAATCCTCATTAAAAACTAGGGATAAGTTACCTTCTAGAGAACCTAGTGGTCATCATTCGGTTCAAGCTGATACATTAAAAGAGTCATCAGATCATCAGAGGGAACATTATGTGCATCAGTCAAATAGAGAATACTCCCTCCCACCTGAGCAATTTGATATAGTCACAGCCCACCTGTTCAAACTAACCTATGACCTTTTGTTATGATGCGAGGAGACATTCCTGTGTCCAATGAACAATGAGATTATAGGTCCCTTTGTAGTGTACTGTATGTAGTGTATATAAGAACAAGCCAGCCTGAAGCAGCTCAGTCTTCTCTCCACAACGGTTTTCATCATTGACTAACCCAGAGCTGGTAACCAGGACTAGCGCAGCGATTCATTCCTAGTGTGTGTAAGTAATTCTCTGTAACCAACTTGTTCCCTGTTTGTATTGGCCATACTCTCTCTCTCTCTGTTATCGTATAAGATTGTGATGCTATTGTATATTTCTGTCTAGATATTCTGTTAGAATGATATGTTAGCTTGTAGTGTATGACTTGTCAACTGTTTCCCCTTTTCGATATAACTAAAAGCTTGTTAGTAAAGGTGTTGGAACCTCAGCAGGGTGTCTGTGTCTCTCTAGCTAGTACAAAGGGTTTCTGAGTATCTCAATTGCTCAAACAGCTTGCATACTCACAAAGGTTCAGTGTTATACCATTATAGTACCACGGTATTAAGGTTTACAGTGTAAGCATATTCTGTGTTTAAAGTTTATAAAGGTTACTGTCTGTGTGTATGCTCGCTGTGGGTATTCCGTACACCCAGCACAGCGTGTGTACTTAATTTGCGTTCTACGTGCGAGGTCTTCATACGCAAATAGCGTACGGAGTGCGTAGCATGTGCACGTGGTTTAGCAGCCATTACGGCTACACGACAGTAGTAATAGCTTGTGTTCTAAGGTAAATAATCAGCTCTATCAATTGAGGGCTCGTCCTTCCTCCACATATCCGCACTAACGAAAACAGACGTTATCTGTCAGCAAGGGCGGGAAGGCAGTAGTGCTGGCTAGATAAGCGTCTGTTTCGCTACGTTGTAGGAGTGCTGGTGGAATCCGGAACCAGAGGTAGGAACATTAAGCTATTGTCTTTGTAAATCCGTTTTTTTTTTTCTATTTCTATTTGGTGCCAACTGCACACGCAGATTGGATGGCTTGTCTGTTTAAATAGGTTTTAAAAGTATTTTTAATCGCTCTGCATAGCGTGATAGTTTTACCCAGGCTTAAAAATAACTAAAAGGGGCTGGCATGATGATTTTCTTTGTGACAGAAGGAGCCGCATGGTCTGTCCCCCATTTTGTGTAACCCTCATGGAGGTGGAAGGGGGAGGAGCAGCGGCCATTTTGGGAAGGTCAATTTTTTTTTTTCCTGAGCGGCTGATTTTCAGTTGACTCAGGAAATAATCAGCCATCCATTGTCAAAAATAAATCATCATTTAATGAGTTTTTTTTAATGCATTTGTTTAGTCCATATCATAGTCAATCATAAGTGGTTCAGATAGAGTTTAATAAAAGTTAATAATAAATTAAATATTTGATTTAAGAAATACACAAATAAAACAAAGTAGTTTTTTTTTTTTTTTTGTCACTGTCTCCATTCAAAAGCCTGTTTAACTCTGCTTAGTGTAGGATAACCATTGAAGTGCAAATTAACCTGTATAACTGGGTTTTGGTTTTTTTTTTTTCTCTCCCAGCAGTGAAAGAAATCGCCTTTACAGAGTTAGTTAAAAAGCACATTCATATGCAAATTAGAAGCACTGAATAAGGTCTCACATAAGTAATAGTGATTAGTACATATATGTAATATCTATATGCGTGTGCTTACATCAATGTATGTTATTAGATTAATTTAGAATTGCATGTTCATTTGTGTAATTTTCACATCTAACTTTCCTGTTTGCCATTTCATAATTGATAACGTGCTAAGAAAGATTTGTTGCTATTGATAGTTAAAAAGTAAAAATAATACGTAAGGAAGTAATTTGTAAAACACGCACACAGCTTGCCTAAGATACAAGGAAGTTCTGTGTGGTGTTCAGTAGATGATTACAGTTGAACATCGTTTACATTGATAGAAGCGTGTTAGTTGTGTCGCTGTGGGCATATCTGAACTTTGTGCATACGTGTCTCGGACAACGTGCGAAATCACGTACGTGACGCAAAGGCATACGCACGTGGCGTGTTTACGCAACGGAGCGTACGGATACGCCCACTGAGACTCAAATCACACAATAACCTTGTTTAGTGTGGGCGGTATAGTATAGCCACCTGATAATAGCACAGGTTTGTTCAGTCTTTCCAAAAAAGTATTAGTTAAAAGAAAACCTTTTTCTATTGCAAGACCCAGGGATTGGACCCCTGCCTGTATGAAAGGAATTTCTGTACAGAAAGATCAGTGTGTATATGAGTGAGTAGGAGTGAGTGTGGAAATTAAAGTATTATTTTTTGTGAACCCACAAATCGGGATCCCGTCGGAGACCACATCAGGTGAGTGGTCACTTGGTGGCGTGGGACTGGCTTGCCCGCGTTAACATTATACAAGGTAAAAGGAGCAAGTAGTATCCGCAGACAAAAGGACTGCGAAGGTTTAAGCGCAGCCCGGGGGGTTTTGCGTATTACCCATATAGATTGAGCTCCGGCTGAAGGTTTCGCAGCCTAAACAACTGATTCCGTTGGTCGTACAGCGTATAAATATTAAGTTACTTATGCGCAGTGCGACTGGACCGCACGTAATTGTGTGCATTAGTTAGTTACCTTGATACCCATTAAAATTTACTGTGGGATCATAAACGCTATTTGTACATTCTAACGTGATTTGTGTAGGTTTTTGTTATTTTAAAGGAGTTTAGCTGTTCACTCAGGAAATCTCCAACAACCAATACTTACTGGGGAGGGTAGCATACTCCCACACGCCCCAGTAAATAGAGGTTACAAAAAGATCCCGCGGATTGGGTACGTCCAGTGGTGGGCACATTGCTGGAACTCGTACTGGCCAATTGGGGCGTAAAGTGAGTGAAGGCACTAGTTGAACTTTCACCGTCGCCTTACCGCGGGCAACTTGGTTTGTTTTGTAAGAATTTGCTGAGACAGCAATATCTGCAAACAATGGGGGCCAGTTGTTCAAAGAAGGGACGTCCAACAAGGGTTCACGTTGGTAGTTGTTGGCCCAAAGGGTCAGCACGGTATATAATGTGTGAAAAATACGGAACACACACACAGGTATTTTGCAAAGAATGGGAACGAATGACAGAGGATGATGGGGAACAGTTTCCCCGGGTAGGCAGTTTGAACCCTGAGGTACTGCAGAATCTAAGAAAAAGGATAGGCCAAATAAAATCTGCCAAGCAGAGGATTAGACATTATGATTGTTTACAGTTATGGCAACGGGAAAGTGAAATACAAGGAGAATTAGCTTATACAGCTGACTCTCACTTTGGTAAGAAAAATGTGGCAGCGGGAGAGAAGGTGGTTACAGAGAATGGCACACTGGTGTATGATAAAAATGCACTTAGCAACTGTATCATAGATGATAAGAGTAATTGTAACAAATGTAACAATGATAAAAGTAAAACTGTTAAATGTACAACTGTTAACCCGTGCAAGTTGCACTCCATGTTAAACTTCCCTCAGGATTACCAGCAAGAAAGTGAGCCCAGCACGATATCGGCACCTTTTCCAGCAGCCATCCTACAAGACATCCAGGTGGACGCGACCAAATCGGTAAAGGCAGTAATCAAACCCCCTAACGGAGGGTCAGGTGAGGTCGTGTCCACAGGTACGTACGGTGTTATATATCACACACAAACAAATGTACCTCATATTGTAGAACCAACACAAGATGATGTAATTGAATTTAGTCCTGTCAGGGTGATCACAGTCCCCAATGGGAAGACTGACGCTCAGGGAATCATTCCCGTCAGGGACAGTGCAATGCGCCGTCCCTGGTCCCAGATGGAATTGAGAGCAATCATGTCTGAATTCCCTGATCCTAGGAAAGATCTAGTTGCATGTCAGAGATTTATTAAAGAATTAGGAAACTCCACAGAACCCACCAACAAAGATTGGCGGACAGTGCTGAGGGCATGTTTGCCCTCCAGCGTTGACCCTGCGAAATTTATTGCTGATTGTAAATTAGACACAGAGGTACCTCGTACGGAGGAACACATTCAGGAATGTATTAAGCAGATCAACCGACAGTTAGGAGTATATTTCCCAGCCGTTGTCGAGTGTAACAAAATTTTCTCCATAAGACAAAACGAAAGGGAAAGTACTTCTAATTATTTCCATCGGGCATTGCAGGACATGACTAGGTATACAGGGATAGAAAACATCGAAACAAGTGCACCGCATAGAGAAGTAGCAGTATTTGTGTTAATGAAGGGTTTAAAGGAAGTATTGAAAACAAGGGTACAGACCACCAACCCAAACTGGAGGAATAACTCGGTGACTGCATAAAGGAAGTCCGCTGTTGGGCATGAGCAAAACATCATCAAGCACAGGGAAGCACAGGGAGGTAAGAAGCCTCAGATCCCTGTGGGTAAGTCGAAGGTGATAAGGTGTTATAATTGCCAGAAGGAAGGTCATTATGCACGAGATTGTAGGTTTAAAGAACCACAGAAGGTATATAAACCCCCTAGACAAAGACATGAGCAAAGTTATGACACACCAAATTGTAATCAGGGATCATATAGGAAGGAGTTTGGGCCGCACCTGTAACATGCAGTCAGGAAAGGTGATCATTAGGACTGATAGTAAGCCTGAGGTTACAGTTAATGAAATGGGAGGTCAGTTCCTTGCAGGCACAAGAACGGCCGGGTAAACGTTGTAATTTATTTGTAAATGTTTTTCTTTCCCCATCTCTGACGTTCATCGGCAGAACTCAAACATCACATAGCTACTTGGTCTTTGCAGAGGTCTACCTAACCCCAGTGTGACCTACCGACATCGGTGTGTCCTGGCCAGGCACAAAAAAGGTGGGGTGTGGAAATACTGGTGGGGGAGACTGCGCAAAGATAACAATGGATGTGTTGGTGTGACAGCCTGATGGTGAACAGAAGATCTGACAATGTTTTTTTTTATTTGTTGTTTTATATAACATATATATGAATTGTTCTCTCTCTCGTTTGTTTTTCTCTCTTCTCTTCTTTTTCATGTTTTAAAGATGGTATGTCACACATCAGTTAGACAAATGGTAATGCAAGATTTTTACTCCTTACAGAGAGATCGCTGATTTGGAAGGAATATTGTATCACCGGAGTGTTCGTTTGGAAGACTGAGAGACAGCACCTTTGAGATGACAGCAGAGCAAGAAAAACAACAAGACTAGAGGACATAAGACATCGTAACATTTTTCTTTCCCCTCAAAGTATTTTTTTGTACCCCCATTACAAATTTCTCTTTCTCCTCCTGTAAGATGGACTCGCCCCAAGAGACTGCATTCCGTGTTTTCCTGTTGACCATGATGTCGACCAGAGCAGTCTGTTTCGGTGAGAGTACCAGTGAGGTCGAGAAAGGATCCAGAATGGGTTTCCGATGACAGAGACGGAGGTGTAAATTTCCAATAGCAACACAATCACCAAGCAAAGGCGAGTACCAGAAAACGATCTAGCAGCCATGTTATTTGTAGACATTGTGAAGGATTGTTAACTAAAGAGAACTGCATCTGTAGGCATTGTGACAGTATAGTTGAGGATGGGTGCATCAAGAAATGTCAGTCCAGTTTTAATATCCACATGGACTGGCACCCATTGAGTGACTATCACTCCTTAGTGGGTAAAGTGTTAAACCAGACAGACTGTTGGGTATGCTCTCAAGTACCTCAAGGCCATAGCAAATCAGGACTAGTACCATTCCCTTTAACGGTAGGAGAGGTACTTGAGCTAAGTGGTGGGAGGCCGGTGGACGAGAGGTTTAATATCTCTAGTCCTCCTAGTTGAAGCTCCACCAATATCATGTGGATAGATTCTTAGTGCGCTTTAACATTTCCAATCCCCGAAAGCCGGGAAATTGGGAAGTGTCATGGAGTAATCAAACCATGACATTTTCACACAGAGCCGACAGAATGCCCATAGACACAGAACTTATACGCCAGATAGCCGACCATGGAAGATTCTTCCGGTATAGGTACACGTTAGGAAGTAGGACCATGCGAGTTGGAGAAGTATCACCAGGATACTGTGCACATGTCGTACAAACAGATACGTGTACTAAACAGATGGGAGAATTAGGGTTAGGAGATTTCACTTGGAAAATTTGTAACATGGTTATGTCACACTCCGTCCCATATGTTCTCCCCGATGATGCATATTTCATATGCGGGAGGAAGGCGTATAAGTGGCTTGCCCCAAACTCAGAAGGGTTATGTTATATTGGAAAAGTACTGCCTGAGGTAATGACTGTATCCCACACTAAAATGAAAGATATTCACCATGGTGCCCAAGCTCCTTATACTCACACTCATTACGAGCACGTCGTTAAAAGGCAACTGATAGAGAAAACAGAGCATCATGCCTCTGATTTGATCCATGAATCCACCGGGATTCAATTCCTTCTCGCGTGGATATCACTCGTACCGCCAGGGGAGTGATAAACTTTAGGTATATATCTGCGCTTGCAAATTTATTAGACAATATCACTGAAATGTATGACGACACGTTCAGGTATACAGGGAGAGAGTTACAAGCCTACAAAACAGAACTGGTTCAGCATAGGATGATTCTCAATTATCTCACAGCAGTAACGGGCGGGTATTGTGTCACCTTGGCTACTCAATATGGAATAAAGTGTTGCACGTATATTACAAACAGCACTGAGGACCCGGTCGAGGTCATAGACCAAAAGATGGATGACATTTTGCAATTAAAGTGGGAGTTCCGAAGGAAACACAATCTCACCCTTGCTGCTGTGGGTAATGAGCTGACCAGTTGGGTGTCATGGTTGAACCCACGAAATTGGTTCTCTGGTTTAGGAGAATGGGCCCAAGGTATTATTATGGATGTAGGGAAATTTCTTCTGTGTATTCTGGGTGTCATCATATTGGTCGGTCTGATATTTAGATGCGTTCGGGGTTTAACAAAGTGTAAAGGTAACACCAGAGTGATGAGCTTAAGGAGCGAAGACACTGTAATAACAATGACAAATTTAATTTATGACCCAACGATAGAGACAATGTTGTGATGAAAATGTGATTCCACGGTCCGTTTCTTTCACCCGTTTCTCCTTTGTTTTTCTCCAAGGTACAAAGACATCCGCTTGGAAGAAGAATTTGACAATTTCTTTTATACTGACCTTCGATGGAATAATACCACAGACCCCCAATATCCCTAGTGACTGTAAATTTTACGATAGCCCTCAAATATTTTAGAGACTGTAATTTTCTGGACAATGGAAAAAACTTTTGCCGTCATTTATAGCAAAAGCATCAGGAGACTACAGTCAACATGTACATCGAGACAAGACACAAGACAAGACCTCAATCGGCAAATGTATATTAAACTCACATAGTTTATGACTGCATTTACCATAATTGCTTCTTATCTTCATTTCTACAACCTTCAGGTAATGACACACATAGTCGATAGGGAATATAGATACAGGTATCAGCACTCACATATCCCCCCATTCGTGTATCATCAACTAAATGTGCTCCCCCATTTGTTGCAACCAAAAGCCGAAAAGAGCTCGGTAAAGTTTGACAGCCCATCCACAGACCCGTAATACGGGATAAGAAGGAATTCAAATGTATACTTCGCAATACCTCGAAGCTTGATTTAAAACATGTACGGCACGATGATACATGACCCCTCAAACATGGATTCATACACACATGCTTCTACTATCTCACTAGGTCATACCTTTTTCCCACCTTCCTCTCTTCTCCCTTACCCAATCATAGAAATGTATTTACATATGACATATATTTTTCTCTTTTTGAACTGTTTTAGGAAGTGGCAGTTTTTGGTGACTGCCAAAGGGTGGACTGTCAAAGTCGGAAAAATATCACGCTACACGTTGCTATATATTCACCTCATGCGCTTGCCCGCTGCACATGCACTTTTTCTGGCGTGCGTGCACATATTCGCAATTGCGTGACGGCGCCTCCTCGGCCATGCACTCGAGCGCATGGTATGTGCATTTACGGTAGAGTTTGTGTGCGTCTAGCGGGCGACTCAATCGTTACATAATAAATCCAAATAGTGCGTTTTATAGATAATGTTCCCCTTAATAATAACTGTAAGTTTGTTTAATGTAGTTGGTCCCTGGACAAAGGAATTCCTCTTTTTATGGTACAAAGAGTCAGACAGGGTTTGAGCAGTTGTGTTTGGTACCTAACTAAAGAACATTTTATTAGAAACAATCTGGTGCTGGTTAGGTGAAGATTAATCGCTCCGGCGTATAGTTATGGCCATTAGTAGTTTCTGGACATTTATTTATTGTCCATGTGTTGGAAATCCTGAGTTTCCCTCCCACCTGAGCAATTTGATATAGTCACAGTCCACCTGTTCAAACTAACCTATGACCTTTTGTTATGATGCAAGGAGACATTCCTGTGTCCAATGAACAATGAGATTATAGGTTCCTTTGTAGTGTACTGTATGTAGTGTATATAAGAACAAGCCAGCCTGAAGCAGCTCAGTCTTCTCTCCACAACGGTTTTCATCATTGACTAACCCAGAGCTGGTAACCAGGACTAGCGCAGCGATTCATTCCTAGTGTGTGTAAGTAATTCTCTGTAACCAACTTGTTCCCTGTTTGTATTGGCCATACTCTCTCTCTCTCTGTTATCGTATAAGATTGTGACGCTATTGTATATAGCTATTGTATATTTCTGTCTAGATATTCTGTTAGAATGATATGTTAGCTTGTAGTGTATGACTTGTCAACTGTTTCCCCTTTTCGATATAACTAAAAGCTTGTTAGTAAAGGTGTTGGAACCTCAGCAGGGTGTCCGTGTCTCTCTAGCTAGTACAAAGGGTTTCTGAGTATCTCAATTGCTCAAACAGCTTGCATACTCACAAAGGTTCAGTGTTATACCATTATAGTACCACTGTATTAAGGTTTACAGTGTAAGCATATTCTGTGTTTAAAGTTTATAAAGGTTACTGTCTGTGTGTATGCTCGCTGTGGGTATTCCGTACACCCAGCACAGCGTGTGTACTTAATTTGCGCTCCACGTGTGAGGTCTTCATACGCAAATAGCGTACGGAGTGGTTTAGCAGCCATTATGGCTACACGACAGTAGTAATAGCTTGTGTACTAAGGTAAATAATCAGCTCTATCATTTCCCTTTTCATATTAAACATACAACAGCTTTTTTAAATTCAATCTCCAAAATCTTATGGAAAGACACTTTTTTTCTTTGTTACTTGTGATGCACAAGCACTATATTCAAACATTCCCCATCAGAAGGGTATTTTAGCTGTGAAGTCCTTTTTGGATAAGAATGAACTAATGTCTGAGAATTTATGCAAATTTATATTGGATTCCATCCATTTTATACTTACGCATAATTATTTTCTTTTTAACCATCATTTTTATTTGCAGACACTCGGTACGGCCATGGGGATGAGGTTTGCACCGAGTTTCTTATATACACGACCCCCAAGAGGGAGAAAGATGTCAGAGTTGGTGAGAGGGATGGGGTGGGGTGGTAAGGGATGGGAGGAGGCTGGTTACTGATGGTTAGGTTTGATGGGGTCTAGTATGGTATACCGGCAGCCAGGCTCCCATTGGCCAGCATACCGGCGCTGGAATCCCAACCGCTGGCATACTGACAGCTGGGCTAGCGCAAATAAGCCCCTTGCGGGCTCGTTGCACTCGCCATGCTGTGGGCACGGTGGCATGCTATGCGTGTCACACTATTTATTCTCTCTCCAGGGGGGTTGTGGACCCCTGGAGAGAGAATAGATTGTGTGGCGCGCATAGCGTGCCACTGTGCCCACAGCATGGCGAGTGCAACGAGCCCGCAAGGGGCTTATTTGTGCTCGCCCAGCTGTCATTATGCCGGCGGTTGGGATTCCAGCGCCGGTATGCTGGCCGCCGGGAGCCCGGCTGCCGGTATACCATACTACACCCCATCACACCTAACCATCAGCAACCAGCCTCCTCCCATCCTTTACCACCCCTCCCCATCCCTCTCACCAACTCTGACATCTTTCTCCCTTGCATCTGGTGAGGAAGTCATGGCTCTTCCTGTCCCCTCACCATCTCCCCACTTGACCGTATCCCCTCCCGCCTCCTCCGCTACCTCTCTCCTTCTGCCTGTTCCCATCTTTCTCACCTTCTCAATCCCTCCCTCTCATCAGGCACTGTCCCCTCTGCCTTCAAGTATGCACTCATCTCTCCTATTCTTAAAAAAACTACCCTTGATCCAAACACTCTCTCCAGCTACCGACCCATCTCTCTCCTCCCTTTTGCCTCCAAACTCCTTGAGCATATTGTCTACAACCGCCTTACTTCCTTTCTTTCCTCACACTCACTGCTTGACCAACTCCAGTCTGGCTTCTGTCCTCTCCACTCCACTGAAACTGCCCTTACAAAAGTATGTAATGACCTCCATGCTGCTGAATCTAAGGGACACTACTCTACTTATTCTTCTTTATCTTTCTACTGCTTTTGACACTGTGGACTACCCGCTCCTACTGCAAATCCTTCACTCCATTGGTCTGCATGATACTGCCCTCTCTTGGCTGTCTTCCTACCTCTCTGTCCGTTCATTCTCTGTCTCCTCTCATGACTCCACCTTCCCCTCACTTCCGCTAACTGTAGGTGTACCCCAAGGTTCTGTCCTTGGTCCTCTTCTTTTATCTCTCTATACGTCCTCACTAGGTAAGCTCATTACTTCTTTTGGATTACAATATCATCTCTATGCTGATGACACTCAAATCTATCTTTCCTCTCCAGACCTCTCCCCTGCTCTCATCACTCGTATCTCCAACTGTCTCTCTGCTATCTCTGTTTGGATATTCTAGCGCTTTCTTAAACTTATCATGTCTAAGACCGAGCTGATCATCTTCCCTCCCTCCTGCATAACCTCACCTCCTACAATCTCATTATCTATTGATGGCACTACTATCTCCTCTAGTCCCCAAGTGCGCTGTCTTGGAGTAATCCTTGACTCCTCCCTCTCCTTCAAACCCCACATTCAGCACATCTCGCAAACCTGCCGTTTTCATCTAAAAATATTTCCAGTATCAGACCCTTTCTGACCCAGGATGCTACTAAGACTCTTATCCACTCACTGGTCATCTCCACACTGGACTTCTATAATCTCCTCCTGACTGGCATTCCTGACAAATACCTCTCTCCACTCCAGTCTATCCTCAATGCTGCTGCCTGGCTCATCTTCCTCTCCAAACGTGCTACGTCCACATCTCCTTTCTTACAAGACCTTCACTGGCTCCCCTTCCATTTCAGAATCCATTTCAGGCTTCTCACACTCACTTACAAAGCCCTCACCCACTCCTCTCCCATCTACATCTCTGACCTTATCTCCCTTTACACTCCCACCCGTCCTCTTCGCTCTGCTAATGCATACTGATTCTCCTGCCTACTGATTACGTCCTCCCACTCCTACCTCCAAGATTTTTCACGTGCTGCCCCATTTCTCTGGAATTCCCTACCTCTCCCCCTCAGACTCTCCACCTCTCTACAAAACTTCAAATGGGCTCTCCAAGACCCACTTATTCACCAAACCCAGCCAAATCTCATCCTAACCCTCTGTTCCACACTCTCTATGTACCCTGTCTGTGTCACCACTGTCTGTCTACCCCTCCACTTTAGAATGTACAGTAAGCTCTCACGAGTAGGGCCCTCTTCCTTCCTGTGTTTATCCTTTTTCTTACTTTAATAAGCTTCAACTGCACCAAATCCAGCAGTCTTCTGCCACCTGATACTTATTCCAGTGGCATCTGCTGATGTAACTATGTTTATTTACCCTGCACTTGTCCTATATTGTCATCAACTGTAAGTTGCTGTTTTCCTGTTTTGATTATTTGTTTATGTACTCTGTAATTGGGCGATGCGGAACCCTTGTGGCGCCATATAAATAAAAGATAATAATAATTGTTACCAATTAAATGGATCTTTTTCGTGATATTTTAATTATACCGTGATTAGACATCTAATGCAGGTGTTCGGTCTACGGGTATTTAACCCTGGTTCTGGTAACAGAAGTCATACCTTTGAGAAAGTCACGTGATCATGACGAAACACGTTAGGACTCCTCCTTCTTTGCTCCAAACCGATCCAGTATACGGACTATTCAACATCGCCTGCCGCTCCAAATGTCTGGTCTGCATTGGAGAGCGACAGTTTATCAGCATCATGGGACACCACATATAGACCCGGTCCGTCCACTGGCTTCATATCTCCTTTTTCAGTGAATGCAATTTAGCCACTCTCCATTCATATCCTCGATCCAGCAGTTCAGTTACTGCTTACAAACCCGGACTGTATGGTGTATCTACAAGTGCCGAACCTCAGTGACGTGCAGTGAAGTCTTTGTCTGGGGAGGCACATATATATATATATATATATATATCCATCTCCCCCGTCTCTCACCTGAGTTGTGCTTCAGAGTGTAGGCGCCACTGCCACTGATGCTGCTGGCTGGGGGACGGAGGAGGAATGAGAGGGGAGAGTGCTGGCCACCGCGGCCACATGCACTCCTGGTCTGGGCTTCCCAGGGCTGCTGCTGCAACAATAACTGCCAGGTCCCGCCGCCACTTCTCCCTGCCGTGTATGTGTGATTCGGCCAGCGGATCCAGCACTGGATCCGCTGTGCAATCACATGTGCCTCTCTGGCAGGGGCGTGCTTTCCCTGCCAGCGAGGCACTTGTATAAGTGCTGCATTCCCCTCTGTTTCTAATGGGCTTTTACAGCCCAGTGCTTGGCACCGCTCCCCGCTTCGTCCCCGTTCCCACTGTCTACAGGAGGCACTAGCTATCAGTGCCTCCCAAACGAATTAAATGTTCTAAAATGATTACAATAATATAAAGAGGATACATATGACGTAATATGTGTCTAATGTATCTTATTTGTATTATTCTAATCATTAATGACAGGGGAGGCAAATAAACATATGGGGATTTCTCCTTTATACGCAGTGACATCTTTTATGGTTTTATTTTCTCCCACCCGTTAATCCCAAGCGCAGCTGAATTTTCTTTTTCGTACTTCTATCCTATAAATCTGCAGATGTTTATTTACAGCAGGGAATGGGGTTCTCCATCGATTGAAATTTTATACGTACCTATATTTCATTGGTAATTTATGTTATATGATTAATTGAACTTTAGCGCCTAGATTTTTTTCCTGTTAGTTTTGTCGTTTCCATCTGTTAAATTAATGGGAATAATATGCACATTTTAAGCAAAAAAGACACTCGGTGCGGCTGAGTCACCCAGGAGGGGCTGTTGGGTGTGACTGAAGCCATAGTGTATGACATCTGTACTGTAACGGCGATTTTCACTCCACTGTGCATGCAATGTCCGCAATGACGTGCGTGACCCTTCATTATGTGATCGCATCCCAGAAGGATGCAATCGTAATAGTGATTAACAGGCGGCGGGTGTCCGGGGGTGGCAACGCGGCTTTGCGGGGGAGGGGAGCAGGAAACACAGTCGTGTCATGGACATTTTCGGGGCAGGTCTATGACATCGCCTGCGTTTCCTGCGAGTGGAAACATGGCGGCAGCTACTTTGGCATGGGTCAACGTCTACTTAAGGTTTTAGCAATGCAATTGCAATTGAATTGTGATTGCATTGCGGGCAGCGCAACACATGCTGGGTGCCCTTGCCTTGTGCTGGGCAGCACCATGCAAGTGATTTTAGTGAATGCAGATTTTGCTAAGAAATCTGCAACCAACTCTGAATAACCCCAAATGTCAATTGAAGTGCGTTTTAAATCTTGGAAATGGCAGTGAAAGTTTCTCTGGGCAGGATCCGAGAGGTGGCTTGGGGTTTCATGCTGTGCTCAGATTAAAAAACAAGGCAAAATGTCATCATCCCAGCTTTGTTTTCTCACTGGTTTTGGATTCTATATAAGGACCCCATGGCAGTGACTCGTGCCATTTCTTACTGTCCATGCTGCTGTGCTGGCTGCTGGGCTGTTTTGTGTCGTGTCCAGTGGCAGCTGTGCTGTGTCCATCCACCCAAGTGGCAGGGCTTTGTCCAGTGACTGTTACGCTGTGTCCATCCATATCTAGTGGCTGCTGCTATGTCCATCCACTCCCTATGTCTATCCACTCAAGTGGCTGTGCTGTGTCCACTGGCTGCTGTGCTGTGTCCAGCCACTTTCTGTGTCCAATGGCTGCTGCTGTGTCCAGGCACTTCCTGTGTCCAGTGGCTGCTGCTGTGTCCATCCACTAAAGTGGCTGTGATGTGTACATTAACTCCAGTACTGCTGACCTATCTGTCCAGTGTCCATACACTCTAGTGCTGCTGACATATCTGTCCAGTGTTCATACGCTCCAGTGCTGCTGACATATCTGTCCAGTGTTCATGCACTCCAGTCATGCTGATGTATCTGTCCAGTGTCCATCCACTGTCCATAAACTTCAGTGCTGCTGACCAGTGGCGTCACAAGGCTGGTGCGGGGGGTGTGGCCCTCACCAAGGTGTGACAACTGGAGGGTTGACACAAAAATGTCAGCTCCTCAGCAGTGACAGGAGCCAGGTGCTGCAGTGTGAAAGTCTACAGCACCTGGCTCCTGTCATAGAAGAAGAGCCAACAGCGCAAGGAGTAGCCCCTAGGCACGCCCTCGGAGTGATGATTTTTGGGATCCCTACGAGGCCACACCCCCTCCTATAAGGCCACACCCCCTTATGAGCGCGTCTGGAGATCAGGAGTGTGCACCGGGTGTCACCACACCCGGTGACGCCTCTGCTGCTGTTTTATCTGTCCAATGTCCATAGACTCCATTGCTGCTGACATATCAGTCCAGTGTTCATACACTCCAGTGCTGCTGACATATCAGTCCAATGTCCATACACTCCAGTGCTGCTGACATATCAGTCCAGTGTTCATACACTCCATTGCTGCTGACATATCAGTCCAGTGTTCATACACTCCAGTGCTGCTGACATATCAGTCCAATGTCCATACACTCCAGTGCTGCTGACATATCAGTCCAGTGTTCATACACTCCATTGCTGCTGACATATCAGTCCAGTGTTCATACACTCCAGTGCTGCTGACATATCATTCCAGTGTTAATACACTCCATAGCTGCTGACATATCAGTCCAATGTCCATACACTCCATTGCTGCTGACATATCAGTCCAGTGTTCATACACTCCAGTGCTGCTGACATATCAGTCCAGTGTTCATACACTCCATTGCTGCTGACATATCAGTCCAGTGTTCATACACTCCAGTGCTGCTGACGAATCTGTCCAGTGTCCATACACCCCAGTGCTGTTGACGAATCTGTCCAGTGTCCATACACTCCAGTGCTGCTGATATATCTGTCCAGTATTCATCAGTGCCGTAACTTCATTTTAGCGCTGTGTGTAAGATAGGGCATCGGCGCCCCCCTCTATGTAAAAAAGGGGCAGTGTGGCGCGCAAAATATATAGGGGTGTGGCTTCATGGGGAAGGGGTGTGGCAAAAAAATAATACCAATTCCCATTACATATTATAGTAGTCTCCCTTATTCAAATTACGCCGCACAGTAGCGCCACTACACCAGGTACAGCCCCTCTTACACATTATGGCAGACAGAGTCCCCTTTTTAAACCTCACGGCAGACAGCGTCCCCTTTTACACATTACGGCAGACAGCTTCCCCTTTTTACACATTACGGCAGACAGCGTCCCCTTTTTACACATTACGGCAGACAGCGTCCACTTTTTACACATTACGGCAGACAGCTTCCCCTTTTTACACATTATGGCAGACAGCGTCCCTTTTTACACATTACGGCAGACAGCGTCCCCTTTTTACACATCACGGCAGACAGCATCCCCTTTTACACATTACGGCAGACAGTTTCCCCTTTTTACACATTACGGCAGACAGCGTCCCCTTTTTACACATTACGGCAGACAGCGTCCCCTTTTTACACATTACGGCAGACAGCGTCCACTTTTTACACATTACGGCAGATAGCTTCCCCTTTTTACACATAATGGCAAACAGCGTCCCTTTTTACACATTACGGCAGACAGCGTCCCCTTATTAAACATCACGGCAGACAGCGTCCCCTTATTAAACATCACGGCAGACAGCATCCCCTTTTACACATTACGGCAGACAGCTTCCCCTTTTTACACATTACGGCAGACAGCGTCCCCTTTTTACACATTACGGCAGACAGCTTCCCCTTTTTACACATTACGGCAGACAGCGTCCCCTTTTACACATTACGGCAGACAGCGTCCCCTTTTTACACATTATGGCAGACAGCGTCCCCCTTTTTACACATTACGGCAGACAGCGTCCCCTTTTTACACATTACTGCAGACAGCGTCCCCTTTTTACACATTACGACAGACTGCATCCCCCTTTTTACACATTACGGCAGATAGTTCCCCTTTTTACACATTACGGCAATTAGTCCCCCTTTTTACACATTACGGCAGCCATACCCCCTTTTTACACATTACGGCAGACAGCGTCCCCTTTTTACACATTACGGCAGACAGCGTGCCCTTTTTTACACATTACGGCAGACAGCGTCCCACTTTTTACACATTACGGCAGACAGCATCCCCTTTTTTACACATTACGGCAGACAGTGTCCCCCTTTTTACACATTACGTCAGACTTGGTCCCCTTTTTTACACATTACACCAGACAGAGTCCCCCTTTTACACATTAGGTAGACAGATAGATAGATAGATAGATAGAATAGATGATACTCACCATCTTTCAGGCAGTCTGGCTCCTCGGTGCTGGCAGCTCTGGGTGGCAGGGGAGAAGGAGGAGGAGGGAGGGGGAGGAGGGAGCCGCACCAGCGCACTGTAATTACCGGCGGCGCCGCATGCAGCTGTTCCTCTCCTTCAGCATTGGCTGGCCGCCGCCACTGTGAATGTTGGGATGAGGGAAGTGCATCCCAGCATTCACAGCGGCGTCGGGCAGCCAATGTGGAAGGAGAGGGACTGCTGCAGCGGCGCCGCTACCAATTACATAGCGCTGCTGTGGCTCCCTCCTGCCCCTCCCTCCTCCTCCTTCTCCGCTGCTCCCTCTCCTCCTCCAGCTCAGGCGGCTTGTAATGATTCAAATTGACTCATTACAAGCCGCAGGCCATTGCGCCCTAAGTGCAACTGCGCTGTGTGCCAGGCACACCTGGCACACACGTAGTTACGGCACTGGTATTCATAAACCCTAGTGCTGCTGACAGGCCCGCCATCAGGGGGGTGCTGCGAGCACAGTAGTCCCGGGCCCGGCCTCTCTTACATAGGGGAGAGGGCCAGGGCCGCTCACACCACCGTCCGCCTGCTGCTTTGCTCTGCCCCCTTTTTGTGCCCAAGATCTGACAGTCACAGGAGGGGGAGAGGACGCTGCAAGCATCAATTGATAGCGCCGTATCTTTAATAACTGTCTCCTCTGAGGCGGCGGCCATTTTGGGAGGGACGTTTTCAATAGAAGTTTGCAGCATCCTCTCCCCCCTCCTGTGACAGTGTCAGAACTCGGGTATGAAAAGGGGTGGGGCTACCAGAATGGAGGGGGTGGGGCTACACGGGACCAGGCTGGCTGCTACCACAGGTCACTGGAGAATGCTCTGCAGCAGCTCTTGAGATAGGTAAGTTAGGGAGAGTAAGAGAAAGTGTGTGTGTGTGTGTGTGTGTGTGTGTGTGTGTATGGGTATGTGTGTATCTGAGTGTGTGTATCTATGGGTGTGTGTGTATGGGTATGTGTGTATCTGTATGTGTGTGGTCATTATGCGTAAGCAGTGCGGCGCTACTATTGGAGGCATGTGTAAGCGCCATTGCTACTGTTCACAGGATTTATTTATTTATTTTTTAAATATATATTTATTGTTTTACTTTATATATATATATATATATATATATATATATATATATATATATATATTATTTATTTTTATTGGGGGGGCCCCACAATTTCTGATGGCAGCCCTGGCTGCTGACGAATCCAGTGTCCATAAACTCCAGTCCTGCTGACGTATCTGTCCAGTGTTCATACACTCCAGCAGGGGTGTATCTAGGGATCCGAACACCCCTGGCAAAGTAAGGGAGTGTATTTGAAATAGGGAATGTGCGTGTGCCAAAAAAGGGGCATGGCCACACAATATTACCCCCAATTCAAATGATACCACACAGTAGTGCCCCATATACAGATTACACCACACAGTAATCTCCATTATTCATGTTATGCCACACCGTAGTAACCCTTATATACATTACACCATACACTTGAACCCCATATTAACATTACGCTACACAGTAGTACCCCTTATACACATTATGCCACGCAGTAGTACCCCTTATACACATTATGCCACACAGTGGTGCCCCTTGCACACTGTGTGCGCACTCCAGCTCCCACCGGAATGTCATCTCCTCCTATACATGCTGGGACATAGAAAGTGTCATTCCCCTGTTCTGCATTTTACAACTGTATTGTGCTGTCTTTCTATCATCTAGAATGGAATAAAGCAGGTCAATGCAATCAGTAGTTTATGAAAATATTGGAATTATTACATATAAAACATAGTTGTGCCTCTTAGCAGAAAAGTAGGACACCATTAGGGCACTAATAAATGGATGCATGGGATTGGTGTCTTACTCATGTATACTCTATGTCAGTTTTGTTTGTAAAATGTAATTAGTGGGAAATGCTGCATTCCCCTCCATGCAGATTTTTCCTACCACTCTCTTGGGCTTCTCGTCCTGCTCAGTAACCTTCCTCCATCACATGTGGTCCTCACTCCTCTCTGGGGCTGGGGACACTTCTGCGGGTGGCAGAAGAGACTGTCATTCTCCAAATGAAGAGTAGCAATAGGACACGAGGACATGCACTGTGACTGTAGGGGGGGGGGGGGGGGGGTTCAGGGGAAATTTGAGGAAAAATTACTTCACAGAAAGGGTGGTAGAGACTAAGACAGTAGAGCAATTTAAACATGCATGGGATATATCACTGATCTGATTGGAAAGTGTTGTGGACTCGGGGCTTCTTCCGGTGACCGGGAAGAGGAACCGCTACTGGGTCGCAGTAGAGATGGCCGGATGTAGGTCTTCCTCATACAGGATTAAGACGGCAGGCAGGAGGCACGGAGGAATGCTTGAAGGTCTCCTGAAAGACAAGACTTGTAAAGATGCTGAATGCTGAGGCACTGAGATGCTGGAGGCACAGGTATTGAGGCACGGAAGTGCTGGAGGCACAGCGATACTGAGTGCTGAGGCACAGAGGTGCTGGAGGCACAGGTATTGAGGCACGGAGGTGCTGGAGGCACAGGTATTGAGGCACAGCGATGCTGAGTGCTGGAGGCACAGGTATTGAGGCACAGAGGTGCCGGAGGCACAGGTATTGAGGCACGGAGGTACCGGAGGCACAGCGATGCTGAGTGCTGAGGCACAGAGGTGCTGGAGGCACTGAGGTGCTGGGGGCACAGGTATTGAGGCACGGAGGTGCGTGGAGGCGCTTGGAAGCACGGAGGTGCTTGGAGGCACGGAAGTGCTTGGAGGCACGGAGGTGCTTGGAGGCACGGAGATGCTTGGAGGCACGGAGGTTCTTGGAGGCACGGAAGTGCTTGGAGGCATGGAGGTGCTTGGAGGCACGGAGATGCTTGGAGGCACGGAAGTGCTTGGAGGCACGGAGGTGCTTGGAGGCACGGAGGTGCTTGGAGGCACGGAGATGCTTGGAAGCACGGAAGAGCTTGGAGGCACGGAGACCGCAGGAACGTGGGAGCTCTGGAGATCGCAGCTTCTGACAGCAGAATTGATGATACTCAGGCACCGGAGCTCTGCCCGGCGTCTGAATTTAAACTTCCCGCCTCTCTCCGATTTGCGGAGAGCGCCGATGACGTCACCCGCCCATCTGACCCCCGGGGACGCCAGTCGCACCCGCGATGCTTGTCCCACGGACATCCGCCGGGACCAGCGCCGACAAAGCAACAGGAGCCGGGGACCACCAGCGGGGACGGCCGCCAGGAAGCCCAGCGCACCCGGAGGGGTAAGCGCAGCGGCCGCGGCGGCATGACAGTACCCCCTCCTCTAGGAGTGGCCTCAGGACACTTTCCTGGTTTAGTTGGGTGTCTGGAATGAAAGATCCGAATTAGTCGGGGAGCGGTGACCTCAGAAGCCTTTATCCAACTTCTTTCTTCAGGTCCATAACCCTTCCATTCCACCAAATATTGTAAACCCTTGTGATAGTAACGAGAGTCTAGAATAGTTTTGATCTCGAAGTCTGTCCCTGTTTCAGTCTCCATTGAGGTGGGGCTAGAGGCCTTTGAATGAAAACGATTAAGGACGAGAGGACGAAGAAGAGAAACATGGAAGGCATTAGATATACGTAGGTGAGAAAGCAAACCCAGCTTACAGACCACAGGATTCAGGACTTGTAGCACAGGGTAAGGACCGATGAATCTTGGAGCAAACTTCATGGTGGGCACCTTCAACCGGAGATTACGTGTGGACAGCCAAACCCTGTCACCAACCTTGTATTGAGGAGCGGCTCGCCGTTTCTTATCTGCGAAGAACTTGTACCAGACTGAAACCTTCTTAAGATTAGCATGAATCTTACTCCAAATTTGTCCGAAGTGTCGTAGAGTGGACGTTACAGCTGGAACCTCTTCTGTCGGAAGGCTTGGTAATTCTGGAACACGTGGATGGAACCCGTAGTTGACGAAGAATGGAGATTCCCCAGTGGAAGAATGAAACGAATGGTTATGGTCAAACTCCGCCCAAGGCAACAACTCCACCCAGTTGTCCTGTGAAGGGGAGAGATAAAGACGAAGGAAATTCTCTAGATCTTGATTGACTCATTCCGTTTGACCATTCGTTTGGGGATGATAAGCGGATGAAAACTTAAGTTTAATCTGTAGGTTCGAACAGAGGGCTTTCCAAAACCTTGCGGTGAACTGTACCCCACGGTCAGAGACTATTTCTTGTGGCAACCCATGCAACCGAAAATGTTCTTGGATGAACAGTAGAGCTAGTTTCGGAGCTGTCGGTAGACCAGTCAAAGGCACGAAGTGTGCCATCTTCGAAAAACGGTCAACGATTACCCAGACGGTGTTGCAACACTTGGAACAGGGCAAGTCAGTGATGAAGTCCATGGAAATGTGAGTCCAGGGTCTCACAGGGATAGGCAAAGGACGAAGTAACCCAGCAGGAGGCAGGCGAGGAGATTTATGTTGTGTACACTGTGGACAAGAATTAACGTAATCCTGTACATCCTTCCTCATGGTGTTCCACCAGTAAGACCTTTGCAGAAACTTGTACATCTTCTGGGCACCGGGATGACCGGAAAACTTGGAGTTATGGACCCACTGTAATATTCTTGGCCGGAATCTAGCTGGTACGGACATTCTTCCAGGAGGAGGAGCTGGAGTAGTTAAAGCAGCGGAGACAGAAACTGGATTTAGAATTAAACTCCGCTCAAAAGATTCGTCCTCGTCTGTGGAAACTTGTGAACGGGACAGCGCATCTGCTTTAATATTGAGAGTCCCGGCCCGGTACTTGATAACAAAAAAAAATCGAGTAAAGAAAAGTGCCCATCTCGCTTGGCGAGGATTCAAGCATTGTGCGGATTTGATGTACAGCAAATTTTTGTGATCCGTGTAAATGGTAAACACATGTTTAGCCCCTTCCAAGAGGTATCTCCACTCTTCCAAGGCGGATTTAATTGCCAAAAGTTCCTGGTCTCCAATAGTGTAATTTCGTTCGGCCGGAGAGAATTTACGAGAGTGGAAGCCACATGGATGTAACTTCTTATCAGAGGAGTACTGAGAGAGAACGGCCCCAACCCCGACTGAAGATGCGTCAACCTCTAGGAAGAAAGGTTCATCGAAATTTGGTTGTTGGAGAACTGGAGCGGCCATGAAAGCTAACTTCAAGTGGGAAAATACCTCAATGGCTTCGGGAGGCCACAAACTCGGATTAGAGCCCTTTCTTGTCAGGGCAGTAATGGGCGCGACAATGGTGGAGAAACCTCTAACGAATTTCCTGTAGTAATTCGCAAAGCCCAGGAACCTTTATATTGCTTTCAAAGAGAGAGGCTGAGTCCAGTCACGAATGGCAGAAAGCTTTTCCGGATCCATGCGAAGCTCCGTCCCCGAGATGATATAACCGAGGAACGGAATTGATGTTACTTCAAAGGTACATTTGGAAAGCTTAGCATAGAGATGATTCTCTCGTAAACGGTGGAGCACTTCTTTGACTTGAGTCCTGTGTTCAACAAGATTCTTGGAAAAAATCAGTATGTCGTCCAAATATACCACTACACTCTGATATAACATGTCTCGGAAGATTTCGTTGACGAATCACTGGAAAACAGCAGGAGCATTACTAAGACCGAACGGCATCACCAAGTATTCGTAATGCCCATCTCGGGTATTGAAGGCAGTCTTCCATTCATCCCCTTCTCGGATGCGTATAAGATTATAAGCTCCCCTCAAGTCGAGTTTGGAGAAAACGCGGGCACCACGAACCCTATCAAATAACTCTGTGATTAGTGGCAAGGGGTATTTATTCTTGATAGTGATATCGTTTAAGCCGCGGTAGTCGATACATGGTCTCAACCCCCCGTCCTTCTTCTTCACGAAAAAGAAGCCCGCTCCAGCAGGGGAGGAAGAGGGGCGAATAAATCCCTTGAGCAGATTGGACTTAATATATTCCGACATAGCTTGAGTCTCGGGAAGTGATAGGGGATATGTGCGACCACGAGGTGGCGTCTTCCCAGGGACAAGGTCAATAGGGCAGTCCCAAGGCCTATGAGGTGGTAACAGATCAGCTGCTTGTTCCGAAAACATATCCTTGTACCCTTGATACGCCTCCGGAATATGCTCTTCCTCCGTCTTGGAAGAGACACGGAGCGGACAAACAGGAGTGAGACAATTAGCGTGACAAAAGGAACTCCAGGACAGAATTTGTGAAGACTTCCAGTCAATGTGAGGATTATGAATTTTTAGCCAAGGCATTCCAAGGACCAGATCATGGTGCATTTCTGGGATCACCAAGAGTTCCAGACTTTCTTGATGTAGAGCCCCGACCTGCAGCTTAACTGGCTCCGTGCGCCACATTATGAGACCCTTGGAAATTCTAGTCCCGCTGATAGCCATCAACGAAATAGGCCGCTCGATAGGCCGTAACTTTAAACCCATGCTTTGGACACAGGAGGAAGAAACGAAGTTCCCCGCAGCCCCGGAATCCAACAGGGCTTCACAAGACTTGGAGGCTGATTCGGTGACTAGAGTTACAGGAAGCAAACAGTCCAAAATTGGAGAAGATTTTGTCGTAACCCCCAGCTTGACTCCTCCGGAACAAGCTAGGCCTGCCCGTTTCCCGGACGGGATTTACAAAACTTGAGAAAGTGATCTGCGGCTCCACAGTAAAGGCAAAGTTTACCCTCACGACGACGCTGTCGTTCTTCCGGAGACAGTCGGGATCGGTTAATTTGCATGGGCTCGTCCGAGCTAGGCATAGCCACCGGTCTAGGAGTAGGATTCCGGAACCTGGAACGATCTGAACGACTACGTTCTCTTCCACGCTCCTGCATCCGAAGATCCACCTTGATGCAAAGGGAAATCAACTCTTCTCATGGATCCGGCAGATCCCTTGTAACCAGCTCATCTTTCAGCCGATTGGAGAGACCGTTCCAGAAGGCAGCTCTCAGGGCATCATTATTCCAGCGTAATTCAGAGGCAATGGTCTGGAAATGAACCACGTACTGACCCACGGAACGGGAGCCCTGACGAACACGGAGCAAATAGGAAGAAGCAGTGGTCATCCTGCCGGGTTCGTCGAAGATTCTTCGAAAGGACGTGATGAAGTTGGTGTAGTTGGAAACCACGGGATCAGATCGTTCCCACAATGGAGACACCCAATCCAACGCTGATCCCTCAAGCAGGGAAATGATATACGCTACCTTAGAGCGATCCGTAGGGAAGTTATGAGCGAGCAGCTCGAAGTGCACCTCGCACTGATTTAAAAAACCACAGCAATTCTTTGGGTTCCCATTGTAGCGGGAAGGAGTATGAAGCTGAAGACGTGACCTGGTACCGGCCGGAGGTTGGACATTACTGGAAATAGCAACTGGAGCAGTTACGGAAGCTGGAGCCGCAATTGCGGAGGCTAAGGATGCTTGGATTTGATCCAATCGGCCGGACAGTTCCTGGAGATATTGCATCACCTGACCCTGTGTCGCCTCTTGAGACTGAACTCGGGAAGCCAAACTTTGGATGGCGCTCGACTCTGTGTTCCGATTCCCCGGGTCCATGTGGCCTGAGTATACTATCACTGACCTGACCTGATTGGAAAGTGTTGTGGACTCGGGGCTTCTTCCGGTGACCGGGAAGAGGAACCGCTACTGGGTCGCAGTAGAGATGGCCGGATGTAGGTCTTCCTCATACAGGATTAAGACGGCAGGCAGGAGGCACGGAGGAATGCTTGAAGGTCTCCTGAAAGACAAGACTTGTAAAGATGCTGAATGCTGAGGCACTGAGATGCTGGAGGCACAGGTATTGAGGCATAGCGATACTGAGTGCTGAGGCACAGAGGTGCTGGAGGCACTGAGGTGCTGGGGGCACAGGTATTGAGGCACAGAGGTGCCGGAGGCACAGGTATTGAGGCACAGCGATGCTGAGTGCTGAGGCACAGAGGTGCTGGAGGCACAGGTATTGAGACACAGAAATGCCAGAGGCACAGGTATTGAGGCACGGAGGTGCCGGAGGCACATCGATGCTGAGTGCTGAGGCACAGAGGTGCTGGAGGCACTGAGGTGCTGGGGGCACAGATGTTGAGGCACGGAGGTGCGTGGAGGCGCTTGGGCGCTTGGAAGCACGGAAGTGCTTGGAGGCACGGAGATGCTTGGAGGCACGGAGGTGCTTGGAGGCACGGAAGTGCTTGGAGGCACGGAGATGCTTGGAGGCACGGAAGTGCTTGGAGGCACGGAGGTGCTTGGAGGCACGGAAGTGCTTGGAGGCACGGAGATGCTTGGAGGCACGGAGATGCTTGGAAGCACGGAAGTGCTTGGAGGCACGGAGACCGCAGGAACGTGGGAGCTCTGGAGATCGCAGCTTCTGACAGCAGAATTGATGATACTCAGGCACCGGAGCTCTGCCCGGCGTCTGAATTTAAACTTCCCGCCTCTCTCCGATTGGCGGAGAGCGCCGATGACGTCACCCACCCATCTGACCCCCGGGGACGCCAGGCGCACCCGCGACGCCCGTCCCCCGGACATCCGCCGGGACCAGCGCCGACAGAGCAACAGGAGCTGGGGACCACCAGCGGGGATGGCCGCCAGGAAGCCCAGCGCACCTGGAGGGGTAAGCGCAGCGGCCGCGGCGGCATGACAGGATAGACATAAGGATATCATTACAAAGAAATAAGGATCAAATAAGGTTTGAGATAAAAATATAGTAAACAAAACGGGCAGACTAGATGGGCCAAGTGGTTATTATCTGCGTCAAATTCTGTGTTTCTATGGGGGACATTTCCTAAGCAGAGAATGAGAGCACACAGTGACTTAGGGGGACATTTACTAAGCAGTGATAAGAGCGGAGAAGTAACATAGTAACATAGTAACTAAGGTCGGAAAAAGACAATTGTGCATCGAGTCAAACCTATTCGTGGTCTCCTATGCAGTCTTATTATAGGACTAGTTATTTTTATGTTAGGACTAGTTAAATTAACTATAATGCGTGCCTACGCACCATAACCCTGAATATCTTTATCCAATAGGAATTTATCTAACCCATTCTTAAAGGTGTTGACTGACTCCGCTGTTACCACTCTCTCAGGCAGGGAATGCCAAACACGTATTGTCCTTACTGTGAGCCAGTGGAGAAGTGCCCATGGCAACCAATCAGCACTGAAGTAACATCTATAATTTGCATACTATAAAATTATACAGAGCTGCTGATTGGTTGATGGGGCAACTTCTCCACTGGCTCACTTCTCCGCTCTTATCACTGCTTAGTAAATGTCCCCCTAAGTCACTGTGTGCTCTCATTCCACCCCCAGTAATGAGACTGGGGGAGGTGGGCTAAGTGAAGGTGAGGTGCAGTGATGCCCGGCAATGACTAAAGCAGGCAGCAGCGGCAGCCAGTGTTATTTGCGCTGGTGTCCGGTGCCTCACCACAGCACTACAATAAAGAAACTGCACAAACTAAAGCTCCCATCAGCCCTTACTGCTGTGAGCTCTGACAGCAAGGGCTGATAGGAGCTGTAGTTTATGCAGAGTTTCTTTATTGTAGTTCTGTGCGTATCCGCCGGACACCAGTGCAAATAACACTGTCTGCTGCTGTCTGCTTTAGTCATTGCTGGGTGTCACTGCAGGTCAGGAACTACACAGGGAGGGGAGGACTGATGCTGCTTGTACAAACTGAAACTACCCTTTGGCCGCGGGTGGCACCGCTGTGCAGCGCCCCTCTTCATCTGGCATCCCTGGCGAGTGCCATCCTGGCCAATGGGTAGATATGCCCCTGCACTCCAGTGCTGCTGATGTATCTGCCCAGCCAGGGTTGGAGTGGCCCACAGGGGCACTGGGGAAAACCCCCGGTGGGCCCCACTGCCTGGGGCCCCACCTCCTCTAGGGATCAGGTGCAGACTATGCACTTGAATTACACATAATACATATGTTACATCATACTGCACAGGACTATGGTGTATTCTCTAAAGTGCATTTCTGGTATCAATCTGGTACATTATCATGCATGCACTAGCAATATTTACTATACAAATATTTATCAATGGGTGCAGCCCATGCACCCCAACTAGCAGGGCCGGCTCCAAGCATGTTTGAATAGAGCGGCCGTGCGGGGCGCCACCTTTAATGGGCGCCGCACGCTGGCGCTGCCATATTCGTGCATGGAGCCAGCCTGCAGTGTCCCGGCCCTGGCCTAAACTCTTGTGTGCACTCTATGCGGCGCGGGCTTCTGATGTCAGACGCCGGCGCTGCACAGCGCACACACAAGAGTTTTGAAGAGTCCGCCCGTGCCCTCAACAGCACTCCCCCTCACGGCTGCTAGCACCGCAGGTATTGGGCATTTATGGATCGGGCACTGAGGGCATTTATGTATTGGGGTGGGCAGGGCACTGTGGGGTCATATCTGGCACTGTGGGGTCATATCTGTACTGTGGGAGTATTTATGTATCTGGCACTGGGGGCATTTATGTATCTGTCACTGTGAGGACATATCTGCACTGTGTGGGCATTTATGTATCTGGCACTGTGGGGGCATATCTGCACTGTGGGGGCATTTATGTATCTTGCACTGTGGGGGCATTTATGTATCTGGTACTGTGGGGACATATCTGGCACTGTGGCATTTATGTATCTGGCACTGGGGGCATTTATGTATCTAGCACTGTGGGGGTATTTATGTATCTGGCACTGGGGGCATTTATGTATCTGGCACTGTGGGGCATGTATGTATCTGGCACTGTGGGGACATTTATGTATCTGGCACTGGGGCACTTATGTATCTGGCACTGTGGGGGCACTTGTGTATCTGGCACTGTGGGGGCACTTATGTATCTGGCACTGTGGGGGCACTTGTGTGTCTGGCACTGTGGGGGCATTTATGTATCTGGCACTGGGGGCATTTATGTATCTGGCACTGTGGGGGCATTTATGTATCTGTCACTGGGGCATTTATATATCAGGCACTGTGGGGGCATTTATGTGTCTGGCACTGGGGGCATTTATGAATCTGGCACTGTGGAGGCATTTATGTATCTGGCACTGTGGGGGCACTTATGTATCTGGCACTGTGGTGGCAGTTATGTATCTGGCACTGTGGGGGCACTTATGTATCTGGCACTGTGGGGGCATTTATGTATCTGGCACTGTGGGGGCATTTATGTATCTGTCACTGGGGCATTTATATATCTGGCACTGTGGGGGCATTTATGTGTTTGGCACTGTGGGGGCATTTATGAATCTGGCACTGGGGGCATTTATGTATCTGGCACTGTGGGGGCATTTATGTATCTGGCACTGTGGGGGCACTTATGTATCTGGCACTGTGGTGGCAGTTATGTATCTGGCACTGTGGGGGCACTTATGTATCTGGCACTGTGGGGGCATTTATGTATCTGGCACTGTGGGGGCACTTATGTATCTGGCACTGTGGGGGCATTTATGTATCTGGCACTGTGGGGGCATATCTGGCACTGGGGGCATTTATGTATCTAGCACTGTGGGGGCATTTATGTATCTGGCACTGGGGGCATTTATGTATCTGGCACTGTGGGGGCACTTATGTATCTGGCACTGTGGGGGCATTTATGTATCTAGCACTGTGGGGGCATATCTGGCACTGAGGGTATTTATTTATCTGGCACTGTGGGGGCATTTATGTATCTGGCACTGTAGGGGAATTTATGTATCTGGCACTGTGGGGGCACTTATGTATCTGGCACTGTGGTGGCATTTATATATCTGGCACTGTGGGGGCATTTATGTGTCTGGCACTGTGGGGGCATTTATGTATCTGGCACTGGGGGCATTTATGTATCTGGCACTGTGGGGGCATTTATGTATCTGGCACTGTGGGGGCACTTATGTATCTAGCACTGTGGTGGCAGTTAGGTATCTGGCACTGTGGGCGCACTTATGTATCTGGCACTGTGGGGGCATTTATGTATCTGGCACTGTGGGGGCATTTATGTATCTGGCACTGTGGGGGCATATCTGGCACTGGGGGCATTTATGTATCTGGCACTGTGGGGGCATATCTGGCACTGGGGGCATTTATGTATCTGGCACTGTGGGGGCATTTGTGTATCTGTCACTGTAGGGGCATATCTGCACTGTGGGGGCATTTATGTATCTGGCACTGTGGGGGCATATCTGCACTGTGGGGGCATTTATGTATCTGGAACTGTAGGGACATATCTGGCACTGTGTGGCCATTTATGTATCTGGCACTGCTGGGGGGCATGTCATGTGTATCTGGCACTGCTGGGGGGCTTGTCACGTGTTGCTGGCACTGCTGGGGGGCATGTCACGTGTAGCTGGCACTGCTGGGGGGCATGTCATGTGTAGCTGGCACTGCTGGGGAGCATATCATGTAGTGT
This sequence comes from Pseudophryne corroboree, assembly GCF_028390025.1. Classification (NCBI taxonomy): domain Eukaryota; kingdom Metazoa; phylum Chordata; class Amphibia; order Anura; family Myobatrachidae; genus Pseudophryne; species Pseudophryne corroboree. The sequence continues at coordinate 200,272,194 of NC_086447.1, read as the reverse complement.
TCCCGCTAGGCGTCTGTGGCTAGGCAATGTGTCTCTGTGCTCTACCTGTTGCAAAGTGTCTCTGTGCTCTACCTGGCGCAAAGTGTCTCTGTGCTCTACCTGGCGCAAAGTGTCTCTGTGCTCTACCTGGCGCAAAGTGTCTCAGTGCTCTACCTTGCACAAAGTGTCTAACGTGCTCTGCCTGGCGCAAAGTGTCTAACGTGCTCTGCCTGGCGCAAAGTGTCTAATGTGCTCTGCCTGGCGCAAAGTGTCTAACATGCTCTGCCTGGCGCAAAGTGTCTAGGAGGTTCTACCCAGGGCCGGATTAAGGGCCACATGGGCCTGGAGCTGAAAAGTTTAAAAAGCCTATACTGAGAAGGGGAGGAGCTATGATGAGTGTTGTGTAAGTGTGGCCAAAGCCATGTGAGTGTGTGCACCCTATACACTGTAAGCCCCACTGTCTCCCTAAATACATAACCATAGAAAAATTGCATAATTTTGTGAGAAAGCTACAAAAACAATTTTCAATACTTCTGATTTATGATTGTTTGGCCAGCAGTGCAGCTGGTCATCATCCTCCTGCCATGATGATGGGCCTATTTTTATGTGGAGGCCTGGAGCTGGAGCTCCATCCACCCCATTGTTAATATGGCCCTTGTTCTACCTGGTGCAATGTGTATTAGCTGCACTACTGTGTGGTGTAATGGGAATTGCCACAATTATGTGACCACGCACCTTCCCTACGAAGCAACGCCCCTAAATTTTTGCTGCGCGACGAAAGCGCGCACTGTCCATGCTTTGGCATTTAGGTAGGGGAGCACCAAGCATTACAGATGTATATAATTTTGCCCTCCAAACTTAAAAATGTGCCCTCCCTGTGATCAGTACCCTGCCCTAAAAAATGAACACTATCATGTGTAGCTGGCACTGCTGGGGGGCATATTGTGTGTTGCTGGCACTGCTGGGGGGCATGTCACGTGTAGCTGGCACTGCTGGGGGGCATGTCATGTGTAGCTGGCACTGCTGGGGGGCATGTCATGTGTAGCTGGCACTGCTGGGGAGCATATCATGTAGTGTTCCCGCTAGGCGTCTGTGGCTAGGCAATGTGTCTCTGTGCTCTACCTGTCGCAAAGTGTCTCTGTGCTCTACCTGGCGCAAAGTGTCTCTGTGCTCTACCTGGCGCAAAGTGTCTCTGTGCTCTACCTGGCGCAAAGTGTCTCTGTGCTCTACCTGGCGCAAAGTGTCTCAGTGCTCTACCTTGCACAAAGTGTCTAACGTGCTCTGCCTGGCGCAAAGTGTCTAACGTGCTCTGCCTGGCGCAAAGTGTCTAACGTGCTCTGCCTGGCGCAAAGTGTCTAACGTGCTCTGCCTGGCGCAAAGTGTCTAACGCGCTCTGCCTGGCGCAAAGTGTCTAGGAGGTTCTACCCAGGGCCGTTTTAAGGGCCACATGGGCCTGGAGCTGAAAAGTTTAAAAAGCCTATACTGAGAAGGGGAGGAGCTATGATGAGTGTTGTGTAAGTGTGGCCAAAGCCATGTGAGTGTGTGCTCCCTATACACTGTAAGCCCCACTGTCTCCCTATGTGTATTAGCTGCACTACTGTGTGGTGTAATGCGAATTGCCACAATTATGTGACCACGCACCTTCCCTACGAAGCAACGCCCCTAAATTTTTGCTGCACGCCGAAGGCGCGCACTGTCCATGCTTTGGCATTTAGGTAGGGGAGCACCAAGCATTACAGTATGTATATCATTTTGCCCTCCAAACTTAAAAATGTGCCCTCCCTGTGATCAGTACCCTGCCCTAAAAAATTAACACTATCATGTGTAGCTGGCACTGCTGGGGGGCATATTGTGTGTTGCTGGCACTGCTGGGGGGCATGCCATGTGTAGCTGGCACTGCTGCGGGGCATGTCATGTGTAGCTGGCACTGCTGGGGGGCATATCATGTCTATCTGGCACTGCACATTGCGTGTATCTGACACTATACTGGAGACGTGTGTAAGGAACACTACTGTGGCTGTTATGTGTAAAGCTGCTAATTGTGTGCGTAAAGGCGGTGTGAAAATATATTTATAGTTTGATAATATGAAGTTACGAGGCCATGCCCACTTTCCAAGAGGCCACGCCCACTTTTCCAGGCGCGCACACAGAGGGTTTGGGGGGGGGGGGGCACTTTTACATTTTCTTGCTCAGGATGCTAGTAGGCCTGGAGCCGGCCCTGCCAACTAGAGACTGGTCACACTCCTAAACATGGGCCCCTACTACAGCATTTTCCTGGTGGGCTCTTCATGCCCCAGTCCGACACTGTTTCCAGTGTTCATACACTCCAGTGCTGCTGACGTATCTGTCCAGTGTTCATACACTTCGTTCCCTGAAAACTCATCTCTTCAGACAAGCCTACCAAATTCCAGACCGACCCACATAACCTCCAATGCTTCCCTATCCAATTACAATTACAATTACAGTCCACATAACCTCACATATTTTGTCTTCCAACATTACTGGGTACTCATATCATACAACCCATTAAGTACCTAGCAATCTGGTTGACCATTATGCAACAGGTAGCATTTATCCTTGTCAGGTACGTGCAGTCAGGGGAGGCAGTGCCTCCCCTGTCATTTATGATTAAAATAATATAAAAGAAGATACTTATGACACAGATTCTGTGTCATAAGTATCTGCTTTTGCCTTTATATTATTTAAATCATTTGTAGTAGGAAAAAAAAAAATAGAATTCACTGTCTTGAGGCACTGCTCTCGGTGCCTCCGGCTGCCAATAAGGGAGGGCCGGAAATGGGGGGCGGGGCCAAACATCGGGCAGTAAAAGCCCATTGAAAAAAAGACCCATATGCGGCACCTAATAGCAGTGCCTCTGTGACAGGGGCGTGCTTTAAGCCCATACGAAAGCACGCCCCTGTCACTATGGCTGGTGTAATTGGGCACCTAACTCCCGGGGCTGGCTGGCTGATGCGAGCATTAGCTGGCCGCCCACCCGCGGATCCCCCCTCCCTGCGAGCTTACAGTGGCGGCCGATAATACATTGCATACCCCCAGCTGGAGTTTACAGCCGCGGACGCGGTGGGCGCATCATACAGCGGGAGAGAAGTCCTGCACCAGAAGTCCCCGCTCTGCTACCCTGTGCTGCTGGGTCCACCTATGTTACTGCCGCTGCACTTGTCAAACTGACAGGCAGCGGCGTGGACAATGTAGACAGCGGCGGATTTCAGCGCCGGGGCCTGCTATGTGGTGCTTAGCAAGCTGCCGCTGCAGGGTTCCCAGAGGCAGCATTAAAGAAGACCAGGATGAGTGAGGAGACTTACAGTCCGCCGGCTGCAGAGACTCCATAGCGGGATGTGCCTGGAGGGACTCTGCTGGAGCTTAGGCTGCATGTAACTAAAGTACCAGGACTTCAGACTGAAGGTGGACTCCAGATAGCAGCAGCCAGAAGGTAATGTAGTGTAACTCTAATCCTACCCCCCCCCAGCCTAACCCCAACTCCCCCGAAGGCCTAACCCTAACCCAACCACGCCCCGCAGCCTAACCCTCCCTCCCCGTAGCCTAACCCTCCCATTCTGCAGCCAGACCCTAACCCTCCCCTCCCGTAGCCTGACCCTAACCTCCCCTCCCACAGCCTGACCCTAACCTCCCCTCCCGCAGCCTGACCCTAACCTCCCCGTCTTCTCCCACAGCCTGACCCTAACCTCCCCTAACCTGACCCTAACCTCCCCTCCCGCAGCCTGACCCTATCCTCCCCTCCCGCAGCCTGACCCTATCCTCCCCTCCCACAGCCTAACCCTAACTTTCCCTCCCGCAGCCTGACCCTAACCTCCCCTCCCGCAGCCTAACCCTAACCTCCCCTCCCGCAGCCTGACCCTAACCTCCCCTCTCGCAGCCTGACCCTACCCTCGCCCTCCCGCAGCCTGACCCTACCCTCGCCCTCCCGCAGCCTAACCCTAACCTCCCCCTCCCGCAACCTAACCCTTACCTCCCCCTCCCGCAGCCTAACCCTAACCTCCCCTCCCACAGCCTGACCCTACTCCTCTCCCCTTCCCCCTAGCAGCCTAACCCTCCTCATCATACCTATGTTCAGGATTCTGGCACTGGTCTCTTGATGACCGGCATTCGTACTTTGGGATGCCAACTAGATCCCGCTGAAATTATGTTTGTCCTTACTACTACTCCCAACCAGTACCTACCGCTACTATGATCACATAGATTATAGATTATTTCTGTTGAAGTGTTGGTAGGGGCAGCGGCAGTAACGGGGATTAAGTTGGCAGTGGTAGGAGTCACCGTCTGTACTCCCAATGACATTTTGACTGCAGTGCCTCACCGCAAGCCACTGATCCTTGTGTATCAATGCCTATTTCCCTATAGATTGTAAGCTTGCGAGCAGGGCCTTCCTACCTCTATGTCTGTCTGTCTTTGCCCAGTTTTGTTCTATAACTGTTGTTCTAATTGTAAAGTGCAACGGAATATGCTGCGCTATATAAGAAACTGTTAATAAATAAATAAAATACACTCCAGTGCTGCTGGCATATCTGTCCAGTGTTCATACACTCCCGTGATGCTGACGTATCTGTCCAGTGTTCATACACTCCAGTGCTGCTGACGTATCTGTCCAGTGTTCATACACTCCCGTACTGCTGACATATCTGTCCAATGTTCATACACTCCCGTGATGCTGACGTATCTGTCCAGTGTTCATACACTCCAGTGCTGCTGACATATCTGTCCAGTGTCCATACACTCCAGTGCTGCTGACGTATCTGTCTAGTGTTCATACACTCCAGTGCTGCTGGCATATCTGTCCAGTGTTCATAAACTCCAGTACTGCTGACATATCTGTCCAGTGTCCATACACTCCAGTCATGCTGATGTATCTGTCCAGTGTTCATACACTCCCGTGATGCTGACGTATCTGTCCAGTGTTCATCCACTGTCCAGTGCTGCTGACGTACTGTAATTGTCCAGTGTTCATACACTCCAGTTCTGCTGAAGATATCTGTCCAGTGTCCATACACTCCAGTGCTGCTGATGTATCTGTCCAGTGATCATACACTCCAGTGCTGCTGACGTATCTGTCCAGTGTTCATACACTCCCGTGATGCTGACGTATCTGTCCAGTGTTCATACACTCCCGTGATGCTGACGTATCTGTCCAGTGTTCATCCACTGTCCAGTGCTGCTGACGTAATTGTCCAGTGTTCATACACTCCAGTTCTGCTGACGATATCTGTCCAGTGTCCATACACTCCAGTGCTGCTGATGTATCTGTCCAGTGTTCATACACTCCAGTGCTGCTGACATATCTGTCCAGTGTCCATACACTCCAGTGCTGCTGACGTACAGTATCTGTCCAGTGTCCATACACTCCAGTGCTGCTGACGTACAGTATCTGTCCAGTGTCCATACACTCCAGTGCTGCTGACATATCTGTCCAGTGATCATACACTCCAGTGCTGCTGACGTATCTGTCCAGTGATCATACACTCCAGTGCTGCTGACATATCTGTCCAGTGTTCATACACTCCAGTGCTGCAGACGTATCTGTCTAGTGTTCATACACTCCAGTGCTGCTGACATATCTGTCCAGTGTTCATACACTCCAGTGCTGCAGACGTATCTGTCTAGTGTTCATACACTCCAGAGCTGCTGGCATATCTGTCCAGTGTTCATAAACTCCAGTACTGCTGACGTATCTGTCTAGTGTTCATACACTCCAGTGCTGCTGACATATCTGTCCAGTGATCATACACTCCAGTGCTGCTGACATATCTGTCTAGTGTTCATACACTCCAGTGCTGCTGACATATCTGTCCAGTGTTCATACACTCCAGTGCTGCTGACGTATCTGTCAAGTGTTCATAAACTCCAGTGCTGCTGACATATCTGTCCAGTGTCCATACACTCCAGTCATGCTGATGTATCTGTCCAGTGTTCATACACTCCAATGCTGCTGATGTATCTGTCCAGTGTCCATACACTCCAGTGCTGCTGACGTATCTGTCCAGTGATCATACACTCCAGTCCATCCCCAAAACTTTTTTTTTAAAGTAAAAAAATAAAATTGTGTTTGGGCTTATTGTGTATGTTGTACAACACACACAGACACACTGCATTTACATAAATAAAAGTGTTGTCAGTCTGCAGTGAGTTGGCATTTGCAAAAATTTTTTAAATAAATACTATAATTGTTTTCTTATTGTACAAATGGTGTGTGGCATGGGTGCCATACCCCACTGCATTCACATAACATATAAGTACTGTGACACCGCAGGCCACACCCTACTGTGTTCACATAAGATATAAAAAAGTTCAAGTAAATTAATAATACTGTTAAACTGTAGTTGATTTTGCACAACTGTGTGTGTGTGTGTGTGTGTGTGTGTGTGTGTGTGTGTTCATCGACATGGATCATGACAATCAGTCAAGAGAAGAGCAGGAGCAGCAGCCAAATACTAGCACTGCAGCTGCTACCACTAGTCATGACGATGCTAGTCTTTCAATGTCATCTACTAAATCCGATGCCCAAGTGTGTAGAGGGTTTAAGTAAGGGCATCTAAAATAAATTAACAACATTTTACATTGGTAAAGAAAAAAACCATCTCTAATAAAGGGAAAACTTTGTGCCAAAAAACATAAAATTGACAATATGCCATTCACCACATGCAGCGGCATGGAAAGTCTCAGGCTTTGGCCTTTATTTATGAGTGGAGGTTCTGCAACTGTCAGTGAGGCATCTTCTTCTGCTTCTCATGTTGATGATGGAAGTCCATCTCACTCAGTGTAGAAGAGGTGTCAAAAAAATGAAAACTGGAAAATCAGTGCTGAAAAAAAGTAAAGCAACTAAGACAGTAGAACAAACTGTGTTCAAAAATGTCACAAATCCCTAAGGAGAGTAAAGTGTGTCCACGAGTGCTATGTGTAAGCCTGACCTTTCTGATACTATACTCATAGAGAAGCCTCCTCCAACCATCTCTGCTCCTTTTATAAATGTGGGGCTGAGCAGCAGAAGTATAGCTGGTGACATAGAAATTGAGGATGCAACTGTGGAAATGCAAGAGGGTGAGATGGATATTTGTATAGCGGATGCCAGTGCTAATGAGGATTTTGATTAAGTTGTTTGTGCAAGTCATGCACCAGTGGAAGCAGTTCATGACCATGATAAGAAGTAGGCCACCTCTTCTGTGTGAATTATTTTTACCCAAAGCCTGACAACATTTGTCTACCCATTTGTAGTGTATGCAAAGCCACAGTTAATAGAGTTAGGGACCATAACCATCTAGGAACCTCCTCCCTGTTACGTCATTTGCAGGGAGTTCATGGAAAGTTTTTGGGACAATCAGAAACTTACTAAACATGTTAAAAAAAAATACCAACAAGCAGTCCAGCATCAGCTAGCTCCCTTCTCTCAGCTAGATGCCAGCACCTGCAATTTCCACCACCAACACCTTCATCATCAATATCCTCACTAATGATCAGAAGTAGTCCTGCATCCAATTTGATACAGCTAGGTGACTCTACCCCTATCCAGGATTCCTCAGAAGAATCCTTGAGCGCTAGAGTTGCTGCTGCTGCTGGAGGGTGAATCTTTATCCCAGAAGGGGACCAAGAAGACTACTTGTAGTTTCAAACAATAACCTACTGTCAAACAATCCTTTGCAAATGGAAGAAAGCAGCAAATATGACAGCTGTCACCCAGTCGCACAGCAGATCACTGACAGTATGATGGCTATGCTAGTATTAGATCTGTGGCAAATATCCTCCATTAATGCAGCAGATTTTAGACAGCTAATTGAGGTCCTGTGTCACCGGTACCAAAATACATCTTAGTTCCATTTTACTAGTCAAGCAATTCCCCGACTGTACCAGGGGAAAAAAAACTAATTATTGGCCTACAAAATTCCATTGTACCCCCAGTCCACTTACCCACAGATATGTGGACAAGCGGAAACTAAAGATTACATGACTGTGACAGCCCACTTAATGGCAGGAACAGCAGTTCAGGTTAGGTGCTAGGGGAAAGGTTAGACTGTAAGGGGCAGTTAGGGTTAGGCTGCGGATGGGGTGGGTTAGGATTAAAACACCGGAATCTATCAGTATTTTGACCATCATTATTTCAACTGCTGGAATAACGTACCCAACCCGTTCTATTGGGTCCAAATCTAGCAAACGATAGGGCCAACTGATGATGCCAAACTCAGGAATGCTCAAGCCATATACTGGTGGCTATGGATCTGTGCATGAGTGAAAGCATGACATGAATGGGTGCAAATAATCTGCAAGGATGGTTATATAACATCTGCTGGTTAATGATCAGAATCAAAATAAGCTTTTTTGGCCAGGTGTACTCACGTACACTAGGAATTTTTTGTGGTACAATGCATCACCAAGCAACAACATGAAGGGGGAATACATAGCATAAGAAGGGGGAAAAACGTAGCATACATTACAATATTACACGTATGAGTTAATACTACACATTGCAACTGTATGATAGACTCGACATATTAGACATATTATACATGTTAGACTATTTATATATTGTTCAGCTGGTGGACAACTAGTGGGAAGAAGCTTTTAATGGATCTGGTCGACTTCGCGGGAATGGACATGTAGCGTCTGCCTGACGGAAGCGGTTCAAACAGTTTGTGACCTGGGTGCTGCATGTCTGCCATGATTTTCTCCGCTCGCTTCCTGACCCTTGACTGGTATAATTCCTGGACGGGAGGGAGGTCAGCCCCAACAATCTTTACATCTGTCCTCACCACCCTTTGCAGCCTCCGTCTGTCACTCTCATTGGCAGCTCCATACCAGACTGTGATCGAGGAACATAGGATCGATTCTACGATCGCTGTATAGAAGATGAGCAGCAGCTTCTGCGGGATGTTGAATTTCCTGAGTTGCCTCAAAAAGAACATCCGCTGCTGGGCCTTCTTTACGACAGTGCTTATGTTGGCTCCCCATTTGAGGTCTCGGAAACTTTTTGACCATAGCAATTTGAAGGAGTCGACCCACAAAACCATGCTGTCAGCTATTACGAGTTGTTGCATGGCATTGTGTTTCCTTCTGAAGTCCACCACCATCTCAACAGTTTTGAAGGGATTTAGATCAAGGTTGTTCCTGCCACACCACTGCATTAGCCGTTCCGCTTCGCGTCTGTATGCAGATTCATCTTCGTCCTTGATTAAGCCGATGACGGTGGTGTCGTCTGTGAATTTTATAATTTTTACTGATTATTTGGCCGAGGTGCAGTCGTTGGTATATAGGCCCTCATTCCGAGTTGATCGGTCGCAAGGCGAATTTAGCAGAGTTACACACGCTAAGCCGCCGCCTACTGGGAGTGTATCTTAGCATCTTAAAATTGCGACCGATGTATTCGCAATATTGCGATCACAAACTACTTAGCAGTTTTAGAGTAGCTCCACACTTACTCTGCCTGTGCGATCAGTTCAGTGCTTGTCGTTCCTGGTTTGATGTCACAAACACACCCAGCGTTCGCCCAACCACTCCCCCGTTTCTCCGGCCACTCCTGCGTTTTTTCCGGAAACGGTAGCGTTTTCAGCCACACGCCCATAAAACGCTGTGTTTCCGCCCAGTAACACCCATTTCCTGTCAATCACATTACGATCGCCGGAGCGATGAAAAAGCCGTGAGTAAAAATACTATCTTCATTGTTAAATTACTTGGCGCAGTCGCAGTGCGAATATTGCGCATGCGTACTAAGCGGATTTTCATTGCGATGCGATGAAAAATACCGAGCGAACGACTCGGAATGAGGGCCCTAGAGAGAAGAGCAAAGGGGAGAGGACATATCCTTGAAGGGCCCCCGTGCTGATCATGCACCCCCTAGACGTGAATGACCCGGTTTTACCACCTGTTTCCTTGCTGTCAGGAAGTCAGCGATCCAGAAGCATGTTGATTCTGGGACCCCTAAGGAGAGGAGTTTGGATTGCAGGATACTGGGGACGATTGTGTGGAATGCCGAACTAAAGTCGACAAATAGGACCCTCGCACAAGAGCTCAGTCGGTCTAGGTGCTGTAAAATGTAGTGCAGCCCCAAGTTAACTGTGTCCACGACACTCCTGTTCGCTCAGTATGCGAACAGCAAGGGGTCTAGTTGGGTGTTAGTCGCTTTTCTCAGGTGGTTCAGCACCAGCCGTTCAAACACTTTCATTGCAATAGATGCTAGTGCGATCGGCCTGTGGTCATTTAGGTCTTTTGCAGCTGCGCTCTTTGGAACTGGGACGATTGTTGAACATATAAAGCAGGAGGGAACCTTGCACATCTCCAGTGAGGTATTGAAGATCCTGGAGAAGATGGGGTCGAGCTGAACAGCCCAGTTCTTTAGGGCAGATGGAGATACTCTGTCCGGGCCTATGGGTTTCCTAGGTTTGACCCTTCTGAACATTCCTTCTACCTCTTTCTGATCCACCCACAGTGAGTGGAGACCAGGATAGGGGAGTGGGTGGTCAGTTTTGCCCGGGACAGGGGTAGGACTGGGACAGGGGGCCTCCTTCTCAAATCTGCAGTAAAAGTTGTTGAGCTTGTCCGCCAGTTCCTGGTGCATGACAGTAGGTTTTCGGGGTTTTCTATAGCTGGTTATGGCTTGCATACCTCTCCAAACTGATGCGGGGTCGTTGGCCGAAAGGTTGTTATCTCATCTTTCATTGTCACACAATTTATGCGAAGGAATTTTATTCAATCAGCCCAGGAGAGTTCATTCCTCAAACCGAATCCAGTCCGGGGATATCTTTCCCAGCTAGTACTTCCGTTACACATTGCTGCTAACGTATCTGTTGGCACACACATGTCCTTGCAGAAGCTGATGTAGGATGTCACTACATCAGCCACGTCGTCCAGGTCGGTAGAAGAAGTTTCAAAAACCCTCCACTCTGTGCAGTCAAAACAGGCCTGAAGCTTCAGCCTTGCTTCGTTTGTCCAGCGTTTGACGGACCTGACCACGGGCTTTTCCGTCCTCAGCTTCTGGATGTATGTGGGGAGCAGGTGGACTATACAGTGGTCGGAGAGGCCTAGGGCTGCGCGGGGGATGGACCTGTAAGCTGTCTTGATGGAGGTATAGCAGTGGTCCAGGATTCGCCCCTCCCTGGTATGGCACTTGACTTGCTGCTTGTACTTAGGCTGCTCCTGGCTCAGGTTGGAGTTGTTGAAGTCTCCCAGTACTATAAGCAGTGAGTCTGGATATTTGAGTTCTGAATCTGTTATCCTGGTGGCCAGCTGTTGCAGGGCATAGTTTGCGCTTGCTTGGGGAGATATACACCCCCACCAGTACTGTTGAGGCAAATTCCCGGGGGGAGTAGAACGGGTTGCAGTTAATGATGAGTGTCTCCAGTTGCGGGATGCTTGATATACTTAGGATCGTAACGTTGGAGCACCACCCTTCGTTTATGTAGAAGCAGATGCCACCGCCTCTGTTTTTTCCGGTGAGGTCCTTATCGCGGTCGGCCCTGAAGAGGCCGTAGCCTGGCAGTGACAGTGTGGAGTTGGCAATTAGGTCGTCCAGCCACAACTCAGTGAAGTATATGATGGATGAGCCAGCAGTGTCCAACCTTTGCGTTGCTCATGAGCAGGGGTAGCTCATCCATCTTGTTTGCGAGGGATCGAGTGTTTGAGAGTAGCATTGCTGGAAGAGCAGATCGGTGGCCTCTGCATCTCCACCTGACTAGGGCCCCAGCACAGCAGTCCCTCTTGCGGGTCCCACGCATCTTGTGTGCTCCATTCCGCCCTTCAGTCCGCTGGGGGTCCCACTTGGGCACCCTGTCTGTGGTTTTGGCTGCAGCTGCAGGGGTGTGCCCAGTCCATCCTGGGTGAGCCAGCATGCCAGCCTGGGTTGTCGCTGCTCCACTGCTGGGAGTTTGGTTGTGGCGCAACTGCCGGTCACTGTCCCATGCCTTTTCTGCTCCGTTGTGCATCCTGGTGGTGCCGCAGGGTGCCAGCTTTGCACCGCAGCTCCCAGGGGCAGCTGCCGCACCACAACTACAGGAGCTGGAGTTGTGGGATGGGCCATCCTGGCCGAGAGCCATGGATGGAGCAGCAGTAGGGGGGAATGCCAGTGAGGGGGGTGAGCCAGCGCGGCCGCAGGACAGTGAGGGGGGTGAGCCAGCGGGCCTGTGGGCCATGGCTAGGCCATCGCTGGGCTGGGGGCCACCGCTAGTACTCACCGGGACAGGGGCTTCCATGCTGCCTTCTCCGTTGACTGTCCCATGGGAGCCGCCACCGGCCTTTTCAGGAGCCGGGTCTCCAGGTCATGGACTGAGGGACACTCTTCCTTCTCTGCGCCCAGCGTGTGTACAGCCCTGCCTTAGGTGCCCGCCGGGGCTCCAAACTTTCTCATGGGTGCGCCACAAAGGGTCACCACGGGGGTTCCGGGAGGCCAGCTGCACTTTTCCCGATGGGGCACCTCTTCTCCTTGGGCTGCTGCGAGGTCGCAGCGAGGCCGCCGCCATACTTCCGGGCGCTCCGGCTTCACTACCCACACACAGGACCGTGAGAACCGCCGATCCGGCCAGAAGCTCCGGTGAGTTTGGCCGGGGGGCGAGTCCTGAGAACCCCAGAATTTCCTCTCTGCTGTGTCTGACAGTGGCGTTCATGGCGGGGGGGGGGGGGGGGGGGGAATATATATATAAAAATGAAAAAAAAAGAAGGCTGCTTGGCAGAGCAGCACCGAGGTAGCCATCCGTGGCGCCATCTTGAACTCATTTTCTTCAGATGTATCAGGAGTCCTAAAGATAAGCTTGCCACAGGTTATATTCTCCCTCTATGGATGTCGTGGACACCCATAGAGGGGGAATCACCTACCTCGCCGGTGTACTGGCGGCGGTTTGCTGTCCCTGTCGGGATCCCAGCGGTGGTATTGTGACAGCCGGAATCCCGACTATCGGTATGCTGATTGCATACCAGCATTCCAGTTAAAAACATCTTACACCATAACAGAGCCAATACCAATATGGACTGGCCCTTGTAAGCATGCAGGTCCCATTACCTTGTGGGATTTTCTCCACACACTTAATAGCAGATGGAATCCCGACTCATCAGGCTACATGTTTTGCAATAATCTTGCATCCAGGCGATTCCCTGGTGTCAGTAATGGAACTTGAGTGGCCCATCGGCCCCTGTACACCATTGAAGAGAACATTGCACTGTTCAAACGCTGATGTTACTTGTGGCACCAGCATTAAATTTTGCTATTATCTGTGGCAATGTTGCAAGCTGGTCAGATGTTACAAAGAATGCCAGAAGACGCTGTGCACAATTGTCCAGATTTTCTCAATGGCCATAGTGGTGTTCCACGCTGGATGACTTCCCTGATATTGTGTAGTCATGGTGCACCCCGGAAATTGTTGCACATGAAATTCCAATGCACTCACCATTAGAGTAGGACTTGCAAAAAAATGAGGGTCCTTGGATGGGGGCTACAAGCATAAATGTATTGCGAAATATATGAACTAAAACCCATTACAGGTTGAGTATTCCATATCCAAATATTCCGAAATACAGAATTTTTTGAGTGAGAGTGAGATAGTGAAACCTTTGTTTTCTGATGGCTCAATGTACACAAACTTTGTTTAATACACAAAGTTACTAAAAATATTGTATTAAATGACCTTCAGGCTGTGTGTATAAGGTGTATATGAAACATAAATGCATTATGTGCTTAGACTTAGGTCCCATCGCCATGATATCTCATTATGGTATGTAATTATTCCAAAATACGGAAAAATCCGATATCCAAAATACTTCTGGTCCCAAGCATTTTGGAAAAGGGATACTCAACCTGTATTTATTATGGTGAGTTATTTTAGTGGGTGCAGAAACTCTGTGATTATATATTTATATCCCAGGATCTGTATACGTTACCAAAGAAGTGGGCTCAATGACATGATTTGCGATAACGCACATCATCATGGCTCCATTCACTACTGAATTATGCCACTGGGGGGGACCCACTATGACACGATACATGGCATAATGCCTCCCATACCTTCTCCTTGGACGTTACCCACTGGCATCTCCCAGGGAGCCATAATAAAAAGTCTGAGTCTCATGTTCCAGTTATATTGTAATTTAAACATCCCTCCGCAGTGCCAAGGAAGAGGCATAGCAGGGAAATAAATTGACAACAGCCAAAGACTTGGCTGTTTATGAGAACAGTGCTTTGCATTAGGCTTGACTCCCCCCAAAAATAAACTGTGTCCTTCTAATGTAAGATATATGAAACTTGTTTAGCTGTGAATGAACCTTTAAAAATGTGGTTCCCAGCTGATAAGAATATCTATTTTTGTCTTCTAAACTCACAGTGTTGTAACTGAGGGTAAAAGGAAATAGGAATCATGTTTATAAAGACAGAAACCTAATATTCATAGTACACAAACTATTAGTTTGTGTTTCTAAGAACTAGTCGGAATGTCTCCTATCATTTATTCAAAGTTTAATATAAAATAATCCATCTCCAGTATATATGGATGTAATTCTGGCTGCCCTGCAGTAGCTGTACATTTAGTAAAAAACAGAAAGGTGTTTGCACGTTACTGTGTACTGAGGTTAAAAATGATCATACGATAATTTTAAAACCACCTTGGCCATCTGGAAAGCTCGACACAAGTCTGATGTATAATCCATTTAACACAATGAGATTATAAGGCTCTACATCCCAGAATGCTTTTCAGTAGAAGTATGTGGGAAGGGGGGGTGAGGGGTTTAAGGGGGATACTGTATCATAGGCTGGGATGTCACAGTTCCTGACACTGTCTTGTGTTTAATGCTACAAAGTGTGATGTGATTGTATGGTAGGGGTGTGTCACATTACACTATCGCAAATATTTTTGACATTGTTTTTGTATAAATTAATAAAAAAAATTGTATAAAATTGTATTAAGAGTTTAAGGGGCTGATGCAGGCTTGGTCTAAAAAATAGCATATTTATGCCCTTGGGCTATGCATTAACAGCACATATGTCCAGATTACACCAGGTATAAGTCACATACACTTACTAATAAATTCTTAACCTTTTGTTTCTCATGCAAATTACACATTTAATATTGGGAATCGATAAGACTTATGAGACTTCTGTAATTCAGCAGAAATACACACACAATATATGCCTGAACTAAGAAAGAACCAATGGGCCCCAGCGGTGTATGCACAGTCAGCCAATCACAATCAATCTGCTAGTGTTGGTGGGCGTCATCAGAATTTCCAGTACATTTGTACTTGCACCTGACCACCTGCAAATAAATAGGATTTTAATTCCCTACCGGTAAATCCTTTTCTCGTAGTCCCTAGAGGATGCTGGGGTCCATTTAATACCATGAAGTATAGATGGGTCCTTTGGGAGCCACTGGCACTTTAAGAGTTTAATAGTGTGGGCTGGCCCCTCCCTCTATGCCCCTCCTACCAGACTCAGTCTAGAAACTGTGCCCGAGGAGACGGACATACTTCGAGAGAAGGAAATACACAGATAGTGGTGAGATTCACACCAGCTCACACATAACAAAAAGGAAAGCCAAGCTAACCAACTTGGAACAATTCAGCAACGGCTGAAACAACAATACTGAACCAAGTAACAATGCAGGAATACGAAGCACTGGGCGGGCGCCCAGCATCCTCTATGGACTACGAGAAAAGGATTTACCGGTAGGTAATTAAAATCCTATTTTCTCTTACATCCTAGAGGATGCTGGGGTCCATTTAGTACCATGGGGATGTACCAAAGCTCCCAGTACGGGAGGGAGAGTGCTGAGGTTCCTGCAGAACAGATTGACCAAACTTTAGGTCCTCAGAAGCCAAAGTATCGAACTTGTAGAATTTAGCAAATGTGTTCAACCCAGACCAAGTAGCTGCTCGGCAAAGCTGTAAAGCCGAGACACCCCAGGAAGCCGCCCAGGAAGAACTCAGTTTCCGAGTAGAGTGGGCCTTAATAGATTTTGGACATGGCAAGCCTGCCATAGAATAAGCATGCTGGATAGTTAACCTGATCCAATGATAAATCGTCTGCTTAGAAGCAGGATGGTATATTTACAAAAATTTGTGTTTGTTGCCGATTTGATGGGAATCTAATCTCGAATTTTACCGGACGTATTTTAATGCAACTTTTTGAACTAATTTTTGGGAATTTACTAAGCTGCCGAGTTTTTCTCACCGATGTCGATGTCCTTCATATTGTCGGGCAGTGTTTTACGGGAGTGATTAGTAAAACACTGCCGGACATCACACAATGAAGCCCGTCCGGATCAGTGAGATCCGTGCAGGGCTTCCTTGTGTACAGTATTTAAAGTGTCAAAGTAAATAAAATAAATTGTGTGAGGTCCCCCCTCCTAAGCATAACCAGCCTCGGGCTCTTTGAGCTGGTCCTGGTTGTAAAAATACAGGGGGGGGGGGGAATGCGTAGGGTCCCCCCCATATTTATACAAACAGCACCAGGCTCTGCGTCTAGTCCTGGTTCAAAAAATATGGGGACAAAAGATGTAGGGGTCCCCGTATTTTTTAAAGCTGCACCGGGCTCCACTAGCCAGAGAGATAATGCCACAGCCAGGGGACACTTTTATATAGGTCCCTGCGGCCGTGGCATTACCCCCCCAGCTAGTCAACCCTGGCCGGGGTTCACTGGAGGAGTGGGGACCCCTTAAATCAAGCCAGGGCCAGGGGTGAAGCCCGAGGCTGTCCCCGCCATCCTTGGGCGGTGGATGGGGGGATGATAGCCTTTGTTTGTGTAAAAAGAGAATATTGTTTTTTTGTCTTAGAACTACAAGTCCCAGCAAGCCTCCCCCACAAGTTGGTACTTGGAGAACCACAAGTACCAGCATGCGGGGAAATAACGGGCCCGCTGGTATCTGTAGTTCTACAACAAGAAAATACCCCCAAAAAAAACACAAGACACAACCCGTGAAAGCACAATTTTATTCAGTCACACTTACACACTCACATACTTACCTACATCCAACGCTGAGAATCACGTCCACTTGTCCAGTAGAATCCACGGGGTACCTGTAAAAATAAAATTATATTTACAACCAGTCCAGTGAAGATCTGTCCTCTTCTTTCACAAAGTAATCCAGGGACTTGAATAAAAAAAAAAAACTGAAAACCCGATCCACGCACCTAATGGGTTCCATGTTTACACATGGAACCCCTTTCCCCGAATGCCGGGACCCCCCGTGACTTCTGTCACTGAAGGTCCCGACAGCCAATCAGGGAGCGCCACATCATGGCGCTGTCCTTATTGGCTGTGCGCTCCTAGCCTGTCAACCAGGAGGAGCGCACTGGCTAGAATGGAGCTCAGCGCAGCTCCACTCTACCCAATGATGGGAACTTTGCGGTCTGCGGTAAACCGCAAAGGTAATTGGGGTCACTCTTATGGGTGACCCCAATTAACTTTGCGGTTTACCGCAGACCGCAAAGTTCCCATCATTGGGTAGAGTGGAGCTGCGCTGAGGGAAAGGGGTTCCATGTGTAAACATGGAACCCCTCTAGGTGCTTGGATTGGGTTTTCGTTTTTTTTATTTTATTCAAGTCCCTGGATTACTTTGTGAAAGAAGAGGACAGATCTTCACTGGATTGGTTGTAAGTATAATTTTATTTTTACAGGTACTCCGTGGATTCTACTGGACAAGTGGACGTGATTCTCAGCATTAGATGTTGGTAAGTATGTGAGTGTGTAAGTGTGTCTGAATAAAATTTTACTTTCACGGTGTGTCTTGTGTTTTTTTGGGGGTGTATTTTTTGGTTGTAAAACTACAGGTACCAGCGGGCCAGTTATTTCCCTGCATGCACTTGTGGTTCTCCAAGTACCAGCTTGCGGGGGAGGCTTGCTGGGACTTGTAGTTCTATGACAAAAAACAATATTCTCTTTTTACACAAACAAAGGCTATCAGCCCCCATCCTCCGCCCAGGGATGGGGGACAGCCTCGGGCTTCACCCCTGGCCCTTGGATGCCTAGAGGGGGGGACCCCTTGATTTAAGGGGTCCCCTCTCCTCCAGGGAACCCCGGACAGGGGTGACTAGCTGAGGGGGGGTAATGCCACGGCCGCAGGGACCTATATAAAAGTGTCCCCCGGCTGTGGCATTATCTCTCTGGCTAGTGGAGCCCGGTGCTGGTTTAAAAAATGCGGGGGACCCCTGCATCTTTTGTCCCCCGTATTTTTTGAGCCAGGACCGGACGCAGAACCCGGTGCTGGTTGTATAAATATGGGGGGACCCTACGCATTTTTCCCCTGCATTTTTTACAACCAGGACCGGCTCAAAGAGCCCGAGGCTGGTTTAAGGCAAACACACCCTTTCCCACAAGTAAGCATGCACGGATCTCAGTGATCCGTGCATGACTATCTAAACAAAACAAAAAAAAAGCAAAAAAAAAGCAGGTCTATTTTTAAGATGCTTTTCTCATACGTCCTAGAGGATGCTGGGGACGCTTCAAGAACCATGGGGGTATAGACTGGATCCGCAGGAGACATGGGCACTTTAAGACTTTGAATGGGTGTGAACTGGCTTCTCCCTCTATGCCCCTCCTCCAGACTCCAGTTTAGATTCTGTGCCCAGTGAGACTGGTCACACACATGGGAGCTGTACTGAGTTTCTCTGAAAAGACTTTATGTTAGGTTTATTATCAGGGTCGGTGCAAGGTTTCTAGGCGCCCTAGGCAAAAATGATGCCTATCACCCCATCCCGTCAACTTTGTCCTGGCTCCTCTGTGCCGCCTCTCCCTCATTCCATCACCTGTATCCCAGCTCCTCTCTGCCTCTTTGCTTCCCCCTGCATCCCGACACTTATATCCCAGCTCCTCTGTACTGCTTTGCCACATCCCGTCACCTGTATCCCAGCTTCTCAAAGCTGCTTTCCACTGCATCCCGACACCTGTATCCCAGTTACTCTGAACTGCTTTGCCCCATCCCATCACCTGTATCCCAGCTCCTCAGTGCCGCTTCCCCCGCATCCCATCACCTGTATCCCAACTCCTCTCTGCCTCTTTGCTTCACCCGGCATCCTGATACCGGTATCCCAGCTCTCTGTACTGCTTCCCCCCATCCCGTCACCTGTATCCCAGCTCCTTGGTGCTGATTCCCCGCATCCTGTCACCTGTATCCCAGCTCCTCTGTGCTGCTTCCCCCCATCCCGTCACCTGTATCCCAGCTCCTTGGTGCTGCTTCCATCCATCCCGTCACCTGTATCCCAGCTCCTCGGTGCTGCTTCCATCCATCCCGTCACCTGTATCCCAGCTCCTCGGTGCTTCTTCCATCCATCCCGTCACCTGTATCCCAGCTCCTCGGTGCTGCTTCCATCCATCCCGTCACCTGTATCCCAGCTCCTCGGTGCTGCTTCCCCGCATCCCATCACCTGTATCCCAGCTCCTCGGTGCAGCTTCCATCCATCCCGTCACCTGTATCCCAGCTCCTCGGTTCTGCTTCCATCCATCCCGTCACCTGTATCCCAGCTCCTCGGTACTGCTTCCCCGCATCCCGTCACCTGTATCCCAGCTCCTCGGTGCTGCTTCCCCGCATCCCGTCACCTGTATCCCAGCTCCTCGGTGCAGCTTCCCATCCATCCCGTCACCTGTATCCCAGCTCCTCGGTGCTGCTTCCATCCATCCCGTCACCTGTATCCCAGCTCCTCGGTACTGCTTCCCCGCATCCCGTCACCTGTATCCCAGCTCCTCGGTGCTGCTTCCATCCATCCCGTCACCTGTATCCCAGCTCCTCGGTGCTGCTTCCATCCATCCCGTCACCTGTATTCCAGCTTCTCTGTACTGCTTTGTCCCATCCCGTCACCTGTATCCCATTTTCTCGGAGTTGCTTCCCCCTGCATCCTGACACCTGTATCCCAGCTCCTCTGTATTGCTTTGTCCCATCCCGTCACCTGTATCCCGGCTTCTCAGTGCCGCTTCTCCCCATCCCATTACCTGTATTCCAGTTCCTATGTGTCGCTTCCCCCCATCCCGTCACCTGTATCCCAGTTCCTCTCTGCCTCCCCCACCCCTGTATCCCAAACCTGTATCCCAGCTCCTCAGTGCCTCTTCCCCCGCATCCCGACACCTGTATCCCAGTTCCTCTGTGCTGATTCCCCCCATCCTTTCACTTGTATCCCAGCACCTCTGTGCCGCTTCCCCCCATCCCGTCACCTGTATACCAGCTCCCCAGTGCCGCTTCCCCCCATCCCGTCACCTGTATCCCAGCTCCTCTCTGCCTCCCCCCACCCCCGTATCCCAACACCTGTATCCCAGCTCCCCTGTGCCATTTAATCTATTCTGTCACCTGTATGCCAACTCTTTTTTGTCACTTCCCCTGTCACCTGTATCACTGCTCCTCTGTGCTGCTTCCTCCCATTATATATATATATAGGATAGTCCGGCACTCCTTTGATGTCACAAAATAGTTGCCCGGGTTCCCTCAATACGATAGGTTATATGCAAAGAAGAAAACAGCGGCACTGCGGTTTTAAATCAATAAATCGTGTTGTATTCAGGCGTTTGTTGTCAAATGCGTGTCCGACGTTTCAGGGCTCGTAGCCCCTTTTTTTGTTGTAACTCACCTTAAAAAAGGGGCTACGAGCCCCGAAACGTCGGACACATATTTGACAACAAATGCCTGAATACAACACGATTTATTGATTTAAAATTGGAGTGCCGCTGTTTTCTTCTTTTTTTATATATATATATATATATATATATACATACACAGTATATATAATTTATGTAATCCCAAGCGCTCTGTATCTACATATTATACAATACATCCCCTGAGACCCCACAAAACATTACTACAGACACCTGCCCCTGCTCCAAGCAAACATTACTTTACACCATGCGCAGGGGTGTATCTATCCATTGGCCAGGATGGCACTCGCCAGGGGCGCCAGCTGAGGAGGGGGCGCCGCCCGGCAGTGCTACCCATGACCGATGGGTGGAATCATTTAGTAGTAGCATCGCCTGGGCTGGAGAATCTCACAGTAGGCAGGAACAGGCACCGCAATGCACTAGTGAAGAACGTGAAAGTAAACTACAGTTACCAGCAGCCCTTGCTGTCGGGAGCTCCTGGCAGCAAGGGTTCCTGGGAGCTGTAGTTTGCTTTCACTTTCTTCATGAAATGTGGTGCGGTACCGAAGTGTGGTGTTCCTGCCTACTGTACAATCCTCCAGCCCAGGCGATGCCCAGCTCATCACACTAGGTAGTGCAACATATTAATTGATATGTGTTTTGAGCAGTGGTGCAGAGAGAGGGGGGGAGAGGGTACAAATTACTTGGGCTCAGGTGTGATGTAGGGGCCCAGTGATGGTCCAGTAGAGGCCCAGGCCACCTCCCCCTTACTTAGCAGCAGCAGATGCAGCTCTTTTCCTCAGCCCATCACACGTCGCTGTGTACTAGGCTGCAGTGTGGCCATGGAGGTGCTTAAAATACAATTTTTTTCAGTATTTTTTTCTAAGGGTACATGACCACACCTCCTGTGATTAGGCCACACTCCTTGAAAAGTCCCTGGGCCCATCCTGGCTCTCGACTGCCCTGGTTTTGTGTGGGGTGGACTATATGCAGGGAGGGGAAAGGACTATATGCAGGGAGGGGGGAGACTATGTGCTGGGTGGGGACAGGACTATATGCAGGGAGGGGTGGAGACTATGTACTGGGAGGGGAGAGGACTATATGTAGGGGGAGGGGAGACTATGTGCTGGGAGGGGAGATGACTATATGCAGGGGGATGACTCTGTGCTGGGAGGGGAGAGGACTATGGGGGGAGACTCTGTGTTGGGAGGGGAGAGGACTATATGCAGTGAGCAGGGAGACTATGTGCTGGGAGGAGAGAGGACTATATGCCGAGAGGGGGGAGACTGTGTACTGGGAGGATGTCAGGAATCGACTTACCACAGCTGCATCTGTCCGTCGCGGCGGTCCCCGTCCGGGGTCTCTACGTCTCGCTGTCACTGGTCGCCTTGTCGCCGGACGCCATCTTGGGCCTAGGAGCACTCCTGTTGTCAGTGGGCGTGCATGCACGCCGCGTTCCCGCCGTGCCGCGGCATGGGCGCCGCCATGACAGCTTACATCAGACTGCCGCATCGGCCAATCCGGAGCTTGGCCGCACCTCCTCATTCACTTCCCACCAATGCCTACAGACCGGGGGGTATATCAGGAGCAACAGGGTGAGTCAGTCCTTGTCCTGGACTTCGTGTCACTCCTATGACCTGTGTCTCTGGCTCCGTTCTCCAGTTCCTCCGTTTACCTGCTTTGCCTTCCAGTTTGTTCCTGTACTACCGTGGAACCACAAGCACCAGCAACCCTTGCACTTGAGTTCTAGCTTCACACCTTTACCAGCTACAGTGTGCTCCAGCCCTCTGCAGTAGAGACTCTCCTCCAGGTGCATCTCGTCATCTACACCTGTTCATCAGCCTGCAAGCTGCAAGTGTTATTCAAACTGCACTGAGAACTTTAACACTTGTCTCCTGCAATTGCTACCAGGTTTGCTATTCCCACCAACATCTCTGCTGGCTCCACGATCCAACAACTATCGGTTCCCATACCGACACATCGATCCCCTGATCGATTGAACTTACCTTACAGACTTTGCCATAGACTCTCAGCTTCCATGCTGCATATTCACAATTGCATTTGTTTCTGTTGTTATCAAGTATTCCTGCTGCCATATTGTTTAAAGCCTATTGTTTAATAAACAACATTGCGCACATGCGCAGGAATCCAATCCGGCCTCCTCACTTCCTCCATCCTACCTCCACTGACCCACTAGCGCCCCCTCCGGGGACACAAACTAAACAGAACCTGACAGTAAGTCCAGGACCGATGGACTCGGATGGTGGTCAGAATGTGGGGTCAGGGGCCTTACAAAATCTGGTCTCCCGCTTGGATGGTCAAGAGGCTGCGCAGCAGCAGATGTTCCAGTTCCTGCAAGGAATGTCCTCCCGTCTCGATACACTACAACAATCTCTGCCCAGTGCTCTTGTTTCTTCGGTTCCAGTCACCCCTGCGCCTGCAAGTGCAGCGGGTTCTCCTTCACCGGCTGCATCAACTCCAGTGTCACGCTTGCACCTGCCCGTGCCCAGCAAATATGGTGGCAGCCCCAAGCTATGTCGCGGGTTTCTTAATCAATGTGAAATCCAGTTTGAGTTGTTATCACACAATTTCCCCACGCCAAGATCCAAGGTTGCCTACATCATATCACTGCTCTCTGGATCAGCTTTGAGTTGGGTGTCTCCTCTGTGGGAACGTGCCGACCCTCTTATGAATAACTATACCGAATTTGTGTCAACCTTCAGACGCATCTTTGATGAACCAGGTCGCGCAACATCAGCTTCTGCAGATCTTATCCAACTTCGTCAAGGTACCCGTAGCATGGGTCAATACGTCATCCAGTTCCAGACGTTAGCCGCAGAGATTCAATGGAATAACCAAGCACTGGTAGCAGCCTTCTGGCATGGACTCTCTGATCGGATTAAAGATGAACTAGCCACCCGTGACATCCCTGAGCAATTATCAGAGTTAATTTCTTTGTGTATCAAGTTGGACTCTCGCATTCGCGAACGCAACAGTGAGCGTGCTCGTAGTGAGCCTCGCAAGCCAAGAATGGTACCTCCGACACAATTTCAGCCTCCACCTTCTGATGAGCCTATGCAAATTAATAGGTCCCGCTTAACCCCTGAGGAGCGGTCAAGAAGACTTCGAGAGAGACTGTGCCTTTATTGTGCGGCTACAGGTCACCAAATTAATTCTTGTACAGCGCGTTCGGGAAACGCCATATCCTGACTTGTAAAGGAGGAGTCAAGTTGGGATCTTCTAGACAAGCTCCTTCAAACCAAGACCTTATCCTTTCTGTGACTTTAGAGACTAGGGCTGGACTCCAGTCTGTAACTGCATTAGTGGACTGTGGAGCTGCTGGAAACTTCATTACTCAAGCTGCAGTTGATAAGTTTCGTCTGCCTGTCTGCAAACTTACATATCCAGCCTACACCACTGCAGTGGATGGTAGCCGAATTTCCAAGGGTAACATCTCTCATCAAACCAAGCCAGTGGTGCTGGGAGTCGGGTTTCTGCATTCTGAATTAATTGAGTTCCTAGTCATCCCTCAGGCAACCCAGGAGGTCGTTTTGGGTATGCCCTGGATCCAGCTACATAATCCGCAGATTGACTGGTCCACGTTACAACTGACTTCTTGGGGTTCACACTGCCATCAGTCCTGCCTAGCCCAAGTTCGTCCTGTGAGGTCTTCAGAAGTTAAAGTTCAGTCAAGTCTTCCTGTGGCCTACCAAGATTTCTCTGACGTCTTCAGCGAAAAGGCCGCCGATGTTCTGCCGCCCCATAGAGAGTGGGATTGCCCCATCGATCTCATTCCCGGCAAGAAGCCACCTAGAGGGCGTACTTATCCGTTATCCGTACCTGAAACCGAGGCAATGAGTGAGTACATCAGGGAGAATTTACAGAAAGGATTCATCCGCCCTTCGTCTTCACCCGCTGGAGCGGGTTTCTTCTTCGTTAAAAAGAAAGATGGAGTATTACGTCCATGCATCGATTACCGGGGGCTCAACGATATTACCATCAAAAACAGCTATCCATTGATAAAGCTAATTATTGACCTTTTAACATAAGCTATTTACTAATACCGTGTAGCCGTAATGGCCGCTAAACCACGTGCACGTGCTACGCACTTCGTACGCTATTTGCGTACAAAGACCTCACACGTGGTACGCAAGTTACGTACACACGCTGCGCTGCGTGTACGGAATACACACAGCGAGCGTACACACAGACAGTAACCTTTATAAACTTTAAACACAGAATATGCTTACACTGTAAACCTTAATACCGTGGTACTATAATAATGTAACACTGAACCTTTGTGAGTATGCAAGCTGTTTGAGCAATTGAGATGCTCTGAAACCCTTAGCACTTATATGGTGAATCACACAAACACTTGTTAAGGTTCCAACACCTTACCAGATGATTTTTAGTAAGTAAAAGGGAAAAGAATACAGATTACAGCTTATACACTACAAACCTAACATTAATAACTAAACGGAATAACTAAATAGAAATATACACAATAGCGAACGATCGTAACACAGATACATATAATAAACACAAAGAGAATAAAATGGCAAACACTTAAAGGATAACAAGATGAGAACGAATTGCATACACACAGAGTAATGAAATGGCCACAGAGAAAACTTACACACTTGGGAATGAATCGCATGCGCTATCTGGAAACCAGCTCTCAGTCATCACGGGGAAAACCTTGTGGAGAGAAGTGAGCTGGTCTGGCTATGGGGGTCTTTATATACACAGTATACTGTACAATACAATGGTCCTATAATCTCATTGTTCATTGGACACAGGAATTTGTCTCTGCATTATAACAAAAGGTCATAGGTGGGTTCGTACGGGGGGATGTGTCTCTATCCAACTGCTCAGGTGGGAGGCATCCTCAGGACTCCCACCTCATGGATAATGAACTGCAAATACTGTAAATGTCCATAAACTTCTTTTAAACATAACTATACGCAGGAGCGACTAATCTCTTCCTAACCAACACCGGATTGTTTCTAATAAAATACTCTTCAGTTAGACACTAGACACCACCATTCAACCTTTGTCTGACCCTTCATATCATGCAAAGAGGAATCCCCATGTCCACAAACCATTTAAACTAAACATTTTTACTGTCGTTGTTAAGGGGAAATAATCACTATAAAACACACTATATAGGTTAAATATGTTACGATCGAGTCGCCCGCTACACGCTCACAAACTCTACCGTAAATGAGCATAACACGCGCGTGATCGCCGGAGCGATCTTACGCAATTTGCGGATATGCACACGCACCGCAGACTGGGTGCACGTGCAGCAGGCATGTGCATTGGGGTTAGTATAAGGCATTGTGGATTACGATATTTTTCGACTTTGACACCATTACCTCTCATCACTGAATTATTTGACAGAGTCAAGGGAGCCCGCATCTTCACCAAGTTAGATCTCCGGGGTGCCTACAATCTCATCAGGATCCGAAGTGGTGATGAATGGAAAACTGCCTTTAATACTCGGGATGGTCATTACGAGTACCTAGTAATGCCATTCGGGTTGAGCAATGCCCCAGCAGTGTTCCAGCACTTTGTTAACGAAATCTTCCGTGATGTCCTGTACAAATATCTCGTAGTCTACCTGGATGATATCCTTATCTTCTCTCAAGATCTCTCCTCACATCGCCTACAAGTTCGTGAGGTCCTCCGACGTCTTCGTGAGAACCGTCTCTACGGCAAGTTGTCTAAATGTACCTTCGAAGTTTCTACCATACCCTTCCTAGGGTATATAATTTCTGGATCGGATCTCCAGATGGACCCGACAAAATTAGAAGCTATTGCTAATTGGTCTATTCCGAGTACTCTCAAGTCCATTCAGCGATTCCTGGGATTCGCTAATTATTATAGGAAGTTCATCAGAGGATTCTCAACTCTCATTGCTCCTATTACCAGCCTAACTCGAAAGGGGGCAGATCATTCCAACTGGCCAGAAGATGCCTTGGCTGCGTTTAAAAAAATCAAGCAGGCTTTTATGTCCGCCCCAGTTCTGTCGCAACCAGATGTGGACAAGTCATTCGAGTTGGAGGTAGATGCGTCTACAGTGGGAGTTGGAGCTGTTCTTTCCCAAATAGGGGCTGATGGGAAGATTCATCCTTGTGGGTTCTTCTCTCGCAAATTCCTTCCTGCGGAAGCTAATTATTCCATTGGTGACCAAGAATTACTGGCGATCAAGCTGGCTCTTGAGGAGTGGAGGTATCTCCTGGAAGGAGCAAAGTTTCCATTTAACATCTACACGGATCACAAGAACCTCCTCTACCTAAAGGCAGCCCAGTGTCTTAATCCTCGCCAGTCCCGGTGGGCAATGTTCTTCTCTCGTTTCAACTTTAAGCTTCATTTCCGTCCAGGTTCTCAGAATACCAAAGCTGATGCCCTGTCTCGTTCTATGGAATCCGAAGATGAGATTTCCGATCCAGTTCCGCATTCTATTTTGAATCCAGTTGTGTTTGCCTCGTCTCAAGTTACTCCTGTTCCGCCTCCTGGCAAGATTTTTGTTTCCCCTGAGCTTCGTTCTAAATTGCTGTCTTGGGCTCATCAGTCCAAGTTCACAGGGCATCCTGGTGTCCTAAAGACTTTCAAGTTCCTGTCTGAAACTTACTGGTGGCCGAAAATGAAGGTCGACATCAAGGACTTCGTGGCATCCTGCCCCAAGTGTGCCCAGCATAAGACTCCCAGACAGTCTCCGGCAGGTCAGTTACAACCATTATCCGTACCCAGCCGTCCCTGGTCTCACCTGTCCATGGACTTCATCTCCGATCTACCCTCCTCTCAAGGATTCAATACCATCTGGGTAGTTGTCGACAGGTTTACCAAAATGGCCCATTTTGTTCCACTCCAAGGTCTCCCTTCCGCCCCAAAACTTGCTCAAGTATTCCTACGGGAGATTTTCCGTTTACATGGACTGCCTACTGAAATCATATCTGACCGTGGAGTACAGTTTGTAGCAAGGTTTTGGAGAGCCCTCTGTTCTGCCCTACAAGTTAAGCTTAAATTTTCGTCAGCCTACCACCCTCAGACAAATGGACAGACGGAAAGGGTGAATCAAGAACTGGAGACCTTCTTGAGACTCTACGTTTCCTCTTCTCAAGATGACTGGGTAGACCTGCTCCCGTGGGCTGAATTTGCTCATAACTTTCGCTATCATACTGCCATGGAGACCACCCCGTTCTTCGCTGTATATGGGCAACATCCTCGTGTCCCAGATTTCCAAGATCTACCAAACATCGATGTTCCTGCAGCCACTTCTGTTCTAAGTCAGTTTTCAGCTACTTGGAGGAAAATTCATGTTTCCCTTAAAAAGGCCTCAAGTCGATACAAGTTCTTTGCCGACCGCAAAAGGCGTGCGGTTCCCAGCCTAAAACCCAATGATAGGGTTTGGCTTTCCACCCGGAACCTTCATCTCAGAGTGCCATTGATGAAGTTTGCACCACGCTTCATTGGTCCTTTTTCCATTGACAAAGTCATCAGTCCTGTAGTGTACAAGCTCAGATTGCCTCCTTACTTACGAATACCTAATGCCTTTCATGTCTCTCTCCTTAGACCCTTGATCCTGAATCGGTCACAAAGAGCTCTCCCAGTTGGCCCCAAAGTACGAACCCAACGGGGCATTGAGTTCGAAAGAGAAGATTCTGGATTCCCATTGCCGGTACGGTCGTCTGCAATATCTCATTGACTGGTCCGGTTATGGTCCTGAGGAGAGGAGTTGGGTAAATGCTACAGATGTTCATGCTCCAAGGTTGGTCCATGTTTTCCACAGAACTCATCCTTCCAAGCCACGTGGGTGTTCGGTGCCCACCCGTAAAGGGGGGGGGGTACTTTCAGGAAGCTACTTACCACAGCTGCATCTGTCCGTCGGTGCGGTCCCCGTCCGGGGTATCTACGTCTCTCTGTCACTGGTCGCCTTGTCGCCGGACGCCATCTTGGGCCTAGGAGCACTCCTGTTGTCAGCGGGCGTGCATGCACGCCGCGTTCCCGCCGGGCCGCGGCATGGGCGCCGCCATGACAGCTTACATCAGACTGCCGCATCGGCCAATCCGGAGCTTGGCCGCACCTCCTCATTCACTTCCCACCAATGCCTACAGACCGGGGGGTATATCAGGAGCAACAGGGTGAGTCAGTCCTTGTCCTGGACTTCGTGTCACTCCTATGACCTGTGTCTCTGGCTCCGTTCTCCAGTTCCTCCGTTTACATGCTTTGCCTTCCAGTTTGTTCCTGTACTACCGTGGAACCACAAGCACCAGCAACCCTTGCACTTGAGTTCTAGCTTCACACCTTTACCAGCTACAGTGTGCTCCAGCCCTCTGCAGTAGAGACTCTCCTCCAGGTGCATCTCGTCATCTACACCTGTTCATCAGCCTGCAAGCTGCCAGTGTTATTCAAACTGCACTGAGAACTTTAACACTTGTCTCCTGCAATTGCTACCAGGTTTGCTATTCCCACCAACATCTCTGCTGGCTCCACGATCCAACAACTATCGGTTCCCATACCGACACATCGATCCCCTGATCGATTGAACTTACCTTACAGACTTTGCCATAGACTCTCAGCTTCCACGCTGCATATTCACAATTGCATTTGTTTCTGTTGTTATCAAGTATTCCTGCTGCCATATTGTTTAAAGCCTATTGTTTAATAAACAACATTGCGCACATGCGCAGGAATCCAATCCGGCCTCCTCACTTCTTCCATCCTACCTCCACTGACCCACTAGCGCCCCCTCCGGGGACACAAACTAAACAGAACCTGACAGAGGAGAGAGGACTATATGCAGGGGGGGACGACTCTGTGCTGGGAGGGGAGAGGACTATAAGTAAGGCGGAGACTCTGTGTTGGGAGAGGAGAGTACTATATGCAGGGGGAGACTCAGTGCTGGGAGGGGAGAGGACTATACGCAGGGGGGAGACTGTGCTGGGAGGGGAGAGGAGTATATGCAGGGGGGGACTCTGTGCTGGGAGCGGAGAGGACTATATGCAGGGGGGGGACTCTGTGCTGGGAGGAAAGAGGAGTATATGCGGGGGGAGGGGGCAGGGATGTGCGGTGAGCTAAATAGCTCAGGAGGCACTGGCTAGCACCAGAGCCAGATTTACATGCAATATATGAGCCAAAGGGTACATCTGGGCATTATACACAGGTGCAGCAGTATAAACTCCTGGAAATTTGGTGAGTTTTGATCAGAGATGTGCGGTAGCCAGGTGAGTCAGTGCCATAGACTTTTTACTCCAGAGTTTTGGATATAAAAATTATTAGAATAATGTAAGGACGATATTTCAAACACATTCTTTGTATTTTTGATATACTTTATACAGTCAAAACTTTGACACAAACATTAGTATGACAGGAAAGGCTCTGACTCACCTGCCTCACCCCACCCCATGTCACTGAGGGGGGGGGGGGGGGACTCTGTGCTGGGAGGGGAGAGGACTATATGCAGGGGGGGAGACTCTGTGCTGGGAGGGGACTATATGCAGGGAGGGGGGAGACTCTGTGCTGGAGAGGAGACGACTATATGCAGGGAAGGGGGAGACTGTGCTGGGAGGGAAGAGGACTATATGCTGGGAGGGGAGAAGACTATATGCAGGGAGAGGGGAGACCATGGCTATGTACAGGGAGGGGGGAGACCGTTGGCCATGTGCAGGGAGGGGGATGGGGGCTACGGCTATGTGCTGGGAGCGGCATAGAGACTACGGCTATGTACTGGGAGCAGGATGGAGACTATGGCTATGTGCTGGGAGGGAGTGGGGACTATGACAATGTGCTGGGGACAGGAGGTTATCTACCCATTGGCCAGGATGGCTTTCACGTGGTGCAGTGGCTGACAAGGGGGCGCTGCCTGGTGGTGCCACCCTTGGCCAGGGAGTGGAATCACTTAGTAGTGGCAGTGTCTGGGCTGGTGGTTCACACAGCAGCCAAGAGCTGGCGCTGGTGTTCGGCACCACAATGCACCACAGTGAAGAAACTAAAAATAAACTACTAGAATGCTATTCTTAATATATCACTACATCACCACTACTAGGTAGTGTGCAAAGATACCTTTTCACTGCCATTAATATTTGATTATACCCCCTGACTGTGGGTGGCATCACCAGGTGGTGCCCCTTGTCCGCGCCAGGCACTGCTGATTTCTCCACAGTGTGACAAGGATTACTGTGTGGGCATGATGTGTAAGGGGCACTAGTGTGTGACATAATGTGTATAAGGGGTACTACTGTGTAATGGAATTTGAATTGGGAGTGCTATTGTGTGGTCATGCCCCTTTCCCACAAGATCATGCCCCTTTTTCACACATGCACCCACTCTATTTCAAATATGGGGGGGGCCCAATCCCTTACTTTGCCCGGGGCGCCTGGTCCCCTAGATACGCCTCTGACCATGTGCAAGTAACTTAAATACAGTATATTTAAATATGACATTATCCCACCCCACATATAACTGCTATACCCACCTCCCCAGATAATATTAATATATACCCCAACCCCCAGATAACACTAAAAAACACCCACCTACTACTTGAAGGTTTCTGCATTTTTTCTCACTCATACTGCACTGCACACTGAGGAGCAGGGCAGGATAGGCACACACAGACAGACAGAGCATGACTCCAGGAGTAGGAAGAGGCGGGGCCTCGAGAAGAGGGGGCGGGGCCTCGGGAGGGGCAGGAGATGGGCATACTAGTAGATAGGTGGTTGGGTCCCTGGGAACGGAGCAACCACAGTGCAGAGAGGAAGGTGGGCGGGCATGTCTGCAGTCTCAGCCAGTAAGCCTGTGCAAACCGTAGCTGTAGTAAAATAAGGATGTCTTTTTCAGAGACATCCTTATTACTGTGCTGGGAGACTCGGTGCCACCCCCTCAGGAGCCAACGCCCATAGGCAGCTGCCTAAAGCTGCCTAATGGTAGCGCCGGCCCTGTTTATTATTTTCATGGAGCACTGCTGGCAACAGTCTCCCTGCATCGTGGGACTTAGGGGAGAGAAGCAGACCTACTTCTGTGAGTTTCAAGACTCTGCTTCTTTGGCTACTGGACACCATTAGCTCCAGAGGGTCTGATCGCTAGGTACGCCTAGATGCTCGTTCCCAGAGCCCGCCGTCACCCCCCTTGCAGTGCCAGAAGTCAGAAGACGGGTGAGTAGAAGAAGATCAGAAGACTTCAGTGACGGCTTTGAGGTACCGCACAGCGGCCGCGCTGTGCGCCATGCTCCCACACACACAAGCACTGTAGGGTGCAGGGCGTGGGGGGGGGGGGGGGTGGCGCCCTGGGCAGCATATAAATCCTCAACAGAGACTGGCAAACGAATATATAAGTGCCCAGGCACTTGATTTAAACCCCGCCAGTATAAATATATGTAAGATATAGCGGGGCTGAAGCGCGCCATTAAGGGGGCGGGGCTTACCCCTCACAGCTCATTTTAGCGCCATTTTCTCCTCAGAGAGACGCTGGTCCATCCAAAAGACTGCTGTACAGATCACAGTGAAAAACGAGGGGGGGCACAGTTGTTTGGTGCATTATAAGTTAAAAATAAAAGCACACTATATAATGAGCGCTGTGGAAATGAGCTGGTAAACTCCTTCTGTGTTTCCCTGACAGAAAGTACTGGGGTCTATCCCTTAAAGCCAGTGTAATGTCGGTGGGTGTTTGGTACACGTGTGTCGGCATATCTGAAGCTGAGTGCTCAGCCACAAACGGCTGTGGGAATGACTCTGTCGGCACCGCCGACTCCTAATGGTACCTGGTACATGTAAATAAGTGTCAACATGTCAGTAGATGTATGTTCTTCCCAAGAGAAAACTATATGGGAGACACAGACGTGTGGTGGTGACCCTGTCGGCACCAACAATATCTGACTGGGTAAAAATTGTCATGATAATGTGATGCATATAAGAAAGGGCTATACCTATATGTATATGTATGTATAGTAAGGTTGCATAGGTCTGTGGCACGAACACAGACATAGTAATATTTATGGAGGGTGTCATATTCATAGAATAGATTTCCCTCAGACCCCTCGGGATCGCAAAAATGTTATTTTGCCCAGTTACTACTCCCGGAGATCGACATGAATACTGTTTCTTATGTCGACCATAATGTTTCTTGACTAGATCCACAAAATTGTCATTCAGGACATGTTTCATACACATTAAGAACGTATTAACGTCACTAGGCACCCTGCTGTTCATGTCAAAAGGGATATTTATATATGAGTTATATATATAGATATTTGTGTGTCTAGGTGTTTTTAAAGGTGTATATATATATATATATATATATATATATATATAGTCAATGAACAGAGGATACGGCACTCCAAGACTTTACAACATACCCTCAGGCAGCAAAAGACCAAAGCTGACAGCGCAGCATAACGAAGTCAACGTTTCATTTAATAGAATAAAATTCGTCAGGACAGAATCAATTCTGATTCTGTCCTGACGAAATTTATTCTATTAAATGAAACGTTGACTTCGTTATGCTGCGCTGTCAGCTTTGGTCTTTTGCTGCCTGAGGGTATGTTGTAAAGTCTTGGAGTGCCGTATCCTCTGTTCATTGACTGCATTATCATTTACCGGCACCTGGGCACTACACACCTCTGTGGATCATAGGAGTGCCAGTCCTTGTTTGTTTCTTATATATATATATATATATATATATAAAAAAAAAATTATAATGAATGCTGAGGTACAGTTATTCCTTCTCATGTGCTGAGCGGCCGTGACAAGATGTTTTCAAATCCTCAAGAGGATTCCGAGTGTTTATTCTTTTCCCGCCGTGGATAGAATAAAGTGAGAGTCACCCCCTGTTCTGCAAGGGGCCCTGTCACAAAGAATCGTATGCAGGAAGATATGTGAAACTCTAATTATGTGTCCGCATGTACGTTGATTATACTTGCATTACGTGCGCATGGGGGAGTAGTTGTATGCGGGTACTCCTTAAGTTGGGTCATATCTATAACATTGCAGCAGACTGCCGTGCGACCACAAGGGATATAGGACTCTTGGGTTCGCTGGCCAATTCCATGGCGGTCTCGACTAGGAGGGCGTTGTGGATTCACCAATGGAATGCTGAGGCTGACTCCGAGAAGAACTGGAGTCTCTTCCCTATGAAGGTGAAACCTGGTTTGGGGATGGCCTTGTTAAGTTGATCTCGGCAGATACCACTGGTAAGTCTACCTTCTTGCCCTATGTTCCCTCACAACGGTTGGTGACGCATTATTGTAGGATGCAGTCATTTCGACCGAATAGATACGGATTTCCCTTTCTTTGCAGGTAGAGGAAGATGAAAAGGTAAGAGGTCAGAAGTCTTTTCAAGTTTGCAGAAGCAGAAATCATCCTCTGTTTCTGCCACATCCACCACATGACGCTGGGTCTATCTTGCGGTAGCCCACACCGGTGGGACCACGTATAATACTCTTCAGTCAGTCCTGGAAAGGACATGGACCAGTGAGTTTAAGAATAGAGTCCCAAGGGGGACATACTGCAGTTTCCAGACGTTTCCCCTCACCGATTTTTCAAATAGACCTTACCGATTCTCCTCTAGACGGGGAGGTAGTATGCGACGCCATACAAGAGTTGTGTCAGGATCAGGTCATTGTCCTGCTGTCCCGGTCACACACACAAAAAAAGGAAGCTGTTATTCAAGCTTTTTCATGCTCCCGAGGCCGGACGGATCGGTCAGAACAATCCTATATATAAAATCCAAAAAAATTCTACTTAAGAAGTTGAACTACAAGCTGGAATCTCTCAGGGCAGGGATCTCCAATCTGAAAAAGGAAAAAGGGGGTCTAATTACGGTTTCTTCTGCATTAGGCTTACCTGGGTTTGCTATTCAGGATTGTCTTTACCAATTCACTGGAGTGATGGCGGTATGATGGTTTTCCTTCGATAGTAAAAGAGTCATTATTATTCTGTACTGGGACGCTCTCCTGATTACGGCGAGGTCAAGAAACCAAGTGGTGCAAAACGTTACATTCTTCCTGACTTCAACAAAGTGGTTGGCTCCTGAACTTGCCAGAATCACTGTTGATCCCAACGACGCGGTTGTCGGTGTTGGAAATACTGTTAGATACAGAACTGTTGAGAGTTTGTTTCTTCCAGTGGAAAAAGCTCTGAGGATCCAGAGTCGGGTCAGATCTGCAACAGGGTCAATCCATCATTACATTCCGTTGATGAAAAAGATGGTTGCGGCCTACAAGGCCATTTAGTGAGCAGGTTAAATGACAGAGTGTTTTTAGTGGGACCAGTTGGACAAGTGGTCCGGTTCACACTTGGGATAATCCTGTTTTTTCAAGACCAGAATTTGACTCCTGTGGTAGCGGCGCAGTTCTCATAAGCGTAGGTTCGGGTTCCAGGACTGGATCCCAAGGACCACGGATACATGCCTTCGAGGCGGGGGAGCTGTCACACAGGAGGAAAACTTCCAAGGAAGAGTGTCAAGTTAGGATACTTGTCACCACACTAACGGTCTAGAGGTAAGGGCCGTTTATAACGGTTTTCTACAAACAAAAACCGAAGCAGCAATGGCAGAAGCCAGAAAGATTTTCCGCTGGGCGACGAAATCATATGCGTGCTCTGTCAGCGATGTTCGTTCCAGGAATGGATAACTGGGAAGCAGGCTTCCCCGGCAGACACATTCTCCATCCAGGAGAGTGGTGTCTTCATCCAGAGTTTTTCACAGAAGTGACAAGTCGTTGAGGGATTCCTAAATTAGACAAGATGGCGTCTCGCCTCAATAAGAAGCTTCAGAGATATTGTTATAGGTCAAGGGACCCTCAAGCAATAGCAGTGGACGCCCTAATGACTCCGTGGGTGTTTCAGTCGGTCTATGCATCCCCTCCACTTACATTTTTTTTTTCTAAAAATCCTAAAGATCATAAGAAGAACAAGGGTTCAGGTGATCCTCATTGTTCCAGACTGGCCTAAGAGGACCTGGTATCCGGATCTTCAGGTGAACGCCGGATCCTAGCCAAGAGGATATTTCCGGTGAAGTCATCACTACTTTTCTTCAGACCAGTAGAGGAGTAACGTAAAAACATCACCACCGTATTTGGAGAAAGTATGTGTCTTGGTGCGAATCCAAGAAGGCTTCTACGGAAGATTCCAGTGGGATCGTTTTCTCCTTTTTTCACAAGATGGTGTGGATGCGGGTCTTAAGTTGGGCTCAATTAAGGTTCAGATTCAGCCTTATTGGTTTATTCGAAAAACAATTGGCCTCCTTTACAAAAGTTTGAACTTTCGTAAAAGGAGTGTTACACATCCAACCTCCCTTTGTGCCCCCCTGGAGCTCCATGGGGTCTAAACATGGTGTTACAGTTCCGGCAATCTCATTGTTTTGAACCTTTAAGTAAGGTAGAGTTGTAATTCGTCACTTGGAAAGTGGTCAGGCTGTTGGCCTTGGCATCCGCAAGGCGGGTGTCTGAATCAGCGGCTTTGTCCCACAAGTGCCCCAATTTAATCTTCCATACGGATAGAGCGGAGTTGAGAACTCATCAGCAATTTTCTGCCAAAAGTGGTTTCATCGTTTCACATGAACCAACCTATTGTGGTGCCAGTGTGTTAGGGTCTCCTGCCCTGTGCTGCCACGTCGTCATGGCAACCGGGAGACAAGTGCTAGCGGAGTAACCTGAGCGCAGCTGATACTCCGGTTCGGGTCTTTTGCTGTGCAGTGGTTACAGGCTCTGTGCACGGCAGGGGATCCGGTGCTGGTTTTTGTGCTCACAGTCTGTGAGGTCTGAGTGGGGCGTGGACAGCACCTGCTTTATAAGGCCTCTTCTCAGGTTAAGCAGATGCTGCTGAATCTTTGTTGGTTAGTCAGTTCCTGAAAGTTAGCCAGTACTGTGTAGCTTTGTATTTGTTGTTGCTTACTGCAAATAGGCCTGGGGATTTGGTACTACACTCTGCCAATCCAGACCTAGCAGTAAGACTGGAGTCAGTCGTTTAACCTGCTGGGGTTCTTTTGCTACTCTGTGAACTTAGCAGGTTTGCGGCTGTATTCTCAGACTGCCTGCCTAAATCCTGTCTCACTGTGCAAGGTGTTCAGGTATTCAGTTTAGTGGCAGTAAGCTGAACCTGTGCACTGCAAGTGAGGATTAGGATTGTGGAGACTCTCCTTGTGTCTATCATTCCATCTCTGACCAAGGAGTTTACTGCCACACTCGTTGGTAACCCTTTAGGGTTTTGCTGTTGCCCTTAGCAACAGCATTTCGGGTTCTCTACGTATTAAAACACAACATCTTGCTTTTTTCATCTGAGCATTCCTATAATAGGGAGACACCCAGTTTCTTAGCCTCTGGGCTTCTCTGTTCACTTTGTGTGTATTTTGTTACCCTATCACCTTCTGTGTACGTAATGTCATATTCCCCAGTCTGTCTGTGAGTTCATTTGTTTTGCATCCCTATCAGTTCAGACACCAGTACATTCCTGCAGGCACTGGTGTGCATAACAGTTCAGACACCAGTACATTCCTGCAGGCACTGGTGTGCATAACACAGTGGCTACTGAAGTCTTGACGGAATAGAAGTCTCTCGATGTGGTCAGAGCTTTGAAAATTTATGTCGCCAGAACGGCTCAGATTAGGACAACGGAGGCTCTGTTTGTCCTGTATGCTCCCAACAAGATTTGGGCTCCTGCTTCCAAGCAGACTATTGCACGCTGGATCTGTAATATGATTCAGCAGGCTCATTCTACGGCTGGATTGCCGTTACCGAAATCGGTGAAGACCCATTCTACCAGAAAGGTGGGTGCATCCTGGGCGGCTGCCCGAGGGGTCTCGGCATTACGGCTTTGCCGAGCAGCTACTTGGTCGGGTTCAAACACCTTTGCGACGTTTTACAAGTTTGATACCCTGGCTGATGAGGACCTCTTGTTGGGTCAATCGGTGCTGCAGAGTCATCCGCACTCTCCCGCTCGTTCTGGAGCTTTGGTATAAACCCCATGGTTCTTGAAGCGTCCCCAGCATCCTCTAGGACGTATGAGAAAATAGGATTTAATACCTACCGGTAAATCCTTTTCTTTTAGTCCATAGAGGATGCTGGACGCCCGTCCCAGTGCGTACTGTATCTGCAGTTATTGGGTATGGTTACACACATGGGCCAATATTTACTAATATTCGTGTTTGAGTCGGTTTGTGTAGTGTTTAAACTCGTTTTGTATCGGGTGCATTTTCATGCAACTTTTTGAATCCATATACGCAAAGTTACGAAGCAGTCGACTTTATTGTTTTCGTGTTTTCCGATGTCGATGCCAGTCGGTTTTTTTTTGGCACATTTACGGCCGTCATTGTCGTTTGCGTACGTGTTTTTGATGTATTTGCTGTTTTTTTTTCCTAAGTTAAACGCGGCAGGGTTTTTTTTTCCTCGCGGCCGCATTTTCACTTTCAGTTGCGATTTCATCCCCGTTCGTGATTGGTTGTGTTTCAGATGGTAGGAGTGTCTGTGCGCAACCATATAAATACGCCCCAAACCGTCCGCACCTCGTGGGTTTAGTTAGTGGTGAGGAGGAGGGAGGTTGTGCTGTGGAGGTAGGTGAATTTGTGGTTTGAAGAGGAGTGGTGGTAGCGATTTCTGAGTGTGGTATTGTGTTTGAAAGTCGTCTTGTCATTCTTGTTGTCTTGTATTTTGTGATTTTGTCTAATTTTTAGTCCAAGTTATTTTTCTTTATATTCCCTTGTCAGTGTTTGTGTGTGTGTGTGTGTATGTGTGTGTGTGTGTGTGTGTGTGTGTGTTGTGTAGTGGTAGTGGAGGAGTGTGTTGTTTGTCTTTTTTTTCCCTGTGTTAACTGTTTACACACACAATTATGTGTAACTCAGAGGTGGAGGGTGTGAGTGAGGGGGAGGAGGTTGGTCAGGTGGAGGAGGTGAGTGTTA
Organism: Pseudophryne corroboree; assembly: GCF_028390025.1. Lineage (NCBI taxonomy): Eukaryota > Metazoa > Chordata > Amphibia > Anura > Myobatrachidae > Pseudophryne > Pseudophryne corroboree. Next base: position 200,233,775 of record NC_086447.1, on the reverse strand, counting down.
GTGAGGTTAGTGAGGTGGAGGAGGTGGGTGAGGTTGCTGCAGCAGCCTCAAGTGATAGTGACAGTCAGAGTGCTCCGCAGCCACGCACCACTACTAAGACTGGGCGGAATGTAAAGTTTAGTTTTGCTGAAAATGTGGCATTGGTGCGTGAGCTGATGAAGTATCAGAGGCAGCTATTTGGGCCTGAGTCCGCCAAGGTGCCAACACGGAGGAAGACGGTGTTGTGGGCGAAAGTTGTTGCTGCTGTCAATAATGAGGGGGTGGTCAAGCGGATGGAGGACACGTGCCGCAAACGGTACTATGACATAAAGCGACGTGTCAAGTCCAAAATGGCCAAGGAGGCCAAGTCGGCTCGGAAAACCGGTGGTGGGCAGCCCTATATTGCAAGTTATCTGGAGTATGAGGAGCCCATGCGGAGTGTAATCCCTCCAGAAGTTGTCTCTGCAACCCATGTCCGGGATTCAGATAGGCCCAGGAAGAATGGTGAGCATGTGTATTTGTTTTTTTTTATTATTTGGTTTTTTTTTGGAATGTGTGTCATGTGACGTTGCATATTACTCCCATCTTCAAGTGTGTGCCAGCAAATACATTGTTTTGGTTAATGTTTTATATAAAAGTCAATGTAACATCTTACTTTATTGTATGTCATGTGTTTTTCAGACAGTTTTTTGGCATGTGTAGTTTGGACTTGGTGTGTCTCTGAATTGTCCTGCAATAATGTTTTCCTGTTGTTTTTTTTTGTTTTTAAAATTGTGACTATGTTTTATATTTAAGTGATCCATGTGGTTTTGTTTAAAAAAAGTGGTTGTGATGTTAGAGGCTGGAGTACTGGAAAGTGGTTTGGGAACCACTTACATGTGTAATGTCATCTTTAGATAATGTTAATTTTTTATTTTTTTATATTTTTTAAAAATTTTAGTTTTTTGCTTGTATTTGTACCGTGACACCACACTGCAGTGTTTTTTTTTTTAACAAATTGCTGCATTTTGTTTTTGCTCATATAGTGGTAATGTGTCTTTGGAGTGCCACATCACAGAGCAAATTAGATATTGCATCTGTAATATTTTTCCTACCAATACAAAATGAAGTTGTTTTTTTTTTTTTGAATTTTTAAAAACCTTTCCTTGAACTTGTGGCCTATGTCAGTGTCCTGTACATGTTTTCCTGTGTTGATGTTACCATAGTGCATATGTGTTTTGGTCATTGTTTTTTTTTTTTATATTTTTTCTGGTCCTTATGTTTTTTTTAATTAAAAACCAAGCATTTCTAAAAGAATAAATGTTTATAAGCATAATGGGTGGATGTATACACAATAGCATGATTTTTTTTTATAATTCATTTTATACAGTGTCTGAAAAAAGCAGCACTCCTCGTTGGGCAGTAACTCCTATCACATCTGATGATGATGACGCTGCGGAAGCAGGTAAAGTGTCCATTGTAGTATAGGGTATGCTTGTAAAGGAATGGCCATAACCAAATTGCACTTTCATTAAAAGGTCCATCAAAAGAAGTATGGAGCAGCAGAAGTGGCACTTCTGAAAGACATCACCACAAAAAACCTGTGGCCGAAAAGAAAGTAAGGTCATATGTCCCGACCCAAACACAGCAGGCTACCCCGCCACGAAGATTATCGTCCGTATGTTCTGTCCCCCCACTCCAAATTTTGGACACACCTCCAAGGCGTCATCCACACTCCCCTCATCTTGATTGTGAGTATCAAACTGAAAAAAATGTGTAAAAATTCAGTACGTAATCTAAATATTTCATAACCGCATTAAGTCAAAACACATCAAAAAAGTAAATACTTACTGCAGTAAGTAAAAGCTGAAATGTAATCCAATCTAAATGTCCTTGTCCACATCCAGTAAAGATATGTATGTCCACTTGAACCATACAGTATGACATTGTGTGTAAGATGCTGCAACAAAAAAGCATGTTTGTTTTTTTGTAAAAAGTAAGGTTTTTTTTCAACATTTCACATGTGTGTTTGAGGTAACATTGCAAAATACATATAAAAACATTACTATGTTTGTTTGAACAAAGCTATAAGGTAAGACATTATGTATTCCAATGTGTTTTTTATGGTGGAGTATGTGTGAGCTACAAAAAAACTAAAGTGTTTGCTTTTACAATAAAGTAACCAGACACATTTGCCACAAACAGGCATATGTATGTATTGAAGCTATGAGTGATGATGTTGCTAGCCAGAATAGTTGAAAGCAACAGTGAATCACATGTGTTCCATGTGGTAAATTTACTAAGATGGTCATTCTATTGAAGATGGTATGTTGCCCATAGCAAACAATCAGATTCCAGGTATTATCTTCTAGAAGGTGCTAGATAAATGAGAAGTAGAAGCTTATTAGTTGCTATGGGCAACATCCCATCTTAAATAGAACTCCCATCTTAGTAAATTGCCCCCCATGTGTAGTGATTTGTTTACATTTCTCAAACATATGGATAGCTAACGGAGATTTAATTAACATTTCAGCTTCTAGTCCTGGGAACAGCATCCCTCCGCAACAACAGCAACACAGTGACATGGAGGAGACAAACATCTTAGAAATGCAGCCATTAATGCAAGGAATGAGCCCCCCAGCACCTGTGAGTACACCACCACAGCAAAGCACACCACCACCACAACACAGCCCAACAACACCAGGAACACAAGGCCCTGATCAGGTGTTTTGGACCATTTGGGCTAGACAGCAGGCCACTAATGAAGATTGCCTACGTAAGCAGACACAAATGTTTGCAAGCCTACCATCTCACCTCAGAAGAATATCAAGAAATCTGAGTAGACAAAATGAGCAAACAACCAGAATAGGCAATACCATGGAACTCATGCGTACAGACATTATACAGGTCATGGGCAACTTACAGCGCATAATGGAAGAACAGCACAGACAGCAGCAAAGTTATATGAGCATTTTTCAAAACAATCAAAAGATTAATGAAAGTTTATTCCGAATAGTAGACAATCAAAATGCTGCTACACGTGAACTCAATGCCACCCTCACTAACCTGAATGAAACACTCAGATGCATGCACCAACAGCAAACAAGCAGCAGTTCTGGTACGACTACTCCAAATGTCACGCCAGTCTCATCACCACCAAGACACTCCACCAAGCACGACAACATGACAGTGCTAAAGGCAAAGGGCAGGACAAGCAGCCACCCAAAAAAATGTGGAAAAAAAAACAAGTTAGACATTTGTGATAAGTAACTCAAAAAAGTTAGCAAGTGTTTTTGTTGCTAAAATAATATAACACTTAGGTCCTTGACCCTTTTTTCAACATCATTAATTATAAGTGGCCCAAAAATTATTTTACATTTTGGACGCACATTTATTCATTACCATTTTTATTTGGTATTGGAGGAGGGAAATGTTGATGGAGCCACACATACATGTTAGCAGGAAGTAAACTGACCACTTGATTTTTTTCTAATCATTACTCTTTCTAGATTCCAATCATTCTCTTTGCCTGCAGATACAATAATTGCCAGCCAGGCAGAATGTCTTTAGCAGGAAGTAAAGTGACCACTTGATTTTTTTCTAATCATTACTCTTTCTAGATTCCAATCATTCTCTTTGCCTGCAGACAATCCAAAATACAATGTTAGTGATACATATCTTAGCTATCTTATCTATACAACATTACAAGAAGAACACAATTGAGTTGCATAAAAAGCTTGTAATATGTTGCCTTTGTTTTGTTTGAAAAACATTGTCCAAATGAATGTCAGTATTGTTGGGACATGTTTGTGTGTGTTAAAAATTATTAAGAATGTTTTGACACGTGATGCTGAAACAAACAAATATGTAATTTTACAACAAAAAGCACAAACTGTGTATAATAATGTATATGTGTGGTAAACTGTGTATTTACTTACACATCATCAAGTTTACAGCATCAAACATTAGGAAATAAATTATTCCTGATTACAGTAAGTTTGTGAGTCTTAAATATGATGGTGCATCACACATAGGGACACATGTATTCCTCAAGGCTAACATATTATATGTTGAGGAGTGTTTTTTGGGAACACAGGTTCTCAAACTCGGCCTCAGGAACCCACACAGTGCATGTTTTGCAGGTCTCCTCACAGAATCACAAGTGACATAATTAGCTCCACCTATGAACCTTTTAACATATGTCTGTGAGTAATTCATACACCTGTGCTTCTACTGGGTTACGTGAAAAACATGCACTGTGTGTGGTCCTGAGGGCCGAGTTTGTGAACCTGTGCATTAGGATGTTACACACAATGATAAAGTGAAATACTAAATGGATGATGTGGGCTTGTAAGAAATTAGCACTGCAAGTTTACGATCACTTATCCAGACTTAATGCATGCCACTCATAATCTGTTGTTTTGAGATTAAAAATACACACAATACACATGCAACATTTGTTTTTCATATAGCGAGGGTATGTTTGTATGTGTCAAGGAGACAGACACATTCTGAGTAATGGTTTTGGAGAAAAAAAAAACATCTATTTATGATTACACAACAAATGAAATAAGCAAACCAAGCTTACCTTAGAAATAGCGATTGATGATCTGTTGCCTAACCTGCCTCCCTACATCAGTACTCCAAGTATCACCAGATGTCTCTAATTCCTCTGCTTGCTGGCTGCTTTCTTCCTCCTTCTCCTCCTCAACATGTGGCAGATGTTGTTGCAAACACATGTTATGAAGAAAGCAGCAGCAGAACACAATTTGAGTCACCTTGGAGGGACTATACAACAAAATGCCACCAGACTTATCCAGACACCGAAACCTAGATTTCAGCACACCAAAACATCTTTCTATCACATTCCGCGTGGACTTATGTGCATGATTGTAATTGCGTTCAGCAGGGGTATCAGGTCGGGACAATGGAGTTAGAAGCTAAGAGAAACAGCCATATCCTCCATCACCTAAAAGACAGATATAGTAACGTGATTCATGTTAAGATACAGCAACACATAACTAACACACTGTGGGGCAGATGTATTAACCTGTAGAAGGCATAAGGAAGAGAAAAACAAGTGATATGTGCAAGGTAATAAAGGCAGCAGACAATCTGTTCCTAAATGTTAATTTACATATTGGAGCTGATTGGCTGGTGCCTTTATCACCTTGCACAGATCACTGGTTTCACACTTCCTTATGCCTTCTACAGGTTAATACATCTGCACCTGTATTTGGACAAAGTATACGCAGACCTACACATATCAAATTACATACCCAGCAGCCATCCATCTGGCATTTGTCCGTCCTCAAACTTATCAAAGAGGGATGACTGACTGAGGATGAAGGAGTCATGGCAGCCCCCAGGGTAACCAGCAACAACACTCATTATTTTGAAATTTGCATCACAAACCTCCTGCACATTTGTGGAGTGTTCGAAATGGCGGTTTGTATATATGTGCTGCCTGCCCCTAGGTGGTCTCAGCTGAATGTGTGTGCAATCTATGGCTCCAAGCACATTGGGCATGCCAGCCTGCTCATAGAAATCTACCCTGATGGCATGCCACTGAGACTCCTGGGTAGGGAAGCAGATTGAGGCCTCGATGTGGGGCTGCAAAACAGCCAACACCTGTGTGAACATTTTAAAGAACAATAAACATGAGATTTTAGGACAGAACTGGCCACCGAGAAATTAAAACAAACACAAAACAGAAGAGGTCGTTAGGTATACATCACCTGTGTTAAGATTCTGGAAAATGAGGGCTGTGAGATTCCTATGACATCCCCAGGCACAGCCTGAAAGCTGCCAGTAGCCAGAAAGTGCAACACAGCCAGGAGTTTGTGCAGGCCTGAGACAGGGCGAGAGCGTGCTGTCTCAGGGTCTAGACGGAAAATGTTGTTACGATTTAGACGGAACATCTGTATGACCTTATCATCGGACAATGCGTTTAAGTTTAAACGCCCCCTAAAAAAACGAGGCCTGCGCAGCCTCCGCGGAACCTGTACAACCTGCTGACCATGTTCAGTTTCTTGGCCCTGGTTACTTACAGGCTGATGCTGAGTCTGAGGAATCCCACAGCACACAAAAGATCACTGGCCCACAGTCCTGCTGCCATTTCTTGAGTGTAGGTGTATTGAAATGGGCCTAACATCCTTTTATAGGCATCCTAATTCAGGTGTGAGTGATTTTTTTATTTGCAACACATGTAAACACGACTGAAAAAAGCAGGTCTATTTTTTTGCCGCTTTTTTTAACGAATCGCAAAAAAATACGACCGCATTTGAGCACTCAGAAACTAACACCCAAATACGAATGAATAGTGAATTCCCGTATTCTATGAAATAACAGCCGCGTTTGACCGATGGTCTATTCATTCGTATTTCGGAACATTGTCATTCAAACCATTACGAATAGACCAGACACTGCCGAGATTGGTGCTTAGTGAATTCCCGGATTGGGACTTAGAAAAAAAAACACAAATCGGCCAAACTCGGATTTTTAGTAAATACTGGCCATGGTATGTTGCGTTTAAGTCAGCCTGTTGCTGACGTTATTCATGCCGTGGCATGCGTTATGCTGTTATTGGTTGTGTTTACACACAGGATGTGTTATGCTTTATGTCAGCATATTGCTGCATATTCTTCATGCCGTTGGCTGGTGTTCTATTGAAGGCCACGTTCTGCGGCATACTGGAGGTGTGAGCTGGTAAGATGCTCACCGTGGTTTAACAATAAATTCTTTGCTCGAAATGTCCGTCTCCTTGGGCACAGTTACTTAAACTGGAGTATGGAGGAGGGGCATAGAGGGAGGAGCCAGTTCACACCCATTCAAAGTCTTAAAGTGCCCATGTCTCCTGCGGATCCCGTCTATACCCCCATGGTTCTTGAAGCGTCCCCAGCATCCTCTACGGACAAAGAGAAAAAGATTTACCGGTAGGTATTAAAATCCTATTTTTTTTATGAATTCTATGCTTTCCCGGCAGTGTTTGGCTATTGCCTGCAGTGATTGAGAATAAAAATTCATAGTAAATCACCAAGTTGTATCAAATAACAGCCGTGTTTGACCGATGATCTATTCATTCATATTTTCGACCTCTGCTGTGAAAAACAATACAAATAGCCCCAACACTGCCGAGATTTGGGTTTAGTAAATTCCCGTGTTGACACTTTGAAAAAAAAAAACACGGACAAAATCGTGACTTTAGTAAATATACCCCCTTGTTGGGCCCTTAGTTGCAGAATGTTTAACAGAAGGATGGATTCCAGACTTGACCACTTTCCTTGGAAATTTTCCCCTTGGGTGACTGCTCCCCAACCTCTGAGACTTGCATACGTTGTTAGAAGGATCCAATTCTGAATCCCGAACCTGCGGCCCTCGAGTAGGTGAGAAGTTTGCAGCCACCAGAGGAGTGAAATTCTGGTTTTCGGCGACAGGCATATCCGCTGGTGCATGTGAAGATGTGATCCCGACCATTTGTCTGTGAGATCCAGTTGGAAGGACCTCGCATGGAATCTTCCGTACTGAAGAGCCTCGTAGGAGGCTACCATATTCCCCAGAAGGCGAATGCACTGATGAACCGATACCCGGGCTGGCTTCAGGACATCCCGTACCATTGATTGGATCACCAACGCTTTCTCTACTGGTAGAAACACCCTCTGCACTTCCATGTCGAGTATCATCCCCAGGAAGGGCAGTATCCTTGTCGGCTCCAAATGTGACTTTGGGAGGTTCAGGATCCACCCATGATCCTGGAGTAGTCGAGCTGAGAGAGCAATACTCTGCAACAACCTCTCCCTGGAAGATGCTTTTATCAGGAGATCGTCCAGATATGGAATTACGTTCACTCCTTGCCTGCGGATCTCTGCCATGATCTTGGTGAACACTCTCGGTGCTGTGGAGAGGCCAATCGGCAGTGCCTGGAACTGATAGTGACAATCCAGCAGAGCAAATCTAAGGTAAGTCTGGTGAGGCGGCCAGATCAGAATGTGAAGGTACGCATCCTTGATATCCAGGGATATTAGGAATTCCCCCTCCTCCAGACCTGAGATCACCACTCTCAGAGACTCCATCTTGAATATGAATTCCCTTAAGTAGGGGTTCAATGACTTTAGGTTTAAAATCGGCCTTACCGAACCATCCGGTTTTGGCACCACAAACAGGTTTGAGTAATAACCCTTGTGGTGTAGGTGAGGTGGAACTGGGACCACAACATCTGTTTCGACCAATTTTTGAATGGCTTCCTGTAGGATAGCACTTTCTGTCAGCGAAACTGGTAAGCCTGATTTGAAGAATCTGTGAGGTGGGAGTTCCTGAAACTCCAGTCTGTAGCCCTGGGTAACAATGTCTATCACCCAGTGGTCTAGGCCTGATGACGCCCAGATGTGACTGAAATTTTTTAGTCTCGCTCCCACCTGCCCGATCTCCAGGCTGGGAGGGCCACTGTCATGCTGAAGATTTTGAGGAAACAGAACCTGGTTTCTGTTCCTGAGAACCTGTTGGTGCAGGTTTTTTGGATTTTTCCCGACCACCCCTAAAGAAGGTGGAAGGGGAATTGGATTTTTTCAATTTTGCGGTCCGAAAGGACTGCAGTGTGGACGTAGGATAAGATTTCCTAGTCGGTGGAGCTGCTGAGGGAAGAAAGGTTGACTTACCCACAGCTGCCGTGGAAATCCATGCATTCAATGCATCCCCAAACAGAGCCTGACCTGTGAAGGGTAGGTTCTCCACACTTTTCTTAGATTCTGCATCCGCAGTCCATTGGCGTAGCCAGAGTCCTCTGCGTGCTGAGACCGCCATGGAAGTAGTCCTTGCATTCAGCATTCCATGGTCTTTCATGGCCTCCACCATGAACCCGGCATAATCCTGTATGTGACGCAAAAACAATTCAATGTCACTCCTATTCATAGTATCTAAGTCCTCTAGTAATGTGCCTGACCACTTTACTATGGCTTTAGCAATCCACGCACAAGCAATAGTGGGCCTTAAAGCCACGCCTGTAGCAGTGTATGGAGATTTGAACGTAGTCTCAATCTTGCGGTCAGCCGGCTCTTTTAGGGTGGTTGAACCAGGGACAGGTGAAACCACCGTTTTAGACAACCTAGATTCAAAAGCGTCTACTATACTGTAGGTGGGTTTTCCCATTTCTTTCTGTCCTCTTCAGGGAAAGGAAAAGCAATGAGAACTCTTTTAGGGATCTGGAATTTTTCTCTGGGTTTTCCCAGGATTTTTAAAATAACAGGATTTTAATACCTACCGGTAAATCCTTTTCTCCTAGTCCGTAGAGGATGCTGGGGTCCACTTCAGTACCATGGGGTATAGACGGTTCCGCAGGAGCCATGGGCACTTTAAGACTTTTTAAGGGTGTGAACTGGCTCCTCCCTCTATGCCCCTCCTCCAGACCTCAGTATAGGAACTGTGCCCATGGAGATGGACATTTCGAGGAAAGGATTTACTTTTAAACTAAAGGTTAGATTCATACCAGCTCACACCTCAACCATGCCGCACAACATGGCATTCAACTTAACACAAGCCAACGGGCATGAACAATTGCAGCAACATGCTGAAAATAATCGTAACACAACACTCGTGTAACAACAACTAACAACTGCAGGTAAAGTACGCACTGGGTCGGGTGCCCAGCATCCTCTACGGACTAGGAGAAAAGGATTTACCGGTAGGTATTAAAATCCTGTTTTCTCATACGTCCTAGAGGATGCTGGGGTCCACTTTAGTACCATGGGGTTATACCAAAGTTCCGGTACGGGCGGGAGAGTGCGGATGACCCTGCAGGACCGATTGACCAAACTTGAGGTCCTCATCGGCCAAGGTGTCAAACTTGTAAAACTTTGCAAACGTGTTTGCCCCTGACCAAGTAGCTGCTCGGCAAAGTAGTCATGCCGAGACCCCCCCGTGCAGCCGCCCAGGATGAGCCCACCTTTCTAGTAGAATGGGCATTTACAGAATTAGGTATCGGCAATCCTGCCGTGTAATGAGCGTGCGGAATCGTCCCTCTGATCCAGCGCGCAATGGTCTGCTTAGAAGCAGGACACCCAATCTTGTTGGGAGCATACAGGACAAACAGAGCCTCTGTTTTCCGTAACCGAGCTGTTTTAGGGACATAAATTTTCAAAGTTCTGACCACATCAAGAGACTTTGACGCAGTGAAAGTGTCAGTAGCCACTGGCACCACAATAGGTTGGTTTATATGGAAAGACGAAACCACCTTCGGAAGAAATTGTTGACGAGTTCTTAACTCTGCCCTATCTTCATGGAAGATCAGGTTAGGGCTCTTGTGAGACAATGCCCCCAACTCAGACACCCGCCTTGCGGATGCCAAGGCCAACAGCATGACCACTTTCCAAGTGAGAAACTTCAATTCTATCTCCTGTAGAGGTTCAAACCAATCCGATTGAAGGAACTGCAACACCACATTAAGGTCCCATGGTGCCACCGGAGGCACAAATGGAGGTTGGATGTGCAGCACCCCTTTCACGAATGTCTGAACTTCTGGAAAGGAGGCCAATTGTTTTTGAAAGAAAACTGATAAGGCAGAAATCTGAACCTTGATTGAACCCAATCTTAGGCCCGCATCCACACCTGCCTGCAGAAAATGGAGAAAACGTCCCAACTGTAAAAACTCTTCCGTAGGAGCCTTCTTGGATTCACACTAAGACACATATTTTCTCCAAATACGGTGGTAATGTTTTGACGTTACTCCTTTCTTGGCCTGAACAAGAGTGGGAATGACTTCCTTAGGAATCCCCTTTCGGGCTAGGATCCGGCGCTCAACAGCCATGCCGTCAAACGTAGCCGCGGTAAGTCTTGATATATACACGGCCCCTGCTGTAGCAGGTCCTCGCGAGGAGGAAGAGGCCGAGGATCTTCCATGAGTAACTCCTGAAGATCTGGATACCAAGCCCTCCTTGACCAGTCCGGGGCAATGAGTATTGCTCGAACCCTTGTTCTTATTATTTTGAGAACTTTCGGTATTAGTGGAAGAGGAGGGAAGACATATACCGACCGAAACACCCACTGGGTCACCAGCGCATCCACTGCTACTGCTTGAGGGTCTCTCAACCTGGAACAATATCTCTGAAGCTTCTTGTTGAGACGAGATGCCATCATGTCTACTTGAGGAACTCCCCAAAGACTTGTCACCTCTGCGAAGACTTCTTGGTGGAGGCCCCACTCTCCTGAATGGAGATCGTGTCTGCTGAGGAAGTCTGCTTCCCAGTTGTCCACTCCCGGAATTAAATTTGCCGACAGAGCTTTCGCATGTCTTTCTGCCCAGAGGCGGATCTATGTCACCTCTGCTATTGCCGCTCTGCTTTTCGTTCTGCCCTGACGGTTTATGTATGCGACTGCTGTTACATTGTCCGACTGGATCTGCACTGGACGATCTTGTAGAAGATGCACCGCTTATAGAAGGCCGTTGTAAATGTCTCTCAATTCCAGAATGTTTATGTGAAGACAGGATTCCTGACTTCATAGGCAAACGCAGGGGGGGGGGGGGGGGGGGTTCCGGTTGCCTGGAAACCCCCCTCCTCTTGGCAAGGGGCTCAAATTAGGACAATAGCAATGGTATATAATACGATTACTAGAGCTGCTGCCACATCATGCAGTGTAAGGGACAGAGCAAAGCTGTTGCACATGCCCAGTCTGTGCGTGTGGTTCTCAGTCCTCAATCAGTGCAATGGACCAGAGAGTTACTACCAGGAAGAAGAGACAGGAGCCTAACCCTGAGGTGGGAAAATGTGTGCTTAGAAAGTGCAGTACTGGTTCTATTATATTTGTGTATTGATTACAGTATGTTTAACCCTTTCCTGACCACTTATTTATATTATTTAAATATGTTTGATACAGCCAATACTATAGGCAATCTATAGTGTTAAATATTAATACGGTATTCCATGTTCCGCAGAGTGGGAGATTGTGGATTGCATTTGGAAACCCCCCTCTAGAAATCCTGCGTTTGCCACTGGACTTGACCATTTTCCTTGGAAGCTTCTTCCCTGTGTGACTGCTCCCCAGCCTCGGAGACTTGCATCCGTGGTTACTAGGACCCAGTCCTGAATCCCGAATCTGCGTCCCTCTAATAGGTGAGAACTGTGCAGCCACCACAGGAGTGAAATCCTGGCTTTGTATGACAGGATTATCCTCTGGTGCATGTGTAGGTGGGATCCAGACCACTTGTCCAACAGATTCCACTGGAAAACTCTGGCATGGAATCTGACAAACTGTATGGCCTCGTAGTCCGCTACCATCTTTCCCAACAACCGAATGCATTGGTGTATTGACACTCTTGTCGGTTTCAAAACTTGTTTGACCATTTTTTGGATCTTCAGAGCTTTTTCCACTGGAAGAAATACCCTCTGAACTTCTGTGTCCAGTATCATCCTCAGAAAAGACAATCTCGTCGTTGGTTCCAATTGTGACTTTGGAAAATTCTAAATCCAACCATGTTGTTGGAGCACTGACAGGGAGAGTGCAATGTTCTGCACAAACCGTTTCTTGGATCTCGCTTTTATCAGGAGATCATCCAGGTAAGGAATTATATGGACTCCTTGTTGTCGAAGGAGGACCATCATCTCTGCCATCACCTTGGTGAATACCCTCGGTGCCATGGAGAGTCCGAACGGCAACGTCTGGAACTGGTAATGGCAATCCTGTATCGCGAACCTCAGATAAGCCTGATGTGGAGGATAAATGGGAACATGTAAGTAGGCATCTTTTATGCCTACCGACACCATGACATCTCCTTCCTTCAGACTGGAAATCACTGCCCTCAGAGATTCCATCTTGAACTTGAATCTTTTCAGGTAGAGATTCAGAGATTTTAGGTTCAGAATTGGTCGGACCGAGCCGTCCGGCTTCGGAACTACGAAGAGGCTTGAATAAAAACCTCCTCCCTGCTGTGACAAGGGTACCAGGACAATGACTTAATCCTGGCATAATTTTTGAATTGCAGCCTTTACTACTTCTCTGTCTGGAAGAGAAGCTGGCAAGGTCGATTTGAAAAATCGGCATGGGGGGACGTCTTGAAACTCCAGCTGGTATCCCTGGGATACTATTTGCAAAACCCAAGGGTCCAGGCCAGATTGAGCCCAGATCTGACTGAAAAATTTTAGACGTGCTCCCACCCGAGCGGACTCCCGCAAGGGAGCCCCAGCGTCATGCTGCAGAATTGTCAGAAACAGGGATGGACTTCTGTTCCTGCGATCCGGGAGACGCTGCTGACTTTTTTCCTCGTCCTCTCCCTCTACCTGCAAAGAAGGGGGAACCTTTGACCTTTTTATCTTTGTTGGGCCGAAAGGACTGCATCTGAGAGTGATGTGTCTTTTTTGTTGGTGCTGGAGCATAAGGCAAGAATGTCAGCCGCGTCTACATAGAAATGTTGCTGAGCCTTCATGGAGCGCAGCCTGACATAGCTGTGCTCCCACCCTTGTGCCGCCATTCCCGCCAGTGACCCGCTAACCGGGCCGCCGGCGCTGAACTCACCACTCTTCTTTCTTCTGGCTGTTAGGGGGTGGCGGCCGTGCTGCGGGAGTGAGTGGTCGCCTCGTGGGCTTGCGATCAGCACCCTCAGGAGCTCAGTGTCCTGTCAGCAGAGATAGAGAACCATTAACTTCAAGAGTTGGTTCCTACTCCGCCCCTATGTCCCACAAAGCAGGAAAGCTGTTGCTAGCAGCCTTCCTGTACCTAACAACTCTTAGAAAAAAAATAAAACTAGAAAAACTCCTAGGAGCTCCCCTAGCTGTGACCGGCTCCTCCAGGCACATTTTCTAAACTGAGTCTGGTAGGAAGGGCATAGAGGGAGGGGCCAGCCCACACTATTAAACTCTTAAAGTGCCAGTGGCTCCCAAAGGACCCATCTATACCCCATGGTACTAAATGGACCCCAGCATCCTCTAGGACGTAAGAGAAATAATGTTTCTGAGGTGTAAATTACATACTGAGATACAATTCTACACAGTATTCCCATAGTTAAGCATTTTATGTATGTTTGTATACATGTATGTTACGTATCACGTTTGTATCTCCCCTTCTGTTGTTATTTGGCGATGCATTGTACCGCAAACAATTCCTAGTATACGCGAGTATACCTGGCCAATAAAGCTGATTCTGATTCTAAATGCATCTTTTCCCAATCTGCATCTGTTCTCATTTGGGCAAATGCATCCTCACTGTACTTGCGTACGTTAATTGAGGTGCCATTGCTGGGGATTCCACGCTGTTGCAATGGCAACTCGGCCCCTTTAATGCTACTTGAATTGAACCCTGAGTGGTTTATTTAGCATTGATGACAGTGTGTGCTCAAAAAGCATAATTTCTTATCACTGCTATAACAAATGACTTTATATAGGTTTTTAGTATTAAGAACTCTTGTCTGACAGTGACTCTCATAGGTGCCTGTGCTGGAGGAGAGGTCTACAGTAAAATTGTGGCAATCACTTTACTGCTAGCCGACTCTGTGCAGGAAACACATCGTTCCGCATATGCACAGAAAAGGGAGGAGCATGGAGGCTGACAGGAACAAATCAGAAGATCCCGCTCTTTCCATGCTCTCCCCATAGGAATAGAACAGCTGACACCATGTGAAGATTACATTAGCTGTAAGGGCCTAGCTAAGGGCCCCATTTAACAATGAGACATAACCCCTTAGAACTCACAATAGGGGTTATGTCCTCCTTTCAGTATTTAACAAATAGCAGTAAGCTTAGATTACCACTGTTTGTCACTGTACCTCTGTGTCATCTATTGCTGGCAATGGGTACTCAGCAACAGCCTTCCAGGCACTGCCGGGTCCCCGCAGGGAGAAAATGTATCGCACATGCGCAGACTAGCCGTCGCCATGCGCATGACACAACAGCCCATCGCTGGCAGCAGTAGCCTGAAAGCAACAGCGTGGAGGGGGCAAGGCAACGGCGTTAGAATTAGTGATGAGCGCCTGAAATTTTTCGGGTTTTGTGTTTTGGTTTTGGGTTCGGTTCCGCGGCCATGTTTTGGGTTCGACCGCGTTTTGGCAAAACCTCACCGAATTTTTTTTGTCGGATTCGGGTGTGTTTTGGATTCGGGTGTTTTTTTCAAAAAACCCTAAAAAACAGCTTAAATCATAGAATTTGGGGGTCATTTTGATCCCATATTATTATTAACCTCAAAAACCATAATTTCCACTCATTTTCAGTCTATTCTGAATACCTCACACCTCACAATATTATTTTTAGTCCTAAAATTTGCACCGAGGTCGCTGGATGACTAAGCTAAGCGACCCTAGTGGCCGACACAAACACCTGGCCCATCTAGGAGTGGCACTGCAGTGTCACGCAGGATGTCCCTTCCAAAAAACCCTCCCCAAACAGCACATGACGCAAAGAAAAAAAGAGGCGCAATGAGGTAGCTGTGTGAGTAAGATTAGCGACCCTAGTGGCCGACACAAACACCGGGCCCATTTAGGAGTGGCACTGCAGTGTCACGCAGGATGTCCCTTCCAAAAAACCCTCCCCAAACAGCACATGACGCAAAGAAAAAAAGAGGCGCAATGAGGTAGCTGTGTGAGTAAGATTAGCGACCCTAGTGGCCGACACAAACACCGGGCCCATCTAGGAGTGGCACTGCAGTGTCACGCAGGATGGCCCTTCCAAAAAACACTCCCCAAACAGCACATGACGCAAAGAAAAAAAGAGGCGCAATGAGGTAGCTGACTGTGTGAGTAAGATAAGCGACCCTAGTGGCCGACACAAACACCGGGCCCATTTAGGAGTGGCACTGCAGTGTCACGCAGGATGTCCCTTCCAAAAAACCCTCCCCAAACAGCACATGACGCAAAGAAAAAAAGAGGCGCAATGAGGTAGCTGTGTGAGTAAGATTAGCGACCGTAGTGGCCGACACAAACACCGGGCCCATTTAGGAGTGGCACTGCAGTGTCACGCAGGATGTCCCTTCCAAAAAACCCTCCCCAAACAGCACATGACGCAAAGAAAAAAAGAGGCGCAATGAGGTAGCTGTGTGAGTAAGATTAGCGACCCTAGTGGCCGACACAAACACCGGGCCCATCTAGGAGTGGCACTGCAGTGTCACGCAGGATGGCCCTTCCAAAAAACCCTCCCCAAACAGCACATGACGCAAAGAAAAAAAGAGGCGCAATGAGGTAGCTGACTGTGTGAGTAAGATAAGCGACCCTAGTGGCCGACTGTTAGGGTCTCCTGCCCTGTGCTGCCACGTCGTCATGGCAACCGGGAGACAAGTGCTAGCGGAGTAACCTGAGCGCAGCTGATACTCCGGTTCGGGTCTTTTGCTGTGCAGTGGTTATAGGCTCTGTGCATGGCAGGGGATCCGGTGCTGGTTTTTGTGCTCACAGTCTGTGAGGTTTTAGTGGGGCGTGGACAGCACCTGCTTTATAAGGCCTCTTTTCAGGGTAAGCAGATGCTGCTGAATCTTTGTTGGTTAGTCAGTTTCTGAAAGTTAGCCAGTACTGTGTAGCTTTGTATTTGTTTGTTGCTTACTGCAAATAGGCCTGGGGATTTGGTATTACACTCTGCCAATCCAGACCTAGCAGTAAGACTGGAGTCAGTCGTTTAGCTTGCTGGGGTTCTGTTACTACTCTGTGAACTTAGCAAGTTTGCGGCTGTATTCTAAGACTTGCCTGTCTAATCCTGTCTCACTGTGCTAGGTGTCAGGGGTCAGTTTAGTGGCAGTAAACCGAACCTGTGCACTGCAAGTGAGAATTAGGATTGTGGAGAATCTCCTTGTGTCTATCATTCCATCTCTGACCAAGGAGTTTACTGCCACACCCGTTGGTAACCCTTTAGGGTTTTGCTGTTGCCCTTAGCAACAGCATTTCGGGTTTTCTATGTATTAAAACACAACATCTTGCTTTTCACATCTGAGCAGTTCTAATACAAGGGAGATACCCAGTTCCTTAGCCTCTGGGCTTCTCTGTTCACGTTGTGTGTATTTTGTTACCCTACCACCTTCTGTGTACGTTATGTCATATTCCCTAGTCTGTCTGTGAGTCCATTTGTTTTGCATAACAGTTCAAACACCAGTACATTCCTGCAGGCACTGGAGTGCATAACAGTCCTGACACCAGTACTTTCCTGCAGGCACTGGTGTGCATAACACCGACACAAACACCGGGCCCATTTAGGAGTGGCACTGCAGTGTCACGCAGGATGTCCCTTCCAAAAAACCCTCCCCAAACAGCACATGACGCAAAGAAAAAAAGAGGCGCAATGAGGTAGCTGACTGTGTGAGTAAGATAAGCGACCCTAGTGGCCGACACAAACACCGGGCCCATTTAGGAGTGGCACTGCAGTGTCACGCAGGATGTCCCTTCCAAAAAACCCTCCCCAAACAGCACATGACGCAAAGAAAAATAAAAGAAAAAAGAGGTGCAAGATGGAATTGTCCTTGGGCCCTCCCACCCACCCTTATGTTGTATAAGCAAAACAGGACATGCACACTTTAACCAACCCATCATTTCAGTGACAGGGTCTGCCACACGACTGTGACTGATATGACGGGTTGGTTTGGACCCCCCCCAAAAAAGAAGCAATTAATCTCTCCTTGCACAAACTGGCTCTACAGAGGCAAGATGTCCACCTCATCATCATCCTCCGATATATCACCGTGTACATCCCCCTCCTCACAGATTATCAATTCGTCCCCACTGGAATCCACCATCTCAGCTCCCTGTGTACTTTGTGGAGGCAATTGCTGCTGGTCAATGTCTCCGCGGAGGAATTGATTATAATTCATTTTAATGAACATCATCTTCTCCACATTTTCTGGATGTAACCTCGTACGCCGATTGCTGACAAGGTGAGCGGCGGCACTAAACACTCTTTCGGAGTACACACTTGTGGGAGGGCAACTTAGGTAGAATAAAGCCAGTTTGTGCAATGGCCTCCAAATTGCCTCTTTTTCCTGCCAGTATAAGTATGGACTGTGTGACGTGCCTACTTGGATGCGGTCACTCATATAATCCTCCACCATTCTTTCAATGGTGAGAGAATCATATGCAGTGACAGTAGACGACATGTCCGTAATCGTTGTCAGGTCCTTCAGTCCGGACCAGATGTCAGCATCAGCAGTCGCTCCAGACTGCCCTGCATCACCGCCAGCGGGTGGGCTCGGAATTCTGAGCCTTTTCCTCGCACCCCCAGTTGCGGGAGAATGTGAAGGAGGAGATGTTGACAGGTCGCGTTCCGCTTGACTTGACAATTTTCTCACCAGCAGGTCTTTCAACCCCAGCAGACTTGTGTCTGCCGGAAAGAGAGATCCAAGGTAGGCTTTAAATCTAGGATCGAGCATGGTGGCCAAAATGTAGTGCTCTGATTTCAACAGATTGACCACCCGTGAATCCTTGTTAAGCGAATTAAGGGCTCCATCCACAAGTCCCACATGCCTAGCGGAATCGCTCCGTGTTAGCTCCTCCTTCAATGTCTCCAGCTTCTTCTGCAAAAGCCTGATGAGGGGAATGACCTGACTCAGGCTGGCAGTGTCTGAACTGACTTCACGTGTGGCAAGTTCAAAGGGCAGCAGAACCTTGCACAACGTTGAAATCATTCTCCACTGCGCTTGAGACAGGTGCATTCCACCTCCTATATCGTGCTCAATTGTATAGGCTTGAATGGCCTTTTGCTGCTCCTCCAACCTCTGAAGCATATAGAGGGTTGAATTCCACCTCGTTACCACTTCTTGCTTCAGATGATGGCAGGGCAGGTTCAGTAGTTTTTGGTGGTGCTCCAGTCTTCTGTACGTGGTGCCTGTACGCCGAAAGTGTCCCGCAATTCTTCTGGCCACCGACAGCATCTCTTGCACGCCCCTGTCGTTTTTTAAATAATTCTGCACCACCAAATTCAAGGTATGTGCAAAACATGGGACGTGCTGGAATTTGCCCATATTTAATGCACACACAATATTGCTGGCGTTGTCCGATGCCACAAATCCACAGGAGAGTCCAATTGGGGTAAGCCATTCCGCGATGATCTTCCTCAGTTGCCGTAAGAGGTTTTCAGCTGTGTGCGTATTCTGGAAGGCGGTGATACAAAGCGTAGCCTGCCTAGGAAAGAGTTGGCGTTTGCGAGATGCTGCTACTGGTGCCGCCGCTGCTGTTCTTGCGGCGGGAGTCCATACATCTACCCAGTGGGCTGTCACAGTCATATAGTCCTGACCCTGCCCTGCTCCACTTGTCCACATGTCCGTGGTTAAGTGGACATTGGGTACAGCTGCATTTTTTAGGACACTGGTGACTCTTTTTCTGAGGTCTGTGTAAATTTTCGGTATCGCCTGCCTAGAGAAATGGAACCTAGATGGTATTTGGTACCGGGGACACAGTACCTCCAACAAGTCTCTAGTTGGCTCTGCAGTAATGATGGATACCGGAACCACGTTTCTCACCACCCAGGATGCCAAGGCCTCAGTTATCCGCTTTGCAGTAGGATGACTGCTGTGATATTTCATCTTCCTCGCAAAGGACTGTTGGACAGTCAATTGCTTGGTAGAAGTAGTAAAAGTGGTCTTACGACTTCCCCTCTGGGATGACCATCGACTCCCAGCAGCAACAACAGCAGCGCCAGCAGCAGTAGGCGTTACACGCAAGGATGCATCGGAGGAATCCCAGGCAGGAGAGGACTCGTCAGAATTGCCAGTGACATGGCCTGCAGGACTATTGGCATTCCTGGGGAAGGAGGAAATTGACACTGAGGGAGTTGGTGGGGTGGTTTGCGTGAGCTTGGTTACAAGAGGAAGGGATTTACTGGTCAGTGGACTGCTTCCGCTGTCACCCAAAGTTTTTGAACTTGTCACTGACTTATTATGAATGCGCTGCAGGTGACGTATAAGGGAGGATGTTCCGAGGTGGTTAACGTCCTTACCCCTACTTATTACAGCTTGACAAAGGGAACACACGGCTTGACACCTGTTGTCCGCATTTCTGTTAAAATACCTCCACACCGAAGAGCTGATTTTTTTGGTATTTTCACCAGGCATGTCAACGGCCATATTCCTCCCACGGACAACAGGTGTCTCCCCGGGTGCCTGACTTAAACAAACCACCTCACCATCAGAATCCTCCTGGTCAATTTCCTCCCCAGCGCCAGCAACACCCATATCCTCCTCATCCTGGTGTACTTCAACACTGACATCTTCAATCTGACTATCAGGAACTGGACTGCGGGTGCTCCTTCCAGCACTTGCAGGGGGCGTGCAAATGGTGGAAGGTGCATGCTCTTCACGTCCAGTGTTGGGAAGGTCAGGCATCGCAACCGACACAATTGGACTCTCCTTGTGGATTTGGGATTTCGAAGAACGCACAGTTCTTTGCGGTGCTACTGCTTTTGCCAGCTTGAGTCTTTTCATTTTTCTAGCGAGAGGCTGAGTGCCTCCATCCTCATGTGAAGCTGAACCACTAGCCATGAACATAGGCCAGGGCCTCAGCCGTTCCTTGCCACTCCGTGTGGTAAATGGCATATTGGCAAGTTTACGCTTCTCCTCCGACAATTTTATTTTAGGTTTTGGAGTCCTTTTTTTACTGATATTTGGTGTTTTGGATTTGACATGCTCTGTACTATGACATTGGGCATCGGCCTTGGCAGACGACGTTGCTGGCATTTCATCGTCTCGGCCATGACTAGTGGCAGCAGCTTCAGCACGAGGTGGAAGTGGATCTTGATCTTTCCCTAATTTTGGAACCTCAACATTTTTGTTCTCCATATTTTAATAGGCACAACTAAAAGGCACCTCAGGTAAACAATGGAGATGGATGGATACTAGTATACAATTATGGACGGACTGCCGAGTGCCGACACAGAGGTAGCTACAGCCGTGAACTACCGTACTGTACTGTGTCTTCTGCTAATATAGACTGGTTGATAAAGAGATGTAGTAGTATGTATAAGTATAAAGAAGAAAGAAAAAAAAACCACGGGTAGGTGGTATACAATTATGGACGGACTGCCGAGTGCCGACACAGAGGTAGCTACAGCCGTGGACTACCGTACTGTACTGTGTCTGCTGCTAATATAGACTGGTTGATAAAGAGATGTAGTAGTATGTATAAGTATAAAGAAGAAAGAAAGAAAAACCACGGGTAGGTGGTATACAATTATGGACAGACTGCCGAGTGCCGACACAGAGGTAGCTACAGCCGTGGACTACCGTACTGTACTGTGTCTGCTGCTAATATAGACTGGTTGATAAAGAGATGTAGTAGTATGTATAAGTATAAAGAAGAAAGAAAAAAAAACCACGGGTAGGTGGTATACAATTATGGACGGACTGCCGAGTGCCGACACAGAGGTAGCTACAGCCGTGGACTACCGTACTGTACTGTGTCTGCTGCTAATATAGACTGGTTGATAAAGAGATGTAGTAGTATGTATGTATAAAGAAGAAAGGAAAAAAAAACACGGGTAGGTGGTATACAATTATGGACGGACTGCCGAGTGCCGACACAGAGGTAGCTACAGCCGTGGACTACCGTACTGTACTGTGTCTGCTGCTAATATAGACTGGTTGATAAAGAGATGTAGTAGTATGTATAAGTATAAAGAAGAAAGAAAAAAAAACCACGGGTAGGTGGTATACAATTATGGACGGACTGCCGAGTGCCGACACAGAGGTAGCTACAGCCGTGGACTACCGTACTGTACTGTGTCTGCTGCTAATATAGACTGGTTGATAAAGAGATGTAGTAGTATGTATAAGTATAAAGAAGAAAGAAAAAAAAACCACGGGTAGGTGGTATACAATTATGGACGGACTGCCGAGTGCCGACACAGAGGTAGCTACAGCCGTGGACTACCGTACTGTACTGTGTCTGCTGCTAATATAGACTGGTTGATAAAGAGATGTAGTAGTATGTATAAGTATAAAGAAGAAAGAAAAAAAAACCACGGGTAGGTGGTATACAATTATGGACGGACTGCCGAGTGCCGACACAGAGGTAGCTACAGCCGTGAACTACCGTACTGTACTGTGTCTGCTGCTAATATAGACTGGTTGATAAAGAGATGTAGTAGTATGTTTGTATAAAGAAGAAAGAAAAAAAAACCTCGGGTAGGTGGTATACAATTATGGACGGACTGCCGAGTGCCGACACAGAGGTAGCTACAGCCGTGAACTACCGTACTGTACTGTGTCTGCTGCTAATATAGACTGGTTGATAAAGAGATGTAGTAGTATGTATGTATAAAGAAGAAAGAAAAAAAAACCTCGGGTAGGTGGTATACAATTATGGACGGACTGCCGAGTGCCGACACAGAGGTAGCTACAGCCGTGAACTACCGTACTGTACTGTGTCTGCTGCTAATATAGACTGGTTGATAAAGAGATGTAGTAGT
Organism: Pseudophryne corroboree; assembly: GCF_028390025.1. Lineage (NCBI taxonomy): Eukaryota > Metazoa > Chordata > Amphibia > Anura > Myobatrachidae > Pseudophryne > Pseudophryne corroboree. The sequence continues at coordinate 200,211,471 of NC_086447.1, read as the reverse complement.
ATGTATGTATAAAGAAGAAAGAAAAAAAAACCTCGGGTAGGTGGTATACAATTATGGACGGACTGCCGAGTGCCGACACAGAGGTAGCTACAGCCGTGAACTACCGTACTGTACTGTGTCTGCTGCTAATATAGACTGGTTGATAAAGAGATGTAGTAGTATGTATGTATAAAGAAGAAAGAAAAAAAAACCACGGGTAGGTGGTATACAATTATGGACGGACTGCCGAGTGCCGACACAGAGGTAGCTACAGCCGTGGACTACCGTACTGTACTGTGTCTGCTGCTAATATAGACTGGTTGATAAAGAGATGTAGTAGTATGTATGTATAAAGAAGAAAGAAAAAAAAACCACGGGTAGGTGGTATACAATTATGGATGGACTGCCGAGTGCCGACACAGAGGTAGCTACAGCCGTGAACTACCGTACTGTGTCTGCTGCGACTGGATGATAAATAATGATATAAAAAATATATATATATCACTACTGCAGCCGGACAGGTATATATTATATAATGACGGACCTGCTGGACACTGTGTCAGCAGAATGAGTTTTTTATAGAATAAAAAAAAAAACACCACACAAGTGAAGTCACACGACGAGTGTTTAACTTTTTCAGGCAATCACAATATAGTATACTACTAACTATACTGGTGGTCAGTGTGGTCAGGTCACTGGTCAGTCACACTGGCAGTGGCACTCCTGCAGCAAAAGTGTGCACTGTTTAATTTTAATATAATATGTACTCCTGGCTCCTGCTATAACCTATAACTGGCACTGCAGTGCTCCCCAGTCTCCCCCACAATTATAAGCTGTGTGAGCTGAGCACAGTCAGATATATATACATAGATGATGCAGCACACTGGGCTGAGCAGTGCACACAGATATGGTATGTGACTGAAGAGCAGATTTATTAAGCTCGGTGAAGTGATAAAGTGGAAGGTGATAAAGGACCAGCCAATCAGATCCTAACTACGATGTCACAGGCTGGGTTTGAAAAATGACAGTTAGGAGCTGACTGGCTGGTCCTTTATCACCTTCCAATTTATCACTTCACCGAGCTTAATAAATCTGCCCCTGTGTCACTGTGTGTATCATTTTTTTCAGGCAGAGAACGGATATATTAAATAAAACTGCACTGTCTGGTGGTCACTGTGGTCAGTCACTAGTAAACTCTGCACTCTCTACACTTCTACAGTACTCCTAAGCTCCAGTAAATCAGGTCAATCTCTCTCTCTCTCTCTCTCTTCTAATCTAAATGGAGAGGACGCCAGCCACGTCCTCTCCCTATCAATCTCAATGCACGTGTGAAAATGGCGGCGACGCGCGGCTCCTTATATAGAATCCGAGTCTCGCGAGAATCCGACAGCGTCATGATGACGTTCGGGCGCGCTCGGGTTAACCGAGCAAGGCGGGAGGATCCGAGTCTGCTCGGACCCGTGAAAAAAACCATGAAGTTCGGGCGGGTTCGGATTCAGAGAAACCGAACCCGCTCATCTCTAGTTAGAATGCAGTTGTCGGGGCATGGTCTGGACAATACAGGCGTGTCTGGACCGTTGTGGGGACGGGCACGGCGGCCGTGTAATGTCACACACATAGCCGCTGCAACCCGGTACGCGGTGGGTAGCCGCCTGCCAGCGCTGCTAGGCTGTACAGGTAGGGAGCTATTCAGCGGGTGCAAAAGCATCGCTGCCGTGTGATGCTTTTGCACCCATGTGGGGGGGGGGGAAAGGCAGAGCCAGACATGTGGGACGGCCTAGCCCTGTGCTGAGCATGCCCCTGCATGTCTGAGAAACTGATTGTAGATGTGCTAAATTTAGCAAATCTACGATCAGATCTGAATTGCTCCCGAAATCTCAAGCAAAGATAGTCAATATCTGTGGTTCAGGGGAAATCGCAAAGTCAAAATCGGAGATAGTCAATATCTCACCGTGTGTATGCACCTTAACTCAACTGCGCATGAGTGCACTCTCCCTATCTCCCCAACTGCACGAGTGACCTCTACCCCAACTACGTGTGAATGACCTGTACCTTACTGCGCATGCATGACCTCTCCCTAAAGGTCCATACACACGGAGCAATAAAGCTGAGAAATTTTTACTATATAGTCAAAATCGCTCACAAAGTTAGTACATATTGCTCTGTGTGTACACAGCCAGCGATAGCGATGCGCGTCCCCGCCAGGTCGCTATCGCTGCTAAAAATAGACTGTGCAGGCAAGTCAATTTTGGCTAGGTCACTGGAAAAGAAAAAGCATCCCCTTGCTTAAATGAGTTAGCCAAAATCGCCCATAGCCAAAATCGCTTGCACACTTAGACATGACATGTCCCTAACTGCACATCCATGACCTTCCCCTATCTACCCAACTGTGCAGGTGTGACATCTCCCTAATTGTGCATGTGTGACCATTCTCTAACTCCCCAACTGCACGTGTTAAAATAATATTGATCTTGGGGAATTTCACCATTATTCTTTGTACTAGCTGAAGTACCCGGCATTGCCCAGGTTTAAAACGTCAAGTTATGAAGTATGAAGAGGTATGAAGAGGTAACTGTCAACATTTTAAGAATAATTAGCAGCTTAGCAGCTCTTCCAATGCTCACGTGAGGTGGCCGTCTAGTGTCTTTTTTTTTCTGGTGTGTCGCTAGTAGCCTTAGAGGGACATGTACTAAGCAGTGATAAAAGTGGAGAAGTGAGCCAGTGGAGGAGTTGCCCATGGCAACCAATCAGCTGCTCTGTATACTTTTATAGTATGCAATTTATAAATGTTACGTCAATGCTGATTGGTTACCATGGGCAACTTCTCCACTGGCTCACTTCTATCACTGCTTAGTACATGTCCCCCTTAATTCCCAGCTTTTTTTTCCGTTCAGTTTTATAATCAGTTTGACATTGCGAGATGGGTTTAAAGTTTTCTTTCTCTTATCAATGTTGCTATTACAAAACTTTTGGGTACACAAATTATTTTGTTTTCCCACCTCCATTTCTGTCAGTTATTTTAGTTAATTGATTTATGGTTATTTCAGTCAGTTATTTCAAATCATTGAATGATGGATATTTCTGTCAGTTATTAGAGTTCATTAAAGTTTTCATCCAAATCCATCCAGTGGAAGGCCCAGAACAGAACAGGCCCCCTGTGTCAAAGTTCTGTCTGACGTACTCCAACGCGAACTTTGAACAGGACCTCTTCTTGGACCCAATGTTATCACTCTGTGAAGTCTTCATCCAAATCCATCCAGTGTAAGGCCCAGAACAGGCTCCCTGGGTCAAAGTTCTGCCTGGTAAACACAAACAGAAGGTCCAACCAGGACACCAACCTCCTCGTATGTCTTCTGGAATCCAATGTTACCACGAGAACAGACTCAGAACCGGCTCACCGGATCAAAGTTCTGCTCAGCATAGACCAGCGAGAGGTCCGACCGGGAAACTAACCCCACTAAAACCTGGCCAAGATCCAACTGGGCCACAGCGCGTTGGTTTCATCCCAATCGATGCAGTAATGTCCGAGTGTATAACCAGACCAATTAATTTTATATAAGATTACATACAAAAATGCCGATCCCATATTAATACGAGACCCATTATGTTTTGGGACCGTTAAAGGAAAGGAACCCCAAAGTAGCAAAATGTTGACTAGCTTTCTCGTCCATTAGCCTGCTGTGTGCACAAGGGTTATACTGTGACTTTTTCTGTGTCTGGAAGAAGAAGTACCATCTATCTGTCACGTCTGTGTGGCACTGCCATCCAGGCTCGGACTGGCCTGCCGGGGTTCCAGGGCTTACACCGGTGGGTCACGATCATTTTTAGCTATGCCCACTTCTGCCGGGGCGTGGTTTAGCAGTCAGCAGTTTGCAGCGGATCGGATGCAGCGAACTGACGTCACGCTGCGTCGCACCACGCCGTCTGGAGGATCCCGCCTGGAGGAGAAGGAAAGCAGAGCGGCAGAGGAGAATGCACGCCTGGAAACTGGAGCGGAGCTGGTGGGTGAGTGCGTGCAGTCTGCAGTGGCGGACAGCGGGCGGGTCGCGGCAGGAGACATTTCCCTTCCTGGGTGGCTGGCCGCGTCCGCTGCACCATACAGCATGTGATATCTGTGAGGGGGTGCCGGAGGTGGTGGCAGGTCGGGTGGGGCCCTGGGGGATCAAGGATGGCTACTGCATGTGGGCGTCTGTTAGAAATTATGCTGGCCGGCCGGGTTAGAACTCTCTGACCTCATTAAATTATTGTGGCTGTTATGAAAGGGATGTGCATGTGTGCAATATAAAGTATGTATATTGTGTGTGTGGGTCGGCTGTGTCTGCTGTGTGTTTGGAGGCTACTGTGTGTGTCTCTGTAGATGTATACATGCTGTGTGTGTGTTATGTGTGTGTATTTAAGTATGTGTGTGTCGTGTGTGTGTGTATTTGTAAGTATGTCATGGGTTTGTGTGTGTTACATGTTGTTTGCTACGTGTTAGGCGACATGCTGTGATGCATGTATAGTAAAGTCCCCTTTTGCTAAATCCACTGTGTATCTGTGTACACACGTGTGTGTGTGTGTGTGTGTGTGTGTGTGTGCGTGTGTGTAAACCCTCCCCATGAAAATCAGTGAACGGCAGGGGGGGCTATGCCGCCTCCCACTGGGAGTGTATTTTAGCTTAGCAGAAGTGCGAACGAAAGGATCGCAGAGCGGCAACAAAGTTTAATAGTGCAGTTTCAGAGTAGCTCAATACCTACTCTGCGCTTGCGATCACTTTAGACTGTTCAATTCCTGTTTTGACGTCACAAACATGCCCTGCGTTCTCCCAGCCACGCCTGCGTTTTTCCTGGCACGTCTGCGTTTTTCCGAACACTCCCTGAAAGCGGTCAGTTGACACCCAGAAACGCCCACTTCATGTCAATCACTCTGCGGCAGCCAGTGCGACTTGTCAAAGTCAGAAAAATATCATGCTACACGTTGCCATATATTCACCTCATGCGCGTGCCTGCTGCACGTGCACATTCTCTCCCGTGCGTGCGGATACTCGCAGCCGCGTGATGGCGCCTCGGCCATGCGCTCGAGCGCGTGGTATGTGCATTTACGGTAGAGTTTGTGTGCGTCTAGCGGGCGACTCAATCGTTTAATAATAGAACCAAGTAGCATGTTTTATAGATAATGTTCCCCTTAATAATGACTGTAAGTTTGGTTAATGTAAATGGTCGCTGGACAGAGGAATTCCTCTTTGTATGGTACGAAGGGTCAGACAGGGTTTGAACAGCTGTGTCTGGTACCTAACTAAAGAACATTTTAGTAGCAACAATCCGGTGTTGGTTAGGTAAAGATTAATCGCTCATGCGTATAGTTATGGCCATTAGTAGATTCTGGACATTTCATATATTTGCGATTCATTACCCATGCGGCGGGAATCTTCAGATTCCCTCCCACCTGAGCAGTTTGATATAGTCACAGCCCACCTGTTCAAACTAACCTATGACCTTTTGTTATGATACGAGGAGACATTCCTGTGTCCAATGAACAATGAGATTATAGGTCCCTTTGTAGTATACTGTACTCAGTGTATATAAGATCAGCCAGCCTGGGCAGCTCTCTCTCACTCCACAAACGGTTTTCATATTGACTAACTCGGAGCTGGTACCAGGCTGCGCAGCGATCGTTCCCAGTGTGTGTAAGTAATTCTCTGCAAACCAACTTATTCTCTGTGTGTATTGGCCATTCCCTTTCTCTCTGTTATAGTATAAGTTTGTGACGCTATTGTATATTTTCTGTCTAGATATTCTGTTAGAATTATATGTTAGTCTGTAGTGTATGACTTGTGAACTGTTTACCTTTTTTCGATATAACTTAAAAGCTTGTTAGTAAAGGTGTTGGATCCTTAGCACGGTATCGTGTGTTCATTACATTGCAGTGGGTAATAGGAGCGTCTCAATCGCTCAAACAGCTTTAGTGTTAATCAGGTTAAGCAACGTTATATCGCTACAGTATTTCAGTACAAAGGTTTACAGTATAAGAGTATCCTTTCTGTGTGTTACATTCAAGGTTTACTGATTGTCATCTTGTAAGCGTCAGCACCGCTCGTGATCTCCTCGTGGTCTCGAGCGTCCGCTACGCTGGTAGCGTAGCATTACGGTAGTCGCTCGCCTATAGCGTGCTCGACACCACGCATTAAGCTGTGAGCGAGCGTGCCGCATGTTCGTCTCGATCACGGCCGAGCGTATGCTACGCTAAGTGCGTACCCTTACGGTACCCCATACGCCAATTGCGTACTGTGTCTCTTACCCATTATTGTGAAGGTTATAAGGTAATTAAATCAGCATTATCAATTGGCGGCTCGTCCGTCCTCCACATATCCGCACTTGCGAAAACAAACGTTATCTGTCAGCAAGGGCGGGAAGGCAGTATCCCTTCGTATCGGGATACAGTAGTGCTGGCTAGATAAGCGTCTGTTTCGCTACGTGAAGGAGTGCTGGTGGAATCCGGAACCGGAGGTAAGAACAATACGCTAGTGTCTTTTAAAACTGTTTATTTCTGTTTTGCGTACACACGCACGCACACACGCACACACCTGTATTTCTTTTCACTTGTGTATTTTCACATATCACTTTCCTGGTTGCCATTTCACAATTGATAACGTGCTGAGAAAGATTTGTTGCTATTGGTAGTTAAAGAGTAAAAATAATACGTTATGGAGTAATTTGTAATACATGCGCACGGCTTGCCTAAGATATAAGGAAGTTTGGTGTGGTGTTCAGTAGATGAGTACACTTAAAGATCATCTACATTGATATAAACGTGTTAAATTGTATTTCTGTGGATATACCTGGCTGGCGTACACGTGTCGCTAACAAAGGGCGGGACTAGTGTACGCGACGCAAGGGCCGACGCACGGAGCGTATACTACGCAACGGAGCGTCTGGGTACGCCCACATAATACAAATCGCACGATAGTATTGTTTTAATTAGGCGATAAGGAGGCAACGCGAAAATAGCGCAAATCGATCTCAGTGTCCAAAATTTTAAGCTAATAGATCCTTCTCTAGTTGTAACTCCTCGGGATTAGCCTGCGATACTGAATGAAAGGGATTTCTGCGCAGAAACGAAAGTAAAGAGTATATGAGGTGAAAGAGTGTGTATACATATATATAAGTTTCTAATTTTTGGGGTTTGAACCAAGGAAATCATCGAGTTCTCGTGAAGGTACATACGTGTAAGTGACTGCATGGTGGCTTGGGAGGCATCCCTTGTTAAACATTTAAAAAAGAGCATTAGAGTATAGCAGACCAGGAGGTCTACTGTAGCACAGACCAGGAGGTCCAGACAGACCAGGAGGTCCAGGTACAGCAGACTAAGAAGTCCGCTATAGATAAAAAAAAGTAAAGGAGCACAACACAAGGAAGGGTTGGTGCGGTACCCATCTAGGCCATTAAGCTCAGGCTGAAGGAATTTGCAGCCACAATTTTCGATTCCACTGATCGCTCCGCACATAAGATTAGTTGCTTATGTGCAGAACGATTGTACCGCACGTAATTGTGTGCATTAGTTAGTAACTTGACCCAGTACCATTTGCGTACGCTAGAGGGGTCATAAACGCTATTTGTACATTCTAACGTGATTTGTGTAATTTTTTTTTATTTTAAGGGAAGTTCGCTAGTCACTTGGGAACTATCCAACAACCAATAGTTACTGGAAAGGGTTAAGTGCTCTTCGGATCGCACCCACATGTTCCAGTAAATAGAGGTTCAGGTCGCAGGGGCCCTAGGTTGAGTACGCCAGCGCTAGAGCAGTGTGTGGGCGTATTGGTCGACGTGGGCGAGTGAGTGGAGTACTCGGTAAACTGCCACCGCCGGCCTACCCCGGACATCTTGGTTTTTGTAAGGATTCGCTGAAGACCCTGATTTGAGGTCAGAGGTAGTGAAAGCAACACCTACTAAGATGGGGGCCAGTTGTTCAGGTAGGGGGCGATCAACCTCGGTTCGGGTTGATTCCGTAAACCGACCAATCGGGTCGGCAAGGTATGTAATGTGTGAGAAATACGGTTCACACACAGAAGTTTTGTGCGATGAATGGGAAAGAATGACTGTGCACGATGGGGAAAAGTTCCCACGGGTAGGCAGTTTTAGTCCTGAGGTGTTACAGAATCTAAGGAGAAGGATATGTCTCATTAAATCTGCAAAGAGACGGATCAAACATTATGATTATTTACAGTTATGGCAACAGGAAGGTGAAATACAAAGAGGATTGGCTCAAGCGGGTGGATCTAACCCTATCATAAAACTGATAGCCACCGCGCCACCACCACCATACATAACAGGAGAGAGGGTGGTTGCAGAGAATGGCACACTGGTGAATGATAAACATGCACTTAGTAACTGTATAAATGTTAAGCCTAATGTAACCAAGATTGTTGATGCAAATGTTAACCTGTGCAAGCTGTACCCTGTTTTAAACTTTCCCCAGGATTGTGACCAAGAGGATGAACCAACAACAATATCAGCACTCTCTCTAGCAGCCACCATAGCAGAAACAACAGTGGGCACGGCCCAACCCGTAAGATTAGTATCAAAGGCCCCTAGTGGAGGGACAGGTGAGATCGTATCAACTGGTAAGTACGGCACCATACACTATGCTGAAACCATTTCACCACATGCTGTAGAATCTACTCAGAATGATGTTATTGGACTTAATCCCGTTAGGGTAATTGCAGTGCCCAATGGGAAAACTGACACTTCAGGAGCCACTCCTCTCAGACACATTGCCATGCACTGCCCCTTTACCCGAATGGAATTAAGAACAATGGTGTCTGAATTCCCTGATCCTAGGAAGGATCTAGTTGCAAGCCAGGAATACATTAGAGAGCTAGGAAATACTGTAGAGCCCAATAACAAAGACTGGCAGATATTGCTGAGGGCATGTTTACCCTCCAATGTCGACTCAGCAAAATTTTTAGCTGACTGTAAATTAGATGAGGATGTACCCCTTACAGATGTGTACAACCAAGATAATGTAAAGAGAATAAATTTACAGTTAAAAGAGTATTTTCCAGCTGTTGTCAAATGGAACAAAATTTTCTCCATCAAACAGAAAGAGGGAGAAACAGCAGCTGATTATTTTCATCGGGCACTACAGGATATGGCTAAGTATACATTAAGACATTAAGACAAATGTGAATCATAGAGAAGTAGCAGTATCTGTGTTAATGGATGGTTTAAAGGAAGTATTGAGGACAAGGGTACAGACCACCCAACCATGTTGGCGAGGTCTGTCGGTGGCTACTTTGAGAGAGGCCGCTGTTGATCATGATCGGAATATCACCAGACACAGGGAGTCGCAGAGTGATAAGTTAATGGCCGTAAGTATACAGGCCCTGACTACCAGGCAACCTCTGTATAAATCTCCGACCCCTGTGGGTAAGTCAAATGTGGTAACTTGTTATTACTGTCATAAAGAGGGACACTATGCACGAGACTGTAGATCAAAGAATGCACAAAAATCATATCAACCCCCTAGACAACGACATGACACACGAAATTGGGATCAAGGACCGCAGAGACGGGGTTATGAGCCACACGCAGGGGAAACAAAAAGGTATCCCCCAAAAAGAGACTGGCAAGTCACTGATAGATCCCATTTACCCCCTTCACAGGTAATAGCTGCCAGCGCAATGCAGGGAGGCCACCACGCACCATAGGGGCGAGGCCACACCTGTAATCTGCAGCCAGTGAAATGAATTGCGAACCTTGGAAGTGAACCCGAGGTCACAATTGATGTAGCTGGTAAATCTCTAAATTTTCTTGTAGATACGGGGGCGGCCAAGTCAGTGATAAATTCGACCGTGGGCATGAGAACCACTGGTAAAACAATTCCAGCCATGGGAGTAACAGGAGTAGTACAGCACTACCCTTTAAGCAAACCTGCAGAGATTACGATAGGGCCTTTGCATACCAAGCATTCTTTCCTGCTGGCTGCATCGGCTCCGACTAATCTCCTAGGGAGAGATTTACTGTGCAAAATGGGATGCGTCATATACTGTACTCCTGAAGGTGTGTTCTTGGATATACCTGAAAACCACGCTCAGGAAGCGCAGGATATGCTAGACTCCCCAACAAGATTAATGTCACACACTGTTGTTGTAAATAGGTGTCCGTCCAAGGTAGAGGAAATGATTTCCCAGATACCGGAATCACTTTGGACCAAGGATGGACAAGACACTGGATTGATGGCAAACGTAGCCCCAGTAGTTATGCAAGTAAGAGATGGTAGGATAGCTCCAAAAATCCCACAATATCCTCTGAAGCCAGAGGTGGAGTTAGGAGTTTTCCCTGTAATAGAGCGCTTGCTACAACAGGGCATTCTGGTAAGGACGTCCAGCACTGCAAATAGTCCCATCTTCCCTGTTAAAAAGAGTGGGGGGAGGGGTTACCGATTAGTGCAGGATCTAAGAGGGATCAACAAAATAGTTGAGAGTCAATTCCCCGTAGTGCCAAATCCAGCTGTCATTCTTATGCAAATCCCTCCCACTGCCAAATTTTTCACTGTGATTGACCTCTGCTCCGCTTTCTTCTCGGTGCCTCTGCACCCTGACAGTCAATACTTATTTGCATTCACATACAGAGGAGTTCAATATACATGGACTCGCTTACCACAAGGTTTCATAGACAGTCCAAGTATTTTCTCACAAGCTCTGCATGATTGTTTACAGTCTTTCCAACCAGAGAGTGGATCAGTATTGATCCAGTACGTGGACGATTTACTACTGTGTGCAGATTCACTGGAAGCATCCCTGAGAGATACGAAACAGCTCCTGTTTCATCTTTCAGACACAGGACACAAGGTTTCCAAAGACAAGTTACAATTATGCCAGACCCGTGTGAAGTATTTGGGACACTGTCTAACACAAGGACTGAGACACCTTACCGCTGATAGAATTCAAGCAATTCGTGACATGACCCTGCCACAAACCCAGCAACAGATTAGTACATTTTTAGGAATGTGTGGGTATTGCCGTAACTGGATCCCAGGTTTTTCCATACTGGCCTTACCTTTGCAGGAGATGGTCTCATCAAGCAAACCTGATAGGATTTCGCACACAGACGAATCCGAGATGGCATTTGAGAGACTTAAACAGTGCCTAACGCAGGCACCAGCATTAGGTATGCCAGACTATGGGAAACCCTTTGAGCTGTACGGAACAGAGAGTGCTGGGTGCGCAGCAGGTGTATTAACTCAGAAGCATGGTGATGCCAGCAGGCCGGTAGCTTACTACAGCGCTCAGCTAGATACGGTAGCGCGATCCCTCCCCACATGCTTGCGAAGTGTTGCAGCAATAGCATTGCTAGTTACGAAAAGCGAAGATGTAGTGCTAGGACACAACCTCACAATTCATACACCACATGCAGTGTCAGCCTTACTGAATTCTGCCCAAACCAGACACGTCTCATCAGCGCGGTTTACAAGATGGGAATTGGCATTGATGGCCCCCGTAAACATCACCATAAGGAGATGCAGCGCATTAAATCCTGCAACGTATCTCCCAGGTGTGCCTGGACAGGCACAAAGGGTGGAGGATGAGAGTAATGGTGAAGGAGGATTTAATACAGGGGATGACATGCATGATTGTATGGAATATTTGACCCAAAATTTCACGGCAAGGCCTGACATCAGTGACAACCCACTGGAAGATGTAGATTTTACTTTCTACACTGACGGTAGTTGTCACAGACAGACGGACTCGGGAGACTTGTGTACTGGATACGCAGTCGTAGATGACCAAGGTACCATAGAAGCAGAACCGCTAGGCCCACCTCACTCAGCACAAGTTGCTGAACTGGTTGCCCTAACCAGAGCATGTGAATTGGCTAAGGGCAAGTCAGCCAATATTTACACAGATTCTAGGTACGCATTCGGAGTAGTCCATGATTTCGGAGCCCTATGGCGCCTCAGAAATTTCATGACGGCAGCTGGCACACCCGTAGCGCATGCAGCCCACATCAAAAGACTTCTAACAGCGATACAGGAACCCGACAGAGTGGCTGTTATCAAGTGTAAAGCTCACACATATAGCCAAGACCCGGTATCACTTGGTAACAGCCGAGCAGACGAAGCTGCTAAATCAGCAGCTGGTAACCCCATACAAACAGATAGTACACGACTGATGGTATTTAATACTGTAAACACACAGAAATTGTGTGAAATGCAAAATTTGTGTTCCCCACAGGAAAAGGCAGTCTGGAGGTCAAAAGGATATGGCCAGGAGTCCTCAGGACTCTGGACAGACGGACATGGTAAACCAGTGGCACCAAGAGCATACCTTCCAAGTCTAGCGGAAGCAGCACACGGGCTGACTCATCTGGGCAAAGAAGGGATGTGTAAGCTGGTAAGAGCTTATTGGTGCGCCCCAGGATTTTCTTCCCACGCGGGTAAAAGAGCGATGACATGTCTCACCTGCTTGAGGAAGAATATCGGAAAGGCAATACCGACACAGCCATCTCATATCCCTCCAACAGATGGCCCTTTCCAAGTAATACAAATTGATTTCATACAATTGCCACCTTGTAGGAATTTAAAGTATGTTCTGGTCTGTATAGATGTGTTTTCAAATTGGGTTGAAGCATTTCCCGCGGCCACAAATACCGCTGTATTTACTGCAAAGAAAATTGTGCAGGAATTTGTGTGTAGGTACGGTATCCCTAGAAAAATTGAAAGTGATAGGGGTACCCATTTCACAGGTGAAGTCTTTCAAACAATGTGTAAGTTGATGGGAATTAATAGTAAGCTGCATACTCCGTACCGCCCCCAGGCGAGCGCGAAGGTGGAAAGAGTAAACAGCACTATTAAAAATAAATTGAGCAAGGTAATGACTGAAACAGGACTGTTATGGCCGGAAGCTTTGCCAATTGTATTATACAGCATCAGAACCACCCCCATGTCCCCTCTTAATCTGTCTCCTTTTGAAATTCTGTTTGGTCGACAACCCCATGTTATGATTAACCCCCAGGATGATTTGAAATGTAACAATGAAGTAACCGTAAAGTACTTGGTTAAGATGAGTAAGCAATTGAGGAATCAGAATGATAATCTAAAGTTGGTGATTCCTGATTTGCCAGACAGTAATTGTCATGACATTGAACCTGGGGATTATGTAATGATACGGAATTTTCTACGCTCAGGTTGCCTTATTGACAGATGGGAAGGACCATATCAAGTCTTATTGACCAGCACAACTGCTTTGAAGGTTGCCGAGAGAGAGACTTGGGTCCATTCGTCTCATTGTAAAAAGGTCACTGACCCAGAAAGGTCCCGTGATAAAGAACAGACGGTAGAGGTTGTATCACTAGAGTGTCTGTTCAGGGAGGATTGAGACGACACCTGAGCGCTGAGAATAACAAGACCGGAAGCTTGTCGAGCCAGATTTCTTTTTCCCATTTGTTATTTTCTCCAGCTCCCACCTCCCTCCTATTTCCTTTCACCCTTCTTAGTTTTCTCCTTTTACTCCTCTAAGATGGACTTGCCCCAAGAGACTGTGATTCGGATTTTCCTGTTGACCATGATGTTGACCAGAGCAGTCTGTTTCGGTGAGAGTACCATGGAGGTCGAGAAAGGATCGGGAATGGGTTCTGATGACCAGGATGCAGGCGTAGATTTCCAAGAACAACATAATCTCTGAGTAAAGGCGAGTATCAGAAAACGATCTGGTAGCATGACAATAGAAGGAATTGTGAAGGATTGTTAGCTGAAGAGAACTGCATCTGTAGGCATTGTGACAATATAGTTGAGGATGGGTGCATAAAGAAATGTCAGTCCAGTTTTAATGTCCACATGGACCGGCATCCATTGAGTGACTATCACTCCTTAGTGGGTAAAGTGTTAAATCAGACAGACTGTTGGGTATGCTCTCAAGTACCTCAAGGCCATAGCAAATCAGGACTAGTACCATTCCCTTTAACGGTAGGAGAGGTACTTGAGCTAAGTGGTGGGAGGCCGGTGGACAAGAGGTTTAATATCTCTAGCCCTCCTAGTTTGAAGCTCCACCAATATCATGTGGATAGGTCTTTAGTATGCTTTAACATTTCCAATCCCCAAAAGCCGGGAAATTGGGAAATGTCATGGAGTAATCAAACCATGACATTCTCACATAGAGCCGACAGATTGCCCATAGACACAGAACTTATACGCCAGATAGCCGACCATAGGAAATTCTTTCGGTATAGGTACACCCTAGGAAGTAGGATCATGCGAGTTGGAGAAGTATCACCAGGATACTGTGCACATGTCGTACAAACAGATACGTGTACTAAACAGATGGAAAAGTTAGGGTTAGGAGATTTCATATGGAAAATTTGTAATATGGTTATGTCACACTCCGTCCCATATGTTCTCCCCGATGATGCATATTTCATATGCGGGAGGAAGGCGTATAAGTGGCTTGCCCCAAACTCAGAAGGGTTGTGTTATATTGGAAAAGTACTGCCTGAGGTAATGACTGTATCCCACACTAAAATGAAAGATATTCACCGCAGTGCCCAAGCTCCTTATACTCACACTCATTACGAGCACATCGTTAAACGGCACCTGATAGAGAAAACAGAGCATCCGGCCTCTGACCTGATCCACGAATCCACCGGGATTCAATTCCTAATCGCGTTAGATATCACTCGCACCGCCAGAGGAGTGATAAATTACAAATATATATCTGCGCTTGCAAATTTATTAGACAATATCACCGAAATGTATGACGACACATTTAGGTACACTGGGAAAGAGTTACAAGCCTACAAAACAGAACTGGTTCAGCATAGGATGATTCTCAATTACCTCACAGCTGTGACAGGCGGGTATTGTGTTACCCTGGCAACTCAATATGGAATCAAGTGCTGCACATACATTACAAACTGCACGGAGGACCCAGCCGAGGTCATAGACCAAAAGATGGATGACATTTTACAATTAAAGTGGGAGTTCCGAAGGAAACACAATCTCACACTCGCTGCTGTGGGTAATGAGCTGACCAGTTGGGTGTCATGGTTGAACCCACGAAATTGGTTCTCTGGTTTAGGAGAATGGGCCCAAGGTATTATTATGGATGTAGGGAAATTTCTCTTGTGTATTCTGGGTGTCATCATATTGGTCGGTCTGATATTTAGATGCGTTCGGGTTTTAGCGAAGCGTAAAAGTAATACCAGGGTGATGAGTCTAAGGAGCGAGGACACTGTACTAACAACAACAAATTTGATGTATGACCCAACAATAGAGACAATGTTGTGATGAAAATGTGATTCCACGGTCCGTTTCTTTCACCTGTTTCTCCTTTGTTTTTCTCCAAGGTACAAAGACCCGCTTGGAAGAAGGATTTGAAGACCACATTTATACAAAGATTTATTTTTTTTATGGACTATGTTGCCGGCCCCCAATATCCCTAGTGACTTTAATGAAAAAGCTAGCCCAGAACTTTAGTGATTTAAAATTTTTATGGACATTGAAACGGCTTTGCTCGCATTATAGCAAAAGCCCAAAGAGACTACAGTCAACATGTACATCGAGACAAGACATCAGACAAGACCTCAATCGGCAAATGTATATTAAACTCACATAGTTTATGACTGCATTTACCATAATTGCTTCTTATCTTCATTTCTACAACCTTCAGGTAATGATACACATAATCGATAGGGAATATAGGCACAAATATCAGCACTCACATATCCCCCCATCCATGTATCATCAACTAAAATGTGCTCCCCCATTTTGTTGCAACAAAAAAGCCGAAAAGAGCTCGGTAAAGTTTGACAGCCCATCCACAGACCCGTAATACGGGATAAGAAGGAATTCAAATGTATACTTCGCAATACCTCGAAGCTTGATTTAAAACACGTACGGCACGATGATACATGACCCCTCAAACATGGACTTATACACACATGCTTCTACTATCTCACTAGGTCATACCTTTTTCCCACCTTCCTCTCTTCTCCCTTACCCAATCATAGAAATTTATTTATACATGACATATATTTTTCTCTTTTTGAATTGTTTTAGGAAGTGGCAGTTATTGATGACTGCCAAAGGGTGGACTGTCAAAGTCAGAAAAATATCATGCTACACGTTGCCATATATTCACCTCATGCGCGTGCCTGCTGCACGTGCACATTCTCTCCCGTGCGTGCGGATACTCGCAGCCGCGTGATGGCGCCTCGGCCATGCGCTCGAGCGCGTGGTATGTGCATTTACGGTAGAGTTTGTGTGCGTCTAGCGGGCGACTCAATCATTTAATAATAGAACCAAATAGCATGTTTTATAGATAATGTTCCCCTTAATAATGACTGTAAGTTTGGTTAATGTAAATGGTCGCTGGACAGAGGAATTCCTCTTTGTATGGTACGAAGGGTCAGACAGGGTTTGAACAGCTGTGTCTGGTACCTAACTAAAGAACATTTTAGTAGCAACAATCCGGTGTTGGTTAGGTAAAGATTAATCGCTCATGCGTATAGTTATGGCTATTAGTAGATTCTGGACATTTCATATATTTGCGATTCATTACCCATGCGGCGGGAATCTTCAGATTCCCTCCCACCTGAGCAGTTTGATATAGTCACAGCCCACCTGTTCAAACTAACCTATGACCTTTTGTTATGATACGAGGAGACATTCATGTGTCCAATGAACAATGAGATTATAGGTCCCTTTGTAGTATACTGTACTCAGTGTATATAAGATCAGCCAGCCTGGGCAGCTCTCTCTCACTCCACAAACGGTTTTCATATTGACTAACTCGGAGCTGGTACCAGGCTGCGCAGCGATCGTTCCCAGTGTGTGTAAGTAATTCTCTGCAAACCAACTTATTCTCTGTGTGTATTGGCCATTCCCTTTCTCTCTGTTATAGTATAAGTTTGTGACGCTATTGTCTATTTTCTGTCTAGATATTCTGTTAGAATTATATGTTAGTCTGTAGTGTATGACTTGTGAACTGTTTACCTTTTTTCGATATAACTTAAAAGCTTGTTAGTAAAGGTGTTGGATCCTTAGCACGGTATCGTGTGTTCATTACATTGCAGTGGGTAATAGGGGCGCTCTCGATCGCTCAAACAGCTTTAGTGTTAATCAGGTTAAGCAGCGTTATATCGCTACAGTATTTCAGTACAAAGGTTTACAGTATAAGAGTATCCTTTCTGTATGTTACATTCAAGGTTTACTGATTGTCATCTTGTAAGCGTCAGCACCGCACGTGATCTCCTCGTGGTCTCGAGCGTCCGCTACGCTGGTAGCGTAGCATTATGGTAGTCGCTCGCCTATAGCGTGCTCGACACCACGCATTAAGCTGTGAGCGAGCGTGCCGCATGTGCGTCTCGATCACGGCCGAGCGTATGCTACGCTAAGTGCGTACCCTTACGGTACCCCATACGCCAATTGCGTACTGTGTCTCTTACCCATTATTGTGAAGGTTATAAGGTAATTAAATCAGCATTATCAGACTGAAAAGCATCACTAGACCCTGTGTGAAACGACATAGTTTGTTGTAATAGTACGTGGCGCGTGTGCATTGCGCCACATACGCATGCACAGAAATGCCCTTTTTTAGCCTCATCGCTGCACAGTGAACGAATGCAGCTAGCGATCAACTCGGAATGACCACCAATATACAGTGAACGTCAGCAAGGGGGCCCTGGCTCTACAGTGAACGTCAGCAAGGGGGCCCACCCTGGCTCCCTGTATAGTGCGGCCAATATACAGTGAATAGCAGCAGGGGGGGCCGTGACTCCCTGTATAGTGCAGCCAATATACAGTGAATAGCAGCAGGGGGGGCCCTGACTCCCTGTATAGTGCAGCCAATATACAGTGAACGGCACCTCTGTAATTATTTTAACACAGTTGTATGGGTGAAACTGGCCATATTTGAAAGGTACTTTTTTTTCATTATATACTATGGTGGTCATTCCGAGTTGTTTGCTCGTTGCCGTTTTTCGCAACGCAGCGATTAGGTGGAAAATGCGCATGCGCATGGTACGCAGTGCGCATGCGCTAAGTTATTTAACACAAAACTTATAGGCCCTACACACATGCCGATATTCTGAAAGAAATGAACGATCTCGTTCATAAATGAACGAGAACTCGTTCATATCTTTCAGTGTGGAGACTCCAGCGATGAACGATGCGCGGCCCCGCGCTCGTTCATCGCTGATCTCCCGTCGGCTGTGCATGCAGGCCAATATGGACGAACTCGTCCATATTTGCCTGCACTTCAATGCAGCCGGGTGACGGGGGGAGTGAAGAAACTTCACTCCCCCCGTCACTGCCCCCCCGCCGCCGGGTTGCTCGTCGGCCGTATCGGCCGTCGGGCACCTCGGCGGCGCATCGCCGAGTGTGTAGGGCCCCTTAGATTTGCTGGTGTTCGTGCGGTGCTTTTCAGTCGCACTGCTGATCGGTGAGTGATTGACAGGAAAGGGGCGTTTCTGGGAGGTAACTGAGCGTTTTCCCGGAGTGTGCTAAAAAATGCAGGCGTGCCAGGGAAAAACGCAGGAGTGGCTGAAGAAACGGGGGAGTGGCTGGCCGAACGCAGGGCGTGTTTGTGACGTCAAACCAGGAACTAAACGGACTGAGCTGATCGCAATCTGTGAGTAGGTCTGGAGCTACTCAGAAACTGCATGAGAATATTTAGTAGCAGTTCTGCTAATCTATTGTTCGCTATTCTGCTAAGCTAAGATACATTCCCAGATGGCGGCGGCCTAGCGTGTGCAATGCTGCTAAAAGCAGCTAGCGAGCGAACAACTCGGAATGAGGGCCTATGCTAGGTGACGCCTATAATGGCTGGGCACTCCTCTCTGGCCAGGTGGCCACACCCCTTCCAGCATATGGCAACGCCCCTTAGTGGGCCCCTGTGATTGCATTTCCCTGGTGGGCATAGGTGCCAATTCAGTTTATAACAAGCGGAATTGGGCTGCTTCTTTTTTTTTTCAAGTTGCTTTATTTTTTTGATGGTTGCTTGTTGCTTGTTTATGGGCCTATTATTTATTTTGCTGCTTGTTTTTGGGCTTTTTTCATTTTTTTTAATTTTTTTATAGGTACAGATGGCATTGACCACCAGAAGTAGTCATTCATCCATTCATTCAACACAGATCCTCACAAAGACATAGGTGAGAAGCTGTGGATTAATAGATGAATTTGGGGGGTCTTAAATTGTGTCAAATGGCTGCATTTTTCTAAAACAATGGAAAAGTGATAGTAAGCGAGTTCTTTTTTGCAAACTAAGGAGATTATTTGGAGTTGGTTGCAGATTTTGCTATTTTAGCAAAATTTGCAACCACCAAAATCACACAGGGCAAGGCCACCCAGCATGTGTGGTGCCTCCCCGTGATGCTATCACAATTCAAAAAGAGGTTGACCCCTGCCTATGCAGCATAACTGCGTAATCATGGGCACCGCCGCCATGTTTCCAATCACATGAAACGCAGGCGACATCAATGGTCGGCCCCGAAAACGGCCATGACACGCCTGCATTTCCCGTGACACTCCCCCACAATGCCGTAACGCTGCCCCCGGACACCCATCGCCTGTCAATTATGATGCATCATGATATCAGATGGCTGAAAATCGGTTGTTTGTGATTATTTTTGCCCGTCCTGAAAAAGGCCCATAATGTTTACCCAGTAGCGGCTCTTGCCACGTGCAAGCAGTACTTTTGCCCGGGGCGCCGCTGTCCCAGGGGCGCTGCCGCCGTGGCAAGAGCCGCTACTAACTAGGATGGCGGCGGTGGGTTTGAAAAGGTCCTCTCCGCGAAAGGAATCTACACGCGGTGAGGTAGCATCTAGTTTCCCTTCGCGGAGAGGACCTTTCTGTGCAGCGCTATGGGAGAGACGTCATGCGGAGACAGTGCAGTGGTCGGGAACAGGAACGGGGCTGGTAAGTATTTTTTATACAACTAATGGGGGCACAGCTGCAGGGGGCACAACTATTGGGGCCACAACTAATGGGGGCACAGCTGCAGGGGGCACAACTAATGGGGGCACAGCTGCAGGGGGCACAACTACTGGGCCCACAGCTACAGGGGGGACACTAAGGGGGGCACAATTACTGGGGCCACAACTAATGGGGGCACAGCTGCAGGGGGCACAACTACTGGGGCCACAATTAAACTTTCACCCTGGGCGCCACAAGGTCTAGAACCGGCCCTGTGTCTACCACAGACTGGAAGGGATGTAGTTAACCCGGCTGTCAGGATCCCAGCGTTCAGGATCCTAAAGCAGAAATTCTGACAGATGGGAATGCAGACAGCACTCGCCACGGGTTTTCCCACTCGTGGGTGTCCACAAGACCAACACAGTGGGAATAAAACCTGTGGTGAGTGCAGCAAGCCACGAGCCCGCAAGCGGACTCTTTGCACTCTCATCGCTGCCGGGATTCCGCTCTTGGTATATTGACAGCCAGCATCCTGTCCGCCGGGATATCATTATCATCCCGACTGGAGAACCAGATTTCAGAAGAAAAAGTTCAAGAAACTGAAAGCTATCCACTTGACTTCAAGTTCCAGAACTTGTCTTCAGCCCATCCAGCAGCACCTGAGATAACACTTAGTAGCCAGACATAGCACTTATAATTATATGTATTTTAATTAGTGATGTGCACCAGACATTTTTCGGGTTTTGTGGTTTGGTTTTGGATTCGGTTCCACGGCCGTGTTTTGGATTCGGACGCGTTTTGGCAAAACCTCCCTGAAAATTTTTTGTCGGATTCGGGTGTGTTTTGGATTCGGATGTTTTTTTACAAAAAACCCTCAAAAACAGCTTAAATCATAGAATTTGGGGGTCATTTTGATCCCATAGTATTATTAACCTCAATAACCATCATTTACACTAATTTTCAGTCTATTCTGAACACCTCACAATATTATTTTTAGTCCTAAAATTTGCACCGAGGTCGCTGGATGACTAAGCTAAGCGACCCAAGTGGCCGACACAAACACCTGGCCCATCTAGGACTGGCACTGCAGTGTCAGGCAGGATGGCACTTCAAAAAAATAGTCCCCAAACAGCACATGATGCAAAGAAAAAAAGAGGCGCAATGAGGTAGCTGTGTGACTAAGCTAAGCGACACAAGTGGCCGACACAAACACCTGGCCCATCTAGGAGTGGCACTGCAGTGTCAGACAGGATGGCACTTCAAAAAAATAGTCCCCAAAAAGCACATGATGCAAAGAAAAAAAGAGGTGCACCAAGGTCGCTGGATGGCTAAGCTTAGCGACACAAGTGGCCGACACAAACACCTGGCCCATCTAGGAGTGGCACTGCAGTGTCAGGCAGGATGGCACTTCAAACAAATAGTCCCCAAACAGCACATGATGCAAAAAAAAAATGAAAAAAAAAAAGGAGGTGCAAGATGGAATTGTCCTTGGGCCCTCCCACCCACCCTTATGTTGTATAAACAGGACATGCACACTTTAACAAACCCATCATTTCAGCGACAGGGTCTGCAACACAACTGTGACTGAAATGACTGGTTGGTTTGGGTCCCCACCAAAAAAGAAGCAATCAATCTCTCCTTGCACAAACTGGCTCTACAGAGGCAAGATGTCCACCTCCTCCTCATCGTCCGATTCCTCACCCCTTTCACTGTGTACATCCCCCTCCTCACAGATTATTAATTCGTCCCCACTGGAATCCACCATCTCAGGTCCCTGTGTACTTTCTGGAGGCAATTGCTGGTGAATGTCTCCACGGAGGAATTGATTATAATTAATTTTGAGGAACATCATCTTCTCCACATTTTCTGGAAGTAACCTCGTACGTCGATTGCTGACAAGGTGAGCGGCTGCACTAAACACTCTTTCGGAGTACACACTGGAGGGTGGGCAACTTAGGTAAAATAAAGCCAGTTTCTGCAAGGGCCTCCAAATTGCCTCTTTTTCCTGCCAGTATATGTACGGACTGTCTGACGTGCCTACTTGGATGCGGTCACTCATATAATCCTCCACCATTCTTTCAATGGTGAGAGAATCATATGCAGTGACAGTAGACGACATGTCAGTAATCGTTGGCAGGTCCTTCAGTCCGGACCAGATGTCAGCACTCGCTCCAGACTGCCCTGCATCACCGCCAGCGGGTGGGCTCGGAATTCTTAGCCTTTACCTCGCACCCCCAGTTGCGGGAGAATGTGAAGGAGGAGCTGTTGACGGGTCGCTTGACTTGACAATTTTCTCACCAGCAGGTCTTTGAACCTCTGCAGACTTGTGTCTGCCGGAAAGAGAGATCCAAGGTAGGTTTTAAATCTAGGATCGAGCACGGTGGCCAAAATGTAGTGCTCTGATTTCAACAGATTGACCACCCGTGAATCCTGGTTAAGCGAATTAAGGGCTCCATCCACAAGTCCCACATGTCTAGCGGAATCGCTCTGTTTTAGCTCCTCCTTCAATGTCTCCAGCTCCTTCTGCAAAAGCCTGATGAGGGGAATGACCTGACTCAGGCTGGCAGTGTCTGAACTGACTTCACGTGTGGCAAGTTCAAAGGGTTGCAGAACCTTGCACAACGTTGAAATCATTCTCCACTGCGCTTGAGTCAGGTGCATTCCCCCTCCTTTGCCTATATCGTAGGCAGATGTATAGGCTTGAATGGCCTTTTGCTGCTCCTCCATCCTCTGAAGCATATAGAGGGTTGAATTCCACCTCGTAACCACCTCTTGCTTCAGATGATGGCAGGGCAGGTTCAGGACTGTTTGCTGGTGCTCCAGTCTTCGGCACGCGGTGGCTGAATGCTGAAAGTGGCCCGCAATTCTTCGGGCCATCGACAGCATCTCTTGCACGCCCCTGTCGTATTTTAAATAATTCTGCACCACCAAATTCAATGTATGTGCAAAACATGGGACGTGCTGGAATTTGCCCAGATGTAATGCACGCACAATATTGCTGGCGTTGTCCGATGTCACAAATCCCCAGGAGAGTCCATTTGGGGTAAGCCATTCTGCGATGATGTTCCTCAGTTTCCGTAAGAGGTTGTCAGCTGTGTGCCTCTTCTGGAAAGCGGTGATACAAAGCGTAGTCTGCCTAGGAACGAGTTGGCGTTTGCTGCTACTGGTGCCGCCGCTGCTGTTCTTGCTGCGGGAGGCAATACATCTACCCAGTGGGCTGTCACAGTCATATAGTCCTGAGTCTGCCCTGCTCCACTTGTCCACATGTCCGTGGTTAAGTGGACATTGGGTACAACTGCATTTTTTAGGACACTGGTGACTCTTTTTCTGAGGTCTGTGTACATTTTCGGTATCGCCTGCCTAGAGAAATGGAACCTAGATGGTATTTGGTACCGGGGACACGGTACCTCAATCAAGTCTGTAGTTGCCTGTGAATTAACGGTGGATAACGGAAACACGTTTCTCACCGCCCAGGCTGCCAAGGCCTGAGTTATCCGCTTTGCAGCAGGATGACTGCTGTGATATTTCATCTTCCTCGCAAAGGATTGTTGGACAGTCAATTGCTTACTGGAAGTAGTACAAGTGGTCTTCCGACTTCCCCTCTGGGATGACGATCGACTCCCAGCAGCAACAACAGCAGCGCCAGCAGCAGTAGGTGTTACACTCAAGGATGCATCGGAGGAATCCCAGGCAGGAGAGGACTCGTCAGACTTGACAGTGACATGGCCTGCAGGACTATTGGCTTTCCTGTGTAAGGAGGAAATTGACACTGAGGGAGTTGGTGGTGTGGTTTGCAGGAGCTTGGTTACAAGAGGAAGGGATTTAGTGGTCAGTGGACTGCTTCCGCTGTCATCCAAAGTTTTTGAACTTGTCACTGACTTATGATGAATGCGCTGCAGGTGACGTATAAGGGAGGATGTTCCGAGGTGGTTAACGTCCTTACCCCTACTTATTACAGCTTGACAAAAGCAACACACGGCTTGACACCTGTTGTCCGCATTTGTGTTAAAATAATTCCACACCGAAGAGGTGATTTTTTTTTGTAATTTGACCAGGCATGTCAATGGCCATATTCATCCCACGGACAACAGGTGTCTCCCCGGGTGCCTGACTTAAACAAACCACCTCACCATCAGAATCCTCCTTGTCAATTTTCTCCTCAGCGCCAGCAACACCCATATCCTCATTCTGGTGTACTTCAACAGTGACATCTTCAATTTGACTATCAGGAACTGGACTGCGGGTGCTCCTTCCAGCACTTGCAGGGGGCGTGCAAATGGTGGAAGGCGCCACCTCTTTCCGTCCAGTGTTGGGAAGGTCAGGCATCGCAGCCGACACAATTGGACTCTCCTTGGGGATTCGTGATTTAGAAGAACGCACAGTTCTTTGCTGTGCTTTTGCCAGCTTAAGTCTTTTCATTTTTCTAGCGAGAGGATGAGTGCTTCCATGCTCATGTGAAGCTGAACCACTAGCCATGAACATAGGCCAGGGCCTCAGCCGTTCCTTGCCACTCCGTGTCGTAAATGGCATATTGGCAAGTTTACGCTTCTCCTCAGACGCTTTTAATTTTGATTTTTGGGTCATTTTACTGAACTTTTGTGTTTTGGATTTTACATGCTCTCTACTATGACATTGGGCATCGGCCTTGGCAGACGACGTTGATGGCATTTCATCGTCTCGGCCATGACTAGTGGCAGCAGCTTCAACACGAGGTGGAAGTGGATCTTGATCTTTCCCTATTTTACCCTCCACATTTTTGTTCTCCATTTTTTAATGTGTGGAATTATATGCCAGTATCAATAGCAATGGCCTACTACTATATATACTGCGCACAACTGAAATGCACCACAGGTATGGATGGATAGTATACTTGACGACACAGAGGTAGGTAGAGCAGTGGCCTACTGTACCGTACTGCTATATATTATATACTGGTGGTCAGCAAACTGTGCACAACTGAAATGCACCACAGGTATGGATGGATAGTATACTTGACGACAGAGGTAGGTAGAGCAGTGGCCTACTGTACCGTACTGCTATATATTATATACTGGTGGTCAGCAAACTGTGCAAAACTGAAATGCACCACAGGTATGGATGGATAGTATACTTGACGACACAGAGGTAGGTAGAGCAGTGGCCTACTGTACCGTACTCCTATATATTATATACTGGTGGTCAGCAATATTATGCACTGTACTCCTACTATATACTACAATGCAGCACAGATATGGAGCGTTTTTCAGGCAGAGAACGTATAATACTGGTGGTCACTGGTCAGCAAAAATAAGATTTTACTTACCGGTAAATCTATTTCTCGTAGTCCGTAGAAGATGCTGGGACTCCGTAAGGACCATGGGGAATAGACGGGCTCCGTAGGAGATACGGCACTTTAAGAAAGCTTTGTATTCTGGGTGTGCACTGGCTCCTCCCTCTATGCCCCTCCTCCAGACCTCAGTTAGGGAAACTGTGCCCAGAGAAGATGGACAGTACGAGGAAGGATTTTTGTAAATCTAAGGGCGAGATCCATACCAGCCACACCCATCACACCGTATAACTTGTGATAAACTACCCAGTTAACAGTATGAACAACAACATAGCCTCAGTTCAACCGATAAACTATAACATAACCCTTATGTAAGCAATAACTATATACAAGTCTTGTAGAAGAAGTCCGCACTTGGGACGGGCGCCCAGCATCCTCTACGGACTACGAGAAATAGATTTACCGGTAAGTAAAATCTTATTTTCTCTAACGTCCTTGAGGATGCTGGGACTCCGTAAGGACCATGGGGATTATACCAAAGCTCCCAAACGGGCGGGAGAGTGCGGATGACTCTGCAGCACCGAATTGAGCAAACAGGAGGTCCTCCTCAGTCAGGGTATCAAACTTACAGAACTTTGCAAAGGTATTTGACCCCGACCAAGTAGCAGCTCGGCACAGCTGTAGTGCCGAGACCCCTCGGGCAGCCGCCCAAGATGAGACCACCTTCCTAGTGGAATGGGCCTAAACCGATTTAGGTAACGGCAATCCTGCCGTAGAATGCGCCGGCTGAATCGTGTTACAGATCCAGCGAGCAATAGTCTGCTTTGAAGCAGGGCCGCCAACCTTGTTGGCTGTATACAGGACAAACAGTGCTTTTGTTTTGCAGATCCTAGCCGTTCTGGCCACGTAAATTTTCAAAGCCCTGACCACATCAAGGGACTCGGAATCCTCCAAGTCACGCGTTGCCACAGGCACGACAATAGGTTGGTTCATATGAAAGGATGAGACCACCTTTGGCAGGAATTGAGGACGGGTCCGCAATTTCGCTCTATCCATATGGACAATCAGATAGGGCTTTTAGTGATAAAAGCCTCCAATTCCGAAACTCGCCTAGCCGAAGCCAAGGCTAACAAAATGACCACCTTCCAGGTGAAATATTTCAACACCACTGACTTAAGTGGTTCAAACCAATGAGACTTAAGGAACCGTAACACCACGTTAAGGTCCCAAGGCGCCACCGGCGGTACAAAAGGAGGCTAAAAATGCCGTACTCCCTACACAAATGTTTGTACTTCAGGAAGAGAAGCCAAGTCTTTTTGGAAGAAAATGGATAAGGCCGAAATTTGAAACTTTATCGATCCTAATTTTAGGCTCAAGTTCACTCCAGTTTGAACGAAGTGAAGCAGACGGCCCAAAAGGAATTCCTCCGTAGGAGCATTCCTGGCCTCACATCAGGAAACATATTTTCGCCATATTCGGTGATAATGTTTCAATGTCACTTCCTTCCTAGCCTTAATTAGGGTTGAATGACCTCCTCCGGAATACCCATTACCGCTAGGATCCTGCGTTGAACCGCCATGCCGTTAAACGCAGCCGCGGTAAGTCTGGGAACAGACAGGGCCCCTGCTACAGCAGGTCCTATCTTAGAAGAAGAGGCCACGGATTCTCTGTGAGCATTTCCTGCAGATCTGGATACCAGGTCCTCCGTGTCCAATCTGGAACAATGAGAATTGGTCTCACTCCTCTTTTTCTTATTATCCTCAACACCATGGGTATGAGAGGAAGAGGAGTAAACACAGAAACTGACCGGAGCACCCACGGTGTCACTAGGGCGTCCACAGCTTACTGCCTGAGGGTCTCCTGACCTGGCGCAATAACTCTGCGGCTTTGTGTTGAGGCGGGACGCCATCATGTCTATCAGTGGCAGTCTCCACCGAATTGCAATCTGTGCTAAGACTTCCTGATGAAGTCCCCACTCTCCAGGACGTAGGTCGTGTCCGCTGAGGAAGTCTGCTTCCCAGTCGCCCACTCCCGGAATGAACACTGCTGACAGTGCGGTTACATGATTCTCCGCCCAGCAAAGAATTCTGGTGGCTTCCGCCATCGCCACTCTGCTCCTTGTGCCGCCTTGGCGGTTTACATGAGCTACTGCGGTGACGTTGTCCGACTGGATCAGAACCGGATGGTCGCGAAGTAAGGTCTCCGCCTGACGTAGGGCGTTGTATATGGCCCTTAGTTCCAAGAAGTGAAGACAAGTCTCTTGACTTGACCAAAGACCTTGGACATTTTATTTTTCCCTGTGTGACTGCTCCCCAACCTCGGAGGCTCGCGTCCGTGGTCACCAGGATCCAGTCCTGAATGCCGAACCTGCGGCCCTATAGAAGGTGAGCATCTTGCAGCCACCACAGGAGAGATACCCTGGCCCTGGCGGAGAGGGTGATCAACTGATGAATCTGTAGATGTGACCCGGACCACTTGTCCAGTAGGTCCAATTTGAAAGACCTCGCATGGAACCTGCCGAAGGGAATGATTTTCCCCGGACTCGGGTGCAGCGATGCCAACACCTTTTCTTGGTTTCAAAAAGTTCCTGACCAGAGTCATGAGTTCCTGGGCCTTCTCTATCTGAAGGTAAACACCTTTCTGGTCCGTATCCAGAATCATACCCAAGAAGGGCAGACTAGTCATAGGAACCAACTGTGACTTCCGGATATTGAGAAACTAGCAGTGTTGCTGTGACACCTTCAGCGAAAGTGACACGCTGTTCAACAACTGCTCTTTTGATCTCGCCTCATAGGAGATCGTCCAAGTATGGGATAACTGTGACTCCTTGCTTGCGTAGGAGCACCATCATTTCTGCCAATTACCCTGAAATTGGTAATGACAATACTGTACCGCAATTGTCAGGTACGCCTGATGGGGTGGATAAATGGGAACATGAAGGTATGCAGCCTTTATGTCTAGATACACCATCAAATCCCACCTTTCCAGGCTGGCCATGATCGCTCTGAGCGATTCCCCTTTAATTTTGAACCTTTTCTAGTATTGGTTCAGAGGTTTTAATTTTAAATAGGTCTGACCGAACCGTACGTATTCGGAACTACAGCCAAGGTTGAGTAATAGCCCCTTCCTTGTTGCAGGAGGAGAACCTTGCGCACCACCTGTTGGAGATACAATGTGTGAATTGTATTGAATATAACTCCCCTTCTGGGAGAGAAACAGGTAGGTCCGATAAGGAAAAACCGGCGAGGAGGCACCTTTCGAATTCCTTTGTAGCCCTGAGAACAATTTTTATTGCCCCGGGATCCACCTGTGAGTGAACTCAGATGTGGCTGAAGAGTCGAAGACGTGCTCCCCCTGGGACGGACTTCCTTAGCGGAGCTCCCGCATCCTGCGGTGGATGTAGTAGAGGCCGGGGAGGACTTCTGTTCCTGGGAACTAGCTGTGCCCCGTGCCCTACCTCTGGTAAGAAAGGACACTCCTCATACTTTTTTGTTATTCTGCGACCGAAAGGACTGCATTTGATAATGTCGTGCTTTCTTAGTCCGTGAGGGAATATAAGGCAAAAGATCAGAATTACCAGCTATAGCTGTGGAGACCAGGTCCGAGAGCCCTTCTCCACACAATTCCTCAGCCTTGTGAGGTAAACCCTCCATATGCCTCTTTTAGTCGGCATCACCTGTCCATAGCAGAAATCGACATAGCGTTGACTCTAGAACCCAGTAGACTAACGTCTCTTTGGGCATGTCTTATAATAAGAATTTACTCACCGGTAATTCTATTTCTCGTAGTCCGTAGTGGATGCTGGGAACTCCGTAAGGACCATGGGGAATAGCGGGCTCCGAAGGAGGCTGGGCACTCTAGAAAGATTTATGACTACCTGGTGTGCACTGGCTCCTCCCACTATGACCCTCCTCCAAGCCTCAGTTAGGACACTGTGCCCGGACGAGCTGACATAATAAGGAAGGATTTAGAATCCCGGGTAAGACTCTTACCAGCCACACCAATCACACCGTACAACTCGTGATACTATATCCAGTTTGACAGTATGAAAACAACTGAGCCTCTCAACAGATGGCTCAACAATAACCCTTTAGTTAACAATAACTATTTACAAGTATTGCAGACAATCCGCACTTGGGATGGGCGCCCAGCATCCACTACGGACTACGAGAAATAGAATTACCGGTGAGTAAATTCTTATTTTCTCTGACGTCCTAGTGGATGCTGGGAACTCCATAAGGACCATGGGGATTATACCAAAGCTCCCAAACGGGCGGGAGAGTGCGGATGACTCTGCAGCACCGAATGAGAGAACTCCAGGTCCTCCTCAGCCAGGGTATCAAATTTGTAGAATTTTGCAAACGTGTTTGCCCCTGACCAAGTAGCTGCTCGGCAAAGTTGTAAAGCCGAGACCCCTCGGGCAGCCGCCCAAGATGAGCCCACCTTCCTTGTGGAATGGGCATTCACAGATTTTGGCTGTGGCAGGCCTGCCACAGAATGTGCAAGCTGAATCGTACTACAAATCCAGCGAGCAATAGACTGCTTAGAAGCAGGAGCACCCAGCTTGTTGGGTGCATACAGGATAAACAACGAGTCAGATTTACTGACTCCAGCCGTCCTGGAAACATATATTTTCAGGGCCCTGACAACGTCTAGCAACTTGGAGTCCTCCAAATCCTTAGTAGCCGCAGGCACCACAATAGGCTGGTTCAGGTGAAACGCTGACACCACCTTAGGGAGAAATTGGGGACGAGTCCTCAATTCTGCCCTATCCATATGGAAAATCAGATAAGGGCTTTTACATGATAAAGCCGCCAATTCTGACACTCGCCTGGCTGAAGCCAAGGCCAATAACATGACCACTTTCCACGTGAGATATTTCAGATCCACGGTTTTTAGTGGCTCAAACCAATGTGATTTTAAGAAACTCAACATCACGTTGAGATCCCAAGGTGCCACAGGAGGCACAAATGGGGGCTGAATATGCAGCACTCCTTTCACAAATGTCTGAACTTCAGGTACTGAAGCTAGTTCTTTTTGAAAGAAAATCGACAGAGCCGAGATCTGTACTTTAATGGAGCCTAGTTTTAGGCCCATATTCACTCCTGCTTGCAGGAAATGCAGAAATCGACCTAGTTGAAATTCCTCTGTTGGGGCCTTTTTGGCCTCGCACCATGCAACATATTTCCGCCATATGCGGTGATAATGCTTTGCCGTAACATCTTTCCTGGCCTTAATAAGCGTAGGAATGACTTCTTCCGGAATACCCTTTTCCTTTAGGATCCGGTGTTCAACCGCCATGCCGTCAAACGCAGCCGCGGTAAGTCTTGGAACAGACAGGGCCCCTGCTGTAGCAGGTCCTGTCTGAGCGGTAGAGGCCACGGGTCCTCTGATAGCATCTCTTGAAGTTCCGGGTACCACGCTCGTCTTGGCCAATCCGGAACCACGAGAATGGTGTTTACTCCTCGCTTTCTTATTATTCTCAATACCTTTGGTATGAGAGGCAGAGGAGGGAACACATAAACCGACTGGTACACCCACGGTGTCACTAGAGCGTCCACAGCTACCGCCTGAGGGTCCCTTGACCTGGCGCAATATCTTTTTAACTTTTTGTTGAGGCGGGACGCCATCATGTCCACCTGTGGTTTTTCCCAACGGTTTACCAGCATCTGGAAGACTTCTGGATGAAGTCCCCACTCTCCCGGGTGGAGGTCGTGTCTGCTGAGGAAGTCTGCTTCCCAGTTGTCCACTCCCGGAATGAACACTGCTGACAGTGCTAGTACATGATTCTCCGCCCATCGGAGAATTCTTGTGGCTTCTGCCATCGCCATCCTGCTTCTTGTGCCGCCCTGTCGATTTACATGGGCGACTGCCGTGATGTTGTCTGACTGGATCAGCACCGGCTGGTGTAGGAGCAGGGATTTTGCTTGACTTAGGGCATTGTAGATGGCCCTTAGTTCCAGAATATTTATGTGAAGGGAAGTCTCCTGACTTGACCATAGTCCTTGGAAGTTTCTTCCCTGTGTGACTGCCCCCCAGCCTCGAAGGCTGGCATCCGTGGTCACCAGGACCCAGTCCTGTATGCCGAACCTGCGGCCCTCTAGAAGATGGGCACTCTGCAGCCACCACAGTAGAGACACCCTGGTTCTTGGAGACAGGGTTATCAAGCGATGCATCTGAAGATGCGATCCGGACCACTGGTCCAACAGGTCCCACTGAAAGATTCTGGCATGGAACCTGCCGAAGGGAATTGCTTCGTAAGAAGCCACCATCTTTCCCAGGACCCGCGTGCAGCGCGATGCACTGATACCTGTTTTGGTTTCAGGAGGTCTCTGACTAGAGATGACAACTCCCTGGCTTTCTCCTCCGGGAGAAACACTTTTTTCTGGACTGTATCCAGAATCATACCCAGGAACAGTAGCCGTGTCGTCGGAACCAGCTGTGACTTCGGGATATTCAGAATCCAGCCGTGCTGGTGCAGCACCTCCTGAGATAGTGCTACTCCCACCAACAACTGTTCCTTGGACCTCGCTTTTATTAGGAGATCGTCCAAGTACGGGATAATTAAAACTCCCTTTTTTCGAAGGAGTATCATCATTTCCGCCATCACCTTGGTAAAGACCCTCGGTGCCGTGGACAGTCCAAACGGCAGCGTCTGGAATTGGTAATGGCAATCCTGTACCACAAATCTGAGGTACTCCTGGTGAGGATGGTAAATGGGGACATGCAAGTAAGCATCCTTGATGTCCAGGGATACCATGTAATCCCCCTCTTCCAGGCTCGCAATAACCGCCCTGAGCGATTCCATCTTGAACTTGAATTTTTTTATGTATGTGTTTAAGGATTTCAAATTTAAAATGGGTCTCACCGAACCGTCCGGTTTCGGTACCACAAATAGTGTGGAATAGTAACCCCGGCCTTGATGAAGTAGGGGTACCTTGATTATCACCTGCTGGGAATACAGCTTGTGAATTGCCGCTAGCACCGCCTCCCTGTCTGAGGGAGCAATCGGCAAGGCAGATTTTAGGAACCGGTGGGGTGGAGACGCCTCGAATTCCAGTTTGTACCCCTGAGATACTATTTGAAGGATCCAGGGATCCACCTGTGAGCGAGCCCACTGATCGCTGAAATTCTTAAGGCGGCCCCCCACCGTACCGGGCTCCGCCTGTGGAGCCCCACTGTCATGCGGCGGGCTTGACAGAAGAAGCGGGGGAGGATTTTTGCTCCTGGGAACCTGCTGTTTGTTGCAGCCTTTTTCCCCTACCTCTGCCTCTGGATAGAAAAGACCCGCCTTTTCCACGCATGTTTTTCTGGGTCCGAAAGGACTGAACCTGATAAAACGGCGCCTTCTCAGGCTGTGAGGGGACATGGGGTAAAAATGCTGACTTCCCAGACGTTGCTGTGGAAACTAGGTCCGAGAGACCATCCCCAAATAATTCCTCACCTTTATATGGCAACACTTCCATGTGCCTTTTAGAATCTGCATCTCCTGTCCACTGGCGAGTCCATAAGCCTCTCCTAGCAGAAATGGACAATGCACTAACTTTAGATGCCAGTCGGCAGATTTCCCTCTGTGCATCTCTCATATATAAGACTGAGTCTTTTATATGGTCTATGGTTAACAGGATCGTGTCTCTGTCTAATGTGTCAATATTTTCTGACAGTTTATCTGACCACGCAGCGGCAGCACTGCACATCCAAGCTGACGCAATAGCTGGCCTAAGTATAATGCCTGAGTGTGTATATACAGACTTCAGGATCGCCTCCTGCTTTCTATCAGCAGGTTCCTTGAGGGCGGCCGTATCCGGAGACGGTAGTGCCACCTTTTTTGACAAACGTGTGAGCGCTTTATCCACCCTAGGAGGTGTTTCCCAACGTGACCTATCCTCTGGCGGGAAAGGGAACGCCATTAGCACCTTCTTAGGAATTACCAATTTTTTATCAGGGAAAGCCCACGCTTCTTCACACACTTCATTTAATTCATCTGATGGGAGAAAAACTACGGGTAGTTTTTTCTCCCCAAACATAATACCCTTTTTAGTGGTACCTGTATTTATATCAGAAATGTGTAACACCTCTTTCATTGCCTCAATCATGCAGTGAATGGCCTTAGTGGGCATCAGATTAGACTCATCGTCGTCGACACTGGTGTCAGTATCAGTGTCGACATCTGGGTCTGCGGTCTGAGGTAGCGGGCGTTTTAGAGCCCCTGATGACCTGTGCGACGCCTGGACAGGTACGAGCTGAGAAGTTGGCTGTCCCACATTTGGCATGTCGTCAAATTTCTTATGTAAGGAGTCTATACGTGCACTCATTTCTTTCCATAAGCTCAACCACTCAGGTGTCTGCCCCGCAGGGGGTGACATCCCTTCTAAAGGCATCTGCTCCGTCTCCACATCATTATCCTCATCAAACATGTCGACACAGCCGTACCGACACACCGCACACACACAAGGAATGCTCCAACAGAGGACAGGACCCACAAAAGCCCTTTGGGGGGACAGAGTGAGAGTATGCCAGCACACACCAGAGCGCTATATAATGCAGGGACTAACTGAGTTATGTCCCCTATAGCTGCTTTTTCTATATAATTTATACAGCGCCTAAATTTAGTGCCCCCCCCTCTCTTTTTTTACCCTTTTCTGTAGTGTAGACTGCAGGGGAGAGCCAGGGAGCTTCCTTCCAGTGGATCTGTGAAGGAGGAATGGCGCCAGTGTGCTGCAGGAGATAGCTCCGCCCCTTTTCCGCGGCCTATTCTCCCGCTTTTTTATGGATTCTGGTAGGGGTATTTTCCACATATATAGCCTCTAGGGCTATATATTGTGGTATTTTTGCCAGCCAAGGTGTTATAATTGCTTCTCAGGGCGCCCCCCCCCAGCGCCCTGCACCCTCAGTGACCGGAGTGTGAAATGTGTGTGAGGAGCAATGGCGCACAGCAGCAGTGCTGTGCGCTACCTTGGAGAAGACTGATGTCTTCTGCCGCCGATTTTCCGGATCTCTTCTTGCTTCTGGCTCTGTAAGGGGGACGGCGGCGCGGCTCCGGGACCGAACACCAAGGACTGGGCCTGCGGTCGATCCCTCTGGAGCTAATGGTGTCCAGTAGCCTTAGAAGCCCAATCCGGCTGCAAGCAGGCGAGTTCGCTTCTTCTCCCCTTAGTCCCTCGCTGCAGTGAGCCTGTTGCCAGCAGGTCTCACTGAAAATAAAAAACCTAAATCTATACTTTCTTTCTAAGGGCTCAGGAGAGCCCCTAGTGTGCATCCAACCTCGGCCGGGCACAAAATCTAACTGAGGCTTGGAGGAGGGTCATAGTGGGAGGAGCCAGTGCACACCAGGTAGTCATAAATCTTTCTAGAGTGCCCAGCCTCCTTCGGAGCCCGCTATTCCCCATGGTCCTTACGGAGTTCCCAGCATCCACTAGGACGTCAGAGAAATATATATATATATATATATATAAAAGCCAACATCATTTACATATAAATATATATATATATATATAAGCCAACATCATTTACATATAAATATATATATATATATATATATATATATATACACACTAGGGACAATAATATGTCATCCTTATCTAAGGTTTCAACCTCCGCTAATAAGGTATCTGACTACGCTGCTACCGCGCTATAAACCCATGCCGACACAATCGCCGGTCTGAGTAGTGTACCAGAATGTGTGTAAATGGACTTCAAAGTACTTTTACTGCATGCTATCTGCAGGATCCCTGAGGATAGTTGTTAAGTCAGCGCTACCTTTTTGGTTAAACGTGTCAATGCCTTGTACACCCTAGGGGAAGATTCCCATCGTATCCTGGCCCCATTAGGGAAAGGATACTCCCTGAGAATTCTTTTTGGGAAGCTGCAGTCTCTTGTCTGGAGATTCCCGCTCTTTTTCTTCATGAGAGGAGGGAAATTTACCTCAGCTTTCTTCCCCTTAAACATGTGTACCCTCGTGTCAGGGACAGATGAGTCATCAGTGATATGCAAAACATCTTTTATTACAATAATCATATATTGAATACTTTTCTGCCAGTCTTGGCTGTACTTTGCATTAACGTAGTCGACATTGGAGTCAGACTCCGTGTCGATGTCTATTATTTTGGATAGTGAGCGTTGTGAGACTCTGAAGGTCTCTGTGACATAGGGGCAGACATGGGTAGATTCACTGTCTGTTCTCTAATCTTTTGTAATAAGTTCATCTTAGCACTTAATTTCACATATCCAATCAGGTGTCGGCGTTGTCGACGGAGACACCACACACCCACACAGATTTGCTCCATCTCTTCCTTAGGAGAGCCTTTTACCGCAGACATGTCGACACACACGTACCGACACACTCCACACACACAGGGAATCTCTTATCTGAAGACAGGTTCCCCCCCAGGCCCTTTGGAGAGACAGAGAAAGAGAATGCCAGCACACACCCCAGCGCTATATAACCCAGGAAAAAACACAGAATGTTTACCCAGTAGCGCTGCTGTAATGTATAATCGCCAAATATGTGCCCCCCCCCCCCTCTACTTTAAAACCCTCTTCACCGTGTGTCAAGCAGGGGAGAGTCCGGCGAGCTTCCTCTCAGCGGTGCTGTGGAGAGAAAATGGCGCTGGTGAGTGCTGAGGGTGAAGCCCCGCCCCCTCGGCGGCGGGCTTCTGTCCCGCTCAAACTTACTAAAATATGGCGGGGGCTCTTTTATATACATGTACAGTGCCCACCTGTACATGTATATATACTTTTTGCCATGAGAGGTGTTATATTGCTGCCCAGGGCGCTCCCCCCTGCGCCCTGCACCCTTACAGTGACCGGAGTATGTGAGGTGTATGGGAGCAATGACGCACAGCTGCGGTGCTGTGCGTTACCTCAGTGAAGCTCTGAAGGCTTCTGCCGCCTGAGACGTCTTCTGACTACGTTTCTTCTGGCTCTGTGAGGAGAACGGCGGCGCGGCTCTGGGGGTGGACGCTAGAGATGTGCACTTGAAATTTTTCGGGTTTTGTGTTTTGGTTTTGGGTTCGGTTCCGCGGCCGTGTTTTGGGTTCGACCGCGTTTTGGCAAAACCTCACCGAATTTTTTTTGTCGGATTCGGGTGTGTTTTGGATTCGGGTGTTTTTTTCAAAAAACCCTAAAAAACAGCTTAAATCATAGAATTTGGGGGTAATTTTGATCCCAAAGTATTATTAACCTCAAAAACCATAATTTCCACTCATTTTCAGTCTATTCTGAACACCTCACACCTCACAATATTATTTTTAGTCCTAAAATTTGCACCGAGGTCGCTGGATGACTAAGCTAAGCGACCCAAGTGGCCGACACAAACACCTGGCCCATCTAGGAGTGGCACTGCAGTGTCACGCAGGATGGCCCTTCCAAAAAACACTCCCCAAACAGCACATGACGCAAAGAAAAAAAGAGGCGCAATGAAGTAGCTGTGTGAGTAAGCTAAGCGACCCTAGTGGCCGACACAAACACCTGGCCCATCTAGGAGTGGCACTGCAGTGTCACGCAGGATGGCCCTTCCAAAAAACACTCCCCAAACAGCACATGACGCAAAGAAAAAAAGAGGCGCAATGAGGTAGCTGTGTGAGTAAGCTAAGCGACCCTAGTGGCCGACACAAACACCTGGCCCATCTAGGAGTGGCACTGCAGTGTCACGCAGGATGGCCCTTCCAAAAAACACTCCCCAAACAGCACATGACGCAAAGAAAAAAAGAGGCGCAATGAGGTAGCTGTGTGAGTAAGATAAGCGACCCTAGTGGCCGACACAAACACCTGGCCCATCTAGGAGTGGCACTGCAGTGTCACGCAGGATGGCCCTTCCAAAAAACACTCCCCAAACAGCACATGACGCATAGAAAAAAAGAGGCGCAATGAGGTAGCTGTGTGAGTAAGCTAAGCGACCCTAGTGGCCGACACAAACACCTGGCCCATCTAGGAGTGGCACTGCAGTGTCACGCAGGATGGCCCTTCCAAAAAACACTCCCCAAACAGCACATGACGCAAAGAAAAAAAGAGGCGCAATGAGGTAGCTGTGTGAGTAAGCTAAGCGACCCTAGTGGCCGACACAAACACCTGGCCCATCTAGGAGTGGCACTGCAGTGTCACGCAGGATGGCCCTTCCAAAAAACACTCCCCAAACAGCACATGACGCAAAGAAAAAAAGAGGCGCAATGAGGTAGCTGTGTGAGTAAGCTAAGCGACCCTAGTGGCCGACACAAACACCTGGCCCATCTAGGAGTGGCACTGCAGTGTCACGCAGGATGGCCCTTCCAAAAAACACTCCCCAAACAGCACATGACGCAAAGAAAAAAAGAGGCGCAATGAGGTAGCTGTG
The DNA here is from genome assembly GCF_028390025.1 of Pseudophryne corroboree. Taxonomy (NCBI): domain Eukaryota; kingdom Metazoa; phylum Chordata; class Amphibia; order Anura; family Myobatrachidae; genus Pseudophryne; species Pseudophryne corroboree. The sequence continues at coordinate 200,174,011 of NC_086447.1, read as the reverse complement.
TGAGTAAGCTAAGCGACCCTAGTGGCCGACACAAACACCTGGCCCATCTAGGAGTGGCATTGCAGTGTCACGCAGGATGGCCCTTCCAAAAAACACTCCCCAAACAGCACATGACGCAAAGAAAAAAAGAGGCGCAATGAGGTAGCTGTGTGAGTAAGATAAGCGACCCTAGTGGCCGACACAAACACCTGGCCCATCTAGGAGTGGCACTGCAGTGTCACGTAGGATGGCCCTTCAAAAAAATACTCCCCAAACAGCACATGACGCAAAGAAAAATTAAAGAAAAAAGAGGTGCAAGATGGAATTGTCCTTGGGCCCTCCCACCCACCATTATGTTGTATAAACAGGACATGCACACTTTAACCAACCCATCATTTCAGTGACAGGGTCTGCCACACGACTGTGACTGAAATGACGGGTTGGTTTGGACCCCCACCAAAAAAGAAGCAATTAATCTCTCCTTGCACAAACTGGCTCTACAGAGGCAAGATGTCCACCTCATCATCATCCTCCGATATATCACCGTGTACATCCCCCTCCTCACAGATTATCAATTCGTCCCCACTGAAATCCACCATCTCAGCTCCCTGTGTACTTTGTGGAGGCAATTGCTGCTGATCAATGTCTCCACGGAGGAATTGATTATAATTCATTTTAATGAACATCATCTTCTCCACATTTTCTGGAAGTAACCTCGTACGCCGATTGCTGACAAGGTGAGCGGCGGCACTAAACACTCTTTCGGAGTACACACTTGTGGGAGGGCAACTTAGGTAGAATAAAGCCAGTTTGTGCAAGGGCCTCCAAATTGCCTCTTTTTCCTGCCAGTATAAGTACGGACTGTCTGACGTGCCTACTTGGATGCGGTCACTCATATAATCCTCCACCATTCTTTCAATGGGGAAAGAATCATATGCAGTGCCAGTAGACGACATGTCCGTAATCGTTGGCAGGTCCTTCAGTCCGGACCAGATGTCAGCATCAGCAGTCGCTCCAGACTGCCCTGCATCACCGCCAGCGGGTGGGCTCGGAATTCTGAGCCTTTTCCTCGCACCCCCAGTTGCGGGAGAATGTGAAGGAGGAGATGTTGACAGGTCGCGTTCCGCTTGACTTGACAATTTTCTCACCAGCAGGTCTTTGAACCCCAGCAGACTTGTGTCTGCCGGAAAGAGAGATCCAAGGTAGGTTTTAAATCTAGGATCGAGCACGGTGGCCAAAATGTAGTGCTCTGATTTCAACAGATTGACCACCCGTGAATCCTTGTTAAGCGAATTAAGGGCTCCATCCACAAGTCCCACATGCCTAGCGGAATCGCTCTGTGTTAGCTCCTCCTTCAATGTCTCCAGCTTCTTCTGCAAAAGCCTGATGAGGGGAATGACCTGACTCAGGCTGGCAGTGTCTGAACTGACTTCACGTGTGGCAAGTTCAAAGGGCAGCAGAACCTTGCACAACGTTGAAATCATTCTCCACTGTGCTTGAGACAGGTGCATTCCACCTCCTATATCGTGCTCAATTGTATAGGCTTGAATGGCCTTTTGCTGCTCCTCCAACCTCTGAAGCATATATAGGGTTGAATTCCACCTCGTTACCACTTCTTGCTTCAGATGATGGCAGGGCAGGTTCAGGCATTTTTGGTGGTGCTCCAGTCTTCTGTACGTGGTGCCTGTACGCCGAAAGTGTCCCGCAATTCTTCTGGCCACCGACAGCATCTCTTGCACGCCCCTCTCGTTTTTTAAATAATTCTGCACCACCAAATTCAAGGTATGTGCAAAACATGGGACGTGCTGGAATTTGCCCATATTTAATGCACACACAATATTGCTGGCGTTGTCCGATGCCACAAATCCACAGGAGAGTCCAATTGGGGTAAGCCATTCCGCGATGATCTTCCTCAGTTGCCGTAGGAGGTTTTCAGCTGTTTGCGTATTCTGGAAACCGGTGATACAAAGCGTAGCCTGCCTAGGAAAGAGTTGGCGTTTGCGAGATGCTGCTACTGGTGCCGCCGCTGCTGTTCTTGCGGCGGGAGTCCATACATCTACCCAGTGGGCTGTCACAGTCATATAGTCCTGACCCTGCCCTGCTCCACTTGTCCACATGTCCGTGGTTAAGTGGACATTGGGTACAGCTGCATTTTTTAGGACACTGGTGACTCTTTTTCTGAGGTCTGTGTACATTTTCGGTATCGCCTGCCTAGAGAAATGGAACCTAGATGGTATTTGGTACCGGGGACACAGTACCTCCAACAAGTCTCTAGTTGCCTCTGCACTAATGATGGATACCGGAACCACGTTTCTCACCACCCAGGATGCCAAGGCCTCAGTTATCCGCTTTGCAGCAGGATGACTGCTGTGATATTTCATCTTCCTCGCAAAGGACTGTTGGACAGTCAATTGCTTGGTGGAAGTAGTAAAAGTGGTCTTACGACTTCCCCTCTGGGATGACCATCGACTCCCAGCAGCAACAACAGCAGCGCCAGCAGCAGTAGGCGTTACACGCAAGGATGCATCGGAGGAATCCCAGGCAGGAGAGGACTCGTCAGAATTGCCAGTGACATGGCCTGCAGGACTATTGGCATTCCTGGGGAAAGAGGAAATTGACACTGAGGGAGTTGGTGGGGTGGTTTGCGTGAGCTTGGTTACAAGAGGAAGGGATTTACTGGTCAGTGGACTGCTTCCGCTGTCGCCCAAAGTTTTTGAACTTGTCACTGACTTATTATGAATGCGCTGCAGGTGACGTATAAGGGAGGATGTTCCGAGGTGGTTAACGTCCTTACCCCTACTTATTACAGCTTGACAAAGGCAACACACGGCTTGACAAATGTTGTCCGCATTTCTGTTGAAATACTTCCACACCGAAGAGCTGATTTTTTTGGTATTTTCACCAGGCATGTCAATGGCCCTATTCCTCCCACGGACAACAGGTGTCTCCCCGGGTGCCTGACTTAAACAAACCACCTCACCATCAGAATCCTCCTTGTCAATTTCCTCCCCAGCGCCAGCAACACCCATATCCTCCTCATCCTGGTGTACTTCAACACTGACATCTTCAATCTGACTATCAGGAACTGGACTGCGGGTGCTCCTTCCAGCACTTGCAGGGGGCGTGCAAATGGTGGAAGGCGCATGCTCTTCACGTCCAGTGTTGGGAAGGTCAGGCATCGCAACCGACACAATTGGACTCTCCTTGTGGATTTGGGATTTCGAAGAACGCACAGTTCTTTGCTGTGCTTTTGCCAGCTTGAGTCTTTTCTTTTTTCTAGCGAGAGGCTGAGTGCTTCCATCCTCATGTGAAGCTGAACCACTAGCCATGAACATAGGCCAGGGCCTCAGCCGTTCCTTGCCACTCCGTGTGGTAAATGGCATATTGGCAAGTTTACGCTTCTCCTCCGACAATTTTATTTTAGATTTTTGAGTCCTTTTTTTACTGATATTTGGTGTTTTGGATTTTACATGCTCTGTACTATGACATTGGGCATCGGCCTTGGCAGACGACGTTGCTGGCATTTCATCGTCTCGGCCATGACTAGTGGCAGCAGCTTCAGCACGAGGTGGAAGTCGATCTTGATCTTTCCCTATTTTTGGAACCTCAACATTTTTGTTCTCCATATTTTAATAGGCACAACTAAAAGGCACCTCAGGTAAACAATGGAGATGGATGGATACTAGTATACTTATGGATGGACGAGCGACTGCCGACACAGAGGTAGCTACAGCCGTGGACTACCGTACTGTGTCTGCTGCTAATATAGACTGGATGATAATGAGATAAAATTAAAATATATATATATATATCACACTAGTACTGCAGCCGGACAGGTATATATATATTATGTAATGACGGACCTGCTGGACACTGTCTGTCAGCACTGCAGACTCCTAAAGTAAGCTACTAGTATCAAGAAGATAGAAAAAAAAACCACGGGTAGGTGGTATACAATTATGGATGGACCAGCGACTGCCGACACAGAGGTAGCTACAGCCGTGGACTACCGTACTGTGTCTGCTGCTAATATAGACTGGATGATAATGAGATAAAATTAAAAAATATATATATATATCACACTAGTACTGCAGCCGGACAGGTATATATATATTATGTAATGACGGACCTGCTGGACACTGTCTGTCAGCACTGCAGACTCCTAAAGTAAGCTACTAGTATCAAGAAGATAGAAAAAAAAAACACGGGTAGGTGGTATACAATTATGGATGGACCAGCGACTGCCGACACAGAGGTAGCTACAGCCGTGGACTACCGTACTGTGTCTGCTGCTAATATAGACTGGATGATAATGAGATAAAATTAAAATATATATATATATATCACACTAGTACTGCAGCCGGACAGGTATATATATATTATGTAATGACGGACCTGCTGGACACTGTCTGTCAGCACTGCAGACTCCTAAAGTAAGCTACTAGTATCAAGAAGATAGAAAAAAAAACCACGGGTAGGTGGTATACAATTATGGATGGACCAGCGACTGCCGACACAGAGGTAGCTACAGCCGTGGACTACCGTACTGTGTCTGCTGCTAATATAGACTGGATGATAATGAGATAAAAATAAAATATATATATATATATCACACTAGTACTGCAGCCGGACAGGTATATATATTATGTAATGACGGACCTGCTGGACACTGTCTGTCAGCACTGCAGACTCCTAAAGTAAGCTACTAGTATCAAGAAGATAGAAAAAAAAAACCACGGGTAGGTGGTATACAATTATGGATGGACCAGCGACTGCCGACACAGAGGTAGCTACAGCCGTGGACTACCGTACTGTGTCTGCTGCTAATATAGACTGGATGATAATGAGATAAAATTAAAATATATATATATATATATATATCACACTAGTACTGCAGCCGGACAGGTATATATATTATGTAATGACGGACCTGCTGGACACTGTCTGCAGAATGCGTTTATAAAAACACCACACGACGAGTGTTTAACTTTTTCAGGCAGACAATCACAATATACTGGTGGTCAGCAGACAATCACAATATACTGGTGGTCAGTGGTCACTGGTCAGTCACACTGGCAGTGGCACTCTGGCAGCAAAAGTGTGCACTGTACTTAAAATATGTACTCCTGCTATAACTGCTCCCCAGTCTCCCCCACAATTAAGCTGTGTGAGCAGTGAGCACTCAGCACAGTCAGATAATGATATACAGTATTACATATGATGCAGCACACTGGGCTGAGCACAGATATGGTATGTGACTGTGTCACACTGTGTATCGTTTTTTTTTTCAGGCAGAGAACGGATTAATTAAACTGGTGGTGGTCACTGGTCACTGGTCACACTATCAGCAAGTAGTACTCCGTCCTAAGCAGACAATCACAATATACTGGTGGTCAGTGTGGTCACTGGTCAGTCACACTGGCAGTGTGGCACTCTGGCAGCAAAAGTGTGCACTGTACTTAAAATATATTATTTATGTACTCCTGCTCTAACTGCTCCCCAGTCTCCCCCACAATTAAGCTGTGTGAGCAGTGAGCACTCAGCACAGTCAGATATACAGTATTACATATGATGATGCAGCACACTGAGGCTGAGCACAGATATGGTATGTGACTGTGTCACACTGTGTATCGTTTTTTTTCAGGCAGATAACGGATTAATTAAACTGGTGGTCAATGGTCACACTATCAGCAAGTAGTAGTACTCCAGTCCTAATATGCTCCCCAAAATTAGTAAATACCAAATAGTGTCTCTAACTCTCTACTCTCTTCTCTATAAACGGAGAGGACGCCAGCCACGTCCTCTCCCTATCAATCTCAATGCACGTGTGAAAATGGCGGCGACGCGCGGCTCCTTATATAGAATCCGAGTCTCGCGATAGAATCCGAGCCTCGCGAGAATCCGACAGCGGGATGATGACGTTCGGGCGCGCTCGGGTTAGCCGAGCAAGGCGGGAAGGTTCGAACCTGCCTCGGACCCGTGTAAAAAGGCTGAAGTTCGGGGGGGTTCGGTTTCCGAGAAACCGAACCCGCTCATCACTAGTGGACGCCCAGTAAGAACCTGTGTTCACCCCCTCTGGAGCTAATGGTGTCCAGTAGCCTGAGGAAGCAGAGCCTATCTTAGACAAGAAGGTCTGCCCCTCTCTCCTCAGTCCCTCGATGCAGGGAGCCTGTTGCCAGCAGTGCTCCCTGTAAAAATGTAGAAAAAATCCAAACAGAAATGATTTCTAGGCAGAGAACTCAGGGAGCTCCCTGCAGTGCACCCATCTCGCTCTGGGCACAGTGTAAAACTGAGGTCTGGAGGAGGGGCATAGAGGGAGGAGCCAGTGCACACCCAGAATCCAAAGCTTTCTTAAAGTGCCCTATCTCCTGCGGAGCTTGTCTATTCCCCATGGTCCTTACGGAGTCCCAGCATCCTCAAGGACGTTAGAGAAACTCTGCACTGTACTCCTCCTATATAATACTGCTGGTCCCCAGTCCCCACAATAAAGCAGTGTGAGCACAGATATATGCAGCACACTGAGCACAGATATGGAGCGTTTTTCAGGCAGAGAACATATAATACTGGTGGTCACTGGTCAGCAAAACTCTGCACTGTACTCCTCCTATATAATACTGCTGGTCCCCAGTCCCCACAATAAAGCAGTGTGAGCACAGATATATGCAGCACACTGAGCACAGATATGGAGCGTTTTTCAGGCAGAGAACGTATAATACTGGTGGTCACTGGTCAGCAAAACTCTGCACTGTACTCCTCCTATATAATACTGCTGGTCCCCAGTCCCCACAATAAAGCAGTGTGAGCACAGATATATGCAGCACACTGAGCACAGATATGGAGCGTTTTTCAGGCAGAGAACGTACAATACTGGTGGTCACTGGTCAGCAAAACTCTGCACTGTACTCCTCCTATATAATACTGCTGGTCCCCAGTCCCCACAATAAAGCAGTGTGAGCACAGATATATGCAGCACACTGAGCACAGATATGGAGCGTTTTTCAGGCAGAGAACGTATAATACTGGTGGTCACTGGTCAGCAAAACTCTGCACTGTACTCCTCCTATATAATACTGCTGGTCCCTAGTCCCCACAATAAAGCAGTGTGAGCACAGATATATGCAGCACACTGAGCACAGATATGGAGTGTTTTTCAGGCAGAGAACGTATAATACTGGTGGTCACTGGTCAGCAAAACTCTGCACTGTACTCCTCCTATATAATACTGCTGGTCCCCAGTCCCCACAATAAAGCAGTGTGAGCACAGATATATGCAGCACACTGAGCACAGATATGGAGCCTTTTTCAGGCAGAGAACGTATAATACTGGTGGTCACTGGTCAGCAAAACTCTGCACTGTACTCCTCCTATAATACTGCTGGTCCCCAGAATAAAGATATTTGCAGCCCCCTGAAAGTTCTGAAGCAAAGTGAGAGGACGCCAGCCACGTCCTCTCACTATCATTTCCAATGCACGAGTGAAAAATGGCGGCGACGCGCGGCTCCTTATATAGAATCCGAATCTCGCGAGAATCCGACAGCGGGATGATGACGTTCGGGCGCGCTCGGGTTAACCGAGCAATACTGGAGTATCCGAGTATGCCTCGGACCCGTGTAAAATGGGTGAAGTTCGGGGGGGTTCGGATTCCGAGGAACTGAACCCGCTCATCACTAATTTTAATTAGAAAAACTAAAAATTTAAGTTGGGCTTTTTGGGAGGCTTTTTTAGGAATGGTTTGGGCTTGTTTTGGGCTTATTTTTTAGTTATCAGTTGCTTGTTTTGTATTTCATAGCTGGCAACACTGCAGCTGCTGGTGGGCCCTTGATGCCCCAGTCCGACACTGCTGCCATCTGCATGTTGGGACTTCTCCAAATCAAATCTGTACATAAGTAAAACTAGGCTCACAGTCAGGTAATCACAGCAAGTACCTCACGTTCTCCAGTCCTAACGTATGGTGGTTATACGGGAGGTCATTCCGAGTTGTTCGCTCGGTAAAAATCTTCGCATCGCAGCGATTTTCCGCTTAATGCGCATGCGCAATGTCCGCACTGCGACTGCGCCAAGTAAATTTGCTATGCACTTAGGAATTTTACTCACGGCATTTTCATCGTTCTGGCGATCGTAGTGTGATTGACAGGAAATGAGTGTTACTGGGCGGAAACAGGCCGTTTTATGGTTGTGTGGGAAAAAACGCTACCGTTTCTGGAAAAAACGCAGGAGTGGCCGGAGAAACAGAGGAGTGTCTGGGCGAACGCTGGGTGTGTTTGTGACGTCAAACCAGGAACGACAAGCATTGAACTGATCGCAGATGCCGAGTAAGGTTGAAGTTACTCAGAAACTGCTACGAGGTGTGTAATCGCAATATTGCGAATACTTCGTTCGCAATTTTAAGATGCTAAGATTCACTCCCAGTAGGCGGCGGCTTAGCATGAGCAAATCTGCTAAAATCCGCTTGCGAGCGAACAACTCGGAATGACCCCCACCGTGTATACCCTGTCCCTTGTATCTCTTCCCACATAGGACAGCAGCTGGGGTCTGGGGAGCTGGCCGTACGTTACTTTGGGACTTGTAGTTCCACACACACAGTAGCCGGGGAGTAACACAGTATAGGTGGCACTGTTGCTGGCATGCCATGCCCTGTGTGGCTGAGGGTGACAGGAGGGTGCACCTGCTGCTGCCGGAGCTGGGGCGGAGTGCTGGTAGGGGTGGTGGAAAAGTTTCGCGGAGTTTGGATGCGCCCTCTCCCCCTCCCTCCGGGCGGCTCCTCCCCGCTCCCCTATCCCCGGCTCTCCTGGAAGTTAGTGATCACTACTTGTGTGTGCGCCCTCCCGCTCTCTCACTGCCGCTGCCCTCTCCGGCTGCTCCCCATGGCAGAGAACGAGCTGGCCCAGAAGCTGCAGCGCCGCTTGGTGCTGGAGGATGCCGAGCCGCCCGCGGAGAGCCTACTGCCAGCCGAGGCGCCGGAGAACGGGGAGGAGGAGGAGAAGCCGGTCTCTACCAGCGCCGACAACGAGCTGACTGCCAAGCTGCACCGGAGGAACGACATCAATGCGGGGAACGCGGTGCCACCTAGCCGAGTCCACGGCCTCAGCCCCTACACAGAGTTCCACGAGTTCTCCCGCAAGCAGATCAAGGAGATGGAGGCCATGTTCCGCCAGTGAGTGGGGGGGCTTATCGTACGATTTGCATGCGTGCATGGGACTTGTCGTACGATCTACATGTGTGCATGGGATTTGTCGTACGATCTACTGTATGTGTACGTGGGAGTATGACGATTTCTATGTGTGCATGGGACTTGTACGATCTGCTGCATGTGTGCATTTGACTGTCGTATGATCTGCTGCAGGTGTGCATGGGCTATATACGATCTGAGGTGTGTGCAGGCATAAGCTGTGTGTGACACTGACATGTCCTAGGTAAGTAGTGACACCTGTACAGCTCCACAGACTTTGTTCTTTCCACAGCTGACATGCAGGGTGCCATGTTATTTCTGGGTCACACAATGACATATTCTTGCTGTAGACCAGAAGTTACTTGTCTGCATTCCTCTCCTGCCTGTACACTCACACACAGGCATACTGTATATATGTATATGCGCTCACCCCCATAAGTTATTGGTAGCCTGGGGTCTCTTGTCAGGGTGTACTGCCACTAGGTGGGTGGAACAGGGGGTTACCCTCTTCCCTATTTTCAAGATAGATGACTGTGTATTTCTCTGAGAATGTTTGTTCCTTCTTTTACTTCCATACTCTGACCTCTGTGTCGCTTTTATGAGTCCTATTCTGGTTTCCCCTCTTCCCTTATATGGGGTAAATAAGCTGCATCAGTGTTGCACCATCGTCCCTGCGGCTGATTCATACCACCCACCCCTATCTGTAGAACTTCTCCTTATGAATCAGTTTTTGCTGTGCCTGCTAATTACTGTGTCACCAATGTGTGTACGCGGCAGGGGCAAACGCAGGATTTGTGAAGGGGGGTTTCCTAAGAGGGGGTGGAGCCAAGCATAAGGGGGTGGAGACTGAGGTAGTATGCACTCTGTAACCTGCTGCAGTGCCTTCCAAAAGTTATGCAATATACAGTATAGAAATGATGGCACTCACAGACTCTTCGTCACCCACAGGCGCCTGCAGGCTAGTCCAACGTTTCGCTGTATAATATCCTTCGTCAGGGTATCCCTGACAAATGTTATTATAATGGAAAATATTGGATATAGCCTGCGGGCGCCTATGAGTCTTCATTTCTGGGTGACGAAGAGTCTGTGAGTGCCACCATTTGTATACTGTATGTATGTATGTGTGTATATATATGTATGTATATATATATATATATATATATATATATATATATATATATATATATATATATATATATATATAATATATATATAATATTCTCACCACAGTACAGCTATAGGCAGTGCACACACAGTCCAAAAATATAACACGTCAAAGGTGCAGCATCCAGCATAATACAGACATAACACAGACAGTTTATGTCAACGTTTCAGTGTTGCTACTATCATCCATGACAATAATGGCAACACTGACACTTTGGGCCAGATTCAAATCTTTCACCCTCCCTCCCCCTATCGCGCCTGCCTGCGGTATTTTAATGTTACTGCCGACAGGCGCGACAACTTAATTTCAGCTCGCTACCCCCTGAGGTAGCGACTAGCGAGCTGAAATGCATGTGAAGAGACCCGTTTGGGCACCCAAACGGTTCTCTTCACAATCGCGCCCATTACTTTAGTCAGGTTTAGGTGCTTGATGCGCCTAAACCAGACTGTAATGAGCGCGATCAGCGCAATAACGGGGTACATTTGAATATCGCCCCATGATCTCCCGTCACTTTAGAGTGCAATATAAATTGAATCCGGCCCATTGACAGAATCTACCTGCATTATGTCTATATTATGGTGAGTGCTGTGCACCGTTGACGTGTTTTTTATATATATATATATATATATATATATATATATATATATATATATATATATATATACACACAATAACACATAATATATATATGAAATACACACACAATTTATAGTCCCAGGGGCATCCTATATCCTGCCCTACAATACCAAAACCAAGTAGTATCCCGTCGCATTTACAGTGTTGCATCTCTCATAATCTGAAGTCGGAGGTATCCAAAAATGAATTCCCTCTTGTATATCCTCCCCCACCCCACCCCCCCTCATAATGTGAAGCTAGAGGTATCTAAAAATAATTCACTCTTGTATTCCCCCCCCCCCCCCCCTCATAATCTGAAGCCAGAAGTATCTCCCCAACCGTCCCCAGCCCCACCATGCGCTGTACACACACTGCAGCTTTACCTGCTGCTATTGGGATTCGGGACCCATGGCTACAGCACAGAAGAACACACAGGTGGAGCGGTGCGCTACCGCTGCAGCTGGAGGAGGCAGCTACAGCATCACCTGTCATGACCGGGAGCGCAAAAACTGAAGCAGCGGCTCCCTCCCAGCTCCGTCCGACCGTGAGTTCTGCATACCTGCCGGCTGCTCTCCCCTCGCCTGATCTCCGGAGATCTCTGAGGAGGAGAGCAGAGTGACCAGCCGGGAGATATCACCCCCAGCCCCTGCCAAGCTCTACCCCCATACCGCTGCTCTGTCTCCCCCACCCCCCCAAAAAAATCGGTCTACTATGGCAATGAATCGGCGGCAGGGGGGGTTTCTAGGTACTCAGAAACCCCCCCTGTGTGCGCTAGTGCACGGAGACATGGATAGGTGGTAACCTGGCAGGATGTGTCTACACACTATCACATCTAACTTCACTCTGGTCCCAACTAACTTTGATGCCATCCTCACAGAGGCGGATTTAGACCTCATGGGGCCCTAAGCAATTCACAGATTTGGGGCCCCCCTTCCTCAAACAATTCACAGCACTATATCCTGTCATCACCGCACCTGGCTGTGCTTGTGCCTCCTTCCCTTGCATGTCCATGAGGCAGCAGCAGCAGCGCAGGTCCTACCAACACTCCTGCAGAGGGGATAGGTTCCGAAGCCTCCTCTCGAACAGCATAGGGACCGATTCTGCTCATTTTCTAGCTCCCTGCACACGTCACCTCCCAGGGCTGTACACACACACTTATGCCACTAGGGTTCATTTTTGTGGGGAGCCAATTAACCTAGCAATATATTTTTGGAAACTTGAGTACCCAGAGGAAACCTACACAAGCACAGGGAGAAAATACAAACTACACACAGTTATGGGTTGGAATCAAACCTATGACCTCAGTGCTGTGAAAAAGTACTGCTAACCATTACACCATCCATACTAAATGGAGCATGCAAGCCATTTATTCAATGGACACTAACATACTGCACACCACACTAACAAACGGGATGTTGTCAGTATGCCGGTGTTCGCGATCTCGTCGTTCAGGATGCCGCTGACGAAATCACAACACCTGTCAGAATGCCGGCGCTGGCATCCTGACTGCTGGGATCCCGCATGTAAGTATGCCGGGGAGGGTTAGGTTTAGGCCGCGGGGAAGGAGGGTTCGGTTTAGGCTGCAGGGAAGGAGGGTTAGGTTGTGGGGAAGGTTAGGGTTAGGCTGCAGTGAAGGAGGGTTAGGGTTAGGCTGCAGGGAAGGAGGGTTAGGCTGCAGGGAAGGAGGGTTAGGCTGCAGGGGGAGGGTTAGGCTGCGGGGGAAGGAGGGGTTAGGCTGTGGGGAAGATTAGGCTGCAGGGAAGGAGGGTTAGGGTTAGGATTCCTTTAGTGTGGAATTTAGAACAAATGGGAAGCTGGGGGTTTGGCATTTAGACCGCCGGCATCTTAACTGTTGGTCTACAGACCACAACCCTGACATACTGTGCACTGATGCTGTACATGATACTACTATAGCTCCAAGATACTTCTGGAGAACTGTGTATAATATATATTTATTTTCTAGTGGACAGAGTGGGGAAACATTCGGAAAGGAGAGGAGATAAAAAAAAAAAAAAACGGGACCCGCGGTCCGTTAGTGCTGAGGCAGCTTTCTGAAAGAACAGAGCTGTGCTGTGTACCTGTGACACAGCGGCTCCTGAATCTTGTGTGAGGCAGCTCGGTGGTGACTGTGTAGGGCGTGCGACAGTAAGTAGCAGGGAGCCCCTGTCTGACGGACGGAGGAGTCCGGTGGTGCCACTGTGGAGGCTGCCACGGTGAGCGGAGCTGTTTTGCGGCCATGTAAGTGAAGCTGCTGCCTGCATCTAATAGCAGATGGGAGAGGAGGAATTGGAGGCGGACGTAAGCGGGACTGGAGGCGGAGCATTTCAAGTAGGGAGGAGCCGGAGGCCAGCCCGGGTACAGCAGCAATACCCCTTTCACACCGCACAAATAACCCAGTATCGGGTCGGCGTGCGGTGTGAAAGGGGCCTTGCCGAAATCGCGGCTCACCTGACCCGGCAATTCAACCCGGGTATAAAGCAGTGTTATACCTGGGTTGAATACCGGGTCAGTGGCTGCTTAAACGGGCTTCCGGGTCGATGGGACCCATTTACTACATAGGGAGAGGCGGCGCGGAGCTAATCTCATCTCCCAGCTCCGGCCCCCCGCTGCTATGGCAACCCGCCCAGCTTATTGCCGGGTCAGGGAAGCCTGCAGCAGCTGCCAGTGCCGGATCCCATCCGGGAATGACCCGCTTCCAATTCCCGGGTGGGATCCGGCATTGGCAGTGTGAAAGCGGTATTAGTGACCAGTCGGAGGCAGACCTTGAGAGGTGGCTAAACTAACAATTGACAGCTGTAGCAGTAGTTAAGGCGATTCAACTGCTGGTCCTGCGTGTTGGGGGTGCCTGAGCGCACGCCTATGCTGTGGGGCCCCTGTGAACTGCCGGTCCCTAAGCACTCACTTAGGTTGCCTAGCTGTAAATCCGCCACTGCATCCTCATCTTGTGCTCTGGGCACATTGCTGCTCTCTGCTTTTGGCTGCATTATATAGTATGGGTCACTATGATTCAGGCACCCCTGTTTCTGCACATGTATGTGACTTTGGAGCAGATCCTGTGACTGAGTCTGCCTGTGTTTGGGTGGTGGGTGTGTCTCTTTAAAGCTGCCAGACAGTGTCTACAGAGGACTATCACATACCATTACATACTGTAGCTACTTAGTAGGTTTGTAATGGATGTCAGGTCAGCGTATGTGTGTTCCTTCAGTTTTCCTGCATGTGACCTCCGCCCAGTAGTGTTATAGTTACTGGGGTGAGGGCAGTCCATAGGGAGCTTCCTGGTGCTTGTTATGCAGCTGTGCTGGTGTCACTGACAATTGCAGCTTTATGCAGCTGAAGTGCGGCCACTGAGGTCCTGGGAACAGCTGCTTACCCCAGTGTCTGCCTCTTTACATCCCCTCCCAGGCATCATGTTGTCAGTGCCCCAAAAAAAGCAGGGAAGGTCTCAAACTGAGCACAGCCTTGTTTATTAACCCTCTCATGTGCCCCCAGTTTGTTATGTTTTGAGAAGTTCCTGAAACTTACAAATTGAATTACAGTGCATTGGCAGATAATGGTCTGACGTTCTCAAATCCTGATCTGCTGGGATAGTCTGAGATGCCCAAAGTCTCCGGAGTAAAAGCCTTTCTCAGCCACTTAACTATTTCAAAATGACATTGAAATGTAATGATTTTCTCAATGGACACTGTGTAATGTCTTTGTTCTGCATTGTCTTTTCTTATGCAGTATGTGCATAATTAAGGTGCGTCCTTCCTCTGCAATCTTGTTATCTTGATAGAAATTTTTTTGACAAGTTACAACAGCCACACATACCAGGGGGAAGGGCCTGATACTGCCTGTGTCTGTGACACATTCCTGTGTGGCCTTCAGCCTCTCGCTTTGTCCTAGTTCTGCCACACACACACACACTCTTACAGTTCTTCCGGGCGAGGGTGTAACCTATTTGGTCAAGTCATGTTCCCCTCTACTATTTATCTATTTATCGTCTGGGAGTATTACAAAGCCACATTTTGACATGTCACATTGGTATTATTATATTACACTTTATAGCATGGGTCTTCAACCTGTGGCCCTCCAGCTGTTGTGGAACTACACATCTCAGCATGCCCTGCTCAGTTTTAACATGCCTTAATAGCAAAACTGGCAGGGCATGCTGGGATGTGCAGTTCCACAGCAGCTGGAGGGCCGCAGGTTGAAGACCCATGCTTTATATGATGCCACAAGTGGTCCACAGCACCGCACATAGGGCAAACAGACACAACATGGTAAAAATTAACATTATTTGTAATTCTGTACACATATTTACTAAGTAGGACATCAATACTCCACATACAGTAGATTGCATAGAGTACAGTACAGTGGAAATATGTTGAAGTTACTAGGAAATTTTAGACTGACAGCAATAAAACAAGCTTCCACGTGCCACCCCCTAACAAGTGTCTCTCCTAGGCACCTGCCTCACGGCTAATTCACCATTGACACATAATATACGCTTTAACTTGTGGCTGTTTTTTTCCAGGGGGCTTAAATTGGGCATACACTACAATTATCTGGCAGACTATCTGTGGTTGGCATGAAAACCTGGTAATGGATGAGAGCAAATGACAATCGATCATTTGCTACAAAAAACTGGAAAATCTGTCGTTTATTCAAATTGGTTAAATCATGAACAGGTTTTGTCTGTTTCCCAGTCAGTGCGAACTGGCTGAAACCCCTTTCAGATTAGTGGCCCGACCCGGACT
Organism: Pseudophryne corroboree; assembly: GCF_028390025.1. NCBI lineage: Eukaryota > Metazoa > Chordata > Amphibia > Anura > Myobatrachidae > Pseudophryne > Pseudophryne corroboree. The sequence goes on along the minus strand of NC_086447.1, from coordinate 200,158,344 downwards.
ATCGCGTCCACTTGCAATAACCCGGGTTATTTTTACTAGTCTGAAAGCGGTATAAGTAGGCCCTTCGTATTTTCCCCCAAATCTTCTTTTTTTTTTTTCTACCAGCAAGATATCCAAACATAAAAAAATATATTTGTGTTTGTTCTCCCCACCCCTCTCTTACATACAGTACACACTGGTTTGTTTTTTATTTATTTTATTTTTTTCTTCAGGGGATGAAGATGTTTTTAGAACAAATATTTTCCATAAACCTTAAATATCCGTTTTGTGCATCCTGTAACTGTAATAAAAGTAGCTTTCTCTTGAGTCCTTACTGGTCTATAAAAAGGCTGTGTATGTACTGTATGTATCTGGGACATGAGCCACACATTCTGTCGTACAACTGGGTTGTTTTTCAAAACTTACACTGTAACTAAGAAAAATACTTTTTATTTTATTTAAAAGGATCAGGCTATTAAAAATCCATGTGATCTGGAACGATTAACTTCCCTGAGCTGAGCATTTTTAACATTTTTATTCTGTTGCCAGAAACAAAAGTAAAAATATATAGAATATAATGTAGGAGGTAAAAAATGCAGAACAGTTTGAAAACTGCAGGCAAGAATAGATATTTGGGTATATGTTTCAGTGCTTCCTGTATGAGTGGACATTGGGGAAGATGTATTAAACCTTTTTGGAAGATGAGCGTAAAATTCGCTCATAGCAATCTATCATTGTTTAGAACGTACTAATTGATAGGTAGTATCTAGTTGATATGGACAATTAGTGTTCACTCTAGGAGTGAAAAGGGGCAGGGCGCACATGTGTGCGGGCGCGGCTTCGCCGTGCGCGTCCGAAATGGGGCGCAGCCACGCAAATTAGGGGGGCGTGGCCACGCCTCCGTCATTTTAGGGGGCGGTGCGGCCCACAGACGTTACTATAGAGAGCGTCTGTGGCCGGCGACGTCACTGTTGGGGGCGTGCCCAGCACCTCCGTCGGTGCTGGGCTTCCCCCAGCCCTCCCAATGCGTGACTGGATGCCGCGCGCATGCGCACGGCATCTATACACGCCGGGAGGGCAGGGAGCGGGCGGCTGTTCTAGCAGGGCGCCGCAAAAGGGGCAGGGCGGGTTTTGCCTGTTAAAAAACGGGCAGGGCGCGGCGCCCTGCTAAAACAGCCTAGAGTGAACACTAGACAATGGGCCTGATTCAGCTTCAGTTGCAGTTTTACTAAATTAGTAAAACTGCAACTGCTTGCAATCGCATGCTGGGGGCCGCCCAGCATGCTAATTGCGGCCACCAATGAGATCGCATTGCTGGATAAGGGAAGCTCTCCCCCCCCCCCCCCCCCCCTGCCTGCACAGCCTGGATGCAAAGGTGGTCAAGCCGCCGACATTTACACCCGTGCCGTCACGTGGCCGCCCCGAAAACAGTCTGGACCCGCCCTCACAACACTACGTCGCCACCCCCAACCTCCTCTACCTGTCAGTCAGGCAGAGGCAGACGATCCAGCATGCCCTACCGATCGATATTTTCGGATCGGTCGCCCGTATACATGTTGCAGTTATCTGGCGGCCAGATAATTGTAGCTTGTGTGCCCAGCATTAGTGATGCTGCCATTGAATTGATAGGTTGCGGTAACCTTAATTCTGGGGTCACTAACAAAGCATGGGGTCTATTCGTGTAGCGGAAAACGAGGCTTTTCTCTGCTTTCTGCTATTCACAGAGTGGGTTACCATGGAGAAGTTTCTGACCTCTCCAGCAGCACGCATCCCCATCCTGTGAGTGCGATTCACGAAGGAACGGAAAGCTCAGCTTTCTGCTTCTCCATGGAGTTCAGGTTCGCCATCTCAGGATGACACAATCTGAACTTCGGTGCGGAGCCGGCAGGGAAGCTGAATGCTTCCCTGCTCTCTGCCCGGCATCCGCACTGGCTCTGCCCCCATGACCACCCTGCAGCCTAATGGGAGGTCAGTCAGAGGCACGTGCGCAGAGGGACCCGCTGAATGACTCCCAACACCGCAGAAAGGGACCGCCGGAGAAGACAGTGCTGCTGAAGCCCTGGATATCGCATTGCCGGAAAGATGAGTATACATGACTTGCTACTTATCAAAGCTATACATTACATCACACTGATGCAATGTATAATGATGCGTAACAACTAATTTTTTTATTTCTTTAGGAATAGACCCCTCATAATGTTCGCATTTATAAGGGGAGATGTATCAAACTTTTGAGAGAGAAGGTACCCATATCAACCAGTCAGATTCCAGCTATCATTTAGCAAGTGCAGGTTATAAAATGACTGGTGCGATGGGCAGCTTCTCCATTTTGTCTCTCTTAAGGTTTGATACATCTGCCCCATAGTGCTGCATTCAGTACATCCACATATAACAATAGAGCGCTAAGCTGCGGCATTCTATGCAATAAATCACAACTTTGTATCTCTAGGTAGGTTTTTTCCATACAGTATTTCTGTTTGTGATACAGTATATAATATTAGTAGAAGCCTTAATCTTGCAATAAGAGTGCGCACATATAAGACTTGCGTCTTTTTATTTGTTCAGTCACGTGCTATTTCCTCGCTGTGCAGGTATGATACTGGGCGAGACAATTTCATAGACTTGATGGAGTTGAAACTTATGATGGAGAAGCTGGGCGCCCCACAGACTCATCTTGGGTTGAAAAACATGATAAAAGAAGTAGATGAGGATATTGATGGGAAGCTGAACTTCCGAGAGGTAACTGCTCCTTTTATTTTTAGATAATCTATGAATTATTGGACCAAAAACGTAGTTACTGAACACGCAGAGAATGTACCTGGATTCAATGGCAACGGTTCTCGCACTAAGGCAGTGCTTTCTGTGACCACTGTCAGCAAATTGCGCCATTATCACAAATAAAGAAATTTGTGATTTATTAAGCGAATGCTCACCAACAGCGCTGTAGGTCTTTTTGAGAGCAGTTAAGCAATCAAACTCTGTAACACTACAATTCTACATGAAGGGGAAATAGAACATTGCAATTACCAATCTCTTTAAACCAGTCCCTTGCGTATCATGTTTAGGCACAGACCGGCAGCAGGTACACACCTCCACTAGACCCTAAGAGATGAGTATGAATATCTGGTCCTAGCGGTCCTTCTACATAACCTTAGTTCCTTATCTGTCCTACAGGAGCAGTAACCCCATAGCTAATCCTTTCTTTTAAGTCTTCACAATCTTCTAGAACTTCAGTATCCTCAGGTCTCCAGGCATGAATTTTTTTCCCTCAGTCGTGGCTTCCAGGTATAGAGAGATTGCCTTCTCTGTCTACCATATTAAATGCCTTTATCTACCTTGTTTTGGATGGAGAGCAAGGTTTTCCCCTCTGTGTTCCATAGCCACTGCTGAATGATACTCTAAGCCCAGATTTATCAAGCCTTGGAGAGTGATAAATTGCACGGTGATCAAGTACCAATCAGATCCTAACTGTCATTTTTCAAACACAGCATGTAACATGGCAGTTAGGAGCCGGTTGGTTGGTACTTGATCACCGTACAATTTTTCTGCAGCTGGGTACACTGTATTCCACAGGGAATAACATTGGGGTGTAGAGTTGGATCTTGATCTGAGGCACCAATAGGCTAAAGCTTTGACTGTTCCCAGGATGCCTTGCACCGCCTCCTCTATAACCCCGCCTCCAGGCACTAAAGCTCAGTTTGTAAGTTGGTGCCTGCAGTGCAGGCAGCTAACAGGGAGGGCTGCGCCAGGCAGCCCTGGAAAGAGCTTTTCTGAAAAAAGAGCCGCAGCGCAGGCACTTAAAAGTGCTATATGTCAGTCTGACATAGCGTGCTGCGGCTCCTTCACCTCCCCCAGTGGCGCTGTATACTCCCGCGCCCTGGTTGCCGGGTACTTACAGTGGAGGTGCTCCGACTTCATCAGGCACACACCCACCACTGCTCTCCGGGATCGCTTGGCCGCAAGTTCAGGGAGGAGGTAAGAGGGTCCCCCAGGCGGGACCAGCCGAAATCGCGATCCGGCGCAGTCTCCGGAGACGGACCGCGCCGCTGGCGTGGACACTGTGGCCGTGCAGGGACCCCACTATATCCACCAGGGCAAGGGGCACAGGTCGAGTTTACTAAAATCTGTTTAGAATAGGCCCACAGTACCCGGTGGTGAAGTCCAGCAGAGGGGATAAGGCTCTGATCTGTAGCCCCAGCCCCAGGCGCCATTTACTGCAGATGTTCCCGCCCTGGAGCTGCATCTCTCTCCCTCTCTCCCTCTCCCTCCTTGTCAGCATTTGGGCGCCATTACAAGAGCTGCACTGATCCTGGGACTGCTGGGCATTGTCTCCTCTGTAAATCCGCCTGCCTCATCAGCGCTGTGCATTTACAGGACACTTAAGTATTCTACATGTCGTTAAGACAGTGTTAGTTTAGAAAAAGTGCATAACTACAGGGATGTTTCAGTACAAGTACCCTGTGATATACATACAGTATTTACTGTGCATTGTTATAGCTGTATACATACATAGCTTTACTTAGTATTGCCAGTCTAGTGCAGTTTTATTGTTGCTTGTAGTAATTTCTGCATTGTACATGTGACTGTGTGTGCCAATAGCTGCTGCGTGGTTCCTATTCCGTGTATCTCGCACATATTGCTATCCCTATAATCTGTACCCTGAGGGCGGCTAAGTGCGTCAGGGTCATATATATATATATATATATATATATATATATATATATATATATATATATATATATATATATATATATATATATATATATATATATATATATATATATATATATATATATATATTTGTGTTTCACAGGATATACTATCTTGGTATTTTTCTCTGTGTATTTCAGTCACCATATACCACTTAAATCCTCTGTTTGTGCTCTGCATTTGCAGTCACACTGCACAGGGGTTTTTTGTCAGGTACTGTGCCTGGCTATATATACTGTTACGCCCTAAGGCTACATTCCCACATAATGTCTGCTACACAGGGCGGGAGATCCGTGACGGATCCTGCATCATGCAGTGCTGACGCCGCGGATGCACCGGAGGAAAATATTCCAGCTGAGTGTCCAGGTACCGGGGGTTCAGTACCCCCCAGTCAGCCTGCAGCACCGGTGGCACACCAAGACCCACCCTGGGCTGCTTTTTCTAATTTGCTGACTATGCTAGTAATGAGACTTGCGCCCCCCTGTGTAACCTCCTGTGCCATTGCAGCCACATATTGTCCCTGCAGTTAATCCGCCATGGGCAGATGCTCTGTCAACTCAGTTACAGCAATTAAATCAGTCTTTGGTTAAACAAAAACCTAACCCTCGCCCTCCTAGTACCAAAGGGTCATCTAAGCGGGCCATTTCTTCCTCACAATCCACGCATGTTACAGATACTTCATCTGATGAAGATGGTGTATACACTGATCCCTCAGACACTGATACAGATGCTTCTGAAGGGGAATCTATTTCACAGGTGGATGTTCCTGACCTCTTGGAGGTTATCAAACTGATTCTTCAGATTGAAGATGAATCTGAACCTCCAGATACGTCTAAGAAACCCGATAAGTTAAATCGTCAGAAGGTAATTAAATAAGTTTTGCCCCATTCTGACCATTTAGTTGACATACGTCGGGAATCCTGAGAGTATCCAGGAAGGAAATTCTCCTTGTCTAAGAAGATGCTAGTTCGTTATCCCCTCACTGCAGAGTTAAGTAAAAATCGGGAAACGCTGCCGCCGGTGGACTCGCATGTTGCGCGTCTGGTGGTGTCCTCTACTCTGCCTGTCACTACCGTCACTTCTCTGAAGGAACCGACTGATAAGTGTGTGGAGGGTTGCTTGAAGTCTATTTACACCCTTGCAGGTGCTGTGCATAGACCCACTATAGTGGCTTCTTGGGCTGCGAAGGCTGTTGAAGCAGAGCTACCTTCTAATTTTTCTGATAATGCCAGACAGTGTCTTTCATACATTATCACAGCCTCTCATTATATTCAGGATGCGGACTCTGATGCCGGTGTCCTGGCGGCCAAAGCGTCGTCCATTCTGGCTCGCCGGATTCTGTGGTTGCGGTCCTGGTCTGTGTATCTGGACTCTAAAAAGAATTTGGAGGTTATCCCTTATAAGGGAGACATCCTGTTTGGGGAAGATCTGAACAAGATTGTTGCTGACTTAGCGTCTGCTAAAACTGCATGTCTGCCGAGTACTAATCCTTCAGTTCAGAAGGCTAAAAGTATCACGTTTCGTTCCTTTCGACCTCCAAGTAAAGCAAAGAGTCATGCGTACCCGAAACAGGCTCGCACTTCCAAAACCTCTAAGCCCAAACCTAAACGTTCCTGGGCTGCCCGTCAGCCTGCTGCATGATGGGGCGGGCCTCCCTCTGGGGATCCCAGGGTGGGGAGGCCGACTTCTACGGTTTGCCAAGGTATGGTTACAGACCACTTCAGACGCCTGGGTAAAGAAAGTCGTCACTCACTGATACGCCATCTCTTTCAAGAAGCGTCCCCCTCGCCAGTTTTGCTCGACAAATATCCCTTCGGATCCTGTAAAAGCAAAAACTCTCCCATTTGGTGGTACAATCCCTCCTGGACACAGGAGTGGTAGTGCCGGTGCCTCTGGCTCAGAGAGGCAGGGGGTACTATTCAACGCTGTTCCTAGTTCCGAAACCGAATGGTTCATCCTGGCCCATTCTCAACCTCAAGTCTCTGAACAAGTTTGTGAAGGTTTCCAAGTTCCGTATGGAAACTCTTCGCTCTATTGTTCTGGCCTTGGAGCCCATGGACTATATGGTATGCCTGGACATACAGGATGCTTACCTACATATACCTATTGCCATATCGGATCAGCAATACCTGCGGTTTGCTATTGGCAACCTACATTATCACTTCCAGGCCTTGCCTTTTGGACTGACCACGGCTCCGCAAATCTTCACCAAGGTCATGGCGGTTATGACGGCTCTGCTCCGCCGTCAGGGTATCAGGATCCTGCCGTATCTGGACGACTTGTTGATCCTGGTGAACTCCTCAGAGGTTCTACGTCATCTGGAACTGACGGTCCAATTCCTGCAAGCCCACGGGTGACTCATCAACTGGAAGAAATCCTCCTTGGTCCCTGCTCAGAGCATGGTGCACCTGGGGGCATTGTTGGACACACACAACCAACGGTTGTTCTTGTCCCAAGAGAAGTTCCTGAAACTTCAGGACAGGATAAGATGCTTCCTTTCTCGTTCGAGGCACCAACAGGCTAAAGCAAGTACTAGGCCTCATGGTGTCTGCTTTCGACATGGTAGAGTGTGCTCAATTTCACTCTCGGCCTCTGCAGAAGCTAATCCTTGCCAAGTGGGACTGCCTGCCTCACCGGATAAGGTCTCAAATGATTTCCCTGACTCCGGTAGTTCATCTGTCATTGAGCTGGTGGCTACAGGACCAACAATTGAGCAGGGGTCGTCCCTTCTGGATCTCCAGCTGGGTCCTCCTAACGACGGATGCCAGTCTGCGGGGTTGGGGTGCGGTGTTGGAGCAACACTGTCTTCAGGGTCAGTGGACCAGGGAGGAATCTCTTCTCCCGATAATTATTCTGGAATTACGGGCAGTGTTCAATGCTTTGAAACTGGCCCTGCCTCTGGTACAGAACAGGCCTGTTCAAGTAGAGTCTGACAACGCCACCACGGTGGCATATATAAATCATCAAGGCGGCACTCGAAGCCGCATGGCATTGTTGGAAGTGTCAAAGATTCTTCAATGGGCGGAACACCATCTGCCAGCCATATCGGCAGTGTTCATTCCTGGGGTCCTCGACTGGGAAGCGGACTTACTCAGTCGTCAGGATGCACACGCTGGAGAGTGGAGCCTCATCTGGAAGTGTTTCAACTCCTAGTGGACAAATGTAGACCTGATGGCGTCTCGACACAATCACAAGGTTCCGGTCTTCGGAGCAAGGACAAGGGATCCTCAAGCAGCGTTCGTGGACGCACTGGCAATTCCATGGAACTTTCGGCTGCCGTACGTGTTCCCTCTGGTGTCACTCCTGCCCAGGGTAATAAGGAAGTTCAAGCAAGAAGGAGGAATCCTAGTTCTGATCACTCCAGCATGGCACAGACTGCATTGGTTCTCAGACCTACAGGGTCTCTCGATAGAGCGTCCTCTTCTACTTCCTCAACGCCCAGACCTCCTCGTTCAGGGCCCCTGTGTTTACCAGGATTTGACCCGGCTGGCTTTGACGGCGTGGCTCTTGAAGCTTCAGTTCTGAGGGCCAAAGGTTTTTCTGAGACGGTCATTCAAACGATGTTGAAAGCCCATAAACCAGCTTCGGCTCGGATTTATTATAGGGTTTGGAATTCTTACTTCACCTGGTGTGCGACTAAGAATTTTAATGCATACAAGTTCAGTACTGCCAAACTCCTGGCGTTTCTGCAACAGGGCCTGGACTCAGGCCTTCGTCTGATCTCCCTCAAGGTTCATGTTTCAACCTTGTTGGTGTGGTTTCAGAGAAAAATTGCGACTGACGTTCATACCTTCACTCTGGGTGTTTTACGGATTCAACCTCCCTATGTTCCTCCTGTGGCTCCTTGGGATTTGTCGGTTGTTCTGGATGCCCTACAAGAGTCTCCGTTTGAACCCCTTGAGTCTGTGGACCTTAAATGGCTTACGCTTAAGGTTTTGTTTTTGCTGGCTATTGCCTCTGCTAGATGGGTTTCAGTCCTGGGTGCCTTATCAGGTAGGTCTCCCTTTCTGATTTTTCTTTGACAGACTCTTCCATATCTCAAGTCATTGGATCAATAAATAAACTTTACTTTTATTATTAATCCAGATTCGAATACATAAACATGTTGAGCTGGTAAAACCACCCCCATATCAGAGCAAAGTGTATTTTGTGACATGCGTGCCTGTGCTGCGTGTGTATACAGCACAGCCATACCCTATTCTAGAGAACGTTTCCCTACAGTGTACAGTGTTAACTCTCAGGTTCTTATTTATTTTAACTGGCTTTGAGCTTGTGCCAGAGCACAGTGTGTGTTGTACAGGGCAGAGTTCTACTTCCTTCAGGCTACCTATAGAGTGGTTATTGTATTATATCCTACATAGATTTTTTTTTTCAAGACCAGTGGTAATAATGACACTCACCCTTCCAATAGCTAGTTTGAGAGGGTAGCAGTTGATTTATCGGCGGACACAATACCGACGGTCATAATCCCGACAGTCAAAATACTGACATGCATTATGCCGACATGTTAAAAATGCCGACATAGTTAGAATACCGAGATTTGAAATGCCAACATGGGTTTTAAAGGAATTTTTGTCCAAAAACAGACTTGTTCATACTTTACAATCCCAGTGGATCTGGAGGGGGAATATAATAATGTGCCGAGCGCAGCATGGCAAGCGTATGCTGTACACTTAGACTGTGTCCATGTCTACCTATGTCGACGTTGACACAAACCTCCCCCCCCAGAAAAACTCGTGTCAGAATTTTGACCTGTCTGTTTTCTTACTATGTCTGCCCTTTGAACATGTCGGCATAATAATGTCAGTATTTTGACCGTGTTGGTATTTTGACTGTAGGCCAATGGCTGTCGGGATTATGACCGTCGGTATTGTGTCTGACAGTAAATCATACTGAACCCGTTTGAGGAAATTAAATAAGAATTTGGGGATATCCCCATCATGTTTAGTAGGTTATTCTTTGCTTAAGTGGAGTATGCCTCTGGTGAGCATGAAGCATGTGGTAGAGAAATGTATTGTGTGTCATTATTTCCTATCATGTTGATTGGCTGAATATTGGTTCACCCAACAAAATGGCTGCCTTCAGTATACAAAGATGACATGGGCACTTCAAATGCCCCGACTGAAAACCGCATAGAAAAAGGCAATGCCAGTGTTACAACATCAATAAAGTAACTTTATCTTCTTTACGAAGTACCAATTCCATATGTGTTTGAATCCTTGTTTGCAATTGGCAGTCTCCATAGTGGTTAATTCCACATGAAGTACTTCTACTGGATTACAAACGTGAGACCACCAGAGAGAGAACCATACCAAAAACTGAGCAGCATGTTTATGTCCAGTGTAAGTGTACACCTAAAGGGAATCGTGTGATTTCTGGACGTGCATAACACTTTCTGACATACTCTCCATAATTGTCAGGGACAGTAGCAGGTTTTCAAGTTTTGACAGTGACTGTGCACCTATATTTCAGTATTTTACAAGTGCACAGTGCTATTCATGATTCCCGGTGCTTTAATGTCCTTTTCATCACCTACTTCATTTTTGTTATAGTTTAATATTCATTACAGTGCACTATTTCAAATATGAAACATTACAATATAATCATGTTCAGCAAGCACTTTTGCAATGGTGATTGCAGTACACGGAGCAAAATCACGTGTGATGTTCTTAAATACACGTGGTACTCCGTAAAGTATGCCTGGAAGATAGTTTTTGTGTTGGCTTTAGATAACTAGGTAGGGCTGATTGTTCACAAAAGGCAGACACCCATGCTCCCCTCTTTGGAGAATGGGTGACTGTTCCTTAGCCTTGGCAGTGTCCTGCTGATGATGCTGCAAGGTGAGATGTGTGGGAAGATCTTTGCACACAATGGGCCCTCAGTATTGGGCACTCAGGACTGTGTACCTATTGATAATGGATGCAGGCTGCCTGAGATCAGTTCCAGCATGGGAAAGGAAGGGGGGAAGAGGGGGTTGTTAGCGGGACACCTTGCACCCTCTTACGTGCCGTGATTTGTCTAGCATTGTGTTTGCTACATGGAAAGGTACGGAGAGCAATATCTGTTTCTAGAATAGCATGTTACATTAAGCAGGGAGCCGTGGACCAGCAAATAGCTGTACTGTTATGGGAGGGTGGATTGAGAGGTGAATTATATTACTGTACTGTAATGGCTGGGTCCCCCACAGAGTGTGGGAAATGTTTTATTTATACAGTGTATGTAAATTTACAGTGTACTGATCTATTTCTCATGTGTGATGGTCGCAGCTTTTTAAACATTTTTTTAGGTGTTCTGTTATACAGGATGTGGCTTGCTAATTAAAGTATTTGGTTTGAGACCAAGGAGGGGTCTGGTGTTACTTTGACAATCGCATTCTCTTTTTACGGTAACTGGCCAAAAACAGCAGGAAGTCTGTGTCAGCGTATCTTATTAGGGGAATCATCCCAAAAGTGGGCAATATCTAGCCGCTTACAGTTATAGGGAAAGTTCTGCAAACTTTTTTTTTTTTTTTTTTTTTTTTTCACCCCATCTGTGATGGGCTGGGTTCATTCATGTGGAGGGATTTTTACTGATTTTGTCTTGGGGATCCACTTTCCGCCAGACTGCATGCCACCGTAGTGGCCCCAGTTGTAGGAGAGCAACAGACCCGATCACTTGCACCTAGAACAGCTCACTTCTGAGTGCTTTGTGGAGCTGCTGTACAACCTTTTGTATGGTGACTCCGGCTGGATCATAACTGCAGGGTAACATACAGAGTGATGACAGCCAAAGAATGAATTTCAGGGTAGTTTCTTATCTGTAGGTCCCAGGAATGCAGACATAGGTGCAGAAATAGAGCAGGATCTTTAGGAATAGTGTTTATTTTATCTATAGCTCTTAAAAGAGCTTTTACACGCCATTAAAGGTTAGTGATAACATATACAGAACAAGTATTCTTCTTATATTATGCCCTAATCCGTTCCTGCCTCCGTCATAAATTAAAATAAGCATTTGAAGTCCCAGTCCATGTTGGGTGATTGTAGCAGGGTGGCCAGTCTGGGAGAGGGGGTGCATTGCTCTATGACATACATTCCAAACTAGATTCCTCTGAAGGAATGGACAAGGGCTTTCTGCTCCTGCAGTTCATTTCTCTCTTGGTTAGTCATTAGCGCAGGCCTCTGCTCATGCAAACAGGAAAGATTTCGGCACAGCGATACTACATAATCGTTGACATCAGGGTGTACTGCATGTGGTGTGCATGCTTCTCCACCTGCTGTAATTAGAGCCTCATTGTGGCAGCAAGACTATCATTCCACTGATGTTTCCTTTTATTACAATGGTGTTAAATATTAATGTATATGGCAGTGCATTGTGATGTTTTTAAAGGAGGCAAGCTGATTTTTATAGTAATTATTTTTAGTTGAATTTAACTGAATTTTGTTTTTTTTACCACCTTTTTCCATTCAGTTCCTACTGATTTTCCGCAAGGCAGCAGCAGGGGAGCTGGAGGAGGACAGTGGGCTGATGTCGCTGGCCAAACTCTGTGAAATTGATGTGTCAACTGAGGGAGTAAAGGGCGCCAAGAACTTTTTTGAGGCCAAGGTAAGCTGGGAAGATAAAAGGCTGTGTAATGGGCTAACAGGACGGGAACAAAGCGATGGGCTCTGCCACAAGAAATGCAGCAATGGAATGTATGGCATGAAAGTAACCGCAAGAAAATGTTGCATAGACCAATTTCTCATGGTGGCTTCTATGCCATGTTTTATTGCTGTCCATGTGGCTTTGGGCAGTGGCGTCCAGTCATTGCTAGTTGACACATTTTAAAAGATCCACAGATGGTCTGGAATACATGAACTGTTAGGGGACTTTGAGGATAGAGATTGGCTACCCCTGACATAGGGATCAAAAGATCCCTTGCTGCCTATGCTACATCATATTAGGCTTTTGTGGATGAATCCTTCATCAGTACCGGCTAACAGGAATGGCAGTGCATTTTACCCGAGTGTTGGAACATAGGGTCTCCATTATGACTTACAATGTAGTGATTGGAAGACACAATGGTAACCTGCTTTGTTGATTGCAAGACAGATGTCTGCATAAGCAATGGAGGATCCAAGCGGTGACAATCCCTATCAGGAGTGGGTTTCCTTAGAATGCACACTACATGGAAGCTGGGAGGGCGGGTTGCATCAATGCTAAAAATGCGGGCAAACCTCCAAAAATCTATTTTTTTGGAGGTCTGGCCACTTACAACATATGCACTAAGCTCCGGAATGCAATCTGTTCCGGAGCTTGGATGCAGTGGGGCATCACCCTATAGAAGCCTATAGACTTCTATTGCATTGCCCTCTGAGAGGGACCCAATCGAAACCCTCCCAGTACCCCCCGCGGCACGTACATCATACAACGCATGTGCAGATGGATTTCTGGGTCCTAAACTCTGAAGTGCCCATACCACAAAGGAGCGCTCTCACAGAGGAAGCTGTCCTTTGCTGAAATATTCATTAGTAATATTAGTAAACGCAGATATGCATGCAGTGAGTGGCGGGATGCATCACATTCACAGTGCGATGCATCATCCATCCCGCCTATTGTATGGACGCAGAGGAATACACAACGCAGGAGGAAGAAGAGCTATAGCAAATCGCTCCTTTGGATCCCTATTGCGAATAAGGCATTTGGAGTTTAGTACAAGCGTAGAGTATTACTTAAAGCTTGTCTGTTTTCTGTCTTTTTGAAACTAGCAGACCCTGTTATGTTTATACAGTTTTAATGGTTTTAAAAGTAAATCAGCCAGAATGATTATAAACATAATAGCAGATATTTTACACATAATTTATTTTTTTTTCCCTTCACCTAATCTTACAGGGCTTGTGGCTACAAATCAGGAAAGCAAATAGACAGCTAACCACACATTTCTGTGGGTAGATAATTTATCTGCCCATTCAGCTTGGTCACTAGTTACTCTGCTGATAGTAGCTACATGCAACATGTTGTGAAGAAGTCACATGTTTCATCTTCTACATCAGTGTTTCCCAACCTGTGGTACGTGTACCCCTGGGGGTACGCTGCGGACTACTTGGGGGGTACTTAAAAGCAAAGCCGGTAATGGCAGTAGTCTCCAGCGTCCACCGGCGCATGCGCTGTTGCGCTTGGAGGACACCAGGCAGTCCTGTGGCGCCAAACACTGCCTCCATTTGCCGGCCTGCTGGGAGCGTGACTGTGATGTAATCACGCTCCCACAGCTGGCGCAGAGAGTACCCTGGGGGCTGGCTGGGTATGTTGCATAGTTCGCAGCATCTCTGTCACCGCCGTGTCTTGTTTTCTTCTTGCTGGCGGGGGCAGGCAGGGACCAGGGCGGCAGGAGTCAGGACTCTGAGGTAATTGAAAGAATTTTAATCACTCAGCATTGTGAATTCTGTGGAATTGAATATATATATATTTATACCTAACAAAAACAAACTTTTCTGGCGAGGACGGATGGTTGGGGGGAGATTTATGAGACAAGGGAGTACTCGTAAATGAAAAGCCTAATCAAGGGGTACAGGAGAGAAAAAAGGTTGGGAACCGCTGTTCTACATGGTAATCGCTAATGATTATCCATCACTGTGATCATGTGCAATGGTTGCTGCTTCACTTAATCTCCTCAGAGGGTCCACTAAGTGCACTAATATTCACTTTAGGAGTTTGCACCACAGTAACTAGTTAACCTTACATAATATGATGGATAATTATCGTAACCTATATATAGATCTGTAAATATGGGCATTACTGAAAAGCTATTAAGAAAATGAAATGCACACGTAAGGGCTGGTGGTGTTTTCGCACTGAGCCAGAGCTGAGCATACGCATCTACCAATGATTCAGAGCTGTACTTTGCGCAATCCATCTCCACTTGCAGCTGAAGGGGTAACTGGGTGGGAATGAGGTTCTTGCAGGTAGGCTTAGTTTAGTGAGGACATGTAGATGGAATTGGATGGTAGGTACAGTTATGTGAACATGCAAGTAAGCCTTTTTTGTCAGTGTGGTGTACTCTGGATACTGGCGAATATTACATTACAGAGCCATTTGCAATTTTACCATTGTTTTAGCGAAGGGAAGATTATTATTTTTTTATACATAATCAATTAGCGCAGCGATTTCTGCAAACATCCACGGTAATTAGGGCTTAAACCGATAGCACCGGGTACTTAACCCTGAACCTACGGGTTAACACGTTAGCTTTGGGTTCATCATGGGAGCAAATGGGCTTACAGTTCAGTGGCTCCAGGCGTTAAAGCTCAAGACTATATCCCCATGGTAAGCGCAGCGCCTAATTGAATATGCCCCTGTAAGTTGGTCAAATTATTCTACGCTGTACACTTTACCCTTAAATCCACAGGCAGAGCAGTGCATGGCCAAGACTCATACCAGAGCTGTGTTCTGCACTGTACTCTTTTAGAACTTAGCAGTGACCTTGGGAGGGAGTGGATATTGCCAGGCCCCATTCACCTATGGGCGCCATTGAGGGCTACACTCCCTCTAGTCACCCTTAGATCACTTTATTGATCTACTCACACTTTTTCTCTAACATCCTAGTGAATGCTGGGGACTCCGTAAGGACCATGGGGAATAGACGGGCTCCGCAGGAGACTGGGCACTCTAAGAAAGATTTAGTACTACTGGTGTGCACTGGCTCCTCCCTCTATGCCCCTCCTCCAGACCTCAGTTAGAATCTGTGCCCGGACAGAGCTGGGTGCATTTTAGTGAGCTCTCCTGAGCTTGCTAATAAGAAAGTATTTTAGTTAGGTTTTTTATTTTCAGAGAGCTTCTGCTGGCAACAGACTCTCTGCTACGTGGGACTGAGGGGAGAGAAGCAAACCTACTAACTGCGGCTAGGTTGCGCTTCTTAGGCTACTGAACACCATTAGCTCCAGAGGGATCGAACACAGGACCTGACCTTGTCGTCCGTTCCCGGAGCCGCGCCGCCGTCCCCCTCGCAGAGCCAGAAGTCAGAAGCCGGCGGGTTGAAGAAAGAAGACGTCAAAATCGGCGGCAGAAGACTCTTGTCTTCATATGAGGTAGCGCACAGCACTGCAGCTGTGCGCCATTGCGCCCACACTAACCCACACACTCCGGTCACTGTAGGGTCCAGGGCGCAGGGGGGGGCGCCCTGGGCAGCAATTAGATACCTCCTGGCAAAAGCAGCATATATACAGTTGGACACTGTTATATGCATGAGCCCCCGCCATTAATTTTACACAAAATCGCGGGACAGAAGCCCGCCGCTGAGGGGGCGGGGCCTTCTTCCTCAGCACTCACCAGCGCCATTTTCTCTCCACAGCTCCGCTGAGAGGAAGCTCCCCAGGCTCTCCCCTGCAGACTCACGGTAGAAAGGGTAAAAAGAGATTGGGGGCACATAAATTTAGCGCATTTAATATATATACAGCAGCTACTGGGTAAACACTAAGTTACTGTGTGATTCCTGGGTCATATAGCGCTGGGGTGTGTGCTGGCATACTCTCTCTGTCTCTCCAAAAGGCCTTGTGGGGGTCCTGTCCTCATACAGAGCATCCCCTGTGTGTGTGGTGTGTCGGTACGCGTGTGTTGACATGTTTGATGAAGAGGGCTATGTGGAGGCAGAGCAAGTACAGATGAATGACGTGTCTCCGCCGACGGCGCCGACACCTGATTGGATGGATATGTGGAAGGTGTTAAATGATAATGTAAACTCCTTACATAAAAGGTTGGATAAAGCTGATGCCTTGGGACAGTCGGGGTCTCAGCCCATGCCTGATCCTACAGTGCAGAGGCCGTCAGGGTCTCAGAAGCGCCCACTATCCAAAATGGTTGACACGGATTCTGACTCCAGTGTCGATGACGATGATGCAAAATTGCAGCCTAAAATGGCTAAAGCCATCCGCTACATGATTATAGCAATGAAGGATGTATTGCACATATCAGAGGTAAACCCTGTCCCTGACAAAAGGGTGTATATGTATGGGGAGAAAAAGCAAGAGGTGACTTTTCCCCCTTCACATGAGTTAAATGAATTATGTGAAACAGCGTGGGATTCCCCCGATAAGAAAGTGCTGATTTCCAAAAGGTTACTTATGGCGTACCCTTTCCCGCCAACGGACAGGATGCGCTGGGAATCCTCCCCTAGGGTAGATAAAGCTCTGACATGCTTATCTAAAAAGGTGGCCCTGCCATCACAGGATACGGCCGCCCTAAAGGATCCTGCAGATAGGTAGCAGGAAAGTATCCTGAAGTCTGTTTATACACACTCAGGTACTATACTGAGGCCAGCAATTGCGTCGGCCTGGATGTGTAGTGCTGTAGCAGCATGGACAGATAATCTGTCTGAGGAAATGGATACCTTAGACAAGGATACCATTTTACTGACCCTGGGGCATATAAAAGACGCTGTCCTATATATGAGGGATGCCCAGAGGGACATTTGCCTATTGGGCTCTAGAATAAATGCAATGTAAATTTCTGCCAGAAGGGTCCTGTGGACTCGGCAATGGACAGGTGATGCCGACTCCAAAAAGCACATGGAGGTGTTACCTTACAAGGGTGAGGAATTGTTTGGGGGCGGTCTCTCGGACCTAGTTTCCACAGCTACGGCTGGGAAGTCAAACTTTTTGCCATATATTCCCTCACAGCCTAAGAAAGCACGTATTACCAAATGCAGTCCTTTCGATCACAGAGAAGCAAGAAGGTCAGAGGTGCGTCCTTTCTTGCCAGAGGCAGGGGTAGAGGAAAGAAGCTGCACCATACAGCTAGTTCCCAGGAACAGAAGTCCTCCTCGGCTTCCACTAAATCCACCGCATGACGCTGGGGCTCCACAGGAGCCAGGAGCGGTGGGGGCGCGTCTCCGAAATTTCAGCCACCATTGGGTTCGCTCACAGGTGGATCCCTGGGCTATACAGATTGTGTCTCAGGGATACAAGCTGGAATTCGAAGTGATGCCTCCTCACCGTTACCTCAAATCGGCCCTGCCAGCTTCCCCCATAGAAAGGGAAGTAGTGTTAGCGGCATTCACAAGTTATATCTCCAGCAGGTGGTGGTAAAGGTTCCCCTCCTTCAACAAGGAAGAGGATACTATTCCACAATGTTTGTGGTACCGAAACCGGACGGTTCGGTCAGACCCATATTGAATTTAAAATCCCTGAACATTTATCTGAAAAGATTCAAGTTCAAAATGGAATCGCTCAGAGCGGTCATTGCAAGCCTGGAAGAGGGGGATTTTATGGTGTCTCTGGACATCAAGGATGCTTACTTGCATGTCCCCATTTATCCACCTCATCAGGAGTACCTCAGATTTGTGGTACAGGACTGTCATTACCAATTCCAGACGTTGCTGTTTGGGCTCTCCACGGCACCGAGAATATTTACCAAGGTAATGGCAGAAATGATGGTGCTCCTTCGAAAGCAAGAAATCACAATTATCCCATACTTGGACAATCTCCTCATAAAGGCGAGGTCCAGAGAGCAGTTGCTAATCAGCGTAGCACACTCTCAGGAAGTGTTGCAACAGCACGGCTGGATTCTGAATATTCCAAAGTCGCAGCTGATTCCTACTACGCGTCTGCCTTATCTGGGCATGATTCCGGACACGGACCAGAAGAAGGTGTTTCTCCCGGCGGAGAAGGCTCAAGAGCTTGTGACTCTAGTCAGAGACCTCTTAAAACCGAAACAGGTGTCGGTACATCGCTGCACGCGAGTCCTGGGAAAGATGGTGGCATCATACGAAGCCATTCCCTTCGGCAGGTTCCATGCGAGGATCTTTCAGTGGGATCTGTTGGACAAGTGGTCCGGATCGCATCTTCAGATGCATCGGCTGATCACCCTGTCCCCGAGGGCCAGGGCGTCTCTTCTGTGGTGGCTGCAGAGTGCTCACCTTCTCGAGGGCCGCAGGTTCGGCATACAGGACTGGGTCCTGGTGACCACGGATGCGAGCCTCCGAGGATGGGGGGCAGTCACTCAGGGAAGAAACTTCCAAGGGTTGTGGACAAGTCAGGAGGCTTGTCTGCACATAAATATCCTGGAACTAAGGGCCATATACAACGCCCTGAGTCAAGCGGAGCCTCTGCTTCGCAACCAACTGGTGCTGATTCAGTCAGACAACATCACCGCAGTGGCTCATGTAAACCGCCAGGGCGGCACAAGAAGCAGAGTGGCGATGGCAGAAGCCACCAGGATTCTTCGTTGGGCGGAGAATCACGTGCAAGCACTGTCAGCAGTGTTCATTCCGGGAGTGGACAACTGGGAAGCAGACTTCCTCAGCAGGCACGACTTCCACCCGGGAGAGTGGGGACTTCATCACGAAGTCTTCACTCAGATTACAAATCGATGGGAACTGCCACAGGTGGACATGATGGCGTCCCGTCTCAACAAAAAGCTACAAAGGTATTGCGCCAGGTCAAGAGACCCTCAGGCAATAGCTGTGGACGCCCTGGTAACACCGTGGGTGTTCCAGTCGGTCTATGTGTTTCCTCCTCTTCCTCTCATACCCAAGGTGCTGAGAATCGTAAGAAAAAGAGGAGTGAGAACAATACTCATTGTTCCGGATTGGCCAAGAAGGACTTGGTACCTGGAACTGCAAGAAATGCTCACCGAGGACCCATGGCCTCTGCCTCTCAGACAGGACCTGTTGCAACAGGGGCCCTGTCTGTTCCAAGACTTACCGCGGCTGCGTTTGACGGCATGGCGGTTGAACGCAGGATCCTAGCGGAAAAAGGCATTCCGGATGAAGTTATTCCTACGCTGATAAAGGCTAGGAAGGATGTGACAGCAAAACACTATCACCGTATATGGCGAAAATATGTTGCCTGGTGTGGGGCCAGGAAGGCCCCTACAGAGGAATTCCAGCTGGGCCGGTTCCTGCACTTCCTACAGTCTGGAGTGACTATGGGCCTGAAGTTGGGGTCCATAAAGGTCCAGATTTCGGCCCTATCCATTTTCTTTCAAAAGGAACTGGCTTCTCTTCCTCAAGTTCAGATGTTTGTTAAGGGAGTGCTGCATATTCAGCCCCCTTTTGTGCCACCAGTGGCACCTTGGGATCTCAACGTGGTGTTGGGTTTCCTGAAATCCCACTGGTTTGAGCCACTTAAGACCGTGGAGCTAAAGTATCTCACTTGGAAGGTGGTCATGCTATTGGCCTTAGCTTCGGCTAGGCGTGTGTCAGAATTGGCGGCTTTGTCATGTAAAAGCCCCTATCTGGTTTTCCATATGGACAGGGCAGAATTACGGACTCGTCCGCAATTTCTGCCGAAGGTGGTGTCATCTTTTCATTTGAACCATTGTGGTGCCTGCGGCTACTCGTGACTTGGAGGATTCCAAGTTGCTTGATGTAGTCAGGGCTTTGAAGATCTATGTAGCCAGGACGGCTGGAGTCAGGAAGACTGACTCGCTGTTTATCCTGTATGCATCCAACAAGCTGGGTGCTCCTGCTTCAAAGCAAACTATTGCTCGCTGGATCTGTAGCACGATTCAGCAGGCTCATTCTGCGGCTGGATTGCCACATCCAAAATCAGTGAAAGCCCATTCCACAAGGAAAGTGGGCTCTTCTTGGGCGGCTGCCCGAGGGGTCTCGGCATTACAGCTTTGCCGAGCAGCTACTTGGTCGGGTTCAAACACATTTGCTAAGTTCTACAAGTTTGATACCCTGGCTGAGGAGGACCTTGTGTTTGCCCATTCGGTGCTGCAGAGTCATCCGCACTCTCCCGCCCGTTTGGGAGCTTTGGTATAATCCCCATGGTCCTTACGGAGTCCCCAGCATCCACTAGGACGTTAGAGAAAATAAGATTTTACTCACCGGTAAATCTATTTCTCGTAGTCCGTAGTGGATGCTGGGCGCCCGTCCCAAGTGCGGACTTTCTGCAATACGTGTATATAGTTATTGCTTAATAAAGGGTTACGTTATGTTGGCATCCATTGTTGATCCTCTGTTGTTGTTCATACTGTTGACTGGGTAAGTTATCACAAGTTATACGGTGTGATTGGTGTGGCTGGTATGAGTCTTACCCTGGATTCCAAAATCCTTTCCTTGTAATGTCAGCTCTTCCGGGCACAGTTTCCTTAACTGAGGTCTGGAGGAGGGGCATAGAGGGAGGAGCCAGTGCACACCAGTAGTACTAAATCTTTCTTAGAGTGCCCAGTCTCCTGCGGAGCCCGTCTATTCCCCATGGTCCTTACGGAGTCCCCAGCATCTACTACGGACTACGAGAAATAGATTTACCGGTGAGTAAAATCTTATTTTTTTTCTTGTCCTCTGTTCACAGGTTCAGGCTCTGTCATCAGGCAGCAAGTTTGAAACAGAGATTAAAGCAGAGCAGGATGAGAGGAAGCGTCAGGAAGAGGAGAAGAAAAACCGTAGAGCTGCTTTCAAGGAGCTGAAGTCTGCATTTAATTAGTAACTCCATACACTGACACTAACGTCCAGCCATGACTTCAATTGCGGAACAAATCCCAGCCTAATGCTTCTTGGGTACTCCTGAATGCAGGTCCCGTTCTTGTGAATGCAGGACCTCCTAAAGCACAGGGGTTTCTTACTCCTAATCGTTTTCTAAAAGATGGTCATAACTCCAATTTACTATGGGAAACTTGAGTAGATCTCAAACTCGAACACAGCCGGCTAATTTAAAGTATATTTTTTCTTACATACTAAAACTTGCCCATTTCTAACCTGTAATAGGTGCTGCCACATCTGCACGACTTAGCTGGTCAGATGCCGCCTGTCTGATTTTTCCTTTTAATTTAACTAATTGAAAAAAATTGTGTCTGAAGCTCACATGCTACCATTCCCCTTAATAATGGGCAAATAAATGGGTCCGAGGTACTTAAACCCACAATCATTCCTTACCCCTCCATCATGTGCAGCACTTACTACATCAGAGACAGAACTTGTCTGGAGAGACACAGCCCCAGCTGTAAGCTGAGGCAGGCACAATACTGACCACTCTGAGGGCTGCGCCCCCATATGCATTCCTTGTGAAAGGGATCTACAATGACCCTGTCTGATTAACTTCTTTCCACAAAGTGTCCAAAACAAATGCAGCTCTTGTAGCAAAACGGGAAGTGGTGAGGTGGAGTTGTGCAGGAGAACATCCAAGAGAAATGTAATTGTCATTTAAACTGTTACCATGTTTGGAATCTAGTGTATCCCACATCGTCTGTCTTATCTAAGCAGTATGCTAGGACCAGCTCCAGAAGATGACTTGTGGCTGTAGCCTGCTCAGTAAAGGCAGCCCTCTGTATTGCAGGGGTAAGGAGGGTGGAGTCGAAACTGTAAATAAGGTTGCAGACTGTATGTAAAGGGAAAGGTTTCTCTCGGAGCAGGGGACTGTGTATTTTGCTTTGAAGTTGACTTGCTACACTGTATAGATGAGCATCTCCTTGCAGTGCTGGCTGCTGAAGGATTATGGGCTTCATTTTGTAACCTGCTTTTATAGCACCTTCCAGAATGACCGTAAACTATGTGAGACTTTAGCACATTTAGTCTACAGTACACTGCACTGGTTGGTATTGCATACTGATTGTTTTTTGTTTTTACAGGAGAGGAAGGTTTGAATGTGAAGTGTCGCTATTTGTTGATTCATAAGTCTACAGCTGCCCTCTTTTATCCAGCAATGGGGCTTATCCATGATTTTGGCACGCCGGGTACTTTACCTGTTAATAATTGTTAATTGTATCTTGGCGCTGTGTTGCCAGGTGTGTTATATGCCTAATCTCTGTTCTGGGGCGGCATATGGCATACTTGGAGATAGCTTTCCAAATTTTCAGCTGCTGGCTAACTGTTATATACACATTTTATATTAATATAAAAATAAAATAAATGTTTTACTAATAAAGCTTCCGTGCTGTGACACCGTTATTCGGGGGAATTAGAATGTCTGGTGGCCAGACAAGTCCCTTAAGCCTTTTGTGTAGCTCTTAGGCCGGTGTACACTAGGACGACGTCGGGATGATTTGCCATAATGGAATGACAAATCGTCTATATTGTCTAGTGTGCACCTGCAATTGCGCGCTCCCGCAGGGGGGTTGTTAACGATATCTTATCGCCAACCAGAAGATGTTAAAGATGCCATGCTCCTAAATGCAGCATGGTATGTTAGATTGTGCCATTGTACCCCTGTATCATGCAGTATGTACGGGCAGTACAATATGTTGGCATATCAGCCAAGAATACATTGCTCTGAGGTGTATCCGGTCTTAGTCTGTGTGCAACATTAGTAGAGCTCATTTGCGGGCATTTCCAACAGGTTTTGCCCGTTTTCCACAATGCCGATCCGACTATTTTTGAAGTCGAATCAGCATTGTCGAAAACGAGCCAAAAACCTGTCTGAAATGGGCGCAAATTCGACAAAATACGTGGATCAACCGATCCACGTGGTTTCCGACAAGCTGTAAAAACGGCAACGGAGTTGAATAGGTTAAATCCTGATTCAACCTAAAAAAGTCAGAAAGTGCCGTCTTTCCAACTTGACGGCAATTCCGACTTCAATCGAATAGACTCCCATATCTCTCCAGGTTTTGATAAATCTGGCCCAAAGTGTCATGTATAAAGCCATCTTATGCAAGTTTAACTGAACTGAGTATGCATTGTAAATGCAAAGTGGGTATATGTGTAAAGTTGTGCTCAGGAGATAAGTGCTGGTCTTATGAAAGAGGCAGACACCTGCCCACTTTTGTGGGGACAGCATTACATGTGACGGGCAGTGTCATGAAGTGTGAGGGTAAGTAGGAAGCCACACACGTAGATAGAGGAGGAAGCAGGTCCTCGCACTGTGTAGTGATGACAGGGATTTATCATACAGATGTGGGAAGATAGTGCTGTCAGTCTCCGCTCTGTGAAATTAGCATCACACATCCAACATGTTTTCTCTTTTGTTTTTGTTCTTGTGAACAGACTGGTATCGATTTAAGACCAGGTGTCGATTGTAATGGCGCTCGAGATCGCCTGAGGTGCGAGATGCTGGCCGATTACGGACGTTTTTTTTTTTTTTTTAAAGGGGAAGTCACTTACAAGGCAAAACCATGCCTTATTAGTGATTGCCCCTTTAAAAAAACATCTGGTGTTATTACATCCGGCCCCATGTTGGGATTAACCAGTCAAAATCGCTAAGGAATTAATTCTCCACATGTGTATCCTTTGTTTATCTTAATGTTTTTTTTAATGTTTGCTAGAGCCTATAGTGCACCAGTGAAACACACATAATATATATTATTCTATATTACCTCACATATACCACTCAGTGGTATGGAAAGAGCTCTAGGATGGGAAGGGGTTTTACAGCAGTTAGAAAAATCGCTTCTTGGTAAATCTGGTGGTTTATTGTAATGGGGAAAAATCAGGATGGTGTTTTTGGTACTTTTGACCTTAGTAAATTGTCTGCGTGCAAAACTGGCACTTACTAATAGCATAGAAGTGAATATACCACAATTTACTGCAATACATAATTGGCACGCAAACACAATTGTTTTTACCACTGGCAGCAGCAGTCTGACTAGGCTGGCAGGGGGTTGCATAGGCTGGCATACCAATACTTCTGCTCTCTCTAGCAGGCAATAGTATTGCAATACACAGAGCTATTAGAAGTCTCGCACAGAAATTGCACCATCTAAACATAGTAACATAGAGTAACTATTACTATATAATAGGAGTTACTTCTAGGAAGAGCTAGTACCCTCAGCCAGGAACAAGTATGGCCGATCTTACCAGCTGATTAATGTTCTCAAAGAAGGAATTTATTACACCTCACTTGTCAGGCGTAAAAGTATAGGTTACTGGTAAACTGATATGACTACCTTGTGTAGTGGGTTTAGTTTATTCATCTGCAGATAGAAGTTTTTTAAGTGAATATTCTCACTCTGAATGTACTTTCCCTTTTATCTTCCTTCTGTGCTTGACTGGTGGTATAAATGTCCTGTAGTGTCATGCATACATTATAACGCTGCTGGTACATGTGCATTGGATATGGAAAGCAATTGTGTGCCATATCTCAGGCACCAAGATCAAACAACTCTGTCACATAGTATAAATATATGGATAACCTGTTTGGATGGAATGTAGTTACAGAAATCTGTATAAAGGCCCCCATACACTGCAGCGATATGTCTGAGGCTGAAGTCGGAGGCGATTTCCCTTGAACTCTCGCAGGAGCTTCCCGGGGGTGGTTCTATACGATTCCATACAATTTGGTACATTTTGCATGCGATATATCTAGTGTTCGCTCTAGGCTGTTTTAGCAGGGCTCCGCGCCCTACCCGTTTCTTAGCAGGCAAAACCCGCCCTGCCCCTTTTGCGGCGCCCTGCTAGAACAGCCGCCCGCTTCCTGCCCTCCCGGCGTGTATAGATGCCGTGCGCATGCGCCGGCATCCATTCACGCATTGGGAGAGGGCTGGGGGAAGCCCAGCACCGACGGGTGACGTCGCCGGCCACAGACGCTCTCTATAGTAGCGTCTGTGGGCCGCACCGCCCCCTAAAATGACGTAGGCGTGGCCGCACCCCCGTTTCGGACGCGCGCGCACACATGTGCCCCAGGAGACCGGCGCCCTGCCCCTTTTCACTCCTAGAGTGAACACTAATATCTTATGCGATCCCAGCCATGCCTGCGGGAACCGACATATCACGAGTGCAGCACTAACGATCTAGGGGAGCCGATCCGACCCACACGGGAACGCGGATCGGATACACCTCCAAAATGCCCTATTTCACCCGATATATCGGCCCGAAATGGGATGAAATCGGGCATTATCGTTCTAGTGTATGGGGCCCTTTAGACATTGTACCTCATGTGAAGCTGGACAGAGCTTTTGGTAAAATAACAGTAAGTTAATTTACACTTTCTCTACAGTGAATGTGATGTCACTATATATATTTCTCTAACGTCCTAAGTGGATGCTGGGGACTCCGTCAGGACCATGGGGAATAGCGGCTCCGCAGGAGACAGGGCACAAAAATAAAGCTTTAGGATTAGGTGGTGTGTACTGGCTCCTCCCCCTATGACCCTCCTCCAAGCCTCAGTTAGGTTTTTGTGCCCGTCCGAGCAGGGTGCAATCTAGGTGGCTCTCCTAAAGAGCTGCTTAGAAAAAGTTTTTAAGGTTTTTTATTTTCAGTGAGTCCTGCTGGCAACAGGCTCACTGCATCGAGGGACTTAGGGGAGAGAATTTCAACTCACCTGCGTGCAGGATGGATTGGATTCTTAGGCTACTGGACACCATTAGCTCCAGAGGGAGTCGGAACACAGGTCTCACCCTGGGGTTCGTCCCGGAGCCGCGCCGCCGACCCCCCTTACAGATGCTGAAGATTGAAGGTCCGGAAACAGGCGGCAGAAGGCTCTTCAGTCTTCATGAAGGTAGCGCACAGCACTGCAGCTGTGCGCCATTGTTGTCACACACTTCACACCAAGCGGTCACGGAGGATGCAGGGCGCTGCTGGGGCGCCCTGGGCAGCAATATTTAATACCTTTATGGCAAAAGAATACATCACATATAGCCATTGAGGCTATATGTATGTATTTAACCCATGCCAGATATCTAAAACTCCGGGAGAAAAGCCCGCCGAAAAAGGGGGCGGGGCTTATTCTCCTCAGCACACAGCGCCATTTTCCTGCTCCGCTCCGCTGTGAGGAAGGCTCCCAGGACTCTCCCCTGCACTGCACTACAGAAACAGGGTAAAACAGAGAGGGGGGGCATTTTTTGGCGATATTTTGATATATTTAAGCTGCTATAAGGAACAACACTTATATAAGGTTGTTCCCATATATATTATAGCGCTTGGGTGTGTGCTGGCAAACTCTCCCTCTGTCTCCCCAAAGGGCTAGTGGGGTCCTGTCTTCGATAAGAGCATTCCCTGTGTGTCTGCTGTGTGTCGGTACGTGTGTGTCGACATGTATGAGGACGATGTTGGTGTGGAGGCAGAGCAATTGCCGATAATGGTGATGTCACCCCCCAGGGAGTCGACACCGGAATGGATGGCTTTGTTTATGGAATTACGTGATAATGTCAGCACATTACAAAAATCAGTTGACGACATGAGACGGCCGGCAAACCAGTTAGTACCTGCCCAGGCGTCTCAGACACCGTCAGGGGCTGTAAAGCGCCCTTTACCTCAGTCGGTCGACACAGACCCAGACACAGACACTGAATCTAGTGTCGACGGTGATGAAACAAACGTATTTTCAAGTAAGGCCACACGTTATATGATCACGGCAATGAAGGAGGCTTTGCATATCTCTGATACTGCAAGTACCACAAAAAGGGGTATTATGTGGGGGGTGAAAAAACTACCTGTAGTTTTTCCTGAATCAGAGGAATTAAATGATGTATGTGATGAAGCGTGGGTTAACCCAGATAGAAAAGTGCTAATTTCAAAAAAGTTATTAGCATTATACCCTTTCCCGCCAGAGGTTAGGGCGCGCTGGGAAACACCCCCTAGGGTGGATAAGGCGCTCACACGCTTATCAAAACAAGTGGCGTTACCGTCTCCTGATACGGCCGCCCTCAGGGATCCAGCTGATAGGAGACTGGAAACTACCCTAAAAAGTATATACACACATACTGGTGTTATACTGCGACCAGCCATCGCCTCAGCCTGGATGTGCAGTGCTGGGGTCGTCTGGTTGGATTCCCTGACTGAAAATATTGATACCCTGGATAGGGACAGTATTTTATTGACTATAGAGCAATTAAAGGATGCTTTCCTTTATATGCGAGATGCTCAGAGAGATATTTGCACTCTGGCATCGAGAGTAAATGCGATGTCCATATCTGCCAGAAGGAGTTTATGGACGCGACAGTGGTCAGGTGATGCGGATTCCAAACGACATATGGAAGTATTGCCGTATAAAGGGGAGGAATTATTTGGCATCGGTCTATCGGATCTGGTGGCCACGGCAACTGCCGGAAAATCCACCTTTTTACCTCAGACCCCCTCCCAACAGAAAAAGACACCGTCTTTTCAGCCGCAGTCCTTTCGGTCCTATAAGAACAAGCAGACAAAAGGACAGTCATATCTGCCTCGGGGCAGAGGAAGGGGTAAGAGAGGGCAGCAAGCAGCCCCTGCCCAGGAACAGAAGCCCTACCAGGGTTCTGCAAAGCCCTCAGCATGACGCTGGAGCCTTACAAGCGGACTCAGGAGCGGTGGGGGGTCGACTCAAGAATTTCAGCGCACAGTGGGCTTGCTCACAGGTGGACCCCTGGATTCTGCAGGTAGTATCTCAGGGTTACAGGTTGGAATTCGAGAAGTCTCCCCCTCGCCGGTTCCTAAAGTCTGCTTTGCCAACGTCTCCCTCAGACAGGGCGACGGTATTGGAAGCCATTCACAAGCTGTTTTCTCAGCAGGTGATAGTCAAGGTACCCCTCCTACAACAGGGAAAGGGGTATTACTCCACGCTATTTGTGGTACCGAAGCCGGACGGCTCGGTAAGACCTATTCTAAATCTGAAATCTTTGAACCTGTACATACAAAAATTCAAGTTCAAGATGGAGTCACTCAGAGCAGTGATAGCGAATCTGGAAGAAGGGGACTTTATGGTGTCCCTGGACATAAAGGATGCTTACCTGCATGTCCCAATTTGCCCTTCACATCAAGGGTACCTCAGGTTCGTGGTGCAAAACTGTCATTATCAGTTTCAGACGCTGCCGTTTGGATTGTCCACGGCACCTCGGGTCTTTACCAAGGTAATGGCCGAAATGATGATTCTTCTGCGAAGAAGAGGCGTATTAATTATCCCTTACTTGGACGATCTCCTGATAAGGGCAAGGTCCAGAGAACAGCTGGAGGACGGAGTAGCACTAACCCAACTAGTGCTGCAACAGCACGGGTGGATTCTGAATTTTCCAAAATCTCAGTTGACCCCGACGACACGTCTGCTGTTCCTGGGAATGATTCTGGACACGGTTCAGAAAAAGGTGTTTCTTCCGGAGGAGAAAGCCAGGGAGTTATCCGAACTTGTCAGGAACCTCCTAAAACCAGGGAAAGTGTCTGTGCATCAATGCACAAGAGTCCTGGGAAAGATGGTGGCTTCTTACGAAGCGATTCCATTCGGCAGATTCCACGCACAAACTTTTCAGTGGGATCTGCTGGACAAATGGTCCGGATCACATCTGCAGATGCATCAGCGGATAACCTTATCGCCACGGACAAGGGTGTCTCTTCTGTGGTGGTTGCAGAGTGCTCATCTGTTAGAGGGCCGCAGATTCGGCATACAGGACTGGGTCCTGGTGACCACGGATGCCAGTCTGAGAGGCTGGGGAGCGGTCACACAGGGAAGAAACTTCCAGGGAGTATGGTCAAGCCTGGAGATGTCTCTTCACATAAATATACTGGAGCTAAGAGCGATTTACAATGCTCTAAGTCTGGCAAAACCCCTGCTTCAGGGTCAGCCGGTGTTGATCCAGTCGGACAACATCACGGCAGTCGCCCACGTAAACAGACAGGGCGGCACAAGAAGCAGGACAGCAATGGCAGAAGCTGCAAGGATTCTTCGCTGGGCGGAAGATCATGTGATAGCACTGTCAGCAGTATTCATTCCGGGAGTGGACAACTGGGAAGCAGACTTCCTCAGCAGACACGATCTACACCCGGGAGAGTGGGGACTTCATCCAGAAGTCTTCCACATGATTGTGAACCGTTGGGAAAAACCAATGGTGGATATGATGGCGTTCCGCCTCAACAAAAAACTGGACAGGTATTGCGCCAGGTCAAGAGACCCTCAGGCAATAGCTGTGGACGCTCTGGTAACACCGTGGGTGTTCCAGTCAGTGTATGTGTTCCCTCCTCTGCCTCTCATACCAAAAGTACTGAGAATTATACGGCAAAAGGGAGTAAGAACGATACTAGTGGCTCCGGATTGGCCAAGAAGAACTTGGTACCCGGAACTTCAAGAGATGCTCACGGAGGATCCGTGGCCTCTACCTCTAAGACGGGACCTGTTTCAGCAGGGACCGTGTCTATTCCAGGACTTACCGCGGCTGCGTTTGACGGCATGGCGGTTGAACGCCGAATTCTAAGGGAAAAAGGCATTCCGGAAGAGGTCATTCCTACACTGGCAAAAGCCAGGAAGGAGGTGACTTCACAACATTATCACCGCATTTGGAGAAAATATGTTACGTGGTGTGAGGCCAGGAAGGCCCCCACGGAGGAATTTCAACTGGGTCGATTTCTACATTTCCTGCAAACAGGATTGTCTATGGGCCTCAAATTGGGGTCCATTAAGGTTCAAATTTCGGCCCTGTCGATTTTCTTCCAGAAAGAATTGGCTTCAGTTCCTGAAGTCCAGACTTTTGTAAAAGGAGTACTACATATACAGCCCCCCGGTTGTGCCCCCAGTGGCACCGTGGGATCTTAATGTAGTCTTGGATTTTCTCAAATCCCATTGGTTTGAGCCGCTCAAATCGGTGGAGTTGAAGTATCTTACATGGAAAGTAACCATGCTACTGGCCCTGGCTTCAGCCAGGAGAGTATCAGAATTGGTGGCTTTATCATATAAGAGCCCATATCTGATTTTCCATACGGACAGGGCAGAACTGCGGACGCGTCCTCATTTTCTGCCTAAGGTGGTGTCAGCGTTTCACCTGAACCAGCCTATTGTGGTGCCTGCGGCTACTAACGATTTGGAGGATTCCAAGTTGTTGGACGTGGTCCGGGCATTGAAAATATATATTTCAAGAACGGCGGGAGTCAGAAAGTCTGACTCACTGTTTATATTGTATGCACCCAACAAGATGGGTGCTCCTGCTTCTAAGCAGACGATTGCTCGTTGGATTTGTAGCACAATTCAACTTGCACATTCTGTGGCAGGCTTGCCACAACCTAAATCTGTCAAGGCCCATTCCACAAGGAAAGTGGGCTCATCCTGGGCGGCTGCCCGGGGGGGTCTCGGCATTACAACTCTGCCGAGCTGCTACTTGGTCAGGGGCAAACACGTTTGCAAAATTCTACAAATTTGATACCCTGGCTGAGGAGGACCTTGAGTTCTCTCATTCGGTGCTGCAGAGTCATCCGCACTCTCCCGCCCTTTTGGGAGCTTTGGTATAATCCCCATGGTCCTGACGGAGTCCCCAGCATCCACTTAGGACGTTAGAGAAAATAAGAATTTACTTACCGATAATTCTATTTCTCGTAGTCCGTAGTGGATGCTGGGCGCCCATCCCAAGTGCGGATTGTCTGCAATACTTGTACATAGTTATTGTTACAAACAAATTCGGGTTGTTATTGTTGTGAGCCGTCTGTTCAGAGGCTCCTACGTTTGTCATACTGTTAACTGGGTTCAGATCACAAGTTATACGGTGTGATTGGTGTGGCTGGTATGAGTCTTACCCGGGATTCAATATCCTTCCTTATTGTGTACGCTCGTCCGGGCACAGTATCCTAACTGAGGCTTGGAGGAGGGTCATAGGGGGAGGAGCCAGTACACACCACCTAATCCTAAAGCTTTATTTTTGTGCCCTGTCTCCTGCGGAGCCGCTATTCCCCATGGTCCTGACGGAGTCCCCAGCATCCACTACGGACTACGAGAAATAGAATTATCGGTAAGTAAATTCTTATTTTAACAGGTAGTGTTACTTGAACTCTGATGTACACTTTGGTCCTATACAGAGTTGTCCTTTCACACTCTGAGGGGTCAATCCAATTAACTACGTGTTTATTGCAACGTGAGAAAGTGCGGCTGTATGCCCCACTTACAGTACCACCATAGACACAGATTTGTGTCTGCGAATCCAGGGTGATCGGGGTCCAGGGAGAGATCAGGTGAGGTGGGCGAATTGCAATGCTGCAACAACAGGCAGCACCCTTTGTGGCTAATATGATTATTTGGGCAGTACAGATGCTGTAATGGTTAGCATACTGCTTCACAGCACTGGGGTCATGGGTACGGTTCCCACCACAGCCCTAACTGTGCAGAGTTTGTATATTCTCCCTGTACTTGCGTGGGTTTGCTCCTGGTACTCCGGTTACCTCACAAAGTCCAAATATATACTGGTAGGTTAATTGGCTCCCGACAAAAATGAGCCCTAGTATGTAAGTGTGTGCGTGTACATGGGCAGACTAGATGGGCCAAGTGGTTCTTAACTGCCGTCATATTCTATGTTTCTATATGTAAGAGAAGCAAACTTAAAACCTATGGGTAGTCAGAAACTGCTGGAAATTAATTGAATAAAGACTTCTTTTTTCTATTTTAAGGAAATAAAGAACTTGACAGAGGGAAGTGTAACAATGATCAAAGGAAGTAGTCAGCTGTTCTGTGTATATTACAACATTTGTAGTTTTAAAGGGAAAGTACAGGAAGCGGGGAACTCGGCCAAGTACTTCCTGCAAAAATGTATTGTTACGGAAACCCACTCCATCAATTATGTTTTTATTATCTCGCAAGATCTTGTCTACTACTCATTTGTTTTATATGCCTCTGCGCAGGAAATATGTCTACTGAGTTTAAGAGCTGGAACATGAGCATTGTAACAAGTCTGAGTGAATGGATGACCAAGCTAAATTGTGGTGATTTTTTTTATTTTTTTTTGGTGTGTGGGGGATGTCTACTTAAATAGTAAATGTATATGAAGATCATTGTGAAGACTAAAGAGCACCCTGAAGAAGTTTGAGGAACAGTAATAGAAATTTATAAATAAGGAAAAGGGTGCACATCAGTATCCAGAGGTTTGGATGTCCCATTGGAAAATTGGGAGCACTGCTGGGTCAATTATTGTGAGGTACAGGTCATGTGAAATCATGGAGATCCTGCCCAGAAAAGGTCCTTCAAGCCTTTTAAAAAAAGAGACTTGTGAGAGAACACACTTGCAGATATATCTGTAGTTCAGTTGATCTGCAGATATATCTGCCGATGGTGGTTGTTCATACACACAAGCAGGGTATACACACTGATAGTTATATCTGCAGATCAATGTATGCCCACAACTCTAAAAAGGAAAAATGCTACGTCTAATGAAAGTATGGTGGATTTAGCTTTATGTTGTGGTGCTTCTTCTGACCAAGTGTGCCTCTATTCTCAGCCCTAGTCCAGCTTACTTCTGGTAGTGGTGCATTCCAAGTTCAATACAGTTCCATATAGCACATTCCAAGTAGCAGACTCGGCACGTCCTTCTGTTACTGTCTATTGTACTACAAGCCTTGGCACATCTGCTGTACCTGTCTATTGTCTTGTGCTACAAGTTATACCAATCTCTGTCTGTCCTGCTGTTCTTGTCTATGGTATTACAAGTTAACTCAAGCATCTGCACATTTGCTGTTCCTGTCTACTCTGCTACAAGTTATACCAGTCTCAGAACATCCTGCTGTTCCTGTCTATGGTAGAAGATAACTCCAGTTTCAAGCATGTCCTGCTGTTCCTGTCTTTGGTATTACAAGTTAAATCAAGCTTCCGCACATATGCTGTTTCTGTCTACTCTGCTACGAGTTATACCAGTTTCAGCATGTCCTGCTGTTCCTGTCACAGTACTGTGTGTGGCACAAATCTTATTCTGCCCACATCTAAAAAAAAATACTATGCATAATGGGAAGTATAGTAGATTTAACATTCGGCTGTGGGGCTGATTTTTATAAGCAGGGACTACAGTATTGTGACCTCCTTCTGGACTTCCCCTGCTGAGCTTATTGTGCAAGACATCTGATCTTGGGGCCTAATTCAGACCTGATCGCTAGGCTGCTAAAATTGTTCTGCGATCAGATAGTCGCCGAGCAAGTGTGTGATCGCTTTTGTAGGCCGAGCAGCTTAAAAATCGGACAGCTGCAAATCCGTTTGCACCTCACTCACCAGTAAACGTTTTTTTCCAGTATGCGTAGTCTGTACGCAGCCCAGGACTTACTCCTACAGTGCGATCAGAACAGACTAATCGCGTCTCAAGCTAACATCACACATCCTCCCTGAAAATGCTTGGGCACTCCTGCGTTTTCCCTGACACACAAACTCTTGCTTCCTGTCAAGCAGCATACGTATGGCTGTGCGATTAGAATTTTCACACCAGCCAGTCGCTGACCCGTGATGTCTGTTGTTTGCCGATGTGCGTGCGCAGTGCATACGCATTCGTAGTTAATCGCTGACCGCCTGCTGTGCGTTTTCACTTGGTTCTGACATTGCACCATTCATTCTGTTGTACATTAACTGCTAGAAGAGTCTACTTGTCTTGCCTTTGGAAACTGACAGCCCTGCTGGTAAGAGTGACTGTTGCTGTATCTAATCATCTATCCTGGTCAAGGATCTTTATTTTAATGAAGATTCTATTCTATGGAGGAGAACTTGCTCAGAAGTCCTAGGTTTCTCCATTACACCCTTCATGTTGGCTACTGTCACAAATGTAAACCACACACAAATCCTGACTTGTTAAAGTAGAAAGAATGGATGGTGTAAAAACACAGGGACATACGGCATGAGATCATGTTTTAGTCTGCTAAATAACTGAAGAAAACAATGAATATTAACACAAGTCCAAACTACCAAAGAGTAGATCTAGGCCAAGATGTTGATACAGGTCCCCATTGTAAATCTATGTCATGATTTCAAAATTGGGGTACATAAATCTCTCTCACACACACACTAGGCTGGAGCTCCCAGACCACGGTCCCACATAAAGCTAAGTGATATATATTATATTTCTATATGGTAACTATATATGGACCATAGGTGCAGTTACCATATAGTTGAATCAACTGGAAAATAATTCCCTAAAGCAATTTGTTTGGCTGATACTCTTGAATAAATGACGAATGTTATTTCACCTCATGGCTCGCGGTCACCTCTTTCTCCCCAGAGTTGGCCGAAGCTTCCCCTTTTGGAATGGGATCTTTGTCTCACCCCAAGAGGAGAAAGCCTCAGCAGTCTAGGGGAGAGGGTGGCCCATAAGGGTCTCATGCTCGCAAAAACATGACACACAAAAACAAAAACACAAAAAGGTGAAAACAAACATGAAAAATAGATTAAACAAGCCCCAGCTAGAAGGCCGAGGGAAAAGAAATGACCACATCCTGAAAACTATAGTGCTTAGTGCAAAGTGACTTACAAGTGCAAGGTGCAGCCGGATTCCATCACCAGTGCATTTTCAGCCAGCACCAGGGGCACATAGCACATCGGGCTTCAGGCTGCTGGCCTCTTGGCTAGTGGATCAAGTGGACGAGCCATCTTCTAGTAGGGGCTGGCCAAACCCACCAGCATACATGGACAACTACATTTGATCTTAGCCAAAAGTTCAAGAAGGGCTACTGTAGCAATTCTTTGCTATAGTAAAAGCACTGAGGCAGTTAGTGTAAAGCCCCGTACACACGGTGGAGATGTGTGCTGAGCGATCTAGCACAGACCGCTCCGCACACATTTCTCCCCCTGCTTAGCACTCGGCGCGATGTGTACTGAGCAAGGGGGGCGCTCATTTCACCCAGCGGTGGATCGAGCGCTCACTAGATTTGGCATGCATGCCAAATCTAGAGCCGGCGATAGCAGCCCGCGCATCATTGTCGCCAGCACCCTACACACGGAGAGATCCATGCTTAATTTCTAAGCAACCTACTCAGATTGCTTAGATCTCTCCGTGTGTACCCCCCTTATGGTACCTTTGTTACATGCTTCACAATGTATACTTACCCATGGTGTGCAGAAGTGGTCCAGGCCTGGTCTCTATAGATCAAACTGCATAAGTGTCTCAGGATATGCAGCTTGCGGGACACTGTACCCCCAATGGGTGGATAGGGATGGAAAACCAGCCCGGGAAATGTATGGAAGCAGCACTAATGGGGGTGCTGTCTGAGGAGGGAGTGGGTTTTGTTAAGAGTGCGGGATTCCTCCTCATAGGATCGTACACAATTGCGGCCTTCTTTGCGTCTTTTACTGCAGACCAGGGGTGGATTGGGAACTGAAAGTGGCCTGTAAAATTTAATATAAGTGGCCTGACATGGGCAGCACAAAAGGTATATCATAGCGTGTATCCATGGCAGCATCACTGGATGGCAGAGTGCTGTACTGCAGGGATGGAATAACAATGAATGGGGACAATGCAGTGTACTGAGGGCCTAATTCAGAACTGGTCGCGGCAGCAATCGCAGGCTGAAATCCTTTGCTGTGCATGCACTCGCAGCAGCCGCAGTGCATGTGTGCACACAGTGAGATGCAAAGGCATCTCAGTGTTGTGATTGCCTGACAGGAAGAAGCAGTCGGGGGGTGTCCACGGCGTTGG
The DNA here is from genome assembly GCF_028390025.1 of Pseudophryne corroboree. NCBI lineage: Eukaryota > Metazoa > Chordata > Amphibia > Anura > Myobatrachidae > Pseudophryne > Pseudophryne corroboree. The sequence goes on along the minus strand of NC_086447.1, from coordinate 200,122,509 downwards.
GACGGGGGGGGGTGGCATTTCCGGGGCAGGCTGCGGTAGCCAAAAACATGACGGGGTGCCACCTGCCTAGGCAGGGAGCTACTCTGCAGGTGCGAAAGCTTTGCCGCAGTGCAATACTTTCACATGTCTGTGGGTGGGCTGGGCCTGGCATGCGGGACGGACTAGCCCTGTGCTGGACGTCCCCCCGCATGTCTAAGATTTTGGTCATAGATGTGCATTTTTTTTTCTACGATCAGGTCTGAATTAGTCCCTGAGTGTGGTGGGCTACCCGTCATGTGGGGAGTGGAACCATATGACAACACACAAAACAGGCCCCTCAGACACATCGGCCGACCAGGAATCTTCTTGGTGATCCCTATGGCCAATCTGCTCCTGGCCCCCAAGGCCATTCAGGATGATTGTAGGCAGGAGTGTGGGCAGTACGATTAGGGTGGCCAATCCCGGGATTTAGGCCAAAAATAGTCCGGGATTCAATCCCGGTATTGGAAGCTCCAATCCCGGGGATTGTGGGTTTAGGTAGCCCTTTAATGCTGGGCAGCGTTGAGCGTCCTCAGGGCGCTCAATGCTGCCGGGCTCCCCTGGCGCAGCGTGACCTCTGACTGAGGTCATGCTGCACAGTCACTTGCCACTGAGGCTGCTGGTAAGGCAGCTGGCTCCCTCTGCAGTCAACGTGGCTGAAGGAAGTTTACCCCTCCCACCTGCCTCAGCAGTTTGGTGAGTTGATTTATGTGCGGGGGGGTGGGGAGAGTCGGGGCAGGGCGGCCGGACGGACACACAAGAAGAAAGCCAATCCTGGGATTGATAAATTTTTTTAATCCCGATACTCTGGATTGGCCTCCCTAAGGGCCAAACTCAGACCTGGGAGTTTATTTACTAAAGTCGCGATTTTGTCAGAGTTTTTTTTTTTTTTTCTCAAAGTGTCAACACGGGAATTTACTAAGCACAAATCTCGGCAGTGTTGGGGCTATTCGTAATGTTTTTCACGGCAGAGGTCAGAAATACGAATGAATAGCCCATCGGTCAAATGCAGCTGTTTGTTCATACAACACGGTCATTTACTAAGAATTTGTATTCTCAATCACTGAAGACAATAGCCAAACACTGCCGGTGAAGCAGAGACTTCGTAAAAAAAAAGGCAGCAAAAAAATAGACCTGCTTTTTCCTGGCGTGTTTGGATAGTCCTGCACGGATCAGTGAGATCCGTGCATGCTTATCTGTGGGAAAGGGTCTATTTTCCTTAAAAAAATAAATAAATAAAAATTGCGTGGGGTCCCCCCTCCTAAGCATAACCAGCCTCGGGCTCTTTGAACTGGTCCTGGTTGTAAAAATACGGGGGGGAAAATGTAGGGTCCGCCCATATTTAAACAACCAGCACCGGGCTCTGTGTCCAGTCCTAGTTCCAAAAATACAGGGGGACAAAAGATGTAGGGGTCCCCCGTATTTTTAAAACTAGCACCGGGCTTTACTAGCCAGAGAGATAATGCCACAGCCAGGGGACACTTTTATATAGGTCCTTGCGGCCGTGGCATTACCACCCCCAAACTAGTCACCCCTGGCCGGGGGTTCCCTGGAGGAGTGGGAACCCCTTAAATCAAGGGGTCCCCCCTCAAGCCACCCAAGGGCCAGGGGTGAAGGCTGAGGCTGTCCCCCCATCCCTCGGTGGTGGATGGAGGGCTGATAGCCTTTGTGTAAAAAAAAAAAATAAGAATTTACTCACCGGTAATTCTATTTCTTGTAGTCCGTAGTGGATGCTGGGAACTCCGTAAGGACCATGGGGAATAGATGGGCTCCGCAGGAGACTGGGCACTCTAAAAGAAAGATTAGGTACTATCTGGTGTGCACTGGCTCCTCCCTCTAGGCCCCTCCTCCAGACCTCAGTTAAGGAAACTGTGCCCGGAAGAGCTGACACAACAAGGAAAGGATTTGGAATCCAGGGTAAGACTCATACCAGCCACACCAATCACACCATACAACTTGTGATAACATACCCAGTTAACAGTATGAACAACAACTGAGCCTCAGTAACAGATGGCTCATAACAATTACCCTTTAGTTAAGCAATACAGGTTGAGTATCCCTTATCCAAAATGCTTGGGAACAGAGGAATTTTGGATATCGGATTTTTCCGTATTTTGGAATAATTGCATACCATAATGAGATATCATGGCGATGGGACCTAAGTCTAAGCACAGAATGCATTTATGTTTCATGTACACCTTATACACACAGCCTGAAGGTCATTTTAGCCAATATTTTTTATAACTTTGTGCATTAAACAAAGTGTATCTATAGTCACACAATTCATTTATGTTTCATATACACCTTATACACACAGCCTGAAGGTCATTTAATACAATATTTTTAATAACTTTGAGTATTAAACAAAGTTTGTGTACACTGAGCCATCAAAAAACAAAGGTTTCACTATCTCACTCTCACTCAAAAAAGTCCGTATTTCGGAATATTCCGTATTTCGGAATATTTGGATATGGGATACTCAACCTGTAACTATATACATGTATTGCAGAGAGTCCGCACTTGGGACGGGCGCCCAGCATCCACTATGGACTACGAGAAATAGAATTACCGGTGAGTAAAATATTATTTTCTCTGACGTCCTAGTGGATGCTGGGAACTCCGTAAGGACCATGGGGATTATACCAAAGCTCCCAAACGGGCGGGAGAGTGCGGATGACTCTGCAGCACCGCATGAGCAAACTCAAGGTCCTCCTCAGCCAGGGTATCAAACTTGTAGAACTTAGCAAACTTGTTTGACCCCGACCAAGTAGCAGCTCGGCAAAGCTGTAAAGCCGAGACCCCTCGGGCAGCCGCCCAAGAAGAGCCCACCTTCCTTGTGGAATGGGCTTTCACCATTTTGGATGCGGCAATCCAGCCGCAGAGTGAACCAGCTGAATCGTGCTATAGATCCAGCGAACAATAGTCTGCTTCGAAGCAGGAGCGCCAACCTTGTTGGCTGCATACAGAATAAACAGCGAGTCAGACTTTCTGACTCCCGCCTTTCTGGAAACATAAATTTTTAAAGCCCGGACTACGTCCAGCAACTTGGAATCCTCCAAGTCCCTAGTAGCCGCAGGCACCACAATAGGCTGGTTCAAATGAAACGATGATACCACCCTAGGAAGAAATTGGGGACGAGTCCTCAATTCTGCCCTGTCCATATGGAAGATCAGATAAGGGTTTTTACATGACAAAACCGCCAATACTGACACACGCCTAGCCGAAGCTAAGGCCAATAGCATGACCACTTTCCGCGTGAGATATTTTAGCTCCATGGTCTAAAGTGGCTCAAACCAGTGGGATTTCAGGAAATCCAACACAACGTTAAATCCCAAGGTGCCACCGGAGGCACAAAAGGAGGCTGAATATGCAGCACCCCCGGAACAACGTCTGAACTTCAGGCAGTGAAGCCAGTTAATTTTTAGAGAAAATATATAGGGCCGAAATCTTGACCTTTATGGATCCTAATTTTAGGCCCATAGTCACTCCTGACTGTAGGAAGTGCAGGAATCGACCCCGCTGGAATTCCTCTGTAGGGCCTTCCTGGCCTCACACCAAGCAACCTATTTTCGCCATATACAGTGAAAAAGTCTTGCTGTCACGTCTTTCCTAGCCTTTATCAGCGTAGGAATAACTGCATCCGGAATGCCCTTTTCCGCTAGGATCCGGCGTTCAACCGCCATGCCGTCAAATGCAGCCGCGGTAAATTTTGGAACAGACAGGGCCCCTGTTGCAACATGTCCTGTCTGAGAGGCAGAAGCCCTGAGTCCTCTGAGAGCATTTCCTGCAGCTCCGGGTACCGAGTCCTTCTTGGCCAATTCGGAGCAAAGAATATTGTTTTCACTCCTCCTTTTATTACAATTCTCAGCCCTTGGGTATGAGAGGAAGAGGAGGGAATACAGAGACCGACTGGAACACCCACGGTGTTACTAGTGCGACCACAGCTATCACCTGAGGGTCCCTTGACCCGGCGTAAAACCTTTTTTAGCTTTTTATTGAGGTGGGACGCCATCTAGTCCACCTTAGGCAGTTCCCATCAATTTGCAAACTGCGTGAAGACTTCCTGATGAAGTCCCCACTTTCCTGGGTGGAGGTCGTGCCTGCTGAGGAAGTCTGCCTCCCAGATGTCCACTCCCGGAACGAACACTGCTGACAGTGCGCTTACTTGATTCTCCGCCCAGCGAAGAATTCTGGTGGCTTCTACCCTCGCCACCCTGCTCCTTGTGCCGCCTTGGCGGTTTACATGAACCCCTGCGGTCTGACTGGATCAGGACCAGTTGGTCGCGAAGCAGGATCTCCACTTGACTTAGGGCGTTGTATATGGCCCTTAGTTCCACGATATTGATGTGAAGGCAAGTCAGTTGACTTGACCACAGACCTTGGAAATTTCTTCCCTGTGTAACTGCCCCCCACCCTCGGAGGCTTGCATCCGTGGTCACCAGGATCCAGTCCTGAATGCCGAATCTGCGGCCCTCGAGAAGGTGAGCACTCTGCAGCCACCACAGGAGAGACACCCTGGCCCTGGGGGATAGGGTGATTAACCGATGCCTCTGAAGAGGTGATCCGGACCACTTGTCCAGTAAGTTCCATTGGAAGGTCCTCGCATGGAACCTGCCTAAGGGGATGGCCTCGTATGATGCCACCATCCTTCCCAGGACTCGAGTGCAGTGATGCACTGACACCTGTTTTGGTTTTAAAAGATTCCTGACCAGTGTCATGAGCTCCTGAGCTCTCTCTATCAGGAGATAACCCTTTTCTGGTCTGTGTCTAGGATCGTGCCTAGGAGAGGCAGATGAGCTGTAGGAAACAACTGCGACTTTGGAATATATAGAATCCAGCCGTGTTGCCGTTACACTTCCAGAGAAAGTGATACGCTGTTCAGCAACTGCTCTCTTGATCTCGCTTTTATGAGGAGATCGTCCAAGTACGTGATAATAGTGACATCTTGCTCCTGCAGGAGCACAATCATATCCGCCATTACCATGGTGAATATTCTCGGGGCCGTGGAGAGACCAAACGGCAACATCTGAAATTGGTAATGACAATCCCGTACCGCAATTCTGAGGTACGCCTAATGAGGTGGATAAATGGGGACCTGAAGGTATGCATCCCTTATGTCCCGATTCACAATAAAGTCTCCCCCTTTTTAGGCTTGCACTGACCGCTCTTAGCGATTCCATCTTGAACTTGAACCTTCTCAGGTATATGTTCAGGGATTTTTAATTCAATATGGGTCTGACCGAACCGTCTGGTTTCGGGATTACAACATGGTCTAATAATAACACCCTCTTGTTGAAGGAGGGGACCCTTGACCACCACCTGTTAAAGATACAATTTGTGAATTGCAGATAACACTGGCTCCCTCTCTTGGGGGGAAGCCCGCAGGGCCGTCGGTGAGGGGGCATCTTCTCACAGCCCAGCTTGTATCCCTGAGACACAATATCTATTGCCCAGGGATCGAACAGGGAGTGAACCCACTTGTGGCTGAACTTACGAAGGCGTGTCCCCACTGGGCCTAGCTCCGCCTGTGGAGCCCCAGCGACATTGGGGGATTTTTGTAGGGGCCGGGGAGGACTTCTGTTCCTGGGAACTAGCTGCCCGGCTCTGACAAGAAAGGACGCCCTTCAGACTTTCTTGTTTCTTTATACGAAAAGCTGCATTTATTAATGTCGTGCTTTCTTAGGCTGTGCAGGAATATAAGGCAAACTAGCAGAATTACCAGCTATAGCTGTGGAGACCAGGCCCGAGAACCCTTCTCCACACAATCCTCAGCCTTCCATATGCAGTCGGCATCATCTGTCCAATGCATATTCTACAGGACACGTCAAGCAGGAGATCGACATAGCTTTGACTCTAGGACCCAGTATACTCATGTCTCTTTGGGCATGCTTTATAACTATATATCTATCACTTAAGACAGCATCTTTAATATATTTATATTGCATACTAGGGTCTCATCTCTGCTGATAAGGTACCTGTCCACGCTGCCACAGCGCTATAAATCCATGCCGACACAATCGCCGGTCTGGGTAGTATACTAGAATGTGCACGCTATCTGCAGGATCCCTGAGAATAGCAAGTGCTACCATCTGTGCAAACAGGACACCCCAGGGGAAGATTCTCAACATATCCTGGCCCTAGTGGGGAAAGGATACAGCCTGAGAATTCTCTTGTGGGAAGCTGCCGTCTCTTGTCTGGAGATTCCCGCTCTTTTTCCTCATGAGAGGAGCTCAGCATTCTTCCCCTTAAACATGCGTACTCTCGTGTCAGGGACAGATGAGTCATCAGTGATATGCAAATCATCTATTATTTCAATAATCATATATTGAATACCTTATAGCCATCTTGGCTGTAACTTTGCATTATCGTAGTCGACAGTGGAGTTAAACTCCATGTCGATACCAGTGTTTGTTATTATGGATAGTGAGCATTGAGAGACTCTGAAGGTCTCTGTGACCATAGGGACAGACATGGGTAGATTTCCTGTCTGTTCCCTAACCTTTTGTGCAATAAATTCACCTTAGCACTTACACATATCCAAACAGGTGTCGGCGTTGTCGACGGAGACACCCTCTCACACACATATCCGCTCTATCACCTCCTTAGAGGAGCCTTTTACCTCAGACATGTCGACACATGCGTACCGACATACCACACACACAGGGGATGCTCTATTTGAGGACAGTTCCCCCACAAGGCCCTTTGGAGAGTCAGAGAGAGAGTATGCCAGCACACACCCCAGCGCTATATAACCCAGGGATTACACTACAACTCAGTGTTTACCCAGTAGCTGCTGTATATACAAATTTTTGCGCCTAAATTTATGTGCCCCCCCCTCTCTTTTCACCCTTTGTGTACCATGATACTGCCGGGGAGAGCCTGGGGAGCTTCCTTCCAGCGGAGCTGTGAAGAGAAAATGGCGCTGGTGTGCTGAGGAAGAAGGCCCGGCCCCCTCAGCGGCGGGCTTCTGTCCTGTTTCTGACTAAAAATGGCGGGGGTTTTACACATATACAGTTTTCCAGACTGTATTATGTGTATATATTGCCAAAAGGTATACTTATTGCTGCCCAGGGCGCCCCCCCCCCCCCCCCCCAGCGCCCTGCACCCTACAGTGACCGGAGTGTGTGGTGTGCAGTGGGAGCAATGGCGCACAGCTGCAGTGCTGTGCGCTACCTTAATGAAGACCGGAGTCTTCTGCCGCCAATTTTATCTCCTTCTTCTGGCTCTGCAAGGGGGACGGCGGCGCGGCTCCGGGAACGGACGATCGAGGTCAGGCCCTGTGTTCGAACCCTCTGGAGCTAATGGTGTCCAGTAGCCTAAGAAGCACAAGCTAGCTGCACGCAGGTAGGTTTGCTTCTCTCCCCTCAGTCCCACGTAGCAGTGAGTCTGTTGCCAGCAGATCTCACTGAAAATAAAAAACCTAACAAATACTTTCTTTCTAGCAAGCTCAGGAGAGCCCACTAGGTGCATCCAGCTCTGGCCGGGCACAGATTCTAACTGAGGTCTGAAGGAGGGGCATAGAGGGAGGAGCCAGTGCACACCAGATAGTACCTAATCTTTCTTTTAGAGTGCCCAGTCTCCTGCGGAGCCCGTCTATTCCCCATGGTCCTTACGGAGTTCCCAGCATCCACTAGGACGTCAGAGAGAAAAAAAGTATTGTTTTTTGTCGTAGAATTACAAGTCCCAGCAAGCCTCCCCCGCAAGCTGGTACTTGGAGAACCACAAGTACCAGCATGCGGGGCAATAACGGGCCCGCTGGTACCTGTAGTTCTACAACAAAAAAATACCCAAATAAAAACATAACACACACACCGTGAAAGTAAAGCTCTAATTAACATACATGCACACTTACACACACATACATACTCAGTGGCCCACGGAGATCCTCGGTCCCCTTGTCCAGTAGAATCCACGGTGGACCTGTCAAAAAATGCCCAAAATACTCACCTATTATCCGGTGAAGTTCGGTCCTCTTCAGTCCATGTGGCATCCACAAGAGTTACCCTAATTAACTTTGTGGTTAACCGCAGACCACAAAGTTCCCATCATAGGCTACAATGGAGGATTGCGATCTTCCATTCTAGCTGCTGTACTCCGCCTGACTGACAGGCCAGGAGCACACAGCCCATGACGTGGTGCTCCCTGATTGGCTGGCAGGATCTCCCGTGACAGTAGTCACGGGGGTCCCGGCATTCGGAAAAAGGGGTTTATGTGTAAACACCACTAGGTAAGTTTGTGTGTGTAAGTGTGCATGTATGTTAATTAAAGCTTTACTTTCACGGTGTGTGTGTTGTGTTTTTATTTGGGTATTTTTGTTGTTGTAGAACTACAGGTACCAGTGGGCCCATTATTTCCCCTCATGCCAGTATTTGAGGTACTCCAAGTACCGGCTTGCTGGGACTTGTAGTTCTACGACAAAAAAACAATACTCTTTTACTCTCTTTTTTTTTTTTTTTACACAAAGGCTATCAGCACCCCATCCACCGCCCAGGGATGGTGGGATAGCCTCGGGCTTCACCCCTGGCCCTTGGGTGGCTGGAGGAAGGGGGACCCCTTGATTTAAGGGGTCCCCACTCCTCCTGGGAACCCCGGCCAGGGGTGACTAGTTGGGGGGGGGGGGGGGGGTAATGCCACGGCGGCAGGGACCTATATAAAAGTGTCCCCCAGTGTGGCATTATCTCTCTGGCTAATGGAGCCCGGTGTTGGTTTAAAAAATACGGGGGACCCCTACATCTTTTGTCCCCCGTATTTTTTGAACCAGGACCGGACGCAAAGCCTGATGCTGGTTGTTTAAATACGGGGGGACCCTACGCATTTTTCCCCCCTGTATTTTTACAACCAGGGCAGGCTCAAAGAGCCCAAGGCTGATTATGCTTAGGAGGAGGGACCCAACGCAATTTTTTAAAAAACTTTTCACTCTTTAAACACCTCATAATGTACACAATGAAGCCCTGCACGGATCTCACTGATTCGGCCGGGCTTCATTGTGTTATGTCTGGCAGTGTTTTACCAATTACTCCCGTAAAACACTGCCCAACAATACGAATCACATCGACATCGGAAAACACGAAAAACGAAAACTCGGCAGCTTATAAATTTCCGAAAATGGATTCAAAAAGTTGCAGTAAAATACGTCCGATAAAAATCGAGATTAAACTCCCAGCAAATCGGCACAAACACAATTTTTAGTAAATATACCCCTTGATTGTAAATGTGCTAAATTTAGCACATCTACGATCAGTCACATAGACATGCGGGGGGACGCCCAGCACAGGGCTAGTCCACCCCGCATATCAGGCCTGACCCCACCCCCTCCACCCCTGCATAAAAGCATCGCACAGCAGTGATACTTCTGTACTTTAGGAATAGCTCCCCACCAACGCAGCTCCTGCGCGCTGGCAGGGAGTTACCCGTCGCTGTGAGGGTTGCAGCAGCTGTGTGTGATGTCACGCAGCTGCCGCGGCCTGCCCCCTGCATGGCTGCGTTGCCCGGACCGTGCCCCTAAAACGGTGACCAAACGCTGCTGGCCCGCCCTCTCCCGCCCAGCGAACGCCTCTGCCTGTCAATCAAACAGAGGCGACCGAAGGGCTGAGACGGCCGTCGGCTGTCTTGAATGCACCGGTGCATGTGCAGTTCAGACCTGATCTGCTGCTGTGCGAAAACGCACAGCACCGATCAGGTCGGAATTAGGCCCGAAATGCGATGTTGCTGATTCCTGGAGCATCTGCCCAGATCTGGTAGAAGCAGCCACAGTATCGTGTGTGGGTAGAGGGAAGAAAGGTACACACAACACATCTGAGACAACACTTTTGTTTTATTACTGTTTTGTTCCCAGTTGTAAAGAATGGGTGTAGTATTGTATGCCGGCGGCCAGGCTCCCGGCGACCAGCATACTGGAGCCGGAATCCCAACCGCCGGCATACCGACAGCGTGGCGAGCGCAAATGAGCCCCTTGTGGGCACGGTGGCGCGCAACGCTATTTATTCTCCCTCCAGGGGGGTCGTGGACCCCCAAGAGGGAGATAAAGTGTCGATATGCCGGCTTTCGGGATTTCGGCGCCGGTATGCTGGTCGCCGGGATCCCGACAGCCGGCAACCTGAAGACCACCCGTAAAGAACAATGAAATAGGCTGGTGCTATATGAGCTCTTCAGATAAATAGAACAGCACCCAGCACAGACAACCACAAGCAGCAGTGCTTTGGTTGTAGAAAGCTTGCTTGGTTGCTGGGAAAGAGTGCTGGAAGAGCACGACTTGTAGGGGCAGATTTATTAACCTTTTCTTTACTAAAATATGAAAAGTGTTTTCACATTATTTTAGTATCACCTGCAAGTATAAAAGGGCTTTTGGAGCAGTTTTTGTGAAAAAAAAAAAAACAAACTGCTCCAAACACTTTCATTCTCATTGTTTCAGTAACCAGATCACATTTCCCATACTTATAATGGGAAATGCGATCTGGACCAATTTACTAAAAAAATAAAATAAAAAAAAATGTAAAAAACCCCACAAAACACCGCAAAGAGTCATGTGATAATAACGCTATCTTCAGATTCCCTTCAGTATCCCTATTCCTGCACAGAGAAAGCTGTGCAAGGACCCAGCCAGTGTGATCAGCTGTGTGTGTGACACAAGCTGATCACAGTACACACAAATAAAATAATTATACTCACCTACACCCAGGGATCGATGATCGGTGCTCTGATGAAGGCTGATGGTCATCTTGTCCTCCTGCGCTGCTGCATGACCCCTGGTGCAGTAAAGTGATGCTGAGAAGGCATGGTCATTAGATATAACCACACCAGCAAGTGCTTTATCTGACCTGGTCGCACAGGATACGACCAGTCAGATACACACTGTTTGCAGCTGCAGGGACAAGAAACTTCCCTCCGCTGCTGCTCTCAGTGGGATCGGAAGGTCCCTCTGTCTCCCTGCACCCTCCCTCCAGTGTTTGCCATGCTGCCACTCATTGTTGATCGGTCAGCACGGCAGGACTTCCCACCCTGCGGCTGCTGGGGAAGTGTAAATCGAGCCCCCCATGTGTAGCTGGCGGCTGTCCCCACTGTTAAAAGAAAAGTCGCAATGGTTCCGACGGTGCCGACCGATGTTTGAAAATATTTTATTTCGAAAACAAAAACTTTTTTTTAACTAAAATCATTTTGGATAGGGTTAAATTCATGTTCTTCACCTAATTCACTCATAAAATTCTCCCCCCCCCGACAATTTCTGAGCATTTTTTTTTTGGGGGGGGGGGGGGAAATAGTCAGTTAAGTGGTTACAGATCTTTCTCTGATGACATTGTCCCGGACAATGGGCAGGATGCCCACCGCAGCCAAGCCCTGGAATCTATCTCATTCCGGGGCTTGGTGCATATGCGGTACGTCACGTGGCCAAACCTCTGTAAACTGCATTTTTTCAGGGTTACCCACGTTTTTCCACTTGCTGCATCTCACCCAATGAAACATCAAGATTTAGGGGGTTCTTTATCAAAGCTTGGAGAGATAAAACTGTGTTAGATAAAGTACTAATCAATCAGCTCCTGTCATTTTTCAAACACATGCCCTTATTTATCAATGAGTGATAAATTTCACTGTGAGTGATAAATTGCAGCAGCCAATCCGCTCCTAACTGTCACTTTTTAAACTCAAAAAAAAATTTAAAAAATTAAGTATTTAACTTAACCAGCGCTTTATCGATGATCTGATAGATCACTTGTTCTCATGCATCATCCCGATATGCAGTGGGGGAAATATGACAAAAAATAAAATATATAGTGTAACACCGTTTTAATTTTACATGAATAACAGACAATATTAAAATGCTCAAATATGAACATAAAGTGCAAGGCATAGGGGTATATGCAATTCCGGGCGAATTGCTGCACTTTTTCGCCCGTTTTTAAATTCGACACAATTCGACCGTCGAATTCCGGCAGGTGGGTGCCGGAATTCGACATATTCAATAAAAAACGTATTCGACAGTCCCGCTGTAGAAAAACGGCTGAATTGACGGATTTTGATTCGATTTTTACAAATGTTTAAAAAACTGTAAAAAACACGAAAAAAATTTGCGTGGGGTCCACCCTCCTAAGCATAACCAGCCTCGGGCTCTTTGAGCCGGTCCTGGTTGACAAAATACGGGGGGAAAAATGACAGAGGATCCCCCGTATTTTAACAACCAGCACCGGGCTCTGCGCCCCGTCCTGGTGCAAAAAATACGGGGGACAAAAAGAGTAGGGGTCCCCCGTATTTTTTGTACCAGCACCGGGCTCCACTAGCTGGACAGATAATGCCACAGCCGGGGGACACTTTTATACCGCTCCCTGCGGCCGTGGCATTAAATACCCAACTAGTCACCACTGGCCGGGGTACCCTGGAGGAGTGGGGACCCCTTCAATCAAGGGGTGTGTCCCCCAGCCACCCAAGGGCCAGGGGTGAAGCCCGAGGCTGTCCCCCCCCATCCAAGGGCTGCGGATGGGGGGCTGATAGCCATGTGTAAAAATGAAAGAATATTGTTTTTTGCAGAAGAACTACAAGTCCCAGCAAGCCTACCCCGCAAGCTGGTACTTGGAGAACCACAAGTACCAGCATGCAGGGGGAAACGGGCCCGCTGGTACCTGTAGTACTACTACAAAAAAAATACCCAAATAAAAACAGGACACACACACCTTGAAAGTAAAACTTTATTACATACATGCCGTCACATACATACTTACCTATGTTGACACGCCGGGGTACCTGAAAATAAAATTATATACTCACCTGATCCAGTGTCCGGTTCTTTTATTGTAATCCTCGTACTTGGCACACAAAAAAAACGCATAGCCGATCCAGACGGACTGAAAGGGGTCCCATGTTTACACATGGGACCCCTTCCCCCGAATGCAGAGACCCCCCGTGACTGCTGTCACAGAAGGTCCCTTCAGCCAATCAGGGAGCGCCACGTCGTGGCACTCTCCTGATTGGCTGTATGCGCGTCGGAGCTGTCAGACGCGCATCGCACAGCCCCCTTCATTATCTTCAATGGTGGGAACTTTGCGGTCAGCGGTGAGGTCACCCGCGGTCAGCGGCTGACCGCGGGTAACCCCACCGCTGACCGCAAAGTTCCCACCATTGAAACTAATGGAGGTGCTGTGCAATGCGCTGTCTACCAGCTCAGACGCGCATAGGGAATCAGGAGAGTGCCAGGACGTGGCGCTACCTGATTGCCTGAAGGGACCTTCTGTGACAGGAGTCACAGGGGGTCTCAGCATTCGGGGAAAGGGGTCCCATGTGTAAACAGTAGAACTACAGTAGAACTACAGGTACCAGCGGGCCCGTTTCCCCCCCGCATCCTGGTACTTGTGGTTCTCCAAGTACCAGCTTGCGGGGGAGGCTTGCTGGGACTTGTAGTTCTGCTGCAAAAAACAATATTCTTTCATTTCACAAAAGGCTATCAGCCTCCCATCCGCAGCCCATGGATGGGGGGGACAGCCTCGGGTTTCACCCCTGGCCCTTGGGTGGTGGAGGGGGGTAACCCTTTGATTGAAGGGGTCCCCACTCCTCCAGGGAACCCCTGCCAGGGGTGACTAGTTGGGGTTTTAATGGCACGGCCACAGGGACCGATATCAAAGTGTCCCCCGGCTGTGGCATTATCTCCCCAGCTAGTGGAGCCCGGTGCAGGTTCCAAAAATACGGGGGACCCCTACGCTTTTTGTCCCCTGTATTTTTGGCACCAGGACCGGACGCAGAGCCCAGTGCTGGTTCTAAAAATACGGGGATCCCTGCCATTTCCCCCCCCCCGTATTTTTACAACCAGGACCGGCTCAAAGAGCCCGAGGCTGGTTATGCTTAGGAGGGGGGACCCCATGAATTTTTTTTTCTGATTTTTAACCCATTCCATAAAAAAAAATATTTTTAAAAATATATAAAAAATACTTGTGCCTCCTAAATAGACAAACCAAGTACCTAATCCCTTCTAATATAAATAGATATGCTATTACCAATAAAAAAAACACAAAAAAAACATGTTTTTACATTTTTTTATTAGATTCCGCCAGCAAAGTGAGGCGGATTGAAAATGACGAATTTACTGTCTAAAAGCACTGTTGTCGAATTTACAAACTTCAATTGAATATACTTTTGTCGAAATGCCGCATTTGTACCATTGCAGAAATGTCGAATTTCAAAAAGTCGAATTTTGAAAGTCCGTTTTTTTTTACGAAAAGTACTGAATTGCATTGTCGATTTTTTTTTTTTTTTGGCAAAAATGTCCAGTTTTTCGACATTTTCGGGAATTCGACCGCAATTGCATATACCACATAGTCTTTCCAAGGCAGGAGGCTTTCCAGTCAAGTGATACAGTGGGTATTTACCAGATAAGTAGGAACTGTGGTTTAGGCAGTTCAATACACGTTCATACAGATAACATTAGGGATCCCGGGAAAGTCCCACTGCAGAGCCGTATGGGGAAATATTCCTGTATCTCCAGTGCCGGATTGCCTCCTCCACCAACGCGTTTCTTCCCCACACTGGGGTCTTTATCAAGGTGTGAATATGCCTTCCATAAAATCTTTCCTCTATTTAAATAAACAGCGTCCAATGGTGCTTCTCCGTGCACAGCTGAACCAATAAACATAAAAAACTACGAGTCCCAAGGTTCTCTGCTGTGCACGGGACTTCCTGCTACGTCACTTCCGGCATAGCAGGGAACCATGGCAATGTCGGGTTCCCGGACACAGTCCCGTAACCTCTTGCCATTACCATCAAACCTCATTCTTTTAAACACCTAAACGGGTTCTTTTGTGTCCACAACTATTTAATGATAAAGTATTATCAATAAGACAGCCGCAATTGAGAGTCCAAATATCGCGATACGTCACTTCCGGTGACGTGATACCATACACAGAGCAATTGCCATGGGGATCCCGGACGTAATCTAAAAATAATGAAAAATTATACCATAGCAATAGAGTTCAAGATCATAAGTTCATAAATAGATATTTAGTGCAAAACATACGAGATAAAACAGCAGATGTGATCACAATAAAAATAACTTTTTAAAATGACATTTTTATAAAAATAATCATGAAAACAATCGTGCCTGTATTAAGATCACTATTTTAAAAACCACTTTATTTCAAAATGGCAATTGCCTGCATCTCCGCTTTTGCTAGTTGGCTAACAGCATCTTTTTTTCTCCAATGGTTCTTAATGTGTCTTATACCACAGAAACGTAAAATACCTGATATGTTCCCATTATGGTGGACTCTAAAGTGCTCAGAAAGTACATGGGTTGTCAGACCCTTCCTAATATTCCTCAAATGCTCGCTAATTCTAATTTTCAGAGCCCTTGAGGTGCGTCCTATATTCCACAAATGGCATGAGCATTCGATGGCATAAATAACGTTAGTACTATTACATGTTATAAAATCCTGTATATTAAAATTATTACCATTAATCTGTATCTCCGGTATTTTACCGCTGCTGTGTGGTATGTTTCTACAACCTATACACATTCCGCAGCGGAAGAAACTTTTGGATTTTACTGTGCACATTGTTTTCTTTACAGGCTGTGCACTTTTCACCAACTTGTTTTTCAAGTTCGGGCCTTTCCTAAAGATACATTGGTAATAACTGGCCAATAATGGGGTCTTTATGTAAGATCCCCAATGGTTATTCAAGGATTTTTCTAACAATTTATGCTGACTATTAAAAGACGTTATGAATGTCCAATCAGATTGTACTCCTCTATCATTAGCCCCTTTCTGCTTTGACTGTAATAAGTCTCAACGATCAACCTTTGAGACATTTGTTTTTACAACATCTATCCTATCTCTTGAATACCCTGAAGCCATAAATTTAGACTTCATCTCTTCCGCTTGTATATCGTAAAGTGCTTTATTGGTACAATTGCATTTCAAGCGCCTAAATTGTCCATCCGGGATGGAGCTAAGCCAATTAGGATGATGGCAGCTATTGGCATTAATATATGCACCCGAGTCTGTAGGTTTGATAAAAGTTTTAGTTTCTATTTCATTATTTTCAATAAAAACAGTGATATCTAAAAAATTAATGCTTTCACGACTGCTTTCGAAGGTAAAAAATATATTCGCTGAATTGGAATTTAAGTAATTAAAAAATTGGTTAAGACTATCTTCATCACCTCTCCAGATAAAAAAGACATCGTCTATATATCTTTTCCAGGACACTAAGTTCGCTCCGAAGGGACATTGAGTCCAAATCACAAATCCTCCCACTGTCCCATAAAATTGTTGTCATAACTCGGAGCGAACCTAGTGCCCATGGCGGTGCCAACGTCCTGCAGGTAAAACGTGCCATTAAAAGAAAAATAGTTATTTTCCAAGATAAATGAAACCCCTTTTATGATTAACTCTTGTAAGGATTCTTTTAATCCACTATCTGTCAAGGCCTTGGTGACCGCTGCAAGACCCATCTGGTGTTCAATAATGGTGTATAATGAACGTACATCAGCAGTCACCAGGATGTAACCTGCGTACCATTATATGGTTTCTAATGTATTTAAGAAGGCCCCTGTGTCTTTAAGATGCGATGGGTATTTAACCACTAGGGGTTGCAGAAAATAATCTATAAACTCCGAAAGATTAGAGGTCACGGAGCTAATCTCCGCGACTATAGGCCTACCGGGGGGGTTCCTTGGATCCTTGTGGATTTTCGGCAGAATATACAAGACAGGAACCGTCGGTTCTTCAATGCGTAGGAATTTAGTTTCCCTTTCTACCAAAGTTCCATTTAATAAATATTCCTCAAGCAGCTTTTCCAACTTCTGTAAAATCCTTTCTGTTGGATCACTATTTAATTTACGATATGTTGTACCGTCATTTAACTGGCGGAGGACTTCTTTATTATAATCATCTTTTGTCATGATGACTATACCGCCCCCCTTGTCGGACGGCTTTATTATAAAATCCCCACATTCACGTAATTTCTTAAGTGCCTGATGTTCTTTGAATGTTAAATTATATCTTGGTAGCTTATTATCCATCTCCTTAATATCGTCCGATACCAGTTTCAAGAAAGTCTCCAAAAAGTTCCTGCTCATAAATGTAGGGTTGAAGACAGATTTTGGTTTGAATGGAGTTTCATCACCTTCTTTTACATCATTTGACCCCTTGCTAATAAAAAAATGTTTTAAACTTAATTTTCTAATGCATTTCTGCAAGTCTATAAATGTACTGAACTTGTTTAGGGGTAAAGACGGGGCAAATTTCATACCTTTTTCAAGGAGAGAAATTTCCTCTCTGGCTAACAAATGGTCGGTTAAATTGAAGATCTTTATCTTCCCCTTATCACTACCTATCGGGGATGTAGGGAGAACAACTAAACCTTTTTTCTTTCCAATGTTTTTCCTTGAAGTTTTTCTTCACAATTTATTTTTTATTTGTTTGTTAATCTGTCCCCCTCTACAACCTCTCTTCTTTACCTTGGAGGGTGTAATTTTCTCCCCCTGGATAAAAAAGGGGAAGATTCGGTCACATGTTCCAATGATTGAAACTTATTTCTTGTTCTATACACTGGGGCAGTGGGGTCAAAATTCTCCCTCCACCGATTTTCCCCTACGGGTTTGGACAGCCATCTATTATCTCGATGATTCTCATGGCCATTCTGACCTCTTTGCATCCCTCCTTCATTATTCCTTATACCCCCGTGTGAGTGGAATTAACATTGGATCCGTGTAGTTCCCCCTAGATATGCTATGATGGAATGTGGAGTCCATATTTCTCTTTGGATTCCGTCTATGTGGGGGAATCCATCTTTTAGTGATTTTCCTAGACATTGGAATGGGTGATGGTGACTCCCTCTCATCTCTATCCTCATTAATTATTTCATTTTCTGACTCCTCCTCTAGAGTTTCTCTTTTTTTATCCCGATTGAATTTGCGCACTTTGCGCTCAATCAGTATTCCTTCAACATGGTCACTTTCAATTTCTTCATCAGACTCTCTAAATTTTCATCTACCAGAACAATAGAGTCCCCCTCCTCTCTAAACACATAGGGGTAAATTTACTAAGATTCGTATTTTCCCGTTTCAGGTCAAAGTTCAATCACGAATGACATCGAAAGTGTAAAACTGCAACTTTTTGAATTTATTACGACTAATTTACTAAGCTGCCGTATTTTGTCTTTTCGGGTTTTCCGATGTCGATGTCATTCGGGTTTTTTTTCAGTTTTTTACGGCAGTGATTAGCAAAACACTGCCGACTTTTTAAAAATGAATCTCAGCCGGATCTGTGTGATCCGTGCTGGGGTTCATTTTTTTTTTTTTTTTAAATTAAACAGTGTAAAATCATAAAAAAAATTGCGTCGGGTCCCCCCTCCTAAGCATAACCAGCCTCGGGCTCTTTGAGCCGATCCTGGTTGCAGAAATATGGGGGGGAAAAATGACAGGGGTTCCCCCATATTTAAGCAACCAGCATCGGGCTCTGCGCCTGGTCCTGGTTCCAAAAATACGGGGGACAAAAAGAGTAGGGGTCCCCCGTATTTTTAAAACCAGCACCGGGCTCCACTAGCTGGACAGATAATGCCACAGCCGGGGGTCACTTTGATATAGTGCCCTGCGGCCGTGGCATCAAAAATCCATTTAGTCACCCCTGGCCGGGGTACCCTGGGGGAGTGGGGACCCCTTCAATCAAGGGCACCCCCCAGCCACCCAAGGGCCAGGGGTGAAGCCCGAGGCTGCCCCCCCCCCATCCAATGGGCTGCGGATGGGGGGGCTGATAGCCTTTTGTGATAATGAAAAGATATTGTTTTTAGTAGCAGTACTACAAGGCCCAGCAAGCCTCCCCCGCATGCTGGTACTTGGAGAACCACAAGTACCAGCATGCGGCGGAAAAACGGGCCCGCTGGTACCTGTAGTACTATTACTAAAAAAATACCCAAAAAAGACAAGACACACACACACCGTGAAAGTAAAGATTTATTACATACATCCACACAAACATACATACATACTTACCTTATGTTCACACGAGGGTCTGTCCTCTTCTCCAGTAGAATCCAAGGGGTACCTGTTGAATAAATTCTACTCACCAGATCCCGGGTCCCAGGGTCCTCGGGGCAACCATTTGTAATCCAGGTACTTGAATAAAATAACAAAACGGAGAGCCGAGCCACGAACTGAAAGGGGCCCCATGTTTTCACATGGGACTCCTTTCCCCGAATGCCAGAAACCCACTCTGACTGATGTCTAAGTGGGTTTCTTCAGCCAATCAGGGAGCGCTACGTTGTAGCACCCTCTTGATCGGCTGTGTGCTCCTGTACTGTATGACAGGCGGCACACGGCAGTGTTACAATGTAGCGCCTATGCGCTCCATTGTAACCAATGGTGGGAACTTTCTGCTCAGCGGTGACGTCACTTTAGGTCAACCGCAGGGCAGAAAGTTCCCACCATTGGTTACAATGGAGCGCATAGGCGCTACATTGTAACACTGCCGTGTGCCGCCTGTCACTCAGTACAGGAGCACACAGCCGATCAGGAGGGTGCTACAACGTAGCGCTCCCTGATTGGCTGAAGAAACCCACTTAGACATCAGTCAGAGTGGGTTTCTGGCATTCGGGGAAAGGAGTCCCATGTGAAAACATGGGGCCCCTTTCAGTGCGTGGCTCGGCTCTCCGTTTTGTTATTTTATTCAAGTACCTGGATTACAAATGGTTGCCCCGCGGACCCTGGGACCCGGGATCTGGTGAGTAGAATTTATTCAACAGGTACCCCTTGGATTCTACTGGAGAAGAGGACCGACCTGCGTGTGAACATAAGGTAAGTATGTATGTATGTTTGTGTGCATGTATGTAATAAATCTTTACTTTCACGGTGTGTGTGTCTTGTCTTTTTTTGGGTATTTTTTTAGTAATAGTACTACAGGTACCAGCGGGCCCGTTTTTCCGCCGCATGCTGGTACTTGTGGTTCTCCAAGTACCAGCATGCGGGGGAGGCTTGCTGGGCCTTGTAGTACTGCTACTAAAAACAATATCTTTTCATTATCACAAAAGGCTATCAGCCCCCCCATCCGCAGCCCATTGGATGGGGGGGGACAGCCTCGGGCTTCACCCCTGGCCCTTGGGTGGCTGGGGGGTGCCCTTGATTGAAGGGGTCCCCACTCCCCCAGGGTACCCCGGCCAGGGGTGACTAGTTGGATTTTTGATGCCACGGCCGCAGGGCACTATATAAAAGTGACCCCCGGCTGTGGCATTATCTGTCCAGCTAGTGGAGCCCGGTGCTGGTTTTAAAAATACGGGGGACCCCTACTCTTTTTGTCCCCCGTATTTTTGGAACCAGGACCAGGCGCAGAGCCCGATGCTGGTTGCTTAAATATGGGGGAACCCCTGTCATTTTTTTCCCCATATTTCTGCAACCAGGATCGGCTCAAAGAGCCCGAGGCTGGTTATGCTTAGGAGGGGGGACCCCACGCAATTTTTTTAAAGAAAATAATCACTTTCCCACCCCTTCCCACTGATATACATGCACGGATCTCATGGATCCCTGCATGCCTATACAATCACGGATTAAAAAAGCAGGTCTGTTTTTTTTTAGCACTTTTTTACGAGTTGTAATTTTTCACGGCAGTGTTTGTTTGTTTTTTGCTTTGCACTTCTTAGTAAATTACCGAGATTCATACTTAAACAGCCGCGTTTTGACCGATGGTGTATTCATTTGTATTTTTTTTGTTGGACTTCCCAAAAATTACGAATGCCCTCATCACTGCCGTGATTATTGCTTAGTAAATTACCGAGATGACACTTTGATGAAAAAACGGCATCTCGGTCAAAATCGGGACCTTAGTAAATATACCCCATAGTCGAACTTGGATTTTCTGCTTTCTCTTAATTTGAACATGGTGCTGCACAGAACAATTCCTCAAAAGGATAGTAATACAAATGAACCAGAGATAGAAGAACAGTCCCATGCGCACAAGCTGCCAGTCAGTATAACACTTCCAGAGGTATCCTTACACCCTCACCAATAGTGCAAACAGAAAAAACAAATGGAGTATTTAACTTAACCAGCGCTTTATCGATGATCCGATAGATCACTTGTTCTCATGCATCATCCCGATATGCAGTGGGGGAAATATGACAAAAAATAAAATATATAGTGTAACACAGTTTTAATTTTACATGAATAACAGACAATATATAAATGCTCAAATATGAACATATGTTCATATTTGAGCATTTACATATTGTCTGTTATTCATGGTTCCCTGCTATGCCGGACTTGACGTAGCAGGAAGTCCCGTGCACAGCAGCGAACCTTGGGACTCATAGTTTTTTATGTTTACTGGTTCAGCTGTGCACGGAGAAGCACCATTGGACGCTGTTTATTTAAATAGAGGAAAGATTTTATGGAAGGCATATTCACACCTTGATAAAGACCCCAGTGTGGGGAAGAAACGCGTTGGTGGAGGAGGCGATCCGGCACTGGAGATATAGGAATATTTCCCCATACGGCTCTGCAGTGGGACTTTCCCGGGATCCCTAATGTTATCTGTATGAACGTGTATTGAACTGCCTAAACCACAGTTCCTGCTTATCTGGTAAATACCCACTGTATCACTTGACTGGAAAGCCTCCTGCCTTGGAGAGAAGATTATGCCTTGCTTTGCACTTTATGTTCATATTTGAGCATTTTAATATTGTCTGTTATTCATGTAAAATTAAAACTGTGTTACACTATATATTTTATTTTTTGTCATATTTCCCCCACTGCATATCGGGATGATGCATGAGAACAAGTGATCTATCGGATCATTGATAAGGCGCTGGTTAAGTTAAATACTTCATTTGTTTTGTCGAAGTCAGAAAATATTACAACACACACATTACGTACAAACACCACATAGATGGCCTCCGTGTGCGTACGTATTCGGCTGTGCGTGCACATATTCGCAATTTGCGTATGGTCGCTCCCGCAGTCCTGCGCATTAGAGCGCGGTATGAGTAATTACAGTGGAATTTGTACTCGCATGAAAAGCCACAAAGACATATCATAAATCTAATCCATATATTGCATAAATCCCCTACTGTCTGCTTCCTCTTCTAAATAGCATGAAGATCGGTCACACATAAATTAAACTCCCAGAGACTAAAATACAATGGCCTTATTTACATAAAGCTTTGAAATTCTATGAAGAAGGCAAACACCTTTGTTTACTAGGGTAGACCAATTTCTATTGCAACAAGTACTGGATTGCAACAAGTACTGGATTGTCATTGTCTTACCTGAAGACAAGACAAACAAAGAGACAATACCCAGGAACCTAGGCTGAGAGAAACTCAATTAGCAATAGCTAACAAAAATATAAACCAGACATTTAGATATCTGAGGTATTAACATTCATAGTCTAAACTCTTGGAGCTGTGTATATATATATATATATATATATTTCCTAACAAATTGTAATAGCAGGAGTGTGTGTGTGTGTGTGTGTGTGTGTGTGTGTGTGTGTGTATATATATATATATATATAAGTATATGGATATATGTGGATATATGTATATCTTGAGGATGGAAATAGATAATCATACCATGTGTGGGATCATATTGTTCAGAGTCACGTAAACATTAATCTGGTGGGAATAAGAAAATTATCATATATTACCACATTAAGTTATTAATAATACCAGATTTATGTATGATTAATGTGATGGGTTTAACTGGTCATGGGGCGGGAACTCAGATGCAAACAACAGAAGTCACATCTCTAGTCTTAGCCATCGCCCACTTCTTGAGCTGACCAATGATCCCCGGTGCACAGGATATGTCCCACCCCCGAACCAATGGAAGAAGAGCACACAGTGTCTATTGTATTATGTTTTGATCTACTGTATAAAGAGCCAGCTGCATGCCAGGTCACTATCACAGACTCTAAAGGTTATCTATCCAGATGACTGAGGACCAGACTGGGTAGCGCAGGCGAAAAACCAAACAAGTATGTACCATTGACTGTAGCCATTATTCTATTGTATTGTATTGCTTTGTTATTGTAACTCCCTTTCAGTAATAATATGTTGTGGTGTCGGAAACCCGGCATTTTAAATACAAACTGGTGTCGTGTTTCCTTTCCCTGCTAAGGTATTAAAGTGTATTTACAGCCACTCGGGCTGCTGCATTGTGCTAACAACGTATAGGCCTGTGTACGCAAACTGTGTAGTCACTACGCCCTTTAGGCGTACGTACGCAGAGTGCGTACACTGTGCGACTTTGTGTACGTAAGGTTTGTGAATAATATAAAGGTGAAAGGTTAATTATAGCGGCCGCAGCGGCTCCATTTAAAGTGTATGAAATGTCTTTTTAAATTGTTGCTTTTAGTCCTGTATGTAAATCAGCATTTACCATTTTTTCTGTTTGCACTATTGGTGAGGGTGTGAGGATACCTCTGGAAGTGTTATACAGACTAGCAGCTTGTGCGCACTGGACTGTTCTTCTATCTCTTGTTCACTTTTAAACTCATTGATAAGTAAGGACACTAGTCTGTAAAATGTAAAGCAGAAGCTGACTGTCTATTACTTTATCTCTCACAATTTCATCTCACTGAGCTTTAATAAATACCGCCCTAAAACATGGACAACTCGCAAACTGTTACACCTACGGACTCCAATCGGGCAGCTGTGTAATATCAACCACCCACATTGGAAAGCTTTCCTGATATCCACATATTCAGTTTCATTTCCTAGCACCCAGGCAGGTACTTAATAGTTTTTGTGATTGAATCAGCATATTACACCCCTTTCACACCGCCAACGCCGGATCCCACCCAGGAATTGAAAACGGGTCCTTCCTGGGTGGGATCCGGCATTGGACCCTAACAGCAGGCATACCGTCCCGGCAATTTGCCGGGTCGGTTGCAATAGCGGTGGGGGGTGGAGCCGGCAGCGGAGGCGGAGCTGGGAGATGAGCTCATCACGCCGCCTCTCCCTACTGTAGTGAACGGGTCACAGGTCGCACCAACCTGGGAAGCCGTTCACGCTACTACTGACTTGGTATTCAACCCGGGAATAATACTGCTTTATTACCGGGTCAGGAGACCCGGGAATTCGACCATGGCCCTTTCCATGCCGAGTCGATACCGGGTTACTTGTGCGGTGTGAAAGGGGTAGTAGCTTTGACAGTGTGCCCTGTGCCAGCCCTGGCCCGTTAGTGCATGTCATAATGATGTGACGCAGAGTAGGTGGGGCAGCCAGGACCAGGAAATACAGCACTGCCAGGAGCATTCTCAGGATGCTCTGAGCAGCTGTACAGACTGCAGGGTGGCACTACAGCAGCAAAACTGGCTACAGGTTGCAGTGCTAGCCAGCAGCAAGAGCAGTGGTGCACACCCCCTAGTTACGGTCTTAGTATTACAGATCCACAATATGTGTTTGCAAAACTTCTTGTGAAATAACAGGAACTACACACTTCAGACTGATATACAGTTGCAGATTACTGGCAACCAGAGTGCACCACAGTGGGCCCACTGCTTTTCATGTCTCACACACTTCCCAACAACAGGTGCCCAACAGCACCTGTTGTATGCCAAGCATGTGGAGAAAGGGAGCTTCCGTGCTGCCTCCTGAGAAAATATTCCTCCTGTTAAAGGTAGAGGAGTGGTATACTGGCTAAGAGAAGGTGTGTACAGGAGACACTGGGGTAGATGTACTATAGCGAGTGATTTCATGCTGCTATAGCTCTTCCTGCTTCGCCTCTTTACCGAAGCAAAGCAGGAAGGTCCATCGACGAGATGTAGAACATCTCGTTTGCCGGAGTGGGGGAGTGATCCCCGCTACAGCGCATCAGATTAGTGCTGGAGCGCTGTCTTTTCCCCTCTTGCGCAGCCTGGAGTTGGCAGCTGCCGCAGCCAGAGACAGATCTGTTCCTGGCTGTGGTATATGGGCAACGACACCTGCAGCTGTCGAAATTTATATAGTTGCAGGTGTTGCAACTGTCCATTCATACATTACCTGGCATATTGATGCACTATCTTACAGATAGCAGCGCTGATAATAACTAGAGATGAGCGCCGGAAATTTTTCGGGTTTTGTGTTTTGGTTTTGGGTTCGGTTCCGCGGCCGTGTTTTGGGTTCGACCGCGTTTTGGCAAAACCTCACCGAATTTTTTTTGTCGGATTCGGGTGTGTTTTGGATTCGGGTGTTTTTTTCCAAAAAACCTAAAAAACAGCTTAAATCATAGAATTTGGCGGTCATTTTGATCCCAAAGTATTATTAACCTCAAAAACCATAATTTCCACTCATTTTCAGTCTATTCTGAATACCTCACACCTCACAATATTATTTTTAGTCCTAAAATTTGCACCGAGGTCGCTGTGTGAGTAAGATAAGCGACCCTAGTGGCCGACACAAACACCGGGCCCATCTAGGAGTGGCACTGCAGTGTCACGCAGGATGGCCCTTCCAAAAAACCCTCCCCAAACAGCACATGACGCAAAGAAAAAAAGAGGCGCAATGAGGTAGCTGTGTGAGTAAGATTAGCGACCCTAGTGGCCGACACAAACACCGGGCCCATCTAGGAGTGGCACTGCAGTGTCACGCAGGATGTCCCTTCCAAAAAACCCTCCCCAAACAGCACATGACGCAAAGAAAAAAAGAGGCGCAATGAGGTAGCTGTGTGAGTAAGATAAGCGACCCTAGTGGCCGACACAAACACCGGGCCCATCTAGGAGTGTCACTGCAGTGTCACGCAGGATGTCCCTTCCAAAAAACCCTCCCCAAACAGCACATGACGCAAAGAAAAAAAGAGGCGCAATGAGGTAGCTGTGTGAGTAAGATAAGCGACCCTAGTGGCCGACACAAACACCGGGCCCATCTAGGAGTGGCACTGCAGTGTCACGCAGGATGTCCCTTCCAAAAAACCCTCCCCAAACAGCACATGACGCAAAGAAAAAAAGAGGCGCAATGAGGTAGCTGTGTGAGTAAGATAAGCGACCCTAGTGGCCGACACAAACACCGGGCCCATCTAGGAGTGGCACTGCAGTGTCACGCAGGATGTCCCTTCCAAAAAACCCTCCCCAAACAGCACATGACGCAAAGAAAAAAAGAGGCGCAATGAGGTAGCTGTGTGAGTAAGATAAGCGACCCTAGTGGCCGACACAAACACCGGGCCCATCTAGGAGTGGCACTGCAGTGTCACGCAGGATGTCCCTTCCAAAAAACCCTCCCCAAACAGCACATGACGCAAAGAAAAAGAAAAGAAAAAAGAGGTGCAAGATGGAATTGTCCTTGGGCCCTCCCACCCACCCTTATGTTGTATAAACAGGACATGCACACTTTAACCAACCCATCATTTCAGTGACAGGGTCTGCCACACGACTGTGACTGATATGACGGGTTGGTTTGGACCCCCACCAAAAAAGAAGCAATTAATCTCTCCTTGCACAAACTGGCTCTACAGAGGCAAGATGTCCACCTCATCATCATCCTCCGATATATCACCGTGTACATCCCCCTCCTCACAGATTATCAATTCGTCCCCACTGGAATCCACCATCTCAGCTCCCTGTGTACTTTGTGGAGGCAATTGCTGCTGGTCAATGTCTCCACGGAGGAATTGATTATAATTCATTTTAATGAACATCATCTTCTCCACATTTTCTGGATGTAACCTCGTACGCCGATTGCTGACAAGGTGAGCGGCGGCACTAAACACTCTATCGGAGTACACACTTGTGGGAGGGCAACTTAGGTAGAATAAAGCCAGTTTGTGCAAGGGCCTCCAAATTGCCTCTTTTTCCTGCCAGTATAAGTACGGACTGTGTGACGTGCCTACTTGGATGCGGTCACTCATATAATCCTCCACCATTCTTTCAATGGGGAGAGAATCATATGCAGTGACAGTAGACGACATGTCCGTAATCGTTGTCAGGTTCTTCAGTCCGGACCAGATGTCAGCATCAGCAGTCGCTCCAGACTGCCCTGCATCACCGCCAGCGGGTGGGCTCGGAATTCTGAGCCTTTTCCTCGCACCCCCAGTTGCGGGAGAATGTGAAGGAGGAGATGTTGTTGACAGGTCGCGTTCCGCTTGACTTGACAATTTACTCACCAGCAGGTGTTTGAACCCCAGCAGACTTGTGTCTGCCGGAAAGAGAGATCCAAGGTAGGCTTTAAATCTAGGATCGAGCACGGTGGCCAAAATGTAGTGCTCTGATTTCAACAGATTGACCACCCGTGAATCCTTGCTAAGCGAATTAAGGGCTCCATCCACAAGTCCCACATGCCTAGCGGAATCGCTCCGTGTTAGCTCCTCCTTCAATGTCTCCAGCTTCTTCTGCAAAAGCCTGATGAGGGGAATGACCTGACTCAGGCTGGCAGTGTCTGAACTGACTTCACGTGTGGCAAGTTCAAAGGGCATCAGAACCTTGCACAACGTTGAAATCATTCTCCACTGCGCTTGAGACAGGTGCATCCCACCTCCTATATCGTGCTCAATTGTATAGGCTTGAATGGCCTTTTGCTGCTCCTCCAACCTCTGAAGCATATACAGGGTTGAATTCCACCTCGTTACCACTTCTTGCTTCAGATGATGGCAGGGCAGGTTCAGTAGTTTTTGGTGGTGCTCCAGTCTTCTGTACGTGGTGCCTGTACGCCGAAAGTGTCCCGCAATTCTTCTGGCCACCGACAGCATCTCTTGCACGCCCCTGTCGTTTTTTAAAAAATTCTGCACCACCAAATTCAAGGTATGTGCAAAACATGGGACGTGCTGGAATTGGCCCAGATTTAATGCACACACAATATTGCTGGCGTTGTCCGATGCCACAAATCCACAGGAGAGTCCAATTGGGGTAAGCCATTCCGCGATGATCTTCCTCAGTTGCCGTAAGAGGTTTTCAGCTGTGTGCGTATTCTGGAAACCGGTGATGCAAAGCGTAGCCTGCCTAGGAAAGAGTTGGCGTTTGCGAGATGCTGCTACTGGTGCCGCCGCTGCTGTTCTTGCGGCGGGAGTCCATACATCTACCCAGTGGGCTGTCACAGTCATATAGTCCTGACCCTGCCCTGCTCCACTTGTCCACATGTCCGTGGTTAAGTGGACATTGGGTACAACTGCATTTTTTAGGACACTGGTGAGTCTTTTTCTGACGTCCGTGTACATTCTCGGTATCGCCTGCCTAGAGAAGTGGAACCTAGATGGTATTTGGTAACGGGGGCACACTACCTCAAGAAATTGTCTAGTTCCCTGTGAACTAACGGCGGATACCGGACGCACGTCTAACACCAACATAGTTGTCAAGGCCTCAGTTATCCGCTTTGCAACAGGATGACTGCTGTGATATTTCATCTTCCTCGCAAAGGACTGTTGGACAGTCAATTGCTTGGTGGAAGTAGTAAAAGTGTGCTTACGACTTCCCTTCTGGGATGACCATCGACTCCCAGCAGCAACAACAGCAGCGCCAGCAGCAGTAGGCGTTACACGCAAGGATGCATCGGAGGAATCCCAGGCAGGAGAGGACTCGTCAGAATTGCCAGTGACATTGCCTGCAGGACTATTGGCATTCCTGGGGAAGGAGGAAATTGACACTGAGGGAGTTGGTGGGGTGGTTTGCGTGAGCTTGGTTACAAGAGGAAGGGATTTACTGGTCAGTGGACTGCTTCCGCTGTCACCCAAAGTTTTTGAACTTGTCACTGACTTATTATGAATGCGCTGCAGGTGACGTATAAGGGAGGATGTTCCGAGGTGGTTAACGTCCTTACCCCTACTTATTACAGCTTGACAAAGGGAACACACGGCTTGACACCTGTTGTCCGCATTTCTGGTGAAATACTTCCACACCGAAGAGCTGATTTTTTTGGTATTTTCACCAGGCATGTCAACGGCCATATTCCTACCACGGACAACAGGTGTCTCCCCGGGTGCCTGACTTAAACAAACCACCTCACCATCAGAATCCTCCTGGTCAATTTCCTCCCCAGCGCCAGCAACACCCATATCCTCCTCATCCTGGTGTACTTCAACACTGACATCTTCAATCTGACTATCAGGAACTGGACTGCGGGTGCTCCTTCCATCACTTGCAGGGGGCGTGCAAATGGTGGAAGGCGCATGCTCTTCACGTCCAGTGTTGGGAAGGTCAGGCATCGCAACCGACACAATTGGAGTCGGACTCTCCTTGTGGATTTGGGATTTCGAAGAACGCACAGTTCTTTGCGGTGCTACTGCTTTTGCCAGCTTTAGTCTTTTCATTTTTCTAGCGAGAGGCTGAGTGCTTCCATCCTCATGTGAAGCTGAACCACTAGCCATGAACATAGGCCAGGGCCTCAGCCGTTCCTTGCCACTCCGTGTGGTAAATGGCATATTGGCAAGTTTACGCTTCTCCTCCGACAATTTTATTTTAGGTTTTGGAGTCCTTTTTTTACTGATATTTGGTGTTTTGGATTTGACATGCTCTGTACTATGACATTGGGCATCGGCCTTGGCAGACGACGTTGCTGGCATTTCATCGTCTCGGCCATGACTAGTGGCAGCAGCTTCAGCACGAGGTGGAAGTGGATCTTGATCTTTCCCTAATTTTGGAACCTCAACATTTTTGTTCTCCATATTTTAATAGGCACAACTAAAAGGCACCTCAGGTAAACAATGGAGATGGATGGATTGGATACTAGTATACAATTATGGACGGGCTGCCGAGTGCCGACACAGAGGTAGCCACAGCCGTGAACTACCGCACTGTACTGTGTCTGCTGCTAATATATAGACTGGTTGATAAAGAGATAGTATACTCGTAACTAGTATGTATGTATAAAGAAAGAAAAAAAAACCACGGTTAGGTGGTATATACAATTATGGACGGGCTGCCGAGTGCCGACACAGAGGTAGCCACAGCCGTGAACTACCGCACTGTACTGTGTCTGCTGCTAATATAGACTGGTTGATAAAGAGATAGTATACTCGTAACTAGTATGACTATAAAGAAAGAAAAAAAAACCACGGTTAGGTGGTATATACAATTATGGACGGGCTGCCGAGTGCCGACACAGAGGTAGCCACAGCCGTGAACTACCGCACTGTACTGTGTCTGCTGCTAATATATAGACTGGTTGATAAAGAGATAGTATACTCGTAACTAGTATGTATGTATAAAGAAAGAAAAAAAACCACGGTTAGGTGGTATATACAATTATGGACGGGCTGCCGAGTGCCGACACAGAGGTAGCCACAGCCGTGAACTACCGCACTGTACTGTGTCTGCTGCTAATATAGACTGGTTGATAAAGAGATAGTATACTCGTAACTAGTATGTATGTATAAAGAAAGAAAAAAAAACCACGGTTAGGTGGTATATACAATTATGGACGGGCTGCCGAGTGCCGACACAGAGGTAGCCACAGCCGTGAACTACCGCACTGTACTGTGTCTGCTGCTAATATAGACTGGTTGATAAAGAGATAGTATACTCGTAACTAGTATGTATGTATAAAGAAAGAAAAAAAAACCACGGTTAGGTGGTATATACAATTATGGACGGGCTGCCGAGTGCCGACACAGAGGTAGCCACAGCCGTGAACTACCGCACTGTACTGTGTCTGCTGCTAATATAGACTGGTTGATAAAGAGATAGTATACTCGTAACTAGTATGTATGTATAAAGAAAGAAAAAAAAACCACGGTTAGGTGGTATATACAATTATGGACGGGCTGCCGAGTGCCGACACAGAGGTAGCCACAGCCGTGAACTACCGCACTGTACTGTGTCTGCTGCTAATATAGACTGGTTGATAAAGAGATAGTATACTCGTAACTAGTATGTATGTATAAAGAAAGAAAAAAAAACCACGGTTAGGTGGTATATACAATTATGGACGGGCTGCCGAGTGCCGACACAGAGGTAGCCACAGCCGTGAACTACCGCACTGTACTGTGTCTGCTGCTAATATATAGACTGGTTGATAAAGAGATAGTATACTCGTAACTAGTATGTATGTATAAAGAAAGAAAAAAAAACCACGGTTAGGTGGTATATACAATTATGGACGGGCTGCCGAGTGCCGACACAGAGGTAGCCACAGCCGTGAACTACCGCACTGTACTGTGTCTGCTGCTAATATAGACTGGTTGATAAAGAGATAGTATACTCGTAACTAGTATGTATGTATAAAGAAAGAAAAAAAAACCACGGTTAGGTGGTATATACAATTATGGACGGGCTGCCGAGTGCCGACACAGAGGTAGCCACAGCCGTGAACTACCGCACTGTACTGTGTCTGCTGCTAATATAGACTGGTTGATAAAGAGATAGTATACTCGTAACTAGTATGACTATAAAGAAAGAAAAAAAAACCACGGTTAGGTGGTATATACAATTATGGACGGGCTGCCGAGTGCCGACACAGAGGTAGCCACAGCCGTGAACTACCGCACTGTACTGTGTCTGCTGCTAATATAGACTGGTTGATAAAGAGATAGTATACTACTAATATTATATATACTGGTGGTCAGGTCACTGGTCACTAGTCACACTGGCAGTGGCACTCCTGCAGCAAAAGTGTGCACTGTTTAATTTTAATATAATATTATGTACTCCTGGCTCCTGCTATAACCTATAACTGGCACTGCAGTGCTCCCCAGTCTCCCCCACAATTATAAGCTGTGTGAGCTGAGCACAGTCAGATATATATATACATTGATGCAGCACACTGGGCTGAGCAGTGCACACAGATATGGTATGTGACTGAGTCACTGTGTGTATCGTTTTTTTCAGGCAGAGAACGGATATATTAAATAAAACAAACAACTGCACTGTCTGGTGGTCACTGTGGTCGTCAGTCACTAAACTCTGCACTCTCTTCTACAGTATCACAGCCTCAGGTCAATCTCTCTCTCTCTCTCTCAACCCTAATCTAAATGGAGAGGACGCCAGCCACGTCCTCTCCCTATCAATCTCAATGCACGTGTGAAAATGGCGGCGACGCGCGGCTCCTTATATAGAATCCGAGTCTCGCGAGAATCCGACAGCGTCATGATGACGTTCGGGCGCGCTCGGGTTAACCGAGCAAGGCGGGAAGATCCGAATCGCTCGGACCCGTGAAAAAAAACATGAAGTTCGTGCGGGTTCGGATTCAGAGAAACCGAACCCGCTCATCTCTAATAATAACAGTCATTTTCCGGCAATCATACCTGTCTTACATGGGGGAGAAGCAGTATCAGTGTACAGAACATGCGCCGATACCACTTCTCCCCCATAACGGAGGATCATATGTCTACCCCACTATACTTAAGGGAACACCACTGGGCACACCTTATCCTCCCTCATGTCTGGACAGGCAATGTATTTGTTTAAATGTCCAAAGACCTCCAATGCTCCTGAAATGTATCATGTGTATCACTGGGTTAGGTTGATATTCAGCATAACATTAACAAGTTGCTATTTACAATTGCTGTCCCTCCCTCTCCCTGGTGAGTGAGCTGCTTCCCATGTGACCCAAATATTACGGTGCTTCTGAGGACACTTTGTGTGTGCATGTGTTACTTTCCCAGTCGGCTGATGTCAGACATTGCTGTAATCCACTCCTTTTCCAGCGATTGCCCCTGCAGTCACTCACTCAGATGCAGCACATGATCTCACAGCTGTGAGAGAATGCATATAGTTCCTCCTGTAATACTGTATATTACAATGATCTTGCTAGGACAGAAAGATAGTGTTTCACAAATGATTTTATGAAGCTTTACTGAAATGATTTAAGTCCTGTGCCAAATGTAAGATTGTGGTCGTTTAATGCACATATCAAGTCACTGTTCATTAGGAATCTGGCCAATGGGGTTATTCAGAGTTGTTAGCCCACCAAAAAAGTTAGGAATTGTGCAAAACCATGTTGCACTGCAGGTGGGGCAGATGTAACGTGCAGAGAGATTTAGATTTGGGTGGGTTATATTGTATCTGTGCATAGCTGCTTTATTTCTACACTACAATTTAGATTTCAGTTTGAACACACCCCACCCAAATTTAACTCTTATGTGCACTTTACAACTGCCCCACCTGCAGTGCAACATGGGGGGTAGATCAGATCTGATCATAGACGTGCTAAATTTAGCTCCCTGCCTGCGCTGGCAGGCGGCTACCTGCCACATCCTGGGTCGCAGCGGCTGCGTGTGACGTCGCCGCCGTGACCCGCCTCCGCAATGGTCCGGAGACGCCTACGTTGTCCGGACCGCGCCCCTCCAACGCCGTTGGCACGCCACCTCCCACCCTGCGACCGCCTCTGCCTGTCAATCAGGCAGAGGCGATCACAGCCCTGAGATTCTTTTAGCATCTCACTGGGCCTCCCAGGGTGCGCACGCTGCGCGAGCGCATGCCACAAAGGGATTCAGATTGCGATCTCTGCAGCGATCCAACTGTCGAGCTGTCCTGCGCTGGGGATTCCGGCGTTGGTATAGTGACCATACATGTATATGTGAGCACAATTGCATTATGATCAGTTCCAGTGATCAGGTCATGTTGGATGGTATTGTGTCCTCCATATAAAGGGCTACACAATTATACTACGATTATCTGGAATAATCAGGCCACGATAGCTTTTTTTGGTTTGCTAACAAACCTGAATAATCCCACCGATTCATAGCTGAGCGCTAATGCTGTCGCAGATGTGATTGTTGACTCAGAGGATATGAGAAAATATGCTAATGTTCCAGCCACCAGGATTTGTATTGAGACGCACACCGGAGCCTTCACAACTGCCCACGAGTGCATACACATTCATAGCACTCCCAGTTACCTGTCAGTCATCTGTGATTGAATCTTCACTGCGAGTACAATCACAAATCAATCACTGCGCATGGGCACTGAAGCAGTGGCACATGCAGTTTACCAATAATCACTCAGTTCCAAAAACATCGGCATTAACCAACCCAATGTTTGTATGAAGTGTAATAGAACTATATAATTATGTCAAGATTATTACCTCCGCACCCAAAGCCTAGGGGGAGAGGGGACACCACTTATTTTGAAGGATGCATAATAAATTCTCTGATTCTGTATGTTCTGTTTTGAGCTTCAAGTTTCGGATGACTTCCAATAATCTCACTGTGCGAGATTCAAATCCCCCCCCCCCCCCCCCGCCCTCTCCTGCCCCCTGTCACGCCCACTGGCAGTATTCTAATGTTACTGCGGATGGACGCGACAAGTTCATTTCAGCTCACTCAAATGCGCGTAAAGAGGCACGTTTGGTCTTTTCACAATCGTGCTGATAATGCTGATTTATCCTTAGGAATGAAAGCTATATCTTAAACACACCTTAATACATTTTACCGTGGAGCCGCTGCGGCCGCTGTACTTAATACACACTCTACGTACTTTGTACGCTATTAGCGTACAAAGTCCGTGCTGTGTACGGACTTAGCGTACAAACGCCGTGCTGACGGTACAAAGTACTCACAGCGCGTACACACACCCAGAGATACACTTTAAACCTTTTACAGCAATGCAATGCAATGATAATACACTTTAAACCTTAGCAGGGCAATGAAGACACGACACCAGATTGTAATTAAACCGCTGGGTTTCCGACACCACAGCGTATTATTGCTGAAAGGGGGTTACAATACAAATAATATAACAGAGTAAATGGCTACATTCAATGGTACATATGTGAGTGGATTCGCTTGCGCTACCCGGTCCGGCCCTCCGTCATCTGATAGATAACGTTTTGAGTCTTGTGTCTGACCAGGCCTGCAGCAGGCTCTCTTAATACAATTCTTCCAAAAAGCAATACAATAGATACTGCAATCTCTTTGTCCATTGGACACAGGGATGCACATTTACAGTACAGGAGAGGTCATAGGTCGGTTTGAATAGGTAGGCGATGTCTTTCCCAACTGCTCTTGCGGGTGGTCTCCTCTGGATTCCCGCCGCATACATAATGTACAGTAAATACAGTTTATATCTATATTCTGCTCCTGCACATAACTATCCGCAGGAACATGCGATCTTTCTCAAACCAACACCGGAATGTTACCCTAAAAATACCCTTCAGCTGGATACCAAACACCACCTTATAACCTTGTTCTGTCTCCTGCTATTCTGTAAAGGTGAATCCCTTTGTTCTGAAACCATTTAAACTGCTGTTACTTTCTGATGTGGTGCAGGGAGGCTATGTGTACATTGTGCACTATTTGGATTAAATATGTAATGTGTTTTGATAGCCTTCCATGCGTTCACAAACTCTACCGTAAATACCCATACCACACGCTAATGCGCAGGACCGCGGGAGCGACCATACGCAAATTGCGAATATGTGCACGCACAGCAGAGCAATAACGCGCACGGAGGCCATCTGTGTGTAGTTTGTACGTGAGGTGTGTACTGCAATATTTTTCGACAGTCCACCCTTTGGCAGTCACCAATAACTGCCACTATCTAATCACTAAACAGAAAAATATCTACACAATATCTACAGAAGTTTGGATGGTCAGGGGAGAGTGGTAGGTAGGAAATGTATGACCTAGTGGGATAGTAAAAAGCATGTATGTATGAATCCATGTCTGAGGGGCATGTATCATCGTGCCGTATATGTTCTAAATAAGCTTCGAGGTATTGCGAAGTATACATTAAATCCTTTTCATCCCGTATCAAGGGTCTGTAAATGGGCCAACAAACACTACCAAGCTCTTTTTGGCTTTTTGTTAAAACAAATGGGGTGCACATTTAGTTGATGATACATGGAGGGGGAAACATATGTGAGTGCTAGTATATGTGGATATCACCTGTCGACTATGTGTGCTATTAACTGGAGGTTGCAGAGGTGAAGATAAGACACATATCTAAAATACATTCATATAAATATTTTGGGTAGGGCAGATGTCTTTTCCGGATGGATGTATCTGGGCAGAGGGGGAAACAAAAGAAAAACGGGTGAAAGAAACAGGCCATGAAATTCATTTGCAATCCTTATCATAACACTGTCTCTATGGATGGGTCATAAATTAAGTCTGCTGCTATAACAGCGCCCTCGCTCCTTAGACTCATCAACTTTGTAACGTGCTTGCGCCGCGTCAGAATTCGAACACACCTAAATATCAAACCAATAATTATGACGACTCCCAGGATACAAAGGAGAAACTTCCCTACACTCATAATAACATTTTGAGCCCACTCTCCTAAACCTGAGAACCAATTTCGTGGGTTCAACCATGAGACCCAGCCGGTCAGTTCATTACTCACAGTCGCCAAGGTAAGGTTGTGTTTCCTCCTGAACTCCCACTTCAACTGCAAGATATCGTCCATCTTTTGATCGATAATCTCCGTTGGATCATCAGTACTGTTCGTAAATACGTACAGCACTTCACCCCATATTGAGTTGCCAGAGTAACACAGTACCCACCTGTCACGGCTGTGATATCATTTAGGACCATCCTGTGCTGAATCAGTTCCTTCTTGTAAGCTTGTAACTCCCTTCCCGTATACCTGAAGGTGTCGTCATACATCTCAGTGATATTATCTATCAAGTTCGCTAGCGCATGGATATACCTATAATTTATAATTCCTCTGGCAGTACGGGTGATGTCTAATGCGAGAAGGAATTGAATCCCGGTGGATTCGTGGATCAAATCAGAGGCTGCGTGCTCTGTTCTATCTATGAGGTGTCTCTTGATAATGTGTTCATAGTGAGTATGAGGAGCCTGAGCACTGCGGTGAACGTCTTTCATCTTATCATGGGTTATGGTCATGACCTCTGGTAGTACTCTCCCAATATAACACAATCCCTCTGAGCTCGGGGCAAGCCACTTGTACGCCTTCCTCCCACATATGAAATAGGCATCATCTGGGAGTACATAGGGGACAAAATATGACATCACCATATTACAAACTTTCCAAGTAAAGAAACCTATCCCTAGTTCTCCCATCTGCTCAGTACAAGTATCGGGCTGGATGATATGAGCACAATACCCTGGCGATACTTTTCCAACCCACATGGTCTTGCTTCCACGAGTATACCTATACCGAAAATACCTCCCACTGTTGGCTATTTGGCGTACAAGTTCAGAGTCTATGGGTATCCTATCAGCTCTGTGTGAAAAGGTCATTGTCTGGTTATTCCACGTCACTTCCCAATTTCCCGGTTTTCGGTAATTGGAAATATTAAAACATAATAAGGATCTGACTACATGATACTGGTGGAGCTTCAAACTAGGGGGCCTAGAAATATTGAATTTCTTGTCCACCGGTCTCCCACCCCGTAATTCGAGTACCTCATCTATTGCTAAAGGGTACGGTACTAATCCTGACTTGCTCTGACCTTGAGGTACCTGTGAGCACACCCAGCATTCTGTCTGGTTTAAGACCTTACCCACTAGTGAGTGGTAATCACTCAACGGATGACGGTCCATGTCGATATTAAGGTTGGACTGACATCTCTGGATGCACCCATCCTCAACTATATTCTCACAATTCCTACAAATACAATATTCATCAGACAATAACCCCTCACAGTGCCTCCGAGCTCCCTGACTACCAGAGCGCTTACTGATGCCAGCCTTTACCAAAATGATGTGCAGATCCTGAGATCCTACAAATTCATACTTGCCATCAGAACCCATTCCAGATCCCTGCTCGACCTCTCTGGGACCCTCACAAAAACAAACTGTCCTTATCAAAACCAGAATTGCTAATAGAACCCGAAACGCAGTCTCTTGTGATCGATCCATTTCGTTAGGGGAAAGGAGGAAAATAAGAAGGAGAAAAGAAAGGAGAAATGCAGGGGGAGGTGAAAAAAGAAAGTGGTACGACAACCGTTCTATCTCTTGTTACTCTCTGTGCTCAGATGCCCTTCAACAGTCCTGCCTCTCAACTTTCTCGGAACAGACACTTCAGTTATACGAGATTCTCTACACTCTGCTGTTTGTCACGAGTTCTCTCCGGGTCAGCGACCTTCTTGCAGTGGGATGAGTGGATCCAAGTCTCTCTTTCGGCGACCTTCAATGCTGTTGTGCTGGTTAACAAGACTTGATACGGTCCTCCCACCTGTCTATGAGGCAACCTGAGCGTAAGAAATTTCTAATCATCACATAATCCCCAGGTTCAATGTCATGACAATTACTGTTCGGCAGGTCAGGAATCACCAGCTTTAAATTTCTTTGTTGATTTCTCAGCTGCTGGCTCATCCCAACCAAATATTTCACAGTCACTTCATTATTACATTTCAAATCGTCCTGGGGGTCTATCATTACATGAGGTTGTCGACCAAAAAGAATTTCAAAGGGTGATAGGTTAAGGGGAGACCTGGGAGTGGTTCTGATGCTGTACAACACTAGTGGCAAAGCTTCTGGCCACGACAATCCAGTTTCAGCCATTAATTTGCTCAGCTTGTTCTTAATAGTGCTATTCACTCTCTCCACATTTGCACTCGCCTGTGGACGGTACGGAGTATGCAGCTTGCTATTAATTCCCATCAGTTTGCACATGACCTGAAAGACTTCACCTGTAAAATGGGTACCCCTATCATTTTCAATTATTCTAGGGATACCATATCTACACACAAATTCCTGCACAATTTTCTTTGCAGTGAACGTAGCAGTATTTATGGCAGCAGGGAACGCTTCTACCCAATTAGAAAATACGTCAATACAAACTAACACATATTTTAAATTCCTACAGGGTGGTAACTGTATGAAATCGATTTGTATTACCTGAAAAGGTCCGTCTGTCGGAGGGATATGGGATGGCTCTGTTGGTATTGACTTTCCAATATTCTTCCTCAAGCAAGTAAAACATGTCATTGCTCTCTTACCTGCATGAGAAGAGAATCCTGGTGCACACCAGTAGGCTCTCACCAGCTTACACATACCCTCTTTACCCAGATGAGTCAGTCCGTGTGCTGCCTCAGCTAAGCTTGGAAGATATGCTCTGGGGGCCACTGGCTTACCTTATCCACCTGTCCACAGTCCCGAGGATTCCTGGCCATATCCCTTTGACCTCCAGATTGCCTTTTCCTGTAATGAACACAAATCTTGCATTTCAATTAATTGTTGTGTGTTGATCGTGTTAAATGTCATCAGTGATGTGATGTTCGTTTGTATGGTGTGCTGGCTGCTGATTTAGCAGCTTCGTCTGCCCGGCTGTTACCAAGTGAAATTGGGTCTTGGTTGTAAGTATGTGCTTTGCACTTGATAACAGCCACTCTGTCTGGTTCCTGTATCGCTGTTAGAAGTCTTTTTATGTGGGACGCATGCGCTACGGGTGTGCCAGCTGCCGTCATGAAATTTCTGAGGCGCCATAGGGCCCCGAAATTATGCACCACTCCAAAGGCATACCTAGAATCTGTGTATATATTAGCTGACTTACCCTTGGCCAATTCACACGCTCTGGTTAGGGCGACCAACTCAGCAACTTGTGCTGAGTGCGGTGGGCCTAGGGGTTCAGCTTCTATGATACCTCTGTCGTCTACAACTGCATATCCAGTACACAGGTCTCCCGAGTCCGTTTGTCTGTGGCAACTACTGTCAGTGTAGAAGGTAAAGTCTACCCCTTCCAGTGGGCTGTCACTGATGTCAGGTCTCGCAGTGAAAGTCTGATTCAGGTATTACATACAATCATGCGTATCAGTGTCTGCACTAAATCCTCCTTCACCATCATTCTCATCCTCCACCCTTTGTGCCTGTCCAGGCACACTTGGCAAGTAAGTTGCAGGATTTAGTGAGCTGCATCTCTTAATGGTGATGTTTACAGGGGCCATCAGTGATAATTCCCACTTTGTAAACCGAGCAGATGAGACATGTCTGGTTTGGGCAGAGTTCAGTAAGGCTGATACTGCATGAGGTGTATGGATGGTCAGGTTGTGTCCTAACACTACGTCCTCGCTTTTACTTACTAGCAAAGCTATCACTGCAACACTTCGCAAGCATGTGGGGAGAGACCGTGCTACGGTGTCCAACTGTGCACTGTAGTAAGCTACCGGCCTGCTGGCATCACCATGTCTCTGGGTTAAAACTCCTGCTGCGCACCCTGCACTTTCTGTACCGTATAATTCAAAGGGCTTCCCATAATCTGGCATACCTAATGCAGGTGCCTGTGATAGGCACTGTTTGAGTCTCTCAAAGGCCAGTTCGGACTCATCTGTTTGTGAGACCCGTTCTGGTTTGTTTGAAGAGACCATTTCTTGCAATGGTAAAGCCAGTATAGAGAACCCTGGAATCCAGTTTCGGCAGTACCCACACATTCCAAGGAAAGTGCGGATCTGTTGCTGCGTTTGTGGCAGAGTCATGTCGCAAATTGCCTGTATTCTATCAGCGGTGAGGTGTCTAAGTCCTTGAGTCAAGCAATGTCCCAAATATTTTACCCTGGTCTGGCACAACTGCAACTTATCCTTTGAAACCTTGTGTCCCGTTTGGGAAAGGTGAAACAGAAGCTGTTTCGTGTCTTTCAAGGACGATTCGAGTGAGTCAGAACACAACAATAACTCATCGACATACTGTATTAGCACTGATCCACTCTTAGGTTGAAAGGATTGTAAACAGTCACGCAAGGCCTGGGAGAAAATACTCGGGCTGTCAATGAAACCTTGGGGAAGACGAGTCCAGGTGTACTGTACTCCCCTGTATGTAAAAGCAAAAAGATATTGGCTATCAGGGTGTAGAGGGACAGAAATGAAGGCAGAACAGAGGTCAAT
This sequence comes from Pseudophryne corroboree, assembly GCF_028390025.1. Lineage (NCBI taxonomy): Eukaryota > Metazoa > Chordata > Amphibia > Anura > Myobatrachidae > Pseudophryne > Pseudophryne corroboree. The sequence continues at coordinate 200,081,895 of NC_086447.1, read as the reverse complement.
GACAGTGAAGAATTTTGCAGTAGGGGGAATTTGCATGAGGATGACAGCTGGATTGGGCACTACGGGGAATTGGCTCTCAACTATCTTGTTTATGCCCCTTAGATCCTGCACTCGCCTTTAACCCCTACCCCCACTCCTTTTCACAGGGAAGATGGGACTATTGGCAGTGCTGGACGTCCTGACTAGGATGCCCTGTTGTAGCAACCGCTCTATGACGGGGTACACTCCTAATTCTACCTCTGGCTTCAGAGGATACTGAGGGGTTTTTGGAGCTCTTTTACTTGCACTACTACTGGAGCTACATTTGCCATCAATCCAGTGTCTTGTCCATCTTTGGTCCAAAGAGAACCCGGTATTTGTGAGATCATTTCCTCTACCTTTGATGGACACTTGTCTATAACAGTAGAATGCGACATTAGCCTTTGAGGGGTGTCTAATATATCCTGTACTTCTTGAGCGTGGTTCCCAGGTATATCCAAGAAGACACCCTCAGGAGTACAGTATATGACATACCGCATTTTACACAATAAATCTCTCCCGAGTAGATTAGTCGGAGCCGCTGCAGCCAACAGGAAAGAATGTTTGGTTTGCAAGGGCCCTATCGTAATCACTGCCGGTCTACTCAAAGGGTATTGTTGCACAGTTCCTGTTACTCCCATTGCCGAAATTGTTTTAACCGTGGTTTTTATACCTACTGTTGAATTTAACACTGACCTGGCCGCCCCTGTATCTACGAGAAAAGGTAATGGTACACCAGCTACATCAACCATGACCTCAGGTTCATTACCAAGGCTAGCAATTAACTTCACTGGCTGCAGACTACAGGTGTGGCCCAATCCCTATTGTGTGTTGAGACCCTCCCGCAGCGCATTGGCAGCTACAATATGTGAGGGGGGTAGCTGTGAGTTATCGGAGGCCTGCCAGTCTCTCCTTGGTGGGTACCTCCTTGTTTCCCCTGCATGTGGCTCATAACCTCTCCTATATGGTCCCTGATCCCAATTATGTGAATTGTAGTGAGGTCCATATTCTGGTCTAGGGGGTTGGTTTACGTTATGTGTACTTCTATTCCTACAATCCTGGGCAAAATGTCCTTCCTTTTTACAAGCATAGCATACTCTAGGTCTTTTCCAATCAGCAGGGGTCTGGGTTTTTGGCTGATGGGGTTTTGCCGTAAGGGCCTGTATACTTACCGTCATCAGCTTTTCCCCCTGTGACTCCCTGTGCTTACTGATGTTCCTATCATGCTCGACAGCGGACTCTCTCAATGCAGCCACCGAGATACCTCTCCAGTTTGGTAGAGGTCTGTACCCTTGTTTTCAGTGCCTCCTTCAACCCGTCCATTAATACTGAAACAGCTACCTCCCTGTGATGTACATTGTCTCTAATGTCCTCGATCCCAGTGTATCTTGCCATTTCCTGCAGTGCTCGATGGAAATATTCGGATGCCGTTTCACCTTCCTTTTGTCTTATGGAAAAGATTTTATTCCATTTGACAACAGTAGGGAAATATACTCCTAATTGCAGATTGATTTGCCGTACATTCTCCTGATTGTATTTATCAGTGAGAGGTACTTCTGCGTCTAACTTACAATCGGTTATGAATTTCACGGGGTCAATACAAACATACCCGTAGCACTGTTCGCCAATCTTTGTTCGTGGGTTCGTTGGCGTTACCTAACTCTTTAATGAACCTCTGGCATGCGACTAGATCTTTTCTGGGATCGGGGAATTCTGACATAATTGACCTTAACTCTGCCCGGGACCAAGGACAATGCATGGCAATGTTCCTGATGGGAGTGACTCCCTGAGCGTCATTGGGGACTGCAATCACCCTGACAGGATTTAATTCAATTACATCATTCTGGTTTGATTCTACAATGTGAGGTGCTATTGTCTCTGCATAATGTATGGTACCGTACTTACCTGTGGACACGACCTCACTTATCCCTCCGCTAGGGGGCCTGACTACTGCTCTTGTAGGTTGGGCCGTGCCCACCTGAGTGTCTTGTATGGTGGTTGCTAGAGAGAGTGCCGATAACGTGCTGGGCTCATCTTCCTTCTCACAGTCCTGGGGATAATTTAAAATGGGATACAACTGGCAAGGGTTAGCATTAGTACATTTATCAATCACATTCCTATCCTGTACTAATGCACCATTGCTTGTAGCCACTTTCTCCCCCACAATATATGGTGGTGGTGGTGGTGCGGTCGCCATTGCTTTCCCGCTAGGTTTAAAACCTGCTGCGCGAGCTAATACCCTTTGCATATCCCCCTCCTGTTGCCATAAATTTAAACAGTCTGTATGTTTAATCCTTTGTTTCTTGGATTTTATCAGACATATCCTTAACCTTAAGTTCTGTAATACCTCTGGTTCAAAGCTACCCACCCTAGGGAATGGTACCCTATCATTGTTAGTCATACATTTTTCACACATGATAAACCTTGCTGAGCCTTTTGGCCACAATTCTGCCTGAACCCTGTCTAAACGTCTCTTACTTGAGCAACTGGCTCCCATATTTGTGGGTCTTTTCTAATAACTTTAAAAAATTCCCACAAACACCAAAATACTCAATATAAGTAGACGGTGGAAGTATACCCGAGCGCCTTCCACTCGCTCTCGCCCACGCTGGCCAGTACAATGATACACTGTTGGTAGCGGATCGCAATGTACCCAACTTAGGGCTCCTATCAGACCTTACACCGTAATTTCTTTCGGTGGAAGTTCTGTTTGGAATATTTTCCTGAGAGAGGCAGCGAAAAATTCCTTTTTGGTATCTTTCAACTGGAGTTGTTTGTAGGGTAAAAAAACAGAGAAATTAGATAACTATCCTTCACCCTTTCCAGTGAAGCCCACCAGGGAGATTTTCCCGACGTTGTCAAAGAAAAACCCCTTTTGTCTATTCAATCACGTCTGCGTATGCTCTTCCACAGCGCATGTGACACAATGGTATCACGTTGTGCTGTGCAGAACACACGGACATGCAATGCAATAGCACAGCCTATAGATACTAGTTATCTATATTCCCTACAATTGCTGTAGACCACTTTAGCCTAGACCACTCCAGACCACTTTAGACCACTTCAGTTGTATGGGATACCACTTCAGACCACTTCAGTTCCTAATAACACAGGGTAGCGAACCCTACGCCACCGGGCCTCTACTAACCCAGTGTTACCACTTCAGACCACTTCAGACCACTTCAGTTCTTGGGTTCAGTATCCACTCACTCCTGCATTCGCTCACTCAAATACACTTTATTTATTTTTTCTGTACAGAAAATTTGGATTCATTCAAGTTGGCAACTTTACCCCCAGAGGCAATTAAAAAAAAAATTATTTATACTAAATTTTGCTTTTATACTAAATTTTTTTTAGAAACCGGGTAGTTTTGTGCTATTGTAGCGTGGCTACTGTCCCACCTTTAAACTAAATGAACTATTGTGTAATTTGTACTTAGCGACTGTACTTCTTACGCAATTTGCGTAAACACGCTACCGTGCGTGTCGCTTACGCCGCGTGTGCAGTTCCGTACTGTGTCCGAGACACGTGTACAAAACCGTACATCCGCAATAGCACAAATCATACAATTCTATAAATGTGAGCAATAAAACTACTATTGCCCACTAAACACAATCCACACTTGTTCCGTTTTAACCCTCTTACTACTGGGCCAGAAATGCGTTTTGTGATTTTACTTTTACTTCCTTAAATACTTATTTTATTTTTAACTATATAGCAACAAATATCTCTTGTTTCACACAGGTCTAAATGAATCTAGCAATCTGAATGTTATGGCAACAATGTGAGAGAGTATGCAAAGTATGGGTGCCGTGTACGCTTTTGGCGCCAAAAATTTTTTCACAGATTTTAAATAGCTTTTTTCCTGTTTACCTTACAAGTTCTACCAGCATCTCTACAAACCATACAGAGCAGACTCCATCTAATCAGCAATCAAGTAGGGTTTTCAGTGCATCCATCGACCAAGAAAAGGATACGTAGGATAACTTTGTCCACCGTTTGCTGATAGATTAAGTCTGCTGTGACCTGTTAGGTAGTAAGTATGTGGAAAACCGGAGGAGCCCCCAATTGATAATGCTGATTTGTCCTTAGGAATGAAAGCTATACCTTAAACACACCTTAATAAATTTTACCATGGAGCCGCTGCGGCCGCTGTACTTAATACACACTCTATGTACTTTGGGGGTCATTCCGAGTTGTTCGCTCGCAAGCTGCTTTTAGCAGCTTTGCACACGCTAAGCCGCCGCCTACTGGGAGTGAATCTTAGCTTATCAAATTTGCGAACGAAAGATTAGCAGAATTGCGAATAGACACTTCTTAGCAGTTTCTGAGTAGCTCCAGACTTACTCGGCATCTGCGATCAGTTCAGTGCTTGTCGTTCCTGGTTTGACATCACAAACACACCCAGCGTTCGCCCAGACACTCCTCCGTTTCTCCAGCCACTCCTTTTTCCCAGAAACGGTAGCGTTTTTTCGCACACACCCATAAAACGGCCAGTTTCCGCCCAGAAACACCCACTTCCTGTCAATCACATTACGAACACCAGAACGAAGAAAAAACCTTGTAATGCCGTGAGTAAAATACCTAACTGCATAGCAAATTTACTTGGCGCACGTACGAGCGGCATTTACGAGCGGAACGTATGCACATGGATTCACGCTTCGTACTAAGCACGCTATTGGCGTACTGAGTACCATATTGATACGCTCTTAGCGTATCAGACGTCGTGCCGTGGGTACAACGTACACGCTGCGCGGACGCACACAGAGTGATATACAGTAAACCTTAAATAATGAAACAATGTAAGGATGTGCTTATACTTTAAACCTTAGCAGCCTAGTACTGCAACGATGTGATACCTTTAAACCTTAACAATGCTTATACACCTTATACCGATTAAGACGCTAAGAAAGCCCTTTGCAGGAAAGTGAAAACACAACACCGGTTTGTGGTAAACCACTGGGCTCTAACACCGCAGTGGATTATTCAGAGAAAAGGGGTAAACAGATACAAGTTATACTCTACAGGCTAACAAGGAAATCTAAACAGAATAATAGAGAATAATGGCTACAGAGAATATACATACGCGGGGAATCGTTCGCAAGCGCGTCCTGGACCAGTCCTCAGCTATTAGGGAGAAAGCCTTCAGAGTCTTGTGTCTGGCCAGGCAACAGTGGTCTTTTTATACACAACATACATTCACAATACAATGGTCACTGTAATCTCATTGTTCATTGGACACAGGGATGTGTTTCTACATTACAGCAAAGGTCATAGGTGGATTTGAACAGGTAGGCGATGTCCTTTCCCAACTGCTCTGGTGGGAGGTATCATCTGGATTCCCGCCGCATGTGTAATTTACAGCAAATACAGTTAATGTTCATAATCTACTTTTGTACATAACTATATGCAGGAGCAAGCAATCCTTTCCTAACTAACACCGGAATGTTACTCTTAAAATACCCTACAGCTGGATACTAGACATCACCTACCAACCTTTATCTGACCCTTCCTATCATGCAAAGATGAATCTCTCTGTCCAGTAACTGTTTAAACTAACATTACTCGCTGACATGATCTAAGGGAACTATATCTACAAAATGCACTATTTGGGTTAAATATGTTATGTTCGAGTCGCACGCTACACGCTCACAAACTCCGCCGTAAATACACATATCATGTGCACGAGTCGCCGGAGCGTCTCTTACGCAACTTGCGGATATGTGTACGCACGGGGGACCGGGTGCACGAGCAGCGTGTATGTGCATGAGGGGTTAGTGCAAGGGATATGTATTACAATATTTTTCGTCTTTGACAACGCGCTAATGCGCAGGACTGCGGGAGCGACCATACGCAAATTGCGAATATGTGCGCGCACAGCAGAGCAAGTACGCGCACGGAGGCCATCTGTGTGTAGTTTGTACGTGATGTGTGTACTGCAATATTTTTCGACTTTGACAGTGCCTAAACCCAACTCTAATGGGCGCGATCGGTGTGATAACTTAAGATGGGAGATCGGGGGTGAGATAAGATTTGAATTCCCCCCAATGACATTATTAATAAAAGTAGCTTGGGTTTATATCTGCCAAGTGAATTTCTCAATTTGTATTACAGGTTGAGTATCCCTTATCCAAAATGCTTGTGAGCAGAAGTATTTTTGATATCGGATTTTTCGGTATTTTGGAATAATTGCATACCATAATGAGATATCATGGCGATGAGACACAAGTCTAAGCACAGAATGCATTTATTTTTCATACACACCTTATAAACACAGCCTGAAGGTAATTTTAGCCAATATTTTTAATAACTTTGGGCCTAATTCTGAGTTGATTGCAACAGCAAATTTGTTAGCAGTTGGGCAAAACCAAGGGGGTAATTCCAAGTTGATCGCAGCAGGATTTTTGATAGCAATTGGGCAAAACCATGTGCACTGCAGGGGAGGCAGATATAACATGTGCAGAGAGAGTTAGATTTGGGTGGGGTGTGTTCAATCTGCAATCTAATTTGCAGTGTAAAAATAAAGCAGCCAGCATTTACCCTGCACAGAAATAAAATAACCCACCCAAATCTAACTCTCTCTGCACATGTTATATCTGCCTCCCCTGCAGTGCGCATGGTTTTGCCCAATTGCTATCAAAAATCCTGCTGCGATCAACTTGGAATTACCCCCCAAGTGCACTGCAGGTGGGGCAGATATAATATGTGCAGAGAGAGTTAGATTTGGGTGGGGTGTATTCAAACTGAAATCTAAATTGCAGTGTAAAAATAAAGCAGCCAGTATTTACCCTGCACAGAAACAAAATAACCCACCCAAATCTAACTCTCTGCAAATGTTATATCTGCCGCCCTGCAGTGCACATGGTTTTGCCCAACTGCTAACAAACTTGCTGCTGCGATCAACTCAGAATTACCCCCTTTGTGCATTAAATAATGTTTGTGTACATACACACAATTCGTTTCATATACACCTTATACACACAGCCTGAAGGTCATTTAATACAATATTTTTAATAACTTTGTGTATTAAACAAAAGTTTGTGTACATCGAGCCATCAGAAAATAAAGGTTTCACTATCTCACTCTCACTCAAAAAATTCCGTATTTAGGAATATTTCGTATTTTGGAATATTTGGATATGGGATACTTAACCTGTATTATAAACCTTTGGATGTTCTACTGGGATGACAAGTTTTAGAGACTCTTACACCTTTGTCTACAGTAAGGTTGTATTCAATATCATGTTCTCATTGCAGAACAGCATGTCTTTCGCTTTTAAAACATTTTATGATTCCTTCCAAAAGTAGACAGGTGGATCATAGGTGGAAACACATAAGCATGGCCAGCAGTCGGGATGCCGATGGTCAGAAGACCAACAACGGCAACCCGATGGTGTCAATCCCGACAAGGGTCCGGTAAGTGTGCTAACCCTACCCCCTGCAGCCTAACTGTAACCCTCCCCGGTGGTGCCTAAATGTATCCCACCCTCCCTGCAGCCTAACCCTAACCTGCACACTACATAGGCGGTCATTCTGAATTGATCGTAGCCAGCAACTTTTAGCTGCTGCTGCGATCAATAGAACACGCCTATGGGGGAGTGTATTTTTAGCTTAGTAGGGCTGCGATCGCAGCTAAAAAAAAATCAAGCAGAAGTAGACTAGGGTTGGACATACTTACCCTGTGCGATGGATCCAGCGATGATGGACCCGGCTTTGACGTCACAGCTCCGCCCTCCGTTGTCCTGGACACGCCTGCGTTTTACTCACCACTCCCCGAAAACGGTCTCAACAGTCCAGACCCCTGACGCCGGGTAACGTCGCGCACGCGCACAGCGGCCACCGTGCATGCGTATTCCGCACCTGTTCGCACCGCAGCGAAAAAAAGCTGCGTGCGAACGGGTCGGAATGACCGCCATAGATCGGTCTAGTTGCAATTTCTACGTAGCTTCATATAGTTAGAATCTGCAGGCTTGCCATACAGAAGCAAATAGCTCTATCAGTAAGGTGTCTGCCTTCAGTGTTACAGGTCATGGATTCTAATACTGAGTATTACTGCTAAGAAATGTTGATTTAAAATAAGTGACAATGAAATGTGTGTATATATATATATGTATATATATATATATATACACACACACACACACACACATATATATATATATATATATATATATATATATATATATATGGGGTTTTTTTTCAGATCACTCCATATATACACACACATAAATTATATATACAGTGTATACGGAAAGTATTCACAGCGCTTCACTTTTTCCACATTTTGTTATGTTACAGCCTTATTCCAAGATGGAATAAATTCATTTTTTTCCCTCAAAATTTTACACACTATGCCCCATAATGACAACGTGAAAAAAGTTTATTTGAGAATTTTGTAAATTTATTTAAAAAAAAAAAAAAAATCACATGTACATAAGTATTCACAGCCTTTGCTCAATACTTTGTTGATGCACCTGTGGCAGCAATTACAGCCTCAAGTCTTTTTGAATATGATACCACCAGCTTGGCACACCTATCTTTGGGCAGTTTCGCCCATTTCACTTGCAGCACCTCTCAAGCTCCATCAGGTTGGATGGGTAGCGTCGGTGCACAGCCATTTTCTGATCTCTCCAGAGATGTTCAATTGGATTCAAGTCTGGGCCACTCAAGGACATTCACAGAGTTGTCCTGATGCCACTCTTTGATATCTTGACTGTGTGCCTAGGGTTGTTGTCCTGCTGAAAGATGAACCCCATGGCTGCGGTCAAGAGCGCTCTGGAGTAGGTTTTCATCCAGGATGTCTTTGTACATTGCTGCATCCCTCTATCCTGACTAGTCTCGGCACCACCATGCTTCACTGTAGGGATGGTATTGGCCTGGTGATGAGCGATGCCTGGTTTCCTCCAAACATGACGCCTGGCATTCACACCAAAGAGTTAAATCTTTGTCTTATCAGACCAGAGAATTTTTTTTCTCATGGTCTGAGAGTCCTTCAGGTGCTGCAGAGATGGTTGTCCATCTGGAAGGTTCTCCTCTCTCCACAGAGAGCTGTAGCTCTGACAGAGTGATCATCGGGTTCTTGGTCACCTCCCTGACTAGGCCCCTTTTTCCCTGATCGCTCAGTTTAGACGGCCGGCTAGCTCTAGGAAGAGTCCAGGTGGTTCCGAACTTCTTCAATTTACATATGATGGAGGCCACTGTGCTCATTGGGACCTTCAAAGCAGCAGATATTTTTCTGTACCCTTCCCTAGATTTGTGCCTCGAGACAATCCTGTCTCTGAGGTCTTCAGACAATTACTTTTACTTCATGCTTGGTTTGTGCTCAGACATGCACTGTCTTGTGCGGGACCTTATATAGACAGGTGTGTGCCTTTCCAAATCATGTTCAATCAACTGAATTTACCACAGGTGAACTCCAATTAAGTTGTAGGAACATCTCAAGGATGATCCGTGGAAACAGGATGCACCTGAGCTCAATTTTGAGCTTCATGGCAAAGGCTGTGAATACGTATGTACATGTGATTTCTTAGTTTTTTATTTATAATAAATTAGCAAAAATCTCAAAAAAACTTTTTTCATGTTGTCATTATGGGGTAATGTGTGTAGAATTTTGAGGGTGGGAAATTATTCCAATTTGGAATAAGGCTATAACATAAAATGTGGAAAAAGTGAAGCGCTGTGAATACTTTCCGGGTGCACTGTATGTGTGTGTGTGTATATCTATATATATTTATCAAGAACGATTGGCACTCCTAGTACATGAATAGCTGGCAGCTTGCTCCGGTGCCTGACCTGAACCAAATCCAATATGCTCAATGACAGCTGGACGGCACTCAGGAGGCTCTCAATATTCAAATAAGACAAGCACCATGGCTGTTGTAGTCAATGTTTCAGAGATTGCTCTCTTTTATCAAGACTTATGAAACAGTAAAAAAACCACATCTATAAACACCTTACAGTGTACCCCCGCTGACCGCTTGCTCCCGCTCCTACAGGTGGTCTGATGACGTCACAAGCGCACGCCAGCACCCACACACCGTCACCCCCTGGGGGTCAGGTAAAAAAACACATCACCATAATGACACATACTCACAATACACCTCATGCAGGCCGCACGCTCCCACTCTCACTGGCGACTCAGTGACGTCATTAGCGCCTGCTGGCGCCCACGAACCGACATCACCTGGGGGCGGGGCCGGCTGATTACTGTGGTGACAGTGCTGAAAGAAAAAAATAGAGAAAATGATAAAAATGGGCTAAACACTGTAACTACCTCATCATTATAGTGGAAACCCACATTAGTAAATACTTATAATACGATGCTTTCAAATATAATGCATATATTAAAGGTCTTACTGATAAGAAAACTATTAAACTGCAATAGCTATCCAGTGGGTAAGCCTACATATATAGTAAGCAAATCTAAACAATGGCCAATTAAAAACTAGTTATTCAAGGATACTATCAGTGTATAAAAATGTCTAATAAACATTAACTAAATTAAACTAAATAATTCTAAAAAAGTAGAGAACGACAATACTTCATTGAGCCCAAATGGCTGGACAGTCTGTAAGCAATGTATCCACCGGGTCTCTCTGTGTAACAGCAGCCATCCTCTATTATCCCCTCTTGTACTTGGGGAAAATCCAGTCTATCATTTTGTACTTGATGGTTGAAAGACCGTGCTGACATTCCTTAAAATGTCTAGCAACGGGTTGGTCCGAGCCTCTACCCTCCAATGCTGCATGGATCGCAGAACGATGTAGGGCAATTCTTTCCTTAAATTGTGGTGTAGTTTTGCCTACGTCGAACATACCACATGGGCATCGAATGTAGTACACAACGTACCTGCTTGTGCCGGTCAAGGGAAACTTCATTTTAAACTTCTTACCCGAACGCGGGTGTCTAAACGTATCACCTACCTCTAGACTACTACAGGTGGTGCACCCAATACACCTGAAGTTGCCTGGTTTCCATGATAAAAAATGTACTGCTTTGTGCCATGTATATCTGTATACATACATAGCTTTACTCAGTAGTCCAGTTACTTAGTATTACTAGTCCAGTGCAGTCTTATTGTTGTGTGAAATAATTTCTGCATTGTACATGTGACTGTGTGTGCCTATAGCTACCATGTGGTTTCCATTCCGTGTATCACATCTTGCTATCACTATATTCTGTACCCTAAGGGGGCTATGGGGGTAATTCCAAGTTGATCGCAGCAGGATTTTTTTTTGCAGTTGGGCAAAACCATGTGCACTGCAGGGGGGGGAGGGGGGCAGATATAACATGTGCAGAGAGAGTTAGATCTGGGTCGGTTATTTTGTTTCTGTGCAGGGTAAATACTGGCTGCTTTATTTTTACACTGCAATTTAGATTGCAGATTGAACACACCACACCCAAATCTAACTCTCTCTGCACATGTTATATCTGCCTCCACTGCAGTGCACATGGTTTTGCCCAACTGCTATAAAATTTCCTGCTGCGATCAACTTGGAATTACCCCCTAGTCAGGGTCCTATATATATATATATATAGTACAGGGTTATCCAACTGGTGGAACAGATAGCACTCTCCAGACTTTATCTCAATTAATCAGCAAATAGTATTTAATGTAAAGGTAATCTCACAGTTCCAGTGTAATGTCCAATTCCGACGTTTCGGTCCACAGCAGGACCTTTGTCAAGGAGCTACAGCATAGTCACAGCAAACAGCATAGTCAGCATAAATGGGAACTGTTGTCACAGAGATACTAGCCTCACCGGCCCCCATTATATACCAGCTGTTGGGCGCCAGTCCCGCCTCTCCGCTTCCTGGGAAAGAGGTGGAACGCATTGGACCGCAAACATCACTTCCTGGTTTGCAGGAGGTGTGTTGCGTCCGTGTGTGAGCTCCGGACAGCGGGCGCGCCGTGGAACGCAAACAGGAAGTCCGTGCTGGAACGCACGCGTCACTTCCGGGTTTTGCGCTAGCTTGTTTCTAAGTCTCCACAGTAGCGGTAACTCCGCTACAGGTCACAATAGTGCACAGTTGTAACTTACTAGTACCATATATTGCTAAAGGAGGTGAATTGATTAATACTTATATTGGTGGACAAATGTGAGACTCAGCAGTGTTTACCCACCGCAACTCATGAGTCATCCGAGTTATCGTGAACAGCACCTCCTTTCTTTAAATAGTCAAAAAAAAATTTGGGTTGTAGGCAGGTCTCTGACTGGTAGTGATGGGCTTAGTACCCACCACAGGTCAGTTTATAACCTGCCCTCGTGCAGTTAAACATTATAGGTGTGACCAATTGATTGTATTAGATGTAAAGGGTTTTATATGCTGCTGGGTATAATGGAGGCTGGTGAAGTCACCACATTAGTAATGTACTATAGACATATAAGAATACATATATACATATAAACATAAGGCTATAACTATGGAGCACCGCACACAAACAATATATGATACATAATTAATCCTACTGTCAGTGTGGTGTTATCATCACACCCGATGACAGGAAAAGATATTCATACATATATACAATTATAGGCATAGTCCCGAGTGTAATCATAACTGCAGCTGTGATTAATGATCGATTATCCCAATATGGACCATATGTCTATTTTAGGAAAATAGATAGAGGATTATTCTCATTCATTCCTTTTGGAGATATCGTGTCCAGTTTGTGTATCCACAAGCTTTCACGTTTTCTGAGCAAGAGAGCACGGTCACCGCCTCTTTGTAACGGGGGTATCCAGTCTATCAGTTTTGACCTGAGGTCAGAGACTTGATGTCTTAAAGTTAGGAAATGTCTGGCCACTGGTAGAGTTGCTGTACCCGTATTAATCGCCTGGTGTATTGACGTTCTATGGTTCGCCATCCTGTCACGGAACCGTCTAGTCGTCATTCCCACGTAATATAGTCCGCACGGGCATGTAAGAATGTAAATCAGATAGTCCATATTACAGTGTAGTCTATACTTGATGGGTATTGCTTGTCCCGAATGGGGGTGTGGAAATGTTGGACCTGTTAGCATACCCCTGCATGTGGTACACCCAGTGCATTTGAAGCAACCGGGTCTTTTCTCATGTAACCATGTAGTATTTGTGGGTGGTTCCTGTCCAGCCAAAGGTCTTAGTAATAGCTGTTTTAAATTGGCTGCCCTACGATACGCCATAATGGGGGGTGGTGTTCTCTTCAGTTTAAGATGGTCATCAGAGGTTAGAATGGGCCAATTCTTGAGGACGGCTCCTCGGATCCTATTTGATAGATGGTCATATGTGGTCGTGAAGACCATACGGTCTGTTGTAGATGTCACCTCCGCCGGAGTTGTCGATAAGTCAAATTTCCTCCTTGCCTTCTCCAAACATTGCATTACCGTTTTCCTATCATATCCTCGCTCCAGGAACCGTGATGTCATCTCCGATATTTGTGTTTCAATAGTGTCTCTTCTGGTATTATTGCGCATCACTCTCAAAAATTGAGAGATTGGAAGATTGTCCTTAAGAGCAGGTGGGTGCTGGCTGGTTGCAAGTAGCAGAGTGTTGCGGTCCGTGGGTTTTCTGTAAAGGCTTGTATTGATGTGCCCCTCTTCCAGCGTGATGGTGATGTCCAGAAAGTTGATACTGACGGGATCTACCTGATGTGTGAATCTTACTGGGCTATCGAGTCCATTCAGCAAGCTGACCATGTCGTTAAATGAGTCTACTGACCCTTTCCACAGCAAGAAAATATCATCAATAAATCTTCTATAAAACAGGATCTGTGGTCCAAATCTCGGAAAGATCTCTCATTGTTCATACTCAGCCATGTAGATATTGGCGTAAGCTGGCGCCAAATTCGAACCCATCGCGGTCCCTTCACGCTGTAGGTAATAATTTTCCTTGATAGATGAAGTGATTGTGTTTCAGGACTGCAGTGGCCATTTCCAGGAGAAATTCACTTGAGGGTCCAGCTGGTGGGTATTGCTGCCAGGCGTTTGCTAATGATTGCAGACCTTGATCGTGCGGGATAATAGTGTACAGGGAACAAACATCCATGGTGGCTAATAGTGTGTTCTCCAGTTCGTATGGGAATGTCATCAGTTTCTGCAAGAAGTCGGACGTGTCCCGCACATAGCTATCTCCCTGTTGTACTATGGGCTGTAGGAACGTATCGACATAGATGGCAAGCTGTTGTAGCAGAGATTTTCTGGCAGAGATAATTGGCCTACCTGGTGGGTGTGATAGAGATTTATGGATTTTGGGTAGGGTATAGATTATGGGGCAAACTGGATGCTCAACGGTGAGAAATTCCAGTGTGTTCTTGTCAATCTGTTGTGTTTTGTACCCCGTCTCTAATAAACGATCAACTTCCAATTTGATCTCAGGTATGGGATTGTGTTGCAGGCTAATGTAAGTAGCCGCATCATCCAGCTATCTCAAAATTTCTCAATTATAGTTAGCCAATCCTGTATTACCACTGCACCCCCCTTGTCTGCAGGCCTAACCACAAGGCTAGTGTCCCGCTTAAGTGATGCTAGGGCTTTGCGTTCTGCAATGGGCAGATTATCAAAGCGCTTAGTGGGAGATTGTGCATGGACATCGTGTTCCAAAAGGCGGGTAAATGTTTTAATGCTAGGGTTGGGGGAGGCTGGGTCGAACGTGGAAGGTTTCCGAAATTTTGTGTTTTCTTTGTTAATTTCTGTGGTAAAGTGCTCACGCAACCTAAGTTTCCTGCCAAACTTATATATGTCAACCACGGTATCAAACCGTCGGTGGGGGGCTGTTGGTACGAATGAGAGGCCTCTCGAAAGGAGCCGTGTGGTTGCCTCATCAAGTGTCTTGCTTGATAGGTTAAAGACTAGGTCCTGGGTTTGTCCCTGCACCTGCGCCATGTATCTGCCCTTCCTTGGGTGCGGTCTCCGTGGCTTACCACTGGAGGAAGGTTGGCGGTTGGAGTATGGTCTAAAAAAGACCTTGGTGTTGGTCAACTATCAGACAGATCAGTATCAGAGGCGGAAGATCCCGTCTCATTGGTATAAAGCTGTCTCCGTCCTTGGCGTCGGGCTCTGTAGGGCCTTTGCGGTCTATTTGGTCTGGAGTCACCGATCAACCATCTATAGACGGTGTGATTTTGATAATCTGTTGTGACCGTTGTGAGTTTACTGCGTTTAAATGCAGTGATCTCTTTCTTATATGAATCTATTTGTGTCTGTAATTTTTCGAGTAAATTGTTGGTTTTATCTTTCCTGATGGTGCCCAGATGTGCACTACTGAAGGTATCTATTTGTATCTTAACTTTGTTTAGTTCTATACCCACCTCCTCAACAACCAAAAGCATTAGGTCAAGGGAACATTTATTAAGGACCCCGCACCAGCGACTGCAGAAGGCGGGGTTATTCCTGCCGATTGTCGGGATGTTGTTAACCCTAAATCCCCGTGGGATGTGCTTTTTGCGGTAATATTCGGACTGAAACTGTCCATGTAGGGTGAGGTCTACCTCCCTTCGTTTGAGTCTAAGGAGTTGGTGGTAAAGATCTGTAGGTGTTTCTGCAGGCAAAGTGTCAAAGTCTAGCTGGTCAAACAAGACCTTATCCGCATCATCGTCCGTGAGGGATATTATACCGTGTTCAGCTTGTGCAAGCAGGTTATCATCAAGGAAGCCCAACTGGCCTTGCGCCATGCCAATTTATGAATTTCCACAGCCAACGTTTATAACCAAAAAGAGATACTTACTGTACCTAGTATTCCATGTGGTCACCCTAGCGTGTACTGACCAGGCCCGGCACTGATTAGCTTCCAAGTTCGGATGGTTTCGGGCTTGCCCAGTGCGGTATGACAGTAAATAAAATTGGCGGGATCAAACCAGAGTAGTCATTTACTCAGATACCTGTGCACTTATGCTATATAACAGTACATAACCCAATGTAGTGATGAATCTCACAACAACAGTGCCTGTATTAAAATTGTGTAATAAGTGGTGGGTGCAGGAGAAGAAAACAACACAGATTTTACTCTGGGCTGTATCTAAATATACATACATATCCCTGCACTCTCACGCAGCTCTGCCAACAACTCGGGTGCCAATCAGAGTCCGACCCATTTAGAGGTGGGACCCATAGTACAGTACAGGGTTATCCAACTGGTGGAACAGATAGCACTCTCCAGACTTTATCTCAATTAATCAGCAAATAGTATTTAATGTAAAGGTAATCTCACAGTTCCAGTGTAATGTCCAATTCCGACGTTTCGGTCCACAGCAGGACCTTTGTCAAGGAGCTACAGCATAGTCACAGCAAACAGCATCACAGCATAGTCAGCATAAATGGGAACTGTTGTCACAGAGATACTAGCCTCACCGGCCCCCATTATATACCAGCTGTTGGGCGCCAGTCCCGCCTCTCCGCTATGCCTATAATTGTATATATGTATGAATATCTTTTCCTGTCATCGGGTGTGATGATAACACCACACTGACAGTAGGATTAATTATGTATCATATATTGTTTGTGTGTGGTGCTCCATAGTTATAGCCTTATGTTTATATGTATATATGTATTCTTATATGTCTATAGTACATTACTAATGTGGTGACTTCACCGGCCTCCATTATACCCAGCAGCATATAAAACCCTTTACATCTAACACAATCAATTGGTCACACCTATAATGTTTAACTGCACGGGGGCAGGTTATAAACTGACCTGTGGTGGGTACTAAGCCCATTACTACCAGTCAGAGACCTGCCTACAACCCAATTTTTTTTTTGACTATTTAAAGAAAGGAGGTGCTGTTCACGATAACTCGGATGACTCATGAGTTGCGGTGGGTAAACACTGCTGAGTCTCACATTTGTCCACCAATATAAGTATTAATAAATTCACCTCCTTTAGCAATATATGGTACTAGTAAGTTACAACTGTGCACTATTGTGACCTGTAGCGGAGTTACCGCTACTGTGGAGACTTAGAAACAAGCTAGCGCAAAACCCGGAAGTGACGCGTGCGTTCCAGCACGGACTTCCTGTTTGCATTCCACGGCGCGCCCGCTGTCCGGAGCTCACACACGGACGCAACACACCTCCTGCAAACCAGGAAGTGATGTTTGCGGTCCAATGCGTTCCACCTCTTTCCCAGGAAGCGGAGAGGCGGGACTGGCGCCCAACAGCTGGTATATAATGGGGGCCGGTGAGGCTAGTATCTCTGTGACAACAGTTCCCATTTATGCTGACTATGCTGTGATGCTGTTTGCTGTGACTATGCTGTAGCTCCTTGACAAAGGTCCTGCTGTGGACCGAAACGTCGGAATTGGACATTACACTGGAACTGTGAGATTACCTTTACATTAAATACTATTTGCTGATTAATTGAGATAAAGTCTGGAGAGTGCTATCTGTTCCACCAGTTGGATAACCCTGTACTGTACTATGGGTCCCACCTCTAAATGGGTCGGACTCTGATTGGCACCCCAGTTGTTGGCAGAGCTGCGTGAGAGTGCAGGGATATGTATGTATATATATATATATATATATATATACACACACACATTGCTCCAAAAAATAAAGGGAACACTTAAACAACACATCCTAGATCTGAATGAATGAAATATTCTTATTAAATACTTTGTTCTTTACATAGTTGAATGTGCTGACAACAAAATCACACAAAAATTATCAATGGAAATCAAATTTATTAACCCATGGAGGTCTGGATTTGGAGTCACACTCAAAATTAAAGTGGAAAAACACACTACAGGCTGATCCAACTTTGATGTAATGTCCTTAAAACAAGTCAAAATGAGGCTCAGTAGTGTGTGTGGCCTCCACGTGCCTCACATGACCTCTCTACAACGCCTGGGCATGCTCCTGATGAGGTGGCAGATGATCTCCTCCCAGACCTAGACTAAAGCTTCCGCCAACTCCTAGACAGTCTGTGGTGTAATGTGGCATTGGTGGATGGAGCGAGACATGATGTCCCAGATGTGCTCAATTGGATTCAGGTCTGGGGAATGGGTGGGCCAGTCCATAGCATCAATGCCTTCGTCTTGCAGGAACTGCTGACACACTTCAGCCACATGAGGTCTAGCATTGTCTTGCATTAGGAGGAACCCAGGGCCAACCGCACCAGCATATGGTCTCACAAGGGGTCTGAGGATCTCATCTCAGTACCTAATGGCAGTCATTCTACCTCTGGCAAGCACATGGAGGGCTGTGTGGGCCCCCCAAAGAAATGGCACCCCACACCATTACTGACCTACTGCCAAACCAGTCATGCTGGAGGATGTTGCAGGCAGCAGAACGTTCTCCTTGGCGTCTCCAGACTCTGTCACATCTGTCACATGTGCTCAGTGAGAACCTGCTTTCATCTGTGAAGAACACAGGGCGCCAGTGGCAAATGTGCCAATCTTGGTGTTCTCTTGCAAATGCCAAACGTCCTGCACGGTGTTGGGCTGTAAGCACAACCCCCACCTGTGGACGTCGGGCCCTCATACCACCCTCATGGAGTCTGTTTCTGATCGTTTGAGTAGACACATGCACATTTGTGACTTGCTGGAGGTCATTTTGCAGGGCTCTGGCAGTGCTCCTCTTGTTCCTCCTTGCACAAAGGCGGAGATAGCGGGCCTGCTGCTGGGTTGTTGCCCTCCTACAGCCTCCTCCACATCTCCTGATGTACTGGCCTGTCTCCTGGTAGCGCCTCCATGCTCTGGACACTACGCTGACAGACACAAGAAACCTTCTTGCCACAGCTCGCATTGATGTGCCATCCTGGATGAGCTGCACTACCTGAGCCACTTGTGTGGGTTGTAGACTCCGTCTCATGCTACCACTAGAGTGAAAGCACCGTCAGCTTTCAAAAGTGACCAAAATATCAGCCAGAAAGCATAGGAGCTGAGAAGTGGTCTGTGGTCACCACCTGCAGAACAACTCCTTTATTGGGGGTGTCTTGCTAATTGGCTATAATTTCCACCTGTTGTCTATTCCATTTGCACAACAGCATGTGAAATTGATTGTCAATCAGTGTTGCTTCCTAAGTGGACAGTTTGATTTCACAGAAGTTTGATTGACTTGGAGTTACATTGTGTTGTTTAAGTGTTCCCTTTATTTTTTTGAGCAGTGTATATATATATATATATATATATATATATATATATATATGTATATATATATATATATATATATATATATATATTGACAAGAATACAGAGGCACTCTGGCCATGTTTGACTTATGTCATTTCTTGAAGAGAAGTCCGCCAGAGTGCCTCTGTATTCTAGTCTACATTATCCCTGTGAGCAGTGCACAGCGGCCATTGTTTTGGATTGATGGAGTGGCGGTCTATCAGTATATATATATATATATATATATATATATATATATAGTGTTTCACTGGCTATACTGGTTTTGTATTTATCTCTGCGTATTTCAGTCACCATATACCACTTAAATCCTCTGTTTGTGATCTGCATTTGCAGTCACACTCCACAGGGGTTTTTTGTCAGGTACTGTGTCTGGCTATATTGTACTGTTATGCCCTAAGGTTACGTTTCCATATAATGTCTGCTACACAGGACGGGAGATCCGTGGCTGATCCTGCATCATGCAGTGCTGATGCCGCGGATTTATCTGAGGAAAATATTCCAGCTGAGGGTCCAGGTACCGGGGGTTCTGTACCCCTCAGTCAGTCTGCAGCACCGGTGGCACACCAAGACCCACCTTGGGCTGCTTTTTCTAATTTACTGACTACGTTAGTAATGAGACTTACGCCCCCTATGGGACCTCCTGTACCATTACAGCCATATATTGTCCCTGTAGTTAAACCGCCATGGGCGGATACTCTGCCTACTCAATTAAATCAGTCTTTAGTTAAACAAAAGCCTAACCCTCGCCCTCCTAGGACCAAGGCGTCATCTACGCAGGCCATTTCTTTCTCACAATCCACTCATATTTCAGATACTTCATCCGATGAAGATGGGATATATACTGATCCATCAGAGACTGATGCAGATGCTTCTGATGATGAATTTACAACACAGGTTGATGTTCCTGACCTATTGGAGGCTGTCAAACTGATTCTTCAGATTGAGGATGAAACTGATCCTCTAGATACGTCTAAGAAACCTGATAAGTTCAAACGTCAGAAGGTTACTAAATTAGTTTTGCCACATTCTGACCATTTGGTTGACATACGTCAGGAATCCTGGGAGTCTCCAGGGAAGAAATTCTCCCTATCTAAAAATATGCTAGCTCGTTATCCCCTCTCTGCAGAGTTAAGTAAGAATTGGGAAACACCACCACTGGTGGACTCACATGTAGCTCGTCTTGTGGTGTCTTCTACTCTGCCTGTCACTACCGTCATCTCTCTGAAGGAACCAACAGATAAACGCGTGGAGGGTTGCTTGATGTCTATTTACACTCTTGCAGGTGCTGTACTTAGACCCACTATAGCTGCTTCTTGGGCTGCAAAAGGTATTGAAGCCTGGGTTCAAGCTGTTGAGGCAGAGCTACCTCTGAATTTTTCTGATAATGCCAGACAGTGTCTTTCATATATTACCACAGTCTCTCATTACATTCAGGAGGTGGCCTCTGATGCTGGTGTTCTGGTGGCCAAAGCATCTACTACATCCATTCTGGCTCGCCGGATTCTGTGGTTGCGGTAGGTAGACCTGGACTCTAAAAAGAACTTGGAGGTGATCCCTTTTAAGGGAGACATCCTATTCGGGGAAGATTTGAACAAGATTGTTGCTGATTTAGCATCTGCTAAAACTGCATGACTACCAAGTACTAATCCTTTGGCTCCAAAGGCTAAAAGTACCTCCTTTCGTTCCTTTCGACCTCCAAGTAAAGCAAAGGGTCAGGCGTACCCGAAACATGCTTGCACTTCCAAAACCTCTAAGCCCAAGCCTAAAACCCGTCTTAGGCTGCCCGTCAGCCTGCTTCCAAACCAGACAAGCCTGCTGCATGACGGGGCGGGCCTCCCCCTTGGGGATCCCAGGGTGGGAGGCCGACTTCTGTGGTTCACCCAGGTATGGTTACAGACCACTTCGGACGCCTGGGTGAGGGAAGTCGTCACTCGGAGATACGCCATCTCTTTCAAGACACATCCCCCTCACAGGTTTTGCTCAACGGTTATCCTTTCGGATCCATTAAAGACAAAAACTCTACGTTTGGTGGTGCAATCACTCCTGGACACGGGAGTGATAGTGCCGGTGCCTCTGTCTCAGAGAGGCAGGGGGTACTATTTAACACTGTTCCTAGTCCCGAAGCCGAATGGATCCTCCCGCCCATTCTCAACCTCAAATCTTTGAACAAATTTGTGAAGGTATCCAAATTCCGTATGGAAACTCTTCGCTGTATTGTTCTGGCTCTGGAGCCCAAGGATTATATGGTATACCTGGACATACATGATGCTTACCAACACATACCTATTGCCGTATCGCATCAGCAGTATCTGCGGTTTGCTATTGGCAACCTACATTATCAATTCCAAGCCTTGCCCTTTGAACTGACTACAGCTCCTTGGATCTTCACCAAGGTCATGGCAGTCATGACGGCCATTCTCTGTTGGCAAGGTATCAGGATCCTGCCGCCGTATCTGGATGACTTGCTGATCCTGGCGAACTCCCCCGAGGTTCTCACTCGTCATCTGGAACTGATGGTCCAATTCCTACAAGCACACAGGTGGCTCATCAATTGGAAGAAATCCTCACTGGTCCCTGCTCAGAGCATGGTGCACCTGGGGGCATTACTGGACACACACAACCAATGTTTGTTCTTGTCTCCAAGGTCCTGAAGCTTCAGGACAGGATAAGATGTTTCCTTTCTCGCCCACGAGTGTCGATACACTTGGCGATGCAAGTACTAGGCCTCATGGTGTTGGCTTTCGACATGGTAGAGTACGCTCAATTTCACTCTCGCCCTCTGCAGAAGCTAATCCTTGCCAAGTGGGACGGCCTACCTCACCGGATCAGATCTCACATGATCACTTTGACTCCAGAGGTTCGGCTGTCACTGAGCTCATGGCTACAGGACCAACAATTGATCAGGAGTCGTCCCTTCTGGATCTCCAACTGGGTCCTCATAACGACAGATGCCAGTCTGCGGGGTTGGGGCGCGGTGTTGGAGCAACACTCTCTTCAGGGTCGGTGGATCAGGGAGGAATCTCTCCTCCTGATAAATATTCTGGAGTTACGGGCAGTGTTCAATGCTCTAAAACTTGCCCTGCCTCTGGTACAGAACAGGCCTGTTCAAGTACAGTCGGACAATGCCACCACGGTGGTGTACATAAATCATCATGGCGGCACGCAAAGCCGCATGGCAATGTTGGAAGTGTCAAAGATTCTTCAATGGCGGAACGCCATCTGCCAGTCATATCAGCAGTGTTCATTCCGGGGGTCCTCAACTGGGAAGCAGACTTCCTCAGTCATCAGGACGTACATGCCGGAGAGTGGAGCCTTCAACTAGTAGTCTTTCAACTCCTAGTGGACAAGTGTGGCCTACCAGGTGTGTAGACCTGATGGCGTCTCGACACAATCACAAGGTTCCTGTCTTCGGGGCAAGGACAAGGGATCCTCAAGCAGCATTCCTTGACGCGCTGGCAATTCCATGGAACTTTTGGCTGCCGTACATGTTCCCTCCGGTGTCACTCCTGCCCAGGGTAATAAGGAAGTTCAAGCAAGAAGGAGGAATACTACTTCTAATCGCTCCAGCGTGGCCCAGACGGCATTGGTTCTCAGACCTGCAGGGTCTCTCGATAGAGCGTCCTGTTCTACTTCCTCAACGACCAGACCACCTCGTTCAGGGTACTTGTTTCTACCAGGATCTGGCCCGACTGGCTTTGACGGCATGGCTCTTGAAGCTTCACTCCTGAGGGCCAAAGGTTTTTCTGAGGCGGTCATTCAAACTATGTTGAAAGCCTGTAAACCAGCTTCGGCTCGGATTTATTATAGCGTCTGGAATTCTTACTTCACCTGGTGTGCGGCTAAGAATTACGATGCATACAAGTTCAGTACTGCCAAACTGTTGGCTTTTCGGCAACAGGGCCTGAACTTAGGCCTTCGTCTGTCCTCCCTCAAGGTTCATATATCTGCCTTGTCGGTGAGGTTTCAGAGAAAGATTGCATCTCTTCCTGACATTCACACTTTCACTCAGGGTGTTTTACGTATTCAACCTCCCTATGTCCCTCCTGTGGCTCCATGGGATCTGTCTGTTGTTTTGAATGCCCTACAAGAGTCTCCATTTAAAACTCTTGAGTCTGTGGTCCTTAAATGGCTTACGCTTAAGGTCTTATTTTTGCTGGCTATTGCCTCTGCTCGGTGGGTTTCAGACTTGGGTGCCTTATCCTGTCGGTCACCCTTTCTGATATTTAACCGTGACCATGCGGTTCTTAGAACTCGCCCTGGTAATCTACCTAAGGTGGTGTCGTCTTTCCACCTTAACCAAGAGATTGCGGTTCCGGCCTTTATCTCTCCTGGTTTGTCCTCCAAAGACTGGTCTTTTGATGTGGTACGGGCTCTCCGTATCTATGTAAAGAGAAGCGCCTCCTTTAGGAGATCTGATTCTCTCTTTGTCCTTTTTGGTTTTCACAAACGTGGCTGGCCTGCGAATAAGCAAACTTTGGCCAGATGGATTAGAATGGTGATTGCACAAGCTTATGCGCAGGCTGGACTTCCAGCTCCTGCTGCTATCAAGGCCCATTCTACTCAGTCTGTTGGACCTTCTTGGGCGGCCCACCGTGGCGCGTCTCTAGAACAATTGTGCAAGGCAGCTACGTGGCCCTCAGTGAACATGTTCATCAGGTTCTATGCCTTTGATACCTCCGCCTCCCAGGATGCTTCCTTTGGATACCGGGTTCTTGTGCCCGCTACAGTGAATCCCCTCCCATGGGAAACTGCTTTAGGATATCCCCGATGTTATTCCCTGTGGAATACCAGTGTACCCCGCTGCAGAAAAGGAGATTTATGGTAAGACTTACCATAGTTAAAACTCTTTCTGCGAGGTACACTGGATTCCACAGGGCACCCACCCTGACGCACTTAGCTTCTTTGCGTTTGTATTGCATTAGCCGCTGGTACCTTCTCCTGACGTGAGAATGTGGTTCTATGTGGCTAACATCTACCGTCTCACGGTGTGTGTTGGGATGTCTAGAGAAAGGGGTTACACTCCGAAACGTCGATAACAAAGACTCTTTTTTGCAACTTGAAACTGCCTCCTGAGTGCCATTCATTACTCCTGCTGGGTGAGATATGCAAAATTTGGATTTGGGCACCCGGGCCTTTATTTAGTAATATGGAATGCCGGCTGATATGGGCTGATTTATGTGTGTGTGTGTGTGTGTGTGTATATATATATATATATATATATATATATATAGAACCATGTTCACTGAGGACCACGTAGCCGCCTTGAGCAATTGTTCTGGGGACGCGCCACGGTGGGCCGCCCAAGAAGGTACAACAGACCACGTAGAATGGGCCTTAATAGCAGCAGGAGCTGGGTGCCCAGCCTGCGCATAAGCTTCTGCAATCACCATTCTAATCCATCTGGCCAAAGTTTGCTTATTCGCAGGCCAGCCACGTTTGTGAAAACCAAAAAGGACAAAAAGAAACTCTGACCTCCGGATGGAGGCAGTCCTCTCCACATATATACAGAGAGCCCGAACCACATCCAAACACCGCTCTTTGGAAGACAAACCAGGAGAGATAAAGGCCTGCAACCACAATCTCTTGATTAAGGTGGAAAGATGACACCACCTTGGGCAGATAACCAGGGCGAGTTCTGAGAACTGCACGGTCACGGTGAAAAATCAGAAAGGGTGGATGACAGGACAAAACGCCTAAGTCCGACACCCTCCTAGCAGAGGCAATAGCCAACAGAAAAACGACCTTAAGCGTAAGGCATTTAAGGTCCACAGAGTAAAGAGGTTTAAATGGAGACTCTTGCAGGGCATTCAGAACAACAGACAGATCCCATGGAGCCTTAGGAGGGACATAGGGAGGCTGAATCCGTAAAACACCCAGATCCTAACTGTTAATTTACATATTGGAGCTGATTGGCTGGTGCCTTTATCACCTTGCACATATCACTGGTTTATCACTTCCTTATGCCTTCTCCAGGTTAATACATCTGCCCCACTTAGTGAAAGTATGAACGTCAGGAAGAGACAATTTTTCTCTGAAACCACACCGACAAGGCAGATATATGAACCTTGAGGGAGGCCAAACGAAGGCATAAGTCCAGGCCTTGTTGAAGAAACGCCAAAAGTCTGGCAGGGCTGAACTTGTATGCATCATAATTCTTAGTAGCACACCAGGTGAAGTAAGAATTCCAGACCCTATAATAAATCAGAGCTGAAGCCGGTTTACAGGCTTTTAACATAGTTTGAATGACCGCCTCAGAGATTCCTTTGGCCCTCAGGAGTGAAGCTTCAAGAGCCACGCCGTCAAAGCCAGTCGGGCCAGGTCCTGGTAGACACAAGAGCCCTGAACGAGGAGGTCTGGTCGTTGAGGAAGTAGAAGAGGACGCTCTATCGAGAGACCCTGCAGGTCTGGGAACCAATGCCATCTGGGCCACGCAGGGGCGACTAAAAGTAGTATTCCTCCTTCTTGCTTGAACTTCCGTATCACCCTGGGCAGAAAAGACACCAGAGAGAACACATATGGCAGCCGAAAGTTCCATGAAATTGCCAGTGCGTCCACGAACGCTGCTTGAGGATCCCTTATTCTTGCTCCAAAGACCGAAACCTTGTGATTGTGTTGAGACACCATCAGGTCTACATCTGGTAGGCCCCACTGACCTTGGTGAAGATCCGAGGAGCCGTGGTCAGTCCGAAAGGTAAGGCTTGGAATTGATAATGTAGGTTGTGACATGGCAATAGGTATGTGTAGGTAAGCATCCTGTATGTCCAGGGATACCATATAATCCTTGGGTTCCAAAGACAGTACAATAGAGCGCAGGGTTTCTATACGGAATTTGGATACCCTGACAAATTTGTTCAAAGATTTGAGGATGAGTATAGGCCGGGAGCAGTGGTTAAAGTGGGCCGGAACGGGGCAGAACTGCGTTCCGTCACCTCTAATTGCAGGCGGAACCAGTTCCGCCTCCGCCCGGCCACAGCATCAGGTCCCAGCTGCATTTTAAAGGTGGCAGCAGCCGCCAGCCAATCCCGGCTCGCGGACCGACTGCAGCACCAATCAGAAGTAGGGGCGGCTATTTCAAGCCTGAGCCAATCACGGCTCGCGGACCGCCAGCCAATGAGAAGCTGCCAAGTGGCAGCTTCTCATTAGCTGGCGGTTCAGGAGCCGTGAATGGCTCACAATCGGCGCCAGATTCAAAGTGCTCTCTCTCCCCCGTTGCCTCAGCCGCCGGAGTGTGAGCCGCAGGCTTTAGCACCCGATCCCCCCCACCACAGCCGCCGGAGTGTGAGCCGCGGGCTTTAACACCCGATCCCCCCCACTACAACCGCCAGAGTGTGAGCCGCGGGCTGTAATGCCCGATCCCCTTCCCTGCAGCCGCCGGAGTGTGAGCCGCTGGCTTTAACACCCGATTCCCCCCCCCCCCCCGCGACCCCCCCCCCCCCCGCAGCCGCCGGAGTTTACTGTGAGGCTGAGCAGCGGGCATCCTGCAGGAGACTCACGGTTCACTGTGGAGGGAGGAGAGGGGAGGGGTGGGGATCTGACGGTACTGTAATGGTGGTGACAGAGGCTGTGCTGTGTGACACAGAGGTGGAGCAGTTCTGGGGGACACAGAGGGAGGTGCTGAATGCTTACTGACACTGTGGGGGTGCTGGATGCTATGTGACAGAGGGGGTGTAGTGCTGGGGCAAACAGGGGGGTGCTGGATGCTCTGTCTCTCTTACTGTGTTATGGGGGACTCTGCCTGCCGTACTGTGTTATGGGGGACTCTGCCTCCCGTACTGTGTTATGGGGGACTCTGCCTGCCGTACTGTGTTATGGGGGACTCTGCCTGCCGTACTGTGTTATGGGGGACTCTGCCTGCCGTACTGTGTTATGGGGGGCTCTGCCTGTCGTACTGTGTTATGGGGGGCTCTGCCTGCCGTACTGCGTTATGGGGGACTCTGCCTGCCGTACTGTGTTATGAGGGACTCTGCCTGCCGTACTGTGTTATGGGGGGCTCTGCCTGCCGTACTGTGTAAAATGGGGCTCTGCCTGCCGTACTGTGTAAAATGGGGCTCTGCCTGCCGTACTGTGTAAAATGGGGCTCTGCCTGCCGTACTGTGTAAAAGGGGGCTCTGCCTGCCGTACTGTGTAAAATGGGGCTCTGCCTGCTGTACTGTGTAAAATGGGGACTCTGCCTGCCGTACTGTGTAAAAGGGGGCTCTGCCTGCCGTACTGTGTAAAAGGGGGCCCTACCTGGCATAATGCCTGATAGGGGCTCTACCTGGTGTACTGTGTGTAAGTGGTGCTACTGTGCGGCGTCATTTGAATAATGGAGATTACTGTGCAGCGTAATATGAATTGGTATTATTTTGTGACCACGCTCCTTCCCCCTAAATTTTTGTCACTGGTCCTATTTTAAATATGGGGGAGAACGCCAATGCTGTTTCTTACACACAGCGCTAAAATGTATGGACACATGAGGAGAGTGACAGACAAAGGAAACAAGAAAGCAGAAGGGACACATAGAAGACCTAAGAGAGGTGAGCAAAGGTTGTTCAACATATACATTGTGAACCAAATCTAAAATTAGGAGGGGGAGGACACTTCTGTGGGCATTGTGTGTGTAAGTGGCTCTGCTATTGTAGGCATTGTGTGTGTAAAGGGCACTAGTATGTGGGGCGGGCAATGTGAATAAGATTGTGCTACCGTGAAGCATTATTTTGAATTGGTGGTACTTTTGTGTGGCCACGCCCCTTCCTTGTGAGGCCACACCCCTTTCTGCGGCGCGCGCGTCTTCGGCGCGCACTAAGCAGAAGGGATTGCGGGCGAGGTGAGTTCCCCCACCTCTCCAGGACCACTTTAAGCCCTGGCCGGGAGGATCCATTCAGCTTCGGAATCAGAAACAGTGTATAATCCCTTGCCTCTCTGAGTATCCAGGAGGGATTGTACAACCAAATGTAGAGTTTGTGCTTTTAATGGATCTGAAGGGATAACCATCAAGCAAAACTGGCGAGGGCTACGTCTTCTGAAGGAGATCGCGTACCCGTGAGAGACCACTTCCTGCATCCGGGCATCCGAAGTGGTCTTTAACCATACCTGGGCAAACTGCAGAAGTCAGCCTCCCACCCTGGGGTCCCCCAGGGGGAGGCCCGCCCCGTCATGCAGCAGGCTTGTCTGGTTTGGAAGCAGGCTGACTGGCGGCCCGAGAATGTTTAGGTGTGGGCTTAGAGGATTTGGAAGTGCGAGACTGTCTCGGGTATGCCCGAGTCTTTGCTTTACCTGGAGAGCGAAAGGAATTAAAAGTAGTACTCTTAGCTTTTTCTGAGCCAAAGGATTAGTACTTGGGAGAAATGCCGTCTTGGCCGACGCCAAGTCGGTCACAATCTTGTTCAGATCCTCCCCAAATAGTATATCTCCCGTAAAAGGGAGCACCTCCAAGGTCTACTTAGAGTCCAGGTCCACCAACCAGGACCGTAACCACAGAATTCGGCGAGCTAGGATAGACATAGTAGATTATTTATTCTTTATTTATTACCAGTTATTTATATAGCGCACACATATTCCGCAGCGCTTTACAGAGAATATTTGGCCATTCACATCAGTCCCTGCCCCAGTGGAGCTT
The DNA here is from genome assembly GCF_028390025.1 of Pseudophryne corroboree. Taxonomy (NCBI): domain Eukaryota; kingdom Metazoa; phylum Chordata; class Amphibia; order Anura; family Myobatrachidae; genus Pseudophryne; species Pseudophryne corroboree. Next base: position 200,053,174 of record NC_086447.1, on the reverse strand, counting down.
AAAATCTATAATCCCTACCATGGATACACGCACACACATTCACGCTAGGGTTAATTTTGTTGGGATCCAATTAACCTACCAGTATATTTTTGGATTGTGGGAGGAAACTGGAGTACACGGAGGAAACCCACGCATGTACGGGGAGTATATACAAACTCCACACCGTTAGGGCCATGGTGGGAATCAAACCCATGACCTTAGCGCTGTGAGGCAGTAATGCTAACCATTACATCAGCCGTACTGCCCCATGTAGATGCCTTAGCCACCATAATGCCTGCATCAGAGGCCGCCTCCTGAATATAATGGGAGGCTGTGGTAATGTATAACAGACAGGCTTGGACTGGCCCACAGGGGAAACCACCGGTGGGCCCCACAGCCTGGGGGCCCACCTCCTGCTCTAAGGATCAGGTTCTAGACTGTGCACTTGAATTATACATTATACATATGTTACCTTATACTGGACTATTGTGTATTTTCTTCAGTGCATTGATGTTATTAATCTGTTATTAATCTGGTACGTTATCATGCATGCAGCAGCTGAAATTACTGTATATATTTATGAAGGGGCCCAGACGTTGCACTCTCTAATGGTTAGTCAAACCAAATGAGGTGGCAGGCCACACCCCCTCAGCAGTCTGGCCACACCCCTAAACATGGGCCCCTACCACTGCATTCTCCCAGTGGGCCCTACATGCCCCAGTCCGACACTGATGACAAATAGTGTCTGGCAGTGTCAGAAAAATTAAGAGGTAGCTCTTCCTCAATAGCTTGAACCCATGCTTCAATGCCTTTTGCAGCCCAAGAGGCTGCCATAGTGGGTCTATGTACAGCACCTGTAAGGGTGTAAATAGACTTCAAGCTACCCTCCACACTTTTATCCGTCGGGTCCTTCAAAGAGGTGACGGTAGTGACAGGCAGAGTAGATGACACCACAAGACGGGCTACATGTGAGTCCACTGGTGGCGGGGTTTCCCACTTGTTACTCAACTCTGCAGAAATAGGATAACGAGCTAGCATCTTTTTAGACAGGGAAAATTTATTTCCTGGAGAAGACCAGGATTCCTGACGTATGTCAATTAAATAGTCAGAATGTGGTAAAACTAATTTAGTAACCTTCTGACGTTTGAACTTATCAGGTTTCTTAGACGTGTCATGAGGGTCATCATCAATCTGAAGAATCAGCTTGATAGCCTCCACTAGGTCAGGGACATCAACCTGTGTTATAGAATCATCATCAGAAGCAGCAGTATCAACATCTGATGGATCAGTATATTCCCCATTCGAATCGTAAGAATCCTCCGAAATATTAGTAAATTGTGAGGAAGAAATTGCCCGCCTAGATGACCCTTTGGTCCCAGTAGGACGAGGGTTAGGTTTTTGTTTAACCAAGGACTGATTTAATTACTGCAACTGGGTTGACAGAGTATCCACCCATGGTGAATTGACTACAGGGACAATATGTGGCTGTAATGGCACAGGAGGTCCCACAGGGGGCGTAAGCCGTGTTACAAGCATAGTCAGCATATTGGAAAATGCAGCCCAAGTGGGTCTTGATGTGCCACAGGTGCTGCGGGCTGACTGGGGGGGGGGGGGGGGGGAGGGGCAGAACACACACTACCTGAACCCTCAGCTGAAATCTTTTCCTCAGATAAATCCGTGACGTCAGCACTGTATGATGCAGGAGTGTCTGCTACAAAGGATTTCCCACCCTTTGTAGCAGACATTATTGGGAATGTAGCCATAGGGCGTAACAGTACAATGGCCCTCATTCCGAGTTGTTCGCTCGCTAGCTGCTTTTAGCAGCGCTGCAAATGCTAGGCCGCCGCCCTCTGGGAGTGTATCTTAGCTTAGCAGAATAGCGAACGAAAGATTAGCAGAACTGCTACTAAATATTTTCATGCAGTTTCTGAGTAGCTCCAGACCTACTCCTAGATTGCGATCAGCTCAGTCCGTTTAGTTCCTGGTCACAAACACGCCCTGCGTTCGGCCAGCCACTCCCCCGTTTCTCCAGACACTCCCGCGTTTTCCCTGACACGCCTGCGTTTTTTAGCACACTCCCTGAAAACGCTCAGTTACCACCCAGAAACGCCCCTTTCCTGTCAATCATTCACCGATCAGCAGTGCGACTGAAAAGCGTCGCACGAACACCAGCAAATCTACTAAGTTTTGTGTTAAATAACTTAGCGCATGCGCTCTGCGTACCCTGCGCATGCGCATTTAGCAACAAATCGCAGCATAGCGAAAATCAGCAACGAGCGAACAACTTGGAATGACCACCAATATAGCCAGACAAACACAATCCCTGACAAAACCCCCCTGTGTTATGTGACTGCAAATTCACAGCACAACAGAGGATTTAAGCGGTATCAAGTGACTGAAACACACAGTGAAAAATACTAAACAGTATATCCTGTGGAACACTATATGGTATATGAGATCCTGATGCACTTAGATCCCCATGGTACAGAATATAGTGATAGCAATATGTGTGATACACAGAAAAGAATTCACACAGCAGCTATAGGCACACACAGTCACAGGTACAATGCAGAAATTATTACATATAATCAATAAAACTGCACTGGACTAGTAATACTACATATAGCTATGTATGTTGATAAAGCCTAATATTTATCTTACTGAAAACCCTCTAAAAGGTTAAAGAACACAGTACGCTATTGGCGTATGGAATACCGTAAGAGTACGCACGTTGCGTAACAATCGCTTAGCCGTGGTCGAGACGCACGAGCGTCACGTTCGCTCACGGCTAAGAGAGTACAGGCAAGCACGCTATAGGCTGCCGACTAACGTAATGATACGCTATCAGCGTAGCGGACTACACAATATACTTATGCGGTAAACCCTTGTTTAGTGATAAGGTGTAAATGCAACACAGTGTAACCTTGTTAGTTAAAAAGCTGTATGAGCGTATGTGACGCTCCGAGACCACTCCAGCAATATAATAATCAATCAAATACCGGTCTAAGGTTCTAACGCCTTTAGTGAGAGAATGAGCGTTCAAAAAGTATAATACAGTACAAGTTATACGCTACCAAAATAACATAGAATATCTAACCAAGTAACTACACATAAAATACAATAAAGACACAAGTACTTTTAAGGGGAAGGAGAGAGAAAGAGAGAGAGATAGAGAGAGTGAGAGAGAATGGCTTATGATAACAATAAAGACAATATGATTGCAGAGAAACTTACGCACAAAGGGAAACAATCGCATGCGCCTTCTGGATATCCAGCTCCCGATTATCAGTGATGAGAACCGTTGAAGAGAATAGAGAGCTGGCCCAGATCGGCTTGTCCTTTTATACACTACACACAATACAGTACAATGGTCCCTATATTCTTATTGTTCATTGGACACAGGAATTCGTCTTCGCATTATAACAAAAGGTCATAGGTTGATTCATACAGGTGGGCTGTGACTATTCCTAACTGCTCAGGTGGGTGGGAAACTAGGTTTCCCGCCGCATGGATAATAAAGTGCAAATACAGTAAAAGTCCATAAACTTCTTATGTCCATAACTATTCGCACGAGCGAGTTATCCGCTTCAAACCAACACCGGAATATTGCTAATTAAATACTCTTCCGATGGATACTAAACACCACTGTATAACCCCTGTCTGACCCTTCGTATCAAACAAAGAGGGATCTCTTTGTCTATGAACATGCTACATTAACTAAACTTTCAGATTCTATCAAAGGGACCATAATCTACAAAATACATTATATGGTTAAAATATGTAACGATTGAGTCGCCCGCTAGACGCACATAAACTCTACCGTAAATGCGCATACCGTGCGCCTGTGGGTGCACGCAACAGCGAGTATGCGCACGCACGGGAGAGCTCATGCACTCGCAGCAGGCACTCGCATGAGGTGCATATATGGCAGTGTGTAGCGTGATATTTTTCTGACTTTGACAGTCCACCCTTTGGCAGTCACCAATAACTGCCACTTTCTAAAACATTTCAAAAAGAGAAAAATATATGTCATGCATAATACATTTCTATGGTCGGGTAGGGGAGGAGAGGAGAAGGTGAGAAAAGGGTATGACCTAGTGAGATAGCAGAAGCATGTGTGTATGAATCCATGTTTGGGGGGTCATGTATCATCGTGCCGTAAGTGTTTTAAATCAAGCTTCGAGGTATTGCGAAGTATACATTTGAATTCCTTCTTATCCCGTGGTACGGGTCTGTGGATGGGCTGTCAAACTTTACCGAGCTCTCTTCGGCTTTTGGTTGCAACAAAATGGGGGAGCACATTTTAGTTGATGATACATGAATGGGGGAATATGTGAGTGCTGATATCTGTGCCTATATTCCCTATCGACTATGCGTGTTATTACCTGAAGGTTGTAGAGATGAAGATAAAGAACAATTATGGTAAATGCAGTGATAAACTATGTGAGTTTAATATACATTTGCCGACTGAGGTCTTGTCTTGTGTCTTGTCTTGTCTTGTCTCGATTGTAGTCTCTTAGTGCTTTTGCCAATGAACGCAAGCAAAGCTTTATCAATGTCCATAGACTTACAAAAAGTGTTGGGCTAGCGTAAAATTAAAAGTACTAGGGATATGGGGGTCTATGGCATAGTCCATCAGTTGTCTGTGTAAAAGGTTGTCAAATTCTTCTTCCAGGCGGATGTCTTTTTACCTTGGAGGAAAACAAAGGAGAAACGGGTGAAAGAAACGGACCGTGGAATCACATTTTCATCACAACATTGTCTCTATCGTTGGGTCATAAATCAAATCAGTCGTTGTTATTACAGTATCTTCACTCCTTAAACTCATCACTCGGGCGCTACGTTTACACTTTGTTAAAACCCGAACGCATCTAAATATCAGATCGACCAATATGATGACACCCAGAATACACAAAAGGAATTTCCCTACATCCATGATAATAAAAGAAACAAATATTCCAGCGCGTCACTAACACCTAACTCATGCACTTTTGGGTCGTATGTGCTGAAATAAGCAGCTCTCAACTGGACAGTACTGACCTGTCCACACACAAAACTGCACCAAGGATAATAATAAGAATTTACTTACCGATAATTCTATTTCTCGGAGTCCGTAGTGGATGCTGGGGTTCCTGAAAGGACCATGGGGAATAGCGGCTCCGCAGGAGACAGGGCACAAAAAAGTAAAGCTTTACTAGGTCAGGTGGTGTGCACTGGCTCCTCCCCCTATGACCCTCCTCCAGACTCCAGTTAGGTACTGTGCCCGGACGAGCATACACAATAAGGGAGGCATTTTGAATCCCGGGTAAGACTCATACCAGCCACACCAATCACACCGTACAACTTGTGATCTAAACCCAGTTAACAGTATGACAACAGAAAGGGCCTCTTAAAGATGGCTCCTTAACAATAACCCGAATTAGTTAACAATAACTATGTACAAGTATTGCAGATAATCCGCACTTGGGATGGGCGCCCAGCATCCACTACGGACTCCGAGAAATAGAATTATCGGTAAGTAAATTCTTATTTTCTCTATCGTCCTAAGTGGATGCTGGGGTTCCTGAAAGGACCATGGGGATTATACCAAAGCTCCCAAACGGGCGGGAGAGTGCGGATGACTCTGCAGCACCGAATGAGAGAACTCCAGGTCCTCCTTTGCCAGGGTATCAAATTTGTAAAATTTTACAAACGTGTTCTCCCCCGACCACGTAGCTGCTCGGCAGAGTTGTAATGCCGAGACCCCTCGGGCAGCCGCCCAAGATGAGCCCACCTTCCTTGTGGAGTGGGCTTTTACAGTTTTAGGCTGTGGCAGGCCTGCCACAGAATGTGCAAGTTGAATTGTGTTACAAATCCAACGAGCAATCGACTGCTTAGAAGCAGGTGCGCCCAACTTGTTGGGTGCATACAATATAAACAGCGAGTCAGATTTTCTGACTCCAGCCGTCCTTGCAATGTATATTTTTAAGGCTCTGACAACGTCCAACAACTTGGAGTCCTCCAAGTCGCTAGTGGCCGCAGGCACCACAATAGGTTGGTTCAGATGAAATGCTGATACCACTTTAGGGAGAAAATGCGGACGAGTCCGCAGTTCTGCCCTATCCGAATGGAAGATTAGATAAGGACTTTTATAAGATAAAGCCGCCAATTCAGATACTCTCCTGGCAGAGGCCAGGGCTAGTAACATAGTCACTTTCAATGTGAGATATTTCAAATCCACCTTTTTCAATGGTTCAAACCAATGGGATTTGAGGAAATCTAAAACTACATTTAGATCCCACGGTGCCACCGGAGGCACCACAGGAGGCTGTATATGCAGTACTCCCTTGACAAAAGTCTGGACCTCAGGGACAGAGGCCAATTCTTTTTGGAAGAATATTGACAGGGCCGAAATTTGAACCTTAATGGATCCCAATTTGAGACCCATAGATAATCCTGATTGCAGGAAATGTAGGAAACGACCCAGTTGGAATTCCTCCGTCGGAACCTTCCGATCCTCGCACCACGCTACATATTTTCGCCAAATGCGGTGATAATGTTTCACGGTGACTTCCTTCCGTGCCTTAATCAAGGTAGGAATGACTTCTTCTGGAATGCCTTTCCCTTTTAGGATCTGGCGTTCAACCGCCATGCCGTCAAACGCAGCCGCGGTAAGTCTTGAAAAAGACAGGGACCCTGCTGTAGCAGGTCCCTTCTCAGAGGTAGAGGCCACGGTTCGTCCGTGAGCATCTCTTGAAGTTCCGGATACCAAGTCCTTCTCGGCCAATCCGGAACCACTAGTATTGTTCTTACTCTTCTTTGCCGTATGATCTTCAATACCTTTGGTATGAGCGGCAGAGGAGGAAACACATACACTGACTGGTACACCCAAGGAGTTACCAGTGCGTCCACAGCTATTGCCTGTGGATCTCTTGACCTGGCGCAATATTTGTCCAGTTTCTTGTTGAGGCGAGACGCCATCATGTCTACAATTGGTCTTTCCCAACGGTCTATTAACATGTTGAAGACTTCTGGATGTAGACCCCACTCTCCCGGATGAAGATCGTGTCTGCTGAGGAAGTCTGCTTCCCAGTTGTCCACGCCCGGGATGAACACTGCTGACAGTGCTATCACGTGATTCTCCGCCCAGCGAAGAATCTTGGCAGCTTCTGCCATTGCACTCCTGCTTCTTGTGCCGCCCTGCCTGTTTACATGGGCGACCGCCGTGATGTTGTCCGACTGAATCAACACCGGCTTTCCTTGCAGGAGAAGTTCCGCCTGGCTTAGAGCATTGTAGATTGCTCTTAGTTCCAGAATGTTTATGTGAAGAGACTTTTCCAGACTCGTCCATACTCCCTGGAAGTTTCTTCCTTGTGTGACTGCTCCCCAGCCTCTCAGGCTGGCGTCCGTGGTCACCAGGATCCAATCCTGAATGCCGAATCTGCGGCCTTCTAATAGGTGAGCCTTCTGCAACCACCACAGAAGTGACACCCTTGTCTTTGGTGACAGGGTTATTCGCAGGTGCATCTGCAGATGCGACCCTGACCATTTGTCCAACAGATCCCTTTGGAATATTCTTGCATGGAATCTGCCGAATGGAATTGCTTCGTAAGAAGCCACCATTTTTCCCAGGACTCTTGTGCATTGATGTACTGACACTTTTCCTGGTTTTAGGAGGTTCCTGACCAGATCGGATAACTCCTTGGCTTTTTCCTCTGGAAGGAAAACCTTTTTCTGAACCGTGTCCAGAATCATTCCTAGGAACAGCAGACGAGTTGTCGGGATTAAATGGGATTTTGGAATATTCAGAATCCACCCGTGTTGTCTTAGCACCTCTTGAGATAGTGCTAAAGCTGTCTCCAGCTGTTCTCTGGACCTTGCCCTTATTAGGAGATCGTCCAAGTATGGGATAACTAATACGCCTTTTCTTCGAAGAAGAATCATCATCTCGGCCATTACCTTGGTAAAGACCCGAGGCGCCGTGGACAATCCGAACGGCAGCGTCTGAAACTGATAGTGACAGTTTTGAACAATGAACCTGAGGTACCCCTGGTGTGCGGGGTAAATCGGAACGTGTAGATACGCATCCTTGATGTCCAAGGATACCATAAAGTCCCCTTCTTCCAGGTTCGCTATCACTGCTCTGAGTGACTCCATCTTGAACTTGAACTTTTTTATGTAGAGGTTCAAGGACTTCAGATTTAGAATAGGCCTTACCGAGCCATCCGGCTTCGGTACCACAAATAGAGTGGAATAATACCCCTTTCCTTGTTGTAATAGGGGTACCTTGACTATCACCTGCTGAGCGTACAGCTTGTGAATGGCTTCCAACACCCTCTCCCTTTCGGAAGAGACGGTTGGTAAGGCAGACTTCAGGAAACGATGAGGAGGATCCGTCTCTAATTCCAACCTGTACCCCTGAGATATTATCTGCAGGATCCAGGGGTCTACCTGCGAGTGAGCCCACTGCGCGCTGTAATTTTTGAGACGGCCCCCCACTGTCCCCGAGTCCGCTTGAGAGGCCCCAGCGTCATGCTGAGGTTTTTGCAGGAGCCGGGGAGGGCTTCTGTTCCTGGGAAGGAGCTGCCTGTTGGTGTCTCTTCCCTCTTCCTCTGCCTCGTGGCAGGTACGACAAGCCCTTTGCTCTCTTATTTTTGTAGGAGCGAAAAGGCTGCGGTTGAAAGGTCGGTGCCTTTCTCTGTTGGGGAGTGACTTGAGGTAAAAAAGTGGATTTCCCGGCAGTAGCCGTGGCCACCAAGTCTGATAGACCAACTCCAAATAACTCCTCCCCTTTATACGGCAAAACCTCCATGTGACGTTTTGAATCCGCATCGCCTGTCCACTGTCGTGTCCATAAGGCTCTTCTGGCTGAAATGGACATAGCACTCACCCGAGATGCCAGTGTGCAAATATCCCTCTGTGCATCACGCATATAGATAAATGCATCCTTTATTTGTTCTAACGACAGTAAAACATTGTCCCTATCTAGGGTATCAATATTTTCAATCAGGGATTCTGACCAAACTACTCCAGCACTGCACATCCAGGCAGTTGCTATAGCTGGTCGTAGTATAACACCTGCATGTGTGTATATATTCTTTTGAATAACTTCCATCTTTCTATCTGATGGATCCTTAAGTGCGGCCGTCTCAGGAGAGGGTAACGCCACTTGTTTGGATAAGCGTGTGAGCGCCTTGTCCACCTTAGGGGGTGTTTCCCAGCGCGCCCTAACCTCTGGCGGGAAAGGGTATAATGCCAATAACTTTTTTGAAATTATCAACTTTTTATCAGGAGCAACCCACGCTTCATCACACACGTCATTTAATTCTTCTGATTCAGGAAAAACTGTTTGTAGTTTTTTCACACCATACATAATACCCTGTTTTACGGTATCTGTAGTATCAGCTAAATGTAACGTCTCCTTCATTGCCAAAATCATATAACGTGTGGCCCTACTGGAAAATACGTTTGAATTTCTACCGTCGTCACTGGAATCAGTGCCCGTGTCTGGGTCTGTGTCGACCCACTGAGGCAAAGGGCGTTTTACAGCCCCTGACGGTGTTTGAGGCGCCTGGACAGGCATTAATTGATTGTCCGGCCGCCTCATGTCCTCAACTGACTGTTTAAGGGAAGATAAACCATCACGTAATTCCACAAATAAAGGCATCCATTCTGGTGTCGACCCCCTGGGGGGTGACATCTGCATATTTGGCAATTGCTCCGCCTCCACACCAATATCGTCCTCATACATGTCGACACCACGTACCGACACACACCGCAAACTCACAGGGAATGCTCTAATGAAGACAGGACCCACTAGCCCTTTTGGGGAGACAGAGGGAGAGTCTGCCAGCACACACCACAAAGCGCTATATATACAAGGGATATCCTTATATTAAGTGCTCCCTTATAGCTGCTTTAATATATATATATATAGCCATTAATGTGCCCCCCCTCTCTGTTTTACCCTGTTTCTGTAGTGCAGTGCAGGGGAGAGACCTGGAAGCCGTTCTGACCAGCGGAGCTGTGACAGAAAATGGCGCCGTGTGCTGAGGAGATAGGCCCCGCCCCTTTTTCGGCGGGTTCTTCTCCCGCTATTTTTCCAGTCAGGCAGGGGTTAAATATCTCCATATAGCCCCTATGGGCTATATGTGAGGTATTTTTAGCCTTGTATAAGGTTTATATTTGCCTCTCAGAGCGCCCCCCCCCAGCGCTCTGCACCCTCAGTGACTGCCCAGTGAAGTGTGCTGAGAGGAAAATGGCGCACAGCTGCAGTGCTGTGCGCTACCTTATGAAGACTGAGGAGTCTTCAGCCGCCGGTTTCCGGACCTCTTCACGCTTCAGCATCTGCAAGGGGGTCGGCGGCGCGGCTCCGGGACCGGACTCCACGGCTGGGCCTGTGTTCGATCCCTCTGGAGCTAATGGTGTCCAGTAGCCAAGCAGCAAATCCACTCTGCATGCAGGTGAGTTTACTACTTTCCCCCTAAGTCCCACGTTGCAGTGATCCTGTTGCCAGCAGGACTCACTGTAAAGAAAAAAACCTAAACTAAACTTTCTCTAAGCAGCTCTTTAGGAGAGCCACCTAGATTGCACCCTTCTCGTTCGGGCACAAAATCTAACTGGAGTCTGGAGGAGGGTCATAGGGGGAGGAGCCAGTGCACACCACCTGACCTAGTAAAGCTTTACTTTTTTGTGCCCTGTCTCCTGCGGAGCCGCTATTCCCCATGGTCCTTTCAGGAACCCCAGCATCCACTTAGGACGATAGAGAAAATATATTACCAGAGAGCGCTTTATCCAAATATATTGAATTTATTACATATATATCACAATAAAATATAAAATAAACACATGTACACATAAAATTATAATTGAAGTTAAAAAATCCTCCCAGCTGCAGCTGATTAAATTTAACCGGTTATTTATATTATATCCAAATAGAAGTACTTATTGTAACCATATTTTCAGTGAAAAGTCCCGAACAGTATATAGTCCTTATTAGGAACAATTTATGGATGCTTGCTGTTTAATTCCAGCTATAGGATTTTTTCCCACATGCTCATGGAGATCTCCTTATATGTCAGATAGAAGCCGGCTTTCTACTCCCGTTAATTAATGCCGCTGAGTGGCCAGGTGCGTAGGATACTTATGCTTTAGTATCTGTTTAACGGACTTTTTTCGTCCTACTCTCACTGTGCTAGATAGGGCCACATTTGCAAAATTGTCCACTTTACTCACAGCCAGGAGTGGATCCGTTTGATCTCCGTGGACGGCCCCCGTTGTCGAACACAGCCACAGTGGAGAGAGGCACCTTCCTGGATTACGGGATACCTGGAGAATCTCTAGAGACGATTAGCATCCATACATGGACAATAACACCAAGAGGGTATTATTCAGCCGGAATCCGCTGGTAGCAGGAAGGACATCCGTATAGAATAAGCCCCAGTTCTTACGCGTTTCTCCGCAATTGTCAGTGTGCGGTTTCGTCAGAGGATGACACAGGGCTGTCCAGCATGCTATTTAAATATCGGTGGACCAATCACATTAAGGATTACCTACATTGGCACACCTGAATAATCATTGATTCAATCACACATGTGTAAAATAAAATTCCAGTCACATAACAACCCATATACTACCAACTTTACAGTATAAATACATAGGATAGATTTATTATATCATATCTTTATAATGCTATACATTCATAGGTCATGAAGTGCTTTCTAAACAATAAAACTCTTTATATTATCTAATTAGCAAAAGACAAAGGTTGATGGCACTCGTTCACTAATTGCAAATGGAAACAACAAGTCTACACAGAATCTATATTTCCTATGCAGACTACTCTAGCTTAGCGGTCTAATGCCTTGTGTTAACAAACACAAGGTCCCAAGTTTGAATCCAAGGTGTTCCTACATGTATCATTGATTTTCTATTTTTTTTATTTTTATTATTATTATTTATTTTTTATTTCTTTCAATATTGTTGTTATTTCTATTGAACCATTATATACTCCCATAAATTACAGCAAATGCGTAATTCTAACCAGTATATAGAAACAGAAATGGGAAGAAAAGAGAAAATGTATCAATACAACAACAGAGCAATTTTATACAATTTTGTTTATTTATTTATTTATATAGGGGACCATAATCAATAAAAATGAATCCCAATCAAAAAACGCACCCCTTATTTTAATGTACTTTTCAGAGTACACTTAGTACTACACAAGAGACAAAATTGACAGGTTAATAACAAACTCAACAACCTAATAATAGGTCTATTTATGAGATGTTGTGCGTGGTCCCACCGTTTACCAGATAGGTATAAACATATATATATAAATATAATCAAACATATAGGGAATGAGATAACAGGAAGAAAAAAGGGGGGGGGGGAATAGAAATGGAGAGATGCATGACCAGGAAAAACTGACAGCAAATATTTCAACTGGCACCTTGAAATCATCTGATATTATTAATCTCCATATTCTCATTTAGACCCTCGGGCATCAAGGTGCCCAGATTAAAAATCCAGAATGCTTCTCTTGTGCATAATTTATTGAACCTGTCGCCGCCTCTCGGAGTGGGGGCCACAGATTCAATGCCTTGTACCTTTAGTGAGTCCACATTACCATCATGATGATGAGTAACGTGTCTTGACACACTATGGTAAAGATTCCTCTTAAGGACATTTCGTCTATGTTCCAAAAACCTGATATTAAGACTCCTAACTGTCCTCCCCACATATTGTTTCCCACATATACAACTTATCAGGTAAATGACGTACGTCTGTTGACAGTTAATAAAGGTCTCAATTGCAAATTCCATTCCCATTGTTGCTGATTTAAAAGAAATACTTCTATGCATTATAAATTTACAAGTGATGCAATTGGTCTTACCACATCTAAAACAGCCTATGCTTTGATTAAGCCAGGTTTTTTTGACCAATGATTGTGTACTAGCTTGAAAAAAACTTGGAGATAGATGATTTTTTAAATTCCTAGCCTTCTGAAATACCACTCTAGCCGAATCTCCCAACCAAGGATTGAGAACTTTATCCAATTTCAGGAGTTCAAAGTTTTTATTTATGATTTTCCTAACATCCTCAGCATACGTGTTATATTTTGTTACAAAGGGCATGATATGGTTGTTATCATGTCTAGCTTTTAGTGCCCCCAAACTGGTAGTCGTAGATAAGAGAGAATTTCTTTCTCTATTGACTACCCTTTTGAGGGAATCCTCCAGGAGTTTCTTGGGGTAACCCTGGTCAAGAAATGCATCTGTAAGAACATTGGATTGTTCATAAAACATATCTTCATCAGTACAATTGCGTTTCATCCTAAGATATTGTCCCATAGGTATATTGTCTTTCCATTTACGGTGGTGGCAACTGCCATAATTTAAAAAACTGCTGCAGTCCACCTCCTTTCTATAGGTTTTAGTGACCAATTTGTTGTCCCTAACCGAGAGAGCAATATCCAGATAATTAATGTGTGTAGAGTGACAAGAGTGACTAAACTTAAGCCCAAAAGTGTTAGAATTAAGATAGGAAAGAAAAGAAGATACACTAGAAGCCCCATCCCAAATAATAAACAGATCATCAATGTACCGACCATAGAGCACCAAATTCACGCCGAAAGGTCCCCCCCAAATGTATTGCTCCTCAAAGAGCCCCATATATAAATTGGCGAAGCTCGGCGCGAACTTGGTGCCCATGGCGGTACCGTGCACTTGAAGATAAAACTGTGAATTAAATAAAAAATAGTTATGTGATAAAATGAAATTCATGGATTCCAATACAAACCCACATCGCTCGGGCGACAGCCCCACAGTAGATTCGAGAAATTGGCGGCAAGCTTCCACCCCTCCTCGATGGGGGATGTTGGTGTAAAGAGACTCGACATCACACGTCAAGAGTACATAGCTCTCTCGCCACTCGATACCACTCACTAGATGGAGAAAGTGATTGGTATCTCTAATGTAGGACCGGAGCCCGGCGACGTGGGGTTGTAAAAAGGAATCCACGAATGCTGACAGATTAGATGTGAGGGACCCTACACCAGATATAATTGGGCGCCCAGGAGGTGCTACCAAGGACTTGTGAATTTTGGGAAGGTGGTAATAGGTGGGGATAACTGGATAGGGAGTAAAAAGAAATAAATACTCATCTTTGGAGATTGCTCCCTCGGTTAGGGCTTGCTGGAGAAAGGATTTAAAGACCTGAACATAGGACGTTGTGGGATTGGAAGGAAGTCTAGCATAGAATTTCTCATTCCCCAATTGTCTCAAGGCTTCCTCATGGTATGTAGCCTTATCTTGTAGCACAACCCCTCCCCCCTTGTCCGCACTTTTGATGATGATGGTATGATCATCTTTAAGTGCTTTGAGGGCTCGTCTTTCATTAATATTTAAATTGTCACCCTTTCTAACTCCTTTTTTCTTAATACATAAGGAACGAAAATCATTCATTGTTGAAGTATAGAAGGTCTCAATATAGGAACTTCTGTGTTGTAGAGGGTAAAATTCTGACTTCTTTTTAAAGGCTTTATTACCGCCAACCCCCTCATATGTATTGTCTATAATATCAAAGACCCTCTTGATTCTTCTCTCACTATCTTGTTCTCCATCATCATTCTCCATTAATAACGAATTCAAAATCTCCACTCCCCTTTGGTCTTCATCATTCAATATGATGGGTATACCTTCAATGTCATGTTGTTTTAAAGATTTATTAATAAAGTACCTCTTGCGGCACAAATCTCTAGTATACCTGTTAAGGGCCACAAAAAGCTCAAAAATATCAGGTTTTACTGATGGAGCGAACTTAAGACCTTTGGCAATTACAGATTTTTCATGCTCACTCAGTACTCTGGATGATAAATTAAAAATACCCTTATTCCTTACCCTAGCCTTCCGTTTTTGGTGTTGTGTCTTAATTCCTCCTCTACACCCTCTGGTTCTTCTGGTCTTGACCTTTTGGGGGTATTTGGTTGTAACATCTGGAATCTGTTTTGTATTTCCAGATGACCCCTCCCCACTCCTAAAAAATCTTTCTTAGATTTCTGTTCAAATCTATATTCACCTTCCATCCTATATGGTTCCTTGGGTCTTGCTCCTCTACTTTCAAAAGACCCTCTCCTTTTATTTTGAATATAATTCCCTTCCTTATTGAAACCTCTTCCTATTTCTTGTTGGGTTACTTCATAACTTGATCCTCCCCCATAACTGGTCGTTTTTATCTCATGATGACCGTATGTGGATGAAGTGTTTATTCTCTTGTTTTTATTTATATTGTACTGCTTATTATTATATGAATTTGTCTCTTGTTCTTTCATTCTAACCTGATATCCTTCTCTCTCATTCCCTCCATTCCTAAATCTCCTATTATAGGATCTCACTTGGTCCAGGTTATAATCTTTATTGTCTCTTTCCAGTTTTTTCCTTTTGAAAGCAATAAGTGATTGTTCAAAATCCTTAATCTCCGTATTTAATAAACCATCTCGTTCAATGAACTCTTTATTGGTTTCAAAAGGTTTGAGCTGTTCTTGTATCTTTTCAATATCTCTGGAAAGTTTATGTACCTTTTCTTCCCTATACTTGATTAAAAGTCTAATAAGGGAAAAAGAACAGGAATCTAATATATCATTCCATTGTTTCGTCAAGTCAGGGTCATCTTTAAATGAACATGACTTGTGAATACGTAAACCCCGTGGAATCACTTTTGTGTCCAAATATTTTGTGAGGGTCACTTGATCCCACCAGTGGCGAGTTTCTGTTTTTAATAATGTTTCTAGTTCAAAAAATAACTTGCCAATTTCTGGTGTATCCGTGCCCACAACATCATTTTGTATAGTATTATCTGCCATCAACCTCTGTCTCCTTAATAATCTATCCGTCACACTTTTAAAAGAAGACATATCTGCAATAATCTAAAAATATCTTATAACCGCTGCCAGAAACAAAACAGTAAATAAACACAACAAAAGAAACAAATATTCCAGCGCGTCACTAACACCTAACTCATGCACTTTTGGGTCGTATGTGCTGAAATAAGCAGCTCTCAACTGGACAGTACTGACCTGTCCACACACAAAACTGCACCAAGGATAATAATATATTACCAGAGAGCGCTTTATCCAAATATATTGAATTTATTACATATATATCACAATAAAATATAAAATAAACACATGTACACATAAAATTATAATTGAAGTTAAAAAATCCTCCCAGCTGCAGCTGATTAAATTTAACCGGTTATTTATATTATATCCAAATAGAAGTACTTATTGTAACCATATTTTCAGTGAAAAGTCCCGAACAGTATATAGTCCTTATTAGGAACAATTTATGGATGCTTGCTGTTTAATTCCAGCTATAGGATTTTTTCCCACATGCTCATGGAGATCTCCTTATATGTCAGATAGAAGCCGGCTTTCTACTCCCGTTAATTAATGCCGCTGAGTGGCCAGGTGCGTAGGATACTTATGCTTTAGTATCTGTTTAACGGACTTTTTTCGTCCTACTCTCACTGTGCTAGATAGGGCCACATTTGCAAAATTGTCCACTTTACTCACAGCCAGGAGTGGATCCGTTTGATCTCCGTGGACGGCCCCCGTTGTCGAACACAGCCACAGTGGAGAGAGGCACCTTCCTGGATTACGGGATACCTGGAGAATCTCTAGAGACGATTAGCATCCATACATGGACAATAACACCAAGAGGGTATTATTCAGCCGGAATCCGCTGGTAGCAGGAAGGACATCCGTATAGAATAAGCCCCAGTCCTTACGCGTTTCTCCGCAATTGTCAGTGTGCGGTTTCGTCAGAGGATGACACAGGGCTGTCCAGCATGCTATTTAAATATCGGTGGACCAATCACATTAAGGATTACCTACATTGGCACACCTGAATAATCATTGATTCAATCACACATGTGTAAAATAAAATTCCAGTCACATAACAACCCATATACTACCAACTTTACAGTATAAATACATAGGATAGATTTATTATATCATATCTTTATAATGCTATACATTCATAGGTCATGAAGTGCTTTCTAAACAATAAAACTCTTTATATTATCTAATTAGCAAAAGACAAAGGTTGATGGCACTCGTTCACTAATTGCAAATGGAAACAACAAGTCTACACAGAATCTATATTTCCTATGCAGACTACTCTAGCTTAGCGGTCTAATGCCTTGTGTTAACAAACACAAGGTCCCAAGTTTGAATTCAAGGTGTTCCTACATGTATCATTGATTTTCTATTTTTTTTATTTTTATTATTATTATTTATTTTTTATTTCTTTCAATATTGTTGTTATTTCTATTGAACCATTATATACTCCCATAAATTACAGCAAATGCGTAATTCTAACCAGTATATAGAAACAGAAATGGGAAGAAAAGAGAAAATGTATCAATACAACAACAGAGCAATTTTATACAATTTTGTTTATTTATTTATTTATATAGGGGACCATAATCAATAAAAATGAATCCCAATCAAAAAACGCACCCCTTATTTTAATGTACTTTTCAGAGTACACTTAGTACTACACAAGAGACAAAATTGACAGGTTAATAACAAACTCAACAACCTAATAATAGGTCTATTTATGAGATGTTGTGCGTGGTCCCACCGTTTACCAGATAGGTATAAACATATATATATAAATATAATCAAACATATAGGGAATGAGATAACAGGAAGAAAAAAGGGGGGGGGGGGAATAGAAATGGAGAGATGCATGACCAGGAAAAACTGACAGCAAATATTTCAACTGGCACCTTGAAATCATCTGATATTATTAATCTCCATATTCTCATTTAGACCCTCGGGCATCAAGGTGCCCAGATTAAAAATCCAGAATGCTTCTCTTGTGCATAATTTATTGAACCTGTCGCCGCCTCTCGGAGTGGGGGCCACAGATTCAATGCCTTGTACCTTTAGTGAGTCCACATTACCATCATGATGATGAGTAACGTGTCTTGACACACTATGGTAAAGATTCCTCTTAAGGACATTTCGTCTATGTTCCAAAAACCTGATATTAAGACTCCTAACTGTCCTCCCCACATATTGTTTCCCACATATACAACTTATCAGGTAAATGACGTACGTCTGTTGACAGTTAATAAAGGTCTCAATTGCAAATTCCATTCCCATTGTTGCTGATTTAAAAGAAATACTTCTATGCATTATAAATTTACAAGTGATGCAATTGGTCTTACCACATCTAAAACAGCCTATGCTTTGATTAAGCCAGGTTTTTTTGACCAATGATTGTGTACTAGCTTGAAAAAAACTTGGAGATAGATGATTTTTTAAATTCCTAGCCTTCTGAAATACCACTCTAGCCGAATCTCCCAACCAAGGATTGAGAACTTTATCCAATTTCAGGAGTTCAAAGTTTTTATTTATGATTTTCCTAACATCCTCAGCATACGTGTTATATTTTGTTACAAAGGGCATGATATGGTTGTTATCATGTCTAGCTTTTAGTGCCCCCAAACTGGTAGTCGTAGATAAGAGAGAATTTCTTTCTCTAATGACTACCCTTTTGAGGGAATCCTCCAGGAGTTTCTTGGGGTAACCCTGGTCAAGAAATGCATCTGTAAGAACATTGGATTGTTCATAAAACATATCTTCATCAGTACAATTGCGTTTCATCCTAAGATATTGTCCCATAGGTATATTGTCTTTCCATTTACGGTGGTGGCAACTGCCATAATTTAAAAAACTGCTGCAGTCCACCTCCTTTCTATAGGTTTTAGTGACCAATTTGTTGTCCCTAACCGAGAGAGCAATATCCAGATAATTGCTCTCTCGGTTAGGGACAACAAATTGGTCACTAAAACCTATAGAAAGGAGGTGGACTGCAGCAGTTTTTTAAATTATGGCAGTTGCCACCACCGTAAATGGAAAGACAATATACCTATGGGACAATATCTTAGGATGAAACGCAATTGTACTGATGAAGATATGTTTTATGAACAATCCAATGTTCTTACAGATGCATTTCTTGACCAGGGTTACCCCAAGAAACTCCTGGAGGATTCCCTCAAAAGGGTAGTCAATAGAGAAAGAAATTCTCTCTTATCTACGACTACCAGTTTGGGGGCACTAAAAGCTAGACATGATAACAACCATATCATGCCCTTTGTAACAAAATATAACACGTATGCTGAGGATGTTAGGAAAATCATAAATAAAAACTTTGAACTCCTGAAATTGGATAAAGTTCTCAATCCTTGGTTGGGAGATTCGGCTAGAGTGGTATTTCAGAAGGCTAGGAATTTAAAAAATCATCTATCTCCAAGTTTTTTTCAAGCTAGTACACAATCATTGGTCAAAAAAACCTGGCTTAATCAAAGCATAGGCTGTTTTAGATGTGGTAAGACCAATTGCATCACTTGTAAATTTATAATGCATAGAAGTATTTCTTTTAAATCAGCAACAATGGGAATGGAATTTGCAATTGAGACCTTTATTAACTGTCAACAGACGTACGTCATTTACCTGATAAGTTGTATATGTGGGAAACAATATGTGGGGAGGACAGTTAGGAGTCTTAATATCAGGTTTTTGGAACATAGACGAAATGTCCTTAAGAGGAATCTTTACCATAGTGTGTCAAGACACGTTACTCATCATCATGATGGTAATGTGGACTCACTAAAGGTACAAGGCATTGAATCTGTGGCCCCCACTCCGAGAGGCGGCGACAGGTTCAATAAATTATGCACAAGAGAAGCATTCTGGATTTTTAATCTGGGCACCTTGATGCCCGAGGGTCTAAATGAGAATATGGAGATTAATAATATCAGATGATTTCAAGGTGCCAGTTGAAATATTTGCTGTCAGTTTTTCCTGGTCATGCATCTCTCCATTTCTATTCCCCCCCCCCCTTTTTTCTTCCTGTTATCTCATTCCCTATATGTTTGATTATATTTATATATATATGTTTATACCTATCTGGTAAACGGTGGGACCACGCACAACATCTCATAAATAGACCTATTATTAGGTTGTTGAGTTTGTTATTAACCTGTCAATTTTGTCTCTTGTGTAGTACTAAGTGTACTCTGAAAAGTACATTAAAATAAGGGGTGCGTTTTTTGATTGGGATTCATTTTTATTGATTATGGTCCCCTATATAAATAAATAAATAAACAAAATTGTATAAAATTGCTCTGTTGTTGTATTGATACATTTTCTCTTTTCTTCCCATTTCTGTTTCTATATACTGGTTAGAATTACGCATTTGCTGTAATTTATGGGAGTATATAATGGTTCAATAGAAATAACAACAATATTGAAAGAAATAAAAAATAAATAATAATAATAAAAATAAAAAAAATAGAAAATCAATGATACATGTAGGAACACCTTGGATTCAAACTTGGGACCTTGTGTTTGTTAACACAAGGCATTAGACCGCTAAGCTAGAGTAGTCTGCATAGGAAATATAGATTCTGTGTAGACTTGTTGTTTCCATTTGCAATTAGTGAACGAGTGCCATCAACCTTTGTCTTTTGCTAATTAGATAATATAAAGAGTTTTATTGTTTAGAAAGCACTTCATGACCTATGAATGTATAGCATTATAAAGATATGATATAATAAATCTATCCTATGTATTTATACTGTAAAGTTGGTAGTATATGGGTTGTTATGTGACTGGAATTTTATTTTACACATGTGTGATTGAATCAATGATTATTCAGGTGTGCCAATGTAGGTAATCCTTAATGTGATTGGTCCACCGATATTTAAATAGCATGCTGGACAGCCCTGTGTCATCCTCTGACGAAACCGCACACTGACAATTGCGGAGAAACGCGTAAGGACTGGGGCTTATTCTATACGGATGTCCTTCCTGCTACCAGCGGATTCCGGCTGAATAATACCCTCTTGGTGTTATTGTCCATGTATGGATGCTAATCGTCTCTAGAGATTCTCCAGGTATCCCGTAATCCAGGAAGGTGCCTCTCTCCACTGTGGCTGTGTTCGACAACGGGGGCCGTCCACGGAGATCAAACGGATCCACTCCTGGCTGTGAGTAAAGTGGACAATTTTGCAAATGTGGCCCTATCTAGCACAGTGAGAGTAGGACGAAAAAAGTCCGTTAAACAGATACTAAAGCATAAGTATCCTACGCACCTGGCCACTCAGCGGCATTAATTAACGGGAGTAGAAAGCCGGCTTCTATCTGACATATAAGGAGATCTCCATGAGCATGTGGGAAAAAATCCTATAGCTGGAATTAAACAGCAAGCATCCATAAATTGTTCCTAATAAGGACTATATACTGTTCGGGACTTTTCACTGAAAATATGGTTACAATAAGTACTTCTATTTGGATATAATATAAATAACCGGTTAAATTTAATCAGCTGCAGCTGGGAGGATTTTTTAACTTCAATTATAATTTTATGTGTACATGTGTTTATTTTATATTTTATTGTGATATATATGTAATAAATTCAATATATTTGGATAAAGCGCTCTCTGGTAATATATTATTATCCTTGGTGCAGTTTTGTGTGTGGACAGGTCAGTACTGTCCAGTTGAGAGCTGCTTATTTCAGCACATACGACCCAAAAGTGCATGAGTTAGGTGTTAGTGACGCGCTGGAATATTTGTTTCTTTTGTTGTGTTTATTTACTGTTTTGTTTCTGGCAGCGGTTATAAGATATTTTTAGATTATTGCAGATATGTCTTCTTTTAAAAGTGTGACGGATAGATTATTAAGGAGACAGAGGTTGATGGCAGATAATACTATACAAAATGATGTTGTGGGCACGGATACACCAGAAATTGGCAAGTTATTTTTTGAACTAGAAACATTATTAAAAACAGAAACTCGCCACTGGTGGGATCAAGTGACCCTCACAAAATATTTGGACACAAAAGTGATTCCACGGGGTTTACGTATTCACAAGTCATGTTCATTTAAAGATGACCCTGACTTGACGAAACAATGGAATGATATATTAGATTCCTGTTCTTTTTCCCTTATTAGACTTTTAATCAAGTATAGGGAAGAAAAGGTACATAAACTTTCCAGAGATATTGAAAAGATACAAGAACAGCTCAAACCTTTTGAAACCAATAAAGAGTTCATTGAACGAGATGGTTTATTAAATACGGAGACTAAGGATTTTGAACAATCACTTATTGCTTTCAAAAGGAAAAAACTGGAAAGAGACAATAAAGATTATAACCTGGACCAAGTGAGATCCTATAATAGGAGATTTAGGAATGGAGGGAATGAGAGAGAAGGATATCAGGTTAGAATGAAAGAACAAGAGACAAATTCATATAATAATAAGCAGTACAATATAAATAAAAACAAGAGAATAAACACTTCATCCACATACGGTCATCATGAGATAAAAACGACCAGTTATGGGGGAGGATCAAGTTATGAAGGAACCCAACAAGAAATAGGAAGAGGTTTCAATAAGGAAGGGAATTATATTCAAAATAAAAGGAGAGGGTCTTTTGAAAGTAGAGGAGCAAGACCCAAGGAACCATATAGGATGGAAGGTGAATATAGATTTGAACAGAAATCTAAGAAAGATTTTTTAGGAGTGGGGAGGGGTCATCTGGAAATACAAAACAGATTCCAGATGTTACAACCAAATACCCCCAAAAGGTCAAGACCAGAAGAACCAGAGGGTGTAGAGGAGGAATTAAGACACAACACCAAAAACGGAAGGCTAGGGTAAGGAATAAGGGTATTTTTAATTTATCATCCAGAGTACTGAGTGAGCATGAAAAATCTGTAATTGCCAAAGGTCTTAAGTTCGCTCCATCAGTAAAACCTGATATTTTTGAGCTTTTTGTGGCCCTTAACAGGTATACTAGAGATTTGTGCCGCAAGAGGTACTTTATTAATAAATCTTTAAAACAACATGACATTGAAGGTATACCCATCATATTGAATGATGAAGACCAAAGGGGAGTGGAGATTTTGAATTCGTTATTAATGGAGAATGATGATGGAGAACAAGATAGTGAGAGAAGAATCAAGAGGGTCTTTGATATTATAGACAATACATATGAGGGGGTTGGCGGTAATAAAGCCTTTAAAAAGAAGTCAGAATTTTACCCTCTACAACACAGAAGTTCCTATATTGAGACCTTCTATACTTCAACAATGAATGATTTTCGTTCCTTATGTATTAAGAAAAAAGGAGTTAGAAAGGGTGACAATTTAAATATTAATGAAAGACGAGCCCTCAAAGCACTTAAAGATGATCATACCATCATCATCAAAAGTGCGGACAAGGGGGGAGGGGTTGTGCTACAAGATAAGGCTACATACCATGAGGAAGCCTTGAGACAATTGGGGAATGAGAAATTCTATGCTAGACTTCCTTCCAATCCCACAACGTCCTATGTTCAGGTCTTTAAATCCTTTCTCCAGCAAGCCCTAACCGAGGGAGCAATCTCCAAAGATGAGTATTTATTTCTTTTTACTCCCTATCCAGTTATCCCCACCTATTACCACCTTCCCAAAATTCACAAGTCCTTGGTAGCACCTCCTGGGCGCCCAATTATATCTGGTGTAGGGTCCCTCACATCTAATCTGTCAGCATTCGTGGATTCCTTTTTACAACCCCACGTCGCCGGGCTCCGGTCCTACATTAGAGATACCAATCACTTTCTCCATCTAGTGAGTGGTATCGAGTGGCGAGAGAGCTATGTACTCTTGACGTGTGATGTCGAGTCTCTTTACACCAACATCCCCCATCGAGGAGGGGTGGAAGCTTGCCGCCAATTTCTCGAATCTACTGTGGGGCTGTCGCCCGAGCGATGTGGGTTTGTATTGGAATCCATGAATTTCATTTTATCACATAACTATTTTTTATTTAATTCACAGTTTTATCTTCAAGTGCACGGTACCGCCATGGGCACCAAGTTCGCGCCGAGCTTCGCCAATTTATATATGGGGCTCTTTGAGGAGCAATACATTTGGGGGGGACCTTTCGGCGTGAATTTGGTGCTCTATGGTCGGTACATTGATGATCTGTTTATTATTTGGGATGGGGCTTCTAGTGTATCTTCTTTTCTTTCCTATCTTAATTCTAACACTTTTGGGCTTAAGTTTAGTCACTCTTGTCACTCTACACACATTAATTATCTGGATATTGCTCTCTCGGTTAGGGACAACAAATTGGTCACTAAAACCTATAGAAAGGAGGTGGACTGCAGCAGTTTTTTAAATTATGGCAGTTGCCACCACCGTAAATGGAAAGACAATATACCTATGGGACAATATCTTAGGATGAAACGCAATTGTACTGATGAAGATATGTTTTATGAACAATCCAATGTTCTTACAGATGCATTTCTTGACCAGGGTTACCCCAAGAAACTCCTGGAGGATTCCCTCAAAAGGGTAGTCAATAGAGAAAGAAATTCTCTCTTATCTACGACTACCAGTTTGGGGGCACTAAAAGCTAGACATGATAACAACCATATCATGCCCTTTGTAACAAAATATAACACGTATGCTGAGGATGTTAGGAAAATCATAAATAAAAACTTTGAACTCCTGAAATTGGATAAAGTTCTCAATCCTTGGTTGGGAGATTCGGCTAGAGTGGTATTTCAGAAGGCTAGGAATTTAAAAAATCATCTATCTCCAAGTTTTTTTCAAGCTAGTACACAATCATTGGTCAAAAAAACCTGGCTTAATCAAAGCATAGGCTGTTTTAGATGTGGTAAGACCAATTGCATCACTTGTAAATTTATAATGCATAGAAGTATTTCTTTTAAATCAGCAACAATGGGAATGGAATTTGCAATTGAGACCTTTATTAACTGTCAACAGACGTACGTCATTTACCTGATAAGTTGTATATGTGGGAAACAATATGTGGGGAGGACAGTTAGGAGTCTTAATATCAGGTTTTTGGAACATAGACGAAATGTCCTTAAGAGGAATCTTTACCATAGTGTGTCAAGACACGTTACTCATCATCATGATGGTAATGTGGACTCACTAAAGGTACAAGGCATTGAATCTGTGGCCCCCACTCCGAGAGGCGGCGACAGGTTCAATAAATTATGCACAAGAGAAGCATTCTGGATTTTTAATCTGGGCACCTTGATGCCCGAGGGTCTAAATGAGAATATGGAGATTAATAATATCAGATGATTTCAAGGTGCCAGTTGAAATATTTGCTGTCAGTTTTTCCTGGTCATGCATCTCTCCATTTCTATTCCCCCCCCCCCTTTTTTCTTCCTGTTATCTCATTCCCTATATGTTTGATTATATTTATATATATATGTTTATACCTATCTGGTAAACGGTGGGACCACGCACAACATCTCATAAATAGACCTATTATTAGGTTGTTGAGTTTGTTATTAACCTGTCAATTTTGTCTCTTGTGTAGTACTAAGTGTACTCTGAAAAGTACATTAAAATAAGGGGTGCGTTTTTTGATTGGGATTCATTTTTATTGATTATGGTCCCCTATATAAATAAATAAATAAACAAAATTGTATAAAATTGCTCTGTTGTTGTATTGATACATTTTCTCTTTTCTTCCCATTTCTGTTTCTATATACTGGTTAGAATTACGCATTTGCTGTAATTTATGGGAGTATATAATGGTTCAATAGAAATAACAACAATATTGAAAGAAATAAAAAATAAATAATAATAATAAAAATAAAAAAAATAGAAAATCAATGATACATGTAGGAACACCTTGGATTCAAACTTGGGACCTTGTGTTTGTTAACACAAGGCATTAGACCGCTAAGCTAGAGTAGTCTGCATAGGAAATATAGATTCTGTGTAGACTTGTTGTTTCCATTTGCAATTAGTGAACGAGTGCCATCAACCTTTGTCTTTTGCTAATTAGATAATATAAAGAGTTTTATTGTTTAGAAAGCACTTCATGACCTATGAATGTATAGCATTATAAAGATATGATATAATAAATCTATCCTATGTATTTATACTGTAAAGTTGGTAGTATATGGGTTGTTATGTGACTGGAATTTTATTTTACACATGTGTGATTGAATCAATGATTATTCAGGTGTGCCAATGTAGGTAATCCTTAATGTGATTGGTCCACCGATATTTAAATAGCATGCTGGACAGCCCTGTGTCATCCTCTGACGAAACCGCACACTGACAATTGCGGAGAAACGCGTAAGGACTGGGGCTTATTCTATACGGATGTCCTTCCTGCTACCAGCGGATTCCGGCTGAATAATACCCTCTTGGTGTTATTGTCCATGTATGGATGCTAATCGTCTCTAGAGATTCTCCAGGTATCCCGTAATCCAGGAAGGTGCCTCTCTCCACTGTGGCTGTGTTCGACAACGGGGGCCGTCCACGGAGATCAAACGGATCCACTCCTGGCTGTGAGTAAAGTGGACAATTTTGCAAATGTGGCCCTATCTAGCACAGTGAGAGTAGGACGAAAAAAGTCCGTTAAACAGATACTAAAGCATAAGTATCCTACGCACCTGGCCACTCAGCGGCATTAATTAACGGGAGTAGAAAGCCGGCTTCTATCTGACATATAAGGAGATCTCCATGAGCATGTGGGAAAAAATCCTATAGCTGGAATTAAACAGCAAGCATCCATAAATTGTTCCTAATAAGGACTATATACTGTTCGGGACTTTTCACTGAAAATATGGTTACAATAAGTACTTCTATTTGGATATAATATAAATAACCGGTTAAATTTAATCAGCTGCAGCTGGGAGGATTTTTTAACTTCAATTATAATTTTATGTGTACATGTGTTTATTTTATATTTTATTGTGATATATATGTAATAAATTCAATATATTTGGATAAAGCGCTCTCTGGTAATATATTATTATCCTTGGTGCAATCCATGATAATACCTTGGGTCCATTCTCCTAAACCAGAGAACCAATTTCGCGGGTTCAACCATGACACCCAACTGGTCAGCTCATTACCCACAGCGGCAAGGGTGAGATTGTGTTTCCTTCGGAACTCCCATTTTAATTGCAATATGTCATCCATCTTTTTGTCTATGACCTTGACCGGGTCCTCGGTGCTGTCGGTAATATATGTGCAGCACTTTATTCCATACTGAGTTGCTAGGGTAACACAATACCCGCCTGTCACAGCTGTGAGATAATTGAGAATCATCCTATGCTGAACCAGTTCTGTTTTATAAGCTTGGAGCTCCCTTCCAGTATACCTGAATGTGTCATCATACATTTCAGTGATGTTGTCTAATAAATTTGCAAGCGCAGTGTCAAAGTCAGAAAAATGTCTCTATACACGTTGCCATATTTGCACCGCACACTGGTCCGCGCTGCGCATGCGTACGCTCTCCCGTGAAGGCGCATACCCGCAATAGCGTGCACCCGCGGGCGCACGGTATGCGTATTTACGGTAGAGTTTATGTAGTCGTAGCGTGCGACTCATTCGTTACACATTTTCATAATTAATGTAGTTTATAGATCATGATCCCTTTAATAGTTCCTGAAAGTTTGGTTAATATAGAACGTCCCTGAACGGAGGAATCCCTCTTTGTATTGTACGAAGGGTCTAACAGGAATCATATAGCAGTGTTTGGTACCCATCGGAAGAGTATTTAAGTAACAATATTCCGGTGTTGGTTTGGAGCGTATTAATCGCTTGTGCGGATAGTTATGGACATAAGAAGTTTATGTCCATTTCTATTATTTACTCATACTCAAGTATGCGGCGGGAAACCCAGTTTCCCACCCACCTGAGCTGTTGGAAATCGTCACAGCCCACCTGTATGAATCAACCTATGACCTCTTGTTATAGTGCGAAGCCGAATTCCTGTGTCCAATGGACGATCAGATTGTAGGGACCATTGGATTGCATTGTGTGTGGGGCATAAATAGGCAGGCCGACCACATCCAGCTCTCACTCTTCAACG
Organism: Pseudophryne corroboree; assembly: GCF_028390025.1. Lineage (NCBI taxonomy): Eukaryota > Metazoa > Chordata > Amphibia > Anura > Myobatrachidae > Pseudophryne > Pseudophryne corroboree. The sequence continues at coordinate 200,025,277 of NC_086447.1, read as the reverse complement.
GTTCTCATTGCTGAAAATCGGGTGCTGGATGTCCAGGCGCATGCGATCGTTTCCCCTTGTGCGTAAGTTTTTCTCCGTGATCATATTGTCTTACTGTGAGCCATCTATCTCATCTCATCTCTCTCTCTCGCTCTCTCTACTCTTTCTCCCATATTTTCCTTAAAGTATCTCTAATTGTATTGTATTGTATTTTATAGTGTAGTTATTTGGTTAGGAAGTCTCTGTTATATTGTAGTGTATCATTTGTACTGTGATTCCTTTTTACAAGTATATTAGTTATAATACAGTTAATAGGCTTTGGACCCTAAACCAGTATCTGTGTATTTCCTATAGTGTTGTGTTCACTTGAGCGTCGGTGACGCTCAAGCAGCTTTGTAGTTAGTCAGGTTACACAAGGTTGCACTTACACCCTGTATTCACATTAAGGTATTCTGTGTATCTCATTGTTAAAGGCATAGATATCAAGGTATAGCGTTGTGAGCGTCTGCGCCGCTGGTGATCTCCTCGTGGTCTCGAGCGTCCGCTACGCCATAGCGAATCATTACGTTTGTCTGTAGCCAATAGTGTGTCAGTCTGGTGATCTCTGGGCCGTAAGCGAACGCGACGCTTGAGCGTCTCGCCTACGGCTGAGCGATCGTTACGCAACTTACGTACCCTTACGGTACTTCTTAAGTAAACAGCGTATAGTGTTCTTAGACCTCATAAAGGGTTATATATATACGATAAATAGATTCAGCTTTATCAATTGGCGGCTCGTCCTGTCCTTCACATATCTGCACTAGGTAGATCAGCAGACATTATCCCCCAGCAAAGGGTGGGAGGTTGTCTCGCAGTGCTGACGGGATAAGCGTCTGCTTCACTTAGATAAAGAGTGCTGAAGGAATCCGGGAACCGGAGGTAAGAACAAAACGCTTGTGTCTTTTAAAAAACTGTTTATTTGTCGTCTGTCTTGCGTACACACGCACGCATACATATATCTGCATTTCTTTTTCATTTTCGTATATCACTATCCTGTTTGCCAATTTTATAGTTGATAGAAAAGTGCTAAAAGAAACTTGCTGTTATTTCATAGTTTAAGAATAGAGGTAATAGTTAAAGTATAGACCAACACAGGTTTGCCTGGGAGATAAGGCAAAGCCAGTGGGGTACGCGGTAGATGATCAGGGATCGTCTACATTGATAAAAGTATATTGTGTTACGGTGGATCTTTGCATTGCGTACACGTGTCTCTAACAAAGACTAGCATACGAAATCCAAAGGCCGACGCACGCAGCGTACATTACGCAACGGAGCGTCCGGTTACGCCCACGTAGCTCAAATCACGAAAAGTTGAATTTTAGCGCAAAGCGATAATTAACGCAAAAACGATAGTTAGCGCTAAGCGGTAAATAGCGCAAAAGGCGATAAATAACGCAAGTCTATTTTTGGAAAATCTGAAATTTAGTTTAACAGATCCTGCTCCTAATTGGTAACACAGCTGGGCTAAAGAAAATTTCTGCGCAGAAATAGAAATAGAAGCAAAAGTGTACATGTGTTGAGTGAGTGTGTTTTTTTTTTTATCACATAAGAGGTAGAACCAAAAAGAAATCGGGTACTCGTAAGGGACATACGTGTAAGTGACATATACGGTGGCTAGGGAGGCATCCTTGGTTAAACATAATATTTGAGCATTAGAGTATAGCGGACCAGTATAGAACAAGACCAGGAGGTCAGACCAGGAGGTCGTACAGAACAAGACCAGGAGGTCATAAACAGACCAGGAGGTCATAAGGAGACAAAGAAGTCCGCTATAAAGGTAAGAGGCACAACCCCGGGGGTTGGTGCAGAACCCATATAGGCCATACAAGCTCTGGCTGAAGGAATTCGCAGTCGTAAGTTTCGATTCCATTGGTCTTTCCGTACATAAACTTAGTTGTTTGTGTACTGAACGACTGGACCGCACGTAAGTGTGTGCAGTAGTTAGTAATCTGACCTAGTACCATTAGAGTAAAGGGGTCACAAACGCTATCTGTACACTCTAACGTGATTTGTGTAATTTTTTTATTTTAAGGGAAGTTCGCTGGTCACTCAGGAACTATCCAACAACCAATACTTGCTGGGGAACGCGCCCCAGTAAATAAAGGTTCACAGGGGCCCTGAGTTGGGTACCGCAGCTCTGGATACAGTGATTGCAGTACTGGCCAACGTGGGCGAGAAGTGAGTGGGGTACTTGGTAAACCGCCACCGCCAGCCTGCCCAGGACATCTTGGTTTGTTTGTAAGGGTTCGCTGAAAACCTTGATATAAAGATCAAAGGAGTAGTAAGCAACACCTGCAGATTATGGGGGCCAGTTGTTCAGGTAGGGGGCGATCAACCTCGGTTCGGGTTGATTCAGAGAACCGACCAGTTGGGTCGGCAAGGTACATCATGTGTGAGAAATATGGAAGTCACACAGAGGTTTTATGTGATGAATGGGAGAGAATGACTGTACGAGACAGGGAGAAGTTCCCAAATATAGGCAGCTTTAGCCCAAAAGTGTTACAAAATTTAAGGAGGAGGATATGTCTCATTGAACCAACAAAGAGACGAAGTAAACATTATGATTATTTACAGTTATGGCAACAGGAGGGTGAATTACAAAGAGATTCAATTGACTTTTCTGACTCTTATCTTGAGGGGAGAGATATGGCAGCAGGGAGGATTGTGGTTGCGGAGAAAAGCACAAGGTTGAACAATAAAAACGCTCTTAGCAACTGTAGTATAGATTATAAGAATGAGTGTAATAAAGGTAACAATGATTATTGTAATACTGTTGAATGTACAACTATTAACCTATGCAAGTTGCACCCCATGTCAAACTTCCCTCAGGAATACAAACAAGAAAGTGAGCCCAGAACAATGTCGACACCTCTTCCAGAAGCCATCCTACAAGACATCCAGGTGGACGCGACCAAATTGGTAAAGGCAATAATCGAACCCCCTAACGGAGGGTCAGGTGAGGTCGTGTCCACAGGTACGTACAATGTTTCATATCACGCACAAACAGATGTACCCCAAAATGTAAGACCAACACAGAATGATGTAACTGAGTTCGATCTGGCCAGGGTGATCTCAGTCCCCAATGGGAAGACTGACGATCAGGGAATCATTCCCGTCAAGGACAGTGCAATGCGCTGTCTCTGGTCCCGGACCGAATTGAGATCAATTATGTCGGAATTTCCTGATCCTAGGAAAAATCTAGCCAAATGTCAAAGGTTTATTAAAGAACTAGGAAACGCCACAGAACCCACCAACAAAGAGTGGCAGACAGTGCTGAGGGCATGTTTGCCCTCCAGTGTTGACCCTGCAAAATTCATTGCTGATTGTAAATTGGACACGGAGGTACCTTGTATGGAGGAACACAATCAGGAATGTATTAGGCAGATTAACCGACAGTTGGGAATATATTTCCCAGCCGCTGTCAAGTGGAATGACATTTTCTCCATAAGGCAAAACGAAAGGGAAAATGTTTCTAATTATTTCAATCGAGCACTGCAAATAATGGCTAGAAACACTGGGATCGCAGACATCAAGACAAATGCACAACATAAAGGAATAGCGGTTAAGGTATTAATGAATGGTTTAAAGGATGAATTAAAAACAAGGGTACAGACCACCAACCCAAACTGGAGAGAGATCTCGGTGGCCGCACTAAGAGAGGCCGTCATTAATCATGATCAGAATATCACCAGATACAGAGAGTCACTAAGAGATAAGTTATTGGCAGCAAATATACAGGCCCTAACCACAAGACCACCCCAACAAAAGCCCCACACCCCTGCGAGAAATCCAGATATGGAAGTCTGTTACAATTGTCATAAAAAGGGACACTTTGCCAGAGATTGTAGATCAAAAGAAAGACAACACCATAATCATGAAATCCAAAGAATCAGGGAAGTACAGGGGAAACGGTTGATGATGATGAGCATCCGAGCGTTTGAGGAGGCATCAAATCAACCAAAACCTCAGGTCATTGACACGTGGAGGAAGCCCAGGATTTGTTATCATTGTAGAAGAGAAGGGCATTATGCTAGCAACTGTAACAGCCCACATAAAGTTAGACCCCCTAGACCAAGAAATGAGCAAAGTAAGGACACACCAAATTATAATCAGAGATCCGACAGGAAGAATTCCGGCCCACACTCATGATAAGTAGTCAGGAAAGGTGAACATTAGAACTGATGGTAAGCCTGAGGTAACGGTTAATAAAGTGGGAGGTCATTCACTGAAGACACAGGAATGAACAGGTAAAACGTTGTAAATGTATTTGTGAAAAAAAATTTTTTTTTTCTCTCTCTCTCTCTATCCCCATCTCTGACGAGTAGTGGTAAGAATTCACACATTGCCTATCCACTTGGTCCTTACAGAAGTCTACCAAACCCCAGCATGACCTCCGCCACAATGTATTTCTGGCCAGATACAGACAGTGGAGTAATGCAGGTGCTGGTGGGGAGGGACTGCTCAAGGAGACCAGTAGACACATAGATATGACAGCCTAATAAGTCTGACAATGTTTTTCTAATGCTAACAATGTTTTCTTAATGTTGACAATGTTTAAAAATGTTTTGTTTCTCTTTTCTCATTGGTGGTTATTTTCGAGTTATGTAATGTATATATGCACATGAATTGTTCCCTATCTCTTTTGTTTTTTTTGTTGTCTCTCTCTTCCCACTCATGTTTCCATGGTTTAAAGATGGTATGTCACCCCACAGTTGGACCAATGGTAATGCCAGATTTTTTTCTCCTTACAGAAAGATCGCCGGTTAGGAAGGAATATTGCATCACCAGAATGTTCGTTTGGAAGACTGAGAGACAGCACCTTTGAGAGGACAGCAGAACAAGAAGAACAACAAGACGAGAGAACTTATTATCGTAACAAGTTCTCTCCCCCTCAAACTGTTTTCTTATACCCCCTTTACAAATTTCTTCTTTTCTCCTCCTGTAAGATGGACTTGCCCCAAGAGACTGTGATATGGATTTTTCCTGTTGACCATGATGTTGACCAGAACAGTCTGTTTCGGTGAGAGTACCAGTGAGGTCGAGAAAGGATCCAGAAAGGTCCTGATGGCTGTGACGGAGGTGTAAATTTCCAATAGCAACCCAATCACCAAGCAAAGGCGAGTATCAGAAAACGATCCGATAGCATTGATCATAGAAGGAATTGTGACGGATTGTTAGCTGAAGAAAACTGTATCTGTAGGCTATGTGACAATTTGATTGAAGATGGATGCATAAAGAAATGCCAATCCAGTTTTAATATCCATATGGACCGGCATCCATTGAGTGACTATCACTCCTTAGTGGGTAACGTATTAAACCAAACAGATTGTTGGGTATGCTCTCAAGTACCTCAGGGTCACAGCAAATCAGGGCTAGTACCATTTCCTTTAGCGATAGGGGAGGTACTTGAGCTAAGTGGTGGGAGACCGGTGGACCGGAGGTTTAACATCTCCAGCCCTCCTAGTTTGAAGCTCCACCAATACCATGTGGATAGGTCCCTCTTATGTTTTAATATCTCCAATCCCCGTAAGCCGGGAAATTGGGAAGTGTCATGGAGCAACCTTACCATGACCTTTTCGCATAGAGCAGATAGAATGCCTACAGATACAGAGCTTGTACGCCACATAGCCAGTAGAGGAAAATCTTTCCGGTATCGATATACCTTAGGAAATAGGATTACTAGAGTTGGAGAGGTATCACCAGGATACTGTGCACATATCGTACAAACTGATACGTGCATTAAGCAGATGGAAGAATTAGGGTCAGGAGAGTTCACCTGGAAGGTGTGTAACATGGTAATGTCCTTCTCCGTCCCATATGTCCTCCCCGATGATGCATATTTCATATGCGGGAGAAAGGCGTACAAGTGGCTTGCCCCAAACTCTGAAGGATTGTGTTATATTGGAAAAGTATTGCCTGAAGTGATGACTGTAACACATGACAAAATGAAGGACATACACCGTGGTGCCCAAGCTCCTTATACTCACACCCATTACGAGCACCGAGTTAAAAGACAACTGTCAGAAAGGTTAGAGCATCCGGCCTCTGATCTTATCCATGAATCCACCGGGATTCAGGTTCTGGTAGCGTTAGATTTCACTCGCACCGCTCGAGGAGTGATGAATTATAGATACATTTCCGCACTCGCCAATTTGTTAGATAATATCACCGAAATGTATGATGACACGTTTAGATACACTGGAAGAGAACTTCAAGCTTACAAAACAGAACTAGTTCAGCATAGGATGGTTCTTAATTATCTTACAGCAGTAACAGGCGGATATTGTGTTACATTGGCAACACAGTACGGCGTGAAGTGTTGCACGTATATCACAAATAGCACCGAGGATCCGGTAGAGGTCATAGACCAAAAGATGGACGATATTCTCCAATTGAAGTGGGAATTTCGTCGAAAACACAATCTCACCCTTGCTGCTGTAGGTAATGAGCTGACTGGTTGGGTGTCATGGTTGAACCCGCGAAATTGGTTCTCCGGTTTAGGAGACTGGGCTCAAGGAGTCATAATGGAGGTTGGAAAGTTTCTACTATGTATCTTGGGTGTTGTTATATCTATTGGATTGATATTTAGATGCGGGCAGGCTTTAATGAGGTGCAAACAAAGTACAAGAGTGATGAGCTTGAGGAGTGAGGAAACCGTGATTAACCTGGATTTGACTTATGACCCAATGATAGAAACCAGGATGTGATGAAAATGTGATTATACGGTCCGTTTCTTTCACCTGTTTTTCTGCTTTTCTCCAAGATAACAAGACCCCCTTGGACGAGGAAGTTGACGAGACGCTATACAGACAACGGATGGACCAAAGAAAGAGTTTTGACCACTTGAGAAATGGACACTTGATGAACTTTGCCATGGATCCCCAGTTTCCCTAGTATTTTTAAACTCACGCTAGCCCAACATTTTTTGTAAATCTGATGGCACTGACAAAGCTTGTTGCTCATGCCTAAGGAGCAAAACAGCACAAAGAAGACGACTTTCAACTGATACCGAACAAAACTTCGACGACAGATGTACATTTACCTGACATAGAATATCATTGCATTTTCCATAAGTGTTCTTCATCTTCATCTCTACAACCCTCAGGTAATAACACACATAGTATAGGGAATACAGGCACAGATATCAGCAATCACATATTCCCCCATTCATGTATCATCAACTAAAATGTGCTCCCCATTTTGTTCAAAAATCCGAAAAGAGCTCGGTAAAGTTTGACAGCCCATCCACAGACCTGTACCACAGGATAAGAAGGAATTCAAATGTATACTTCGCAATACCTCGAAGCTTGATTTACAACACGTACGGCACGATGATACATGACCCCCCAAACATGGACTCATACACACATGCTTCTGCTATCTCACTAGGTCATACCCTCTTCACACCTACTCCTCTCTCCTCCCCTACCCAACCATGGAAATGAATTAACCCCTGACATATATTTTTCTCCTTTTGAAATGTTTTAGAAGGTGGCAGTTATTATTGACTGCCAAAGGGTGGACTGTCAAAGTCAGAAAAATGTCTCTATACACGTTGCCATATTTGCACCGCACACTGGTCCGCGCTGCGCATGCGTACGCTCTCCCGTGAAGGCGCATACCCGCAATAGCGTGCACCCGCGGGCGCACGGTATGCGTATTTACGGTAGAGTTTATGTAGTCGTAGCGTGCGACTCATTCGTTACACATTTTCATAATTAATGTAGTTTATAGATCATGATCCCTTTAATAGTTCCTGAAAGTTTGGTTAATATAGAACGTCCCTGAACGGAGGAATCCCTCTTTGTATTGTACGAAGGGTCTAACAGGAATCATATAGCAGTGTTTGGTACCCATCGGAAGAGTATTTAAGTAACAATATTCCGGTGTTGGTTTGGAGCGTATTAATCGCTCGTGCGGATAGTTATGGACATAAGAAGTTTATGTCCATTTCTATTATTTACTCATACTCAAGTATGCGGCGGGAAACCCAGTTTCCCACCCACCTGAGCTGTTGGAAATCGTCACAGCCCACCTGTATGAATCAACCTATGACCTCTTGTTATAGTGCGAAGCCGAATTCCTGTGTCCAATGGACGATCAGATTGTAGGGACCATTGGATTGCATTGTGTGTGGGGCATAAATAGGCAGGCCGACCACATCCAGCTCTCACTCTTCAACGGTTCTCATTGCTGAAAATCGGGTGCTGGATGTCCAGGCGCATGCGATCGTTTCCCCTTGTGCGTAAGTTTTTCTCCGTGATCATATTGTCTTACTGTGAGCCATCTATCTCATCTCATCTCTCTCTCTCGCTCTCTCTACTCTTTCTCCCATATTTTCCTTAAAGTATCTCTAATTGTATTGTATTGTATTTTATAGTGTAGTTATTTGGTTAGGAAGTCTCTGTTATATTGTAGTGTATCATTTGTACTGTGATTCCTTTTTACAAGTATATTAGTTATAATACAGTTAATAGGCTTTGGACCCTAAACCAGTATCTGTGTATTTCCTATAGTGTTGTGTTCACTTGAGCGTCGGTGACGCTCAAGCAGCTTTGTAGTTAGTCAGGTTACACAAGGTTGCACTTACACCCTGTATTCACATTAAGGTATTCTGTGTATCTCATTGTTAAAGGCATAGATATCAAGGTATAGCGTTGTGAGCGTCTGCGCCGCTGGTGATCTCCTCGTGGTCTCGAGCGTCCGCTACGCCATAGCGAATCATTACGTTTGTCTGTAGCCAATAGTGTGTCAGTCTGGTGATCTCTGGGCCGTAAGCGAACGCGACGCTTGAGCGTCTCGCCTACGGCTGAGCGATCGTTACGCAACTTACGTACCCTTACGGTACTTCTTAAGTAAACAGCGTATAGTGTTCTTAGACCTCATAAAGGGTTATATATATATACGATAAATAGATTCAGCTTTATCAGCAGATATATATTTATAATTTATCACTCCTCTGGCGGTGCGAGTGATATCTAACGCGATTAGGAATTGAATCCCGGTGGATTCATTGATCAGGTCAGAGGCCGGATGCTCTGTTCTTTCTATTAGGTGCCGTTTAACGATGTGTTCGTAATGAGTGTGAGTATAAGGAGCTTGGGCACTGCGGTGAATATCCTTCATTTTAGTGTGAGATAGTCATTACCTCAGGCAGTACTTTTCCAATATAACATAACCCTTCTGAGTTTGGGGCAAGCCACTTATACGCCTTCCTCCCGCATATGAAATATGCATCATCGGGGAGAACATATGGGACGGAGTAGGACATTACCATATTACACATTTTCCATATGAAATCTCCTAACCCTAATTCTCCCATCTGTTTAGTACACGTATCAGTTTGTACGATGTGTGCACAGTATCCTGGTGATACCTCTCCAACTCTCATGGTCCTACTTCCTAGGGTATACCTATATCGGAAATATTTTCCACTACCGGCTATGTGGCGTATAAGTTCTGTATCTGTTGGCATTCTATCGGCTCTGTATGAAAAGGTCATGGTTTGGTTATTACATGACACTTCCCAATTTCCCGGCTTTCGGAGATTGGAAATGTTAAAACATACTAGGGATCTATCCACATGATATTGGTGGAGCTTCAAACTAGGAGGACTGGAGATATTAAACCTCCTGTCCACCGGCCTCCCACCACTTAGCTCAAGTACCTCCCCTATCGTTAAAGGAAATGGTACTAGTCCTGACTTGCTGTGACCTTGAGGTACTTGAGAGCATACCCAACAGTCTGTCTGATTTAGTACTTTACCCACTAAGGAGTGATAGTCACTCAATGGATGCCGGTCCATGTGGATATTAAAACTGGATTGGCATTTCTTGATACACCCATCCTCAACTACACTGTCACAGAGTCTACAGATACAGTTCTCTTCAGCTAACAATCCTTCACAATTTCTTCTATTGTCAATGTTACCAGATCGTTTTCTGATACTCGCCTTTACTCGGTGATTATGTTGTTCTTGGAAATCTACGCCTCCATCTTTGTCATCAGAACCCATTCCAGAACCTCTCTCGACCTCCATGGTGCTCTCGCCGGAACAGACTGCTCTGGTCAACATCATGGTCAACAGGAAAATCCGGATCACAGTCTCTTGGGGCAAGTCCATCTTATTGGAGGAAATGGAGAAGGATGAGAAGGAGGAAAGAAACAATTGAGGGAGATGGGATGGGAAGTGGAGAAAAACAATAAAAGGGAACAGGGAATCGACAACTGCCTCCGATCTTATTATTTTCAATGCTCAGGTGCCGTCTCAGTCCTCCTGAAACAGACACTCCAGTGATACAACTTCCTCTACCGTCTGTTCTTTATCACGGGACCTCTCTGGATCAGCAACCTTCTTACAATGGGACGAATGAACCCAAGTCTCTCTCTCGGCAACCTTCAACGCTGTCGTGCTAATCAATAAGACTTGGTACGGTCCTTCCCATCTGTCAATAAGGCAACCTGAGCGTAGAAAATTCCGTATCATTACATAATCCCCAGGTTCAATGTCATGACAATTACTATCTGGCAAATCAGGAATCACTAACTTCAGATTATCATTCTGATTCCTTAGCTGTTTACTCATGTTAACCAGGTATTTTACAGTCACTTCATTGTTACACTTCAAATCATCCTGAGGGTTAATCATAACATGCGGTTGTCGACCAAACAAGATTTCAAAGGGGGACAGATTAAGAGGGGACCTGGGAGTGGTTCTGATGCTGTATAGTACAATGGGTAAAGCTTCTGGCCATGTCAATCCTGTTTCTGCCATAACTTTGCTCAGTTTATTTTTAATCGTGCTGTTCACTCTTTCTACTTTCGCACTCGCCTGGGGGCGGTATGGAGTGTGCAGCTTACTATAAATTCCCATCAACTTACACATTCCTTGAAAGACATCACCTGTAAAATGGGTACCCCTATCACTTTCAATTATTCTAGGGATACCGTATCTACACACAAATTCCTGCACAATTTTCTTAGCAGTAAACATAGCGGTATTTGTGGCCGCAGGGAATGCTTCGACCCAATTTGAAAACACATCTATACAAACAAGTACATATTTCAAATTTCGACAAGGGGGTAATTGTATAAAATCAATCTGTATTACCTGAAAAGGGCCGCCTGTAGGTGGGATATGAGATGGTTCTGTTGGTATTGCTTTTCCGATGTTCTTCCTCAAGCAGGTAAGGCATGACATTGCTCTCTTACCTGCATGGGATGAGAATCCTGGGGTGCACCAATATGCTCTTACCAACTTGCACATTCCTTCCTTGCCCAGATGAGTCAGCCCATGTGCTGCTTCAGCTAAACATGGAAGGTATGCTCTGGGTGCCACTGGTTTACCCTGTCCATCTGTCCAGAGTCCTGAGGACTCCTGGCCATATCCTTTTGACCTCCAAACTGCCTTTTCCTGTGTGGAACACAAATTTTGCATTTCACACAACTTCTGTGTGTTGATGCTATTGAAAACCATCAATTGTGTGGCGTCTGTCTGTCTGGGGGTACCAGCTGCTAACTTAGCAGCTTCGTCTGCTCGGCTGTTACCAAGTGATACTGGGTCTTGGCTATATGTGTGAGCTTTACACTTAATAACAGCCACTCTGTCGGGTTCCTGTATCGCTGTTAGAAGCCTTTTGATGTGAGCTGCATGCGCTATCGGTGTACCAGCTGCCGTCATGAAATTTCTGAGGCGCCATAGGGCTCCGAAATCATGGACTACCCCGAAGGCGTATCTAGAATCGGTGTAGATATTGGCTGACTTTCCCTTAGCCAATTCACATGCTCTGGTCAGGGCAACCAGTTCAGCAACCTGGGCTGAGTGAGGTGGGCCTAGCGGTTCTGCTTCTATGGTGCCTTGGTCATCTACGACTGCGTATCCAGTACACAAGTCTCCCGAGTCCGTCTGTCTGTGACAACTACCGTCAGTGTAGAAAGTAAAATCTACATCTTCCAGTGGGTTGTCACTGATGTCAGGCCTTGCCGTGAAATTTTGGGTCAAATATTCCATACAATCATGTGTGTCATCCCTTGTATTAAATCCTCCTTCCCCATCACTCCCATCCTCCACCCTTTGTGCCTGTCCAGGCACACCTGGGAGATATGTTGCAGGATTTAATGCACTGCATCTCCTTATGGTGATGTTTACGGGGGCCATTAATGCCAATTCCCATCTTGTAAACTGCGCTGATGAGACGTGCCTGGTTTGGGCAGAATTCAACAAGGCTGACACTGCATGTGGTGTATGAATTGTGAGGTTGTGTCCTAGCACTACATCTTCGCTTTTTGTAACTAGCAATGCTATCGCAGCGACACTTCGCAAGCATGTGGGGAGGGATCGCGCTACCGTATCTAGCTGAGCGCTGTAGTATGCTACCGGCCTGCTGGCATCACCGTGCTTTTGGGTTAGGATGCCTGCCGCGCAACCAGCACTTTCTGTTCCGTACAGCTCAAAGGGTTTCCCATAGTCTGGCATACCTAATGCTGGTGCCTGCGTTAGGCACTGTTTAAGTCTCTCAAATGCCATCTCGGATTCGTCTGTATGCGAAATCCGATCAGGTTTGTTTGATGAAACCATCTCCTGCAAAGGTAATGCTAGAATGGAAAACCCTGGGATCCAGTTACGGCAATACCCACACATTCCTAAAAACGTTCTGATCTGTTGCTGGGTCTGTGGCAGAGTCATGTTTCTAATTGCTTGAATTCTATCAGCGGTCAGGTGTCTCAGTCCTTGTGTTAGACAGTGTCCCAGATATTTTACTTTAGGCTGGCATAATTGTAATTTGTCTTTGGAAACCTTGTGTCCTGTGTCTGAAAGATGAAACAGGAGCTGTTTCGTATCTTTCAGGGACGCTTCCAGTGAATCTGAACACAAGAGTAAATCGTCCACATACTGTATTAATATTGATCCACTCTCTGGTTGAAAAGACTGTAAACAATCATGCAAAGCCTGTGAAAATATACTTGGACTGTCTATGAAACCTTGTGGTAATCGAGTCCATGTGTATTGGACTCCTCTGTATGTGAATGCAAACAAATATTGGCTGTCAGGGTGCAGGGGTACCGAAAAGAAGGCGGAGCAGAGGTCAATAACAGTGAAAAATTTCGCAGTGGGAGGGATCTGCATAAGGATGACAGCTGGATTTGGCACTACGGGGAACTGACTCTCAACTATTTTGTTAATCCCCTTAGATCCTGTACTAGCCTGTAACCCCTCCCCCCACTCTTTTTCACAGGGAAGATGGGACTATTGGCAGTGCTGGATGTTCTTACCAGAATGCCCTGTTGTAGCAAGCGCTCTATTACGGGGTATACTCCTAATTCCACCTCTGGCTTCAGAGGGTATTGTGGGATTTTTGGAGCTATCCTACCATCTTTTACTTGCACAACTACTGGAGCTACGTTTGCCATTAATCCAGTGTCTTGTCCATCTTTAGTCCACAGTGACTCTGGTATTTGGGATTTCATTTCTTCTACCTGGGATGAATTTCTATTTATCATAACAGTATGTGACATTAATTTTGATGGGGAGTCTAGCATGTCTCGCACTTCCTGAGCGTGATTCTCAGGTATGTCTAAGAATACACCTTCAGGAGTACAATAAATGACGCACCCCATTTTACACAATAAATCTCTTCCCAGGAGATTAGTCGGTGCCGATGCTGCCAGCAAAAAGGAATGCTTGGTATGCAAAGGCCCTATTGTAATCTCTGCTGGTTTGCTAACAGGGTAGTGCTGGACTACTCCCGTTACTCCCATGGCTGGAATTGTCTTACCAGTGGTTCTCATGCCCGCTGTCGAATTTATCACTGATTTGGCCGCCCCCGTATCTACAAGGAAGTTTAATGATTTACCAGCTACATCAATTGTGACCTCGGGTTCACTTCCAAGGCTTGCAATCAATTTCACTGGCTGCAGATTACAGGTATGGCCACACCCCTATTGGGTATGGTGACCTCCCTGAATCGCGCTGGCAGCAACTACTTGAGAAGGGGGTAAATGGGAACTACCAGAGACTTGCCAGTCTCTTTTTGGGGGATACCTTTTTGTTTCCCCTGCATGTGGCTCATGACTCCGTCTCTGCGGTCCCTGATCCCAATTTCGTGTGTCATGTCGTTGTCTAGGGGGTTGATATGATTTTTGTGTGTTTTTCACTCTACAGTCTCGTGCAAAATGTCCCTCTCTATGACAGGAATAACAAGTTACCACATTTGACTTACCCACAGGGTTTGGAGATTTATACAAAGGTTGGCTTGTGGTCTGGGCCTGTATACTTACGGCCATTAACTTATCACTTTGTGACTCCCTGTGTCTGGTGATATTTCGATCGTGATCAATAGCAGCCTCTCTCAAAGTAGCCACCGACAGACCTCGCCAACATGGTTGCGTGGTCTGTACCCTTGTCCTCAATACCTCCTTTAAACCATCCATTAACACAGATACTGCTACCTCTCTATGATTTGCATTTGTCTTAATGTCTTCTATGCCTGTGTATTTAGCCATTTCCAGTAGTGCCCTATGAAAATACTCAGCAGCTGTTTCTGACTCTTTTTGTTTAATGGAGAAAATTTTGTTCCATTTAACTACAGCTGGAAAATACTCTTTTAACTGTAAATTTATCCTCTTTACATTATCTTGGTTGTACACATCCGTAAGGGGTACATCTTCATCTAATTTACAGTCAGCTAAGAATTGTGCTGAGTCGACATTGGAGGGTAAACATGCCCTCAACAATATCTGCCAGTCTTTGTTATTGGGCTCTACCGTATTCCCTAGATCTCTAATGTATTTCTGGCTAGCAACTAGATCCTTCCTAGGATCAGGGAATTCAGACACTATTGCTCTTAATTCCATTCGGGAAAATGGGCAGTGCATGGCAATGTTTCTGACAGGAGTGACTCCTGAAGTGTCCGTTTTCCCATTTGGCACTGCTATTACCCTAACGGGATTAAGTCTAATAACATCATTCTGAGTAGATTCTACAGCTTGTGGTGAAATGGTTTCAGCATAGTGTATGGTGCCGTACTTACCCGTTGATACGACCTCACCTGTCCCTCCGCTAGGGGCCTTGGATACTAATCTTACGGGTTGGGTCGTGCCCACTGCTGTTTCTGATATGGTGGCTGCTAGAGAGAGTGCCGATAGTGTTGTTGACTCGTCCTCTTGATCACACTCCTGGGGAAAGTTTAAAACAGGGTACAACTTGCACGGGTTAATATTTGCATTACTCATCTTATTCATATTATCCTTAACATTTATACAGTTACTAAGTGCCTGTTTATCACACATTAGTGCGTCATTCTCTGCAACCAACTTCTCTCCCGTTATGTAAGGTGGCGGTGGTGCTGTAGCTATCAGTTTCCTGATAGGGTTAGATCCAGCCGCCTGAGCCAATCCTCTCTGTATTTCACCCTCCTGTTGCCATAACTGTAAGTAGTCATAATGTTTGATCCGTCTCTTTGTTGATTTAATGAGACATATCCTTCTCCTTAGATTTTGTAACACATCTGGGCTAAAGCTACCTACCCGGGGAAACTTCTCCCCGTCATGCACAGTCATTCTTTCCCATTCATCACATAAAACCTCTGTGTGTGAACCGTATTTTTCACACATTACATACCTTGCCGACCCGATTGGCCGGTTTACTAAATCAACCCGAACCGAGGTTGATCGCCCCCTACCTGAACAACTGGCCCCCATACTTGCAGGTGTTGCTTTCACTGACTCTGACCTTCAATCAGGGTCTTCAGCGAACCCTTACAAAACCAAGATGTTCGGGGTAGGCCGACGGTGGCAGTTTACCGAGTACTCCACTCACTCGCCCACGCCGACCAATACGCCCACACACTGCCTTAGCGCTGGCGTACTCGACCTAGGGCCCCTGCGACCTGAACCGCTATTTACTGGAACATGCGAGTGTGATCCGCAGAACACTTAACCCTTTCCAGTAACTATTGGTTGCTGGATAGTTCCTGAGTGACCAGCGAACCTCCCTTAAAATAAAAAAAATTACACAAATCACGTTAGAGTGTACAAATAGCGTTTATGACCCCTTTCGTACGCAAATGGTACTGGTCAGGTTACTAACTAATGCACACAATTACGTGCGGTACAATCGTTCAGCACATAAGCAACTAATCTTATGTGCGGAGCGACCAGTGGAATCGAAAATTTCGGCTGCGAATTCCTTCAGCCAGAGCATTTAATGGCCTATATGGGTTCCGCACCAACCCTTCTTGGTGTGTGCTACTTTCCTCTATAGCGGACTTCTTAGTCTGCTGTACCTAGACCTCCTGGTCTGTTCCGGACCTCCTGGTCTGTGCTACAGTAGACCTCCTGGTCTGCTATACTCTAATGCTCAAATTTATGTTTAACAAGGGATGCCTCCCAAGCCACCATGCACGTCACTTATATGTATGTACCTCACGAGAACTCGACTTCTTGTGGTTCAACCCAAAAATTGTAAAAACTTATATATGCAAACACTCACCACATGTACACTTTAATTTGATTTCTGCGCAGAAATTCCTTTCATTCAGTAACAGTCTAGACCAGATGAGTCGCAAATTGGAGAAGGATCTATTAGCTTAAAATTTCGGACACTAAAATTGACTTGCTCTATTTATCGCGTTACCTCCTTTTCGCCTGTTAAAAATAATACTATTGTGTGATTTGAATTATGTGGGCGTACCCGGACGCTCCGTTGCGTAATATACGCTACGTGCGTCGGCCTTTGTGCTGCGTACACTAGTCTAACCCTTTTGTTAGAAACACGTGTATGCCAGCCAGATATGTCCACAGAAATACAATTAACACGTTTATCAATGTAGATGATCTTTAATTGTAATCATCTACCGAGCACCACACAGGTCTTTCCTTGTATTTTAGGCAAAGCTGTGTGCGTGCTTTACAAATTACCCCTTGATGTATTACTTTTACTCTTTAACTATTAATAGCAACAAATCTTTCTTAGCACGTTATCAATTGTGAAATGGCAAACAGGAGAGTGATATGTGAAAATACACGAATGAAAAGAAATGCAGATATATGCGTGCGTGCGTACAGAAGACAGAACAGAAAAAAAAAACAGTTTTAAAAAAAACACTAGCGTATTGCTCTTACCTCCGGTTCCGGATTCCTTCAGCACCCTTTACTAAGCGAAGCAGACGCTTATCTTGGTCAGCACTACGAGGAATATTACCTCCCGCCCTTTGCTGACCGATAATGTCTGCTGAAATTACCTAGTGCAGATATGTGAAGGACGGACGAGCCGCCAATTGATAAAGCCTAATATTTATCTTACTGAAAACCCTCTAAAAGGTTAAAGAACACAGTACGCTATTGGCGTATGGAATACCGTAAGAGTACGCACGTTGCATAACAATCGCTTAGCCGTGGTCGAGACGCACGAGTGTCACGTTCGCTCACGGCTAAGAGAGTACAGGCAAGCACGCTATAGGCTGCCGACTAACGTAATGATACGCTATCAGCGTAGCGGACTACACAATATACTTATGCGGTAAACCCTTGTTTAGTGATAAGGTGTAAATGCAACACAGTGTAACCTTGTTAGTTAAAAAGCTGTATGAGCGTATGTGACGCTCCGAGACCACTCTAGCAATATAATAATCAATCAAATACCGGTCTAAGGTTCTAACGCCTTTAGTGAGAGAATGAGCGTTCAAAAAGTATAATACAGTACAAGTTATACGCTACCAAAATAACATAGAATATCTAACCAAGTAACTACACATAAAATACAATAAAGACACAAGTACTTTTAAGGGGAAGGAGAGAGAAAGAGAGAGAGATAGAGAGAGTGAGAGAGAATGGCTTATGATAACAATAAAGACAATATGATTGCAGAGAAACTTACGCACAAAGGGAAACAATCGCATGCGCCTTCTGGATATCCAGCTCCCGATTATCAGTGATGAGAACCGTTGAAGAGAATAGAGAGCTGGCCCAGATCGGCTTGTCCTTTTATACACTACACACAATACAGTACAATGGTCCCTATATTCTTATTGTTCATTGGACACAGGAATTCGTCTTCGCATTATAACAAAAGGTCATAGGTTGATTCATACAGGTGGGCTGTGACTATTCCTAACTGCTCAGGTGGGTGGGAAACTAGGTTTCCCACCGCATGGATAATAAAGTGCAAATACAGTAAAAGTCCATAAACTTCTTATGTCCATAACTATTCGCACGAGCGAGTTATCCGCTTCAAACCAACACCGGAATATTGCTAATTAAATAATCTTCCGATGGATACTAAACACCACTGTATAACCCCTGTCTGACCCTTCGTATCAAACAAAGAGGGATCTCTTTGTCTATGAACATGCTACATTAACTAAACTTTCAGATTCTATCAAAGGGACCATAATCTACAAAATCCATTATATGGTTAAAATATGTAACGATTGAGTCGCCCGCTAGACGCACATAAACTCTACCGTAAATGCGCATACCGTGCGCCTGCGGGTGCACGCAACAGCGAGTATGCGCACGCACGGGAGAGCTCATGCACTCGCAGCAGGCACTCGCATGAGGTGCATATATGGCAGTGTGTAGCGTGATATTTTTCTGACTTTGACAATGTATACAGATATAGCAATGCACAGTAAACACTGGATGTATATCACAGAATACTTGTATTAAATATTCATATAGAGTGCACTTGTTCTTAACTAATGCTGTCTAAACAACATGTACAATACTTAAGTGTCCTGTAAATGCACAGCGCTGATGAGACAGGCGGCTTTACAGAGGAGACAACGCTGACAGGGAGTGAAGGAGAGAGAGATAAGCAGCTCCAAGGAGGGAACACCTGCTGTAGATGGCAGCTGGAGCTGGGGGTGGGGCTACAGGGCAGCGCCTTATCCCCTCTGGGAGGGGCTACAGGTCAGCGGCTTATCCCCTCTGCTGGACTTCACCACTGGGTACCACTGGGTAAACAGATTTTAGTAAATCCGACCTGTGCTCCCCGCCCTGGTGGATATAGTGGGGTCCCTGCATGGCCACAGTGTCCACATCAGCAGCGCAGTCCGTCTTCTGGGACCACGACCGGATCATGATTTCGGTGGGTCCCAGCTAGGGGACCCTCTTACCTCCTCCCTGAAGTGCGGCCACACGATCCAGGAGAGCAGCAGTGGTGATGTGTGCCTTAAGGGAACCGGAGAGCCTCCACTGCAAGTACCTGGCAACTAGATCGTGGGAGTATGCAGCGCCGCTGAGGGAGGTGATGGAGTCGCAGCACAGAATGTCAGACTGACATGCCTGTGCTGCAGTCCTTGAAGTCTTGTTTCTTCTTTAAAAAAGCTCTTTTCAGGGCTGCCTAGCGCAGCCCCACCTGTTAGTGACCTGCACCAACTTACAAACTGAGCTTCAGTGCCTGGAGGCGGGGCTATAGAGGAGGCGGTGCAGTGCATCCTGGGAACAGTCAAAGCTTTAGCCTGTTGGTGCCTCGAATCAAGATCCACCTCTGCCCCCCGATGTTATTCCCTGTGGAATACCAGTGTACCCCGCTGAAGAAATATGTGTGTTATATAAATATATATACACAGTATAGAGAGAGAGAGAGAGAGAGAGAGAGAGAGAGAGAGAGAGATATTACACCTATCCTTGTGCATCAATGCCTATTTCCCTATAGATTGTAAGCTTGCAAGCAGGGCCTTCCTACCTCTACGACTGTCTGTTATTACCCAGTTTTGTGTTATCAGTGTTATTTCCAATTGTAAAGCGCAACATAGTTTTCTGCACAATGTAAGAAACTGTAAAATAGGATTTTGGTTACCTACCAGTAAATCCTTTTCTCGTAGTCCGTAGAGGATGCTGGGGTCTATATTAGTACCATGGGGTATAGAAGGGTCCACCAGGAGCCATTGGCACTTTAAGAGTTTAATAGTGTGGGCTGGCTCCTCCCTCTATGCCCCTCCTACCAGACTCAGTCTAGAAAGTCTAGAAACTGTGCCCGAGGAGAAGACATACTTCGAGAGAAGGAAGTACACAGATAGTGGCGAGATTCATACCAGCTCACACAAACATGAAAATCTGGCCAACATGCCGGAACAACTCAGCAACAGCTGAAACAGTAAATAACGCAGACCTTACCTAGGAACCAGGTAACACTGAACTAACCAATGCAGGAAACGAAGCGCTGAGTGGGCGCCCAGCATCCTCTACGGACTACGAGAGAAGGATTTACCGGTAGGTAACCAAAATCCTATTATCTTTAACGTCCATATTAGTACCATGGGGATATACCAAAGCTCCCAGTGCGGGAGGGAGAGCGCGGAGGCTCCTGCAACACTGCCTGACCAAACTTGAGGTCATCAGAGGCCAAAGTATCGAACTTGTAAAACTTGCTAAACGTGTTCGACCCATACCAAGTAGCTGCTTGGCAGAGTTGTATCGCCGAGACACCCCGGGCAGCCGCCCAGGAAGAACCCACTTTACGAGTAGAGTGGGCCTTTACGGATTTCGGACACGGCAATCCTGCCGTGGAATAAGCATGCTGGATAGTGAACCTGATCCAGCGTGAAATCGACTGCTTAGAAGCAGGACATCCAAGTTTCTTTGGATCATAGAGGACAAACAGAGAGTTACTTTTCCTATGATGAGCCGTCCTCTTCACGTAAATCTTCAAAGACCTCACTACATCTAAGGCCTTTGAATTAATTGAGGAGTCAGTAGCCACTGGCACCACAATAGGCTGGTTGATGTGGAAAGCCGACACAACCTTAGGCAGAAATTGTGGACGAGTCATGGAAGATCAGATAGGGGCTTTTACAAGATAAAGCCCCCAATTCCGACACGCGTCGCGCAGAAGCAAAGGCAAACAAGGTGACCACCTTCCACATGAGAAACTGGAGATCAGTCTCCTGTAGAGGCTCAAACCAAGCAGATTGTAGGAACTGCAACACCACATCCAGATCCCATTGAGCCGTAGGCGCCACAAAGGGAGGCTGAATGTGCAGAACTCCTTTCAAAAAGGTCTGAACCTCAGGAAGAACAGCCAATTGTTTTTGGAAGAAGATGGACAAAGCAGAGAACTGGACCTTGATGGCGCCCAGTCTCAGCCCCATAGCCACCCCTGCTTGCAGATAAAGGAGAAAACGACCAAGTTGAAACTCCACCGCTGGAAACTTCTTGGCCTCACACCAAGAAACATATTTCTTCTAAATGCGACGGTAATGCTTAGACGTTACCCCCTTCCTGGCCTGTATCAGGGTAGGAATGACTTCACTCGGGATACCCTTCCGAGCTAAGATCTGGCGTTCAACCGCCATGCCGTCAAACGAAGCCGCGGTATGTCTTGATAAGCAAACGGCCCCTGCAGAAGCAGCGCCTCCCGAAGAGGTAAAGGCCGTGGATCTTCTAGCAGAAGATCCAGCAGGTCCGGAGATCCACCAAGCCCTCCTTGGCTAGTCTGGAGCAATGAGGATTGCCAGAACCTTCGTTCTTCTCACGAGTTGAAGAACTCTTGATATCAGAGGAAGTGGAGGGAACACTTACACTGTGTTAGGGTCTCCTGCCCTGTGCTGCCACATCGTCATGGCAACCAGGAGACAAGTGCTAGCGGAGTAACCTGAGCGCAGCTGATACTCCGGTTCGGGTCTTTTGCTGTGCAGTGGTTACAGGCTCTGTGCACGGCAGGGGATCCGGTGCTGGTTTTTGTGCTCACAGTCTGTGAGGTCTGAGTGGGACGTGGACAGCACCTGCTTTATAAGGCCTCTTCTCAGGTTAAGCAGATGCTGCTGAATCTTTGTTGGTTAGTCAGTTCCTGAAAGTTAGCCAGTACTGTGTAGCTTTGTATTTATTGTTGCTTACTGCAAATAGGCCTGGGGATTTGGTACTACACTCTGCCAATCCAGACCAAGCAGTAAGACTGGAGTCAGTCGTTTAGCTTGCTGGGGTTCTTTTACTACTCTGTGAACTTAGCAAGTTTGCGGCTGTATTCTAAGACTTGCCTGCCTAAATCCTGTCTCACTGTGCAAGGTGTCAGGTGTCAGTTTAGTGGCAGTAAGCTGAACCTGTGCACTGCAAGTGAGAATTAGGATTGTGGAGACTCTCCTTGTGTCTATCATTCCATCTCTGACCAAGGAGTTTACTGCCACACCCGTTGGTAACCCTTTAGGGTTTTGCTGTTGCCCTTAGCAACAGCATTTCGGGTTCTCTACGTATTAAAACACAATATCTTGCTTTTCCCATCTGAGCATTACTAATACTAGGGAGACACCCAGTTCCTTAGCCTCTGGGCTTCTCTGTTCACTTTGTGTGTATTTTGTTACCCTATCACCTTCTGTGTACGTAATGTCATATTCCCCAGTCTGTCTGTGAGTTCATTTGTTTTGCATACCTATCCGTTCAGACACCAGTACATTCCTGCAGGCACTGGTGTGCATAACAGTTCAAACACCAGTACATTCCTGCAGGCACTGGAGTGCATAACAGTTCTGACACCAGTACATCCCTGCAGGCACTGGTGTGCATAACATATTCAGCAGCCAAATACTCCTGTTGAAATTTTGTGGGAATATGGAGCATACCCCTCAAAATAAGTTGCAACAGGTGGTCGATCAGGTGCAGGTCCTGACTCGACAATTTAATGATTTGTCCATTAAAATGCACACCTCCCAGGCCGCTGGCGGAGCTCCCGCAGCAGCAGCACCTTCAGGGGTTAAGGAGCCGAAAGTAAATCTCCCGGATCGTTTTTCTGGAGATCGCTCGCAGTTCTTTTGTTTCAAGGAGAGCTGCAAGCTATACTTCCGGCTTAGGCCTCAGTCTTCTGGGTCGGAGATTCAGCGGGTGGGCATAGTGATTTCCTTGCTACAAGGAGACCCACAGGTCTGGGCATATGGGTTGCAGCCTGACTGTCCGTCGCTTAAAAGTGTTGATGCTTTTTTTACGGCACTGGGCATGTTGTATGATGACCCTGACAAGACGGCCTCAGCCGAGGCCCAGATTTCGATCCTTAAGCAAGGGCGAAGGCCAGTTGAGGTTTACTGTACGGAGTTTCGGAGGTTGGCCCATGATACCCAGTGGAATGACCCAGCCCTGAGACACCAGTACCGAAGAGGTCTTTCTAACCAGATAAAGGACAAACTGGTACAATATCCCTTGCCTGATAGCTTGGATCAGCTCATGCAGTTATCCATCCGGGTGGATAGACGGCTGAGAGAGCGTAGGCTTGAAAGGGAGACTGAGGTTTCCTTCTTTCCCAAGGGAACCTCAGACTCTGAGGAATTTTCCGAGGAGCCTATGCAGATTGGGGCTACCCGCCTCTCCTCGCGTGAGAAGACGCGGAGGAGACAGCAGGGGTTGTGTTTGTACTGTGGGAATAAAGGTCATGTGGTAGTATCATGCCCAGAAAAGCCGGAAAACTTCAGGGCCTGAGGGTGATGGGAAATATCCTGTCAGGCCAGAAGTCAGAATTTCCCAAGAAGACTTTTATCATTCCGGTGACCTTGAAGATCCTCGGTCAAACTGTCAAGACTGAGGCCTTTGTGGACAGTGGGGCCGACGGGGTTTTTATGGACCGCCAATTCGCCCTGAAACACTCTGTTCCCTTAGTACCCTTGGCATCGGAAATTGAGATTTGTGGGTTAAACGGGGAACCATTATCCCAAGGTAAAATTACCTCTTGCACTAGCCAGATTTCTTTGTTTATTGGAGCCACACACTCTGAAAAATTGTCCTTTTATGTGACTGTCTGTACTTTTGCCCCATTGGTGTTGGGGTTACCCTGGTTAAGGGCCCACAATCCTCAATTTGACTGGGTCTCTGGGGAGATTCTTAGTTGGGGTACTGATTGTTTCAGGAGTTGCTTGAGCCTTCCAGTCAGGCTCTCGCAGCTAAGTTTGCCAGGATTGCCAGGGTGTTATGCAGATTTTGCGGACGTGTTCTCCAAAAAAGTTGCAGAGGTACTACCTCCCCATCGCCCCTATGACTGTGCCATTGATTTGTTGCCAAATGCTAAGCTTCCCAAGAGCAGGTTGTACTCCCTGTCACGTCCTGAGACTCAGGCTATGGCAGAGTACATTCAGGAGAACTTGGCTAAGGGATTTATCAGACCTTCACAGTCTCCAGTTGGGTCGGGGTTCTTCTTCGTGGGTAAAAAGGACGGTTCGTTGCGACCCTGCATCGACTTCAGGGAATTGAACCGTATCACGATTAAAAACTCATACCCACTGCCTCTCATTTCGGTCTTGTTTGACCAGCTTCGTACTGCCACCATTTTTTCTAAGATTGACCTACGCGGTGCGTACAATCTAATCCGAATAAGAGAGGGGGATGAATGGAAGACTGCCTTTAATACCCACTCAGGGCATTATGAATATTTGGTGATGCCTTTTGGGCTCTGTAATGCCCCGGCAGTCTTCCAGGATTTCATGAATGATGTGCTCAGGGAATATTTGGATAGATTCTTAGTTGTATACTTAGATGACATCCTAATCTTCTCCCATTCCCTGGAGGAACATCGGAAGCATGTACGCTTAGTCCTCCAGAAACTCAGAGACCACCGGCTTGGGGCGAAGCTGGAGAAGTGCGGATTTGAAGTTCAGCAAATCGCATTTCTAGGATATATTATCTCCCCAGAAGGTTTCCAAATGGAGGGTTCCAAGGTACAGGCAGTCCTGGATTGGGTGCAGCCCACTAGTTTGAAGGCGCTTCAGCGTTTCCTGGGCTTTGCAAATTTTTATAGACGATTTATCGCTGGATTTTCGTCTATAGTGGCGCCCTTGGTGGCACTCACTAAGAAAGGGGCGGATGTTGCTCACTGGTCTTGTGAGGCTAAAGCGGCTTTTGCCCGTCTCAAAAGGGCATTTGTATCGGCCAAGGTGCTGCGACACCCAGATCCAGAGCGTCCTTTTGTGGTGGAGGTGGATGCCTCTGAGATGGGTATTGGGGCAGTGCTTTCTCAGATGGGAGTGTCTGATAATCGCCTTCATCCCTGTGCTTACTTTTTCCGTAAATTTTCGCCTGCCGAGATGAATTATGACGTGGGTAACCGGGAATTGTTGGCTATTAAGGATGCACTCGAGGAGTGGAGACACTGGCTTGAGGGGGCTAAGTTTGTGGTCTCAATTCTCACCGACCATAAGAATCTGGCATATTTAGAGTCAGCGAAGCGTCTCAATGCCAGGCAGGCACGATGGGCTTTGTTTTTTGCTCGCTTTAATTTTTTGATAACATATCGCCCTGGGTCAAAAAACATCAAGGCTGATGCGCTCTCGCAGAGTTTTGCTCCAATCCAGGAGACCACCGAGGAGCCGTTGCCCATTGTGTCCCCATCATGTATTAAAGTGGGCATTACCCAGGACCTCTTATCATTAGTCCTTAGAGCACAGGAGCATGCTCCTCCAGACCTTCCGGTAGGTCTTTTGTTTGTGCCTCCTAGGTTAAGACAGCGAGTGTTCCTGGAATTCCATGCCAAGAAGTCGGCAGGTCACTCGGGTATTGCCAGAACTCGGGAGTTGCTATCTAGGGCGGTGTGGTGGCCCTCGGTGGCTAAGGATGTGGATCAGTGGGTTCGGGCATGTGACATCTGTGCCCGAAATAAGACTCCTAGAGGGGTTCCTGTTGGCCCATTACATCCACTCTCTATCCCATCTAAGCCATGGACCCACATTTCAATGGATTTTGTGGTGGACTTGCCCAAATCCTCGGGGATGACAGCCATCTGGGTTGTCGTTGACAGGTTTTCGAAGATGGCGCACTTCGTTCCACTGGTTGGGCTGCCATCGGCAAGACGCCTGTCTGAATTATTTATGCTGCATGTTGTGCGTCTCCACGGGTTGCCACTTGATGTGGTCTCTGACCGCGGATCCCAGTTTGTGGCCAAATTCTGGAGGGCATTTTGTTCCGATCTCCAGATTTCTGTCAGCTTGTCGTCAGGCTACCATCCGCAGTCTAATGGGCAGACTGAAAGGGTGAACCAGTCCTTGGAGCAGTTCCTCAGGTGTTATGTCTCCAAGTGTCAGACTGACTGGGTTGCTCATCTGTCCATGGCGGAGTTTGCCTATAACAACGCGGCTCACTCTGCTACAGGGATCTCTCCCTTCCTTTGTGTGTATGGGCATCATCCTAAGGCCAATTCTTTTGACCCCCTGGACTCCACGCCTGGTGGTTCCTCTGTGGTTTCGGTCCTTAGAGGTATTTGGCGGAAAGTGAAGAAAGCCCTTGTGTCTGTGTCATTAGTGACCAAAAGGGTTTTTGATAAGCGGAAAAGACCCTGCAGCTTCAAATTAGGAGACTTCGTTTGGTTGTCTACCAAGAATTTGAAGTTGAGACAGCCATCTCATAAGTTAGGCCCCCGGTTCATCGGCCCTTATAAGATCACCAGGGTTATCAATCCGGTGGCATTTCAGTTAGATCTGCCCCGTTCTTTGGGTATCAATAAAACATTTCATTGTTCCCTTTTAAAACGGGCGATTAGTAATCCTTCTTCCAGAGGAAGACCTTCCCCTCTTCTGATACGTGGCCAGAGGGAGTTTGTTGTTGAAAGGATTCTTGACTCCAAGATGGTTCGGGGTCGGCTGTCATTTTTGGTGCACTGGAAGGGGTATGGCCCGGAGGAGCGGTCGTGGGTGCGCAGTTGTGATCTTCATGCCCCCAGACTGATACGCTCTTTCTTCTCGCAGTTCCCCGATAAACCCGGTGGTAGGGGTTCTTTGACCCCTCGTCAGAGGGGGGGTACTGTTAGGGTCTCCTGCCCTGTGCTGCCACGTCGTCATGGCAACCGGGAGACAAGTGCTAGCGGAGTAACCTGAGCGCAGCTGATACTCCGGTTCGGGTCTTTTGCTGTGCAGTGGTTACAGGCTCTGTGCACGGCAGGGGATCCGGTGCTGGTTTTTGTGCTCACAGTCTGTGAGGTCTGAGTGGGGCGTGGACAGCACCTGCTTTATAAGGCCTCTTCTCAGGTTAAGTAGATGCTGCTGAATCTTTGTTGGTTAGTCAGTTCCTGAAAGTTAGCCAGTACTGTGTAGCTTTGTATTTATTGTTGCTTACTGCAAATAGGCCTGGGGATTTGGTACTACACTCTGCCAATCCAGACCTAGCAGTAAGACTGGAGTCAGTCGTTTAGCTTGCTGGGGTTCTTTTACTACTCTGTGAACTTAGCAAGTTTGCGGCTGTATTCTAAGACTTGCCTGCCTAAATCCTGTCTCACTGTGCAAGGTGTCAGGTGTCAGTTTAGTGGCAGTAAGCTGAACCTGTGCACTGCAAGTGAGAATTAGGATTGTGGAGACTCTCCTTGTGTCTATCATTCCATCTCTGACCAAGGAGTTTACTGCCACACCCGTTGGTAACCCTTTAGGGTTTTGCTGTTGCCCTTAGCAACAGCATTTCGGGTTCTCTACGTATTAAAACACAATATCTTGCTTTTCCCATCTGAGCATTACTAATACTAGGGAGACACCCAGTTCCTTAGCCTCTGGGCTTCTCTGTTCACTTTGTGTGTATTTTGTTACCCTATCACCTTCTGTGTACGTAATGTCATATTCCCCAGTCTGTCTGTGAGTTTATTTGTTTTGCATACCTATCCGTTCAGACACCAGTACATTCCTGCAGGCACTGGTGTGCATAACAGTTCAAACACCAGTACATTCCTGCAGGCACTGGAGTGCATAACAGTTCTGACACCAGTACATTCCTGCAGGCACTGGTGTGCATAACACACTGACTTGAACACCCAAGGTGTCACCAGTGCGTCCACTGCCACTGCCTGTGGGTCTCTTGACCTGGAACAGTACCTCCGTAGCTTCTTGTTGAGGCGGGAGGCCATCATGTCTATGTGAGGAACCCCACACCAACTTGTTACCTCCTCGAACTCCTCCGGATGGAGGCCCCACTCCCCTGGATGGAGATCGTGTCTGCTGAGGAAGTCTGCTTCCCAGTTGTCTACGCCCAGAATGAAGATTGCCGACATTGCCACAGCGTGCCTTTCTGCCCAGACGAGGATCTTTGACACCTCTGCCATGGCAGCTCTGTTCTTCGTTCCGCCTTGTCGGTTTATGTAGGCCACTGTGGTCACATTGTCCGAATGCACCTGAATAGCCCGATCCTGTAGAAGGTGTGCTGCTTGTAGAAGGGCGTTGTAAATGGCCCTAAGTTCCAGGATGTTTATTGGGAGAAGTGACTCTTGAGCAGACCATCGTCCTTGAAAGGTTTCCCCCAGAGCGACCGCTCCCCAACCTCTTAGACTTGCATCTGTGGTCAACAGGATCCAGTCTTGAATTCCGAACCTTCCCCCTTCCATAAGGTGTGGAAGTTGCAGCCACCAGAGGAGTGAAATCCTGGCTTTCGGAGACAGGCGTATCCTCTTGTGCATGTGTAGGTGAGAGCCCGACCACTGGTCCAAGAGGTCCAGTTGAAAAGGTCGAGCATGAAACCTGCCATACTGCAAAGCCTCGTAGGCGCAACCATCTTCCCCAGAAGGCGTATGCATTGATGAACCGATACCCGAGTAAGCCGTAGGACATCCCGGACCATTGTTTGAATCACCGACGATTTCTCAGCTGGGAGAAAAACCCTCTGCACTTACGTATCGAGGATCATTCCCAGGAAAGACAGCCGCCTTGTCGGCTCCAGATGAGACTTTGGAAGATTCAGGATCCAACCGTGCTTCCTGAGCAGCTGCGTCGTGAGTGCGATGGACCGCAACAACCTCTCCCTGGATGAAGCCTTGATCAGGAGATCATCCAGATATGGAATTATGTTCACCCCTGTTTGCGGAGGAGAACCATCATCTCCGCCATCACCTTGGTGAAGATCCTTGGTGCTGTTTAGAGGCCAAACGGCAGTGCCTGGAACTGATAGTGATCGTCCATCAGCGCAAACCTGAAATAAGCCTGATGCGGCACCCAAATTGGAATGTGGAGGTAAGCATCCTCGATGTCCAGAGACACCAGGAACTCCCCTTCCGACAGCCCTGAAATGACAGCTCTCAGGGATTCCATCTTGAATTTGAACTCCTTGAGATAAGGGTTCAAAGATTTTAAATTTAGAATAGGCCGTACCGAACCATCCGGTTTCGGTACCACAAAAAGGTTTGAATAATAACCCTTGTACCGTTGTTGAAGAGGGACCTGAACAATGTCCTCTGACACCACCAATTTCCTGATGGCTTCCAGAAGAATTGTCCTGTCCGCCAGTAGAGCTGGTAAGCCTGACTTGAAGAAACTGTGAGGCGGGGGCTCTTGAAACTCCAGTCTGTACCCCTTGGACACTATATCCAGAACCCAGGGGTCCAGACCCGACGACACCCAGACGTGGCTGAACTGCCTGAGTCTCGCCCCCATCTGACCTTCCTCCAGGACTAGCTGTCCACCGTCATGCGGAGGACTTAGGGGTATCAGAAGCGGGCTTCTGGGTCTGGGAACCTGCGGGAGCGGGTTTCTTTCCTTTGGCACGACCACCTCTGAAGAAGGTGTTCGACGGCTTATTCTTTCTAGGCCTCGCGGCCCAAAAGGGCTGTGACATGTTAGATGAAAAGGGCTTCTTCGTAGCCGGTGCAGCTGAGGGGAGAAAAGGAGACTTACCCGTGGTAGCCGTGGCAATCCACGCATCCAACGCCTCCCCAAATAGAGCCTGACCTTTGTACGGAAGGCCTTCCACACACTTCTTGGATTCCGCGTCCGCAGACCAGTTGCGCAGCCAGAGACCTCTGCGAGCCGAGACTGACATAGAGGAGATCCACGCAGCCATGGAACCCAGGTCCTTCATGGAATCCACCAGGAAACCTGCAGAATCCTGAATATTACGCAAAAAAAAATCAACGTCACCTTTGTCCAGTGTAGACGATTCCTCCTGCAGAGTGATCGACCACCTGGAAATAGCTTTAGCAATCCAAGCACAAGCTATAGTAGGCCGCAATATAGCCCCCGAAGCCGTGTAAATGGATTTCAGCGTAGCATCCACCTTGCGATCTGCCGGGTCCTTTAACGCGGTAAATCCCTGGACCGGTAAAACGACCTGTTTGGACAGCCCGGATACAGAGGCGTCGACTATCGGCGGGGACTCCCACCTCTTCCTAGCTTCCTCTGGGAGGGGAAAAGCCACCAACACCCTCTTGGGAACTAGAATTTCTTTTCCGGAGTTTCCCATGCCTTTTCAAAGATAGCATTCAATTCCTTGGATGCCGGGAAGGTGAGGGGGGGAGGGGGGGGGGCTTCTTATTATCTGTAAAGAAGGCCGCCTCCACCTGTTCCGGAGCTGTGTCTGAAATGTGTAAAACATCCCTAACAGCCTCAATCATCAACTGCACCCCCTTGGAAGTGATGCCGTCCCCCGCAACACCTCCCCATCACCGTCTGCAGTGTCAGAGTCGGTGTCCGTGTCATCCTGCTTAATTGCAAGCGCACGTTTATGAGAATGTACCGCCGGGGACCCCGAGGAGGCAGAATCAGACCATACCATCATAGAGGATTGGAGGACCTGAGTGGCGTGCTCAGTCCTAGCAACTCTATCAGAAATCTGGGAAATAGTCCCCCTCAGCGAGACTAACCATTCTGTCTCTCTAGCAGGGATCTGCGCTAAAACTGTGCAATCCTGATTACATGGTATGGAGGACAAATCCTCTGCAGCATATGACACATTGGGGGTAATTCCAAGTTGATCGCAGCAGGATTTTTGATAGCAATTGGGCAAAACCATGTGCACTGCAGGGGAGGCAGAAATAACATAAGCAGAAAGAGTTGGATTTGGGTGGGTTATTTTATTTCTGTGCAGGGTAAATACTGGCTGCTTTATTTTTACACTGCAAATTAGATTGCAGTTGAACACACCCAACCCAAATCTAACTCTCTCTGCACATGTTAAATCTGCCTCCCCTGCAGTGCACATGGGCCCTCATTCCGAGTTGTTCGCTCGCAAGGCGATTTTAGCAGTATTGCACACGCTAAGCCGCCGCCTACTGGGAGTGAATCTTAGCATCTTAAAATTGCGAACGATGTATTCGCAATATTGCGATTACACATCTCTGTGCAGTTTCAGAGTAGCTTCAGACTTACTCGGCATCTGCGATCAGTTCAGTGCTTATCGTTCCTGGTTTGACGTCACAAACACACCCAGCGTTCGCCCAGACACTCCTCCGTTTCTCCAGCCACTCCCGCGTTTTTTCCGGAAACGGTAGCGTTTTTTCCCACACGCCCATAAAACGGCCTGTTTCCGCCCAGTAACACCCATTTCCTGTCAATCACACTACGATCGCCTGAGCGAAGAAAAAGCCGTGAGTAAAAATCCAAACTTCATAGCAAATATACTTGGCGCAGTCGCAGTGCGGACATTGCGCATGCGCACTAAGCGGAAAAACACTGCGATGCGAAGAAATTTTCCGAGCGAACGACTCGGAATGACCTCCATGGTTTTCCCCAATTGCTATCAAAAATCCTGCTGCGATCAACTTGGAATTACCCCCATTGTCCCTAGACATGTTACCACACACACACACACACACACACACACACACACACACACACACACACACACACAACACCCCACAACACACACAGGGTATTATGCAGGCAGAGTTTCCCCCCCAAGAAAGGCAGAGAGACACAGAGACTGGAGCCAACCCACACACAGCGCTTTGTAGGCAAAGGGAGTCCCTTCCCAGCGCTGACTCTGCCCCTTAATAGGTGACACAGCCTATTATGCAGCCTCCCCTACCTTCTGCAGCCCCCTGGATCCAGTGGATAGCGACTGCAGGCAGAGAAAATGGCGCTGATTGCTGCTGGGTCATCTCTGAGGAGAAGCTTCTCCCGCTTCAATGGCGCCGGCTACCCGCTCTCAAGAAGATTATGCTGGCCTGGAGGATTTGGTTGACCTGGATCCGCAGACCCCGACATGCAGGAAACGACCAGTGCAGCGTACGGTGCTGGCCCAGGACGCTCCCCCCCAGCGCCGCACAAGTTACCGCTGAGCCTTCCAGGAGCACGGTTTAGACCGCGCTCCTAACCCTCTAGCCGCCCACTTCACACTGTCCCCCCGCTTGCAAGGGGGGGCAGTGACTCACTCGCCATCTTCAGCTCCTGAGGCGGTGGCAGCCGGCTGCCGGGGCGAGCGTTCCCCTGCGGCGGGGCGCGATCGGACCCCTCTGGAGCTAGTGCCCAGTCAGCGGGAGCAGTAGCTCAAGACCCCACGGGGCAGACACTGCTCCCCCCCCCCTCAGTCCCACGCTGCAGGGAGGCTGTCGCCAACAGCCTCCCTGTAAAATAAAAAATAAAAATGAAAAAGAAGAAATAAACTCTTTTACTAAGAGAACTCTGTAGAGCTCCCCTAGCTGTGACCGGCTCCTCCGGGCACATTTTCTAAACTGAGTCTGGTAGGAGGGGCAAAGAGGGAGGAGCCAGCCCACACTACTAAACTCTTAAAGTGCCAATGGCTCCTGGTGGACCCGTCTATACCCCATGGTACTAATATGGACCCCAGCATCCTCTAGGACGTTAGAGAAATATATATCTTATATATCCATATTTATGTCTATCTCTATCTGTCTAGGATGGAGTGGGGGGTGCTGTGAGAGGGAGAAGAGAAAGGACGAAGGGGGAACTGAGGGGTAGAGGGGAGAAATATGAAGTGGGAGGTGAGAAGGGTGCACGAGTAGTCACAGAGGAGGGGCCAGCCTACAGTAATTAGCCACACACTGTAGGGGCTGGAGCTGGATGCCGGGAGGGGTGCCCCGGAGGTGGGTGGAGAAGGTCTATGTGGACCGTAGACACTGAGCCGCCCCTTGCCCCCCCCCCCCTCTGACACCTATGCTCTTACCAACACACCTATAACACATGGATAACTACAAACTATTTTATTTAATGAATCTGCTGATGCTATGTTAGAGAAGATTGTATATTTGTTACACTAGGTTTCTCTTGTAGTCTTCTTGTCAATCTTAAAACAGGTTATGAGGCCATTGGAAATGTGACCGTTTGCAGTGGCATATAACTTGGTCCTGTTTCATTCTTTTAGAAAAAGTTCTAGGTTAAATACATAAAGAGCAGGTGCAACTGAAGAATGGCCTGGGAATCCAATGACATGTTCACCCTAAGGGAGAACGTCTATACAGTGTTACACAGCATGTCACATCCTGTGCAGCTCTGCGAAGAAGAAACCTGTTTATTTGGCTTCCATCAGAGCAGAACACTTGGGAGAAAAAACATAAAACATAAAACAAAATCAGGGTTGATTTTCACAGCAGTTCCTTACAAGTGCGCCATAACACTGCTAGTACATAAGACTTCACGAGGTAGTTCTAAAGTACTTTCAAAAATGCAGTGCAATTTAATGATATTTAACTGTTCATATATACAATGTTTGTTATTATGGAAAAATTCCTGTTATTCTACCATCTCCAAGATGGTTTCGCTGGAAAAGCAAAATCGTGTTCTGTCATGAAGGATTTCATTTAAGAATGGACATAACCCCTTTAGCGCTTGCTAAAGGGCTTATGACCTCCGGTATTAAGTAAACAGTGATAAGATTAGCTTCCCTGTCTGATGAGGAGACGCCTCTGGACTTCGCTGGACAGCTGTATCACTGTGATCCTACACAAAATAGTAAATGTAGCTCCAAATCTGAATTATGTTAACTCATGGAGCTATTCCACTCATCTCTATTGGAATGGGAGACAAACTGAAATTACTGTATTTTTGTAGAGGCATACCTCCCAACATGACCCTCTCCAGGACGAACACAATGCTCTGCTTCTGGACTTTTCTCTTAACTTAAGTTTGCTGGCACCTGTGTTGAACAGGTTAATGAATAAGAAAGGTGTTTCACCACAGGTGATGGCAATCAAAAATTAAGAGGAAAGTCCAGGAGTAGAGCATTGTGTCCCTCCTGGAGAGGGTCATGTTGGGAGCTATGTAGAGGTGAGTCAATGGATAAAATACATCAATGATTCTCAACTCCAATCCTCAAGTACCACGGACTGGTCATGTTTTATGGGTTTCCTCAGTCATGCCCAGGTGAGTTATTCCATGCTGCTGGGTTAGTAATAATCCCACCTGCTTCCACAGACAGAAGTCCTCAAAACAGGACCTGTTGGGAAAATTTAAGGTTTGACATTGAGAACCACTGTGATACATGGTTTGGCGAGTATGGGCCTAATTCAGATCTGTTCGCTCGCTAGCTATTTTTTGCAGCGCTGCGTACAGATAGACGCTGCCTATAGGGGAGTGTATTTTAGCTTTGCAAGTGTGCGAACGCGTGTGCAGCCGCCCTGTACAAAAACAGCTTGTGCAGTTTCTGAGTAGCTCTGACCTTACTCAGCCGCTGCGATCACGTCAGCCTATTTGAAGCCGGAATTGACGTCAGACACCCGCCCTGCAAACGCTTTGAGACGCCTGCGTTTTTCCAACCACTTCCAGAAAACGGTCAGTTGCCACCCACAAACACCCTCTTCCTGTCAATCTCCTTGCGAACGGCTGTGCAAATGGTTTCTTCACTAGAACCAGTGCACAACAAAGATCCGCTTTGTAACCGTATGGTGCGCCTGCACACTGCGGTGCATACGCATGCGCAGTAGTTACCTGAATGCTGCACAGCGAAAAACGCTAGCGAGCGAAAGATCTGAATTAGGCCCCATATCTGTTAGTACACTTTTTGGTTCCCATTATGGAAAATGTGTTAATGCATTTGAATGGCAACTTTTACAGAACCTTCCAGTTGCATAGGTTGGACCTGTTAAATAATTACATGCGTTATGAGGTACAAATAAATGTTTGTCTGCTGTAATTATATCACAGCATGCATCACATACAAAGAAGAAAATTGTTTCTGTCTCTGCTATATAAATATGAGGGTACATAATTATTTACTATCAGCATAGGCCTGTGGTACAGAATAAGGGTGTGCCAGCCACTATTTTACACACATTTACAATACATCCATATGTCTATCAATAATACACAGAGCAGTTATTTAAAAAAAAATTAATTACTGCGACCTGTGAGGGTACACACTGCATATTTATTATGGGAGCCTTCCCACTGAGCTAAGTTTTTCCTCACTAATTCTGAAGCAATCTCGAATGCCTGATAACCGGGGAAACATTTTTGGTAAATTCCACAGTAATTTATTAAATAGATGTTTAATAGATTCCCCCATTCAGTACTTGATAATTGTCATCTTGCAATGATTGGTGATTTTAGTGGAAGGTCTACAACCTGGTGAGTTAAAGGTTGATTTGTATTTGATAGATTTGTTTGGTAATTACCAAATGACAAAAAAAAGTGACAATGTACTTGGAATATACTGGGAATGTGGCACAACCAAAGTCACACACTGGAACTGTCATTGAGATGCATTCCTCTAATGCTGTAATAGTGACCGACCATCCATCCAATAATGTGCCCAAACATCTTTCTACAGGCTAAGTTATTATCCAGATCACCACTTCTGTCACCCAGCTGTACACGTTCAATACCTCAAAATGTCAATGAAGATGGGTCTGACTCTGAGTAATGATATTCCCTGAAATGTCTTGAAACTGAACGCCTCTTGTGTTTATTCTTTCTGTTTCTCACATGTTCTTGGTACAGTAAGTAATGTCAGTAACCTTTTGGTTTTGCCAATAAACTTGAAACTGCTAGAAAACTGATGTACGGTAGCTGGGCAGTTTATAAAGGGGATGAATGTGAGTTGGAAGTAAAAAGAGCAAGTAACTTTGCACCTGAGCAACACTAATTTGGAAGCAGGTGGGGCAAACTTATAATGTGCAGAGAGATTTAGATATGAGAGGGGCGTTTCCTACAGATATGTCCCCCCTCAGTTTGCCCTTGGATGCGGTTATTCGTGCCCATGTGCGACTCATTCGCAGGAGAATGCGCACCATGCAACCTATGGATTGTGGGTGCATACGTAGCGCACCCACACGGCTGCGGATGCGCTAGTCATGCATCTAGCACCAAACATAAGGACTGTCTTATCTGTAGCTCAAATCTAAATTGCAGTGTAAAAATAAAGCTATGCTTTCATCTCCTCACATGCTGGGGGCATCCCCGCACAGGACAAGACCGTGCAGCATGTGTGTGGCCGCCTCCCGATGCGTCCACATTTAGATTGTGGCGCATCGGAACTAAGGTTGACCCCTGGCAGCGCAGCCCGGTTGAGCTGTCAGGTGGTCTGCCACCATTTTTCTTCGGATTGGCTGCCTTTAACTTATCTCTCTCTGCTACTCCATCTGTACCTCCTAAGGCAGGGGCGGCCAGACTTTTGGAGTCGGTGATCTACTGTGAAAGCTAAAAAGCTTTTGTGATCTACCTATGAGGAATAATAGCGCAAAAAGGGGCGTGGCATAACAAAAAGTGGGCGTTGTATAACAAAGTAGGCGTGGTATAACTGAAAAAAAGGGACGTAGCCTTGCTGCACAGAGTGTAATGACTGCCTCACACGAAATAACACATTGGCCCCCACAGGTAAAAACCTCAAACACATATGCCCCCACAGTGCCAGATACACATGCCCCCACAGTGCCATGTGCCCACAGTGCCAGATATGCCCCCACAGTGCCAGATACAGATATGCCCTCACAGTGCCATGTGCCCACAGTGCCAGATATGCCCCCACAGTGCCAGATACACATGCCCCCACAGTGCCATGTGCCCACAGTGCCAGATATGCCCCCACAGTGCCAGATACAGATATGCCCCCACAGTGCCATGTGCCCACAGTGCCAGATACAGATATGCCCCACAGTGCCATGTGCCCACAGTGCCAGATATGCCCCCACAGTGCCAGATTACAGATATGCCCCCACAGTACCAGATATGCCCCCACAGTGCCAGATATGCCCCCACAGTGCCATGTGCCCACAGTGCCAGATATGCCCTCACAGTGCCATGTGCCCACAGTGCCAGATATGCCCCCACAGTGCCAGATAGATATGCCCCCACAGTGCCATGTGCCCACAGTGCCAGATATGCCCCCACAGCGCCAGATTACAGATATGCCCCCACAGTGCCATGTGCCCACAGTGCCAGATATGCCCCCACAGTGCCAGATACAGATATGCCCCCACAGTGCCATGTGCCCACAGTGCCAGATATGCCCCCACAGTGCCAGATTACAGATATGCCCCACAGTGCCAGATATGCCCCCACAGTGCCATGTGCCCACAGTGCCAGATATGCCCTCACAGTGCCAGATATGCCCTCACAGTGCCATGTGCCCACAGTGCCAGATATGCCCCCACAGTGCCAGATATGCCCCCACAGTGCCAGATACAGATATGCCCCCACAGTGCCATGTGCCCACAGTGCCAGATATGCCCCCACAGTGCCAGATACAGATATGCCCCCACAGTGCTATGTGCCCACAGTGCCAGATATGCCCCCACAGCGCCAGATTACAGATATGCCCCCACAGTGCCAGATATGCCCCCACAGTGCCAGATATGCCCCCACAGTGCCATGTGCCCGCAGAGCCAGATATGCCCCCAGTGCCACATATGACCCCACAGTGCCAGATATGCCCCACATTGCCAGATATGCCCCCACTGAGCCATGTGCCCACAATGCCAGATATGCCCCCATAGAAGAGCGAGAGCGCAGCGCGCGCTTCTCCTGCCTGCCGCCCTGCTCCTCAGTCTAATCTCCGGCGGTGACGGCAGCGTGTATAGCTCAAATCAGGCGCCGGTCCGCGAGCTCTCATTGGCTAACGAACCGGCACCTGATTTGAGCTATACACTCGGCCGTCACTGCCGCAGACCAGACTGAGGAGGCAGAGCGGCAGGCAGGAGAGGCGCGGCTTCGGGTGGCTGGGCGGCGGATCGCGATCGACTGGTCGCATGTCCGCGATCGACCAGTCGATCGCAATCGACTGTTTGGCCACCCCTGTCCTAAGGCTACCATCACTAAATGCAACATTGAGGCTATCAACACCACTTCCCTATCCTCCCTACTCGACTCACTTTTCTCTCCTATACTGTCTCTCTCATGCCCTGAACAAGCCACATCCCTATACAATGCTTTCCTTACTTCTGCTCTTGACTCTCTCGCTCCACCCAGTGCCAGATTAAGGTTCACATGGGCCTGGAGCTGAAATTTATGAAGGGCCTATTGTGTGCCTCTGATGGAGGTGTGACAGTCACTGCGGTGGTGTGACTAGTGATGTGACCAGTGTGGTGTGGTCTAAATAGGGGGTGTGGCCATCTCCATGAAGATCATAGCTAGTGTTTACCTTTAACCACTTAATAGTTAACTATAACAATAAAACGTTTGTGACCACCATATAATACAGAACATCCGTGACCACAATATCAAGCATGGAGCATCGCAGTGACCTCCATATAATACAGAGAGCTGTATCAACATGCAAAGAAGGATGAAGGGCAATGATGGGGCAAAACAGAGCAGATGTGGAAATATTACAAAAGATAGGGGCAATACAGAGCAGACAGGGAACTAAGGGCTCCTGGGACACACTTACCGACACAGACAACACTTACTGACATAAACCCCCTACTGACACAAACACACTTCTATAGACACGCACACACACACCACTTATTGACACACACCACTGACACATACTGACACACGTTACTGACAAACACCTACTGATACACACATTTATTGATTCAGACACCACTTACTGACAGATGCCCATTACGGACACAGACATCACTTACTGGCACATACTTAATGACAGTCACCCCTTACTGACACAGATACAACTTACTGACACAAACACAACTTACTGACAGATGGCACTTACTTACACAGACACCCCTTAATAAAACAGATTCCACTTACTGACATGCTACACTGATACAGACACACTTACTGGCATATACATATACACACTAAAGGTGCATACACACAGAGAGATTTTGACTATGAGAGATTGTGACTGAGCGTTATGCACTAACTTTCTGAGCAAATTTGACTATATAGTCAAAATCGCTTAGCTATATCGCTCCGTGTGTATGGACATTTACTGACAAACACATTTACTGACAACCAAATTTACTGACACATACACCCTTTACTGATACAGATTCCACCTACTGACAAACATACTGATAGTCAAACTTACTGACACACTGATGCACACACTTATTGATGCAGATACTCCTTACTGACAGATACCACTTACTGACACACATACCCCTTACTGACACACACGACAGATACCACTTACTGACACATATACCATTTACTGAGACAGAGAGCACTTAATGATCGATACCGCTTACTGACACACACATACTGACTCAGATACCACTTACTGACACAAAAAATACAGATAAACTTACTGACAAAGAAACCACTTAGATATGGGAGAGGAGACCCCCAAGCCTAGTGTGTTCTGCAACTCGCTGGGTTTTGCATGCCAGCTCTGCTCTGACATCCATGGAAGCATGGGCGATCCGGACGGTAAACTGCGCATGTGCAGAATAGGTCCTGTGATCGCATCGTAGGGATGCTAACGTCTCTGAATGATTGACAGGCAGATGCATTCAGAGGGAGGGGCAGGGGAGGCCGACGTTTATGGAAACGGGAGTGGCGAGGCTAAGGGCTGTGTCCCAGACGCAGTTTTCTTGGCCACGCAAGCCGCACAGTGACTGCTAGTCTGAGTAAACTCAGGCTTACTAGCCTGCAGTCACAGATGAACATCGTGACCGTTGGTTGCTATGTTCATCCAGAACTGCAATTGCATCACAGTTTAGAGATCGCAAATGCAGGAAGGAGGTGGTATGCACCTCCACCTGCATTTGCATTGCTAAGTATTGCATTTGCAAAGCACTATGGGGGTAATTCCAAGTTGATCGCAGCAGGAAATTTTTTAGCAGTTGGGCAAAACCATGTGCACTGC
Organism: Pseudophryne corroboree; assembly: GCF_028390025.1. Classification (NCBI taxonomy): domain Eukaryota; kingdom Metazoa; phylum Chordata; class Amphibia; order Anura; family Myobatrachidae; genus Pseudophryne; species Pseudophryne corroboree. Next base: position 199,985,437 of record NC_086447.1, on the reverse strand, counting down.
AGGGGAGGCAGATATAACATTTGCAGAGAGTTAGATTTGGGTGTGGTGAGTTCAATCTGCAATCTAAATTGCAGTGTAAAAATAAAGCAGCCAGTATTTACCCTGCACAGAAACAAAATAACCCACCCAAATCTAATAGGCCCTACACACTGGCCGATTTTTTGAAAGATATGAACGATCTCGTTCATAAATGAACGAGAACTCGTTCATATCTTTCAGTGTGGAGACTCCAGCGATGAACGATGCGCGGCCCCGCGCTCATTCATCGCTGGTCTCCCGTCGGCTGTGCATGCAGGCCAATATGGACGATCTCGTCCATATTTGCCTGCACTTCAATGCAGCCGCGTGACGGGGGGAGTGAAGAAACTTCACTCCCCCCGTCACTGCCCCCCCGCCGCCGGGTCGCTCGTCGGCCGTATCCGCCGTCGGGCAGCTCGGCGGCGGGTCGGCCAGTGAGTAGGGCCCCTAACTCTCTCTGCACATGTTATATCTGCCTCCCCTGCAGTGCACATGGTTTTGCCCAATTGCTATCAAAAATCCTGCTGCGATCAACTCAGAATTACCCCCTATGTTCCCCCCTATGTTCCCTACCACATGTACACGCACACACTTACACACTAGAGTTAATTTATGTCAAGAACCAATTAACCTGTGGGAGGAAACCAGAGCACCTGGATGAAACCCACACAAGTATGGGGAGAATATACAAACTCCACACAAAGCCATTGTGGAAATCAAACCCACAACCTCAGTGCTGTGAATAAATGGAGTAATCTGTAACTTTATTATACATAAATGACCTTTAATATGAGAAAACTCCGCCCCTCTATAATACACTTTCAGATTATCGACACAAGTTCCATTGTATGACAATACCAAGCACATCCTACATTAAGTTAGACCCATACCAAAATTCTGACAATACCTGGGGTTAAATAACATGAACCAATTTCATTTTTGTGCAGTATTTAATTCTTATATGCCTCCTGCCTTCACTCCTTATATAGGCACGGATTCAGCTTGTGTTGCAATCTTGCGAAAAATCGCAAAACTAAAACTCCTTTCTCTAGCATGCGAGGGGCCGCCCCGCATGCCGGGTCCTTCGCTAATTGCATTTTAAGGGAAGCCCCTTGTCAGTTGTCGGGCCGACATGTTTTGGATCGCAGTGGCTGCAATGAATGTTACGCAGCCTGCCCCACAAACGGTCCGGACACACCTCCGTTGCCCGGACTGCACCCCTGCATCACCGAATCCAAAACGCCGCCCACACAGGGACTTAGACTGCGTGCAATCACAATCTTAGACTTCACGCATGCCCGCAGCGGTGTGCATGCTCAGAGTTGCTAACGATACTGAATCGGGTCCATAACGTCTCCAACCTGTTCCCTTTTATGCTTAATTTTAATGTGTACTTTATTTGGGTTCACTACGGGTGGCCGGCGGTCGGGCTCCCGGCGACCAGCATCCCGGCGCCGGGAGCCCGACCGCCGGCTTACCGACAGCTTGGTGAGCGCAAATGAGCCCCTTGCGGGCTCGCTGCGCTCGCCACGCTACGGGCACGGTGGCGCGCTATGCGCGCCACACTATTTTATTCTCCCTCTATGGGGGTCGTGGACCCCCACGAGGGAAAATAAGTGTCGGTAAGCCGGCGGTCGGGCTCCCGGCGCCGGTATACTGAGCGCCGGGAGCCCGACCACCGGCAAACAGAAGACCACCCCTTTATTTAAGTCACGTGCTCTCCCCTCACATATATATATTTAAGTTGTACCCCTGGTCTCCTCTTAAATAATCAATTTGTGTCCCCTGCCCACCCTTATATAGTTATCTTGTGCTTCCAGTTCTCCCTTATATAGTTAACTTATGCCACTGTCCCAGCGTTAGATAATATTGGGGGTCATTCCGAGTTGTTCGCTCTGTAATTTTTTTCGCATCGCAGCGATTTTCCGCTTAGTGCGCATGCGCAATGTTCGCACTGCGACTGCGCCAAGTAAATTTGCTATACAGTTAGGTATTTTACTCACGGCTTTTTCTTCGTTCAGGCGATCGGAGTGTGATTGACAGGAAGTGGGTGTTTCTGGGCGGAAACAGGCCGTTTTATGGGCGTGTGGGAAAAAACGCTACCGTTTCTGGGAAAAACGCGGGAGTGGCTGGAGAAACGGAGGAGTGTCTGGGCGAACACTGGGTGTGTTTATGACGTCAAACCAGGAACGACAAGCACTGAACTGATCGCAGATGCCGAGTAAGGTTGAAGTTACTCAGAAACTGCTAAGAGGTGTGTAATCGCAATTTTGAGAATCTTTCGTTCGCAATTTTACTATGCTAAGATTCACTCCCAGTAGGCGGCGGCTTAGCGTGTGTAAAGCTGCTAAAAGCAGCTTGCGAGCGAACAACTCGGAATGAGGGCCATTGTTCTGCCACCTGCACCCCACATTTATATTTAACTTGTGCCCATCCTTCCCTTATATATTTAACTTGTGCCGCTATCTAATCTTAAATAATATATTAATGTATGATTTTATTAATTTATGCCACATGCCCCCATACATATTTAATTATATTGTCACTTGTCCTGTGATATATATTTAGTTTGTACCCACATCCCCCCTTTTATATTTAAGTTGCGCCTCCTGAGTGACCCCGTTTATATTAAAATTGTGGCCCTTTTCCTCTTTATATTTAACTTATGCCCACTAACCCCCCTTTTATATATTTGTATAACTTGAGCTTCCTGTCCCCCATTTTACAATATCATTATTTAACTTATGCCCCCTGTTCTCTAATATATGTACTGATGTTATGACAACTACCTTGCTCTTCTGCTGTGCTGTAACTGTTGAATTTATTATGTGCAGCCTCACACCATACAGGGTAAACTGAAGGGGCTTACTGTGTGCTGCCAGTGCCACAAACCACATCGAGTGTGGGGGCGGAGCTTCGGGCGGTCTGGGGGCGGAGCCTCGGACGTGACTGGGGGCGGAGCCTCAGGCATATATGGCAGGGGAAGCAGCCCGTTCTGGACAGGCCTTGGGATAGTCAGAAGTCGGACTTTGGCCAGCCGATCGGGGTGGAGGTGAGTGAGCTGCTGGTGATGACAGGATTTTTTTTTCTCCTGTCAATACTGGCTGCACTAGAGGAAGCCTGTGGGCCTATTTTCAATGGGGGGCCTGGAGCTCCAGCTCCATCCGCCCCATTGTTAATCCGGCCCTGGCTCCACCAACCACTATTCACCCTCGCAGATCAACACCTAAACCCTGGCACACCAAATGCACCAGATATTTGCAAATATGCTCATGTACCGCTGAGCGACAGTGGAGGAAATCGCGCTCTAAGGCAGACTTCCTCCATTTCAAACTTATGCTCTCATCATTCAGTGCTGCCCTTTCCCTCGCTAAACAGTCATACTTCAAGAACCTCATATCCTCTCAGTCTTCCAACCCCCAGCGCCTCTTTGCCACTCTCAACTCCCTCCTCGGCCCACCCCCACCATGTCTCCCCCCTCCTCACTCTCTGCTCTTGACTTTGCCACATACTTCACATCCAATATTGACTCGGGACACATCAGGACATTGCATCCCACCAAAAAATCAGCAACCAGCCACCTCCTATCCCTAACCACCCCTCTCATTCCCTCTTACCAACCCTGACATCTTTCTTCCATGTATCTGGTGAGGAAGTCATGGCCCTCATTCGTTCCTCACCCCCCTCCACCTCCCCACTTGACTCTATCCCCTCCCGCCTCCTCCGCTACCTCTCTCTCTCTGCCTGCTCCCATCTTGCCCACCTCCTCAATCTGTCCCTCTCATCAGGCACTGTCCCCTCTTCCTTCAAGCATGCACTCGTCTCTCTCCTTCCTTTTGCCTCCAAACTCCTTGAGCATATTGTCTATAACCGCCTGACTGCCTTTCTTTCCTCCCACTCACTACTTCACCCATTCCAGTCTGGCTTCTGTCCTCTCAACTCCACTGAAACTGCCCTCACAAAAGTCTGCAATGACAATCCAAAGTCTGCCAAATCCAAGGGTCACTACTCTTTGCTTATTCTTCTTGACCTCTCTCCTGCTTTTGACACTGTGGACCACCCTCTCCTTATGCAAATCCTTCACTCACTTGGACCGCATGATACTTCCCTCTCCTGTTTGTCCTCCTACCTCTCTAACCGTTCATTCTGTCTCCTCTCATGGCTCCACCTCCCCCCCACTTCCACTAACTGTAGGTGTCCACCAAGGCTCTGTTCTTGGTCCTCTTCTTTTTTCTCTCTCTATACATCCTCCTTAAGAGCTCTCATTAGCTCTTTTGACTTACAATATAATCTCTATGCTGATGATACTGAAATCTACCTTTCCTCCCCTGACCTCTCTCCTGCTCTCCTCACTCGTGTATCCAACTGTCTCTCTGCTTTCTCTTCCTGGATGTCCCAGCGCTTTCTTAAACTTAACATGTCTAATACTGATCTGATCATTTTCCAACCCTCCCACACAACCTCACCTCCCACAATTTCACTATCTATAGATGGCACAACTATCTCATCTAGCCCCCAAGTGCGCTGTATTGGGGTAATCTTTGACTCCTCCCTCTCCTTCAAACCACATATTGAGCACCTCTCTCAAATCTGTCATTTTCATCTCAAAAATATTTCCAGGATCAGACCCTTTCTCACCCAGGATGCCACTAAGTCCCTTTTCCACTCACTGGTCATCTCCACACTGGACTACTGTAATCTCCTAACACATACATCTCTCCACTCCAATCTATCCTCAATGCTGCTGCCCAGATAATCTTCCTCACCAAACGCACTACATCCACCTTACCTCTCTTACTAGCCCTTCACTGGCTCCCCTTCCCCTTCAGAATCCATTTCAAGCTTCTCACACTCACTTACAAAGCACTCACCCACTCCTCTCCCAGTTACATCTCTGACCTTATCTCCCTTTACACTCCTGCCTGTCCTCTTCATTCTGCTAATGCATGCCGACTATCCTGCCTTCTGATTACCTCCTCCCACTCCTACCTCCAAGATTTTGCACGTGCTGCTCCCTTTTTCTGTAATTCTCTACCTCTCCACCTCTCTACAAAACTTCAAGTGGGCTCTCAAGACACACTTCTTCACCAAACCCAGCCGTCTCTCATCCTACTCCTCTATTCCACACTCACGGTCTACTCAGTCTGTCACCCCTGTCTGTGAGGCTGAAGCGGGAAAAGTCAGTTTTACTACTAAAGGTGATCTGCATGAAGGAAAAGAGAGTGCCTATTGAGGAGCACAGGCAGCAGACCCAGAGAGTAAAGGAGCCATAAATCGGGACTAAGTATCTTCTAGGTTGTCCCGGGCGATAATAGCTGAGTGCTATAAGCAAAGGGATACTCCAAAAGCCAGCTTTGGGGCATTGAGGTCTGACCAGAGTACCAACCAGAAGATGGCACTGAGGCCTGGAAGGAGATGGAGGCCCGCTGCGTGGCATCAGGACAAAAGCAGCCATGTAATTTACAAGAGGAGGAGCCAGAAGCGGCATCACAGATCCAGCCAGGAGGTGCACCATAGGCGGGTTCTGTCTCCGGAGGATTGATTACTATCACCAGGGCTGGATTATCCACTAGGCGGTACAGGTAGGCAATTAGAACCTGTGGACCCCATGAGGCCTGCCTCTTAACCGACCATAGTATGTGATGACAATAAAGTTGCCTGCACATACACTAGCCATAGTATCTGATTCTGCTGTACAGGGTGGACATACATCTATAAATTGTATTCAAACTGTTGTGAAAAAAAGAGCATTTGTGTCAGTAAACTGTAGCAATAACATGTTAGCTTGTGTCAACAAGCAACAAAACAGTATTAAAAGTAAATAAAAGGAATAACATTTGTCAAAGTCGAAAATATTACATACACACCACATGCAAACACCAAACAGAGTGGCCTCTGTGCATGCGCGTTTTCGCGCCGTGCGTGCGCATACATGCACGCTACGTGCACTGGCTCGCGAGCCTTGTGTATTGGCGCGTGGTATGAGTATACACGGTAACATACGCATTCGCACAGAAAAGCCGCAAAGACATATTCAATATTCTATTCATATAGTGCATAATTTACACATAGTCGCCACACACTTTGCCAGCAACTTACATATACTCAAAAGGTAGAACAACAGAGTTATTCAGGGTTACAGGATGTGAGGGGGTGGAGCAAGGTTAGGACTTAATGTTCTGGTTGCTATTTGCAGTTTATCGCATGTTTCTGCACATAGATATGCGCAGAATTGTAATATTCACAAACTACTGTAAATACTGTACTCTTGATATTCGGCGGGAACCCAGTGGTGAACACCTGCAAGTACACCTGGACCACGCATCGCCCATTCATTTAAACCAACCTATGACCCCTCATGTACTGTAAATGACCTGCCCTTTGACCTATGAAAGAAGAGTTTACATTTCCCATTGAACTGTATTTGGACACATTGTATAAAAGAGAGTCTTCCTGGCCAGGCTCAGTCTATTCTCTGAAGGTCATCTTGCTAAGACTGACTGAGCCCTGGATCCGGGAGCGCTCGCGAACAAACGCATGTATTATTGGTTGTAGCTCTTCTCTGTAATATTGTTGTATCTTTTATCTGTATCTTTCGAGTAAATACTGTTGATGCGCTGGACCACAACATTACATTTTAACTACTGGTGTCACATTCCATTCTTGTTTGGGGATAAGGTGTATTCAGCCACACGTGTCGCTGCATTGTGCGCATAGCGTTTCAGCATATATATGCAACGTGCATATACATATCTTAGCGGTTATTTGCTTATGTTTAATGGCCGCAGCGGCCCGAACCACAGTGTGATAATATACTGCTTTTCCTTGTAAAATAATCGAACTTTACAGTTGGAGGCTCTGTCCAGTTCACCTCACACTCGTGGACTTGCAGGGCCTAACAGACTTTGGTCTAACAACAAAGAGTGGAGGACGCGTCTAAAGTAAAACAATTTCTGTTGTTGTGTTAAAACTACCTAATGTTGTTAAACCACGTCTGTCCTCTATAGTCTCAGAGGTGCTGGTGCGAACCGAGGGACAGCAAGGAAAAGCTATTCTGTTTTTTTTTGTGTGTTACTTTTGGCGCGAAAACGCGCACAAGCGTACTGATATTTTGTGTATAGTCTCATATATTGTTGCCATAAGTTGTAGTAGTAAATTGTAGATCTGCATAAAATCGGATAAGTTATTTGTTATACATTTATTGTATTTGTTTAGTGGTACTTGAAAAAGCACATACAAAACTTGGTCCTTCAGGGTATAAAGGGAACAAAGGTGTATGGTGTATTAATCGCTAAATATTAGCATTTCATAAGTGAATCTCCGTTCCTGCCTAAAAGCTTAAGTAGCACGAAGTGGAAGCTACCCGGCAGGGGACTTCCGGTGCTCGAAGGGATTGTGGAAGCATTTATCTAACTGCTACAAAAGAGTTGGTAAAGAGAGTGTGGCAAGCTGCGTGCAAAGGTACGCAGCGATACACACCTGCGTACGCAAGTATACACGTGTCATAATACAATAGTACGTGGACGCATATACAGCGACGAACAGGTACACACGGGAATGCACAGAAGGCATGTGTGAGTGCATATTTACGCAAGCGGAAGTTTGGCGCATAATAAAAGTAAATTTTAAGGTGGGATAAAGGAATTATAGTTATACATTAACAAATAACTATCCGATTTTAGACAGATTGCTCAAAATCTTATTATAAGTGTACTACCTCTGGGGCAAGCTATCAATCAAAGGGAGTGATTTATTTTTCTGTACAGAAAATCTAAAAGTGTGGGTTGTTGAAAAGTAAGTGTGAGTGCATTGAACCCCTGGAAAGCGGGATCTCGTCGGTGAGGCACTGAGTTAGCAGAGGCATGGTGGCGTGGAGGTTAGCGACCTCCCGTATTAATTGGTATTGAGCCATGTAGTGTGTGTGTTTTTTTTAAAGGTAAAACGTGCGGAGGAGAGTGATATTTGGTGTTACGCTCCGGCTGTGGAGCGCAGCTTGTGAATTCGACTCCCGTGAACGTAGGGCGTATAGATAACAAGTACCTATAAGCCATGCGATTGGACTGCACGTGTGTGTGTGTGTGTGATACGCGGCGCAACGTGATACCATTTCCATAATTTCACGCAATTGCATCATCATACGCGCTGTGTTAGCATATGCAGACGTGATTTGTGTAAAGAAAAGGAATTTTTCGCTGACTCTCTTTCAGGAAATATTCCTGGTGGAACTCCATAGGAAGGCTTGGTGACATTTCCCAGGTGGAATTCCTGTGGAAAAAAAACAAAAAGATCAGGCTCCACTTATAAGGTGGGGTATTAATATATTGCTATTAATACCCCATACTTTCAGTGCTGAGGGGTCTGGTAGGGTCCTCGCTGCGTACGCGGGAAATCACTACAGGAGTGGGCCGTGGTACTGTCCAGTAGAGCAGGAGCGGGTGAAAAGCGCTCAGAGGAACTTTTCACCGTCGTCTCGCGTGGGCCATTTGGTGTTTGTGTTTAAAAAGTCCACAATGGGAGCCAAGTATGCATGCAAGAGGTGTTCATGAGCCAGGGTTCAGGCTGAGGAGCAGAGGCCGAGAGGGTCCGCTCTGTATATTATGTGTAGGAAGTATGGTCCTTACACGGAGACTTTTTGTGATGAATGGGTACGAATGACTGTTGAAAATAGGGCATAATTTCCTAGGGTTGGTAGTTTTGAACCAGAGGTGCTGCACAATGTTAGAAATAGAATATGTCTGATCAAATCGAAGAAACGGAGGATCAGACATAACAACTGTTTAGACATACGGCAACAAGAAGGTGAAATGCAAAGGGAACTTGCTCCTGCAGCAAAGTCCAAACCAGACAGGAATGTGAATGCGAACACACCACCACCATCCTATGTCGATGGAGAGAAGGCTGCTACAACCAATAACATACCAGGAAATGATAAAAATGCATTTGTAACATGTACTTACCCTAACCCTTGCAAATTTTACCCTGTCCTAAGTTATTCCAAGGATCATAGGTCAGAGGAAGATGATGAACCTAGCCTAATCTCAGCCCTCTCTCAGGCAGCCACCACACGGGAAACCCAGGTGGGTACAGCCCAACCGGTAAGAGCAGTGGCTGTATCTTCTATAGAAGGGATGGGTGAGATCATAGCAACCGGTAAGTATGACACTATTCATTACATAGAGACAGTAGCTCCCCACAGTGAGCAAAATAGATATGGAGTGGTTGGGTTACACCCTGTCTGGGTGATAGCAGTTCCCAATGGGAGAACTGATAGACAGGGAATAACCCCCATCAGGAATACTGCAATGTATTGCCCGTGGACCAGATCGGAACTGCGGTCAATCATTTCAGAATTCCCTGATCCCAGGAGAGATTTAGCCAGATGCCAGAAGTTTATTAAGGATCTGGGTAATGCCCATGAACCCACAAACAAAGATTGGCGGACAGTGTTAAGAGCGTGCCTACCCAGTAATATTGACACCCAAAAGTTTATAACGGATTGTAAGATAGAGGCAGATAGTCCTCTGACTGATTAATACAATCAGGAGAACGTGGAACAAATCAATGTGCAACTAGGATTGTATTTCCCCACAGTTGTAAAGTAGAATAAAATTTTCACTATCAAACAGAAAAAAAGTGAACTGGCATCTGAATATTTTCATAGAACTTTGCAAGTAATGGCTAAATACACTGGGATAAGGGATGTAAAGAATGATGTGAACCACAGGGAGGTGGCTGTCTCTGTGCTAATGGATGGACTCAAAAAGGCATTGAAAGTTAGAGTACAGACTTCTTTGCCTAACTGGAGAGGGGTCACTGTAGAAGGTCAATAAGATGTTATGTTTGCCAAAAGGAGGGACACTATGCCAGAGAGAGTAGGAATGCAGGGACACATAGTAAGTATAGACCCCCTAGACAAGAACACGAGCCACGTTATCAAACACATAGACGGGACCAAGCGACAAATAGGAGGGATTTCGAGCTACATAGAGGGGAAACACATACATTTCCCCCAAGGAGGGATGGGCAGGCCTCCAACTCATCACAATTACTTCCCCCACACATAATAGCTGCCAATGCTCCCCGAGGAGGCCAATATCCACAATAGGGTTCAGGTCACACCTGTATTCTGCAGCCAGTGAGATTGACTACTAGCCTTAGAGATGAACCTGAGGTCATGGCCAATGTAGCTGGCACAAGACAACCCTTCCTTGCAGGTACAGGGGCAGACAGATCTTTATTAACCTTTTCAAAAGAAAGAAATTTCACAGGTAAATACTAATTCGGCAAATGAGAGTAACGAGAGAAGTGCAACATTACCCTTTGACAAAACATGCTGAAGTTACAATTCGGCCTCTATGATGCTAAACCCTTTTCTTTTTTTTCCTAGCAGTAGTGGCCCCTGACTAACTTAATCGACAGAGATTTTGTTATGTAAATTTAAATGTGAAATACATATATTGTACTCCCGCTCAGGAAGTACAAGGTATGTTAGATAATCCTCAAAGACTGATGTTGCATTCCACTGTTCTAGATTCATGTCCATCACAGGTAGAGGAAATTATCTCACAGATACCGGGTTCCCTATGAACTTAGGATGGACAGGACACTGGATTAATGGCTGAGGTAGTCCCAGGAGTGACACAGCAAGCACAAGATTTAAGGGGGGTAGACCAAGTATTTAAGAATCAATTCCCTGACCTCGTCTCCACCATCGTGGGTTGACTGTCCTGGTGTCCATGTACAGAGTTGGTTTTGTGCCTAATTGCTAAAATGGACAAGACAGGGTTTGAAGAAACGGTTACCCGAAGGAAGTCACGCAATCCGAGAAAGGTGCCTCCACCTGACGCAGAATCAACCAGTGTCCCTCAAAACACGAGCCAGTGAGTGGTAGTGTGGCATACTGGAATGTTAGGAGACAAGAGATATTGGAAAGTTCCAAAAGCCATTTAATTCTTATCAGTGAGTGGGGGAGTTTTATGGCCCCAAAACCAGTTCTGGCAGACCCTGCCACATCTAGGGGGTTAGGACAGGAAGTGCAGGGGGATTTTAGCAAAAGGAACAAAGCACAGGATAGTTCAGTGGGAGCTGAGGTCTGAGGATGGAGGGCACAGGCTAGTGTCCAGGAGAAACGCAGTCCGGGGACTGTGGAACAAGCTTGGTCCACAGTCCCTGGCATGATGGAGAGAAGAGCAGCGTGTAGGTGCTGCTAGGAAGAGCAAGAGATATTCAGATTTGCAGTGTGAGAGCCACAGTATGCAGAGTACAGTGGAAGGAACCAGGAACAAAGGCATCTTCAGGGGTACCCAAGAAGCAGGACGGGAGGTGTGAGTCTGCGGGAGAGGACGAGCTGGGTGAGTGGTAGGAAACCACGTTTGGCGGAAGGCCCCCAGTAACGTTTCCATGAGAGATCCCGTTTAGATAGAGCCCCTAGCGAATGGGGGAGAGCACACTGAAATGAATCTCAGTTTGCGGCAGCCGCACTACTGATTCCCAGAGACTGCGCTGGTATGTACTGTACTGTAATGCTGTCACATCATTGTTAATGCTGTTATTGCCAGTGAAGCAAATAAAAGGAGATGTAACCTGATGTAACCCATATGCATATTGTGCTGGAGAGAAGAAAAAGAAGTTAAATGTTACTGTCGTGATAACCCTGTCTGAACTGTGAATAAACTGTCTGCTTATGTGATACGGATGGCCTGGCGTGACAATGCTTTTAATATGACTGATGGACCGGCCGCTGCCCAGCTATCACAACTTGGCGTCCGCGAACAGGATCGGTACCGAAGATTTATTTGACAATTTGGGGAAAACTTTATTGGGAGGGGCCCATGAAAGCCACCTACCTCATTTGACCCAGCGAACTGGGGAAGAAAGGGCCGGCATGGGCAGGTTCTAAGTGTTTGGCACAATTGCCAGAAGATGTTAGAACATTTATGATCATCTGTGACCCAGGACTGTAATTCAGAGGAAAGGCAGCAGTATATGTGATTTGTGTTTCATGTGATGTTTTGCATGCTATGATTTTCTGCTCATGTGATTGTTATATTGTGTGTTTGCATGCCATGTTTTTCTGCTCATGTGATTGTTATACTGTGTGTGATGTATACTGCAATTATGCTTGTTTATTGTGTGTTATGTTTTGACCTTGCTGTAGAGTATACAGTAAGAGACTGTTCCTTGCTAGACTTTTTGCAAGCTCATAGGTATATTGCGTGGGGACACGCAAGATTTTAGCAGGGGTGTATGTGGCATACTGGAATGTTAGGAGACAAGAGATATTGGAAAGTTCCAAATGCCATTTAATTCTTATCAGTGAGTGGGGGAGTTTTATGGCCCCAAAACCAGTTCTGGCAGACCCTGCCACATCTAGGGGGTTAGGACAGGAAGTGCAGGGGGATTTTAGCAAAAGGAACAAAGCACAGGACAGTTCAGTGAGAGCTGAGGTCTGAGGATGGAGGGCACAGGCTAGTGTCCAGGAGAAACGCAGTACGGGGACTGTGGAACAAGCATGGTCCACAGTCCCTGGCATGATGGAGAGAAGAGCAGCGTGTAGGTGCTGCTAGGAAGAGCAAGAGATATCCAGATTTGCAGTGAGAGAGCCACAGTATGCAGAGTACAGTGAAAGGAACCAGGAACAAAGGCATCTTCAGGGGTACCCAAGAAGCAGGACCGGAGGTGTGAGTCTGCGGGAGAGGACGAGCTGGGTGAGTGGTAGGAAACCACGTTTGGCGGAAGGACCCCAGTAACGTTTCCATGAGAGATCCCGTTTAGATAGAGCCCCTAGCGAATGGGGGAGAGCACACTGAAATGAATCTCAGTTTGCGGCAGCCGCACTACTGATTCCCAGAGACTGCGCTGGTATGTACTGTACTGTAATGCTGTCACATCATTGTTAATGCTGTTATTGCCAGTGAAGCAAATAAAAGGAGATGTAACCTGATGTAACCCATATGCATATTGTGCTGGAGAGAAGAAAAAGAAGTTAAATGTTACTGTCGTGATAACCCTGTCTGAACTGTGAATAAACTGTCTGCTTATGTGATACGGATGGCCTGGCGTGACAATGCTTTTAATATGACTGATGAACCGGCCGCTGCCCAGCTATCACAGTAGCAGCGCCCATCAAAAAGCGGTACTGCATAGGAGCTCAGGCACTGATGGAAATACGCAAGTACCAAAACTCAACTGCACTGCTCATGAAAAAGGCACCGTTTATGCGGCTGGTGAGAGAAATTTATGTGGAATATTCCACAGGCAAGCCACTCTCCTGGCAAAGCAAAGCTCTCATGGCGTTACAGGAGGCAGCTGAGGCCTACCTGGTCCATCTATTCCAAGATGCCTCCCTGTGCACTACCCAAACCAAGAGGGCCACTCTACACGTCGCAGATATTCAGCTTGCACGGCGGATTCGAGGGATCGATGACGGACTGGGATAAACTGAAGCACTTTTTTATGACCTTGAAGATTTACAGGCTTCACCACGTTTTACATTTCACATGTTTGTTATTAAACAAGTTGATCTGCTTGGTTGCTTTTAATATCCAGATTTTACAGTGTGGGAGGAGGTAACTTGTTGCATACTCATGTTACAGCATATGGACATCTGACCTATGTGGTTCTTTGTCACTCTGACATAAACAATCTCCATGATCCTTTTATGCTTTATATGCAAATTGTTGTATTTGTATAGTTGACAATATGCAAATAGTTGTATTTGTATAGTTGACAATAAAACTGATTTGGTCTTTCAAAAAAGAAAAAAAAAATCCCTGTAGTGCCCAATCCAGCTGTCATTTAAAAAAAAAATCCTCCCCACCTCTACAAGCTTTACTGTCACCAACCTCTATTCTGTTTTCTTCACAGTTTCCTCTTCATCTTTGCGTTCACAAAAGGGGGTACAATACGTGGACCTGATTCTCCCAAGGTTTCAAGTGACAGCCTCAGTATTTTCTCCCAAGCCCTACATGACTGTTTACAGTCCTTTCAGCCTGAGAATGGGTCAGTGCTGATACAATATGTTGATGACTTGTTGTTATGCGCTGATTCATTTGAGTCATCCCTGGCAGATACGAAACAGTTTCTGTTTCATCTCTTCCAGACAGGACACAAGGTCTTAGGGGATAAACTACAGTTGTGTAGGACAAGGGTCAAATACTTAGGATGTAGTACTGGTACATGATTTGACAGTTCATACACCACATGCCGTATTGGTCCTTCAAAGTTCTGCCCGAACCCGGTATGTCTCCTCAGCACGATGGCACCGGTATATTACTGCATATGCCTTGTAATGCACAAAGGGTGGAGGATGAGAATACTGGTGAAGGGAAATTTTGTATAGACACTGATATGCATGATGGTATCTGAATCACACCTTTACTACGAGACCAGACATAAATGACAGCCCATTGGTGAACGCAGACCTGATATTTTTTTTTCTCCTCTAGAGATGTTTTTACTCTACATTGCAAACACACAACAATTAAATTAAGATGCAAATTTGTGTTCCCTACAGAAAAAAAGGTCTGGAAGGCGAAGGGGTATGGTCAGGAGTCCTCAGGACTCTGGAGAGATGGACAAGGTAAGCCAGTGGCCCCCCAAGGCATATCTCCCAAGCCTAGCTGAGGCGGCACATGGTCTGACTCATCTGGGTAGGGAAGGTATGTGCAAATTGGTAAGAGCTTACTGGCATGCACCAGGGTTCTCTTCTCAGGCAAGCAGGAAAGCAATGACCTGTCTTACTTGCATGATGAAGAACATTTGGTAAGGTAGCACCAACAGAGCCATCCCATACTCCTCCTGCAGACGGACCTTTTCAGGTAATACAAATCGACTTCGTACAGTTAACACCCTGTAGGAATTTGAAATATGTATTGGTGTACACTGATGTTTTCTCAAACTGGGTAGAGGCATTTCCTGACGCCACAAATACTGCTGTGTTTACGACAAAGAAAATTGTGCAAAAATGTGTGTGTAGATATGGTATCCTTAGGAGTAGAAACAAAGTGATAGCTGAAACTGGACTATTCTGGTCATAGACACTGCCACTAGTGTTATGTAGCATCGGAATCACTCCCTGATCCCCACTAAACAAATCACCCTCCATGAAATTTTTTTTGTATTTTTTTTTGTTTTTTTGGAAAGATAAAGAGCTAATTATGAGTGGCTCTCCCCGAACTCCGAAGGTTTATGTTATCTAGGAAGGAAACTATCTGAAATAATAACCCTTGTTCAATGAAGATACAGATCTAGCATACGATCCAGAAATGGAAAAATGTTCAGGGAACGATAGGAATATATATATCATGAAAATTTTATATGTCTCTTTCACGACTTGTTTGTGTTCTCTCCCTCTACCCAGCAAAACCTCTATCGAATCCGAACATTAGTGTGCAAAGACGTAGGTACATGTATGTATGCAGCGTTTGTTCAGATCAGACATCTTAGGCTAAAGCACTGTCCCAGCATATTCTATAGGTTGAATGTCGTCCCACACCCAACCAGTGGTCCTTTGACCGCCGAGTGCATATAGAGGATGTCTCGTCCTTTTCCCTGTCTTCCCCAACCATAGTCAATGTCTGATTTGCAAAATAAATACATACGTGTGTTTAGGTCACCTGTTATGTGTTTTGAAATATTTTGTTAGTAATTTATGACAGTTATTGTTTACTGTCAAAGGGTGGACTGTCGAAGTCGAAAATATTACATACACAGCACATGCAAACACCAAACAGAGTGGCCTCTGTGCGTGCGCGTTTTTGCCGTGCATGTGCATACACACACGCTACGTGCACTGGTTCGCGAGCCTTGTGTTTTGGCGCGTGGTAAGAGTATATACGGTAATATACGCATTCACACAGAAAAGCCGCAAATACATATTCAATATTCTATTCATATAGTGCCAATATTCTATTCATATAGTGCATTATTTACGCAGTCTCCACACACTTTGCCAGCAACTTACATATACTCAAAAGGTAGAACAATAG
The DNA here is from genome assembly GCF_028390025.1 of Pseudophryne corroboree. Lineage (NCBI taxonomy): Eukaryota > Metazoa > Chordata > Amphibia > Anura > Myobatrachidae > Pseudophryne > Pseudophryne corroboree. The sequence goes on along the minus strand of NC_086447.1, from coordinate 199,969,430 downwards.
AGTTATTCAGGGTTACAGGATGTGAGGGGATGGAGCAAGGTTAGGACTTAATGTTTGGTATCCAGATGTGCAGTATTTTGAGATCTACATTCCGGTTGCTATTTGCAGTTTATCGCATGTTTCTGCACATAGATATGCGAGGAATTGTAATATTCACAAACTACTGTAAATACTGTACTCTTGATGTTCGGCGGGAACCCAGTGGCAAACACCTGCAAGTACACCTGGAGCAAGCATCGCCCATTCATTTAAACCAACCTATGACCCCTCATGTACTGTAAATGACCTGCCCTTTGACCTATGAAAGAAGAGCTTACATTTCCCATTGTACTGTATTCGGACACATTATATAAAAGAGAGTCTTCCTGGCCAGGCTCAGTCTATTCTCTGAAGGTCATCTTGCTAAGACTGACTGAGCCCTGGATCTGGGAGCGCTCGCGAACAAACGTATGTATTATTGTTTGTAGCTCTTCTCTGTAATATTGGGGGTCATTCTGAGTTGATGGCTCGCTGATTTTCGCAGCGCAGCGATCAGGTGAAAAAACTACATTTATGCGCATGCATATGCCCCACAATGCGCACGCGCGACGTACAGGTACAAAACCTTTTGTGGTTGTGCACATGTTCTAGTAAAGTTTTTCTTCGCACTGACAGCCGCAAGAAGATTGACAGGAAGGGGGCGTTTCTGGGTGTAAACTGACCGTTTTCAGGGAGTGTTTGCAAAAACGCAGGCGTGTCTGAGAAAACACAGGCGTGTCTGAGAAAACGCAGGCATGGCTGGGCAGGTGTATGATGTCAAATCCGGACACGAATAGGCTGAAGTGATCGCAAGCGCTGAGTAGGTTCAGACCTGTATTTGGACACATTATATAAAAGAGAGTCTTCCTGGCCAGGCTCAGTCTATTCTCTGAAGATCATCTTGCTAAGACTGACTGAGCCCTGGATCCAGGAGCGCTCATGAACAAACGTATGTATTATTGGTTGTAGCTCTTCTCTGTAATATTGTTGTATCTTTTATCTGTATCGTTCGAGTAAATACTGTTGATGCGTTGAACCACAACATTACATTTACCTACTGGTGTCGCATTCCATTCTTGTTTGGGGATAAGGTGTATTCAGCCACACGTGTCGCTGCATTGTGCGCATAGCGTGTCGGCTTATATACGCAATGTGCATACATATCTTAGTGGTTATTTTCTTATGTTTAATGGCCGCAGTGTCCCGAACCACAGTGTGATAAGGTATTGCTTTTCCTTGTAAAATAATCGAACTTTACAGTTGGGGGCTCTGTCCAGTTCACCTCACACTCGCGGACTTGCAGGGCCTAACAGACTTTGGTCTAACAACAAAGGGTGGAGGATGTGTCTAAAGTAAAACAATTTCTGTTGTTGTGTTAAAACTACCTAATGTTGTTAAACCACGTCTGTCCTGTATAGTCTCAGAGGTGCTGGTGTGAACCGAGGGACAAAAGTGAAAAGTGTTACTTTTGGCGCAAAAACGCGCACAAGCGTACTGATATTTTGTGTACAGTCTCATATATTGTTGCCATAGGTTGTAGTAGTCAATATAGATCTGCATAAAATCGGAAAAGTTATTTGTTATACATTTTTTGTATTTGTTTAGTGGGTACTTGAAAAAGCACATACAAAACTTGGTCCTGGCCTAAAAGTTTGGGCAGCACTCAATGGAAATTATCCACGTGGGTGACTTTCAGGGTGTAAAGGGAACAAAAGTGTATTGTGTATTAATCGTAAAATAATAGCATTTCATAAGTGAAACTCCATTCCTGCCTAAAAGTTTAAGTAGCACGAAGCGGAAGCTGTCCGGCAGGGGACTTCCGGTGCTCGAAGGGAATGTGGAAGCATTTATCTAACTGCTACAATAGAGTTGGGAGAGTGTGGCAAGCTGCGGGCAAAGGTACGCAGCGATACACACCTGCGTATGCAAGTATACACGTGTCATAGTAAAATAGTATGTGCACACAGTGGCGTAAGTTCGTCCCAGTTGCCCGGAGGCAAGATAAATATTGGTGCCCCCCTATTTCCTATATTAAGATAAATAAATGTGTGCGTGTGTGGAGTGTTCTGAAAAAAATGTATATACTGTATTTATACATTTAATTGTCTTTTATTTTAAATCACACAATTCTTAGCAGTCATACCCAGGATTAGAACCCATGACCTGTTACACTGACAGCAGACACTTTACTGATTGATCTATTTGCTCCTGTACGGGAAGCATGAGAATTCTAACTATATAAAGTTACGTGTAATTGTCAGAGAAGTATCTTCATATAGTTAAAATTCTCATATTTCCTATACAGGAGCAAACAGCTTCATCAGTAAGGTGACTGCTTCCAGTGTAATAGGTCGTGGTTTCTAATCCTGGGTGTGACCCTTGTAAAATGTGTAATTTCAGTATAATAAAGAGGGTGTGATTTGTAAGGTGCAGGGACCAGTGAGGAAGTCGGCCACTGAAAAGACAGCGACAGATATCAATTAACTTAATTCAATGGTGTTACAGAATGGGAGGAGAGGTGCCCCCCTTCAGAGCAGGAGCCTGGCAGCAGATGACTCTGTTGCCTCCCAGAGTTCTGCCTCTGTGTGGACACGTATACAGCAACGCACGGGTACACACGTGAACGCACAGAAGGTGTGTGTGTGAGTGCATATTTATGCAAGCGGAAGTTAGCCGCATAATAAAAGTTAATTTTAAGGTGGGATAAAAGAATTATAGTTATACATTAACAAATAACTATCCGATTTTAGACAGATTACTCAAAATCTTATTATAAGTGTACTACCTCTGGGGCAAGCTATCAATCAAAGGGAGTGATTTTTTTTTCTGTACAGAAAATCTAAAAGTGTGGGTTGTTGAAAAGTAAGTGTGAGTGCATTGAACCCCTGGAAAGCGGGATCTCGTCGGTGAGGCACTGAGTTAGCAGAGGCTTGGTGGCGTGGAGGTAAGCGACCTCCTGTATTAATTGGTATTGAGCCATGTAGTGTGTGTGTTTTTTTTAAAGGTAAAACGTGCGGAGGAGAGTGATATTTGGTGTTACGCTCCGGCTGTGGAGCGCAGCTTGTGAATTCGACTCCCGTGATCGTAGGGCGTATAGATAACAAGTACCTATAAGCCATGTGATTGGACTGCACGTGTGTGTGTGTGTGATACGCGGCGCAACGTGATACCATTTCCATAATTTCACGCAATTGCATCATCATACGCGCTGTGTTAGCATAAGCAGACGCGATTTGTGTAAAGAAAAGGAATTTTTCGCTGACTCTCAGGAAATATTCCTGGTGGAACTCCATAGGAAGGCTTGGTGACATTTCCCAGGTGGAATTCCTGTGGAAAAAAAACAAAAAGATCAGGCTCCACTGATAAGGTGGGGTATTAATATATTGCTATTAATACCCAATACTTCCAGTGCTGAGGGGTCTGGTAGTGTCCCCGCTGCGTACGCGGGAAATCACTACAGGAGTGGGCCGTGGTACTGTCCAGTGGAGCAGGAGCGGGTGAAAAGCGTTCAGAGGAACTTTTCACCGTCGTCTCGCGTGGGCTATTTGGTGTTTGTGTTTAAAAAGTCCACAATGGGAGCCAAGTATGCATGCAAGAGGCGTTCAGGAGCCAGGGTTCAGGCTGAGGAGCAGAGGCCGAGAGGGTCCGCTCTGTATATTATGTGTAGGAAGTATGGTCCTTACACTGAGACTTTTTGTGATGAATGGGTACGAATGACTGTTGAAAATAGGGCATAATTTCCTAGGGTTGGTAGTTTTGAACCAGAGGTGCTGCACAATGTTAGAAATAGAATATGTCTGATCAAATCGAAGAAACGGAGGATCAGACATAACAACTGTTTAGACATACGGCAACAAGAAGGTGAAATGCAAAGGGAACTTGCTCGTGCAGCAAAGTCCAAACCAGACAGGAATGTGAATGCGAACACACCACCACCGTCCTATGCCGATGGAGAGAAGGCTGCTACAACCAATAACATACCAAAAAATGATAAAAATGCATTTGTAACATGTACTTACCCTAACCCTTGCAAATTTTACCCTGTCCTAAGTTATTCCAAGGATCATAGGTCAGAGGAAGATGATGAACCTAGCCTAATCTCAGCCCTCTCTCAGGCAGCCACCACACGGGAAACCCAGGTGGGTACAGCCCAACCGGTAAGAGCAGTGGCTGTGTCTTCTATAGAAGGGATGGGTGAGATCATAGCAACTGGTAAGTATGACACTATTCATTACATAGAGACAGTAGCTCCCCACAGTGAGCAAAATAGATATGGAGTGGTTGGGTTACATCCTGTCTGGGTGATAGCAGTTCCCAATGGGAGAACTCCCAATGGGAGAACTGATAGACAGGGAATAACCCCCATCAGGAATACTGCAATGTATTGCCCGTGGACCAGATCGGAACTGCGGTCAATCATTTCAGAATTCCCTGATCCCAGGAGAGATTTAGCCAGATGCCAGAAGTTTATTAAGGATCTGGGTAATGCCCATGAACCCACAAACAAAGATTGGCGGACAGTGTTAAGAGCGTGCCTACCCCCTAATATTGACACCCAAAAGTTTATAATGGATTGTAAGATAGAGGCAGACAGTCCTCTGACTGATGAATACAATCAGGAGAACGTGGAACAAATCAATGTGCAACTAGGATTGTATTTCCCCACAGTTGTAAAGTAGAATAAAATTTTCACTATCAAACAGAAAAAAAAAGTGAACTGGCATCTGAATATTTTCATAGAACTGTGCAAGTAATGGCTAAATACACTGGGATAAGGGATGTAAAGAATGATGTGAACCACAGGGAGGTGGCTGTCTCTGTGCTAATGGACGGACTCAAAAAGGCATTGAAAGTTAGAGTACAGACTTCTTTGCCTAACTGGAGAGGGGTCACTGTAGAAGGTCAATAAGATGTTATGTTTGCCAAAAGGAGGGACACTATGCCAGAGAGAGTAGGAATGCAGGGACACATAGTAAGTATAGACCCCCTAGACAAGAACACGAGCCACGTTATCAAACACATAGACGGGACCAAGGGACAAATAGGAGGGATTTCGAGCTACATAGAGGGGAAACACATACATTTCCCCCAAGGAGGGATGGGCAGGCCTCCAACTCATCACAATTACTTCCCCCACACATAATAGCTGCCAATGCTCCCCGAGGAGGCCAATATCCACAATAGGGTTCAGGTCACACCTGTATTCTGCAGCCAGTGAGATTGACTACTAGCCTTAGAGATGAACCTGAGGTCATGGTCAATGTAGCTGGCACAAGACAACCCTTCCTTGCAGGTACAGGGGCAGACAGATCTTTATTAACCTTTTCAAAAGAAAGAAAGGTCACAGGTAAATACTAATTCGGCAAATGGGAGTAACGAGAGAAGTGCAACATTACCCTTTGACAAAACCTGCTGAAGTTACAATTCGGCCTCTATGATGCTAAACCCTTTTCTTTTTTTCCTAGCAGTAGTGGCCCCTGACTAACTTAATCGACAGAGATTTTGTTATGTAAATTTAAATGTGAAATACATATATTGTACTCCCGCTCAGGAAGTACAAGGTATGTTAGATACTCCTCAAAGACTAATGTTGCTTCCACTGTTCTAGATTCATGTCCATCACAGGTAGAGGAAATTATCTCACAGATACCGGGTTCCCTATGAACTTAGGATGGACAGGACACTGGATTGATGGCTGAGGTAGTCCCAGGAGTGACACAGCAAGCACAAGATTTAAGGGGGGTAGACCAAGTATTTAAGAATCATTTCCCTGACTGTCCTGGTGTCCGTGTACAGAGTTGGTTTTGTGCCTAATTGCTAAAATGGACAAGACAGGGTTTGAAGAAACTGTTACCCGAAGGAAGTCACGCAATCCGAGGAAGGTGCCTCCACCTGACGCAGAATCAACCAGTGTCCCTCAAAACACAAGCCAGTGAGTGGTAGTGTGGCATACTGGAATGTTAGGAGACAAGAGATATTGGAAAGTTCCAAAAGCCATTTAATTCTTATCGGTGAGTGGGGGAGTTTTATGGCCCCAAAACCAGTTCTGGCAGACCCTGCCACATCTAGGGGGTTAGGACAGGAAGTGCAGGGGGATTTTAGCAAAAGGAACAAAGCACAGGACAGTTCAGTGGGAGCTGAGGTCTGAGGATGGAGGGCACAGGCTAGTGTCCAGGAGAAACGCAGTCTGGGGACTGTGGAACAAGCTTGGTCCACAGTCCCTGGCATGATGGAGAGAAGAGCAGCGTGTAGGTGCTGCTAGGAAGAGCAAGAGATATCCAGATTTGCAGTGTGAGAGCCACAGTATGCAGAGTACAGTGGAAGGAACCAGGAACAAAGGCATCTTCAGCGGTACCCAAGAAGCAGGACGGGAGGTGTGAGTCTGCGGGAGAGGACGAGCTGGGTGAGTGGTAGGAAACCACGTTTGGCGGAAGGCCCCCAGTAATGTTTCCATGAGAGATCCCGTTTAGATAGAGCCCCTAGCGAATGGGGGAGAGCACACTGAAATGAATCTCAGTTTGCGGCAGCCGCACTACTGATTCCCAGAGACTGCGCTGGTATGTACTGTACTGTAATGCTGTCACATCATTGTTAATGCTGTTATTGCCAGTGAAGCAAATAAAAGGAGATGTAACCTGATGTAACCCATATGCATATTGTGCTGGAGAGAAAAAGAAGTTAAATGTTACTGTCGTGATAACCCTGTCTGAACTGTGAATAAACTGTCTGCTTATGTGATACGGATGGCCTGGCGTGACAATGCTTTTAATATGACTGATGGACCGGCCGCTGCCCAGCTATCACAACTTGGCGTCCGCGAACAGGATCGGTAACGAAGATTTATTTGACAATTTGGGGAAAACTTTATTTGGAGGGGCCCATGAAAGCCACCTACCTCATTTGACCCAGCGAACTGGGGAAGAAAGGGCCGGCATGGGCAGGTTCTAAGTGTTTGGCACAATTGCCAGAAGATGTTAGAACATTCATGATCATCTGTGACCCAGGACTGTAATTCAGAGGAAAGGCAGCAGTATATGTGATTTGTGTTTCATGTGATGTTTTGCATGCTATGTTTTTCTGCTCATGTGATTGTTATATTGTGTGTTTGCATGCCATGTTTTTCTGCTCATGTGATTGTTATACTGTGTGTGATGTATACTGCAATTATGCTTGTTTATTGTGTGTTATGTTTTGACCTTGCTGTAGAGTATACAGTAAGAGACTGTTCCTTGCTAGACTTTTTGCAAGCTCATAGGTATATTGCGTGGGGACAAGCAAGATTTTAGCAGGGGTGTATGTGGCATACTGGAATGTTAGGAGACAAGAGATATTGGAAAGTTCCAAAAGCCATTTAATTCTTATCAGTGAGTGGGGGAGTTTTATGGCCCCAAAACCAGTTCTGGCAGACCCTGCCACATCTAGGGGGTTTGGACAGGAAGTGCAGGGGGATTTTAGCAAAAGGAACAAAGCACAGGACAGTTCAGTGAGAGCTGAGGTCTGAGGATGGAGGGCACAGGCTAGTGTCCAGGAGAAACGCAGTCCGGGGACTGTGGAACAAGCATGGTCCACAGCCCCTGGCATGATGGAGAGAAGAGCAGCGTGTAGGTGCTGCTAGGAAGAGCAAGAGATATCCAGATTTGCAGTGAGAGAGCCACAGTATGCAGAGTACAGTGGAAGGAACCAGGAACAAAGGCATCTTCAGGGGTACCCAAGAAGCAGGACCGGAGGTGTGAGTCTGCGGGAGAGGACGAGCTGGGTGAGTGGTAGGAAACCACGTTTGGCGGAAGGACCCCAGTAACGTTTCCATGAGAGATCCCGTTTAGATAGAGCCCCTAGCGAATGGGGGAGAGCACACTGAAATGAATCTCAGTTTGCGGCAGCCGCACTACTGATTCCCAGAGACTGCGCTGGTATGTACTGTACTGTAATGCTGTCACATCATTGTTAATGCTGTTATTGCCAGTGAAGCAAATAAAAGGAGATGTAACCTGATGTAACCCATATGCATATTGTGCTGGAGAGAAGAAAAAGAAGTTAAATGTTACTGTCGTGATAACCCTGTCTGAACTGTGAATAAATTGTCTGCTGATGTGATACGGATGGCCTGGCGTGACAATGCTTTTAATATGACTGATGAACCGGCCGCTGCCCAGCTATCACAGTAGCAGCGCCCATCAAAAAGCGGTACTGCATAGGAGCTCAGGCACTGATGGAAATACGCAAGTACCAAAACTCAACTGCACTGCTCATGAAAAAGGCACCGTTTATGCAGCTGGTGAGAGAAATTTATGTGGAATATTCCACAGGCAAGCCACTCTCCTGGCAAAGCAAAGCTCTCATGGCGTTACAGGAGGCAGCTGAGGCCTACCTGGTCCATCTATTCCAAGATGCCTCCCTGTGCACTACCCACACCAAGAGGGCCACTCTACACGTCGCTGATATTCAGCTTGCATGGCGGATTCGAGGGATCGATGACGGACTGGGATAAACTGAAGCACTTTTTTATGACCTTGAAGATTTACAGGCTTCACCACGTTTTACATTTCACATGTTTGTTATTAAACAAGTTGATCTGCTTGGTTGCTTTTAATATCCAGATTTTACAGTGTGGGAGGAGGTAACTTGTTGCATACTCATGTTACAGCATATGGACATCTGACCTATGTGGTTCTTTGTCACTCTGACATAAACAATCTCCATGATCCTTTTATGCTTTATATGCAAATTGTTGTATTTGTATAGTTGACAATATGCAAATAGTTGTATTTGTATAGTTGACAATAAAACTGATTTGGTCTTTCAAAAAAGAAAAAAAAATCCCTGTAGTGCCCAATCCAGCTGTCATTTTTTTAAAAAATCCTCCCCACCTCTACAAGCTTTACTGTCACCAACCTCTATTCTGTTTTCTTCACAGTTTCCTCTTCATCTTTGCGTTCACAAAAGGGGGTACAATACGTGGACCTGATTCTCCCAAGGTTTCAAGTGACAGCCTCAGTATTTTCTCCCAAGCCCTACATGACTGTTTACAGTCCTTTCAGCCTGAGAATGGGTCAGTGCTGATACAATATGTTGAAGACTTGTTGTTATGCGCTGATTCATTTGAGTCATCCCTGGCAGATACGAAACAGTTTCTGTTTCATCTCTTCCAGACAGGACACAAGGTCTCAAGGGATAAACTGCAGTTGTGTAGGACAAGGGTCAAATACTTAGGATGTAGTACTGGTACATGATTTGACAGTTCATGCACCACATGCCGTATTGGTCCTTCAAAGTTCTGCCCGAACCCGGTATGTCTCCTCAGCACGATGGCACCGGTATATTACTGCATATGCCTTGTAATGCACAAAGGGTGGAGGATGAGAATACTGGTGAAGGGAAATTTGTATAGACACTGATATGCATGATGGTATGGAATATCTGAATCAGACCTTTACTACGAGACCAGACATAAGTGACAGCCCATTGGTGAACGCAGACCTGATATTTTTTTTTCTCCTCTAGAGATGTTTTTACTCTACATTGCAAACACACAACAATTAAATTAAGATGCAAATTTGTGTTCCCTACAGAAAAAAAGGTCTGGAAGGCGAAGGGGTATGGTCAGGAGTCCTCAGGACTCTGGAGAGATGGACAAGGTAAGCCAGTGGCCCCCCAAGGCATATCTCCCAAGCCTAGCTGAGGCGGCACATGGTCTGACTCATCTGGGTAGGGAAGGTATGTGCAAATTGGTAAGAGCTTACTGGCATGCACCAGGGTTCTCTTCTCAGGCAAGCAGGAAAGCAATGACCTGTCTTACTTGCATGATGAAGAACATTTGGTAAGGTAGCACCAACAGAGCCATCCCATACTCCTCCTGCAGACGGACCTTTTCAGGTAATACAAATCGACTTCGTACAGTTAACACCCTGTAGGAATTTGAAATATGTATTGGTGTACACTGATGTTTTCTCAAACTGGGTAGAGGCATTTCCTGACGCCACAAATACTGCTGTGTTTACGACAAAGAAAATTGTGCAAAAATTTGTGTGTAGATATGGTATCCTTAGGAGTAGAAACAAAGTGATAGCTGAAACTGGACTATTCTGGTCATAGACACTGCCACTAGTGTTATGTAGCATCGGAATCACTCCCTGATCCCCACTTAACGAATCACCCTCCTTGAAATTTTTTTTGTATTTTTTTTTGTTTTTTTTGGAAGACAACCTCATGTCATGATCGATCCGCACCATGATCAGAAATACACCAATGAGGTGACAGTACAGTACCTTATCGAGATGAGCCAGCAATTGAGAACTTAACAAAAGAACTTGAAACTGTTGATTCCTGATATGGCCAACTACTAACTGTCTTGATTGTGAACCAAGAGACTGTGTGATTGTTCTTACGCTCAGGCTGCCTAATAGACAGGTGGGAAGGACCGTACCAAGTTTTGTTGACAGCACAATTCCAGTAAAAGTAGCCGAGAAAGAGACTTGGGTCCACGATTCCCATCACAAGAAAGTCGTTAGTCCGGAAGGAACTCGTAAAGGGAGTAAAATCGCAGAAATAAAACCCGAGAATCTGTTCTGTGAAGACTGAGAGGCGGCACTGTTGAACATTACCTGAGCATACTAAAGGATTACAGAAAGACCAGTCGTAGTAATGGATTTGCTATAAACAAGATTTGTTTTGTTCTCTTTTTTTTCAGTTGATATTTTTTTCAGGACATTCTATTTTTGTGAGGTCTCATGAGGAGTCGAGTGTGGGACTGGAACTGGTTCTGGAGAAAGGAGTGATGTCTTTATAGGATCCCAGGATCAGCCTATCACTTTGTTTAAAGCCAGAGAAAATCAAAGGTCTAGTAGTTACGGAGTTCAGAGGTAACATGATAGGCTATTGTCTGAGGAATACTGTATTTTGTAGTTATTGTGACCCTATAATTTAAGATGAGTGCATCCAGAGATGTCAGTTAAGCAATAATGTTGAATTTTACAGACATCCCTTGAGTGATTACCACTCACTAGTGGGTAAGGTCTTAAACCAAATGGAATGTTGCATGTGCTACAGGTACCTCTAAGACAAAATAATGCAGGATTAGTGCCATATTCTTTAGAGTTAACTGAGGGACGTGAATTACACAGAGTGGGGGACCGGTGGACAAGGAATATAATATAACTAGACCCCCTAGTCTTAAGATCCACCAGTACCATAGATAAATCCCTGGTATGTTTAAATTTCACCAATTTCAGGAAACCAGGAAATTGGGAGGTAATCAGGAACAATCAGACAATGGCCTATTCACAAGTAGCAGATAAAGAGCTAATTATGAGTGGCTCTCCCCGAACTCCGAAGGTTTATATTATCTAGGAAGGAAACTACCTGAAATAATAACCCTTGTTCATTGAAGATACAGATCTAGCATACGATCCAGAAATGGAAAAATGTTCAGGAAACGATAGGAATATATATATCATGAAAATTTTATATGTCTCTTTCACGACTTGTTTGTGTTCTCTCCCTCTACCCAGCAAAACCTCTATCGAATCCGAACATCAGTGTGCAAAGACGTAGGTACATGTATGTATGTATGCAGCGTTTGTTCAGATCAGACATCTTAGGCTATAGCACTGTCCCAGCATATTCTATAGGTTGAATGTCGTCCCACACCCAACCAGTGGTCCTTTGACCGCCGAGTGCATATAGAGGATGTCTCGTCCTTTTCCCTGTCTTCCCCAACCATAGTCAATGTCTGATTTGCAAAATAAATACATACGTGTTTTTAGGTCACCTGTTATGTGTTTTGAAATATTTTGTTAGTAATTTATGACAGTTATTGTTTACTGTCAAAGGGTGGACTGTCGAAGTCGAAAATATTACATACACAGCACATGCAAACACCAGAGTGGCCTCTGTGCGTGCGCGTTTTTGCCGTGCATGTGCATACACGCACGCTACGTGCACTGGTTCGCGAGCCTTGTGTTTTGGTGCGTGGTAAGGGTAAATACGGTAATATACGCATTCACACAGAAAAGCCGCAAATACATATTCAATATTCTATTCATATAGTGCCAATATTCTATTCATATAGTGCATTATTTACGCAGTCTCCACACACTTTGCCAGCAACTTACATATATTCAAAAGGTAGAACAATAGAGTTATTCAGGATTATAGGATGTAAGGGGATGGAGCAAGGTTAGGACTTAATGTTTGGTATCCAGATGTGCAGTATTTTGAGATCTACATTCCGGTTGCTATTTGCAGTTTATCGCATGTTTCTGCACATAGATATGCGAGGAATTGTAATATTCACAAACTACTGTAAATACTGTACTCTTGATATTCTGCGGGAACCCAGTGGCAAACACCTGCAAGTACACCTAGAGCAAGCATCGCCCATTCATTTAAACCAACCTATGACCCCTCATGTACTGTAAATGACCTGCCCTTTGACCTATGAAAGAAGAGCTTACATTTCCCATTGTACTGTATTCGGACACATTATATAAAAGAGAGTCTTCCTGGCCAGGCTCAGTCTATTCTCTGAAGGTCATCTTGCTAAGACTGACTGAGCCCTTGATCCGGGAGCGCTCGCGAACAAACGTATGTATTATTGTTTGTAGCTCTTCTCTGTAATATTGGGGGTCATTCTGAGTTGATGGCTCGCTGATTTTCGCAGCGCAGCGATCAGGTGAAAAAACTACATTTATGCGCATGCATATGCCCCGCAATGCACACGCGCGACGTACAGGTACAAAGCCTTTTGTGGTTGTGCACATGTTCTAGTAAAGTTTTTCTTCGCACTGACAGCCGCAAGAAGATTGACAGGAAGGGGGCGTTTCTGGGTGTAAACTGACCGTTTTCAGGGAGTGTTTGCAAAAACGCAGGCGTGTCTGAGAAAACTCAGGCGTGTCTGAGAAAACGCAGGCATGGCTGGGCAGGTGTATGATGTCAAATCCGGACACGAATAGGCTGAAGTGATCGCAAGCGCTGAGTAGGTTCAGACCTGTATTTGGACACATTGTATAAAAGAGAGTCTTCCTGGCCAGGCTCAGTCTATTCTCTGAAGGTCATCTTGCTAAGACTGACTGAGCCCTGGATCCAGGAGCGCTCGTGAACAAACGTATGTAATATTGGTTGTAGCTCTTCTCTGTAATATTGTTGTATCTTTTATCTGTATCGTTCGAGTAAATACTGTTGATGCGTTGAACCACAACATTACATTTACCTACTGGTGTCGCATTCCATTCTTGTTTGGGGATAAGGTGTATTCAGCCACACGTGTCGCTGCATTGTGCGCATAGCGTGTCGGCTTATATACGCAACGTGCATACATATCTTAGCGGTTATTTGCTTATGTTTAATGGCCGCAGTGGCCCGAACCACAGTGTGATAAGGTATTGCTTTTCCTTGTAAAATAATCGAACTTTACAGTTGGGGGCTCTGTCCAGTTCACCTCACACTCGCGGACTTGCAGGGCCTAACAGACTTTGGTCTAACAACAAAGGGTGGAGGACGCGTCTAAAGTAAAACAATTTCTGTTGTTGTGTTAAAACTACCTAATGTTGTTAAACCACGTCTGTCCTGTATAGTCTCAGAGGTGCTGGTGTGAACCGAGGGACAAAAGTGAAAAGTGTTACTTTTGGCGCAAAAACGCGCACAAGCGTACTGATATTTTGTGTACAGTCTCATATATTGTTGCCATAGGTTGTAGTAGTCAATATAGATCTGCATAAAATCGGAAAAGTTATTTGTTATACATTTTTTGTATTTGTTTAGTGGGTACTTGAAAAAGCACATACAAAACTTGGTCCTGGCCTAAAAGTTTGGGCAGCACTCAATGGAAATTATCCACGTGGGTGACTTTCAGGGTGTAAAGGGAACAAAAGTGTATTGTGTATTAATCGTAAAATAATAGCATTTCATAAGTGAAACTCCATTCCTGCCTAAAAGTTTAAGTAGCACGAAGCGGAAGCTGTCCGGCAGGGGACTTCCGGTGCTCGAAGGGAATGTGGAAGCATTTATCTAACTGCTACAATAGAGTTGGGAGAGTGTGGCAAGCTGCGGGCAAAGGTACGCAGCGATACACACCTGCGTATGCAAGTATACACGTGTCATAGTAAAATAGTATGTGCACACAGTGGCGTAAGTTCGTCCCAGTTGCCCGGAGGCAAGATAAATATTGGTGCCCCCCTATTTACTATATTAAGATAAATAAATGTGTGCGTGCGTGCGTGTGTGCGTGTGTGCGTGTGTGTGTGCGTGTGTGTGTGTGTGTGTGTGTGGAGTGTTCTGAAAAAAATGTATATACTGTATTTATACATTTAATTGTCTTTTATTTTAAATCACACAATTCTTAGCAGTCATACCCAGGATTAGAACCCATGACCTGTTACACTGACAGCAGACACTTTACTGATTGAGCTATTTGCTAATGTATGGGAAGCATGAGAATTCTAACTATATAAAGTTACGTGTAATTGTCAGAGAAGTATCTTCATATAGTTAAAATTCTCATATTTCCTATACAGGAGCAAACAGCTTCATCAGTAAGGTGACTGCTTCCAGTGTAATAGGTCGTGGTTTCTAATCCTGGGTGTGACCCTTGTAAAATGTGTAATTTCAGTATAATAAAGAGGGTGTGATTTGTAAGGTGCAGGGACCAGTGAGGAAGTTGGCCACTGAAAAGACAGCGACAGATATCAATTAACTTAATTCAATGGTGTTACAGAATGGGAGGAGAGGTTCCCCCCTTCAGAGCAGGAGCCTGGCAGCAGATGACTCCGTTGCCTCCCAGAGTTCTGCCTCTGTGTGGACACGTATACAGCAACGCACGGGTACACACGTGAACGCACAGAAGGTGTGTGTGTGAGTGCATATTTATGCAAGCGGAAGTTAGCCGCATAATAAAAGTTAATTTTAAGGTGGGATAAAAGAATTATAGTTATACATTAACAAGTAACTATCCGATTTTAGACAGATTACTCAAAATCTTATTATAAGTGTACTACCTCTGGGGCAAGCTATCAATCAAAGGGAGTGATTTTTTTTTCTGTACATAAAATCTAAAAGTGTGGGTTGTTGAAAAGTAAGTGTGAGTGCATTGAACCCCTGGAAAGCGGGATCTCGTCGGTGAGGCACTGAGTTAGCACAGGCTTGGTGGCGTGGAGGTTAGCGACCTCCCGTATTAATTGGTATTGAGCCATGTAGTGTGTGTGTTTTTTTTAAAGGTAAAACGTGCGGAGGAGAGTGATATTTGGTGTTACGCTCCGGCTGCGGAGCGCAGCTTGTGAATTCGACTCCCGTGACCGTAGGGCGTATAGATAACAAGTACCTATAAGCCATGTGATTGGACTGTACGTGTGTGTGTGTGATACGCGGCGCAACGTGATACCATTCCCATAATTTCACGCAATTGCACACGCGTTGTGTTAGCATAAGCAGACGTGATTTGTGTAAAGAAAAGGAATTTTTCGCTGACTCTCTTTCAGGAAATATTCCTGGTGGAACTCCATAGGAAGGCTTGGTGACATTTCCCAGGTGGAATTCCTGTGGAAAAAAAACAAAAAGATCAGGCTCCACTGATAAGGTGGGGTATTAATATATTGCTATTAATACCCCATACTTCCAGTGCTGAGGGGTCTGGTAGTGTTCTCGCTGCGTACGCGGGAAATCACTACAGGAGTGTGCCGTGGTACTGTCCAGTGGAGCAGGAGCGGGTGAAAAGCGCTCAGAGGAACTTTTCACCGTCGTCTCGCGTGGGCCATTTGGTGTTTGTGTTTAAAAAGTCCACAATGGGAGCCAAGTATGCATGCAAGAGGCGTTCAGGAGCCAGGGTTCAGGCTGAGGAGCAGAGGCCGAGAGGGTCCGCTCTGTATATTATGTGTAGGAAGTATGGTCCTTACACTGAGACTTTTTGTGATGAATGGGTACGAATGACTGTTGAAAATAGGGCATAATTTCCTAGGGTTGGTAGTTTTGAACCAGAGGTGCTGCACAATGTTAGAAATAGAATATGTCTGATCAAATCGAAGAAACGGAGGATCAGACATAACAACTGTTTAGACATACGGCAACAAGAAGGTGAAATGCAAAGGGAACTTGCTCGTGCAGCAAAGTCCAAACCAGACAGGAATGTGAATGCGAACACACCACCACCATCCTATGTCGATGGAGAGAAGGCTGCTACAACCAATAACATACCAAGAAATGATAAAAATGCATTTGTAACATGTACTTACCCTAACCCTTGCAAATTTTACCCTGTCCTAAGTTATTCCAAGGATCATAGGTCAGAGGAAGATGATGAACCTAGCCTAATCTCAGCCCTCTCTCAGGCAGCCACCACACGGGAAACCCAGGTGGGTACAGCCCAACCGGTAAGAGCAGTGGCTGTGTCTTCTATAGAAGGGATGGGTGAGATCATAGCAACCGGTAAGTATGACACAATTCATTACATAGAGACAGTAGCTCCCCACAGTGAGCAAAATAGATATGGAGTGGTTGGGTTACACCCTGTCTGGGTGATAGCAGTTCCCAATGGGAGAACTCCCAATGGGAGAACTGACAGACAGGGAATAACCCCCATCAGGAATACTGCAATGTATTGCCCGTGGACCAGATCGGAACTGCGGTCAATCATTTCAGAATTCCCTGATCCCAGGAGAGATTTAGCCAGATGCCAGAAGTTTATTAAGGATCTGGGTAATGCCCATGAACCCACAAACAAAGATTGGCGGACAGTGTTAAGAGCGTGCCTACCCCCTAATATTGACACCCAAAAGTTTATAACGGATTGTAAGATAGAGGCAGACAGTCCTCTGACTGATGAATACAATCAGGAGAACGTGGAACAAATCAATGTGCAACTAGGATTGTATTTCCCCACAGTTGTAAAGTAGAATAAAATTTTCACTATCAAACAGAAAAAAAGTGAACTGGCATCTGAATATTTTCATAGAACTTTGCAAGTAATGGCTAAATACACTGGGATAAGGGATGTAAAGAATGATGTGAACCACAGGGAGGTGGCTGTCTCTGTGCTAATGGACGGACTCAAAAAGGCATTGAAAGTTAGAGTACAGACTTCTTTGCCTAACTGGAGAGGGGTCACTGTAGAAGGTCAATAAGATGTTATGTTTGCCAAAAGGAGGGACACTATGCCAGAGAGAGTAGGAATGCAGGGACACATAGTAAGTATAGACCCCCTAGACAAGAACACGAGCCACGTTATCAAACACATAGACGGGACCAAGGGACAAATAGGAGGGATTTCGAGCTACATAGAGGGGAAACACATACATTTCCCCCAAGGAGGGATGGGCAGGCCTCCAACTCATCACAATTACTTCCCCCACACATAATAGCTGCCAATGCTCCCCGAGGAGGCCAATATCCACAATAGGGTTCAGGTCACACCTGTATTCTGCAGCCAGTGAGATTGACTACTAGCCTTAGAGATGAACCTGAGGTCATGGTCAATGTAGCTGGCACAAGACAACCCTTCCTTGCAGGTACAGGGGCAGACAGATCTTTATTAACCTTTTCAAAAGAAAGAAAGGTCACAGGTAAATACTAATTCGGCAAATGGGAGTAACGAGAGAAGTGCAACATTACCCTTTGACAAAACCTGCTGAAGTTACAATTCGGCCTCTATGATGCTAAACCCTTTTCTTTTTTTTCCTAGCAGTAGTGGCCCCTGACTAACTTAATCGACAGCGATTTTGTTATGTAAATTTAAATGTGAAATACATATATTGTACTCCCGCTCAGGAAGTACAAGGTATGTTAGATACTCCTCAAAGACTAATGTTGCATTCCACTGTTCTAGATTCATGTCCATCACAGGTAGAGGAAATTATCTCACAGATACCGGGTTCCCTATGAACTTAGGATGGACAGGACACTGGATTGATGGCTGAGGTAGTCCCAGGAGTGACACAGCAAGCACAAGATTTAAGGGGGGTAGACCAAGTATTTAAGAATCAATTCCCTGACCTCGTCTCCACCATCGTGGGTTGACTGTCCTGGTGTCCGTGTACAGAGTTGGTTTTGTGCCTAATTGCTAAAATGGACAAGACAGGGTTTGAAGAAACGGTTACCCGAAGGAAGTCACGCAATCCGAGGAAGGTGCCTCCACCTGACGCAGAATCAACCAGTGTCCCTCAAAACACGAGCCAGTGAGTGGTAGTGTGGCATACTGGAATGTTAGGAGACAAGAGATATTGGAAAGTTCCAAAAGCCATTTAATTCTTATCAGTGAGTGGGGGAGTTTTATGGCCCCAAAACCAGTTCTGGCAGACCCTGCCACATCTAGGGGGTTAGGACAGGAAGTGCAGGGGGATTTTAGCAAAAGGAACAAAGCACAGGACAGTTCAGTGGGAGCTGAGGTCTGAGGATGGAGGGCACAGGCTAGTGTCCAGGAGAAACGCAGTCCGGGGACTGTGGAACTAGCTTGGTCCACAGTCCCTGGCATGATGGAGAGAAGAGCAGTGTGTAGGTGCTGCTAGGAAGAGCAAGAGATATCCAGATTTGCAGTGTGAGAGCCACAGTATGCAGAGTACAGTGGAAGGAACCAGGAACAAAGGCATCTTCAGCGGTACCCAAGAAGCAGGACGGGAGGTGTGAGTCTGCGGGAGAGGACGAGCTGGGTGAATAGTAGGAAACCACGTTTGGCGGAAGGCCCCCAGTAACGTTTCCATGAGAGATCCCGTTTAGATAGAGCCCCTAGCGAATGGGGGAGAGCACACTGAAATGAATCTCAGTTTGCGGCAGCCGCACTACTGATTCCCAGAGACTGCGCTGGTATGTACTGTATTGTAATGCTGTCACATCATTGTTAATGCCAGTGAAGCAAATAAAAGGAGATGTAACCTGATGTAACCCATATGCATATTGTGCTTAAGAGAAGAAAAAGAAGTTAAATGTTACTGTCGTGATAACCCTGTCTGAACTGTGAATAAACTGTCTGCTTATGTGATACGGATGGCCTGGCGTGACAATGCTTTTAATATGACTGATGAACCGGCCGCTGCCCATCTATCACAGTAGCAGCGCCCATCAAAAAGCGGTACTGCATAGGAGCTCAGGCACTGATGGAAATACGCAAGTACCAAAACTCAACTGCACTGCTCATGAAAAAGGCACCGTTTATGCGGCTGGTGAGAGAAATTTATGTGGAATATTCCACAGGCAAGCCACTCTCCTGGCAAAGCAAAGCTCTCATGGCATTACAGGAGGCAGCTGAGGCCTACCTGGTCCATCTATTCCAAGATGCCTCCCTGTGCACTACCCACACCAAGAGGGCCACTCTACACGTCGCTGATATTCAGCTTGCACGGCGGATTCGAGGGATCGATGACGGACTGGGATAAACTGAAGCACTTTTTTATGACCTTGAAGATTTACAGGCTTCACCACGTTTTACATTTCACATGTTTGTTATTAAACAAGTTGATCTGCTTGGTTGCTTTTAATATCCAGATTTTACAGTGTGGGAGGAGGTAACTTGTTGCATACTCATGTTACAGCATATGGACATCTGACCTATGTGGTTCTTTGTCACTCTGACATAAACAATCTCCATGATCCTTTTATGCTTTATATGCAAATTGTTGTATTTGTATAGTTGACAATATGCAAATAGTTGTATTTGTATAGTTGACAATAAAACTGATTTGGTCTTTCAAAAAAGAAAAAAAAATCCCTGTAGTGCCCAATCCAGCTGTCATTTTAAAAAAAAATCCTCCCCACCTCTACAAGCTTTACTGTCACCAATCTCTATTCTGTTTTCTTCACAGTTTCCTCTTCATCTTTGCGTTCACAAAAGGGGGTACAATACGTGGACCTGATTCTCCCAAGGTTTCAAGTGACAGCCTCAGTATTTTCTCCCAAGCCCTACGTGACTGTTTACAGCCCTTTCAGCCTGAGAATGGGTCAGTGCTGATACAATATGTTGATGACTTGTTGTTATGCGCTGATTTATTTGAGTCATCCCTGGCAGATACAAAACAGTTTCTGTTTCATCTCTTCCAGACAGGACACAAGGTCTCAAGGGATAAACTGCAGTTGTGTAGGACAAGGGTCAAATACTTAGGATGTAGTACTGGTACATGATTTGACAGTTCATGCACCACATGCCGTATTGGTCCTTCAAAGTTCTGCCCGAACCCGGTATGTCTCCTCAGCACGATGGCACCGGTATATTACTGCATATGCCTTGTAATGCACAAAGGGTGGAGGATGAGAATACTGGTGATGGGAAATTTTGTATAGACACTGATATGCATGATGGTATGGAATATCTGAATCAGACCTTTACTACGAGACCAGACATAAGTGACAGCCCATTGGTGAACGCAGACCTGATATTTTTTTTTCTCCTCTAGAGATGTTTTTACTCTACATTGCAAACACACAACAATTAAATTAAGATGCAAATTTGTGTTCCCTACAGAAAAAAAGGTCTGGAAGGCGAAGGGGTATGGTCAGGAGTCCTCAGGACTCTGGAGAGATGGACAAGGTAAGCCAGTGGCCCCCCAAGGCATATCTCCCAAGCCTAGCTGAGGCGGCACATGGTCTGACTCATCTGGGTAGGGAAGGTATGTGCAAATTGGTAAGAGCTTACTGGCATGCACCAGGGTTCTCTTCTCAGGCAAGCAGGAAAGCAATGACCTGTCTTACTTGCATGATGAAGAACATTTGGTAAGGTAGCACCAACAGAGCCATCCCATACTCCTCCTGCAGACGGACCTTTTCAGGTAATACAAATCGACTTCGTACAGTTAACACCCTGTAGGAATTTGAAATATGTATTGGTGTACACTGATGTTTTCTCAAACTGGGTAGAGGCATTTCCTGACGCCACAAATACTGCTGTGTTTACGACAAAGAAAATTGTGCAAAAATTTGTGTGTAGATATGGTATCCTTAGGAGTAGAAACAAAGTGATAGCTGAAACTGGACTATTCTGGTCATAGACACTGCCACTAGTGTTATGTAGCATCGGAATCACTCCCTGATCCCCACTTAACGAATCACCCTCCTTGAAATTTTTTTTTTTTGTTTGTTTTTTTGGAAGACAACCTCATGTCATGATCGATCCGCACCATGATCAGAAATACACCAATGAGGTGACAGTACAGTACCTTATCGAGATGAGCCAGCATTTGAGAACTTAACAAAAGAACTTGAAACTGTTGATTCCTGATATGGCCAACTACTAACTGTCTTGATTGTGAACCAAGAGACTGTGTGATTGTTCTTACGCTCAGGCTGCCTAATAGACAGGTGGGAAGGACCGTACCAAGTTTTGTTGACAGCACAATTCCAGTAAAAGTAGCCGAGAGAGAGACTTGGGTCCACGATTCCCATCACAAGAAAGTCGTTAGTCCGGAAGGAACTCGTAAAGGGAGTAAAATCGCAGAAATAAAACCCGAGAATCTGTTCTGTGAAGACTGAGAGGCGGCACTGTTGAACATTACCTCAGCATACTAAAGGATTACAGAAGACCAGTCGTAGTAATGGATTTGCTATAAACAAGATTTGTTTTGTTCTCTTTTTTTTTCAGTTGACATTTTTTTCAGGACATTCTATTTTTGTGAGGTCTCACGAGGAGTCGAGTGTGGGACTGGAACTGGTTCTGGAGAAAGGAGTGATGTCTTTATAGGATCCCAGGATCAGCCTATCACTTTGTTTAAAGCCAGAGAAAATCAAAGGTCTAGTAGTTACGGAGTTCAGAGTTAACATGATAGGCTATTGTCTGAGGAATACTGTATTTTGTAGTTATTGTGACCCTATAATTTAAGATGAGTGCATCCAGAGATGTCAGTTAAGCAATAATGTTGATTTTTACAGACATCCCTTGAGTGATTACCACTCACTAGTGGGTAAGGTCTTAAACCAAATGGAATGTTGCATGTGCTAACAGGTACCTCTAAGACAAAATAATGCAGGATTAGTGCCTTATTCTTTAGAGTTAACTGAGGTACGTGAATTACACAGAGTGGGGGACCGGTGGACAAGGAATATAATATAACTAGACCCCCTAGTCTTAAGATCCACCAGTACCATAGATAAATCCCTGGTATGTTTAAATTTCACCAATTTCAGGAAACCAGGAAATTGGGAGGTAATCAGGAACAATCAGACAATGGCCTATTCACAAGTAACAGATAAAGAGCTAATTATGAGTGGCTCTCCCCGAACTCCGAAGGTTTATGTTATCTAGGAAGGAAACTACCTGAAATAATAACCCTTGTTCAATGAAGATACAGATCTAGCATACGATCCAGAAATGGAAAAATGTTCAGGGAACGATAAGAATATATATATCATGAAAATTTTATATGTCTCTTTCACGACTTGTTTGTGTTCTCTCCCTCTACCCAGCAAAACCTCTATCGAATCCGAACATCAGTGTGCAAAGACGTAGGTACATGTATGTATGCAGCGTTTGTTCAGATCAGACATCTTAGGCTGTAGCACTGTCCCAGCATATTCTATAGGTTGAATGTCGTCCCACACCCAACCAGTGGTCCTTTGACCGCCGAGTGCATATAGAGGATGTCTCGTCCTTTTCCCTGTCTTCCCCAACCATAGTCAATGTCTGATTTGCAAAATAAATACATACGTGTGTTTAGGTCACCTGTTATGTGTTTTGAAATATTTTGTTAGTTATTTATGACAGTTATTGTTTACTGTCAAAGGGTGGACTGTCGAAGTCGAAAATATTACATACACAGCACATGCAAACACCAGAGTGGCCTCTGTGCGTGCGCGTTTTTGCCGTGCATGTGCATACACGCACGCTACGTGCACTGGTTCGCGAGCCTTGTGTTTTGGCGCGTGGTAAGAGTATATACGGTAATATACGCATTCACACAGAAAAGCCGCAAATACATATTCAATATTCTATTCATATAGTGCCAATATTCTATTCATATAGTGCATTGTTTACGCAGTCTCCACACACTTTGCCAGCAACTTACATATACACAAAAGGTAGAACAATAGAGTTATTCAGGGTTACAGGATGTGAGGGGATGGAGCAAGGTTAGGACTAAATGTTTGGTATCCAGATGTGCAGTATTTTGAGATCTACATTCCGGTTGCTATTTGCAGTTTATCGCATGTTTCTGCACATAGATATGCGAGGAATTGTAATATTCACAAACTACTGTAAATACTGTACTCTTGATATTCGGCGGGAACCCAGTGGCAAACACCTGCAAGTACACCTGGAGCAAGCATCGCCCATTCATTTAAACCAACCTATGACCCCTCATGTACTGTAAATGACCTGCCCTTTGACCTATGAAAGAAGAGCTTACATTTCCCATTGTACTGTATTCGGACACATTATATAAAAGAGAGTCTTCCTGGCCAGGCTCAGTCTATTCTCTGAAGGTCATCTTGCTAAGACTGACTTAGCCCTGGATCCGGGAGCGCTCGCGAACAAACGTATGTATTATTGTTTGTAGCTCTTCTCTGTAATATTGGGGGTCATTCTGATTGATGGCTCGCTGATTTTCGCAGCGCAGCGATCAGGTAAAAAAACTACATTTATGCGCATGCATACGCCCCGCAATGCGCACGCGCAACGTACAGGTACAAAGCCTTTTGTGGTTGTGCACATGTTCTAGTAAAGTTTTTCTTCGCACTGACAGCGGCAAGAATATTGACAGGAAGGAGGCGTTTCTGGGTGTAAATTGACCGTTTTCAGGGAGTGTTTGCAAAAACGCAGGCGTGTCTGAGAAAACACAGGCGTGTCTGAGAAAACGCAGGCATGGCTGGGCATTCGTTGGGCAGGTGTATGATGTCAAATCCGGACACGAATAGGCTGAAGTGATCGCAAGCGCTGAGTAGGTTCAGACCTGTATTTGGTCACATTGTATAAAAGAGAGTCTTCCTGGCCAGGCTCAGTCTATTCTCTGAAGGTCATCTTGCTAAGATTGACTGAGCCCTGGATCCAGGAGCGCTCGTGAACAAACGTATGTAATATTGGTTGTAGCTCTTCTCTGTAATATTGTTGTATCTTTTATCTGTATCGTTCGAGTAAATACTGTTGATGCGTTGAACCACAACATTACATTTACCTACTGGTGTCGCATTCCATTCTTGTTTGGGGATAAGGTGTATTCAGCCACACGTGTCGCTGCATTGTGCGCATAGCGTGTCGGCTTATATACGCAACGTGCATACATATCTTAGCGGTTATTTGCTTATGTTAAATGGCCGCAGTGGCCCGAACCACAGTGTGATAAGGTATTGCTTTTCCTCGTAAAATAATCAAACTTTACAGTTGGGGGCTCTGTCCAGTTCACCTCACACTCGCGGACTTGCAGGGCCTAACAGACTTTGGTCTAACAACAAAGGGTGGAGGACGCGTCTAAAGTAAAACAATTTCTGTTGTTGTGTTAAAACTACCTAATGTTGTTAAACCACGTCTGTCCTGTATAGTCTCAGAGGTGCTGGTGTGAACCGAGGGACAAAAGTGAAAAGTGATACTTTTGGCGCAAAAACGCGCACAAGCGTACTGATATTTTGTGTACAGTCTCATATATTGTTGCCATAGGTTGTAGTAGTCATTATAGATCTGCATAAAATCGGATAAGTTATTTGTTATACATTTTTTGTATTTGTTTAGTGGGTACTTGAAAAAGCACATACAAAACTTGGTCCTGGCCTAAAAGTTTGGGCAGCACTCAATGGAAATTATCCAGGTGGGTGACTTTCAGGGTGTAAAGGGAACAAAAGTGTATTGTGTATTAATCGTAAAATATTAGCATTTCATAAGTGAAACTCCATTCCTGCCTAAAAGTTTAAGTAGCACGAAGCGGAAGCTGTCCGGCAGGGGACTTCCGGTGCTCGAAGGGAATGTGGAAGCATTTATCTAACTGCTACAATAGAGTTGGGAGAGTGTGGCAAGCTGCGGGCAAAGGTACGCAGCGATACACACCTGCGTATGCAAGTATACACGTGTCATAGTAAAATAGTATGTGGACACAGCGGCGTAAGTTCGTCCCAGTTGCCCGGAGGCAAGATAAATATTGGTGCCCCCCTATTTACTATATTAAGATAAATAAATGTGTGCGTGTGTGCGTGTGTGTGTGTGGAGTGTTCTGAAAAAAATGTATATACTGTATTTATACATTTAATTGTCTTTTATTTTAAATCACACAATTCTTAGCAGTCATACCCAGGATTAGAACCCATGACCTGTTACACTGACAGCAGACACTTTACTGATTGAGCTATTTGCTCCTATATGGGAAGCATGAGAATTCTAACTATATAAAGTTACGTGTAATTGTCAGAGAAGTATCTTCATATAGTTAAAATTCTCATATTTCCTATACAGGAGCAAACAGCTTCATCAGTAAGGTGACTGCTTCCAGTGTAATAGGTCGTGGTTTCTAATCCTGGGTGTGACCCTTGTAAAATGTGTAATTTCAGAATAATAAAGAGGGTGTGATTTGTAAGGTGCAGGGACCAGTGAGGAAGTCGGCCACTGAAAAGACAGCGACAGATATCAATTAACTTAATTCAATGGTGTTACAGAATGGGAGGAGAGGTTCCCCCCTTCAGAGCAGGAGCCTGGCAGCAGATGACTCCGTTGCCTCCCAGAGTTCTGCCTCTGTGTGGACACGTATACAGCAACGTACGGGTACACACGTGAACGCACAGAAGGTGTGTGTGTGAGTGCATATTTATGCAAGCGGAAGTTAGCCGCATAATAAAAGTTAATTTTAAGGTGGGATAAAAGAATTATAGTTATACATTAACAAGTAACTATCCGATTTTAGACAGATTACTCAAAATCTTATTATAAGTGTACTACCTCTGGGGCAAGCTATCAATCAAAGGGAGTGATTTTTTTTTCTGTACAGAAAATCTAAAAGTGTGAGTTGTTGAAAAGTAAGTGTGAGTGCATCGAACCCCTGGAAAGCGGGATCTCGTTGGTGAGGCACTGAGTTAGCAGAGGCTTGGTGGCGTGGAGGTTAGCGACCTCCCGTATTAATTGGTATTGAGCCATGTAGTGTGTGTGTTTTTTTTAAAGGTAAAACGTGCGGAGGAGAGTGATATTTGGTGTTACGCTCCGGCTGTGGAGCGCAGTTTGTGAATTCGACTCCCGTGATCGTAGGGCGTATAGATAACAAGTACCTATAAGCCATGCGATTGGACTGCACGTGTGTGTGTGTGTGTGTGTGTGTGATACGCGGCGCAACGTGATACCATTTCCATAATTTCACGCAATTGCATCATCATACGCGCTGTGTTAGCATAAGCAGACGTGATTTGTGTAAAGAAAAGGAATTTTTCGCTGACTCTCTTTCAGGAAATATTCCTGGTGGAACTCCATAGGAAGGCTTGGTGACATTTCCCAGGTGGAATTCCTGTGCAAAAAAACCAAAAAGATCAGGCTCCACTGATAAGGTGGGGTATTAATATATTGCTATTAATACCCCATACTTCCAGTGCTGAGGGGTCTGGTAGGGTCCTCGCTGCGTACGCGGGAAATTACTACAGGAGTGGGCCGTGGTACTGTCCAGTGGAGCAGGAGCGGGTGAAAAGCGCTCAGAGGAACTTTTCACCGTCGTCTCGCGTGGGCCATTTGGTGTTTGTGTTTAAAAAGTCCACAATGGGAGCCAAGTATGCATGCAAGAGGCGTTCAGGAGCCAGGGTTCAGGCTGAGGAGCAGAGGCCGAGAGGGTCCGCTCTGTATATTATGTGTAGGAAGTATGGTCCTTACACGGAGACTTTTTGTGATGAATGGGTACGAATGACTGTTGAAAATAGGGCATAATTTCCTAGGGTTGGTAGTTTTGAACCAGAGGTGCTGCACAATGTTAGAAATAGAATATGTCTGATCAAATCGAAGAAACGGAGGATCAGACATAACAACTGTTTAGACATACGGCAACAAGAAGGTGAAATGCAAAGGGAACTTGCTCGTGCAGCAAAGTCCAAACCAGACAGGAATGTGAATGCAAACACAACATCACCGTCCTATGTCAATGGAGAGAAGGCTGCTACAACCAATAACATACCAAGAAATGATAAAAATGCATTTGTAACATGTACTTACCCTAACCCTTGCAAATTTTACCCTGTCCTAAGTTATTCCAAGGATCATAGGTCAGAGGAAGATGATGAACCTAGCCTAATCTCAGCCCTCTCTCAGGCAGCCACCACACGGGAAACCCAGGTGGGTACAGCCCAACCGGTAAGAGCAGTGGCTGTGTCTTCTATAGAAGGGATGGGTGAGATCATAGCAACCGGTAAGTATGACACTATTCATTACATAGAGACAGTAGCTCCCCACAGTGAGCAAAATAGATATGGAGTGGTTGGGTTACACCCTGTCTGGGTGATAGCAGTTCCCAATGGGAGAACTCCCAATGGGAGAACTGATAGACAGGGAATAACCCCCATCAGGAATACTGCAATGTATTGCCCGTGGACCAGATCGGAACTGCGGTCAATCATTTCAGAATTCCCTGATCCCAGGAGAGATTTAGCCAGATAATAAATAGAAAACAGGGAAAGAAGAGATAAGCGCTCATGGGTTCACATAAATGTCTAATAAACATATACAGAGCCGGTAATTATATTCAAAAATGTATTATTACTAAAAATAACATTGGTAGTTATTGTGTATTAAAATAGTTAAATGCACCTTATATAATAAATATTTAATTGCTGGCCAGCAGTTTTATTGAAGCAATAATTGGGGATTCAGCTTCCCTCTGTGAGGAATAGTGAACTTCAGAAGCTGCGCTGTTAAACTGTCAGCGTTGGAAACTTAGTATCAATCAGTATAGTAACTGTTGCACGTAAGGAGTGTAGAAATGTAGCGGCTGTGGAAAGGGTTTATAAATATCCAGTTACCTCCTTTCAAGATACAGCGGTGTTGTCCTGCCCCCAGTGCCGAGCGTCCTCGGCGATAGTTGGTTAGTCCACGGGGGTTGCCTTATCTTTTCACCAACTGTAAGTGCAGATTGATCCGCAGGAGGAAAGATGTAAAGACGGTCCTTTTCTGCTGGCGCTTATTCCATCATAAATATCACAGCTCGTAGCGGGATGGACGGATGGCAAAGTCCTGATGTTACTCCCGTTCTGCTGAGCCGTACACCAACGTACACATCCGTGCTTGCCAAAAACACTGCTGCAGCTACGGACAAGTGGGCGGAGACTGACGCGTTTCGTCACGGAAGCACGTGACTTTTTCAAAGTGATACCTCCTCACCCTAAGAGAATTGCTTTTAAGGAGCTGCAATTAGTGCCTACTGCTGTGGAACTCACAGGGAATTTTCCCTTTACAGCAAATATACATAATTGCTAACATTTTTTCTCCGGCTCTGTATACTGGTCTTCCAAATATTCTATTTTCTCAATAAATTATATATAAAAAAAGACTAGAGTGTAGAAGAAAAATAGATAATAAAAGTAAAATTTAAAAATTATATATATGAAAAAAATAAAAAAAAAAAATATATATATATATATATATATATATATATATAAAAAAGAGAACATGTGTAAAATATACATGCAACGGATCAAAAGGAGCAGCATATGAAAAGTATAAAATGTGGAGATTATAAATAAATCTACAGGAGACATTATAGACCAGTGTCAGATAGCGTAATAAACCCACACTATAGTTGTACTAAACAAGTAGAGAACCCAAAAATAAAAATATACATTTGCAATGAGGAAAACTTCATTAGAGAACAAGCAGTAGATACTAAATCCTAATATATGGCTTAGCTATATTCACACAGCCACATTAAACATATATATATTACCACATATTCAATAAATAAAGAATATGTGACAATAAAAAATAATAATAATAAAAAAAAAAAAAACTCTTTATCAATTTATATATATCAGCAAGAGGTTCAATATGGGGGGAATCTAGAGATCTATTTCTATGGACTCATTTAATCCTTCCGGGACGAGAGTCTTCAATTTATGTATCCAATAATTCTCTTTTATACATAATTTTCTGTATCTATCCCCGCCCCTCTTAGTGGGATGTATGTGTTCTATACCTATTAATGTTATATCCTTGGCATTTTTTGCATGATGTTCTAAAAAATGTCTGGAAACACTTAGGGTGAGGAGGTATCACTTTGAAAAAGTCACTTGCTTCCGTGACGAAACGCGTCAGTCTCCGCCCACTTGTCCGTAGCTGCAGCAGTGTTTTTGGCAAGCACGGAGGTGTACGTTGGTGTACGGCTCAGCAGAACGGGAGTAACATCAGGACTTTGCCATCCGTCCATCCCGCTACGAGCTGTGATATTTATGATGGAATAAGCGCCAGCAGAAAAGGACCGTTTTTACATCTTTCCTCCTGCGGATCAATCTGCACTTACAGTTGGTGAAAAGATAAGGCAACCCCCGTGGACTAACCAACTATCGCCGAGGACGCTCGGCACTGGGGGCAGGACCACACCGCTGTATCTTGAAAGGAGGTAACTGGATATTTCTAAACGCTTTCCACAGCCGCTACATTTCTACACTCCTTACGTGCAACAGTTACTATACTGATTGATACTAAGTTTCCAATGCTGACAGTTTAACAGCGCAGCTTCTGAAGTTCACTATTCCTCACAGAGGGAAGCTGAATCCCCAATTATTGTTTCAATAAAACTGCTGGCCAGCAATTAAATATTTATTATATAAGGTGCATTTAACTATTTTAATACACAATAACTACCAATGTTATTTTTAGTAATAATAAATTTTTGAATATAATTACCGGCTCTGTATATGTTTATTAGACATTTATGTGAACCCATGAGCGCTTATCTCTTCTTTCCCTGTTTTCTATTTATTATCTAGTTATAGGGGTGTATACAGCCCCTCGAGTTAAGCGAACGTGGGCTCAATTGTTTTCTTCAAAAGAATAGTAATTTGTTCAAAACTGACACAGGCGCTCCACCTAATTCCTTTTTGTTTGGTCTATCTTGTAAGTGTATATTGTTGTGGAGCAGCCAGAGTCTGATTGAATACTTATAATATTTGCGTTGTGAACTCAGCCTTATAAATTATAATTATATATATTGGTACTATCTGTAGATATAATGGCTGATCTCACATGTTTTTCTGAACGGATCAAAAGGAGGCAGCAATATGTGGTTGAGTTTAATGAAGATCCTGAGCACACAGGTGATATCATTATAGATGATAAAGAAAGAGAATTCAACATGTTGTTTTATAAATTAGAAGACTTATTAAAAGCTGAAACACGACATTGGTGGGATATGACCACCTTGCAAAAATATGTGAAATCCCAAAAAATACCTAGGGGGCTCAGGATTTTCAAAAATCTGTCCTTTATTGATGATCCACTCCTAAAAGAAAAGTGGGACTCAATACTGGACGGTTGTTCTTTCTCTCTTATGGATCTCCTTATAAAATATCGTAATGAAAAGATAGATTCAATTTCAAGAGAGATAGAAGATACTAAGAAAATGTTAGCGGCCTTCTCAGATCATCCGCAATATAGACATAATGATCTGAAACTTAACCACAAATTAGAGCTGTTTGAAAAAGAAATAATAGAGGGTAAAAGTAGGAAATTCGAGAGAGATGTGGACGATTACAATACTGATCGAGTACGCTCATATAATAAGAAACAACCCCTGAGAGGGAGAGCACGTAGTAGATCTAATTTAAGATCCAAATTTAATACTCATTCCCGTTCAAGGGATTTTTATCCACAAAAAGGAGCCAGAGATTTAAGATCCGAGGTAACTAATCCCACATCTCTATCACCTAGAAGTTTGAAGTCCACGCAAAAATCTGAAACAAGGACCTATGTACAATCAAATGAACAAGTAGTAAGACCCAAAATAATCAATCAAGAACAGAAATCAGTCAAATATACAACATCTTTTTTAGGGAAAAACCAGTGGAGACACAAGACACTGTCCCCATACCATCAACACAACAGATACGATCCACTACAGTCAGATACCCCAAAAAGAAGAAGAGACCCCAGCATAGAGGAAAACGAGGAGGATATAGAATACAGGGGGGGAAAAAGAGATCTGAGGAACTAAACAGCTGTAGTATTCATAATCTTTCCTCCAAATCCCTTACAGTAACTGATATTAAACTATTGAATAAGGGCCTAAAATTTGCCCCATCAAAACCTCCTGAGTTTTTTAATCTTTTTGTTGATTTAAACAGGTACATTCGTACCTTAGCTAGAAAGAGGTATTTTGCCAACAAGAATATAAATAAAAACAAGGAACATGGCATTCCCATAATATTGGATGAAATGGATATAACAGGTGTTGATATGCTTGAGTCATTGTTACAGGAGAACAGTTCTCCTAGGGATACTGTAAGGTTATATGACCAGGATAGGTCTATCAACAGACAATCAAAATTTAAAATCAAGTCCCAGTTCTTTCCGTTACAACACAGGAGTGTCCAGATAGATGTTTTTTATAAAAAGACTCTAGATGAGTTCAATACTTTATGTTCAAAGGAACTCAAACGTTCAAAATATAAGCAAAATCTGGAAAGGAAAGAAAGAGCAGCGCTCAGGAAATTGACTAAAGACCCCTCCCTTGTCATTAAGCCGGCCGACAAGGGAGGGGGTATAGTTATTCAAAATACTTCAGATTACCTATTGGAGGCCAATAGACAACTGGGAGATAATCGATTCTATAGAAAAATAGATTCCAATCCGACTAATGAATATCTCGTTGCCTTGACACTGTTGGTTAATAGTGCATATGGAGATGGAGCGCTGTCGAGGGAAGAGGCACGATATCTGATACCGACACATCCAATTATAGCCACTTACTATCACCTCCCCAAAATACACAAAACACTTATCACACCCCCAGGTAGACCTATTATTTCGGGTGTGGGTTCCCTCACTGCCAATTTGTCACATTTTGTGGATTTTTTTTTACAACCTTATGCAGTCTCGTTGCGTTCACATATCAAAGATACAACATCATTTTTAAACAAGATTTCCACAATAAAATGGAAAAATTCATATTTTTTTGTTACATGTGACGCCCAGTCACTCTATTCCAATATTCCACATGCCAAAGGTGTTTCAGTTGTTGAACACCAATTAAGGACTTCTGATGTGTTATCAACTAGACTGCAGAGGTTTATTATAGACTCCATCACTTTTATTTTATCACATAATTATTTTTTGTTTAATAATGAATTCTACTTACAGACACTTGGCACGGCCATGGGGACGAGGTTCGCGCCAAGTTTCGCCAACCTCTACATGGGAGCGTTTGAAGACGCTCACATTTGGGGGCGGAACTTTGGCGCGGACCTCGTCTACTATGGCCGTTATATAGATGATTTATTTTTTATTTTTGATGGGGATTTTTCACTCTTCACGAATTTTGCTTCGAAACTTAATCAAAATGAATTTAATTTACAATTTACTTGCACCACTGATCGGACCTCTGTCTCTTTCCTCGACATCGCTCTGTCTATAACAGATGGAAAAATTGTCACTAAAACCTTTAGAAAAAAGGTAGACAATTATAATTTTTTGCACTATAACAGCATGCACTTTAAACCCTGGGTAAAAAATATTCCCTATGGACAATTGCGTCGTTTACGACGCAATTGCAGTAATTATAATGACTTTGAACATCAAGCATCTGAACTGACCTCATCACTGCTAGAAAGAGGGTATCCCAAACCCCTCATTGATTCAGCAATAGAGAGGGTTAACAAGCTAAACAGGGAATACATATTGATACATAAAACAAAAAATTCATTTTTTAACAAAGGTAATCCACATTTCATTTGTAAATATAATAACGCGTCCAAAAAAATAAAGAAAATTATGTCTAACAACTTTCCTATTCTCCTTTCAGACAAAGTTCTTAGAACTGAGATTGGGGATGTACCATCTGTGATTTTTAAGAAGTCTGAAAGCCTACAACAACATATTTCACCTAGTTTTTTTATTGATAAAAGAACAGGCGAATTTGGAAATCACCAACCGTCCACACAATGGCTCCCAGTAAAACCTATGGGTTGCTACAGATGTGGACAGGGTAAATGTATCACTTGTTCTTTTATTAAAAACAACACACATACCTTTGAATCATCTGCTCATGATAAATTTGCTATCAAGTCATTCATCAATTGCAATAGTACATATCTTGTCTACATCCTTGTTTGTATTTGCGGCCTCATTTATGTTGGTAGGACTACGCGTAAATTAAAGGTCAGATTTCTGGAACACAAGCGGAACATTGAGAAGGGTTTTCTGTTCCACAGTGTTTACAGACATTTTTTAGAACATCATGCAAAAAATGCCAAGGATATAACATTAATAGGTATAGAACACATTCATCCCACTAAGAGGGGCGGGGATAGATACAAAAAAATAAGATTTTACTTACCGATAAATCTATTTCTCGTAGTCCGTAGTGGATGCTGGGGACTCCGTCAGGACCATGGGGAATAGCGGCTCCGCAGGAGACAGGGCACAAAAGCAAGCTTTTAGGATCACATGGTGTGTACTGGCTCCTCCCCCTATGACCCTCCTCCAAGCCTCAGTTAGGTACTGTGCCCGGACGAGCGTACACAATAAGGAAGGATCTTGAATCCCGGGTAAGACCCAAACCAGCCACACCAATCACACCGTACAACTTGTGATCTGAACCCAGTTAACAGTATGATAACAATGAAGTAGCCTCTAAAAAAGATGGCTCACAACAATAATAACCCGATTTTTGTAACAATAACTATGTACAAGTAATGCAGACAATCCGCACTTGGGATGGGCGCCCAGCATCCACTACGGACTACGAGAAATAGATTTATCGGTAAGTAAAATCTTATTTTCTCTGACGTCCTAGTGGATGCTGGGGACTCCGTCAGGACCATGGGGATTATACCAAAGCTCCCAAACGGGCGGGAGAGTGCGGTTGACTCTGCAGCACCGAATGAGAGAACTCCAGGTCCTCCTCAGCCAGGGTATCAAATTTGTAGAATTTTACAAACGTGTTCCCCCCTGACCACGTAGCTGCTCGGCAAAATTTTAAAGCCGAGACCCCCTCGGGCATCCGCCCAAGATGAGCCCACCTTCCTTGTGGAATGGGCATTGACAGATTTTTGGCTGTGGCAGGCCTGCCACAGACTGTGCAAGCTGAATTGTACTACAAATCCAACGAGCAATAGTCTGCTTAGAAGCAGGAGCACCCATCTTTTGGGGTGCATACAATATAAACAGCAAGTCAGACTTTCTGACTCCAGCCGTCCTGGAAATATATATATATATATATCTATTTTTAGGGCCCCGACAACGTCTAGCAACTTGGAGTCCTCCAAGTCCCTAGTAGCCGCAGGCACCACAATATGTTGTTTCAGGCGAAACGCTGACACCACCTTAGGAAGAAACTGG
The DNA here is from genome assembly GCF_028390025.1 of Pseudophryne corroboree. Taxonomy (NCBI): domain Eukaryota; kingdom Metazoa; phylum Chordata; class Amphibia; order Anura; family Myobatrachidae; genus Pseudophryne; species Pseudophryne corroboree. The sequence continues at coordinate 199,935,013 of NC_086447.1, read as the reverse complement.
GGACGAGTCCGCAGTTCTGCCCTGTCCGAATGGAAAAACAAATATGAGCTTTTTTTAAGACAAAGCCCCCAATTCTGACAATCGCCTGGCCGAGGCCAGGGCCACAACATGGTCCCTTTCCATGTGAGATATTTCAAATCCACAGATTTGATCGGTTCAAACCAATATGATTTGAGGAATCCCAACACTACGTTGAGATCCCACGGTGCCACTGGAGGCACACAAGGGGCTGTATATGCAATACTCCCTTGACAAACGTCTGGACTTCAGGAATTGAAGCCAATTTTTTCTGGAAGAAAATCTACAGGGCCGAAACTTGAACCTTAATGGACCCCAATTTAGGCTCATAGACACTCCTGTTTTTAGGAAGTGCAGAAATCGACCTAGTTGAAATTTTTTCGTGGGGCCTTCCTGGCCTCACCCACGCAACATATTTTCACCACATGTGGTGATAACGTTGTGCGGTCACCTCCTTCCTGGCTTTGACCAGGGTAGGTATGACCTCTTCCGGAATGCCTTTTCCCTTAGGATCCGGCGTTCAACCGCCATGCCGTCAAACGCAGTCGCGGTAAGTCTTGGAACAGACAAGGTCCCTGCTGGAGCAGGTCCTTTCTTAGAGGCAGATGCCACGGTTCCTCTTGGAACAGACATGGTTCTTGCTGAAAGCAAATCCCATCTTAGCTCCCGAGGCCATTAGTCCTCTGTGAGCATCTCTTGAAGTTCCGGGTACCAAGTCCCTCTTGGCCAATCCGGAGCCACGAGTATAGTTCTTACTCCTCTACGTCTTATAATTCTCAATACCTTGGTTATGAGAAGCAGAAGAGGGAACACATACACCGACTGTTACACCCACGGTGTTACCAGGACGTCCACAGCTATCGCCTGAAGGTCTCGTGACCTGGCGCAATACCTGTCCCATTTTTTGTTCGGGCGGGACGCCATCATTTCCACCTTTGGTCTTTCCCAACGGTTCACAATCATGCGGAAAACTTCCCGATGAAGTTCCCACTCTCCCGGGTGGAGGTCGTGCCTGCTGAGGAAGTCTGCTTCCCAGTCGTCCACTCCCGGAATGAACACTGCTGACAGTGCTATCACATGATTTTCCGTCTAGCGAAAAATCCTTGCAGTTTTGACCACTGCCCTCCTGCTTCTTGTGCCGCCCTATCTGTTTACGTGGGCGACTGCCGTGATGTTATCCCACTGGATCAATACCGGCTGACCTTGAAGCAGAGGCCTTGCTAAGCTTATAGCATTACAAATTTGCTCTTAGCTCCAGTATATTTATGTGGAGAGAATTCTCCAGACTTGATCACACTCCCTGGAAATTTTTTCCCTGTGTGACTGCTCCCCAGCCTCTCAGGCTGGCCTCCGTGGATACCAGCATCCAATCCTGAATGCCGAATCTGCGGCCCTCTAGAAGATGAGCACTCTGTAATCACCACAGGAGAGACACCCTTGTCCTTGGATATAGGGTTATCCGCTGATGCATCTGAAGATGCGATCCGGACCATTTGTCCAGCAGATCCCACTGAAGAGTTCTTGCGTGAAATCTGCCGAATGGAAGCGCTTCGTAATAAGCCACCATTTTTTACCAGGACTCTTGTGCAATGATGCACTGACACTTTTCCTGGTTTTAGGAGGATCCCGATTAGCTCGGATAACTCCCTGGCTTTCTCCTCTGGGAGAAACACCCTTTTCCTGGACTGTGTCCAGAATCATCCCTAGGACCAGCAGACGTGTCGTCGGAACAACTGCGGTTTTGGAATATTTAGAATCCACCCGTGCTGTCGTAGAACTACTTGAGATAGTGCTACTCCGACCTCCAACTGTTCTCTGGACCTTGTTCTTATCAGGAGGTCGTCCATTTTCTTTGAAGACGAATCCTCATTTCGGTCATTACCTTGGTAAAGACCCGGGGTGCCTTGGACACTCCAACGGCATCGTCTGAAACTGATAGTGACAGTTCTGTACCACGAACCTGAGGTACCCTTGGTGAGAAAAGCAAATTTTGGGACATGGAGGTAAGCATCCCTGATGTCCCGGGACACCATATAGTCCCCTTGTTCCCAGTTCGCTATCACTGCTCTGAGTGACTCCATCTGGATTTGAACCCTTGTAAGTGTTCAAATTTTTCAGATTTAGAATCGGTCTCACCTAGCCTTCTGGCTTCAGTAACACCCTATAGTGTGGAACAATACCCCTTTCCTTGTTGTAGGAGGGGTAATTTTATTATCACCTGCTGGGAATACAGCTTGTGAATTGTTTTCAATACTGCCTCCCTGTCGGAGGGGGACATTGGTACAGCAGACTACAGGAACCTGCGAGGGGGGAAACGCCTCGACATTCCAATCTGTGCCCCTTTGATACTACTTGTAGGATCCAGGGGTCCTGTACGGTCCCAGCGTCATGCTGAGAACTTAGTAGAAGCGGTGGAGGGCTTCTGTTACTGGGAATGGGCTGCCTGCTGCAGTCTTCTTCCCTTTCCTCTATCCCTGGGCAGATATCTTATAGGGACGAAAAGACTGAGGCTGAAAAGACGGTGTCTTTTTCTGCAGAGATGTGACTTAGGGTAAAAAACGGTGGATCTTCCAGCAGTTGCCGTGGCCACCAGGTCCCATGGACCGACCCCAAATAACTCCTCCCCTTTTATACGGCAATACATCTTTGTGCCGTTTGGAATCTGCATCCCCTGACCACTGTCGTGTCCATAAACATCTTCTTGCAGATATGGACATCGCATTTACTCTTGATGCCAGAGTGCAAATATCCCTCTGCGCATCTCGTATATATAGAAATGCATCCTTTAAATGCTCTATAGTCAATAAAATACTGTCCCTGTCAAGGGTATCAATATTTTTAGTCAGGGAATCCGACCAAGCCACCTCAGCTCTGCACATCCAGGCTGAGGCGATCGCTGGTCACAGTATAACACCAGCATGTGTGTGTATACTTTTTAGGATATTTTTCTGATAAGCATGTGAGCGCCTTATCCACCCTGAGGGGTGTTTCCCAATGCGCCTTAACTTCTGGCGGGAAAGGGTATACCGCCAATAATTTTCTATCGGGGGAAACCCACGCATCATCACACACTTCATTTAATTTATCTGATTCAGGAAAAACTACAATTAGTTTTTTCACCTCACACATAATACCCTTCTTTGTGGTACTTGGAGTATCAGAAATATGTAACACCTCCTTCATTGCCCTTAACGTGTGGCCCTAAAGGAAAATACGTTTGTTTCTTCACCGTCGACACTGAAATCAGTGTCCGTGTCTGGGTCTATGTCGACCGACTGAGGTAAATGGGCGTTTTTACAAGCCCCTGACGGTGTCTGAGACGCCTGGACCGGTACTAATTTGTTCGCCGGCCGTCTCATGTCGTCAACCCACTTGCAGCGTGTTGACATTATCACGTAATTCCATAAGTAAGCCATCCATTCCGGTGTCGACTCCCTAGAGAGTGACATCACCATTACAGGCAATTTGCTCCGCCTCCTCACCAACATTTTCCTCATACATGTCGACACACACGTACCGACATACAGCACACACATAGGGAATGCTCTGATAGAGGACAGGACCCACTAGCCCTTTGGGGAGACAGAGGGAGAGTTTGCCAGCACACACCAAAATGCTATAATTATACAGGGACAACCCTTATATAAGTGTTCCTCCCATATAGCATTTAATATATATGTATATCGCCAAATCAGTGCCCCCCCTCTCTGTTTTAACCCTGTTTCTGTAGTGCAGTGCAGGGGAGAGCCTGGGAGCCTTCCCCTCAGCCTTTCTGTGAGGGAAAATGGCGCTGTGTGCTGAGGAGAATAGGCCCCGCCCCCTTTTCGGCGGGCTTCTTCTCCGGAGATTGTGAAGTCTGGCAGGGGTTAAATACATCCATATAGCCTCAAGGGCTATATGTGATGTATTTTTCGCCATACAGGTATTCTACATTGCTGCCAGGGCCCCCCCCCCCCCGCGCCCTGCACCCTCCGTGATCGCTGTGGGAAGTGTGCTGACAGACAAAGGCGCACAGCTGCAGTGCTGTGCGCTACCTGAGGAAGACTGAAAAGTCTTCTGCCGCCTGGTTCCGGACCTCTTCAATCTTCAGCATCTGCAAGGGGGTCGGCGGCGCGGCTCCGGGACGAACCCCAGGGCGAGACCTGTGTTCCGACTCCCTCTGAAGCTAATGGTGTCCAGTAGCCTAAGAATCCAATCCATCCTGCACGCAGGTGAGTTGAAATTCTCTCCCCTAAGTCCCTCGATGCAGTGAGCCTGTTGCCAGCAGGACTCACTGAAAATAAAGAACCTAAAAACTTTTTCTAAGCAACTCTTTAAGAGAGCCACCTAGATTGCACCCTTCTCGGACGGGCACAAAAACCTAACTGAGGCTTGGAGGAGGGTCATAGGGGGAGTAGCCAGTACACACCATGTGATCCTAAAAGCTTGCTTTTGTGCCCTGTCTCCTGCGGAGCCGCTATTCCCCATGGTCCTGACGGAGTCCCCAGCATCCACTAGGACGTTAGAGAAATTATGTATAAGAGAGAATTATTGGATACATAAATTGAAGACTCTCGTCCCGGAAGGATTAAATGAGTCCATATAAATAGATCTCTAAATTCCCCCCATACTGAAACTCTTGCTGATATATATAAATTGATAAAGAGTTTTGTTTTTGTTTTTTGTTTTTTTTTTTATTATTTTTTATTATCACATATTCTTTATTTATTGAATATGTGGTAATATATATATGTTTAATGTGGCTGTGTGAATATAGCTAAGCCATATATTAGGATTTAGTATCTACTGCTTGTTCTCTAATGAAGTTTTCCTCATTGCAAATGTATATTTTTATTTTTGGGTTCTCTACTTGTTTAGTACAACTATAGTGTGGGTTTATTACGCTATCTGACACTGGTCTATAATGTCTCCTGTAGATTTATTTATAATCTCCACATTTTATACTTTTCATATGCTGCTCCTTTTGATCCGTTGCATGTATATTTTACACATGTTCTCTTTTTTATATATATATATATATATATTTTTATTTTTTTTTCATATATATATAATTATTAAATTTTACTTTTATTATCTATTTTTCTTCTACACTCTAGTCTTTCTTTATATATAATTTATTGAGAAAATAGAATATTTGGAAGACCAGTATACAGAGCCGGAGAAAAAATGTTAGCAATTATGTATATTTGCTGTAAAGGGAAAATTCCCTGTGAGTTCCACAGCTGTAGGCATTAATTGCAGCTCCTTAAAAGCAATTCTCTTAGGGTGAGGAGGTATCACTTTGAAAAAGTCACGTGCTTCCGTGATGAAACGCGTCAGTCTCCGCCCACTTGTCCGTAGCTGCAGCAGTGTTTTTGGCAAGCACGGAGGTGTACGTTGGTGTACGGCTCAGCAGAACGGGAGTAACATCAGGACTTTGCCATCCGTCCATCCCGCTACGAGCTGTGATATTTATGATGGAATAAGCGCCAGCAGAAAAGGACCGTCTTTACATCTTTCCTACTGCGGATCAATCTGCACTTACAGTTGGTGAAAAGATAAGGCAACCCCCGTGGGCTAACCAACTATCGCCGAGGACGCTCGGCACTGGGGGCAGGACCACACCGCTGTATCTTGAAAGGAGGTAACTGGATATTTCTAAACGCTTTCCACAGCCGCTACATTTCTACACTCCTTACGTGCAACAGTTACTATACTGATTGATACTAAGTTTCCAACGCTGACAGTTTAACAGCGCAGCTTCTGAAGTTCACTATTCCTCACAGAGGGAAGCTGAATCCCCAATTATTGCTTCAATAAAACTGCTGGCCAGCAATTAAATATTTATTATATAAGGTGCATTTAACTATTTTAATACACAATAACTACCAATGTTATTTTTAGTAATAATAAATTTTTGAATATAATTACCGGCTCTGTATATGTTTATTAGACATTTATGTGAACCCATGAGCGCTTATCTCTTCTTTCCCTGTTTTCTATTTATTATCTAGTTATAGGGGTGTATACAGCACCTCGAGTTAAGCGAACGTGGGCTCAATTGTTTTCTTCAAAAGAATAGTAATTTGTTCAAAACTGACACAGGCGCTCCACCTAATTCCTTTTTGAGATTTAGCTAGATGCCAGAAGTTTATTAAGGATCTGGGTAATGCCCATGAACCCACAAACAAAGATTGGCGGACAGTGTTAAGAGCGTGCCTACCCCCTAATATTGACACCCAAAAGTTTATAACGGATTGTAAGATAGAGGCAGACAGTCCTCTGACTGATGAATACAATCAGGAGAACGTGGAACAAATAAATGTGCAACTAGGATTGTATTTCCCCACAGTTGTAAAGTAGAATAAAATTTTCACTATCAAACAGAAAAAAAGTGAACTGGCATCTGAATATTTTCATAGAACTTTGCAAGTAATGGCTAAATACACTGGGATAAGGGATGTAAAGAATGATGTGAACCACAGGGAGGTGGCTGTCTCTGTGCTAATGGACGGACTCAAAAAGGCATTGAAAGTTAGAGTACAGACTTCTTTGCCTAACTGGAGAGGGGTCACTGTAGAAGGTCAATAAGATGTTATGTTTGCCAAAAGGAGGGACACTATGCCAGAGAGAGTAGGAATGCAGGGACACATAGTAAGTATAGACCCCCTAGACAAGAACACGAGCCACGTTATCAAACACATAGACGGAACCAAGGGACAAATAGGAGGGATTTCGAGCTACATAGAGGGGAAACACATACATTTCCCCCAAGGAGGGATGGGCAGGCCTCCAACTCATCACAATTACTTTCCCCACACATAATAGCTGCCAATGCTCCCCGAGGAGGCCAATATCCACAATAGGGTTCAGGTCACACCTGTATTCTGCAGCCAGTGAGATTGACTACTAGCCTTAGAGATGAACCTGAGGTCATGGTCAATGTAGCTGGCACAAGACAACCCTTCCTTGCAGGTACAGGGGCAGACAGATCTTTATTAACCTTTTCAAAAGAAAGAAAGGTCACAGGTAAATACTAATTCAGCAAATGGGAGTAACGAGAGAAGTGCAACATTACCCTTTGACAAAACCTGCTGAAGTTACAATTCGGCCTCTATGATGCTAAACCCTTTTCTTTTTTTTCCTAGCAGTAGTGGCCCCTGACTAACTTAATCGACAGCGATTTTGTTATGTAAATTTAAATGTGAAATACATATATTGTACTCCCGCTCAGGAAGTACAAGGTATGTTAGATACTCCTCAAAGACTAATGTTGCATTCCACTGTTCTAGATTCATGTCCATCACAGGTAGAGGAAATTATCTCACAGATACCGGGTTCCCTATGAACTTAGGATGGACAGGACACTGGATTGATGGCTGAGGTAGTCCCAGGAGTGACACAGCAAGCACAAGATTTAAGGGGGGTAGACCAAGTATTTAAGAATCAATTCCCTGACCTCGTCTCCACCATCGAGGGTTGACTGTCCTAGTGTCCGTGTACAGAGTTGGTTTTGTGCCTAATTGCTAAAATGGACAAGACAGGGTTTGAAGAAACGGTTACCCGAAGGAAGTCACGCAATCCGAGGAAGGTGCCTCCACCTGACGCAGAATCAACCAGTGTCCCTCAAAACACGAGCCAGTGAGTGGTAGTGTGGCATACTGGAATGTTAGGAGACAAGAGATATTGGAAAGTTCCAAAAGCCATTTAATTCTTATCAGTGAGTGGGGGAGTTTTATGGCCCCAAAACCAGTTCTGGCAGACCCTGCCACATCTAGGGGGTTAGGACAGGAAGTGCAGGGGGATTTTAGCAAAAGGATCAAAGCACAGGACAGTTCAGTGGGAGCTGAGGTCTGAGGATGGAGGGCACAGGCTAGTGTCCAGGAGAAACGCAGTCCGGGGACTGTGGAACAAGCTTGGTCCACAGTCCCTGGCATGATGGAGAGAAGAGCAGCTTGAAGGTGCTGCTAGGAAGAGCAAGAGATATCCAGATTTGCAGTGTGAGAGCCACAGTATGCAGAGTACAGTGGAAGGAACCAGGAACAAAGGCATCTTCAGGGGTACCCAAGAAGCAGGACGGGAGGTGTGAGTCTGCAGGAGAGGACGAGCTGGGTGAGTGGTAGGAAACCATGTTTGGCGGAAGGCCCCCAGTAACATTTCCATGAGAGATCCTGTTTAGATAGAGCCCCTAGCGAATGGGGGAGAGCACACTGAAATGAATCTGTTTGCGGCAGCTGAACTACTGATTCCCAGAGACTGCGCTGGTATGTACTGTACTGTAATGCTGTCACATCATTGTTAATGCTGTTATTGCCAGTGAAGCAAATGAAAGGAGATGTAACCTGATGTAACCCATATGCATATTGTGCTGGAGAGAAGAAAAAGAAGTTAAATGTTACTGTTGTGATAACCCTGTCTGAACTGTGAATAAACTGTCTGCTTATGTGATACGGATGGCCTGGCGTGACAATGCTTTTAATATGACTGATGGACCGGCCGCTGCCCAGCTATCACAACTTGGCGTCCGCGAACAGGATCGGTACCGAAGATTTATTTGACAATTTGGGGAAAACTTTATTGGGAGGGGCCCATGAAAGCCACCTACCTCTTTTGACACAGCGAACTGGGGAAGAAAGGGCCGGCATGGGCAGGTTCTAAGTGTTTGGCACAATTGCCAGAAGATGTTAGAACATTCATGATCATCTGTGACCAAGGACTGTAATTCAGAGGAAAGGCAGCAGTATATGTGATTTGTGTTTCATGTGATGTTTTGCATGCTATGTTTCTCTGCTCATGTGATTGTTATATTGTGTGTTTGCATGCCATGTTTTTCTGCTCTTGTGATTGTTATACTGTGTGTGATGTATACTGCAATTATGCTTGTTTATTGTGTGTTATGTTTTGACCTTGCTGTAGAGTATACAGTAAGAGACTGTTCCTTGCTAGACTTTTGCAAGCTCATAGGTATATTGCGTGGGGACACGCAAGATTTTAGCAGGGGTGTATGTGGCATACTGGAATGTTAGGAGACAAGAGATATTGGAAAGTTCCAAAAGCCATTTAATTCTTATCAGTGAGTGGGGGAGTTTTATGGCCCCAAAACCAGTTCTGGCAGACCCTGCCACATCTAGGGGGTTAGGACAGGAAGTGCAGGGGGATTTTAGCAAAAGGAACAAAGCACAGGACAGTTCAGTGAGAGCTGAGGTCTGAGGATGGAGGGCACAGGCTAGTGTCCAGGAGAAACGCAGTCCGGGGACTGTGGAACAAGCATGGTCCACAGTCCCTGGCATGATGGAGAGAAGAGCAGCGTGTAGGTGCTGCTAGGAAGAGCAAGAGATATCCAGATTTGCAGTGAGAGAGCCACAGTATGCAGAGTACAGTGGAAGGAACCAGGAATAAAGGCATCTTCAGGGGTACCCAAGAAGCAGGACCGGAGGTGTGAGTCTGCGGGAGAGGACGAGCTGGGTGAGTGGTAGGAAACCACGTTTGGCGGAAGGACCCCAGTAACGTTTCCATGAGAGATCCCGTTTAGATAGAGCCCCTAGCGAATGGGGGAGAGCACACTGAAATGAATCTCAGTTTGCGGCAGCCGCACTACTGATTCCCAGAGACTGCGCTGGTATGTACTGTACTGTAATGCTGTCACATCATTGTTAATGCTGTTATTGCCAGTGAAGCAAATAAAAGGAGATGTAACCTGATGTAACCCATATGCATATTGTGCTGGAGAGAAGAAAAAGAAGTTAAATGTTACTGTCGTGATAACCCTGTCTGAACTGTGAATAAACTGTCTGCTTATGTGATACGGATGGCCTGGCATGACAATGCTTTTAATATGACTGATGAACCGTCCGCTGCCCATCTATCACAGTAGCAGCGCCCATCAAAAAGCGGTACTGCATAGGAGCTCAGGCACTGATGGAAATACGCAAGTACCAAAACTCAACTGCACTGCTCATGAAAAAGGCACCGTTTATGCGGCTGGTGAGAGAAATTTATGTGGAATATTCCACAGGCAAGCCACTCTCCTGGCAAAGCAAAGCTCTCATGGCGTTACAGGAGGCAGCTGAGGCCTACCTGGTCCATCTATTCCAAGATGCCTCCCTGTGCACTACCCACACCAAGAGGGCCACTCTACACGTCGCTGATATTCAGCTTGCACGGCGGATTCGAGGGATCGATGACGGACTGGGATAAACTGAAGCACTTTTTTATGACCTTGAAGATTTACAGGCTTCACCACGTTTTACATTTCACATGTTTGTTAATAAACAAGTTGATCTGCTTGGTTGCTTTTAATATCCAGATTTTACAGTGTGGGAGGAGGTAACTTGTTGCATACTCATGTTACAGCATATGGACATCTGACCTATGTGGTTCTTTGTCACTCTGACATAAACAATCTCCATGATCCTTTTATGCTTTATATGCAAATTGTTGTATTTGTATAGTTGACAATATGCAAATAGTTGTATTTGTATAGTTGACAATAAAACTGATTTGGTCTTTCAAAAAAGAAAAAAAAATCCCTGTAGTGCCCAATCCAGCTGTCATTTTAAAAAAAAATCCTCCCCACCTCTACAAGCTTTACTGTCACCAACCTCTATTCTGTTTTCTTCACAGTTTCCTCTTCATCTTTGCGTTCACAAAAGGGGGTACAATACGTGGACCTGATTCTCCCAAGGTTTCAAGTGACAGCCTCAGTATTTTCTCCCAAGCCCTACATGACTGTTTACAGTCCTTTCAGCCTGAGAATGGGTCAGTGCTGATACAATATGTTGATGACTTGTTGTTATGCGCTGATTCATTTGAGTCATCCCTGGCAGATACAAAACAGTTTCTGTTTCATCTCTTCCAGACAGGACACAAGGTCTCAAGGGATAAACTGCAGTTGTGTAGGACAAGGGTCAAATACTTAGGATGTAGTACTGGTACATGATTTGACAGTTCATGCACCACATGCCGTATTGGTCCTTCAAAGTTCTGCCCGAACCCGGTATGTCTCCTCAGCACGATGGCACCGGTATATTACTGCATATGCCTTGTAATGCACAAAGGGTGGAGGATGAGAATACTGGTGATGGGAAATTTTGTATAGACACTGATATGCATGATGGTATGGAATATCTGAATCAGACCTTTACTACGAGACCAGACATAAGTGACAGCCCATTGGTGAACGCAGACCTGATATTTTTTTTTCTCCTCTAGAGATGTTTTTACTCTACATTGCAAACACACAACAATTAAATTAAGATGCAAATTTGTGTTCCCTACAGAAAAAAAGGTCTGGAAGGCGAAGGGGTATGGTCAGGAGTCCTCAGGACTCTGGAGAGATGGACAAGGTAAGCCAGTGGCCCCCCAAGGCATATCTCCCAAGCCTAGCTGAGGCGGCACATGGTCTGACTCATCTGGGTAGGGAAGGTATGTGCAAATTGGTAAGAGCTTACTGGCATGCACCAGGGTTCTCTTCTCAGGCAAGCAGGAAAGCAATGACCTGTCTTACTTGCATGATGAAGAACATTTGGTAAGGTAGCACCAACAGAGCCATCCCATACTCCTCCTGCAGACGGACCTTTTCAGGTAATACAAATCGACTTCGTACAGTTAACACCCTGTAGGAATTTGAAATATGTATTGGTGTACACTGATGTTTTCTCAAACTGGGTAGAGGCATTTCCTGACGCCACAAATACTGCTGTGTTTACGACAAAGAAAATTGTGCAAAAATTTGTGTGTAGATATGGTATCCTTAGGAGTAGAAACAAAGTGATAGCTGAAACTGGACTATTCTGGTCATAGACACTGCCACTAGTGTTATGTAGCATCGGAATCACTCCCTGATCCCCACTTAACGAATCACCCTCCTTGAAATTTTTTTTTTTTTTTTAAGACAACCTCATGTCATGATCGATCCGCACCATGATCAGAAATACACCAATGAGGTGACAGTACAGTACCTTATCGAGATGAGCCAGCATTTGAGAACTTAACAAAAGAACTTGAAACTGTTGATTCCTGATATGGCCAACTACTAACTGTCTTGATTGTGAACCAAGAGACTGTGTGATTGTTCTTACGCTCAGGCTGCCTAATAGACAGGTGGGAAGGACCGTACCAAGTTTTGTTGACAGCACAATTCCAGTAAAAGTAGCCGAGAGAGAGACTTGGGTCCACGATTCCCATCACAAGAAAGTCGTTAGTCCGGAAGGAACTCGTAAAGGGAGTAAAATCGCAGAAATAAAACCCGAGAATCTGTTCTGTGAAGACTGAGAGGCGGCACTGTTGAACATTACCTCAGCATACTAAAGGATTACAGAAAGACCAGTCGTAGTAATGGATTTGCTATAAACAAGATTTGTTTTGTTCTCTTTTTTTTCAGTTGACATTTTTTTCAGGACATTCTATTTTTGTGAGGTCTCACGAGGAGTCGAGTGTGGGACTGGAACTGGTTCTGGAGAAAGGAGTGATGTCTTTATAGGATCCCAGGATCAGCCTATCACTTTGTTTAAAGCCAGAGAAAATCAAAGGTCTAGTAGTTACGGAGTTCAGAGGTAACATGATAGGCTATTGTCTGAGGAATACTGTATTTTGTAGTTATTGTGACCCTATAATTTAAGATGAGTGCATCCAGAGATGTCAGTTAAGCAATAATGTTGAATTTTACAGACATCCCTTGAGTGATTACCACTCACTAGTGGGTAAGGTCTTAAACCAAATGGAATGTTGCATGTGCTAACAGGTACCTCTAAGACAAAATAATGCAGGATTAGTGCCTTATTCTTTAGAGTTAACTGAGGTACGTGAATTACACAGAGTGGGGGACCGGTGGACAAGGAATATAATATAACTAGACCCCCTAGTCTTAAGATCCACCAGTACTATATATAAATCCCTGGTATGTTTAAATTTCACCAATTTCAGGAAACCAGGAAATTGGGAGGTAATCAGGAACAATCAGACAATGGCCTATTCACAAGTAGCAGATAAAGAGCTAATTATGCGTGGCTCTCCCCGAACTCCGAAGGTTTATGTTATCTAGGAAGGAAACTACCTGAAATAATAACCCTTGTTCAATGAAGATACAGATCTAGCATACGATCCAGAAATGGAAAAATGTTCAGGGAACGATAGGAATATATATATCATGAAAATTTTATATGTCTCTTTCACGACTTGTTTGTGTTCTCTCCCTCTACCCAGCAAAACCTCTATCGAATCCGAACATCAGTGTGCAAAGACGTAGGTACATGTATGTATGCAGCGTTTGTTCAGATCAGACATCTTAGGCTATAGCACTGTCCCAGCATATTCTATAGGTTGAATGTCGTCCCACACCCAACCAGTGGTCCTTTGACCGCCGAGTGCATATAGAGGATGTCTCGTCCTTTTCCCTGTCTTCCCCAACCATAGTCAATGTCTGATTTGCAAAATAAATACATACGTGTGTTTAGGTCACCTGTTATGTGTTTTGAAATATTTTGTTAGTAATTTATGACAGTTATTGTTTACTGTCAAAGGGTGGACTGTCGAAGTCGAAAATATTACATACACAGCACATGCAAACACCAAACAGAGTGGCCTCTGTGCGTGCGCGTTTTTGCCGTGCATGTGCATACATGCACGCTACGTGCACTGGTTCACGAGCCTTGTGTTTTGGCGCGTGGTAAGAGTATATACGGTAATATACGCATTCACACAGAAAAGCCGCAAATACATATTCAATATTCTATTCATATAGTGACAATATTCTATTCATATAGTGCATTATTTACGCAGTCTCCACACACTTTGCCAGCAACTTACATATACTCAAAAGGTAGAACAATAGAGTTATTCAGGGTTACAGGATGTGAGGGGATGGAGCAAGGTTATGACTTAATGTTTGGTATCCAGATGTGCAGTATTTTGAGATCTACATTCCGGTTGCTATTTGCAGTTTATCGCATGTTTCTGCACATAGATATGCGAGGAATTGTAATATTCACAAACTACTGTAAATACTGTACTCTTGATATTCGGCGGGAACCCAGTGGCAAACACCTGCAAGTACACCTGGAGCAAGCATCGCCCATTCATTTAAACCAACCTATGACCCCTCATGTACTGTAAATGACCTGCCCTTTGACCTATGAAAGAAGAGCTTACATTTCCCATTGTACTGTATTCGGACACATTATATAAAAGAGAGTCTTCCTGGCCAGGCTCAGTCTATTCTCTGAAGGTCATCTTGCTAAGACTGACTGAGCCCTGGATCCGGGAGCGCTCGCGAACAAACGTATGTATTATTGTTTGTAGCTCTTCTCTGTAATATTGGGGGTCATTCTGAGTTGATGGCTCGCTGATTTTCGCAGCGCAGCGATCAGGTGAAAAAACTACATTTATGCGCATGCATATGCCCCGCAATGCACACGCGCGACGTACAGGTACAAAGCCTTTTGTGGTTGTGCACATGTTCTAGTAAAGTTTTTCTTCGCACTGACAGCCGCAAGAAGATTGACAGGAAGGGGGCGTTTCTGGGTGTAAACTGACCGTTTTCAGGGAGTGTTTGCAAAAACGCAGGCGTGTCTGAGAAAACACAGGCGTGTCTGAGAAAACGCAGGCATGGCTGGGCAGGTGTATGATGTCAAATCCGGACACGAATAGGCTGAAGTGATCGCAAGCGCTGAGTAGGTTCAGACCTGTATTTGGACACATTGTATAAAAGAGAGTCTTCCTGGCCAGGCTCAGTCTATTCTCTGAAGGTCATCTTGCTAAGACTGACTGAGCCCTGGATCCAGGAGCGCTCGTGAACAAACGTATGTAATATTGGTTGTAGCTCTTCTCTGTAATATTGTTGTATCTTTTATCTGTATCATTCGAGTAAATACTGTTGATGCATTGAACCACAACATTACATTAACCTACTGGTGTCGCATTCCATTCTTGTTTGGGGATAAGGTGTATTCAGCCACACGTGTCGCTGCATTGTGCGCATAGCGTGTCGGCTTATATACGCAACGTGCATACATATCTTAGCGGTTATTTGCTTATGTTTAATGGCCGCAGTGGCCCGAACCACAGTGTGATAAGGTATTGCTTTTCCTTGTAAAATAATCAAACTTTACAGTTGGGGGCTCTGTCCAGTTAACCTCACACTCACGGACTTGCAGGGCCTAACAGACTTTGGTCTAACAACAAAGGGTGGAGGACGCGTCTAAAGTAAAACAATTTCTGTTGTTGTGTTAAAACTACCTAATGTTGTTAAACCACGTCTGTCCTGTATAGTCTCAGAGGTCCTGGTGTGAACCGAGGGACAAAAGTGAAAAGTGTTACTTTTGGCGCAAAAACGCGCACAAGCATACTGATATTTTGTGTACAGTCTCATATATTGTTGCCATAGGTTGTAGTAGTCATTATAGATCTGCATAAAATCGGATAAGTTATTTGTTATACATTTTTTGTATTTTTTTATTGGGTACTTGAAAAAGCACATACAAAACTTGGTCCTGGCCTAAAAGTTTGGGCAGCACTCAATGGAAATTATCCACGTGGGTGACTTTCAGGGTGTAAAGGGAACAAAAGTGTATTGTGTATTAATCGTAAAATATTAGCATTTCATAAGTGAAACTCCATTCCTGCCTAAACGTTTAAGTAGCACGAAGCGGAAGCTGTCCAGCAGGGGACTTCCGGTGCTCGAAGGGAATGTGGAAGCATTTATCTAACTGCTACAATAGAGTTGGGAGAATGTGGCAAGCTGCGGGCAAAGGTACGCAGCGATACACACCTGCGTATGCAAGTATACACGTGTCATAGTAAAATAGTATGTGGACACAGCGGCGTAAGTTCGTCCCAGTTGCCCGGAGGCAAGATAAATATTGGTGCCCCCCTATTTCCTATATTAAGATAAATAAATGTGTGCGTGTGTGCGTGTGTGTGCGTGTGTGTGTGTGTGTGTGTGTGTGTGTGGAGTGTTCTGAAAAAAATGTATATACTGTATTTATACATTTAATTGTCTTTTATTTTAAATCACACAATTCTTAGCAGTCATACCCAGGATTAGAACCTATGACCTGTTACACTGACAGCAGACACTTTACTGATTGAGCTATTTGCTCCTATACGGGAAGCATGAGAATTATAACTATATAAAGTTACGTGTAATTGTCAGAGAAGTATCTTCATATAGTTAAAATTCTCATATTTCCTATACAGGAGCAAACAGCTTCATCAGTAAGGTGACTGCTTCCAGTGTAATAGGTCATGGTTTCTAATCCTGGGTGTGACCCTTGTAAAATGTGTAATTTCAGTATAATAAAGAGGGTGTGATTTGTAAGGTGCAGGGACCAGTGAGGAAGTCGGCCACTGAAAAGACAGCGACAGATATTAATTAACTTAATTCAATGGTGTTACAGAATGGGAGGAGAGGTTCCCCCCTTCAGAGCAGGAGCCTGGCAGCAGATGACTCCGTTGCCTCCCAGAGTTCTGCCTCTGTGTGGACACGTATACAGCAACGTACGGGTACACACGTGAACGCACAGAAGGTGTGTGTGTGAGTGCATATTTATGCAAGCGGAAGTTAGCCGCATAATAAAAGTTAATTTTAAGGTGGGATAAAAGAATTATAGTTATACATTAACAAGTAACTATCCGATTTTAGACAGATTATTCAAAATCTTATTATAAGTGTACTACCTCTGGGGCAAGCTATCAATCAAAGGGAGTGATTTTTTTTTTCTGTACAGAAAATCTAAAAGTGTGAGTTGTTGAAAAGTAAGTGTGAGTGCATTGAACCCCTGGAAAGCGGGATCTCGTTGGTGAGGCACTGAGTTAGCAGAGGCTTGGTGGCGTGGAGGTTAGCGACCTCCCGTATTAATTGGTATTGAGCCATGTAGTGTGTGTGTTTTTTTTAAAGGTAAAACGTGCGGAGGAGAGTGATGTTTGGTGTTACGCTCCGGCTGTGGAGCGCAGCTTGTGAATTCGACTCCCGTGATCGTAGGGCGTATAGATAACAAGTACCTATAAGCCATGCGATTGGACTGCACGTGTGTGTGTGTGTGTGTGTGTGTGTGTGTGTGTGTGTGTGTGTGTGTGATACGCGGCGCAACGTGATACCATTTCCATAATTTCACGCAATTGCATCATCATACGCGCTGTGTTAGCATAAGCAGATGTGATTTGTGTAAAGAAAAGGAATTTTTCGCTGACTCTCTTTCAGGAAATATTCCTTGGGGAACTCCATAGGAAGGCTTGGTGACATTTCCCAGGTGGAATTCCTGTGGAAAAAAACCAAAAAGATCAGGCTCCACTGATAAGGTGGGGTATTAATATATTGCTATTAATACCCCATACTTCCAGTGCTGAGGGGTCTGGTATGGTCCTCGCTGCGTACGCGGGAAATTACTACAGGAGTGGGCCGTGGTACTGTCCAGTGGAGCAGGATCAGGTGAAAAGCGCTCAGAGGAACTTTTCACCGTCGTCTCGCGTGGGCCATTTGGTGTTTGTGTTTAAAAAGTCCACAATGGGAGCCAAGTATGCATGCAAGAGGCGTTCAGGAGCCAGGGTTCAGGCTGAGGAGCAGAGACCGAGAGGGTCCGCTCTGTATATTATGTGTAGGAAGTATGGTCCTTACACGGAGACTTTTTGTGATGAATGGGTACGAATGACTGTTGAAAATAGGGCATCATTTCCTAGGGTTGGTAGTTTTGAACCAGAGGTGCTGCACAATGTTAGAAATAGAATATGTCTGATCAAATCGAAGAAACGGAGGATCAGACATAACAACTGTTTAGACATACGGCAACAAGAAGGTGAAATGCAAAGGGAACTTGCTCGTGCAGCAAAGTCCAAACCAGACAGGAATGTGAATGCGAACACACCACCACCGTCCTATGTCGATGGAGAGAAGGCTGCTACAACCAATAACATACCAAGAAATGATAAAAATGCATTTGTAACATGTACTTACCCTAACCCTTGCAAATTTTACCGTCCTAAGTTATTCCAAGGATCATAGGTCAGAGGAAGATGATGAACCTAGCCTAATCTCAGCCCTCTCTCAGGCAGCCACCACACGGGAAACCCAGGTGGGTACAGCCCAACCGGTAAGAGCAGTGGCTGTGTCTTCTATAGAAGGGATGGGTGAGATCATAGCAACCGGTAAGTATGACACTATTTATAACATAGAGACAGTAGCTCCCCACAGTGAGCAAAATAGATATGGAGTGGTTGGGTTACACCCTGTCTGGGTGATAGCAGTTCCCAATGGGAGAACTCCCAATGGGAGAACTGATAGACAGGGAATAACCCCCATCAGGAATACTGCAATGTATTGCCCGTGGACCAGATCGGAACTGCGGTCAATCATTTCAGAATTCCCTGATCCCAGGAGAGATTTAGCCAGATGCCAGAAGTTTATTAAGGATCTGGGTAATGCCCATGAACCCACAAACAAAGATTGGAGGACAGTGTTAAGAGCGTGCCTACCCCCTAATATTGACACCCAAAAGTTTATAACGGATTGTAAGATAGAGGCAGACAGTCCTCTGACTGATGAATACAATCAGGAGAACGTGGAACAAATCAATGTGCAACTAGGATTGTATTTCCCCACAGTTGTAAAGTAGAATAAAATTTTCACTATCAAACAGAAAAAAAGTGAACTGGCATCTGAATATTTTCATAGAACTTTGCAAGTAATGGCTAAATACACTGGGATAAGGGATGTAAAGAATGATGTGAACCACAGGGAGGTGGCTGTCTCTGTGCTAATGGACGGACTCAAAAAGGCATTGAAAGTTAGAGTACAGACTTCTTTGCCTAACTGGAGAGGGGTCACTGTAGAAGGTCAATAAGATGTTATGTTTGCCAAAAGGAGGGACACTATGCCAGAGAGAGTAGGAATGCAGGGACACATAGTAAGTATAGACCCCCTAGACAAGAACACGAGCCACGTTATCAAACACATAGACGGGACCAAGGGACAAATAGGAGGGATTTCGAGCTACATAGAGGGGAAACACATACATTTCCCCCAAGGAGGGATGGGCAGGCCTCCAACTCATCACAATTACTTCCCCCACACATAATAGCTGCCAATGCTCCCCGAGGAGGCCAATATCCACAATAGGGTTCAGGTCACACCTGTATTCTGCAGCCAGTGAGATTGACTACTAGCCTTAGAGATGAACCTGAGGTCATGGTCAATGTAGCTGGCACAAGACAACCCTTCCTTGCAGGTACAGGGGCAGACAGATCTTTATTAACCTTTTCAAAAGAAAGAAAGGTCACAGGTAAATACTAATTTGGCAAATGGGAGTAACGAGAGAAGTGCAACATTGCCCTTTGACAAAACCTGCTGAAGTTACAATTCGGCCTCTATGATGCTAAACCCTTTTCTTTTTTTTCCTAGCAGTAGTGGCCCCTGACTAACTTAATCGACAGAGATTTTGTTATGTAAATTTAAATGTGAAATACATATATTGTACTCCCGCTCAGGAAGTACAAGGTATGTTAGATACTCCTCAAAGACTAATGTTGCATTCAACTGTTCTAGATTCATGTCCATCACAGGTAGAGGAAATTATCTCACAGATACCGGGTTCCCTATGAACTTAGGATGGACAGGACACTGGATTGATGGCTGAGGTAGTCCCAGGAGTGACACAGCAAGCACAAGATTTAAGGGGGTAGACCAAGTATTTAAGAATCAATTCCCTGACCTCGTCTCCACCATCGTGGGTTGACTGTCCTAGTGTCCGTGTACAGAGTTGGTTTTGTGCCTAATTGCTAAAATGGACAAGACAGGGTTTGAAGAAACGGTTACCCGAAGGAAGTCACGCAATCCGAGGAAGGTGCCTCCACCTGACGCAGAATCAACCAGTGTCCCTCAAAACACGAGCCAGTGAGTGGTAGTGTGGCATACTGGAATGTTAGGAGACAAGAGATATTGGAAAGTTCCAAAAGCCATTTAATTCTTATCAGTGAGTGGGGGAGTTTTATGGCCCCAAAACCAGTTCTGGCAGACCCTGCCACATCTAGGGGGTTAGGACAGGAAGTGCAGGGGGATTTTAGCAAAAGGAACAAAGCACAGGACAGTTCAGTGGGAGCTGAGGTCTGAGGATGGAGGGCACAGGCTAGTGTCCAGGAGAAAACGCAGTCCGGGGACTGTGGAACAAGCTTGGTCCACAGTCCCTGGCATGATGGAGAGAAGAGCAGCGTGTAGGTGCTGCTAGGAAGAGCAAGAGATATCCAGATTTGCAGTGTGAGAGCCACAGTATGCAG
The DNA here is from genome assembly GCF_028390025.1 of Pseudophryne corroboree. Taxonomy (NCBI): domain Eukaryota; kingdom Metazoa; phylum Chordata; class Amphibia; order Anura; family Myobatrachidae; genus Pseudophryne; species Pseudophryne corroboree. Next base: position 199,914,754 of record NC_086447.1, on the reverse strand, counting down.
AGTACAGTGGAAGGAACCAGGAATAAAGGCATCTTCAGGGGTACCCAAGAAGCAGGACGGGAGGTGTGAGTCTGCGGGAGAGGACGAGCTGGGTGAGTGGTAGGAAACCACGTTTGGCGGAAGGCCCCCAGTAACGTTTCCATGAGAGATCCCGTTTAGATAGAGCCCCTAGCGAATGGGGGAGAGCACACTGAAATGAATCTCAGTTTGCGGCAGCCGCACTACTGATTCCCAGAGACTGCGCTGGTATGTACTGTACTGTAATGCTGTCACATCATTGTTAATGCTGTTATTGCCAGTGAAGCAAATAAAAGGAGATGTAACCTGATGTAACCCATATGCATATTGTGCTGGAGAGAAGAAAAAGAAGTTAAATGTTACTGTCGTGATAACCCTGTCTGAACTGTGAATAAACTGTCTGCTTATGTGATACGGATGGCCTGGCGTGACAATGCTTTTAATATGACTGATGAACCGGCCGCTGCCCAGCTATCACAGTAGTAGCGCCCATCAAAAAGCGGTACTGCATAGGAGCTCAGGCACTGATGGAAATACACAAGCACCAAAACTCAACTGCACTGCTCATGAAAAAGGCACCGTTTATGCGGCTGGTGAGAGAAATTTATGTGGAATATTCCACAGGCAAGCCACTCTCCTGGCAAAGCAAAGCTCTCATGGCGTTACAGGAGGCAGCTGAGGCCTACCTGGTCCATCTATTCCAAGATGCCTCCCTGTGCACTACCCACACCAAGAGGGCCACACTACACGTCGCTGATATTCAGCTTGCACGGCGGATTCGAGGGATCGATGACGGACTGGGATAAACTGAAGCACTTTTTTATGAAGAGTTACAGGCTTCACCACGTTTTACATTTCACATGTTTGTTATTAAACAAGTTGATCTGCTTGGTTGCTTTTAATATCCAGATTTTACAGTGTGGGAGGAGGTAACTTGTTGCATACTCATGTTACAGCATATGGACATCTGACCTATGTGGTTCTTTGTCACTCTGACATAAACAATCTCCATGATCCTTTTATGCTTTATATGCAAATTGTTGTATTTGTATAGTTGACAATATGCAAATAGTTGTATTTGTATAGTTGACAATAAAACTGATTTGGTCTTTTAAAAAAGAAAAAAAAATCCCTGTAGTGCCCAATCCAGCTGTCATTTAAAAAAAAATCCTCCCCACCTCTACAAGCTTTACTGTCACCAACCTCTATTCTGTTTTCTTCACAGTTTCCTCTTCATCTTTGCGTTCATAAAAGGGGGTACAATACGTGGACCTGATTCTCCCAAGGTTTCAAGTGACAGCCTCAGTATTTTCTCCCAAGCCCTACATGACTGTTTACAGTCCTTTCAGCCTGAGAATGGGTCAGTGCTGATACAATATGTTGATGACTTGTTGTTATGCGCTGATTCATTTGAGTCATCCCTGGCAGATACGAAACAGTTTCTGTTTCATCTCTTCCAGACAGGACACAAGGTCTCAAGGGATAAACTGCAGTTGTGTAGGACAAGGGTCAAATACTTAGGATGTAGTACTGGTACATGATTTGACAGTTCATGCACCACATGCCGTATTGGTCCTTCAAAGTTCTGCCCGAACCCGGTATGTCTCCTCAGCACGATGGCACCGGTATATTACTGCATATGCCTTGTAATGCACAAAGGGTGGAGGATGAGAATACTGGTGAAGGGAAATTTTGTATAGACACTGATATGCATGATGGTATGGAATATCTGAATCAGACCTTTACTACGAGACCAGACATAAATGACAGCCCATTGGTGAACGCAGACCTGATATTTTTTTTTCTCCTCTAGAGATGTTTTTACTCTACATTGCAAACACACAACAATTAAATTAAGATGCAAATTTGTGTTCCCTACAGAAAAAAAGGTCTGGAAGGCGAAGGGGTATGGTCAGGAGTCCTCAGGACTCTGGAGAGATGGACAAGGTAAGCCAGTGGCCCCCCAAGGCATATCTCCCAAGCCTAGCTGAGGCGGCACATGGTCTGACTCATCTGGGTAGGGAAGGTATGTGCAAATTGGTAAGAGCTTACTGGCATGCACCAGGGTTCTCTTCTCAGGCAAGCAGGAAAGCAATGACCTGTCTTACTTGCATGATGAAGAACATTTGGTAAGGTAGCACCAACAGAGCCATCCCATACTCCTCCTGCAGACGGACCTTTTCAGGTAATACAAATCGACTTCGTACAGTTAACACCCTGTAGGAATTTGAAATATGTATTGGTGTACACTGATGTTTTCTCAAACTGGGTAGAGGCATTTCCTGACGCCACAAATACTGCTGTGTTTACGACAAAGAAAATTGTGCAAAAATTTGTGTGTAGATATGGTATCCTTAGGAGTAGAAACAAAGTGATAGCTGAAACTGGACTATTCTGGTCATAGACACTGCCACTAGTGTTATGTAGCATCGGAATCACTCCCTGATCCCCACTTAATGAATCACCCTCCTTGAAATTTTTTTTGTATTTTTTTTTTTGTTTTTTTGGAAGACAACCTCATGTCATGATCGATCCGCACCATGATCAGAAATACACCAATGAGGTGACAGTACAGTACCTTATCGAGATTAGCCAGCATTTGAGAACTTAACAAAAGAACTTGAAACTGTTGATTCCTGATATGGCCAACTACTAACTGTCTTGATTGTGAACCAAGAGACTGTGTGATTGTTCTTACGCTCAGGCTGCCTAATAGACAGGTGGTAAGGACCGTAACAAGTTTTGTTGACAGCACAATTCCAGTAAAAGTAGCCGAGGGAGAGACTTGGCTCCACGATTCTCATCACAAGAAAGTCGTTAGTCCGGAAGCAACTCGTAAAGGGAGTAAAATCGCAGAAATAAAACCAGATAATCTGTTCTGTGAAGACTGAGAGGCGGCACTGTTGAACATTACCTGAGCATACTAAAGGATTACAGAAAGACCAGTCGTAGTAATGGATTTGCTATAAACAAGATTTGTTTTGTTCTCTTTTTTTTTCAGTTGACATTTTTTTCAGGACATTCTATTTTTGTGAGGTCTCATGAGGAGTCGAGTGTGGGACTGGAACTGGTTCTGGAGAAAGGAGTGATGTCTTTATAGGATCCCAGGATCAGCCTATCACTTTGTTTAAAGCCAGAGAAAATCAAAGGTCTAGTAGTTACGGAGTTCAGAGGTAACATGATAGGCTATTGTCTGAGGAATACTGTATTTTGTAGTTATTGTGACCCTATAATTTAAGATGAGTGCATCCAGAGATGTCAGTTAAGCAATAATGTTGAATTTTACAGACATCCCTTGAGTGATTACCACTCACTAGTGGGTAAGGTCTTAAACCAAATGGAATGTTGCATGTGCTAACAGGTACCTCTAAGACAAAATAATGCAGGATTAGTGCCATATTCTTTAGAGTTAACTGAGGTACGTGAATTACACAGAGTGGGGGACCGGTGGACAAGGAATATAATATAACTAGACCTCCTAGTCTTAAGATCCACCAGTACCATAGATAAATCCCTGGTATGTTTAAATTTCACCAATTTCAGGAAACCAGGAAATTGGGAGGTAATCAGGAACAATCAGACAATGGCCTATTCACAAGTAGCAGATAAAGAGCTGATTATAAGTGGCTCTCCCCGAACTCCGAAGGTTTATGTTATCTAGGAAGGAAACTACCTGAAATAATAACCCTTGTTCAATGAAGATACAGATCTAGCATACGATCCAGAAATGGAAAAATGTTCAGGGAAAGATAGGAATATATATATCATGAAAATTTTATATGTCTCTTTCACGACTTGTTTGTGTTCTCTCCCTCTACCCAGCAAAACCTCTATCGAATCCGAACATCAGTGTGCAAAGACGTAGGTACATGTATGTATGCAGCGTTTGTTCAGATCAGACATCTTAGGCTATAGCACTGTCCCAGCATATTCTATAGGTTGAATGTCGTCCCACACCCAACCAGTGGTCCTTTGACCGCCGAGTGCATATAGAGGATGTCTCGTCCTTTTCCCTGTCTTCCCCAACCATAGTCGATGTCTGATTTGCAAAATAAATACATACGTTATGACAGTTATTGTTTACTGTCAAAGGGTGGACTGTCAAAGTCGAAAATATTACATACACAGCACATGCAAACACCAAACAGAGTGGCCTCTGTGCGTGCACGTTTTTGCCGTGCATGTGCATACACGCACGCTACGTGCACTGGTTCGCGAGCCTTGTGTTTTGGCGCGTGGTAAGAGTATATACGGTAATATACGCATTCACACAGAAAAGCCGCAAATACATATTCAATATTCTATTCATATAGTGCCAATATTCTATTCATATAGTGCATTATTTACGCAGTCTCCACACACTTTGCCAGCAACTTACATATACTCAAAAGGTAGAACAATAGAGTTATTCAGGGTTACAGGATGTGAGGGGATGGAGCAAGGTTAGGACTTAATGTTTGGTATCCAGATGTGCAGTATTTTGAGATCTACATTCCGGTTGCTATTTGCAGTTTATCGCATGTTTCTGCACATAGATATGCGAGGAATTGTAATATTTACAAACTACTGTAAATACTGTACTCTTGATATTCGGCGGGAACCCAGTGGCAAACACCTGCAAGTACACCTGGAGCAAGCATCGCCCATTCATTTAAACCAACCTATGACCCCTCATGTACTGTAAATGACCTGCCCTTTGACCTATGAAAGAAGAGCTAACATTTCCCATTGTACTGTATTCGGACACATTATATAAAAGAGAGTCTTCCTGGCCAGGCTCAGTCTATTCTCTGAAGGTCATCTTGCTAAGACTGACTGAGCCCTGGATCCGGGAGCGCTCGTGAACAAACGTATGTATTATTGTTTGTAGCTCTTCTCTGTAATATTGGGGGTCATTCTGAGTTGATGGCTCGCTGATTTTTGCAGCGCAGCGATCAGGTGAAAAAACTACATTTATGCGCATGCATATGCCCCGCAATGCGCACGCGTGACGTACAGGTACAAAGCCTTTTGTGGTTGTGCACATGTTCTAGTAAAGTTTTTCTTCGCACTGACAGCCGCAAGAAGATTGACAGGAAGGGGGCGTTTCTGGGTGTAAACTGACCGTTTTCAGGGAGTGTTTGCAAAAACGCAGGCGTGTCTGAGAAAACGCAGGCATGGCTGGGCATTCGCTGGGCAGGTGTATGATGTCAAATCCGGACGCGAATAGGCTGAAGTGATCGCAAGCGCTGAGTAGGTTCAGACCTGTATTTGGACACATTGTATAAAAGAGAGTCTTCCTGGCCAGGCTCAGTCTATTCTCTGAAGGTCATCTTGCTAAGACTGACTGAGCCCTGGATCCAGGAGCGCTCGTGAACAAACGTATGTATTATTGGTTGTAGCTCTTCTCTGTAATATTGTTGTATCTTTTATCTGTATCGTTCGAGTAAATACTGTTGATGCGTTGAACCACAACATTACATTTACCTACTGGTGTCGCATTCCATTCTTGTTTGGGGATAAGGTGTATTCAGCCACACGTGTCGCTGCATTGTGCGCATAGCGTGTCGGCTTATATACGCAACGTGCATACATATCTTAGCGGTTATTTGATTATGTTTAATGGCCGCAGTGGCCCAAACCACAGTGTGATAAGGTATTGCTTTTCCTTGTAAAATAATTGAACTTTACAGTTGGGGGCTCTGTTCAGTTCACCTCACACTCGCGGACTTGCAGGGCCTAACAGACTTTGGTCTAACAACAAAGGGTGGAGGACGCGTCTAAAGTAAAACAATTTCTGTTGTTGTGTTAAAACTACCTACTGTTGTTAAACCACGTCTGTCCTGTATAGTCTCAGAGGTGCTGGTGTGAACCGAGGGACAAAAGTGAAAAGTGTTAGTTTTGGCGCAAAAACGCGCACAAGCGTACTGATATTTTGTGTACAGTATCATATATTGTTGCCATAGGTTGTAGTAGTCATTATAGATCTGCATAAAATCGGATAAGTTATTTGTTATACATTTTTTGTATTTGTTTAGTGGGTACTTGAAAAAGCGTATACAAAACTTGGTCCTGGCCTAAAAGTTTGGGCAGCACTCAATGGAAATTATCCACGTGGGTGACTTTCAGGGTGTAAAGGGAACACAAGTGTATTGTGTATTAATCGTAAAATATTAGCATTTCATAAGTGAAACTCCATTCCTGCCTAAAAGTTTAAGCAGCACGAAGCGGAAGCTGTCCGGCAGGGGACTTCCGGTACTCGCAGGGATTGTGGAAGCATTTATCTAACTGCTACAATAGAGTTGGGAGAGTGTGGCAAGCTGCGGGCAAAGGTACGCAGCGATACACACCTGCGTATGCAAGTATACACGTGTCATAGGAAAATAGTATGTGGACACAGTGGCGTAAGTTCGTCCCAGTTGCCCGGAGGCAAGATAAATATTGGTGCCCCCCTATTTCCTATATTAAGATAAATAAATGTGTGCGTGTGTGCGTGTGTGTGTGTGTGTGTGTGTGTGTGTGTGGAGTGTTCTGAAAAAAATGTATATACTGTATTTATACATTTAATTGTCTTTTATTTTAAATCACACAATTCTTAGCAGTCATACCCAGGATTAGAACCCATGACCTGTTACACTGACAGCAGACACTTTACTGATTGAGCTATTTGCTCCTGTATGGGAAGCATGAGAATTCTAACTATATAAAGTTACGTGTAATTGTCAGAGAAGTATCTTCATATAGTTAAAATTCTCATATTTCCTATACAGGAGCAAACAGCTTCATCAGTAAGGTGACTGCTTCCAGTGTAATAGGTCGTGGTTTCTAATCCTGGGTGTGACCCTTGTAAAATGTGTAATTTCAGTATAATAAAGAGGGTGTGATTTGTAAGGTGCAGGGACCAGTGAGGAAGTCGGCCACTGAAAAGACAGTGACAGATATCAATTAACTTAATTCAATGGTGTTACAGAATGGGAGGAGAGGTGCCCCCCTTCAGAGCAGGAGCCCGGCGGCAGATGACTCCATTGCCTCCCAGAGTTCTGCCTCTGTGTGGACACGTATACAGCAATGCACGGGTACACACGTGAACGCACAGAAGGTGTGTGTGTGTGAGTGCATATTTATGCAAGCGGAAGTTAGCCGCATAATAAAAGTTAATTTTAAGGTGGGATAAAATAATTATAGTTATACATTAACAAGTAACTATCCGATTTTAGACAGATTACTCAAAATCTTATTATAAGTGTACTACCTCTGGGGCAAGCTATCAATCAAAGGGAGTGATTTTTTTTCTGTACAGAAAATCTAAAAGTGTGGGTTGTTGAAAAGTAAGTGTGAGTGCATTGAACCCCTGGAAAGCGGGATCTCGTCGGTGAGGCACTGAGTTAGCAGAGGCTTGGTGGCGTGGAGGTTAGCGACCTCCCGTATTAATTGGTATTGAGCCATGTAGTGTGTGTGTTTTTTTTAAAGGTAAAACGTGCGGAGGAGAATGATATTTGGTGTTACGCTCCGGCTGTGGAGCGCAGCTTGTGAATTCGACTCCCGTGATCCTAGGGCGTATAGATAACAAGTACCTGTAAGCCATGCAATTGGACTGCACGTGTGTGTGTGTGTGTGCGTGTGTGTGTGTGTGTGATACGCAGCGCAACGTGATACTATTTCCATAATTTCACGCAATTGCATCATCATACGCGCTGTGTTAGCATAAGCAGACGTGATTTGTGTAAAGAAAAGGAATTTTTCGCTGACTCTCTTTCAGGAAATATTCCTGGTGGAACTCCATAGGAAGGCTTGGTGACATTTCCCAGGTGGAATTCCTGTGGAAAAAAAACAAAAAGATCAGGCTCCACTGATAAGGTGGGGTATTAATATATTGCTATTAATACCCCATACTTCCAGTGCTGAGGGGTCTGGTAGTGTCCTCGCTGCGTACGCGGGAAATCACTACAGGAGTGGGCCGTGGTACTGTCCAGTGGAGCAGGAGCGGGTGAAAAGCGCTCAGAGGAACTTTTCACCGTCGTCTCGCGTGGGCCATTTGGTGTTTGTGTTTAAAAAGTCCACAATGGGAGCCAAGTATGCATGCAAGAGGCGTTCAGGAACCAGGGTTCAGGCTGAGGAGCAGAGGCCGAGAGGGTCCGCTCTGTATATTATGTGTAGGAAGTATGGTCCTTACACGGAGACTTTTTGTGATGAATGGGTACGAATGACTGTTGAAAATAGGGCATAATTTCCTAGGGTTGGTAGTTTTGAACCAGAGGTGCTGCACAATGTTAGAAATAGAATATGTCTGATCAAATCGAAGAAACGGAGGATCAGACATAACAACTGTTTAGACATACGGCAACAAGAAGGTGAAATGCAAAGGGAACTTGCTCGTGCAGCAAAGTCCAAACCAGACAGGAATGTGAATGCGAACACACCACCACCGTCCTATGTCGATGGAGAGAAGGCTGCTACAACCAATAACATACCAAGAAATTATAAAAATGCATTTGTAACATGTACTTACCCTAACCCTTGCAAATTTTACCCTGTCCTAAGTTATTCCAAGGATCATAGGTCAGAGGAAGATGATGAACCTAGCCTTATCTCAGCCCTCTCTCAGGCAGCCACCACACGGGAAAACCAGGTGGGTACAGCCCAACCGGTAAGAGCAGTGGCTGTGTCTTCTATAGAAGGGATGGGTGAGATCATAGCAACCAGTAAGTATGACACTATTCATTACATAGAGACAGTAGCTCCCCACAGTGAGCAAAATAGATATGGAGTGGTTGGGTTACATCCTGTCTGGGTGATAGCAGTTCCCAATGCCAGAACTCCCAATGGGAGAACTGATAGACAGGGAATAACCCCCATCAGGAATACTGCAATGTATTGCCCGTGGACCAGATCGGAACTGCGGTCAATCATTTCAGAATTCCCTGATCCCAGGAGAGATTTAGCCAGATGCCAGAAGTTTATTAAGGATCTGGGTAATGCCCATGAACCCACAAACAAAGATTGGCGGACAGTGTTAAGAGCGTGCCTACCCCCTAATATTGACACCCTAAAGTTTATAACGGATTGTAAGATAGAGGCAGACAGTCCTCTGACTGATGAATACAATCAGGAGAACGTGGAACAAATCAATGTGCAACTAGGATTGTATTTTCCCACAGTTGTAAAGTAGAATAAAATTTTCACTATCAAACAGAAAAAAAGTGAACTGGCATCTGAATATTTTCATAGAACTTTGCAAGTAATGGCTAAATACACTGGGATAAGGGATGTAAAGAATGATGTGAACCACAGGGAGGTGGCTGTCTCTGTGCTAATGGACGGACTCAAAAAGGCATTGAAAGTTAGAGTACAGACTTCTTTGCCTAACTGGAGAGGGGTCACTGTAGAAGGTCAATAAGATGTTATGTTTGCCAAAAGGAGGGACACTATGCCAGAGAGAGTAGGAATGCAGGGACACATAGTAAGTATAGACCCCCTAGACAAGAACACGAGCCACGTTATCAAACACATAGACGGGACCAAGGGACAAATAGGAGGGATTTCGAGCTACATAGAGGGGAAACACATACATTTCCCCCAAGGAGGGATGGGCAGGCCTCCAACTCATCACAATTACTTCCCCACACATAATAGCTGCCAATGCTCCCCGAGGAGGCCAATATCCACAATAGGGTTCAGGTCACACCTGTATTCTGCAGCCAGTGAGATTGACTACTAGCCTTAGAGATTAACCTGAGGTCATGGTCAATGTAGCTGGCACAAGACAACCTTTCCTTGCAGGTACAGGGGCAGACAGATCTTTATTAACCTTTTCAAAAGAAAGAAAGGTCACAGGTAAATACTAATTCGGCAAATGGGAGTAACGAGAGAAGTGCAACATTACCCTTTGACAAAACCTGCTGAAGTTACAATTCGGCCTCTATGATGCTAAACCCTTTTCTTTTTTTTCCTAGCAGTAGTGGCCCCTGACTAACTTAATCGACAGAGATTTTGTTATGTAAATTTAAATGTGAAATACATATATTGTACTCCCGCTCAGGAAGTACAAGGTATGTTAGATACTCCTCAAAGACTAATGTTGCATTCCACTGTTCTAGATTCATGTCCATCACAGGTAGAGGAAATTATCTCACAGATACCGGGTTCCCTATGAACTTAGGATGGACAGGACACTGGATTGATGGCTGAGGTAGTCCCAGGAGTGACACAGCAAGCACAAGATTTAAGGGGGGTAGACCAAGTATTTAAGAATCAATTCCCTGACCTCGTCTCCACCATCGTGGGTTGACTGTCCTGGTGTCCGTGTACAGAGTTGGTTTTGTGCCTAATTGCTAAAATGGACAAGACAGGGTTTGAAGAAACGGTAACCCGAAGGAAGTCACGCAATCCGAGGAAGGTGCCTCCACCTGACGCAGAATCAACCAGTGTCCCTCAAAACACGAGCCAGTGAGTGGTAGTGTGGCATACTGGAATGTTAGGAGACAAGAGATATTGGAAAGTTCCAAAAGCCATTTAATTCTTATCAGTGAGTGGGGGAGTTTTATGGCCCCAAAACCAGTTCTGGCAGACCCTGCCACATCTAGGGGGTTAGGACAGGAAGTGCAGGGGGATTTTAGCAAAAGGAACAAAGCGCAGGACAGTTCAGTGGGAGCTGAGGTCTGAGGATGGAGGGCACAGGCTAGTGTCCAGGAGAAAACGCAGTCCGGGGACTGTGGAACAAGCTTGGTCCACAGTCCCTGGCATGATGGAGAGAAGAGCAGTGTGTAGGTGCTGCTAGGAAGAGCAAGAGATATCCAGATTTGCAGTGTGAGAGCCACAGTATGCAGAGTACAGTGGAAGGAACCAGGAACAAAGGCATCTTCAGGGGTACCCAAGAAGCAGGACGGGAGGTGTGAGTCTGCGGGAGAGGACGAGCTGGGTGAGTGGTAGGAAACCACGTTTGGCGGAAGGACCCCAGTAACGTTTCCATGAGAGATCCCGTTTAGATAGAGCCCCTAGCGAATGGGGGAGAGCACACTGAAATGAATCTCAGTTTGCGGCAGCCGCACTACTGATTCCCAGAGACTGCGCTGGTATGTACTGTACTGTAATGCTGTCACATCATTGTTAATGCTGTTATTGCCAGTGAAGCAAATAAAAGGAGATGTAACCTGATGTAACCCATATGCATATTGTGCTGGAGAGAAGAAAAAGAAGTTAAATGTTACTGTCGTGATAACCCTGTCTGAACTGTGAATAAACTGTCTGCTTATGTGACAATGCTTTTAATATGACTGATGAACCGGCCGCTGCCCAGCTATCACAGTAGTAGCGCCCATCAAAAAGCGGTACTGCATAGGAGCTCAGGCACTGATGGAAATACGCAAGTACCAAAACTCAACTGCACTGCTCATGAAAAAGGCACCGTTTATGCGGCTGGTGAGAGAAATTTATGTGGAATATTCCACAGGCAAGCCACTCTCCTGGCAAAGCAAAGCTCTCATGGCGTTACAGGAGGCAGCTGAGGCCTACCTGGTCCATCTATTCCAAGATACCTCCCTGTGCACTACCCACACCAAGAGGGCCACTCTACACGTCGCTGATATTCAGCTTGTACGGCGGATTCGAGGGATCGATGACGGACTGGGATAAACTGAAGCACTTTTTTATGACCTTGAAGAGTTACAGGCTTCACCACGTTTTACATTTCACATGTTTGTTATTAAACAAGTTGATCTGCTTGGTTGCTTTTAATATCCAGATTTTACAGTGTGGGAGGAGGTAACTTGTTGCATACTCATGTTACAGCATATGGACATCTGACCTATGTGGTTCTTTGTCACTCTGACATAAACAATCTCCATGATCCTTTTATGCTTTATATGCAAATTGTTGTATTTGTATAGTTGACAATATGCAAATAGTTGTATTTGTATAGTTGACAATAAAACTGATTTGGTCTTTCAAAAAAGAAAAAAAATCCCTGTAGTGCCCAATCCAGCTGTCATTTAAAAAAAAAATCCTCCCCACCTCTACAAGCTTTACTGTCACCAACCTCTATTCTGTTTTCTTCACAGTTTCCTCTTCATCTTTGCGTTCACAAAAGGGGGTACAATACGTGGACCTGATTCTCCCAAGGTTTTAAGTGACAGCCTCAGTATTTTCTCCCAAGCCCTACATGACTGTTTACAGTCCTTTCAGCCTAAGAATGGGTCAGTGCTGATACAATATGTTGATGACTTGTTGTTATGCGCTGATTCATTTGAGTCATCCCTGGCAGATACGAAACAGTTTCTGTTTCATCTCTTCCAGACAGGACACAAGGTCTCAAGGGATAAACTGCAGTTGTGTAGGACAAGGGTCAAATACTTAGGATGTAGTACTGGTACATGATTTTACAGTTCATGCACCACATGCCGTATTGGTCCTTCAAAGTTCTGCCCGAACCCGGTATGTCTCCTCAGCACGATGGCACCGGTATATTACTGCATATGCCTTGTAATGCACAAAGGGTGGAGGATTAGAATACTGGTGAAGGGAAATTTTGTATAGACACTGATATGCATGATGGTATGGAATATCTGAATCAGACCTTTACTACGAGACCAGACATAAGTGACAGCCCATTGGTGAACGCAGACCTGATATTTTTTTTTCTCCTCTAGAGATGTTTTTACTCTACATTGCAAACACACAACAATTAAATTAAGATGCAAATTTGTGTTCCCTACAGAAAAAAAGGTCTGGAAGGCGAAGGGGTATGGTCAGGAGTCCTCAGGACTCTGGAGAGATGGACAAGGTAAGCCAGTGGCCCCCCAAGGCATATCTCCCAAGCCTAGCTGAGGCGGCACATGGTCTGACTCATCTGGGTAGGGAAGGTATGTGCAAATTGGTAAGAGCTTACTGGCATGCACCAGGGTTCTCTTCTCAGGCAAGCAGGAAAGCAATGACCTGTCTTACTTGCATGATGAAGAACATTTGGTAAGGTAGCACCAACAGAGCCATCCCATACTCCTCCTGCAGACGGACCTTTTCAGGTAATACAAATCGACTTCGTACAGTTAACACCCTGTAGGAATTTGAAATATGTATTGGTGTACACTGATGTTTTCTCAAACTGGGTAGAGGCATTTCCTGACGCCACAAATACTGCTGTGTTTACGACAAAGAAAATTGTGCAAAAATTTGTGTGTAGATATGGTATCCTTAGGAGTAGAAACAAAGTGATAGCTGAAACTGGACTATTCTGGTCATAGACACTGCCACTAGTGTTATGTAGCATCGGAATCACTCCCTGATCCCCACTTAACGAATCACCCTCCTTGAAATTTTTTTTTTTGTTTTGTTTTTTTGGAAGACAACCTCATGTCATGATCGATCCGCACCATGATCAGAAATACACCAATGAGGTGACAGTACAGTGCCTTATCGAGATGAGCCAGCATTTGAGAACTTTACAAAAGAACTTGAAACTGTTGATTCCTGATATGGCCAACTACTAACTGTCTTGATTGTGAACCAAGAGACTGTGTGATTGTTCTTACGCTCAGGCTGCCTAATAGACAGGTGGGAAGGACCATAACAAGTTTTGTTGACAGCACAATTCCAGTAAAAGTAGCCGAGGGAGAGACTTGGGTCCACGATTCTCATCACAAGAAAGTCGTTAGTCCGGAAGGAACTCGTAAAGGGAGTAAAATCGCAGAAATAAAACCCGAGAATCTGTTCTGTGAAGACTGAGAGGCGGCACTGTTGAACATTACCTGAGCATACTAAAGGATTACAGAAAGACCAGTCGTAGTAATGGATTTGCTATAAACAAGATTTGTTTTGTTCTCTTTTTTTTTCAGTTGACATTTTTTTCAGGACATTCTATTTTTGTGAGGTCTCATGAGGAGTCGAGTGTGGGACTGGAACTGGTTCTGGAGAAAGGAGTGATGTCTTTATAGGATCCCAGGATCAGCCTATCACTTTGTTTAAAGCCAGAGAAAATCAAAGGTCTAGTAGTTACGGAGTTCAGAGGTAACATGAAAGGCTATTGTCCGAGGAATACTGTATTTTGTAGTTATTGTGACCCTACAATTTAAGATGAGTGCATCCAGAGATGTCAGTTAAGCAATAATGTTGAATTTTACAGACATCCCTTGAGTGATTACCACTCACTAGTGGGTAAGGTCTTAAACCAAATGGAATGTTGCATGTGCTAACAGGTACCTCTAAGACAAAATAATGCAGGATTAGTGCCATATTCTTTAGAGTTAACTGAGGTACGTGAATTACACAGAGTGGGGGACCGGTGGACAAGGAATATAATATAACTAGACCTCCTAGTCTTAAGATCCACCAGTACCATAGATAAATCCCTGGTATGGTTAAATTTCACCAATTTCAGGAAACCAGGAAATTGGGAGGTAATCAGGAACAATCAGACAATGGCCTATTCACAAGTAGCAGATAAAGAGCTAATTATGAGTGGCTCTCCCCGAACTCCGAAGGTTTATGTTATCTAGGAAGGAAACTACCTGAAATAATAACCCTTGTTCAATGAAGATACAGATCTAGCATACGATCCAGAAATGGAAAAATGTTCAGGTAAAGATAGGAATATATATATCATGAAAATTTTATATGTCTCTTTCACAACTTGTTTGTGTTCTCTCCCTCTACCCAGCAAAACCTCTATCGAATCCGAACATCAGTGTGCAAAGACGTAGGTACATGTATGTATGCAGCGTTTGTTCAGATCAGACATCTTAGGCTATAGCACTGTCCCAGCATATTCTATAGGTTGAATGTCGTCCCACACCCAACAAGTGGTCCTTTGACCGCCGAGTGCATATAGAGGATGTATCGTCCTTTTCCCTGTCTTCCCCAACCATAGTCAATGTCTGATTTGCAAAATAAATACATACGTGTGTTTAGGTCACCTGTTATGTGTTTTGAAATATTTTGTTAGTAATTTATGACAGTTATTGTTTACTGTCAAAGGGTGGACTGTCAAAGTCGAAAATATTACATACACAGCACATGCAAACACCAAACAGAGTGGCCTCTGTGCGTGCACGTTTTTGCCGTGCATGTGCATACACGCACGCTACGTGCACTGGTTCGCGAGCCTTGTGTTTTGGCGCGTGGTAAGAGTATATACGGTAATATACGCATTCACACAGAAAAGCCGCAAATACATATTCAATATTCTATTCATATAGTGCCAATATTCTATTCATATAGTGCATTATTTACGCAGTCTCCACACACTTTGCCAGCAACTTACATATACTCAAAAGGTAGAACAATAGAGTTATTCAGGGTTACAGGATGTGAGGGGATGGAGCAAGGTTAGGACTTAATGTTTGGTATCCAGATGTGCAGTATTTTGAGATCTACATTCCGGTTGCTATTTGCAGTTTATCGCATGTTTCTGCACATAGATATGCGAGGAATTGTAATATTCACAAACTACTGTAAATACTGTACTCTTGATATTCGGCGGGAACCCATTGGCAAACACCTGCAAGTACACCTGGAGCAAGCATCGCCCATTCATTTAAACCAACCTATGACCCCTCATGTACTGTAAATGACCTGCCCTTTGACCTATGAAAGAAGAGCTTACATTTCCCATTGTACTGTATTCGGACACATTATATAAAAGAGAGTCTTCCTGGCCAGGCTCAGTCTATTCTCTGAAGGTCATCTTGCTAAGACTGACTGAGCCCTGGATGCGGGAGCGCTCGTGAACAAACGTATGTATTATTGTTTGTAGCTCTTCTCTGTAATATTGGGGGTCATTCTGAGTTGATGGCTCGCTGATTTTTGCAGCGCAGCGATCAGGTGAAAAAACTACATTTATGCGCATGCATATGCCCCGCAATGCGCACGCGTGACGTACAGGTACAAAGCCTTTTGTGGTTGTGCACATGTTCTAGTAAAGTTTTTCTTCGCACTGACAGCCGCAAGAAGATTGACAGGAAGGGGGCGTTTCTGGGTGTAAACTGACCGTTTTCAGGGAGTGTTTGCAAAAACGCAGGCGTGTCTGAGAAAACACAGGCGTGTCTGAGAAAACGCAGGCATGGCTGGGCATTCGCTGGGCAGGTGTATGATGTCAAATCCGGACGCGAATAGGCTGAAGTGATCGCAAGCGCTGAGTAGGTTCAGACCTGTATTTGGACACATTGTATAAAAGAGAGTCTTCCTGGCCAGGCTCAGTCTATTCTCTGAAGGTCATCTTGCTAAGACTGACTGAGCCCTGGATCCAGGAGCGCTCGTGAACAAATGTATGTATTATTGGTTGTAGCTCTTCTCTGTAATATTGTTGTATCTTTTATCTGTATCGTTCGAGTAAATACTGTTGATGCGTTGAACCACAACATTACATTTACCTACTGGTGTCGCATTCCATTTTTGTTTGGGGATAAGGTGTATTCAGCCACACGTGTCGCTGCATTGTGCGCATAGCGTGTCGGCTTATATATGCAACGTGCATACATATCTTAGCGGTTATTTGCTTATGTTTAATGGCCGCAGTGGCCCAAACCACAGTGTGATAAGGTATTGCTTTTCCTTGTAAAATAATTGAACTTTACAGTTGGGGGCTCTGTTCAGTTCACCTCACACTCGCGGACTTGCAGGGCCTAACAGACTTTGGTCTAACAACAAAGGGTGGAGGACGCGTCTAAAGTAAAACAATTTCTGTTGTTGTGTTAAAACTACCTACTGTTGTTAAACCACGTCTGTCCTGTATAGTCTCAGAGGTGCTGGTGTGAACCGAGGGACAAAAGTGAAAAGTGTTACTTTTGGCGCAAAAACGCGCACAAGCGTACTGATATTTTGTGTACGGTATCATATATTGTTGCCATAGGTTGTAGTAGTCACTATAGATCTGCATAAAATCGGATAAGTTATTTGTTATACATTTTTTGTATTTGTTTAGTGGGTACTTGAAAAAGCACATACAAAACTTGGTCCTGGCCTAAAAGTTTGGGCAGCACTCAATGGAAATTATCCACGTGGGTGACTTTCAGGGTGTAAAGGGAACAAAAGTGTATTGTGTATTAATCGTAAAATATTAGCATTTCATAAGTGAAACTCCATTCCTGCCTAAAAGTTTAAGCAGCACGAAGCGGAAGCTGTCCGGCAGGGGACTTCCGGTACTCGAAGGGATTGTGGAAGCATTTATCTAACTGCTACAACAGAGTTGGGAGAGTGTGGCAAGCTGCGGGCAAAGGTACGCAGCGATACACACCTGCGTATGCAAGTATACACGTGTCATAGGAAAATAGTATGTGGACACAGTGGCGTAAGTACGTCCCAGTTGCCCGGAGGCAAGATAAATATTGGTGCCCCCCTATTTCCTATATTAAGATAAATAAATGTGTGCGTGTGTGCGTGTGTGCGTGTGTGTGTGTGTGTGTGTGGAGTGTTCTGAAAAAAATGTATATACTGTAATTATACATTTAATTGTCTTTTATTTTAAATCACACAATTCTTAGCAGTCATACCCAGGATTAGAACCCATGACCTGTTACACTGACAGCAGACACTTTACTGATTGAGCTATTTGCTCCTGTATGGGAAGCATGAGAATTCTAACTATATAAAGTTACGTGTAATTGTCAGAGAAGTATCTTCATATAGTTAAAATTCTCATATTTCCTATACAGGAGCAAACAGTTTCATCAGTAAGGTGACTGCTTCCAGTGTAATATGTCGTGGTTTCTAATCCTGGGTGTGACCCTTGTAAAATGTGTAATTTCAGTATAATAAAGAGGGTGTGATTTGTAAGGTGCAGGGACCAGTGAGGAAATCGGCCACTGAAAAGACAGCGACAGATATCAATTAACTTAATTCAATGGTGTTACAGAATGGGAGGAGAGGTGCCCCCCTTCAGAGCAGGAGCCCGGCGGCAGATGACTCCATTGCCTCCCAGAGTTCTGCCTCTGTGTGGACACGTATACAGCAATGCACGGGTACACACGTGAACGCACAGAAGGTGTGTGTGTGAGTGCATATTTATGCAAGCGGAAGTTAGCCGCATAATAAAAGTTAATTTTAAGGTGGGATAAAATAATTTATAGTTATACATTAACAAGTAACTATCCGATTTTAGACAGATTACTCAAAATCTTATTATAAGTGTACTACCTCTGGGGCAAGCTATCAATCAAAGGGAGTGATTTTTTTTCTGTACAGAAAATCTAAAAGTGTGGGTTGTTGAAAAGTAAGTGTGAGTGCATTGAACCCCTGGAAAGCGGGATCTCGTCGGTGAGGCACTGAGTTAGCAGAGGCTTGGTGGCGTGGAGGTTAGCGACCTCCCGTATTAATTGGTATTGAGCCATGTAGTGTGTGTGTTTTTTTTAAAGGTAAAACGTGCGGAGGAGAGTGATATTTGGTGTTACGCTCCGGCTGTGGAGCGCAGCTTGTGAATTCGACTCCCGTGATCCTATAGATAACAAGTACTTATAAGCCATGCGATTGGACTGCACGTGTGTGTGTGTGTGTGTGTGTGTGTGTGTGATACGCAGCGCAACGTGATACCATTTCCATAATTTCACGCAATTGCATCATCATACGCGCTGTGTTAGCATAAGCAGACGTGATTTGTGTAAAGAAAAGGAATTTTTCGCTGACTCTCTTTCAGGAAATATTCCTGGTGGAACTCCATAGGAAGGCTTGGTGACATTTCCCAGGTGGAATTCCTGTGGAAAAAAAACAAAAAGATCAGGCTCCACTGATAAGGTGGGGTATTAATATATGTCTATTAATACCCCATACTTCCAGTGCTGAGGGGTCTGGTAGTGTCCTCGCTGCGTACGCGGGAAATCACTACAGGAGTGGGCCGTGGTACTGTCCAGTGGAGCAGGAGCGGGTGAAAAGCGCTCAGAGGAACTTTTCACCGTCGTCTCGCGTGGGCCATTTGGTGTTTGTGTTTAAAAAGTCCACAATGGGAGCCAAGTATGCATGCAAGAGGCGTTCAGGAGCCAGGGTTCAGGCTGAGGAGCAGAGGCCGAGAGGGTCTGCTCTGTATATTATGTGTAGGAAGTATGGTCCTTACACGGAGACTTTTTGTGATGAATGGGTACGAATGACTGTTGAAAATAGGGCATAATTTCCTAGGGCTGGTAGTTTTGAACCAGAGGTGCTGCACAATGTTAGAAATAGAATATGTCTGATCAAATCGAAGAAACGGAGGATCAGACATAACAACTGTTTAGACATACGGCAACAAGAAGGTGAAATGCAAAGGGAACTTGCTCGTGCAGCAAAGTCCAAAACAGACAGGAATGTGAATGCGAACACACCACCACCGTCCTATGTCGATGGAGAGAAGGCTGCTACAACCAATAACATACCAAGAAATGATAAAAATGCATTTGTAACATGTACTTACCCTAACCCTTGCAAATTTTACCGTCCTAAGTTATTCCAAGGATCATAGGTCAGAGGAAGATGATGAACCTAGCCTAATCTCAGCCCTCTCTCAGGCAGCCACCACACGGGAAACCCAGGTGGGTACAGCCCAACCGGTAAGAGCAGTGGCTGTATCTTCTATAGAAGGGATGGGTGAGATCATAGCAACCGGTAAGTATGACACTATTCATTACATAGAGACAGTAGCTCCCCACAGTGAGCAAAATAGATATGGAGTGGTTGGGTTACACCCTGTCTGGGTGATAGCAGTTCCCAATGGGAGAACTCCCAATGGGAGAACTGATAGACAGGGAATAACCCCCATCAGGAATACTGCAATGTATTGCCCGTGGACCAGATCGGAACTGCGGTCAATCATTTCAGAATTCCCTGATCCCAGGAGAGATTTAGCCAGATGCCAGAAGTTTATTAAGGATCTGGGTAATGCCCATGAACCCACAAACAAAGATTGGAGGACAGTGTTAAGAGCGTGCCTACCCCCTAATATTGACACCCAAAAGTTTATAACGGATTGTAAGATAGAGGCAGACAGTCCTCTGACTGATGAATACAATCAGGAGAACGTGGAACAAATCAATGTGCAACTAGGATTGTATTTCCCCACAGTTGTAAAGTAGAATAAAATTTTCACTATCAAACAGAAAAAAAGTGAACTGGCATCTGAATATTTTCATAGAACTTTGCAAGTAATGGCTAAATACACTGGGATAAGGGATGTAAAGAATGATGTGAACCACAGGGAGGTGGCTGTCTCTGTGCTAATGGACGGACTCAAAAAGGCATTGAAAGTTAGAGTACAGACTTCTTTGCCTAACTGGAGAGGGGTCACTGTAGAAGGTCAATAAGATGTTATGTTTGCCAAAAGGAGGGACACTATGCCAGAGAGAGTAGGAATGCAGGGACACATAGTAAGTATAGACCCCCTAGACAAGAACACGAGCCACGTTATCAAACACATAGACGGGACCAAGGGACAAATAGGAGGGATTTCGAGCTACATAGAGGGGAAACACATACATTTCCCCCAAGGAGGGATGGGCAGGCCTCCAACTCATCACAATTACTTCCCCCACACATAATAGCTGCCAATGCTCCCCGAGGAGGCCAATATCCACAATAGGGTTCAGGTCACACCTGTATTCTGCAGCCAGTGAGATTGACTACTAGCCTTAGAGATGAACCTGAGGTCATGGTCAATGTAGCTGGCACAAGACAACCCTTCCTTGCAGGTACAGGGGCAGACAGATCTTTATTAACCTTTTCAAAAGAAAGAAAGGTCACAGGTAAATACTAATTTGGCAAATGGGAGTAACGAGAGAAGTGCAACATTGCCCTTTGACAAAACCTGCTGAAGTTACAATTCGGCCTCTATGATGCTAAACCCTTTTCTTTTTTTTCCTAGCAGTAGTGGCCCCTGACTAACTTAATCGACAGAGATTTTGTTATGTAAATTTAAATGTGAAATACATATATTGTACTCCCGCTCAGGAAGTACAAGGTATGTTAGATACTCCTCAAAGACTAATGTTGCATTCCACTGTTCTAGATTCATGTCCATCACAGGTAGAGGAAATTATCTCACAGATACCGGGTTCCCTATGAACTTAGGATGGACAGGACACTGGATTGATGGCTGAGGTAGTCCCAGGAGTGACACAGCAAGCACAAGATTTAAGGGGGTAGACCAAGTATTTAAGAATCAATTCCCTGACCTCGTCTCCACCATCGTGGGTTGACTGTCCTAGTGTCCGTGTACAGAGTTGGTTTTGTGCCTAATTGCTAAAATGGACAAGACAGGGTTTGAAGAAACGGTTACCCGAAGGAAGTCACGCAATCCGAGGAAGGTGCCTCCACCTGACGCAGAATCAACCAGTGTCCCTCAAAACACGAGCCAGTGAGTGGTAGTGTGGCATACTGGAATGTTAGGAGACAAGAGATATTGGAAAGTTCCAAAAGCCATTTAATTCTTATCAGTGAGTGGGGGAGTTTTATGGCCCCAAAACCAGTTCTGGCAGACCCTGCCACATCTAGGGGGTTAGGACAGGAAGTGCAGGGGGATTTTAGCAAAAGGAACAAAGCACAGGACAGTTCAGTGGGAGCTGAGGTCTGAGGATGGAGGGCACAGGCTAGTGTCCAGGAGAAAACGCAGTCCGGGGACTGTGGAACAAGCTTGGTCCACAGTCCCTGGCATGATGGAGAGAAGAGCAGCGTGTAGGTGCTGCTAGGAAGAGCAAGAGATATCCAGATTTGCAGTGTGAGAGCCACAGTATGCAGAGTACAGTGGAAGGAACCAGGAACAAAGGCATCTTCAGGGGTACCCAAGAAGCAGGACGGGAGGTGTGAGTCTGCGGGAGAGGACGAGCTGGGTGAGTGGTAGGAAACCACGTTTGGCGGAAGGCCCCCAGTAACGTTTCCATGAGAGATCCCGTTTAGATAGAGCCCCTAGCGAATGGGGGAGAGCACACTGAAATGAATCTCAGTTTGCGGCAGCCGCACTACTGATTCCCAGAGACTGCGCTGGTATGTACTGTACTGTAATGCTGTCACATCATTGTTAATGCTGTTATTGCCAGTGAAGCAAATAAAAGGAGATGTAACCTGATGTAACCCATATGCATATTGTGCTGGAGAGAAGAAAAAGAAGTTAAATGTTACTGTCGTGATAACCCTGTCTGAACTGTGAATAAACTGTCTGCTTATGTGATACGGATGGCCTGGCGTGACAATGCTTTTAATATGACTGATGAACCGGCCGCTGCCCAGCTATCACAGTAGTAGCGCCCATCAAAAAGCGGTACTGCATAGGAGCTCAGGCACTGATGGAAATACACAAGTACCAAAACTCAACTGCACTG
The DNA here is from genome assembly GCF_028390025.1 of Pseudophryne corroboree. Lineage (NCBI taxonomy): Eukaryota > Metazoa > Chordata > Amphibia > Anura > Myobatrachidae > Pseudophryne > Pseudophryne corroboree. The sequence goes on along the minus strand of NC_086447.1, from coordinate 199,892,495 downwards.
CTCATGAAAAAGGCACCGTTTATGCGGCTGGTGAGAGAAATTTATGTGGAATATTCCACAGGCAAGCCACTCTCCTGGCAAAGCAAAGCTCTCATGGCGTTACAGGAGGCAGCTGAGGCCTACCTGGTCCATCTATTCCAAGATGCCTCCCTGTGCACTACCCACACCAAGAGGGCCACTCTACACGTCGCTGATATTCAGCTTGCACGGCGGATTCGAGGGATCGATGACGGACTGGGATAAACTGAAGCACTTTTTTATGACCTTGAAGAGTTACAGGCTTCACCACGTTTTACATTTCACATGTTTGTTATTAAACAAGTTGATCTGCTTGGTTGCTTTTAATATCCAGATTTTACAGTGTGGGAGGAGGTAACTTGTTGCATACTCATGTTACAGCATATGGACATCTGACCTATGTGGTTCTTTGTCACTCTGACATAAACAATCTCCATGATCCTTTTATGCTTTATATGCAAATTGTTGTATTTGTATAGTTGACAATATGCAAATAGTTGTATTTGTATAGTTGACAATAAAACTGATTTGGTCTTTTAAAAAAGAAAAAAAAATCCCTGTAGTGCCCAATCCAGCTGTCATTTAAAAAAAAAATCCTCCCCACCTCTACAAGCTTTACTGTCACCAACCTCTATTCTGTTTTCTTCACAGTTTCCTCTTCATCTTTGCGTTCACAAAAGGGGGTACAATACGTGGACCTGATTCTCCCAAGGTTTCAAGTGACAGCCTCAGTATTTTCTCCCAAGCCCTACATGACTGTTTACAGTCCTTTCAGCCTGAGAATGGGTCAGTGCTGATACAATATGTTGATGACTTGTTGTTATGCGCTGATTCATTTGAGTCATCCCTGGCAGATACGAAACAGTTTCTGTTTCATCTCTTCTAGACAGGACACAAGGTCTCAAGGGATAAACTGCAGTTGTGTAGGACAAGGGTCAAATACTTAGGATGTAGTACTGGTACATGATTTGACAGTTCATGCACCACATGCTGTATTGGTCCTTCAAAGTTCTGCCCGAACCCGGTATGTCTCCTCAGCACGATGGCATCGGTATATTACTGCATATGCCTTGTAATGCACAAAGGGTGGAGGATGAGAATACTGGTGAAGGGAAATTTTGTATAGACACTGATATGCATGATGGTATGGAATATCTGAATCAGACCTTTACTACGAGACCAGACATAAATGACAGCCCATTGGTGAACGCAGACCTGATATTTTTTTTTCTCCTCTAGAGATGTTTTTACTCTACATTGCAAACACACAACAATTAAATTAAGATGCAAATTTGTGTTCCCTACAGAAAAAAAGGTCTGGAAGGCGAAGGGGTATGGTCAGGAGTCCTCAGGACTCTGGAGAGATGGACAAGGTAAGCCAGTGGCCCCCCAAGGCATATCTCCCAAGCCTAGCTGAGGCGGCACATGGTCTGACTCATCTGGGTAGGGAAGGTATGTGCAAATTGGTAAGAGCTTACTGGCATGCACCAGGGTTCTCTTCTCAGGCAAGCAGGAAAGCAATGACCTGTCTTACTTGCATGATGAAGAACATTTGGTAAGGTAGCACCAACAGAGCCATCCCATACTCCTCCTGCAGACGGACCTTTTCAGGTAATACAAATCGACTTCGTACAGTTAACACCCTGTAGGAATTTGAAATATGTATTGGTGTACACTGATGTTTTCTCAAACTGGGTAGAGGCATTTCCTGACGCCACAAATACTGCTGTGTTTACGACAAAGAAAATTGTGCAAAAATTTGTGTGTAGATATGGTATCCTTAGGAGTAGAAACAAAGTGATAGCTGAAACTGGACTATTCTGGTCATAGACACTGCCACTAGTGTTATGTAGCATCGGAATCACTCCCTGATCCCCACTTAACGAATCACCCTCCTTGAAATTTTTTTTGTATTTTTTTTTTTGTTTTTTTGGAAGACAACCTCATGTCATGATCGATCCGCACCATGATCAGAAATACACCAATGAGGTGACAGTACAGTACCTTATCGAGATTAGCCAGCATTTGAGAACTTAACAAAAGAACTTGAAACTGTTGATTCCTGATATGGCCAACTACTAACTGTCTTGATTGTGAACCAAGAGACTGTGTGATTGTTCTTACGCTCAGGCTGCCTAATAGACAGGTGGGAAGGACCGTAACAAGTTTTGTTGACAGCACAATTCCAGTAAAAGTAGCCGAGGGAGAGACTTGGCTCCACGATTCTCATCACAAGAAAGTCGTTAGTCCGGAAGGAACTCGTAAAGGGAGTAAAATCGCAGAAATAAAACCAGAGAATCTGTTCTGTGAAGACTGAGAGGCGGCACTGTTGAACATTACCTGAGCATACTAAAGGATTACAGAAAGACCAGTCGTAGTAATGGATTTGCTATAAACAAGATTTGTTTTGTTCTCTTTTTTTTTCAGTTGACATTTTTTTCAGGACATTCTATTTTTGTGAGGTCTCATGAGGAGTCGAGTGTGGGACTGGAACTGGTTCTGGAGAAAGGAGTGATGTCTTTATAGGATCCCAGGATCAGCCTATCACTTTGTTTAAAGCCAGAGAAAATCAAAGGTCTAGTAGTTACGGAGTTCAGAGGTAACATGATAGGCTATTGTCTGAGGAATACTGTATTTTGTAGTTATTGTGACCCTATAATTTAAGATGAGTGCATCCAGAGATGTCAGTTAAGCAATAATGTTGAATTTTACAGACATCCCTTGAGTGATTACCACTCACTAGTGGGTAAGGTCTTAAACCAAATGGAATGTTGCATGTGCTAACAGGTACCTCTAAGACAAAATAATGCAGGATTAGTGCCATATTCTTTAGAGTTAACTGAGGTACGTGAATTACACAGAGTGGGGGACCGGTGGACAAGGAATATAATATAACTAGACCTCCTAGTCTTAAGATCCACCAGTACCATAGATAAATCCCTGGTATGTTTAAATTTCACCAATTTCAGGAAACCAGGAAATTGGGAGGTAATCAGGAACAATCAGACAATGGCCTATTCACAAGTAGCAGATAAAGAGCTGATTATAAGTGGCTCTCCCCGAACTCCGAAGGTTTATGTTATCTAGGAAGGAAACTACCTGAAATAATAACCCTTGTTCAATGAAGATACAGATCTAGCATACGATCCAGAAATGGAAAAATGTTCAGGGAAAGATAGGAATATATATATCATGAAAATTTTATATGTCTCTTTCACGACTTGTTTGTGTTCTCTCCCTCTACCCAGCAAAACCTCTATCGAATCCGAACATCAGTGTGCAAAGACGTAGGTACATGTATGTATGCAGCGTTTGTTCAGATCAGACATCTTAGGCTATAGCACTGTCCCAGCATATTCTATAGGTTGAATGTCGTCCCACACCCAACCAGTGGTCCTTTGACCGCCGAGTGCATATAGAGGATGTCTCGTCCTTTTCCCTGTCTTCCCCAACCATAGTCGATGTCTGATTTGCAAAATAAATACATACGTTATGACAGTTATTGTTTACTGTCAAAGGGTGGACTGTCAAAGTCGAAAATATTACATACACAGCACATGCAAACACCAAACAGAGTGGCCTCTGTGCGTGCACGTTTTTGCCGTGCATGTGCATACACGCACGCTACGTGCACTGGTTCGCGAGCCTTGTGTTTTGGCGCGTGGTAAGAGTATATACGGTAATATACGCATTCACACAGAAAAGCCGCAAATACATATTCAATATTCTATTCATATAGTGCCAATATTCTATTCATATAGTGCATTATTTACGCAGTCTCCACACACTTTGCCAGCAACTTACATATACTCAAAAGGTAGAACAATAGAGTTATTCAGGGTTACAGGATGTGAGGGGATGGAGCAAGGTTAGGACTTAATGTTTGGTATCCAGATGTGCAGTATTTTGAGATCTACATTCCGGTTGCTATTTGCAGTTTATCGCATGTTTCTGCACATAGATATGCGAGGAATTGTAATATTTACAAACTACTGTAAATACTGTACTCTTGATATTCGGCGGGAACCCAGTGGCAAACACCTGCAAGTACACCTGGAGCAAGCATCGCCCATTCATTTAAACCAACCTATGACCCCTCATGTACTGTAAATGACCTGCCCTTTGACCTATGAAAGAAGAGCTAACATTTCCCATTGTACTGTATTCGGACACATTATATAAAAGAGAGTCTTCCTGGCCAGGCTCAGTCTATTCTCTGAAGGTCATCTTGCTAAGACTGACTGAGCCCTGGATCCGGGAGCGCTCGTGAACAAATGTATGTATTATTGTTTGTAGCTCTTCTCTGTAATATTGGGGGTCATTCTGAGTTGATGGCTCGCTGATTTTTGCAGCGCAGCGATCAGGTGAAAAAACTACATTTATGCGCATGCATATGCCCCGCAATGCGCACGCGTGACGTACAGGTACAAAGCCTTTTGTGGTTGTGCACATGTTCTAGTAAAGTTTTTCTTCGCACTGACAGCCGCAAGAAGATTGACAGGAAGGGGGCGTTTCTGGGTGTAAACTGACCGTTTTCAGGGAGTGTTTGCAAAAACGCAGGCGTGTCTGAGAAAACGCAGGCATGGCTGGGCATTCGCTGGGCAGGTGTATGATGTCAAATCCGGACGCGAATAGGCTGAAGTGATCGCAAGCGCTGAGTAGGTTCAGACCTGTATTTGGACACATTGTATAAAAGAGAGTCTTCCTGGCCAGGCTCAGTCTATTCTCTGAAGGTCATCTTGCTAAGACTGACTGAGCCCTGGATCCAGGAGCGCTCGTGAACAAACGTATGTATTATTGGTTGTAGCTCTTCTCTGTAATATTGTTGTATCTTTTATCTGTATCGTTCGAGTAAATACTGTTGATGCGTTGAACCACAACATTACATTTACCTACTGGTGTCGCATTCCATTCTTGTTTGGGGATAAGGTGTATTCAGCCACACGTGTCGCTGCATTGTGCGCATAGCGTGTCGGCTTATATACGCAACGTGCATACATATCTTAGCGGTTATTTGCTTATGTTTAATGGCCGCAGTGGCCCAAACCACAGTGTGATAAGGTATTGCTTTTCCTTGTAAAATAATTGAACTTTACAGTTGGGGGCTCTGTTCAGTTCACCTCACACTCGCGGACTTGCAGGGCCTAACAGACTTTGGTCTAACAACAAAGGGTGGAGGACGCGTCTAAAGTAAAACAATTTCTGTTGTTGTGTTAAAACTACCTACTGTTGTTAAACCACGTCTGTCCTGTATAGTCTCAGAGGTGCTGGTGTGAACCGAGGGACAAAAGTGAAAAGTGTTACTTTTGGCGCAAAAACGCGCACAAGCGTACTGATATTTTGTGTACAGTATCATATATTGTTGCCATAGGTTGTAGTAGTCATTATAGATCTGCATAAAATCGGATAAGTTATTTGTTATACATTTTTTGTATTTGTTTAGTGGGTACTTGAAAAAGCGCATACAAAACTTGGTCCTGGCCTAAAAGTTTGGGCAGCACTCAATGGAAATTATCCACGTGGGTGACTTTCAGGGTGTAAAGGGAACACAAGTGTATTGTGTATTAATCGTAAAATATTAGCATTTCATAAGTGAAACTCCATTCCTGCCTAAAAGTTTAAGCAGCACGAAGCGGAAGCTGTCCGGCAGGGGACTTCCGGTACTCGCAGGGATTGTGGAAGCATTTATCTAACTGCTACAATAGAGTTGGGAGAGTGTGGCAAGCTGCGGGCAAAGGTACGCAGCGATACACACCTGCGTATGCAAGTATACACGTGTCATAGGAAAATAGTATGTGGACACAGTGGCGTAAGTTCGTCCCAGTTGCCCGGAGGCAAGATAAATATTGGTGCCCCCCTATTTCCTATATTAAGATAAATAAATGTGTGCGTGTGTGCGTGTGTGTGTGTGTGTGTGTGTGTGTGTGTGGAGTGTTCTGAAAAAAATGTATATACTGTATTTATACATTTAATTGTCTTTTATTTTAAATCACACAATTCTTAGCAGTCATACCCAGGATTAGAACCCATGACCTGTTACACTGACAGCAGACACTTTACTGATTGAGCTATTTGCTCCTGTATGGGAAGCATGAGAATTCTAACTATATAAAGTTACGTGTAATTGTCAGAGAAGTATCTTCATATAGTTAAAATTCTCATATTTCCTATACAGGAGCAAACAGCTTCATCAGTAAGGTGACTGCTTCCAGTGTAATAGGTCGTGGTTTCTAATCCTGGGTGTGACCCTTGTAAAATGTGTAATTTTAGTATAATAAAGAGGGTGTGATTTGTAAGGTGCAGGGACCAGTGAGGAAGTCGGCCACTGAAAAGACAGCGACAGATATCAATTAACTTAATTCAATGGTGTTACAGAATGGGAGGAGAGGTGCCCCCCTTCAGAGCAGGAGCCCGGCGGCAGATGACTCCATTGCCTCCCAGAGTTCTGCCTCTGTGTGGACACGTATACAGCAATGCACGGGTACACACGTGAACGCACAGAAGGTGTGTGTGTGAGTGCATATTTATGCAAGCGGAAGTTAGCCGCATAATAAAAGTTAATTTTAAGGTGGGATAAAAGAATTATAGTTATACATTAACAAGTAACTATCCGATTTTAGACAGATTACTCAAAATCTTATTATAAGTGTACTACCTCTGGGGCAAGCTATCAATCAAAGGGAGTGATTTTTTTTCTGTACAGAAAATCTAAAAGTGTGGGTTGTTGAAAAGTAAGTGTGAGTGCATTGAACCCCTGGAAAGCGGGATCTCGTCGGTGAGGCACTGAGTTAGCAGAGGCTTGGTGGCGTGGAGGTTAGCGACCTCCCGTATTAATTGGTATTGAGCCATGTAGTGTGTGTGTTTTTTTTAAAGGTAAAACGTGCGGAGGAGAATGATATTTGGTGTTACGCTCCGGCTGTGGAGCGCAGCTTGTGAATTCGACTCCCGTGATCCTAGGGCGTATAGATAACAAGTACCTATAAGCCATGCAATTGGACTGCACGTGTGTGTGTGTGTGTGTGTGTGTGTGCGTGTGTGTGTGTGTGATACGCAGCGCAACGTGATACCATTTCCATAATTTCACGCAATTGCATCATCATACGTGCTGTGTTAGCATAAGCAGACGTGATTTGTGTAAAGAAAAGGAATTTTTCGCTGACTCTCTTTCAGGAAATATTCCTGGTGGAACTCCATAGGAAGGCTTGGTGACATTTCCCAGGTGGAATTCCTGTGGAAAAAAAACAAAAAGATCAGGCTCCACTGATAAGGTGGGGTATTAATATATTGCTATTAATACCCCATACTTCCAGTGCTGAGGGGTCTGGTAGTGTCCTCGCTGCGTACGCGGGAAATCACTACAGGAGTGGGCCGTGGTACTGTCCAGTGGAGCAGGAGCGGGTGAAAAGCGCTCAGAGGAACTTTTCACCGTCGTCTCGCGTGGGCCATTTGGTGTTTGTGTTTAAAAAGTCCACAATGGGAGCCAAGTATGCATGCAAGAGGCGTTCAGGAACCAGGGTTCAGGCTGAGGAGCAGAGGCCGAGAGGGTCCGCTCTGTATATTATGTGTAGGAAGTATGGTCCTTACACGGAGACTTTTTGTGATGAATGGGTACGAATGACTGTTGAAAATAGGGCATAATTTCCTAGGGTTGGTAGTTTTGAACCAGAGGTGCTGCACAATGTTAGAAATAGAATATGTCTGATCAAATCGAAGAAACGGAGGATCAGACATAACAACTGTTTAGACATACGGCAACAAGAAGGTGAAATGCAAAGGGAACTTGCTCGTGCAGCAAAGTCCAAACCAGACAGGAATGTGAATGCGAACACACCACCACCGTCCTATGTCGATGGAGAGAAGGCTGCTACAACCAATAACATACCAAGAAATTATAAAAATGCATTTGTAACATGTACTTACCCTAACCCTTGCAAATTTTACCCTGTCCTAAGTTATTCCAAGGATCATAGGTCAGAGGAAGATGATGAACCTAGCCTTATCTCAGCCCTCTCTCAGGCAGCCACCACACGGGAAAACCAGGTGGGTACAGCCCAACCGGTAAGAGCAGTGGCTGTGTCTTCTATAGAAGGGATGGGTGAGATCATAGCAACCAGTAAGTATGACACTATTCATTACATAGAGACAGTAGCTCCCCACAGTGAGCAAAATAGATATGGAGTGGTTGGGTTACATCCTGTCTGGGTGATAGCAGTTCCCAATGCCAGAACTCCCAATGGGAGAACTGATAGACAGGGAATAACCCCCATCAGGAATACTGCAATGTATTGCCCATGGACCAGATCGGAACTGCGGTCAATCATTTCAGAATTCCCTGATCCCAGGAGAGATTTAGCCAGATGCCAGAAGTTTATTAAGGATCTGGGTAATGCCCATGAACCCACAAACAAAGATTGGCGGACAGTGTTAAGAGCGTGCCTACCCCCTAATATTGACACCCAAAAGTTTATAACGGATTGTAAGATAGAGGCAGACAGTCCTCTGACTGATGAATACAATCAGGAGAACGTGGAACAAATCAATGTGCAACTAGGATTGTATTTTCCCACAGTTGTAAAGTAGAATAAAATTTTCACTATCAAACAGAAAAAAAGTGAACTGGCATCTGAATATTTTCATAGAACTTTGCAAGTAATGGCTAAATACACTGGGATAAGGGATGTAAAGAATGATGTGAACCACAGGGAGGTGGCTGTCTCTGTGCTAATGGACGGACTCAAAAAGGCATTGAAAGTTAGAGTACAGACTTCTTTGCCTAACTGGAGAGGGGTCACTGTAGAAGGTCAATAAGATGTTATGTTTGCCAAAAGGAGGGACACTATGCAAGAGAGAGTAGGAATGCAGGGACACATAGTAAGTATAGACCCCCTAGACAAGAACACGAGCCACGTTATCAAACACATAGACGGGACCAAGGGACAAATAGGATGGATTTCGAGCTACATAGAGGGGAAACACATACATTTCCCCCAAGGAGGGATGGGCAGGCCTCCAACTCATCACAATTACTTCCCCACACATAATAGCTGCCAATGCTCCCCGAGGAGGCCAATATCCACAATAGGGTTCAGGTCACACCTGTATTCTGCAGCCAGTGAGATTGACTACTAGCCTTAGAGATTAACCTGAGGTCATGGTCAATGTAGCTGGCACAAGACAACCCTTCCTTGCAGGTACAGGGGCAGACAGATCTTTATTAACCTTTTCAAAAGAAAGAAAGGTCACAGGTAAATACTAATTCGGCAAATGGGAGTAACGAGAGAAGTGCAACATTACCCTTTGACAAAACCTGCTGAAGTTACAATTCGGCCTCTATGATGCTAAACCCTTTTCTTTTTTTTCCTAGCAGTAGTGGCCCCTGACTAACTTAATCGACAGAGATTTTGTTATGTAAATTTAAATGTGAAATACATATATTGTACTCCCGCTCAGGAAGTACAAGGTATGCTAGATACTCCTCAAAGACTAATGTTGCATTCCACTGTTCTAGATTCATGTCCATCACAGGTAGAGGAAATTATCTCACAGATACCGGGTTCCCTATGAACTTAGGATGGACAGAACACTGGATTGATGGCTGAGGTAGTCCCAGGAGTGACACAGCAAGCACAAGATTTAAGGGGGGTAGACCAAGTATTTAAGAATCAATTCCCTGACCTCGTCTCCACCATCGTGGGTTGACTGTCCTGGTGTCCGTGTACAGAGTTGGTTTTGTGCCTAATTGCTAAAATGGACAAGACAGGGTTTGAAGAAACGGTTACCCGAAGGAAGTCACGCAATCCGAGGAAGGTGCCTCCACCTGACGCAGAATCAACCAGTGTCCCTCAAAGCACGAGCCAGTGAGTGGTAGTGTGGCATACTGGAATGTTAGGAGACAAGAGATATTGGAAAGTTCCAAAAGCCATTTAATTCTTATCAGTGAGTGGGGGAGTTTTATGGCCCCAAAACCAGTTCTGGCAGACCCTGCCACATCTAGGGGGTTAGGACAGGAAGTGCAGGGGGATTTTAGCAAAAGGAACAAAGCGCAGGACAGTTCAGTGGGAGCTGAGGTCTGAGGATGGAGGGCACAGGCTAGTGTCCAGGAGAAAACGCAGTCCGGGGACTGTGGAACAAGCTTGGTCCACAGTCCCTGGCATGATGGAGAGAAGAGCAGTGTGTAGGTGCTGCTAGGAAGAGCAAGAGATATCCAGATTTGCAGTGTTAGAGCCACAGTATGCAGAGTACAGTGGAAGGAACCAGGAACAAAGGCATCTTCAGGGGTACCCAAGAAGCAGGACGGGAGGTGTGAGTCTGCGGGAGAGGACGAGCTGGGTGAGTGGTAGGAAACCACGTTTGGCGGAAGGCCCCCAGTAACGTTTCCATGAGAGATCCCGTTTAGATAGAGCCCCTAGCGAATGGGGGAGAGCACACTGAAATGAATCTCAGTTTGCGGCAGCCGCACTACTGATTCCCAGAGACTGCGTTGGTATGTACTGTACTGTAATGCTGTCACATCATTGTTAATGCTGTTATTGCCAGTGAAGCAAATAAAAGGAGATGTAACCTGATGTAACCCATATGCATATTGTGCTGGAGAGAAGAAAAAGAAGTTAAATGTTACTGTCGTGATAACCCTGTCTGAACTGTGAATAAACTGTCTGCTTATGTGATACGGATGGCCTGGCGTGACAATGCTTTTAATATGACTGATGAACCGGCCGCTGCCCAGCTATCACAGTAGTAGCGCCCATCAAAAAGCGGTACTGCATAGGAGCTCAGGCACTGATGGAAATACGCAAGTACCAAAACTCAACTGCACTGCTCATGAAAAAGGCACCGTTTATGCGGCTGGTGAGAGAAATTTATGTGGAATATTCCACAGGCAAGCCACTCTCCTGGCAAAGCAAAGCTCTCATGGCGTTACAGGAGGCAGCTGAGGCCTACCTGGTCCATCTATTCCAAGATAGCTCCCTGTGCACTACCCACACCAAGAGGGCCACTCTACACGTCGCTGATATTCAGCTTGCACGGCGGATTCGAGGGATCGATGACGGACTGGGATAAACTGAAGCACTTTTTTATGACCTTGAAGAGTTACAGGCTTCACCACGTTTTACATTTCACATGTTTGTTATTAAACAAGTTGATCTGCTTGGTTGCTTTTAATATCCAGATTTTACAGTGTGGGAGGAGGTAACTTGTTGCATACTCATGTTACAGCATATGGACATCTGACCTATGTGGTTCTTTGTCACTCTGACATAAACAATCTCCATGATCCTTTTATGCTTTATATGCAAATTGTTGTATTTGTATAGTTGACAATATGCAAATAGTTGTATTTGTATAGTTGACAATAAAACTGATTTGGTCTTTCAAAAAAGAAAAAAAATCCCTGTAGTGCCCAATCCAGCTGTCATTTAAAAAAAAAATCCTCCCCACCTCTACAAGCTTTACTGTCACCAACCTCTATTCTGTTTTCTTCACAGTTTCCTCTTCATCTTTGCGTTCACAAAAGGGGGTACAATACGTGGACCTGATTCTCCCAAGGTTTTAAGTGACAGCCTCAGTATTTTCTCCCAAGCCCTACATGACTGTTTACAGTCCTTTCAGCCTGAGAATGGGTCAGTGCTGATACAATATGTTGATGACTTGTTGTTATGCGCTGATTCATTTGAGTCATCCCTGGCAGATACGAAACAGTTTCTGTTTCATCTCTTCCAGACAGGACACAAGGTCTCAAGGGATAAACTGCAGTTGTGTAGGACAAGGGTCAAATACTTAGGATGTAGTACTGGTACATGATTTGACAGTTCATGCACCACATGCCGTATTGGTCCTTCAAAGTTCTGCCCGAACCCGGTATGTCTCCTCAGCACGATGGCACCGGTATATTACTGCATATGCCTTGTAATGCACAAAGGGTGGAGGATTAGAATACTGGTGAAGGGAAATTTTGTATAGACACTGATATGCATGATGGTATGGAATATCTGAATCAGACCTTTACTACGAGACCAGACATAAGTGACAGCCCATTGGTGAACGCAGACCTGATATTTTTTTTTCTCCTCTAGAGATGTTTTTACTCTACATTGCAAACACACAACAATTAAATTAAGATGCAAATTTGTGTTCCCTACAGAAAAAAAGGTCTGGAAGGCGAAGGGGTATGGTCAGGAGTCCTCAGGACTCTGGAGAGATGGACAAGGTAAGCCAGTGGCCCCCCAAGGCATATCTCCCAAGCCTAGCTGAGGCGGCACATGGTCTGACTCATCTGGGTAGGGAAGGTATGTGCAAATTGGTAAGAGCTTACTGGCATGCACCAGGGTTCTCTTCTCAGGCAAGCAGGAAAGCAATGACCTGTCTTACTTGCATGATGAAGAACATTTGGTAAGGTAGCACCAACAGAGCCATCCCATACTCCTCCTGCAGACGGACCTTTTCAGGTAATACAAATCGACTTCGTACAGTTAACACCCTGTAGGAATTTGAAATATGTATTGGTGTACACTGATGTTTTCTCAAACTGGGTAGAGGCATTTCCTGACGCCACAAATACTGCTGTGTTTACGACAAAGAAAATTGTGCAAAAATTTGTGTGTAGATATGGTATCCTTAGGAGTAGAAACAAAGTGATAGCTGAAACTGGACTATTCTGGTCATAGACACTGCCACTAGTGTTATGTAGCATCAGAATCACTCCCTGATCCCCACTTAACGAATCACCCTCCTTGAAATTTTTTTTTTGGTTTTGTTTTTTTGGAAGACAACCTCATGTCATGATCGATCCGCACCATGATCAGAAATACACCAATGAGGTGACAGTACAGTGCCTTATCGAGATGAGCCAGCATTTGAGAACTTTACAAAAGAACTTGAAACTGTTGATTCCTGATATGGCCAACTACTAACTGTCTTGATTGTGAACCAAGAGACTGTGTGATTGTTCTTACGCTCAGGCTGCCTAATAGACAGGTGGGAAGGACCGTAACAAGTTTTGTTGACAGCACAATTCCAGTAAAAGTAGCCGAGGGAGAGACTTGGGTCCACGATTCTCATCACAAGAAAGTCGTTAGTCCGGAAGGAACTCGTAAAGGGAGTAAAATCGCAGAAATAAAACCCGAGAATCTGTTCTGTGAAGACTGAGAGGCGGCACTGTTGAACATTACCTGAGCATACTAAAGGATTACAGAAAGACCAGTCGTAGTAATGGATTTGCTATAAACAAGATTTGTTTTGTTCTCTTTTTTTTTCAGTTGACATTTTTTTCAGGACATTCTATTTTTGTGAGGTCTCATGAGGAGTCGAGTGTGGGACTGGAACTGGTTCTGGAGAAAGGAGTGATGTCTTTATAGGATCCCAGGATCAGCCTATCACTTTGTTTAAAGCCAGAGAAAATCAAAGGTCTAGTAGTTACGGAGTTCAGAGGTAACATGATAGGCTATTGTCCGAGGAATACTGTATTTTGTAGTTATTGTGACCCTATAATTTAAGATGAGTGCATCCAGAGATGTCAGTTAAGCAATAATGTTGAATTTTACAGACATCCCTTGAGTGATTACCACTCACTAGTGGGTAAGGTCTTAAACCAAATGGAATGTTGCATGTGCTAACAGGTACCTCTAAGACAAAATAATGCAGGATTAGTGCCATATTCTTTAGAGTTAACTGAGGTACGTGAATTACACAGAGTGGGGGACCGGTGGACAAGGAATATAATATAACTAGACCTCCTAGTCTTAAGATCCACCAGTACCATAGATAAATCCCTGGTATGGTTAAATTTCACCAATTTCAGGAAACCAGGAAATTGGGAGGTAATCAGGAACAATCAGACAATGGCCTATTCACAAGTAGCAGATAAAGAGCTAATTATGAGTGGCTCTCCCCGAACTCCGAAGGTTTATGTTATCTAGGAAGGAAACTACCTGAAATAATAACCCTTGTTCAATGAAGATACAGATCTAGCATACGATCCAGAAATGGAAAAATGTTCAGGGAAAGATAGGAATATATATATCATGAAAATTTTATATGTCTCTTTCACGACTTGTTTGTGTTCTCTCCCTCTACCCAGCAAAACCTCTATCGAATCCGAACATCAGTGTGCAAAGACGTAGGTACATGTATGTATGCAGCGTTTGTTCAGATCAGACATCTTAGGCTATAGCACTGTCCCAGCATATTCTATAGGTTGAATGTCGTCCCACACCCAACAAGTGGTCCTTTGACCGCCGAGTGCATATAGAGGATGTATCGTCCTTTTCCCTGTCTTCCCCAACCATAGTCAATGTCTGATTTGCAAAATAAATACATACGTGTGTTTAGGTCACCTGTTATGTGTTTTGAAATATTTTGTTAGTAATTTATGACAGTTATTGTTTACTGTCAAAGGGTGGACTGTCAAAGTCGAAAATATTACATACACAGCACATGCAAACACCAAACAGAGTGGCCTCTGTGCGTGCACGTTTTTGCCGTGCATGTGCATACACGCACGCTACGTGCACTGGTTCGCGAGCCTTGTGTTTTGGCGCGTGGTAAGAGTATATACGGTAATATACGCATTCACACAGAAAAGCCGCAAATACATATTCAATATTCTATTCATATAGTGCCAATATTCTATTCATATAGTGCATTATTTACGCAGTCTCCACACACTTTGCCAGCAACTTACATATACTCAAAAGGTAGAACAATAGAGTTATTCAGGGTTACAGGATGTGAGGGGATGGAGCAAGGTTAGGACTTAATGTTTGGTATCCAGATGTGCAGTATTTTGAGATCTACATTCCGGTTGCTATTTGCAGTTTATCGCATGTTTCTGCACATAGATATGCGAGGAATTGTAATATTCACAAACTACTGTAAATACTGTACTCTTGATATTCGGCGGGAACCCATTGGCAAACACCTGCAAGTACACCTGGAGCAAGCATCGCCCATTCATTTAAACCAACCTATGACCCCTCATGTACTGTAAATGACCTGCCCTTTGACCTATGAAAGAAGAGCTTACATTTCCCATTGTACTGTATTCGGACACATTATATAAAAGAGAGTCTTCCTGGCCAGGCTCAGTCTATTCTCTGAAGGTCATCTTGCTAAGACTGACTGAGCCCTGGATGCGGGAGCGCTCGTGAACAAACGTATGTATTATTGTTTGTAGCTCTTCTCTGTAATATTGGGGGTCATTCTGAGTTGATGGCTCGCTGATTTTTGCAGCGCAGCGATCAGGTGAAAAAACTACATTTATGCGCATGCATATGCCCCGCAATGCGCACGCGTGACGTACAGGTACAAAGCCTTTTGTGGTTGTGCACATGTTCTAGTAAAGTTTTTCTTCGCACTGACAGCCGCAAGAAGATTGACAGGAAGGGGGAGTTTCTGGGTGTAAACTGACCGTTTTCAGGGAGTGTTTGCAAAAACGCAGGCGTGTCTGAGAAAACACAGGCGTGTCTGAGAAAACGCAGGCATGGCTGGGCATTCGCTGGGCAGGTGTATGATGTCAAATCCGGACGCGAATAGGCTGAAGTGATCGCAAGCGCTGAGTAGGTTCAGACCTGTATTTGGACACATTGTATAAAAGAGAGTCTTCCTGGCCAGGCTCAGTCTATTCTCTGAAGGTCATCTTGCTAAGACTGACTGAGCCCTGGATCCAGGAGCGCTCGTGAACAAATGTATGTATTATTGGTTGTAGCTCTTCTCTGTAATATTGTTGTATCTTTTATCTGTATCGTTCGAGTAAATACTGTTGATGCGTTGAACCACAACATTACATTTACCTACTGGTGTCGCATTCCATTTTTGTTTGGGGATAAGGTGTATTCAGCCACACGTGTCGCTGCATTGTGCGCATAGCGTGTCGGCTTATATACGCAACGTGCATACATATCTTAGCGGTTATTTGCTTATGTTTAATGGCCGCAGTGGCCCAAACCACAGTGTGATAAGGTATTGCTTTTCCTTGTAAAATAATTGAACTTTACAGTTGGGGGCTCTGTTCAGTTCACCTCACACTCGCGGACTTGCAGGGCCTAACAGACTTTGGTCTAACAACAAAGGGTGGAGGACGCGTCTAAAGTAAAACAATTTCTGTTGTTGTGTTAAAACTACCTACTGTTGTTAAACCACGTCTGTCCTGTATAGTCTCAGAGGTGCTGGTGTGAACCGAGGGACAAAAGTGAAAAGTGTTACTTTTGGCGCAAAAACGCGCACAAGCGTACTGATATTTTGTGTACAGTATCATATATTGTTGCCATAGGTTGTAGTAGTCACTATAGATCTGCATAAAATCGGATAAGTTATTTGTTATACATTTTTTGTATTTGTTTAGTGGGTACTTGAAAAAGCACATACAAAACTTGGTCCTGGCCTAAAAGTTTGGGCAGCACTCAATGGAAATTATCCACGTGGGTGACTTTCAGGGTGTAAAGGGAACAAAAGTGTATTGTGTATTAATCGTAAAATATTAGCATTTCATAAGTGAAACTCCATTCCTGCCTAAAAGTTTAAGCAGCACGAAGCGGAAGCTGTCCGGCAGGGGACTTCCGGTACTCGAAGGGATTGTGGAAGCATTTATCTAACTGCTACAACAGAGTTGGGAGAGTGTGGCAAGCTGCGGGCAAAGGTACGCAGCGATACACACCTGCGTATGCAAGTATACACGTGTCATAGGAAAATAGTATGTGGACACAGTGGCGTAAGTTCGTCCCAGTTGCCCGGAGGCAAGATAAATATTGGTGCCCCCCTATTTCCTATATTAAGATAAATAAATGTGTGCGTGTGTGCGTGTGTGTGTGTGTGTGGAGTGTTCTGAAAAAAATGTATATACTGTAATTATACATTTAATTGTCTTTTATTTTAAATCACACAATTCTTAGCAGTCATACCCAGGATTAGAACCCATGACCTGTTACACTGACAGCAGACACTTTACTGATTGAGCTATTTGCTCCTGTACGGGAAGCATGAGAATTCTAACTATATAAAGTTACGTGTAATTGTCAGAGAAGTATCTTCATATAGTTAAAATTCTCATATTTCCTATACAGGAGCAAACAGTTTCATCAGTAAGGTGACTGCTTCCAGTGTAATATGTCGTGGTTTCTAATCCTGGGTGTGACCCTTGTAAAATGTGTAATTTCAGTATAATAAAGAGGGTGTGATTTGTAAGGTGCAGGGACCAGTGAGGAAATCGGCCACTGAAAAGACAGCGACAGATATCAATTAACTTAATTCAATGGTGTTACAGAATGGGAGGAGAGGTGCCCCCCTTCAGAGCAGGAGCCCGGCGGCAGATGACTCCATTGCCTCCCAGAGTTCTGCCTCTGTGTGGACACGTATACAGCAATGCACGGGTACACACGTGAACGCACAGAAGGTGTGTGTGTGAGTGCATATTTATGCAAGCGGAAGTTAGCCGCATAATAAAAGTTAATTTTAAGGTGGGATAAAATAATTTATAGTTATACATTAACAAGTAACTATCCGATTTTAGACAGATTACTCAAAATCTTATTATAAGTGTACTACCTCTGGGGCAAGCTATCAATCAAAGGGAGTGATTTTTTTTCTGTACAGAAAATCTAAAAGTGTGGGTTGTTGAAAAGTAAGTGTGAGTGCATTGAACCCCTGGAAAGCGGGATCTCGTCGGTGAGGCACTGAGTTAGCAGAGGCTTGGTGGCGTGGAGGTTAGCGACCTCCCGTATTAATTGGTATTGAGCCATGTAGTGTGTGTGTTTTTTTTAAAGGTAAAACGTGCGGAGGAGAGTGATATTTGGTGTTACGCTCCGGCTGTGGAGCGCAGCTTGTGAATTCGACTCCCGTGATCCTATAGATAACAAGTACCTATAAGCCATGCGATTGGACTGCACGTGTGTGTGTGTGTGTGTGTGTGTGTGTGTGTGTGTGTGTGTGTGTGTGTGATACGCAGCGCAACGTGATACCATTTCCATAATTTCACGCAATTGCATCATCATACGCGCTGTGTTAGCATAAGCAGACGTGATTTGTGTAAAGAAAAGGAATTTTTCGCTGACTCTCTTTCAGGAAATATTCCTGGTGGAACTCCATAGGAAGGCTTGGTGACATTTCCCAGGTGGAATTCCTGTGGAAAAAAAACAAAAAGATCAGGCTCCACTGATAAGGTGGGGTATTAATATATTGCTATTAATACCCCATACTTCCAGTGCTGAGGGGTCTGGTAGTGTCCTCGCTGCGTACGCGGGAAATCACTACAGGAGTGGGCCGTGGTACTGTCCAGTGGAGCAGGAGCGGGTGAAAAGCGCTCAGAGGAACTTTTCACCGTCGTCTCGCGTGGGCCATTTGGTGTTTGTGTTTAAAAAGTCCACAATGGGAGCCAAGTATGCATGCAAGAGGCGTTCAGGAGCCAGGGTTCAGGCTGAGGAGCAGAGGCCGAGAGGGTCCGCTCTGTATATTATGTGTAGGAAGTATGGTCCTTACACGGAGACTTTTTGTGATGAATGGGTACGAATGACTGTTGAAAATAGGGCATAATTTCCTAGGGTTGGTAGTTTTGAACCAGAGGTGCTGCACAATGTTAGAAATAGAATATGTCTGATCAAATCGAAGAAACGGAGGATCAGACATAACAACTGTTTAGACATACGGCAACAAGAAGGTGAAATGCAAAGGGAACTTGCTCGTGCAGCAAAGTCCAAAACAGACAGGAATGTGAATGCGAACACACCACCACCGTCCTATGTCGATGGAGAGAAGGCTGCTACAACCAATAACATACCAAGAAATGATAAAAATGCATTTGTAACATGTACTTACCCTAACCCTTGCAAATTTTACCGTCCTAAGTTATTCCAAGGATCATAGGTCAGAGGAAGATGATGAACCTAGCCTAATCTCAGCCCTCTCTCAGGCAGCCACCACACGGGAAACCCAGGTGGGTACAGCCCAACCGGTAAGAGCAGTGGCTGTATCTTCTATAGAAGGGATGGGTGAGATCATAGCAACCGGTAAGTATGACACTATTCATTACATAGAGACAGTAGCTCCCCACAGTGAGCAAAATAGATATGGAGTGGTTGGGTTACACCCTGTCTGGGTGATAGCAGTTCCCAATGGGAGAACTCCCAATGGGAGAACTGATAGACAGGGAATAACCCCCATCAGGAATACTGCAATGTATTGCCCGTGGACCAGATCGGAACTGCGGTCAATCATTTCAGAATTTCCTGATCCCAGGAGAGATTTAGCCAGATGCCAGAAGTTTATTAAGGATCTGGGTAATGCCCATGAACCCACAAACAAAGATTGGCGGACAGTGTTAAGAGCGTGCCTACCCCCTAATATTGACACCCAAAAGTTTATAACGGATTGTAAGATAGAGGCAGACAGTCCTCTGACTGATGAATACAATCAGGAGAACGTGGAACAAATCAATGTGCAACTAGGATTGTATTTCCCCACAGTTGTAAAGTAGAATCAAATTTTCACTATCAAACAGAAAAAAAGTGAACTGGCATCTGAATATTTTCATAGAACTTTGCAAGTAATGGCTAAATACACTGGGATAAGGGATGTAAAGAATGATGTGAACCACAGGGAGATGGCTGTCTCTGTGCTAATGGACGGACTCAAAAAGGCATTGAAAGTTAGAGTACAGACTTCTTTGCCTAACTGGAGAGGGGTCACTGTAAAAGGTCAATAAGATGTTATGTTTGCCAAAAGGAGGGACACTATGCCAGAGAGAGTAGGAATGCAGGGACACATAGTAAGTATAGACCCCCTAGACAAGAACACGAGCCACGTTATCAAACACATAGACGGGACCAAGGGACAAATAGGAGGGATTTCGAGCTACATAGAGGGGAAACACATACATTTCCCCCAAGGAGGGATGGGCAGGCCTCCAACTCATCACAATTACTTCCCCACACATAATAGCTGACAATGCTCCCCGAGGAGGCCAATATCCACAATAGGGTTCAGGTCACACCTGTATTCTGCAGCCAGTGAGATTGACTACTAGCCTTAGAGATAAACCTGAGGTCATGGTCAATGTAGCTGGCACAAGACAACCCTTCCTTGCAGGTACAGGGGCAGACAGATCTTTATTAACCTTTTCAAAAGAAAGAAAGGTCACAGGTAAATACTAATTAGGCAAATGGGAGTAACGAGAGAAGTGCAACATTACCCTTTGACAAAACCTGTTGAAGTTACAATTCGGCCTCTATGATGCTAAACCCTTTTCTTTTTTTTCCTAGCAGTAGTGGAACCTGACTAACTTAATCAACAGAGATTTTGTTATGTAAATTTAAATGTGAAATACATATATTGTACTCCCGCTCAGGAAGTACAAGGTATGTTAGATACTCCTCAAAGACTAATGTTGCATTCCACTGTTCTAGATTCATGTCCATCACAGGTAGAGGAAATTATCTCACAGATACCGGGTTCCCTATGAACTTAGGATGGACAGGACACTGGATTGATGGCTGAGGTAGTCCCAGGAGTGACACAGCAAGCACAAGATTTAAGGGGGGTAGACCAAGTATTTAAGAATCAATTCCCTGACCTCGTCTCCACCATCGTGGGTTGACTGTCCTGGTGTCCGTGTACAGAGTTGGTTTTGTGCCTAATTGCTAAAATGGACAAGACAGGGTTTGAAGAAACGGTTACCCGAAGGAAGTCACGCAATCCGAGGAAGGTGCCTCCACCTGACGCAGAATCAACCAGTGTCCCTCAAAACACGAGCCAGTGAGTGGTAGTGTGGCATACTGGAATGTTAGGAGACAAGAGATATTGGAAAGTTCCAAAAGCCATTTAATTCTTATCAGTGAGTGGGGGAGTTTTATGGCCCCAAAACCAGTTCTGGCAGACCCTGCCACATCTAGGGGGTTAGGACAGGAAGTGCAGGGGGATTTTAGCAAAAGGAACAAAGCACAGGACAGTTCAGTGGGAGCTGAGGTCTGAGGATGGAGGGCGCAGGCTAGTGTCCAGGAGAAACGCAGTCCGGGGACTGTGGAACAAGCTTGGTCCACAGTCTCTGGCATGATGGAGAGAAGAGCAGCGTGTAGGTGCTGCTAGGAAGAGCAAGAGATATCCAGATTTGCAGTGTGAGAGCCACAGTATGCAGAGTACAGTGGAAGGAACCAGGAACAAAGGCATCTTCAGGGGTACCCAAGAAGCAGGACGGGAGGTGTGAGTCTGCGGGAGAGGACGAGCTGGGTGAGTGGTAGGAAACCACGTTTGGCGGAAGGCCCCCAGTAACGTTTCCATGAGAGATCCCGTTTAGATAGAGCCCCTAGCGAATGGGGGAGAGCACACTGAAATGAATCTCAGTTTGCGGCAGCCGCACTACTGATTCCCAGAGACTGCGCTGGTATGTACTGTATTGTAATGCTGTCACATCATTGTTAATGCTGTTATTGCAAGTGAAGCAAATAAAAGGAGATGTAACCTGATGTAACCCATATGCATATTGTGCTGGAGAGAAGAAAAAGAAGTTAAATGTTACTGTCGTGATAACCCTGTCTGAACTGTGAATAAACTGTCTGCTTATGTGATACGGATGGCCTGGCGTGACAATGCTTTTAATATGACTGATGGACCGGCCGCTGCCCAGCTATCACAACTTGGCGTCCGCGAACAGGATCGGTACCGAAGATTTATTTGACAATTTGGGGAAAACTTTATTGGGAGGGGCCCATGAAAGCCACCTACCTCTTTTGACCCAGCGAACTGGGGAAGAAAGGGCCGGCATGGGCAGGTTCTAAGTGTTTGGCACAATTGCCAGGAGATGTTAGAACATTCATGATCATCTGTGACCAAGGACTGTAATTCAGAGGAAAGGCAGCAGTATATGTGATTTGTGTTTCATGTGATGTTTTGCATGCTATGTTTTTCTGCTCATGTGATTGTTTTATTGTGTGTTTGCATGCCATGTTTTTCTGCTCATGTGATTGTTATACTGTGTGTGATGTATACTGCAATTATGCTTGTTTATTGTGTGTTATGTTTTGACCTTGCTGTAGAGTATACAGTAAGAGACTGTTCCTTGCCAGACTTTTTGCAAGCTCATAGGTATATTGTGTGGGGACACGCAAGATTTTAGCAGGGGTGTATGTGGCATACTGGAATGTTAGGAGACAAGAGATATTGGAAAGTTCCAAAAGCCATTTAATTCTTATCAGTGAGTGGGGGAGTTTTATGGCCCCAAAACCAGTTCTGGCAGACCCTGCCACATCTAGGGGGTTAGGACAGGAAGTGCAGGGGGATTTTAGCAAAAGGAAAAAAGCACAGGACAGTTCAGTGAGAGCTGAGGTCTGAGGATGGAGGGCACAGGCTAGTGTCCAGGAGAAACGCAGTCCGGGGACTGTGGAACAAGCATGGTCCACAGTCCCTGGCATGATGGAGAGAAGAGCAGCGTGTAGGTGCTGCTAGGAAGAGCAAGAGATATCCAGATTTGCAGTGAGAAAGCCACAGTATGCAGAATACAGTGGAAGGAACCAGGAACAAAGGCATCTTCAGGGGTACCCAAGAAGCAGGACCGGAGGAGTGAGTCTGCGGGAGAGGACGAGCTGGGTGAGTGGTAGGAAACCACGTTTGGCGGAAGGACCCCAGTAACGTTTCCATGAGAGATCCCGTTTAGATAGAGCCCCTAGCGAATGGGGGAGAGCACACTGAAATGAATCTCAGTTTGCGGCAGCCGCACTACTGATTCCCCAGAGACTGCGCTGGTATGTACCGTACTGTAATGCTGTCACATCATTGTTAATGCTGTTATTGCCAGTGAAGCAAATAAAAGGAGATGTAACCTGATGTAACCCATATGCATATTGTGCTGGAGAGAAGAAAAAGAAGTTAAATGTTACTGTCGTGATAACCCTGTCTGAACTGTGAATAAACTGTCTGCTTATGTGATACGGATGGCCTGGCGTGACAATGCTTTTAATATGACTGATGAACCGGCCGCTGCCCAGCTATCACAGTAGCAGCGCCCATCAAAAAGCGGTACTGCATAGGAGCTCAGGCACTGATGGAAATACGCAAGTACCAAAACTCAACTGCACTGCTCATGAAAAAGACACCGTTTATGCGGCTGGTGAGAGAAATTTATGTGGAATATTCCACAGGCAAGCCACTCTCCTGGCAAAGCAAAGCTCTCATGGCGTTACAGGAGGCAGCTGAGGTCTACCTGGTCCATCTATTCCAAGATGCCTCCCTGTGCACTACCCACACCAAGAGGGCCACTCTACACGTCGCTGATATTCAACTTGCACGGCGGATTCGAGGAATCGATGACGGACTGGGATAAACTGAAGCACTTTTTTATGACCTTGAAGATTTACAGGCTTCACCACGTTTTACATTTCACATGTTTGTTATTAAACAAGTTGATCTGCTTGGTTGCTTTTAATATCCAGATTTTACAGTGTGGGAGGAGGTAACTTGTTGCATACTCATGTTACAGCATATGGACATCTGACCTATGTGGTTCTTTGTCACTCTGACATAAACAATCTCCATGATCCTTTTATGCTTTATATGCAAATTGTTGTATTTGTATAGTTGACAATATGCAAATAGTTGTATTTGTATAGTTGACAATAAAACTGATTTGGTCTCCGAGCAGACGCCTAGCTCTGGAGCTCCTGCACAGGGGACATAAAGCACTGTTCCCCCGCAACCCCATCGGTGCCTGCTGCAGCCCTGAGGTCTCCCTAGGGTGCTGGACAGCCCGTGGGACGGACCTCTGGACCCGGGCGGCCTCCTGCTGCCGCCGGCCGCCACGGCCTTCTCCGCGATCTGAGACCGGGGCCTTGAGTTTGAAGATGCCCCGGCCGTGAGTTCCGGGACTGGAGCACGGCCATGACAGGACCCCCGGAGCAATCTGCGGACCTCAGCCTCCTCCACTGCACGCTGCTGGGCGGTTCCTGGCCCTCGGGCCCTCCTGGATTACAGGAATCAATCCTCCACAGCTCCTGGAAGCTCCTGGAAGCTCAGGTACCTCCTGCCAGTGAAGCAAATAAAAGGAGATGTAACCTGATGTAACCCATATGCATATTGTGCTGGAGAGAAGAAAAAGAAGTTTAATGTTACTGTCGTAATAACCCTGTCTGAACTGTGAATAAACTGTCTGCTTATGTGATACGGATGGCCTGGCGTGACAATGCTTTTAATATGACTGATGAACCGGCCGCTGCCCAGCTATCACAGTAGCAGCGCCCATCAAAAAGCGGTACTGCATAGGAGCTCAGGCACTGATGGAAATACGCAAGTACCTGTTAGGGTCTCCTGCCCTGTGCTACCACGTCGTCATGGCAACCGGGAGACAAGTGCTAGTGGAGTAACCTGAGCGCAGCTGATACTCCGGTTCGGGTCTTTTGCTGTGCAGTGGTTATAGGCTCGGTGCACGGCAGGGGATCCGGTGCTGGTTTTTGTGCTCACAGTCTGTGAGGTCTGAGTGGGGCGTGGACAGCACCTGCTTTATAAGGCCTCTTTTCAGGGTAAGCAGATGCTGCTGAATCTTTGTTGGTTAGTCAGTTCATGAAAGTTAGCCAGTACTGTGTAGCTTTGTATTTGTTTGTTGCTTACTGCAAATAGGCCTGGGGATTTGGTATTACACTCTGCCAATCCAGACCTAGCAGTAAGACTGGAGTCAGTCGTTTAGCTTGCTGGGGTTCTGTTACTACTCTGTGAACTTAGCAAGTTTGCGGCTGTATTCTAAGACTTGCCTGTCTAATCCTGTCTCACTGTGCTAGGTGTCAGGGGTCAGTTTAGTGGCAGTAAGCTAAAACCTGTGCACTGCAAGTGAGAATTAGGATTGTGGAGATTCTCCTTGTGTCTATCATTCCATCTCTGACCAAGGAGTTTACTGCCACACCCGTTGGTAACCCTTTAGGGTTTTGCTGTTGCCCTTAGCAACAGCATTTCGGGATCTCTACGTATTAAAACACAACATCTTGCTTTTCCATCTGAGCAGTTCTAATACAAGGGAGATACCCAGTTCCTTAGCCTCTGGGCTTCTCTGTTCACTTTGTGTGTATTTTGTTACCCTATCACCTTCTGTGTACATTATGTCATATCCCCCAGTTTGTCTGTGAGTCCATCTGTTTTGCATAACAGTTCAAACACCAGTACATTCCTGCAGACACTGGAGTGCATAACAGTTCTGACACCAGTACTTTCCTGCAGGCACTGGTGTGCATAACATATTCAGCAGCCTAATACTCCTGTTGAAATTTTGTGGGAATATGGAGCATACCCCTCAAAATACGTTGCAACAGGTGGTCGATCAGGTGCAGGTCCTGACTCGACAATTTAATGATTTGTCCATTAAAATGCACACCTCCCAGGCTGCTGGCGGAGCTCCCGCAGCAGCAGCACCTGCAGGGGTTAAGGAGCCGAAAGTAAATCTCCCGGATCGTTTTTCTGGAGATCGCTCGCAGTTCTTTTGTTTCAAGGAGAGCTGCAAGCTATACTTCCGGCTTAGGCCTCAGTCTTCTGGGTCGGAGATTCAGCGGGTGGGCATAGTGATTTCCTTGCTACAAGGAGACCCACAGGTCTGGGCATATGGGTTGCAGCCTGACTGTCCGTCGCTTAAAAGTGTTGATGCTTTTTTTACGGCACTGGGCATGTTGTATGATGACCCTGACAAGACGGCCTCAGCCGAGGCTCAGATTTCGATCATTAAGCAAGGGCGAAGGCCAGTTGAGGTTTACTGTACGGAGTTTCGGAGGTTGGCCCATGATACCCAGTGGAATGACCCAGCCCTGAGACACCAGTACCGAAGAGGTCTTTCTAACCAGATAAAGGACCAACTGGTACAATATCCCTTGCCTGATAGCTTGGATCAGCTCATGCAGTTATCCATCCGGGTGGATAGACGGCTGAGAGAGCGTAGGCTTGAAAGGGAGACTGAGATTTCCTTCCTTCCCAAGGGAACCTCAGACTCTGAGGAATTTTCTGAGGAGCCTATGCAGATTGGGGCTACCCGCCTCTCCTCGCGTGAGAAGACGCGGAGGAGACAGCAGGGGTTGTGTTTGTACTGTGGGAATAAAGGTCATGTGGTAGTATCATGCCCAGAAAAGCCGGAAAACTTCAGGGCCTGAGGGTGATGGGAAATATCCTGTCAGGCCAGAAGTCAGAATTTCCCAAGAAGACTTTTATCATTCCGGTGACCTTGAAGATCCTCGGTCAAACTGTCAAGACTGAGGCCTTTGTGGACAGTGGGGCCGACGGGGTTTTTATGGACCGCCAATTCACCCTGAAACACTCTGTTCCCTTAGTACCCTTGGCATCGGAAATTGAGATTTGTGGGTTAAACGGGGAACCATTATCCCAAGGTAAAATTACCTCTTGCACTAGCCAGATTTCTTTGTTTATTGGAGCCACACACTCTGAAAAATTGTCCTTTTATGTGACTGTCTGTACTTTTGCCCCATTGGTGTTGGGGTTACCCTGGTTAAGGGCCCACAATCCTCAATTTGACTGGGTCTCTGGGGAGATTCTTAGTTGGGGTACTGATTGTTTCAGGAGTTGCTTGAGCCTTCCAGTCAGGCTCTCGCAGCTAAGTTTGCCAGGATTGCCAGGGTGTTATGCAGATTTTGCGGACGTGTTCTCCAAAAAAGTTGCAGAGGTACTACCTCGACCATCGCCCCTATGACTGTGCCATTGATTTGTTGCCAAATGCTAAGCTTCCCAAGAGCAGGTTGTACTCCCTGTCACGTCCTGAGACTCAGGCTATGGCAGAGTACATTCAGGAGAACTTGGCTAAGGGATTTATCAGACCTTCACAGTCTCCAGTTGGGTCGGGGTTCTTCTTCGTGGGTAAAAAGGACGGTTCGTTGCGACCCTGCATCGACTTCAGGGAATTGAACCGTATCACGATTAAAAACTCATACCCACTGCCTCTCATTTCGGTCTTGTTTGACCAGCTTCGTACTGCCACCATTTTTTCTAAGATTGACCTACGCGGTGCGTACAATCTAATCCGAATAAGAGAGGGGGATGAATGGAAGACTGCCTTTAATACCCACTCAGGGCATTATGAATATTTGGTGATGCCTTTTGGGCTCTGTAATGCCCCGGCAGTCTTCCAGGATTTCATGAATGATGTGCTCAGGGAATATTTGGATAGATTCTTAGTTGTATACTTAGATGACATCCTAATCTTCTCCCATTCCCTGGAGGAACATCGGAAGCATGTACGCTTAGTCCTCCAGAAACTCAGAGACCACCGGCTTGGGGCGAAGCTGGAGAAGTGCGAATTTGAAGTTCAGCAAATCGCATTTCTAGGATATATTATCTCCCCAGAAGGTTTCCAAATGGAGGGTTCCAAGGTACAGGCAGTCCTGGATTGGCTGCAGCCCACTAGTTTGAAGGCGCTTCAGCGTTTCCTGGGCTTTGCGAATTTTTATAGACGATTTATCGCTGGATTTTCGTCTATAGTGGCGCCCTTGGTGGCCCTCACTAAGAAAGGGGCGGATGTTGCTCACTGGTCTTGTGAGGCTAAAGCGGCTTTTGCCCGTCTCAAAAGGGCATTTGTTTCGGCCAAGGTGCTGCGACACCCAGATCCAGAGCGTCCTTTTGTGGTGGAGGTGGATGCCTCTGAGATGGGTATTGGGGCAGTGCTTTCTCAGATGGGAGTGTCTGATAATCGCCTTCATCCCTGTGCTTACTTTTCCCGTAAATTTTCGCCTGCCGAGATGAATTATGACGTGGGTAACCGGGAATTGTTGGCTATTAAGGATGCACTCGAGGAGTGGAGACACTGGCTTGAGGGGGCTAAGTTTGTGGTCTCAATTCTCACTGACCATAAGAATCTGGCATATTTAGAGTCAGCGAAGCGTCTCAATGCCAGGCAGGCACGATGGGCTTTGTTTTTTGCTCGCTTTAATTTTTTGATAACATATCGCCCTGGGTCAAAAAACATCAAGGCTGATGCGCTCTCGCGGAGTTTTGCTCCAATCCAGGAGACCACGAGGAGCCGTTGCCCATTGTTTCCCCATCATGTATTAAAGTGGGCATTACCCAGGACCTCTTATCATTAGTCCTTAGAGCACAGGAGCAGGCTCCTCCAGACCTTCCGGTAGGTCTTTTGTTTGTGCCTCCTAGGTTAAGACAGCGAGTGTTCCTGGAATTCCATGCCAAGAAGTCGGCAGGTCACCCGGGTATTGCCAGAACTCGGGAGTTGCTATCTAGGGCGGTGTGGTGGCCCTCGGTGGCTAAGGATGTGGATCAGTGGGTTCGGGCATGTGACATCTGTGCCCGAAATAAGACTCCTAGAGGGGTTCCTGTTGGCCCATTACATCCACTCTCTATCCCATCTAAGCCATGGACCCACATTTCAATGGATTTTGTGGTGGACTTGCCCAAATCCTCGGGGATGACAGCCATCTGGGTTGTCGTTGACAGGTTTTCGAAGATGGCGCACTTCGTTCCACTGGTTGGGCTGCCATCAGCCAGACGCCTGTCTGAATTATTTATGCTGCATGTTGTGCGTCTCCACGGGTTGCCACTTGATGTGGTCTCTGACCGCGGATCCCAGTTTGTGGCCAAATTCTGGAGGGCATTTTGTTCCGATCTCCAGATTTCTGTCAGCTTGTCGTCAGGCTACCATCCGCAGTCTAATGGGCAGACTGAAAGGGTGAACCAGTCCTTGGAGCAGTTCCTCAGGTGTTATGTCTCCAAGTGTCAGACTGACTGGGTTGCTCATCTGTCCATGGCGGAGTTTGCCTATAACAACGCGGCTCACTCTGCTACAGGGATCTCTCCCTTC
Organism: Pseudophryne corroboree; assembly: GCF_028390025.1. Taxonomy (NCBI): domain Eukaryota; kingdom Metazoa; phylum Chordata; class Amphibia; order Anura; family Myobatrachidae; genus Pseudophryne; species Pseudophryne corroboree. The sequence continues at coordinate 199,863,712 of NC_086447.1, read as the reverse complement.
CTTTGTGTGTATGGGCATCATCCTAAGGCCAATTCTTTTGACCCCCTGGACTCCACTCCTGGTGGTTCCTCTGTGGTTTCGGTCCTTAGAGGTATTTGGCGGAAAGTGAAGAAAGCCCTTGTGTCTGTGTCATTAGTGACCAAAAGGGTTTTTGATAAGCGGAAAAGACCCTGCAGCTTCAAATTAGGAGACTTCGTCTGGTTGTCTACCAAGAATTTGAAGTTGAGACAGCCATCTCATAAGTTAGGGCCCCGGTTCATCGGCCCTTATAAGATCACCAGGGTTATCAATCCGGTGGCATTTCAGTTAGATCTGCCCCGTTCTTTGGGTATCAATAAAACATTTCATTGTTCCCTTTTAAAACGGGCGATTAGTAATCCTTCTTCCAGTGGAAGACCTTCCCCTCTTCTGATACGTGGCCAGAGGGAGTTTGTTGTTGAAAGGATTCTTGACTCCAAGGTGGTTCGGGGTCGGCTGTCATTTTTGGTGCACTGGAAGGCGTATGGCCCGGAGGAGCGGTCGTGGGTGCGCAGTTGTGATCTTCATGCCCCCAGACTGATACGCTCTTTCTTCTCGCAGTTCCCCGATAAACCCGGTGGTAGGGGTTCTTTGACCCCTCGTCAGAGGGGGGGTACTGTTAGGGTCTCCTGCCCTGTGCTGCCACGTCGTCATGGCAACCGGGAGACAAGTGCTAGTGGAGTAACCTGAGCGCAGCTGATACTCCGGTTCGGGTCTTTTGCTGTGCAGTGGTTATAGGCTCGGTGCACGGCAGGGGATCCGGTGCTGGTTTTCGTGCTCACAGTCTGTGAGGTCTGAGTGGGGCGTGGACAGCACCTGCTTTATAAGGCCTCTTTTCAGGGTAAGCAGATGCTGCTGAATCTTTGTTGGTTAGTCAGTTCATGAAAGTTAGCCAGTACTGTGTAGCTTTGTATTTGTTTGTTGCTTACTGCAAATAGGCCTGGGGATTTGGTATTACACTCTGCCAATCCAGACCTAGCAGTAAGACTGGAGTCAGTCGTTTAGCTTGCTGGGGTTCTGTTACTACTCTGTGAACTTAGCAAGTTTGCGGCTGTATTCTAAGACTTGCCTGTCTAATCCTGTCTCACTGTGCTAGGTGTCAGGGGTCAGTTTAGTGGCAGTAAGCTAAAACCTGTGCACTGCAAGTGAGAATTAGGATTGTGGAGATTCTCCTTGTGTCTATCATTCCATCTCTGACCAAGGAGTTTACTGCCACACCCGTTGGTAACCCTTTAGGGTTTTGCTGTTGCCCTTAGCAACAGCATTTCGGGTTCTCTACGTATTAAAACACAACATCTTGCTTTTCCATCTGAGCAGTTCTAATACAAGGGAGATACCCAGTTCCTTAGCCTCTGGGCTTCTCTGTTCACTTTGTGTGTATTTTGTTACCCTATCACCTTCTGTGTACATTATGTCATATCCCCCAGTTTGTCTGTGAGTCCATCTGTTTTGCATAACAGTTCAAACACCAGTACATTCCTGCAGACACTGGAGTGCATAACAGTTCTGACACCAGTACTTTCCTGCAGGCGCTGGTGTGCATAACAGTACCAAAACTCAACTGCACTGCTCATGAAAAAGGCACCGTTTATGCGGCTGGTGAGAGAAATTTATGTGGAATATTCCACAGGCAAGCCACTCTCCTGGCAAAGCAAAGCTCTCATGGCGTTACAGGAGGCAGCTGAGGCCTACCTGGTCCATCTATTCCAAGATGCCTCCCTGTGCACTACCCACACCAAGAGGGCCACTCTACCCGTCGCTGATATTCAGCTTGCACGGCGGATTCGAGGGATCGATGACGGACTGGGATAAACTGAAGCACTTTTTTATGACCTTGAAGATTTACAGGCTTCACCACGTTTTACATTTCACATGTTTGTTATTAAACAAGTTGATCTGCTTGGTTGCTTTTAATATCCAGATTTTACAGTGTGGGAGGAGGTAACTTGTTGCATACTCATGTTACAGCATATGGACATCTGACCCATGTGGTTCTTTGTCACTCTGACATAAACAATCTCCATGATCCTTTTATGCTTTATATGCAAATTGTTGTATTTGTATAGTTGACAATATGCAAATAGTTGTATTTGTATAGTTGACAATAAAACTGATTTGGTCTCCGAGCAGACGCCTAGCTCTGGAGCTCCTGCACAGGGGACATAAAGCACTGTTCCCCCGCAACCCCATCGGTGCCTGCTGCAGCCCTGAGGTCTCCCTAGGGTGCTGGACAGCCCGCGGGACGGACCTGTGGACCCGGGCGGCCTCCTGCTGCCGCCGGCCGCCACGGCCTTCTCCGCGATCTGAGACCGGGGCCTTGAGTTTGAAGACGCCCCGGCCGTGAGTTCCGGGACTGGAGCACGGCCACGACAGGACCCCCGGAGCAATCTGCGAACCTCAGCCTCCTCCACTGCACGCTGCTGGGCGGTTCCTGGCCCTCGGGCCCTCCTGGATTACAGGGATCCCCCTCCACAGCTCCTGGAAGCTCAGGTACCTCCTGCAAGTCCTGACGGCGGCCATCTTCCCTCACCCACGAGTTGGCTGCTTCCCCCCTCATTATCCCAGTGACTGCTCCCACACACCCAGATGAGATCTCACCTGCACCCTCCTCTCTCCCTCCCAGTCTCAGCAGGTAGGCAGGTGCCCTGAAAGACTCTTTCTGCACCCTACCTTACATCAATACAGCTATCCACATAAATAGCGTTGCTGCTTAAATATAGCTGTACTGCGACACACATCACTGGGCTTCTGCCAGCGACCACCCGCACTGCATCTCCGTGAGCACCCAGCATAGACACTGCTGCTGCGGCCGCCCGCCCCATCGTGCCTGCTGCATGCTGCTACATCTTCCCCCCCCCCCCCAGCACACCTGACGGAGGCATCCTCCTATAAAGCGCCTGACGGGGATACCGCAGACGCGACCACCGGCACCGCTGGACCCGCTACTCTGTGGCTTCCTTGCACCATGGGGGCTTGCATTTCCGGGCCTGGTGGGGGATCTGGTGGCTCCGGGGCCACGGGCCTCGGCCTCATCGTTCCTGCGGGGGTGATGCCACTGAGCCCTGCCAGTGGACCAGCTGTCATCTGCTGGGACCTATGTACACTGGCGAAAAGCTCCTGATCCTGCTGCGGCTGTACCGTCCTTACTCCACCCGGGTGATCGTGGACCATAGAGGCGGGGAACAATCCGCGGCACCGCTCCCGGACCTCTAATCGCGTTCCGGAGCTACAACCACCAGCGAGGGACCTGCAACCGGGTTTATTGTGGCTTATCCCCCTGAAGCCGCGGCTTTGATTTTGGATGCATCCCTGAGCGAGACCCTTGGAGCCGTTCCCACTCGCCTACTGGACCTCGGGCTGCAGACCCAGACCCAGACCGCTGAAGGGATATCGGACGTCGGCTGCCCCTCCCTGCCCTGCCTGCATTGCTTGGTCGCATAGCACCTGCTTTCAATGGGCGGCAGCCGCGCCACCTTCCTGACGCACTGAACCTTCCATTGGAGGGGAACGCTCTGCCCTACCCGAGGTGCCTACCTGTGTTCGGCCCTGCGGCCATTGGGTCACCCACTCCCTTCACCAACATTGGGACCCTGGTTCGGCATCTGATGTCCCACAACCCACATCCAGCCGGAGCACCAGTGTGTACGCACCTACCTTAGAGGAAATGTCACTTTAACATTTATCTACCTGTATTAAGACTACCGTTGGGCGGGACGTCTGTGACGACCGCATCTTAACACGACTCCGGACCCAGCAGCTCCTTCCCTGCACCCATATCAGTGGATACATGGCATACATTACTATTCCATGAAGGGACCACCTTTGGAACTTTAACTGCTGCACCCGAAGTCTTAGCCTTTATCCCCGGAGTCAGGCCGCAATCCTCGGCCGTAAGATGAATTTCTACCCTTATACTCGGGCTGTGAAATTGCGCCCTTTGCCCCCATGCAATATCTGCTCTCACACGCCATCTCTACCCTCTACATTACAACGGCCTTACAGTACGAGAAGCCACCCTGGACGGTGGATCACACTCGCCACGATAACATCTGCTACCGCCTATTCCCCCCCCACAGAGGCTCCTGACCCTGCCGCTCTATCTACGAGACCTCTGCCTATATATATATCCTGCACCACAACATCAACAACCTGCCCTGTGCTTCCTCTCACTACTCACTGCTTCACGGGGTTCCCGGATTGGCTCCCCCTGACTCTCCTGGAGCATCGGACGCTCGGCCCCCAACCATCCTACAGCCCTTTACTACCAGTTGAATGCACGAGGTGAACTCTGCCCTTGCCTTTTCTAATCACTGAACTGCCTTTCAGAAGTTACATGAACTCCTCCTACTGCAGGACTGCGCGACCTGTGATTACAGCCAGTATTCTACATATATTTTGAATTAACTTTTTGTCTCTGGTTGTTATGTAACTGATGACTCTGCATACTGTGTTTGCTTTAAATTGACTAAACCTAGAGTTAATAGTATACATCCAACACTTTTGCACCCTAGGTCCTTTTAGGGGTTAATACAAAAACAAAAAACATAATAATTTTCTGAACTCTCTGGGCACAGTGCAGGTGCTCCCCCTCCCCTGATAACCCGATGCTCTCTCCAGTCCCCTCACTTCCTGTAATTTCCCCCACTGGCATTAGTATGTAAGTTGTAACCCCCCACCTCTGCAATTTCTTCTGGGGACTCCCAACATGTTCTGATACTTTATGGTCATATCCTGCCCTGGTGTTATTCATTACATACTATATACATATCTTAGCACCTGCCTTTGTGTGTGTATTTAACGTTTGCTTGTCCCCCCCCCCCCTTTTACAGGGGTATGGATAGATTTATAGACAAAACCATGCCTCTCAAAAACTCCAACCCAGCTAATAAGAGCGGGAAAAATAAGGCACCCCCTCAAAAACCAACACCATCCTCACCAACCCACTCTGATCCTGGCATATTTGAGGCATCAGGAGACAAATCTTCACCTCTTACTGCGAAGGAGATCTCAGACTTCCTTATGCCCCTTATGGACAAGAGGTTTGAGGGCCTCCAGGCACGGCTGGATGCTGGCCTGGCCCGCATTGACTCCCACGCCTCACGTATTACGGCATTGGAGACCCGGGTGGGGGATGCAGATGATCTTATTCAATCATGTCAATCCACGTTAGAGGCCCATGATAGAACCACACAACAGTTACTTGAAAGAGTAGATGACATTGAAAATAGGTCTCGTAGGAACAATCTACGCTTTGTGGGGGTTCCTGAGTCCATCACTGGGGCGGCTCTTATCACTTTTCTAACTGACGCCCTACCATTGGCCCTAAATATTTTGGAGGACCTTGATATACCTCACATTGAAAGGGCACATAGGATCGGCCCACCCCAAGAGGGGACCAAGCGTCGGTCCCGACCGGTGCTAGCACGATACCTGGACTATAGAACTAAGGAAACTATACTATCCACTTACCGCAAATCCGGGGAACTTATAGTTCAGGGCCATAGAATCTTGATTTTTCAGGATTTTCGGCCATGGTGTCCCAGAAACGCAGGGAATTCTCTGAGGTATGCACCTATTTGCACAATAATAAAATCCGTTTTGCGCTGTTGTATCCGGCCAAACTTAGGGTTCTGTTGAACAGCACCCAGGTGTTCTTCACAGATCCTCAGACAGCAAAGTCCCAGCTCATGGCCCGGGACTCCCCCTCATCGTCCCCACCTTAATAATGTTTCACTGGGCACCACCCGCCCTGGGCAGGATACAATTCTGTTTACCATGTCCCCAGAGTATTGCATACTCTTGCTTTCCCTCCCTATTTTGACTTTATTTGAAGTTGATTGAGTGCGCACCGCTAAAAATTTGGTAGGTGCCCACTATTTGTTTCATGGTTAGGAAAATTGTTGAAAATGTTAATTTGAGGTATCTCACCATACCAAGACCACGTACACATGCATGGGTTTATCTGATGTTAACATCTTGTTTACTTTTTGTGTTAGTACCTATTTTGTCGATTACTGATTATGCCCTGGAGCTCGGGGGAAACAATTTCCCCGCTTTTCTGCCACGCATTTCTAATATGTTTACCACTATCTGCCTCTTGATCTTCCTCATGGGGAGGGTGAGTAGCCATGCTGTCCACGCCCTCTGACCCTATTACCTCCATACCCCCGAGGCCCCTACAAATTTTATCTTGGAATGTTGGTGGATTAAACACTCCTATCAAACGCAAGAGAGTTACGACCCATCTTAAACGTTTCCACCCTGACATAGTATACATTCAAGAAACGCATTGGATCACCTCTGAACCAAATTCGCTAAAGGCTACCTGGATAGACACATGCATCTCCGCCTCCTTTAAGTGAAAAGCTAGAGGGGTTGCTATTGTTTTTAGGAAGGGCCTACCTATTTCTATCCTCTCACAAACTATAGACCCTGACGGTAGATATATTATTCTTGACGTCGAACTGTACCATTCTAGATACACCCTTGTCAATGTCTACGCCCCAAACATTAACACACATCATTTCCTTCAAGACCTGGGACATCTCCTACGTAGTAGATGCAACTACTCTTTAATTCTTGGGGGCGACTTTAATATGGTGGAAGACCCTTCCCTCGATAAATCCCCCCCCTTTTGCGAAGTGCGAACACGTCACATCGACATCTCACAGCGTTTCGACATAATTTACAACTGTCCGACCCATGGCGATTACTAAACCCTACAGACAGGACTCACACCCACTTATCTTTGGCCCACGGCTCCCTCTCTCGTATAGACAAACTCTACATCTCTGACGATTTAATGACGGACCTCCAACAGGTTGATATCTTTGACATTGTTATATCGGACCATGCTCCCATACTCTTGGCCCTCTCTCACTCACAGATGCAACCTACTGACCGCATCTGGCGATTCCCCTATTACTTAGCCCACTCTGACGAGTTTTAAGCATATCTCGTTCATCACTGGAACAATTATGTAGACGATAATTTAGACTATTGGGACCGCCCGGCTCTTTTCTGGGAAGCTTCCAAAGCAGTGATGAGGGGACATATTATTAGTTACGTTTCCCGTAAAAGGAAGGAATAGAAAATCGAATATGATAACCTTAAAATAGCAATGCATGACTCGTTCCTGCTTTACTCTGCGAACCCCTCTGAGAACACACTAGCTGCATATAAACAATCTAGACAGTTCCTTGAATCCTACCTAGCAACCCAAGCTCGTCATTCCCTGGAATACACTAAACACAAGTTTTATCGTTGGGGGAACAGAGCAGGTAAACTTCTGGCTTCTCTTTCCAAACCATCTAAGCCCCGTCCCACAATCACCTCTTTGAAACACCCCTCCACCGTAACTGTACTTACCAAATCCAAAGACATACTATCCCTATTCCAATCCCACTTTGAAACCTTATTTCGCTCCTCCCCTATCAACATCACTTTGCAGGACACTTTACTAACTGACGCAACATTACCGAAATTAAGTCCAGAACAAAGAGACGCTCTAACAGGAGATATCACTATGGAGGAACTTAACTCCGCTATCTCTAACCTTCCTCACAATAAAGTCCCTGGCCCCGATGGTTTCTCTGGGGAATACTATCGTATACTACAACCTCACATCTCCCCCACTTTATTAGAATTACTCAAAGGCATCCAAACACATGGACTGACCTATCCTACCTTTAACGCTGCCCACATAATCCTCCTACCCAAACCTAACAAGGACCCCACTCTGCTAACATCTTACAGGCCAATAAGTCTGCTTAATGTCGATTACAAGCTCTTAGCCAAGATTTTAGCCACCCGCCTTCAAACCATCCTTCCTGACCTATTGACTGACCACCAAATGGGCTTTGTCCAAGGTCGACATGCAATTAAAGCAATCCGAACAGCAATAGCAGCGATCGCTATGGCGAACAATTCCCCTAGGGAACAGAACATGCTTCTCAGCCTGGACATCCACAAAGCGTTTGACACGGTCTTATGGCCGCATCTATTTAAAATATTGGAAGGGAGGGCTTTTGACACGGGTTTCGTAGATCTCATACACCACTTATATTCCACCCCCTCAGCTTCTTTACTGATTAATGGCATGGTGGGACCTCAATTTACCTTGGAAAGGGGAACGCGTCAGGGGTGCCCACTATCCCCCTTACTGTTTAACCTGGCCTTAGACCCCCTACTGCGATCTCTGCAAAGTGACCTCGCATTTCAAGGCATTAAACTTGGAAGCCGAGAAATTAAAATATCTGCATTTGCAGACGACATTCTCCTTTATATTGGTAATTCAGAATCCTCCCTTACATCTATGTTACACACAATCGAAAATTTCAGCTCCATGGGGGTCATTCCGAGTTGTTCGCTCGTTATTTTTTTTCGCAACGGAGCGATTAGCCGCTAATGCGCATGCGCAATGTCCGCAGTGCGACTGCGCCAAGTAAATTTGCTATGCAGTTAGGTATTTTACTCACGGCATTACGAGGTTTTTTCTTCGTTCTGGTGATCGTAATGTGATTGACAGGAAGTGGGTGTTTCTGGGCGGAAACTGGCCGTTTTACGGGTGTGTGTGAAAAAACGCTACCGTTTCTGGGAAAAACGCGGGAGTGGCTGGAGAAACGGAGGAGTGTCTGGGCGAACGCTGGGTGTGTTTGTGACGTCAAACCAAGAACGACAATCACTGAACTGATCGCACTGGCAGAGTAAGTTTCGAGCTACTCAGAAACTGCACAGAGAAGTCTTTTCGCAATATTGCGAATCTTTCGTTCGCAATTTTGATAAGCTAAGATTCACTCCCAGTAGGCGGCGGCTTAGCGTGTGCAAAGCTGCTACAAGCAGCTTGCGAGCGAACAACTCGGAATGACCACCCATATCGGGCCTATACATTAACATGGATAAATCCACTGCAATGCTCTTGGGTGGCACGATTGGACGCCCCCGTTGGGCCCTGCGGTTCCCATTCATATGGGCAACGAATTACATCCCCTATTTAGGAGTCCTGTTACCCCGTAATTTACATTCACTGTACAAATTGAATGTTACCAAGGCTATTCACGTACTTACTGAGGATATAAAATCATGGAGCCGTTTGACTCTATCGTTCTTGGGCAGAGCTAATCTTCTCAAGATGATAGCGATCCCACGCCTATTATATCCCATCCAATCATTGCCAATTTTACTGACTAAAACTGACTCTCTCCACATTAACTCAATTATCCATAGATTTATCTGGAATGGTACCAGAACCAGAATTGCTTTGCGAAAACTACAACAGCCAAAAAATAATGGAGGTATAAACCTTCCAGACATTATGACCCACAATCAAGCAGCCCTCCTACGTCATTTACGTGATTGGATCTCTAAAACGTCAATATATACTGATACGTCCCTGGAACAAAATTTCTTGGCTGATTACGACCTAACCTGTTTCCTCCACCTTCATGACCAGGAAATCCCAGAGCCAATACGATCCAACCCGTTATTATGGTCCACTAGACGGTTATGGCATATTTTGCGCCATAAAAAAGGCCTTAACTCATACCACTCCCTCCATTTACCCCTGCTCCGGAATCCCAACTTCCTCGATGGCATGGCTGCTCACCCTTTCATTGCTTGGAGTGTGGAGGGCTTGCATACCTTAAAGTCAGTGTTCTCTACTACCCAAGAACGCTCTCTCACACCTGGGGAATTATCAGTTGCCTATCCCGTAGTGGCCTCTCACCCACTGGCACTCTTACAATTGCGTTTTTACACAACCCATGTAATGAAACATTTCTCTAAAAAAGATTGGAACAATCCTTTGGATAACCTCTTGACCCACCCACCGCCCCAATGCAAAGCTCTATCCATCCATTATAATTTTTTAAGAGATATATTGGATAATGCTGCCATACCAGAAGGGATGTCGAAATGGCTAATTAATTTCCCGACCCTAACTATACCGACACTGGAGAAAGCTTTAGTGTTTTCCCAAAGAACTCTATCGGCTAGCATGTACACTGAATTATTCCTGAACACATACCACAAGACATATTTATCACCACTAAAGCGCTATCGCATGGGCACTTCGGAGAGCAATGCTTGCTTACGCTGCCATCAGGAAGAAGCTGACACTTTTCATTGTCTATGGGCTTGCCCCGTCATTCAGTATTTTTGGCACCTAATCCGCAGATATGCGGAAGCCAAACTAGTTAACCATGTCCCCTTCACTCCGGAATGGGCGATCCTGGGATTATTCGACCCCCATCAACGAATAACCCTGGCATGCAAAAAACTCCTGCTAGCCGTCAGTGCAGCAGGGAGGAAAACAATATTACAAGGCTGGTTGGATAGCACACCGCCTCAAATACCCTTATTTTTGACTAAATTAAATTTTATTTTCAAGATGGATTGGATGGAAACACTATTACATAAAGAGAGGGAAGTGGAAAGATTTTTCTTAATGTGGGAATCATATATAGCTACACTACCCCTTTCTATTAGAACGCAAATACATCACAGCCTAAAAAACACTGTCTGGTATCTCACGAGGTTAGCGATACAAGACCCGCCAATTACGTTGCTTTGATCTCCCCCGAGCTCCGGACGTAACTAATACTATACGAGTCTGTATTGATATTGTATATTTATGCTACTCTCTGACCCTACCAACTCCCTACCACATATATCGACATGTTTGTAATCTCTCCACCCAACTTTCGGTGATTATGTACGATGATCATAATGGTCTATTGATTTCTTGTTTGCAATATTTTCTGTTGCTGTTTTCCCCTTTTTCTTTTCTCTTTTTTTGATACCTCAATAAAAAAGTAATAAAAAAAAAATAAGAATTTACTTACCGATAATTCTATTTCTCGTAGTCCGTAGTGGATGCTGGGGACTCCGTCAGGACCATGGGGAATAGCGGCTCCGCAGGAGACAGGGCACAAAAGTAAAAGCTTTAGGATCAGGTGGTGTGCAATGGCTCCTCCCCCTATGACCCTCCTCCAAGCCTCAGTTAGGATACTGTGCCCGGACGAGCGTACACAATAAGGAAGGATTTTGAATCCCGGGTAAGACTCATACCAGCCACACCAATCACACTGTACAACCTGTGATCTGAACCCAGGTAACAGCATGATAACAGCGGAGCCTCTGAAAAGATGGCTCACAACAATAATAACCCGATTTTTGTAACAATAACTATGTACAAGTATTGCAGACAATCCGCACTTGGGATGGGCGCCCAGCATCCACTACGGACTACGAGAAATAGAATTATCGGTAAGTAAATTCTTATTTTCTCTGACGTCCTAAGTGGATGCTGGGGACTCCGTCAGGACCATGGGGATTATACCAAAGCTCCCAAACGGGCGGGAGAGTGCGGATGACTCTGCAGCACCGAGTGAGAGAACTCCAGGTCCTCCTCAGCCAGGGTGTGTCCCTGACCAAGTAGCAGCTCGGCAAAGTTGTAAAGCCGAGACCCCTCGGGCAGCTGCCCAAGATGAGCCCACCTTCCTTGTGGAATGGGCATTTACATATTTTGGCTGTGGCAGACCTGCCACAGAATGTGCAAGCTGAATTGTACTACACATCCAACTAGCAATCGTCTGCTTAGAAGCAAGAGCACCCAGTTTGTTGGGTGCATACAGGATAACAGCAAGTCAGTTTTCCTGACTCCAGCCGTCCTGGAAACCTATATTTTCAGGGCCCTGACAACATCTAGCGACTTGGAGTCCTCCAAGTCCCTAGTAGCCGCAGGTACCACAATAAGCTGGTTCAGGTGAAACGCTGACACCACCTTAGGGAGAAACTGGGGACGAGTCCGCAGCTCTGCACTGTCCGAATGGACAATCAGATATGGGCTTTTGTGAGACAAAGCCGCCAATTCTGACACTCGCCTGGCCGAGGCCAAGGCCAACATCATGGTCACTTTCCATGTGAGATATTTCAAATCCACAGATTTGAGCGGTTTAAACCAATGTGATTTGAGGAATCCCAGAACTACGTTGAGATCCCACAGTGCCACTGGAGGCACAAAAGGGGGTTGTATATGCAGTACTCCCTTGACAAACTTCTGGACTTCAGGAACTGAAGCCAATTCTTTCTGGAAGAAAATCGACAGGGCCGAAATTTGAACCTTAATGGACCCCAATTTGAGGCCCATAGACACTCCTGTTTGCAGGAAATGCAGGAATCGACCGAGTTGAAATTTCTTCGTGGGGCCTTCCTGGCCTCACACCACGCAACATATTTTCGCCACATGTGGTGATAATGTTGTGCGGTCACCTCCTTCCTGGCTTTGACCAGGGTAGGAATGACCTCTTCCGGAATGCCTTTTTCCCTTAGGATCCGGCGTTCAACCGCCATGCCGTCAAACGCAGCCGCGGTAAGTCTTGGAACAGACATGGTACTTGCTGAAGCAAGTCCCTTCTTAGCGGCAGAGGCCATGAGTCCTCTGTGAGCATCTCTTGAAGTTCTGGGTACCAAGTCCTTCTTGGCCAATCCGGAGCCACGAGTATAGTTCTTACTCCTCTACGTCTTATAATTCTCAGTACCTTAGGTATGAGAAGCAGAGGAGGGAACACATACACCGACTGGTACACCCACGGTGTTACCAGAACGTCCACAGCTATTGCCTGAGGGTCTCTTGACCTGGCGCAATACCTGTCCAGTTTTTTGTTCAGGCGGGACGCCATCATGTCCACCTTTGGTCTTTCCCAACGGTTCACAATCATGTGGAAGACTTCCCGATGAAGTCCCCACTCTCCCGGGTGGAGGTCGTGCTGAGGAAGTCTGCTTCCCAGTTGTCCACTCCCGGAATGAACACTGCTGACAGTGCTATCACATGATTTTCCGCCCAGCGAAGAATCCTTGCAGTTTCTGCCATTGCCCTCCTGCTTCTTGTGCCGCCCTGTCTGTTTACGTGGGCGACTGCCGTGATGTTGTCCCACTGGATCAATACCGGCTGACCTTGAAGCAGAGGTCTTGCTAAGCTTAGAGCATTGTAAATTGTTCTTAGCTCCAGTATATTTATGTGGAGAGAAGTCTCCAGACTTGATCACACTCCCTGGAAATTTTTTCCTTGTGTGACTGCTCCCCAGCCTTTCAGGCTGGCATCCGTGGTCACCAGGACCCAGTCCTGAATGCCGAATCTATGGCCCTTTAGTAGATGAGCACTCTGCAGCCACCACAGAAGAGACACCCTTGTCCTTGGAGACAGGGTTATCCGCTGATGCATCTGAAGATGCGATCCGGACCATTTTCCCAGCAGATCCCACTGAAAAGTTCTTGCGTGGAATCTGCCGATGGAATCGCTTCGTAAGAAGCCACCATTTTTCCCAGGACCCTTGTGCATTGATGCACTGACACTTGGCCTGGTTTTAGGAGGTTCCTGACTAGCTCAGATAACTCCCTGGCTTTCTCCTCCGGGAGAAACACCTTTTTCTGGACCGTGTCCAGAATCATCCCTAGGAACAGCAGACGTGTCGTCGGAGACAGCTGCGATTTTGGAATATTTAGAATCCACCCGTGCTGTCGTAGAACTACTTGAGATAGTGCTACTCCGACCTCCAACTGTTCTCTGAACCTTGCCCTTATCAGGAGATCGTCCAAGTAAGGGATAATTAAGACGCCTTTTCTTTGAAGAAGAATCATCATTTCGGCCATTACCTTGGTAAAGACCCGGGGTGCCGTGGACAATCCAAACGGCAGCGTCTGAAACTGATAGTGACAGTTTTGTACCACGAACCTGAGGTACCCTTGGTGAGAAGGGCAAATTGGGACATGGAGGTAAGCATCCTTGATGTCCAGGGACACATATAGTCCCCTTCTTTCTGGTTCGCTATCACTGCTCTGAGTGACTCCATCTTGATTTGAACCTTTGTATGTAAGTGTTCAAATATTTCAGATTTAGAATAGGTCTCACCGAGCCGTCTGGCTTCAGTACCACAATATAGTGTGGAATAATACCCCTTTCCTTGTTGTAGGAGGGGTACTTTGATTATCACCTGCTGGGAATACAGCTTGTGAATTGTTTCCAATACTGCCTCCCTGTCGGAGGGAGACGTTGGTAAAGCAAACTTCAGGAACCTGCGAGGGGGAGACGTCTCGAATTTCCAATCTGTACCCCTGGGATACTACTTGTAGGATCCAGGGGTCCACTTGCGAGTAAGCCCACTGCGTGCTGAAACTCTTGAGACGACCCCCCACCGCACCTGTTTGTACGGCCCCAGCGTCATGCTGAGGACTTGGCAGAAGCGGTGGAAGGCTTCTGTTCCTGGGAATGGGCTGCCTGCTGCAGTCTTCTTCCCTTATGGGGACGAAAGGACTGAGGCTGAAAAGACGATGTCTTTTTCTGCTAAGATGTGACTTGGGGTAAAAAGGTGGATTTTCCAGCTGTTGCCGTGGCCACCAGATCCGATGGACCGACCCCAAATAACTCCTCCCCTTTATACGGCAATACTTCCATGTGCCGTTTGGAATCTGCATCACCTGACCACTGTCGTGTCCATAAACATCTTCTGGCAGATATGGACATCGCACTTACTCTTGATGCCAGAGTGCAAATATCCCTCTGTGCATCTCGCATATATAGAAATGCATCCTTTAAATGCTCTATAGTCAATAAAATACTGTCCCTGTCAAGGGTATCAATATTTCCAGTCAGGGAATCCGACCAAGCCACCCCAGCGCTGCCCATCCAGGCTGAGGCGATCGCTGGTCGCAGTATAACACCAGTATGTGTGTATATACTTTTTAGGATATTTTCCAGCCTCCTATCAGTTGGCTCCTTGAGGGCGGCCGTATCTGGAGACGGTAACGCCACTTGTTTTGATAAGCGTGTGAGCGCCTTATCCACCCTAAGGGGTGTTTCCCAACGCGCCATAACTTCTGGCGGGAAAGGGTACACCGCCAATAATTTTCTATCGGGGGAAACCCACGCATCATCACACACTTCATTTAATTTATCTGATTCAGGAAAAACCACATGTAGTTTTTTCACACTCCACATAATACCCTTTTTTGTGGTACTTGTAGTATCAGAAATATGTAACATCTCCTTCATTGCCCTTAACAAGTAACGTGTGGCCCTAAAGGAAAATAAGTTTGTTTCTTCACCGTCGACACTGGAGTCAGTGTCCGTGTCTGTGTCTGTGTCGACCGACTGAGGTAAAAGGACGTTTTAACGCCCCTGACGGTGTTTGAGACGCCTGGACAGGTACTAATTGGTTTGCCGGCCGTCTCATGTCGTCAACCGACCTTGCAGCGTGTTGACATTATCACGTAATTCCTTAAATAAGCCATCCATTCCGGTGTCGACTCCCTAGAGAGTGACATCACCATTACAGGCAATTGCTCCGCCTCCTCACCAACATCGTCCTCATACATGTCGACACACACGTACCGACACACAGCACACACACAGGGAATGCTCTAATAGAGGACAGGACCCCACTAGCCCTTTGGGGAGACAGGGAGAGTTTGCCAGCACACACCAAAAACGCTATAATTATACAGGGACAACCTTTATATAAGTGTTTTTCCCTTATAGCATTTTATTATACATATCGCCAAATAAATGCCCCCCCTCTCTGTTTTAACCCTGTTTCTGTAGTGCAGTGCAGGGGAGAGCCTGGGAGCCTTCCCACCAGCATTTCTGTGAGGGAAAATGGCGCTGTGTGCTGAGGAGAATAGGCCCCACCCCCTTTTCGGCGGGCTTCTTCTCCCGTTTTTCTGAGACCTGGCAGGGGTTAAATACATCCATATAGCCCCCAGGGGCTATATGTGATGTATTTTTAGCCAGAATAAGGTACTATCATTGCTGCCCAGGGCGCCCCCCCCAGCGCCCTGCACCCTCAGTGACCGCTGCTATGAAGTGTGCTGACAACAATGGCGCACAGCTGCAGTGCTGTGCGCTACCTTATGAAGACTGAAAAGTCTTCTGCCGCCGGTATCTGGACCTCTTCACTTTTCGGCATCTGCAAGGGGGTCGGCGGCGCGGCTCCGGGACGAACCCCAGGGTGAGACCTGTGTTCCGACTCCCTCTGGAGCTAATGGTGTCCAGTAGCCTAAGAAGCCAATCCATCCTGCACGCAGGTGAGTTCACTTCTCTCCCCTAAGTCCCTCGATGCAGTGAGCCTGTTGCCAGCAGGACTCACTGAAAATAAAAAAACCTAACAAAACTTTTACTCTAAGCAGCTCTTTAGGAGAGCCACCTAGATTGCACCCTTCTCGGCCGGGCACAAAAATCTAACTGAGGCTTGGAGGAGGGTCATAGGGGGAGGAGCCAGTGCACACCACCTGATCCTAAAGCTTTTACTTTTGTGCCCTGTCTCCTGCGGAGCCGCTATTCCCCATGGTCCTGACGGAGTCCCCAGCATCCACTTAGGACGTCAGAGAAAACTGATTTGGTCTTTCAAAAAAGAAAAAAAAAATCCCTGTAGTGCCCAATCCAGCTGTCATTTTAAAAACAAAATCCTCCCCACCTCTACAAGCTTTACTGTCACCAACCTCTATTCTGTTTTCTTCACAGTTTCCTCTTCATCTTTGCGTTCACAAAAGGGGGTACAATACGTGGACCTGATTCTCCCAAGGTTTCAAGTGACAGCCTCAATATTTTCTCCCAAGCCCTACATGACTGTTTACAGTCCTTTCAGCCTGAGAATGGGTCAGTGCTGATACAATATGTTGATGACTTGTTGTTATGCACTGATTCATTTGAGTCATCCCTGGCAGATACGAAACAGTTTCTGTTTCATCTCTTCCAGACAGGACACAAGGTCTCAAGGGATAAACTGCAGTTGTGTAGGACAAGGGTCAAATACTTAGGATGTAGTACTGGTACATGATTTGACAGTTCATGCACCACATGCCGTATTGGTCCTTCAAAGTTCTGCCCGAACCCGGTATGTCTCCTCAGCACGATGGCACCAGTATATTACTGCATATGCCTTGTAATGCACAAAGGGTGGAGGATGAGAATACTGGTGAAGGGAAATTTTATATAGACACTGATATGCATGATGGTATGGAATATCTGAATCAGACCTTTACTACGAGACCAGACATAAGTGACAGCCCATTGGTGAACGCAGACCTGATATTTTTTTTTCTCCTCTAGAGATGTTTTTACTCTACATTGCAAACACACAACAATTAAATGAAGATGCAAATTTGTGTTCCCTACAGAAAAAAAGGTCTGGAAGGCGAAGGGGTATGGTCAGGAGTCCTCAGGACTCTGGAGAGATGGACAAAGTAAGCCAGTGGCCCCCCAAGGCATATCTCCCAAGCCTAGCTGAGGCGGCACATGGTCTGACTCATCTGGGTAGGGAAGGTATGTGCAAATTGGTAAGAGCTTACTGGCATGCACCAGGGTTCTCTTCTCAGGCAAGCAGGAAAGCAATGACCTGTCTTACTTGCATGATGAAGAACATTTGGTAAGGTAGCACCAACAGAGCCATCCCATACTCCTCCTGCAGACGGACCTTTTCAGGTAATACAAATCGACTTCGTACAGTTAACACCCTGTAAGAATTTGAAATATGTATTGGTGTACACTGATGTTTTCTCAAACTGGGTAGAGGCATTTCCTGACGCCACAAATACTGCTGTGTTTACGACAAAGAAAATTGTGCAAAAATTTGTGTGTAGATATGGTATCCTTAGGAGTAGAAACAAAGTGATAGCTGAAACTGGACTATTCTGGTCATAGACACTGCCACTAGTGTTATGTAGCATCGGAATCACTCCCTGATCCCCACTTAACGAATCACCCTCCTTGAAAAAAAAATTTTATTTTTTTTTTGTTTTTTTGGAAGACAACCTCATGTCATGATCGATCCGCACCATGATCAGAAATACACCAATGAGGTGACAGTACAGTACCTTATCGAGATGAGCCAGCATTTGAGAACTTAACAAAAGAACTTGAAACTGTTGATTCCTGATATGGCCAACTACTAACTGTCTTGATTGTGAACCAAGAGACTGTGTGATTGTTCTTACGCTCAGGCTGCCTAATAGACAGGTGGGAAGGGCCGTACCAAGTTTTGTTGACAGCACAATTCCAGTAAAAGTAGCAGAGAGAGAGACTTGGGTCCACGATTCCCATCACAAGAAAGTCGTTAGTCCGGAAGGAACTCGTAAAGGAAGTAAAATCGCAGAAATAAAACCCGAGAATCTGTTCTGTGAAGACTGAGAGGCGGCACTGTTGAACATTACCTGAGCATACTAAAGGATTACAGAAAGACCAGTCGTAGTAATGGATTTGCTATAAACAAGATTTGTTTTGTTCTCTTTTTTTTTCAGTTGACATTTTTTTCAGGACATTCTATTTTTGTGAGGTCTCATGAGGAGTCGAGTGTGGGACTGGAACTGGTTCTGGAGAAAGGAGTGATGTCTTTATAGGATCCCAGGATCAGCCTATCACTTTGTTTAAAGCCAGAGAAAATCAAAGGTCTAGTAGTTACGGAGTTCAGAGGTAACATGATAGGCTATTGTCTGAGGAATACTGCATTTTGTAGTTATTGTGACCCTATAATTTAAGATGAGTGCATCCAGAGATGTCAGTTAAGCAATAATGTTGAATTTTACAGACATCCCTTGAGTGATTACCACTCACTAGTGGGTAAGGTCTTAAACCAAATGGAATTTTGCATGTGCTAACAGGTACCTCTAAGACAAAATAATGCAGGATTAGTGCCATATTCTTTAGAATCAACTGAGGTACGTGAATTACACAGAGTGAGGGACCGGTGGACAAGGAATATAATATAACTAGACCCCCTAGTCTTAAGATCCACCAGTACCATAGATAAATCCCTGGTATGTTTAAATTTCACCAATTTCAGGAAACCAGGAAATTGGGAGGTAATCAGGAACAATCAGACAATGGTCTATTCACAAGTAGCAGATAAAGAGCTAATTATGAGTGGCTCTCCCCGAACTCCGAAGGTTTATGTTATCTAGGAAGGAAACTACCTGAAATAATAACCCTTGTTCAATGAAGATACAGATCTAGCATACGATCCAGAAATGGAAAAATGTTCAGGGAACGATAGGAATATATATATCATGAAAATTTTATATGTCTCTTTCACGACTTGTTTGTGTTCTCTCCCTCTACCCAGCAAAACCTCTATCGAATCCGAACATCAGTGTGCAAAGACGTAGGTACATGTATGTATGCAGCGTTTGTTCAGATCAGACATCTTAGGCTATAGCACTGTCCCAGCATATTCTATAGGTTGAATGTCGTCCCACACCCAACCAGTGGTCCTTTGACCGCCGAGTGCATATAGAGGATGTCTCGTCTTTTTCCCTGTCTTCCCCAACCATAGTCAATGTCTGATTTGCAAAATAAATACATACGTGTGTTTAGGTCACCTGTTATGTGTTTTGAAATATTTTGTTAGTAATTTATGACAGTTATTGTTTACTGTCAAAGGGTGGACTGTCAAAGTCAAAAATATTACATACACAGCACATGCAAACACCAAACAGAGTGGCCTCTGTGCGTGCGCATTTTTGCCGTGCATGTGCATACACGCACGCTACGTGCACTGGTTCGCGAGCCTTGTGTTTTGGCGCGTGGTAAGAGTATATACGGTAATATACGCATTCACACAGAAAAGCCGCAAATACATATTCAATATTCTATTCATATAGTGCCAATATTCTATTCATTTAGTGCATTATTTACGCAGTCTCCACACACTTTGCCAGCAACTTACATATACTCAAAAGGTAGAACAATAGAGTTATTCAGGGTTATAGGATGTGAGGGGATGGAGCAAGGTTAGGACTTAATGTTTGGTATCCAGATGTGCAGTATTTTGAGATCTACATTCCGGTTGCTATTTGCAGTTTATCGCATGTTTCTGCACATAGATATGCGAGGAATTGTAATATTCACAAACTACTGTAAATACTGTACTCTTGATATTCGGCGGGAACCCAGTGGCAAACACCTGCAAGTACACCTGGAGCAAGCATCGCCCATTCATTTAAACCAACCTATGACCCCTCATGTACTGTAAATGACCTGCCCTTTGACCTATGAAAGAAGAGCTTACATTTCCCATTGTACTGTATTCGGACACATTATATAAAAGAGAGTCTTCCTGGCCAGGCTCAGTCTATTCTCTGAAGGTCATCTTGCTAAGACTGACTGAGCCCTGGATCCGGGAGCGCTCGCGAACAAACGTATGTATTATTGTTTGTAGCTCTTCTCTGTAATATTGGGGGTCATTCTGAGTTGATGGCTCGCTGATTTTCGCAGCGCAGCGATCAGGTGAAAAAACTACATTTATGCGCATGCATATGCCCCGCAATGCGCACGCGCGACGTACAGGTACAAAGCTTTTTGTGGTTGTGCACATGTTCTAGTAAAGTTTTTCTTCGCACTGACAGCCGCAAGAAGATTGACAGGAAGGGGGCGTTTCTGGGTGTAAACTGACCGTTTTCAGGGAGTGTTTGCAAAAACGCAGGCGTGTCTGAGAAAACACAGGCGTGTCTGAGAAAACGCAGGCATGGCTGGGCATTCTCTGGGCAGGTGTATGATGTCAAATCCGGACACGAACAGGCTGAAGTGATCGCAAGCGCTGAGTAGGTTCAGACCTGTATTTGGACACATTGTATAAAAGAGAGTCTTCCTGGCCAGGCTCAGTCTATTCTCTGAAGGTCATCTTGCTAAGACTGACTGAGCCCTGGATCCAGGAGCGCTCGTGAACAAACGTATGTATTATTGGTTGTAGCTCTTCTCTGTAATATTGTTGTATCTTTTATCTGTATCGTTCGAGTAAATACTGTTGATGCGTTGAACCACAACATTACATTTACCTACTGGTGTTGCATTCCATTCTTGTTTGGGGATAAGGTGTATTCAGCCACACGTGTCGCTGCATTGTGCGCATAGCGTGTCGGCTTATATACGCAACGTGCATACATATCTTAGCGGTTATTTGCTTATGTTAAATGGCCGCAGTGGCCCGAACCACAGTGTGATAAGGTATTGCTTTTCCTTGTAAAATAATCAAACTTTACAGTTGGGGGCTCTGTCCAGTTCACCTCACACTCGCGGACTTGCAGGGCCTAACGGACTTTGGTCTAACAACAAAGGGTGGAGGACGCGTCTAAAGTAAAACAATTTCTGTTGTTGTGTTAAAACTACCTAATGTTGTTAAACCACGTCTGTCCTGTATAGTCTCAGAGGTGCTGGTGTGAACCGAGGGACAAAAGTGAAAAGTGTTACTTTTGGCGCAAAAACGCGCACAAGCGTACTGATATTTTGTGTACAGTCTCATATATTGTTGCCATAGGTTGTAGTAGTCATTATAGATCTGCATAAAATCGGATAAGTTATTTGTTATACATTTTTTGTATTTGTTTAGTGGGTACTTGAAAAAGCACATACAAAACTTGGTCCTGGCCTAAAAGTTTGGGCAGCACTCAATGGAAATTATCCACGTGGGTGACTTTCAGGGTGTAAAGGGAACAAAAGTGTATTGTGTATTAATCGTAAAATATTAGCATTTCATAAGTGAAACTCCATTCCTGCCTAAAAGTTTAAGTAGCACAAAGCGGAAGCTGTCCGGCAGGGGACTTCCGGTGCTCGAAGGGAATGTGGAAGCATTTATCTAACTGCTACAATAGAGTTGGGAGAGTGTGGCAAGCTGCGGGCAAAGGTACGCAGCGATACACACCTGCGTATGCAAGTATACACGTGTCATAGTAAAATAGTATGTGGACACAGTGGCGTAAGTTCGTCCCAGTTGCCTGGAGGCAAGATAAATATTGGTGCCCCCCTATTTCCTATATTAAGATAAATAAATGTGTGCGTGTGTGCGTGTGTGTGTGTGTGTGGAGTGTTCTGAAAAAAATGTATATACTGTATTTATACATTTAATTGTCTTTTATTTTAAATCACACAATTCTTAGCAGTCATACCCAGGATTAGAACCCATGACCTGTTACAATGACAGCAGACACTTTACTGATTGATCTATTTGCTCCTGTACGGGAAGCATGAGAATTCTAACTATATAAAGTTACGTGTAATTGTCAGAGAAGTATCTTCATATAGTTAAAATTCTCATATTTCCTATACAGGAGCAAACAGCTTCATCAGTAAGGTGACTGCTTCCAGTGTAATAGGTCATGGTTTCTAATCCTGGGTGTGACCCTTGTAAAATGTGTAATTTCAGTATAATAAAGAGGGTGTGATTTGTAAGGTGCAGGGACCAGTGAGGAAGTCGGCCACTGAAAAGACAGCGACAGATATCAATTAACTTAATTCAATGGTGTTACAGAATGGGAGGAGAGGTGCCCCCCTTCAGAGCAGGAGCCTTGCAGCAGATGACTCCATTGCCTCCCAGAGTTCTGCCTCTGTGTGGACACGTATACAGCAACGCACGGGTACACACGTGAACGCACAGAAGGTGTGTGTGTGTGAGTGCATATTTATGCAAGCGGAAGTTAGCCGCATAATAAAAGTAAATTTTAAGGTGGGATAAAAGAATTATAGTTATACATTAACAAGTAACTTTCCGATTTTAGACAGATTACTCAAAATCTTATTATAAGTGTACTACCTCTGGGGCAAGCTATCAATCAAAGGGAGTGATTTTTTTTTCTGTACAGAAAATCTAAAAGTGTGGGTTGTTGAAAAGTAAGTGTGAGTGCATTGAACCCCTGGAAAGCGGGATCTCGTCGGTGAGGCACTGAGTTAGCAGAGGCTTGGTGGCGTGGAGGTAAGCGACCTCCTGTATTAATTGGTATTGAGCCATGTAGTGTGTGTGTTTTTTTTAAAGGTAAAACGTGCGGAGGAGAGTGATATTTGGTGTTACGCTCCGGCTGTGGAGCGCAGCTTGTGAATTCGACTCCCGTGATCGTAGGGCGTATAGATAACAAGTACCTATAAGCCATGTGATTGGACTGCACGTGTGTGTGTGTGTGATACGCGGCGCAACGTGATACCATTTCCATAATTTCACGCAATTGCATCATCATACGCGCTGTGTTAGCATAAGCAGACGTGATTTGTGTAAAGAAAAGGAATTTTTCGCTGACTCTCTTTCAGGAAATATTCCTGGTGGAACTCCATAGGAAGGCTTGGTGACATTTCCCAGGTGGAATTCCTGTGGAAAAAAACCAAAAAGATCAGGCTCCACTGATAAGGTGGGGTATTAATATATTGCTATTAATACCCCATACTTCCAGTGCTGAGGGGTCTGGTAGGGTCCTCGCTGCGTACGCGGGAAATCACTACAGGAGTGGGCCGTGGTACTGTCCAGTGGAGCAGGAGCGGGTGAAAAGCGCTCAGAGGAACTTTTCACCGTCGTCTCGCGTGGGCCATTTGGTGTTTGTGTTTAAAAAGTCCACAATGGGAGCCAAGTATGCATGCAAGAGGCGTTCAGGAGCCAGGGTTCAGGCTGAGGAGCAGATGCCGAGAGGGTCCGCTCTGTATATTATGTGTAGGAAGTATGGTCCTTACACGGAGACTTTTTGTGATGAATGGGTACGAATGACTGTTGAAAATAGGGCATAATTTCCTAGGGTTGGTAGTTTTGAACCAGAGGTGCTGCACAATGTTAGAAATAGAATATGTCTGATCAAATCGAAGAAACGGAGGATCAGACATAACAACTGTTTAGACATACGGCAACAAGAAGGTGAAATGCAAAGGGAACTTGCTCGTTCAGCAAAGTCCAAACCAGACAGGAATGTGAATGCGAACACACCACCACCGTCCTATGTCGATGGAGAGAAGGCTGCTACAACCAATAACATACCAAGAAATGATAAAAATGCATTTGTAACATGTACTTACCCTAACCCTTGCAAATTTTACCCTGTCCTAAGTTATTCCAAGGATCATAGGTCAGAGGAAGATGATGAACCTAGCCTTATCTCAGCCCTCTCTCAGGCAGCCACCACACGGGAAACCCAGGTGGGTACAGCCCAACTGGTAAGAGCAGTGGCTGTGTCTTCTATAGAAGGGATGGGTGAGATCATAGCAACTGGTAAGTATGACACTATTCATTACATAGAGACAGTAGCTCCCCACAGTGAGCAAAATAGATATGGAGTGGTTGGGTTACACCCTGTCTGGGTGATAGCAGTTCCCAATGGGAGAACTCCCAATGGGAGAACTGATAGACAGGGAATAACCCCCATCAGGAATACTGCAATGTATTGCCCGTGGACCAGATCGGAACTGCGGTCAATCATTTCAGAATTCCCTGATCCCAGGAGAGATTTAGCCAGATGCCAGAAGTTTATTAAGGATCTGGGTAATGCCCATGAACCCACAAACAAAGATTGGCGGACAGTGTTAAGAGCGTGCCTACCCCCTAATATTGACACCCAAAAGTTTATAACGGATTGTAAGATAGAGGCAGACAGTCCTCTGACTGATGAATACAATCAGGAGAACGTGGAACAAATAAATGTGCAACTAGGATTGTATTTCCCCACAGTTGTAAAGTAGAATCAAATTTTCACTATCAAACAGAAAAAAAGTGAACTGGCATCTGAATATTTTCATAGAACTTTGCAAGTAATGGCTAAATACACTGGGATAAGGGATGTAAAGAATGATGTGAACCACAGGGAGGTGGCTGTCTCTGTGCTAATGGACGGACTCAAAAAGGCATTGAAAGTTAGAGTACAGACTTCTTTGCCTAACTGGAGAGGGGTCACTGTAGAAGGTCAATAAGATGTTATGTTTGCCAAAAGGAGGGACACTATGCCAGAGAGAGTAGGAATGCAGGGACACATAGTAAGTATAGACCCCCTAGACAAGAACACGAGCCACGTTATCAAACACATAGACGGGACCAAGGGACAAATAGGAGGGATTTCGAGCTACATAGAGGGGAAACACATACATTTCCCCCAAGGAGGGATGGGCAGGCCTCCAACTCATCACAATTACTTCCCCCACACATAATAGCTGCCAATGCTCCCCG
Source organism: Pseudophryne corroboree (assembly GCF_028390025.1). Taxonomy (NCBI): domain Eukaryota; kingdom Metazoa; phylum Chordata; class Amphibia; order Anura; family Myobatrachidae; genus Pseudophryne; species Pseudophryne corroboree. The sequence goes on along the minus strand of NC_086447.1, from coordinate 199,838,741 downwards.
AGGAGGCCAATATCCACAATAGGGTTCAGGTCACACCTGTATTCTGCAGCCAGTGAGATTGACTACTAGCCTTAGAGATGAACCTGAGGTCATGGTCAATGTAGCTGGCACAAGACAACCCTTCCTTGCAGGTACAGGGGCAGACAGATCTTTATTAACCTTTTCAAAAGAAAGAAAGGTCACAGGTAAATACTAATTCGGCAAATGGGAGTAACGAGAGAAGTGCAACATTACCCTTTGACAAAACCTGCTGAAGTTACAATTCGGCCTCTATGATGCTAACCCCTTTTCTTTTTTTCCCTAGCAGTAGTGGCCCCTGACTAACTTAATCGACAGAGATTTTGTTATGTAAATTTAAATGTGAAATACATATATTGTACTCCCGCTCAGGAAGTACAAGGTATGTTAGATACTCCTCAAAGACTAATGTTGCATTCCACTGTTCTAGATTCATGTCCATCACAGGTAGAGGAAATTATCTCACAGATACCGGGTTCCCTATGAACTTAGGATGGACAGGACACTGGATTGATGGCTGAGGTAGTCCCAGGAGTGACACAGCAAGCACAAGATTTAAGGGGGGTAGACCAAGTATTTAAGAATCAATTCCCTGACCTCGTCTCCACCATCGTGGGTTGACTGTCCTGGTGTCCGTGTACAGAGTTGGTTTTGTGCCTAATTGCTAAAATGGACAAGACAGGGTTTGAAGAAACGGTTACCCGAAGGAAGTCACGCAATCCGAGGAAGGTGCCTCCACCTGACGCAGAATCAACCAGTGTCCCTCAAAACACGAGCCAGTGAGTGGTAGTGTGGCATACTGGAATGTTAGGAGACAAGAGATATTGGAAAGTTCCAAAAGCCATTTAATTCTTATCAGTGAGTGGGGGAGTTTTATGGCCCCAAAACCAGTTCTGGCAGACCCTGCCACATCTAGGGGGTTAGGACAGGAAGTGCAGGGGGATTTTAGCAAAAGGAACAAAGCACAGTTCAGTTCAGTGAGAGCTGAGGTCTGAGGATGGAGGGCACAGGCTAGTGTCCAGGAGAAACGCAGTCCGGGGACTGTGGAACAAGCATGGTCCACAGTCCCTGGCATGATGGAGAGAAGAGCAGTGTGTAGGTGCTGCTAGGAAGAGCAAGAGATATCCAGATTTGCAGTGAGAGAGCCACAGTATGCAGAGTACAGTGGAAGGAACAAAAAACAAAGGCATCTTCAGGGGTACCCAAGAAGCAGGACGGGAGGTGTGAGTCTGCGGGAGAGGACGAGCTGGGTGAGTGGTAGGAAACCACGTTTGGCGGAAGGACCCCAGTAACGTTTCCATGAGAGATCCCGTTTAGATAGAGCCCCTAGCGAATGGGGGAGAGCACACTGAAATGAATCTCAGTTTGCGGCAGCCGCACTACTGATTCCCAGAGACTGCGCTGGTATGTACTGTACTGTAATGCTGTCACATCATTGTTAATGCTGTTATTGCCAGTGAAGCAAATAAAACTCCAATTTGAAAAAACTCTTGCGCTATAGTTATATAATAACAAGATATGGCTGACAAAAATGACAAACTCCTGATAAATTCAAAATGTATTTACTATTGTATAAATTATCATATAATAAAACAAGACCGGTCTTTAAAACATCAAAAAATAATAACAAATATGTATACTTTCTAATTTGAGGAAGCCCCTGTGGGAGGAGCGAAACGCGTCAGAAGTTGATTCTGTTGGACCCCAGCTGAAGTTAGACCCATATCACGAACTGGCAGCAGCATTCTTCTGCCTGGAATTTGTTTTCATACAAAGAGGAGCCGCTGACCGGTGCCTGCAAACGGCACGTAGAGGTGGATACTCGTGGAGCATCGCGACTGAGCAGGTTAAATCACAGCGGGCGCCATTGTAGGTGCCTTTTTTCCCCGCAGCTACAAGCCACTGCGGTGGTCGTCGGGATGCATTTGTGCTGATACCACTTGCTCACATCTCACGTAAAGTTTCCGGTTACAAAAAGCTCATATCCATTCTATTGTTACATGTTGGATCTTCACATCATAAAGATCTTTTGATACAAAGTGACTATCCATTGGGAACAATTAATATATGGGTCTTACCAGCAGCCACACTTGATTCAAAACATTTTTTGACCTCATTAAGCCATATAGCTATAGAGCTTGTTTTTTTTTACACGTCTGTGCACAGAGTATGCTTAAGTCCACCTCCATGTATTAGAAAGTATACATATTTGTTATTATTTTTTGATGTTTTAAAGACCGGTCTTGTTTTATTATATGATAATTTATACAATAGTAAATACATTTTGAATTTATCAGGAGTTTGTCATTTTTGTCAGCCATATCTTGTAATTATATAACTATAGCGCAAGAGTTTTTTCAAATTGGAGTTTTGTGGTTAATTGCACTTGGGTGGTCCAGTGTAATTTATTTGACCTGTGAACCCCAGGTCATTAACTTTTTGCAGCTGAGTTTTACTATATTCAAAATGTTTTTTAACAGAAAATACTATTAGCGCCCGATATAAAGAGGTTTTTTTTAGTGAAGCAAATAAAAGGAGATGTAACCTGATGTAACCCATATACATATTGTGCTGGAGAGAAGAAAAAGAAGTTAAATGTTACTGTCGTGATAACCCTGTCTGAACTGTGAATAAACTGTCTGCTTATGTGATACGGATGGCCTGGCGTGACAATGCTTTTAATATGACTGATGAACCGGCCCAGCTATCACAGTAGCAGCGCCCATCAAAAAGCGGTACTGCATAGGAGCTCAGGCACTGATGGAAATACGCAAGTACCAAAACTCAACTGCACTGCTCATGAAAAAGGCACCGTTTATGCGGCTGGTGAGAGAAATTTATGTGGAATATTCCACAGGCAAGACACTCTCCTGGCAAAGCAAAGCTATCATGGCATTACAGGAGGCAGCTGAGGCCTACCTGGTCCATCTATTCCAAGATGCCTCCCTGTGCACTACCCACACCAAGAGGGCCACTCTACACGTCGCTGATATTCAGCTTGCACGGCGGATTCGAGGGATCGATGACGGACTGGGATAAACTGAAGCACTTTTTTATGACCTTGAAGATTTACAGGCTTCACCACGTTTTACATTTCACATGTTTGTTTTTTGTTTTTTGTTTTTAAATATATGTTTATTGAGAAGGAACATGTAATAAAATAAAATAAAATACAAGTCGTATGTCACATTGCTTGTGAGAAAACAGTCAACCACTGCAAGGTACAGAAAGTGCCAATAAAAAAGTTGAACAAACACTTTTGAATAGTATAAACAGGGTTATGAGGACAATCAACCATATAGTTCAAGCAGGAGAATGTAACATCAGTCTATTAAAAAAAAAACATTTTTTTAAATTAAAAGGGTGGTGAGCCTTTAATGAGGGATTCTGTATTATACCATGTTGTCAATCTAACTACTTTGCGCACATATTCCCTGGTGGTAGGCGGTAGCGTGAGCAGGTAGGGTAACCAAATGGTAAAAAAATTTTGCAAACGCGACTCTGCGTCCAGGGCACAATCAACCCAATCCATTTGATATAGGTATGTTAAACGTGGTAACATGAGGGAAAGGGGTATCGGCTCCGAATGTATCCATTGGGATAGGATGGTTTTCTTTGCTGCAGCAGCCACACGAGCCAACAGTAATTTCGTCCCTTTGGAATACGGGGGATCCTGAGTATTTATGAAGTTCCAGAAAGCCCAGACCATAGTATTATTAAAAGAAATGCGAAGTTCCACATTAATATACGTTTGGACTGCTGTCCAAAATGTTTGTACTAACGGGCATGCCCAGAGACAATGAATAATATCGGCTTCGGGAGAATTACATTTAAAACATAAAGAGTTGTCAGATACTCCAGTGAGGAACCTAAGTCTAGGGGTGTAGTAAGCTCTGTGTAGTATTTTAAAGTGCATCTCTGCATAAGAAGATGAAACTAGTTGTTTATTTAGCACACCACACCACCGAATCACTGTCAGGAGATCGGTGTCAGGGAGGGTGTCTGTCCATTTGGCCATCCCTGTTGTGAGCTTAGACAGATCCAACCTTCGCCTAGTATGGGAATAGATTAATGAAGTGTTATATGGGGCTCCTGGAGACTGTCGTACCAGGCCATCAAGAGGAAAGGTGAGGTCCGAGGGGTGCAATCGTGACAATTTGCTAGTAACAAAGCTACGAATTTGGAAATAGGCAAACAGAGGAAAATGAAGAGTGGGGTATTTTACTTTTAGTTGTGCTAGAGTTAATATCGCAGAGCATTCCACATTCAGAAATTGATATAGGAAGGATAGGCCCTGGAGATGCCAGCCACGAACAATCCCATTATCCTCTCCACCCTGGAATTGTGGATTACACAATAAAGGCTGAAATAGAGAATCCGTTAGGGAGAGGTCTAAACGTTTCCTAAGTTTACGCCAAGCTGTACATGGGGCATGTAATAACGAATTATGGAGCCTATCATGTTGAGGAGGGACCGCGGCAAAATGCAACAAATGTACTAAAGTGTGTTGAGGTGAGAAAGCCTGTTCCAAAGCTCTATTAACAAAATTGTCACTATCCCCTATCCAATCCAGAGCGTATCTGTAGTTGGCGGCAAGGGAGTAGTCTTCAGGACAGGGGAGATTAATTCCTCCAAGTGCCGAGGGTTGTTGTAACTTAAAAAGTGCAATGCGGGGACGTTTGTTTGCCCAGATAGATTTAGTGAGGGCCTTATTAATAGAATGGACATCGCGTTTGGACAATATGAATGTGAGCATCTGGATTGGATAAAGTAGTCGAGGGAAGGAAACCATCTTATATAAGTGGCACCTACCCAGATAAGAGATCGGGAGATGTTGCCACTTCAAAAAGTCATTCGTCATTTGAGTGATGTGGTAAGAAAAGTTCACTGTATATAGGTCAGTGAGGAGTGGCGGGATACGGAGGCCTAGATATTTTAAATATCAGTGGGCCCATCTGAAGGGAAATGTGTCGCCCCAATCCTGTGCCGCCTCTCCTCCCAATGCCAGCGCCTCTGTCTTATCAAAATTAATGAGAAATCTGGAAATTAAATTAAAATCATGCAGTGCGGTTAGTAACGATGGAAATGCCTGTTTGGGGTTGGTAAAATATAGTAACAGGTCATCAGCAAAAGCAGACACCTTGACTTCGTTGTTGCCTACCATAATACCTTGCCAAGTAGGATCTAGTATAAAATGACGTATCAAAGGGTCTAGGGCCAAATTAAATAGCAGGGGGGAAAGAGGGCATCCCTGACGGGTCCCTCTACCTAACGTGAAGGCAGACGAGTTTAAACCATTTATAGTCAGATGCGCCTGAGGTAATGTATATAACATTCCGAATAGATGAATAAATTCCTCACCAAATTGCTGGACATGAAAAATACGTAGCAAATGAGACCAGGAGACGCGATCGAACGCCTTATCGGCGTCACAGCTCACAACAAGAGCGTTTGGGCAGGGAGATTGTTGCGCACTATACATTGCTGCAATTAGCGTACGTATATTATGAACTGAGGTTCTACCTTTAACCAACCCTGTTTGAGCAGGATGCAGAACTCGATTCAGAATTGGTTGGAGTCTTGTTGCAATTAGTTTTGTAAAAAGCTTCACGTCCTGGTTCAATAATGAAATAGGTCTATAAGATTGAGTATATCGGGGATCTTTTCCCGGTTTCGTAAACAGCACAATTCTGGCTTCACTAAATCCCGCGGGGGGAGGTTTACCCTCTAGCAGTGCATTGAAAAGAGATAATAAATGGGGTGACAAATGGGGGGCCAGGATTCGGTAATACTCCGCCACAAACCCGTCCGGGCCAGGAGATTTGCCATTGTGCAGTGATTTAATCAAAGAGAGTAATTCCGGTTCTGTGACCGGTTCTGTTAAGGATTTCCTTTCCTCTTCCGTTAGAACAGGTAATTTTGCCCTCTCAAGGAATTGCATTCCAAGAGTCGGATGATCCAAGGGGGCTTTATAGAGAGTGTTATAATATTGTAAGAAGGCCTCAGAAATTGAGGGGGTATCAAAGATGGCTGCAGACGAATTTGTGAGTAGTTGGGGAATACGAGAAGGGGCGGAGCACGACCGAACCAGATTTGCCAACAATCTCCCGGATTTATTTCCCCCTCTGAAAAATCTATTCCGTTGTAAATCGTATGAAAATCTCGCCCGCTCCGTATGTAATTAGTCATATAGTTGCTTAGCAGCAAGATAGGCCTGTCGGTTGTCGGGTGAGTCCCTCAACAAAAGTGCGTCATAGGTTTTGGTCAGGTTACAAGCAAGGTCCCGTAATTGGATAGCGAGTAACTTACGTTTCCTAGAAACATACTCCATAATATGTCCTCGAATCACTGGCTTCGAAGCTGACCAAAACAAATTGATGTCTTCCATATGAGTACTATTGTCTGCTACATAATTACGAAATGTTTGTTCTAGGTGGGTGCAAAAATCAGAGGATTTTGTAAGATAGGCTGGAAACCTCCAATTATATGACTGAGAGATAGGGGAGTGTAAATTTAGGGTAAACCAAACTGGGGCATGGTCGGACAATAATATGGGTTCTATTTTAGTTTCGGCCACGCGCTGTAATAGGGTGTCAGTGATTAGCCAATAGTCGAGGCGAGAAGAGGAGTGATGTGGATGAGAGTAAAATGTGTACTCTCGGGAGTCAGGGTGTTGGCATCTCCAGGGGTCGCAGAGCCGCAGTGAGTCGGTTAATAAGGACAGGGATTGGGGCGGTGTAGAAATATGCGATCTAGCAGAGGTGGATCTATCCAAACCCGGAGACTGGACAGTATTAAAGTCTCCGCCTAAAATAATCTCCCCCTCCGCCCATTCTTGCAGTTTATTATAAATTTTAGAAAAAAAGAGTGAGTTAGGACCAGTAGGTGCGTAGATAGTAGCTATGGTGTAGAGAACACCGAAAATAGTGATTTTTATAAATAAATAGCGGCCTTCAGGGTCACTGAGACTATCATTTATTTGATATGTGAGGCGTCTATTAAAAAGAATCAGTACACCCCTTCGTTTGGCTGAATAAGAGGCCGATTTGAATTCCCCTATCCAGGAATCTCTCACAACATTAGGGTCTGCATTTTTCCAATGAGTCTCTTGTAAGAAAACTATGTCAGGTGTCGAAGTCAGAAAAATGTCTCCATGCACGATGCCATATTTGCACCGCACACTGGTCCGTGCTGCGCATGCGTACGCTCTCCCGTGGAAGCGCATACCCGCAATAGCGTGCACTCGCACGCGCAGTATGCGCATTTACGGTAGAGTTTATGTGATCGTAGCGTGCGACTCATTCGTTACAAAAGTTCACAATTAATGTCGTTTATAGATCATGTTCCCCTCAATAGTTTCTGTAAGTTTGGTTTAGATAGAATGTCCCTGAGCGGAGGAATCCCTCTTTGTATTGTACGAAGGGTCTAACAGGAGTCATACAGCAGTATTTGGTACCCATCGGAAGAGTATTTAATTAGCAATATTCCGGTGTTGGTTTGGAGCGTATTAATCGCTCGTGCGAATAGTTATGAACATAAGAAGTTTATGTCCATTTCTATTATTTACCCATACTCAGGTATGCGGCGGGAAACCCAGTTTCCCACCCACCTGAGCCGTTTAAACTCAGCACAGCCCACCTGTATGAATCAACCTATGACCTTTGGTTACAGTACAGGGCCGAATTCCTGTGTCCAATAAACTGAAGGATTGTAGGACCAGGAGATTGCATTGTGTGTGGGGCATAAATAGGCAGGCCGACCACATCCAGCTCTCACTCTCTCATCAACGGTTATCTGCTGATAATCGGGAGCTGGATATCGAGGCGCAGGCGATCATACCCTTTGTGCGTAAGTTCTCTCCGTAATCATTGTCTTTCTGTGAGCCAATTCCTCTCTCTCCCTCTGTGTCTATTTCTCTCTCTCTATTTTCTCTTTTCTCTCGTAACTCCCCTTGACTAAACTTTATAGTATTGTATTGTATTGTGTTAGGCCAGGATAGTATTGTAGTTTATCCCTTAGTTAGGTGTTTGGTTAGGAAGTCTTTGTTATATTGTAGTGTATCATTTGTACTGTGTTACTCTTTTACAAGTATACTAGATATAATACAGATAATAGGCTTTGGAACCCTAAAACAGTATCTGTGTATTTACTATAGTGTTAAGTGTTCACTTGAGCGTCGGTGACGCTCAAACAGCTTTGTAGGTAGTCAGGCTACACAAAGTTGCATTTACACCCTGTACTCACATTAAAGGTATTCTGTGTGTTTCGTCGGTATAAGGTTTAATATCAAGGTATAGTGTTGTGAGCGTCTGCATCGCTGGTGACCTCCTCGTGGTCTCGAGTGTATGCTACGCCATAGCGAATCTTTCCCCTAGACATAACCAATAACGTGTCCTGTGATCGCTGGGCCGTGAGCGAACGTAACGCTTGAGCGTCTCGCCTACGGCTGAGCGATCGTTACGCAAATAGCGTACCATTACGGTATTTCTTAAGTAAACAGCGTACAGTGTTCTTAGCTTCATAAGGGTTGTTTATACGACATAGGAATTTAGCATTGTCAATTGGGGACTCGTCCGATCCTTTTCACATCTGCACTAGGTAGATCAGCAGACATTATCCCCCAGCAAAAGGGTGGGAGGTTGTCTCGCAGTTGCTGACGGGATAAGCGTCTGCTTCACTTAGGTAAAGAGTGCTGAAGGAACCCGGTAACCGGAAGTAAGAACAAAACGCTTGTGTCTTTTAAAACTGTTTATTTTTCTTTTGTCTTGCGTACGCACGCATATACCTGCATTTCTTTCCACTTGTATATTTCATTTTTCGTATATCACTATTCCTGTTTGCCAAATTTTATAGTTGATAGAAAGGGCTAAAAGGAGATTTGCTGTTATTTAATAAATAGAGGTAATAGTTAAAGAATAGAACAACACACGGCTTGTCCGAGAGACGAGGCAGCCAGTGTGCAGTGTGGATTGCGGTAGATGATCAGGGATCATCTACATTGATAAAATATATATTGTGTTACGGTGGATCCTTTGCATTGCGTACACGTGTCGCTAACAAAGACTAGTGTACGCAATCCGAAAGGCAGGACGCACGCAGCGTACATTACGCAACGTAGCGTCTGGTTACGCCCACGTAGCTCAAGTTGTGATAAAGTTGAATTAGCGCAAAAGCGATAAGTAGCGCAAAAGCGATAAGTGGCGCAAAGGCGATAAGTAACGCACAGCGGTAGATAACGCGACGCGGTAAATAACGCAAATCTATTTTTGAAAAATCTGAAATTTAGTTTAACAGATCCTGCTCCTAATTGGTAACACTCTTGGCCTGAAGACAATTTCTGCGCAGAAATAGATATAGAAACAAAAGTGTACATGTGTTGAGTGAGTGTGTTTTGTATACAAAAGTTTATATAACTTTAAGGTGGAACCAAAAGGAAAGTCGGGTACTCGTTAAGGAACATACGTATAAGTGACATATACGGTGGCCAGGGAGGCATCTCTGGTTAAATAATATTTGAGCATTAGAGTATAGCGGACCATAAGGTAACAAGACCAGGAGGTCATAAGGTAACAAGACCAGGAGGTCATAAGGAACAAGACCAGGAGGTCATAAGGTAAAAAGGTCCGCTATAAAAGTCCAGTGGCACAACGCCTGGGGTGTTGGTGCAGAACCCATATAGGCCATACAAGCTCTGGCTGAAGGAATTCGCAGCCGAAATTTTCGATTCCACTGGTCGCTCCGCACATAAGATTAGTTGCTTATGTGCTGAACGATTGTACCGCACGTAATTGTGTGCATTAGTAAACCTGACCGGTACTATTTGTGTACGAAGGTCATAAACGCTATTTGTACATTCTGACGTGATTTGTGTAATTTTTTATTTTTTGGGAAGGGAAGTTCGCTGGTCACTCAGGAACTATCCAACAACCGATACTTGCTGGGGACTGGTAGGTCCAGCACGCCCCAGTAAGTAAAGGTTCACAGGGGCCCTGGGTTGGGTACCACAGCTCTGGTTTACAGTGATTGCGGCATAGGCCAACGTGGGCGAGAAGTAAGTGGGGTACTTGATAAACCACCACCGCCGGCCTGCCCAAGGACATCTTGGTTTGTTTGTAAGGGTTCGCTGAAAACCTTGAGATAAAAGATCCAAGGAGGAATAAGCAACGCCTACAGATTATGGGGGCCATTTGTTCCGGTAGGGGGCGATCAACCCAGGTTCAGGTTGATTCGGAGGACCGACCAGTTGGGTCGGCAAGATACATTATGTGTGAAAAATACGGTAGTCACACAGAAGTTTTTTGTGATGAATGGGAGAGAATGACTGTACAAGACAGGGACAAGTTCCCAAGAATAGGTAGCTTCAGTCCAGAGGTGTTACAAAATTTAAGGAGGAGGATAAGTCTCGTTGAACTAACGAAGAGACAAAATAAACATTATGAATATTTACAGTTATGGCAACAGGAAAGTGAATTACAAAGAGAGTCTATTGACTTTTCTGACTCTTATCTTGAGAGGAGAGACATGGCATCGGGAGAGGAGTTGATTGCGGAGAGAAAAGCACAAGGGTGGAACAATAAAAATGCACTTAGTAACTGTATTAAGAATGAAAGTGTTAAATGTAATAATGTTTATGAAAATGAAAGTGTAAAAATTACAAATGTTAACCTGTGCAAGTCGCACCCCATGTTAAACTTCCCTCAGGATTACCAACAAGAAAGTGAGCCCAGAACGATGTCAGCACCTCTTCCAACAACCATCACAGAAGCCATCCAGGTGGACACGACCAAATGGGTAAAGGCAATAATCGAACCCCCTAACGGAGGGTCAGGTGAGGTCGTGTCCACAGGTACGTACAATGTTTCATATCACGCACAAACAGATGTACCCCATATTGTAAGACCAAAACAAGGTGATGTAATTGAGTTTAGTCCTGTCAGGGTGATCACAGTCCCCAATGGGAAGACTGATGATCAGGGAACCATTCCCGTCAAGGACAGTGCAATGCGCTGTCTCTTGTCCCGGACCGAATTGAGATCAATTGTGTCTGAATTTCCTGATCCTAGGAAAAATCTAGCCAAATGTCAAAGGTTTATAAAAGAACTAGGAAACGCCACAGAACCCACCAACAAAGAGTGGCGGACAGTGCTGAGGGCATGTTTGCCCTCCAGGGTTGACCCTGAAAAGTTCATTGCTGATTGTAAATTAAACACAGAGGTACCTTGTACGGAGGAACACAATCAGGAATGTATTAGGCAGATTAACCGACAGTTAGGAATATATTTCCCAGCTGCTGTCAAGTGGAATGAAATTTTCTCCATAAGACAAAACGAAAGGGAAAATGTTTCTAATTATTTCAATCGAGCACTGCAAATAATGGCTGGAAACACTGGGATCACGGACATCAAGACAAATGCACAACATAGAAGAATAGCGGTTAAGGTATTAATGAATGGTTTAAAAGATGAATTAAAAACAAGGGTACAGACCACCAACCCAAACTGGAGAGATATCTCGGTGACTGCACTAAGAGAGGCCGTCATCAATCAGGATCAGAATATCACCAGATACAGAGAGTCACAAAGAGATAAGTTAATGGCAGCAAAAATACAGGCCCAAACCACAAGACCACCCCAACAAAAGCCCCACACCCCTGCGAGAAATCCAGATATGGTAGTCTGTTACCATTGTCATAGAAAGGGACACATTGCAAGAGATTGTAGATCACGAGAAAGACCACACCATAATCATAAAAACCAAGGAACCAGGGAAGCACAGGGGAAACGATTGATGATGATGAGCATCCGAGCGTTTGAGGAGGCATCAAATCAGCCAAGACCCCATTTCACTGACACTTGGAGGAAGCCCAGGATTTGTTATCATTGTAGAAGAGAAGGGCATTATGCCAGTAACTGTAATAACCCACATAAAGTTAGACCCCCTAGACATGAAAATGAGCATGAATATGACACACCAAATTACAAGCAGGGATCATATAGGAAGAATTTTGGGCCACACCCATAATATATAGTCAGGAAAGGTGATCATTAGGACTGATGGTAAGCCTGAGGTAACGGTTAATAAATTGGGAGGTCATTCCCTGAAGACACAGGAATGACCAGGTTAAACGTTGTAAATGTATTTGTGAAAAATGTTTTTTTCTCTCTCTCTCTCTCTATCCCCATCTATGACGAGTATTGGTAAGAATTCACACATTGCATATCAACTTGGTCCTTGCAGAAGTCTACCAAACCCCAGCATAACCTCCGCCACAATGTATTTCTGGCCAGATACAGACAATGGAGTAATGCAGGAGCTGGTGGGGAGGGACTGCTCAAGGAGACCATTAGACACATAGATATGACAGCCTAATAAGTCTGACAATGTTTTTCTAATGCTAACAATGTTTTCTTAATGTTGACAATGTTTAAAAATGCTTTGTTTCTCTTTTCTTATTGGTGGTTATTGTCGAGTTATGTAATGTATATATGCACATGAATTGTTCTCTATCTCTTTTGTTTTTTTTTGTTGTCTCTCTCTTCCCACTCATGTTTCCATGGTTTAAAGATGGTATGTCACCCCTCAGTTGGACCTATGGTAATGCCAGATTTTTGCTCCTTAACAGAAAGATCGCTGGATGGGAAGGAATATTGCATCACCAGAATGTTCGTTTGGAAGACTGAGAGACAGCACCTTTTGAGAGGACAGCAGAACAAGAAGAACAACAAAACGAGAGAACTTATTATCGTAACAAGTTCTCTCCCCCTCAAACTGGTTTTCTTATACCCCCTTTACAAACTTCTTCTTTTCTCCTCCTGTAAGATGGACTTGCCCCAAGAGACTGTGATATGGATTTTTCCCGTTAACCATGATGTTGACCAGAGCAGTCTGTTTCGGTGAGAGTACCAGTGAGGTCGAGAAAGGATCCAGAAAGGTCCTGATGACTGAGACGGAGGTGTAAATTTCCAATAGCAACCCAATCACCAAGCAAAGGCGAGTACCGGGCACGATCTAACAACCATGCTATTTGTAAACAACTGTGAAGGAATGTTAGTTCAAAAAGAAAGTTGTATCTGTAGGCTCTGTAACAAAGAAATGCCAATCTAGTTTTAATATCCATATGGATCGGCATCCATTGAGTGACTATCACTCCTTAGTGGGTAACGTGTTGAACCAAACAGATTGTTGGGTATGCTCTCAAGTACCTCAGGGTCACAGCAAATCAGGGCTAGTACCATTTCCTTTAACGTTAGGGGAGGTACTTGAGCTAAGTGGTGGGAGACCGGTGGACCGGAGGTTTAACATCTCCAGCCCTCCCAGTTTGAAGCTCCACCAATACCATGTGGATAGGTCCCTCTTATGTTTTAACATCTCCAATCCTAGAAAACCGGGAAATTGGGAAGTGTCATGGAGCAACCTTACCATGACCTTTTCACACAGAGCAGATAGAATGCCTACAGATACAGAGCTTGTACGCCACATAGCCAGTAGAGGAAAATCTTTCCGGTATAGGTATACCTTAGGAAATAGAATTACTAAAGTTGGAGAGGTATCACCAGGATACTGTGCACATATCGTACAAACCGATACGTGCATTAAGCAGTTGGAAGAATTAGGGTCAGGAGATTTCACCTGGAAGGTTTGTAACATGGTCATGTCCTTCTCCGTCCCTTATGTTCTCCCCGATGATGCATATTTCATATGCGGGAGAAAGGCGTACAAGTGGCTTGCCCCAAACTCTGAAGGATTGTGTTATATTGGAAAAGTATTGCCTGAAGTAATGACTGTTACACATGACAAAATGAAGGATATACACCGTGGTGCCCAAGCTCCTTATACTCACACTCACTACGAACACCGAGTTAAAAGACAACTGTCAGAAAAGTTAGAGCATCCGGCCTCTGATCTTATCCATGAATCCACCGGGATTCAGGTTCTGGTAGCGTTAGATTTCACTCGTACCGCTCGAGGAGTGATGAATTATAGATACATTTCCGCACTCGCCAATTTGTTAGATAATATCACTGAAATGTATGATGACACGTTTAGATGCACTGGAAGAGAACTTCAAGCTTACAAAACAGAACTAGTTCAGCATAGGATGGTTCTTAATTATCTTACAGCAGTAACAGGCGGATATTGTGTTACATTGGCAACACAGTACGGTATAAAGTGTTGCACGTATATCACAAATAACACCGAGGATCCGGTAGAGGTCATAGACCAAAAGATGGACGATATTCTGCAATTAAAGTGGGAATTACGTCGGAAACACAATCTCACCCTTGCTGCTGTAGGTAATGAGCTGACTGGTTGGGTGTCATGGTTGAACCCGCGAAATTGGTTCTCCGGTTTGGGAGAGTGGGCTCAAGGAGTCATAATGGATGTTGGAAAGTTTCTCCTGTGTATCTTAGGTGTTGTTATATCTATTGGATTGATATTTAGATGCGGGCAGGCTTTGATGAGGTGTAAACAAAGTACGAAAGTGATGAGCTTGAGGAGTGAGGAAACTGTAATTAACCTGGATTTGATTTATGACCCAATGCTAGAAACCATGACGTAATGATGTAATGAGTATACGGTCCGTCTTTCACCCATTTCTATGTTTTCCTCCGAGGTACAAAGACCCACGTAGACGAAGGACCTGATGAGCCAAGGGGCCGACAACGGAAAGATGGAAAGAAGAAGAGCAGACGACCTGATATACAAGATTTTATGGACAATGCCATGGGTACCCCAGTTTCCCTAGGAACTTTAAAATCACGCTAGCCCAACATTTTTTGTAAATCCATGGACGTTGTTTGCTTTACTCACGATTTATGAGCAAAAGCACAAAGAAGAAGACTGCAATCAAACGACACCAATCAAGACCTCAATCGACGAACGTACATTAACCTGACATAGAATATCATTGCATTTTTCGTAAGTGTTCTTTATCTTCATCTCTGCAACCCTCAGGTAATAACACACATAGTCGATAGGGAATACAGGCACAGATAGCAGCAACCACATACCCCCCCAATTCATGTATCATCAACTAAAATGTGCATCCCCATTGTGTTACAACCACAGCCGAAATGAGCTCGGTAGAGTTTGACAGCCCATCCACAGACCTGTACCACAGGATAAGAAGGAATTCAAATGTATACTTCGCAATACCTCGAAGCTTGATTTACCACACGTACGGCACGATGATACATGACCCCCCCAAACATGGACTCATACACACATGCTCCTGCTTTCTCACTAGGTCATACTCTCTTCACACCTACTCCATTCTTCCTCCTTTCCCCACCATGGAAATCAATTAACCCCTGACTTACATTTTTCTCCTTAAATATTTTGTGGCAGTTATTATTGACTGCCAAAGGGTGGACTGTCGAAGTCAGAAAAATGTCTCCATGCACGATGCCATATTTGCACCGCACACTGGTCCGTGCTGCGCATGCGTACGCTCTCCCGTGGAAGCGCATACCCGCAATAGCGTGCACTCGCACGCGCAGTATGCGCATTTACGGTAGAGTTTATGTGATCGTAGCGTGCGACTCATTCGTTACAAAAGTTCACAATTAATGTCGTTTATAGATCATGTTCCCCTCAATAGTTTCTGTAAGTTTGGTTTAGATAGAATGTCCCTGAGCGGAGGAATCCCTCTTTGTATTGTACGAAGGGTCTAACAGGAGTCATACAGCAGTATTTGGTACCCATCGGAAGAGTATTTAATTAGCAATATTCCGGTGTTGGTTTGGAGCGTATTAATCGCTCGTGCGAATAGTTATGAACATAAGAAGTTTATGTCCATTTCTATTATTTACCCATACTCAGGTATGCGGCGGGAAACCCAGTTTCCCACCCACCTGAGCCGTTTAAACTCAGCACAGCCCACCTGTATGAATCAACCTATGACCTTTGGTTACAGTACAGGGCCGAATTCCTGTGTCCAATAAACTGAAGGATTGTAGGACCAGGAGATTGCATTGTGTGTGGGGCATAAATAGGCAGGCCGACCACATCCAGCTCTCACTCTCTCATCAACGGTTATCTGCTGATAATCGGGAGCTGGATATCGAGGCGCAGGCGATCATACCCTTTGTGCGTAAGTTCTCTCCGTAATCATTGTCTTTCTGTGAGCCAATTCCTCTCTCTCCCTCTGTGTCTATTTCTCTCTCTCTATTTTCTCTTTTCTCTCGTAACTCCCCTTGACTAAACTTTATAGTATTGTATTGTATTGTGTTAGGCCAGGATAGTATTGTAGTTTATCCCTTAGTTAGGTGTTTGGTTAGGAAGTCTTTGTTATATTGTAGTGTATCATTTGTACTGTGTTACTCTTTTACAAGTATACTAGATATAATACAGATAATAGGCTTTGGAACCCTAAAACAGTATCTGTGTATTTACTATAGTGTTAAGTGTTCACTTGAGCGTCGGTGACGCTCAAACAGCTTTGTAGGTAGTCAGGCTACACAAAGTTGCATTTACACCCTGTACTCACATTAAAGGTATTCTGTGTGTTTCGTCGGTATAAGGTTTAATATCAAGGTATAGTGTTGTGAGCGTCTGCATCGCTGGTGACCTCCTCGTGGTCTCGAGTGTATGCTACGCCATAGCGAATCTTTCCCCTAGACATAACCAATAACGTGTCCTGTGATCGCTGGGCCGTGAGCGAACGTAACGCTTGAGCGTCTCGCCTACGGCTGAGCGATCGTTACGCAAATAGCGTACCATTACGGTATTTCTTAAGTAAACAGCGTACAGTGTTCTTAGCTTCATAAGGGTTGTTTATACGACATAGGAATTTAGCATTGTCACAGGCTTTAAACGTTTAAGATAGGAGAGAATCTTTCTCCTTTTGACTGGGGTGTTTAAACCCTCAACATTCCAGGTTACAAATTTAATATGGGACTGTACTCTAGTGGAGGTGGCAGCATTCAAGGACATTTAACCTACACCTACTCTAGGCCAAGATTCCCATTTAACTAGTAATGATAGACCCAGCCAGCCCGTCCCAGCAAGCGGGCCGGCGAGCAAAATACCTGTACCAAAGCAGTTTAAGAATAAGAGGAACAATGGTGACAACGATATACAATAAATTTGTACAACATCTAAATCAAAATCCCAACTCAAAATTATTTTTAGTATTATACGAACCAAAGTGTTGAGGTCAATGGAGCGGCCCACCGAGACGACTAATTGATTCCGACTTAAAACATGCGTATAGTGGAGAACCGCGCCAAGAGACCATACAATAAGTAAACATAACAATAACAGATAAGGAAAGGAAAAAAGGGGGGTGAGGTTTAGTCGGAGAAGAGGAGGAAGAAAAAGAGTCAAAGAAAGTAGAGAGCATTTCAAGAAGAATTGAGAACAATAGGATAAGTGGTCACAGAGAGAGAGAGTATTTCGAGAAATGCAATAGGGAATAGGTGACCATATACCCACATATATATAAATAAACAAACTATATATCAACCAGTGGGAGGACCCACTCTTGGTAGTTACTAAGAACCTGAATGTGTACTGTTCAAGAAGATGCAAATATACAAGGCCAACGGGTGTCAGTCCTCATCGTCCATCCCAGCAGAGGGGCGTGAGGAAAGTGAATCTACAAAGTTCATGGCCGTCTTTGGAGTCTCGAAGAAGTAGGCCTTTCCCGCATGAGTGACTCTCAATTTAGCCGGATAGAGAAGCGCAAAGCGGTGACCCAGTTCAAAAAGTCTCTTGCAGACAGGCGAGAATTCTCTACGTTTGGAAGCAACCATATAGGAAAAGTCCTGGAAAAGCAGCAATTTAGCATCTTGGTATTTCAGGTCAGCACACTTTCTATAGGCGTCTAATATCATGACCTTGTCAGCGTAATTGAGGACTCTAAAGATGACGGGCCGGGGTCTATCTCTTGTGGACTGCCGTTCAGGGCCGATACGGTGTACACGTTCCACTACTATAGATCCAGAACCTGAAACACAGCCCAGTTCCCTAGGCATCCATTGAGAGACGAGCGTCATGAGGTCATGGGGTTTCACCGATTCCGGTAGGCCGATGAGGCGCACATTGTTTCTCCTGTTATGGTTTTCCAGGTCCTCAAGCTTATCCTGAATAGATGCAACAAATTTTTCTTGGTCAGAGAGAGCTGTCTTAGCCGTAGTGAGATCATCCTCTAGGTCGGATATTCTCTGTTCTGCCTCGGTGAGTCGCTGAGCATGTTGGTTCAGATGAGTGAGAGCGGAATCAAGCGAGTCTTTTAGAGGAGCCAATTTTTGGTCTAATAACTTAGACAGGATATCTGTTATCTAATTCGTCGAGCAGGATTTTGCAGAATCCATTGCGGATATGGACACAGGCTGGCTTCGGGGGCTAGAGTGTGACCCCAATGAGGGTGACGGAGGGCTGTCTACCGAGGAGTTATCACGGCCACGGCCTCTACCCGACTGATTGCTACGAGTGCCCCGCAACTGTTTGGCCGCAAATTTGTCCATCATCAGAATAATGAGATAATAACAGCAGTGAGTGCGGCCGTAGACAGCTTGAGATATATAATAATATGAGCCGCAATATAATGTTCCTCCAGCAGAGGGAGTTCAATCCGAGCAATGAGATAATAGGTGTATTATAGATGAGTGATGTTTCTTCCAGAAATAGAGTGTAGAGGTTGAGGGTATAATAAGAAGAGGTTATGGGATCCCAGGTCAAATTTAATAGGTTCCAACCTGTCCAGAGAGGACAATCAGCAAGGATCACGGACCTGCCAGTGACCACAGCTGACTGCCTGTAGCAGCAGGGAGCTTTCAGCTTACCAGCTCGCCTCCTCCAAGATGGCCGCCAGATGCAGGGGAGATGGGATGCAGCCCGGGGAGAAGCCTCTTCCCGGCTGCCTAGCGCCTTAATGCTGCCTTTTCGGGACCCAGCAGGTCAGTGGCCGCCCTCCCGGGGGGGGGTATGGTGGGCTGGTGACTCAGCCGCGGGCGAAGCAGAATCCTCCGCTCCGCCGCCCTGGAAGTCCGCGGCGGGTCACGGCTAAAATCGAGGCCCCGGCCTGTGGATGTAGTGTAGGCCGCGGGGCTCCGGAGCTCCGTGAGCGGTCCCCGGCTCCCGGAAAAGTGTCCCCCGATAGCGGGCCCGGCAGGCAGAGAGGCAAGAGAGTGGGTGGCGCAGTATGTGTGGGCTAGAGGCAGGGGGAGGTAAATGTATAGCGGACGCCGTGCAGAGAGCTCCAGGGCACGTCCTCCTCCCCTGCTGGCCACCGGGAATCTTCATTTCACATGTTTGTTATTAAACAAGTTGATCTGCTTGGTTGCTTTTAATATCCAGATTTTACAGTGTGGGAGGAGGTAACTTGTTGCATACTCATGTTACAGCATATGGACATCTGACCTATGTGGTTCTTTGTCACTCTGACATAAACAATCTCCATGATCCTTTTATGCTTTATATGCAAATTGTTGTATTTGTATAGTTGACAATATGCAAATAGTTGTATTTGTATAGTTGACAATAAAACTGATTTGGTCTTTCAAAAAAAGAAAAAAAAATCCCTGTAGTGCCCAATCCAGCTGTCATTTAAAAAAAAATCCTCCCCACCTCTACAAGCTTTACTGTCACCAACCTCTATTCTGTTTTCTTCACAGTTTCCTCTTCATCTTTGCGTTCACAAAAGGGGGTACAATACGTGGACCTGATTCTCCCAAGGTTTCAAGTGACAGCCTCAGTATTTTCTCCCAAGCCCTACATGACTGTTTACAGTCCTTTCAGCCTGAGAATGGGTCAGTGCTGATACAATATGTTGATGACTTGTTGTTATGCGCTGATTCATTTGAGTCATCCCTGGCAGATACAAAACAGTTTCTGTTTCATCTCTTCCAGACAGGACACAAGGTCTCAAGGGATAAACTGCAGTTGTGTAGGACAAGGGTCAAATACTTAGGATGTAGTACTGGTACATGATTTGACAGTTCATGCACCACATGCCGTATTGGTCCTTCAAAGTTCTGCCCGAACCCGGTATGTCTCCTCAGCACGATGGCATCGGTATATTACTGCATATGCCTTGTAATGCACAAAGGGTGGAGGATGAGAATACTGGTGAAGGGAAATTTTGTATAGACACTGATATGCATGATGGTATGGAATATCTGAATCAGACCTTTACTACGAGACCAGACATAAGTGACAGCCCATTGGTGAACGCAGACCTGATATTTTTTTTTCTCCTCTAGAGATGTTTTTACTCTACATTGCAAACACACAACAATTAAATTAAGATGCAAATTTGTGTTCCCTACAGAAAAAAAGGTCTGGAAGGCGAAGGGGTATGGTCAGGAGTCCTCAGGACTCTGGAGAGATGGACAAGGTAAGCCAGTGGCCCCCCAAGGCATATCTCCCAAACCTAGCTGAGGCGGCACATGGTCTGACTCATCTGGGTAGGGAAGGTATGTGCAAATTGGTAAGAGCTTACTGGCATGCACCAGGGTTCTCTTCTCAGCCAAGCAGGAAAGCAATGACCTGTCTTACTTGCATGATGAAGAACATTTGGTAAGGTAGCACCAACAGAGCCATCCCATACTGCTTTTCAGGTAATACAAATCGACTTCGTACAGTTAACACCCTGTAGGAATTTGAAATATGTATTGGTGTACACTGATGTTTTCTCAAACTGGGTAGAGGCATTTCCTGACGCCACAAATACTGCTGTGTTTACGACAAAGAAAATTGTGCAAAAATTTGTGTGTAGATATGGTATCCTTAGGAGTAGAAACAAAGTGATAGCTGAAACTGGACTATTCTGGTCATAGACACTGCCACTAGTGTTATGTAGCATCGGAATCACTCCCTGATCCCCACTTAACGAATCACCCTCCTTGAAAAAAATTTTTGTATTTTTTTTGTTTTTTTGAAAGACAACCTCATGTCATGATCGATCCGCACCATGATCAGAAATACACCAATGAGGTGACAGTACAGTACCTTATCGAGATGAGCCAGCATTTGAGAACTTAACAAAAGATCTTGAAACTGTTGATTCCTGATATGGCCAACTACTAACTGTCTTGATTGTGAACCAAGAGACTGTGTGATTGTTCTTACGCTCAGGCTGCCTAATAGACAGGTGGGAAGGACCGTACCAAGTTTTGTTGACAGCACAATTCCAGTAAAAGTAGCAGAGAGAGAGACTTGGGTCCACGATTCCCAACACAAGAAAGTCGTTAGTCCGGAAGGAACTCGTAAAGGGAGTAAAATCGCAGAAATAAAACCCGAGAATCTGTTCTGTGAAGACTGAGAGGCGGCACTGTTGAACATTACCTGAGCATACTAAAGGATTACAGAAAGACCAGTCGTAGTAATGGATTTGCTATAAACAAGATTTGTTTTGTTCTCTTTTTTTTTTTCAGTTGACATTTTTTTCAGGACATTCTATTTTTGTGAGGTCTCATGAGGAGTCGAGTGTGGGACTGGAACTGGTTCTGGAGAAAGGAGTGATGTCTTTATAGGATCCCAGGATCAGCCTATCACTTTGTTTAAAGCCAGAGAAAATCAAAGGTCTAGTACAGGCATTTTATATTATATTCCTTGTCCACCAGTCCCCCACTCTGTGTAATTCACGTACCTCAGTTAACTCTAAAGAATATGGCACTAATCCTGCATTATTTTGTCTTAGAGGTACCTGTTAGCACATGCAACATTCCATTTGGTTTAAGACCTTACCCACTAGTGAGTGGTAATCACTCAAGGGATGTCTGTAAAATTCAACATTATTGCTTAACTGACATCTCTGGATGCACTTATCTTAAATTATAGGGTCACAATAACTACAAAATACAGTATTCCTCAGACAATAGCCTATCATGTTACCTCTGAACTCTGTAACTACTAGACCAGGCATTCCCAACCACGGTCCTCAAGGCACACCAACAATGCAGGTTTTAGTGATATCCAGGCTGCAGCACAGATGGTTAAATCAAAATAACTGAGCTACTAATTAAGTCACCTGTGCTGGAGGTCCTGTACCTCTAAGACAAAATAATGCAGGATTAGTGCCATATTCTTTAGAGTTAACTGAGGTACGTGAATTACACAGAGTGGGGGACTGGTGGACAAGGAATATAATATAACTAGACCCCCTAGTCTTAAGATCCACCAGTACCATAGATAAATCCCTGGTATGTTTAAATTTCACCAATTTCAGGAAACCAGGAAATTGGGAGGTAATCAGGAACAATCAGACAATGGCCTATTCACAAGTAGCAGATAAAGAGCTAATTATGAGTGGCTCTCCCCAAACTCCGAAGGTTTATGTTATCTAGGAAGGAAACTACCTGAAATAATAACCCTTGTTCAATGAAGATACAGATCTAGCATACGATCCAGAAATGGAACAATGTTCAGGGAATGATAGGAATATATATATCATGAAAATTTTATATGTCTCTTTCATGACTTGTTTGTGTTCTCTCCCTCTACCCAACAAAACCTGTATCGAATCCGAACATCAGTGTGCAAAGACATAGGTACATGTATGTATGCAACGTTTGTTCAGATCAGACATCTTAGGCTATAGCACTGTCCCAGCATACTCTATACGTTGAATGTCGTCCCACACCCAACCAGTGGTCCCTTGACCGCCAAGTGCATATAGAGGATGTCTCGTCCTTTTCCCTGTCTTCCCCAACCATAGTCAATGTCTGATTTGCGAAATAAATACATACGTGTGTTTAGGTCACCTGTTACGTGTTTTGAAATATTTTGTTAGTAATTTATGACAGTTATTGTTTACTGTCAAAGGGTGGACTGTCGAAGTCGAAAATATTACATACACACCACATGCAAACACCAGAGTGGCGTCTGTGCATGTGCATTTTTGCCGTGCGTGCACATACACGCACGCTATGCATACTGGTTCACAAGCCTTGTGTATTGGCGCGTGGTATGAGTATATACGGTAACATACGCATTCGCACAGAAAAGCCGCAAAGACATATTCAATATTCTATTCATATAGTGCCAATATTCTATTTATATAGTGCATTATTTACACATAGGGGGTAATTCAGAGTTGATCGCAGCAGCAAATTTGTTAGCAGTTGGGCAAAACCATGTGCACCGCAGGTGTGGAAGATATAACATTTGCAGAGAGAGTTAGATTTGGGTGAGTTATTTTGTTTCTGTGCAGGGTAAATACTGGCTACTTTATTCTTACACAGCAATTTAGATTTCAGTTTGAACACACCGCATCCAAATTTAACTCTCTCTGCACTTGTCATATCTGACCCCCTGCAGTGCACATGGGCCGAGTTGATCGCAGCAGTTCATCGCATCGCAAACGGCAAAAAAATCGCAAACTGTGCATGCGCAAAAGCAGAAATGCGCATGCGCATACGACGCTTGTGCAAAATTACTAACTGAAAATCAGCTCGTACTACATCACCAAAAACAGGGAGTGACGGAGGCGTGGCAGAGGCTCGGCTTCGCTATCTAACGAAATGGGCGTGAAAGTGGGCGGCTAGTGTGGGAGTATGCAAATGGCAGTAGGCGTGTTTTGAGCAGAAATGCGTATCCGATGGTAAAAAGTACACATCAAATGTTCGCTATTTTAACGCAGCCGAGGAGTAAGTCTGCAGCTACTCAGCACTTGCGAAGTATTGTTACAAGTGTGTCTGCCCTATTTAGCAATTAATTAGCAAATTAATTCACCTGTTGAGCAATTACTTGCCAAACACTGCAGTTACAAATGACTCCAAACAGCAATTGTATGCCCACATAACAAATGTACCTTTACCAGGTCTAAATCTGACACACTCACAAATAATGCACTGTCTTTTAATTATTTGGTAAAATCCTTTGATGTTAACTGCATGTTTAAATTATTTGCTGAATACTTTGCAAGTTAATCAAGTGTGAATCAACCAACTTATAAACTACATCAGCTAAATATTGTCGACATAGACATATTCCTTTGTACATACCAAATAACATGAGGTACATAATGCAGCCTACACTTAATGTTACTTAATAACATTTTTTTTTGGGGGGGGGGGAATATGTGTCCATATCTAATACTATGCCATTTTGCCCCTAGTAACCCAAGTTCAATTCCAATTTTTTTTTATTTTATATGCCCAGTTAAGTGTTGTGCAAGGCATACATTTTTAACATTATAATATTCAATGTTTGTAAGAATATTCTGATTGTTCCCTTGCTCCACAAATGTAAATATGCCATGTTAAAGTTTACAGTGCACAGTTTTCAAGAGTGCATAACCTTTAATAAAACACACAAACAAGTGTTTTCAATTTTTTTTTTTACTTAAAAAAATAAAGTAAAGCAGCAACACAACATGGCTACAAATGAGCATCACATACAAAGATGGACATAGCAACAAGCAGCTGGCAGTGGCAAATTTGACATAGCAGAACCCAGTACTATGGTAACCCCATCTTCTGTCAAAATCTGAAGTATAATATTTACTAAGTATATGTTGTGAACCCCCAGCCAGACGATACTTTTAGGGGAACTGAGGTCGATTCTGGAACCAATACACCAACCCTAACATACACAGCACGCTAGGAAGAGGAAGATGGCTCAAGTGTACAGGAAAATAACTCACAGGCTACAAATCTAAAATAAAAAAACAACCCCCTTTCACCTTGAGGGAGTTGTACATTCTGGCCACACAAGCAAAAAAAAAAAACATAGAGGCAACATTTCAAACATGGGTACTAGGCATCTGGAGAGACATCACTTTCTCTTCTTTTTCCCCGCCTGATGTTGTTCTTCACGGCTTGGTCTGCAAAGTGACCTTCGAGGGCCCTGCCCAGTGGGATGTTCTTCCTGGGCAGAGGGAGGGGAGGGAGCAGATGTGGCTGGCTCTCTGCCACTGTGGGCAAGGCAGCCCACAGTGGCAGAGAGGAATTGGCAATTTGTTGGAACGAGGAGGAGAGTTGCTCTTGGCCCTGCCTGATCTCTGCCAGACCTTGGCAGAGTTGAGCTACACCTTGCTCCACACTGGTTCTGTGCTCAGTGAGCCGGACAGGTATCTGGCTTACCTCCCGGATCATCCTGTCCTGAAAAGCATTCAGGCTCTCACCATACCTGGCAATTTGAGACAGGATGTCCGGGATAGCAGAGGGTTGGGTGGGGGGTGGGGGGGGCAGTTGGAATCTGGACCAATGGAATATGTGGTCCCACACTGGCAGAGACACTAGGTCCCCCCACCTCAGCCACATAACCCTCCTCTGACTCTACCTGCTCACCCACCTGTGCTGTGTTATGTTAAAAGCAAATAGAAGAATGAGTGGAAAAAGTGAAGAAAAAAACAACATTAAACTTTTGGAAACACTAAATTACTTTTTTAGGAATATGTGTGTAAACTTACCTGGCAAGTCATGTAGATTAACTATTTCAGGCAGGTCCGTGTCCATATGAGACACCCCACCCGCCTCCTTGTAGCTCACACAGTTCATCGCCAGCTCCTCAAGATCTGTGTATTCCACAGTGGCAGCTGGACCTCCCCCTGTTGCCCTCGAAGCATTCCACTCCGCAGACCTCTTGCCCTTCAGGCGGGATTTGAAGTCGGCCCAACTACATATGTGATTAGAATTAGGGGCAAGGGACATAAAAGTTATGAATACCTGTGTTTCTTGATAGTACACATGTTATGTATTTGGTTGCTATAGGCAACATCACATCTAGCTAAGTTTGTAATAATAATTAGGCCAGAAAATGGTGTGTCAATATACACTTACCATCTTCTAACTTCCTGTGAGGTGCGGACAATTGAGCCGACTTCATTAACAGAATCAGTGATGTCCTCCAGATTCGATCTTTGGTTGCAGCACCCATGTTTTTGCTGCCTCTATGAATTTTGTCCATGGCCTGTGTGACCAAAACACGTAACTCCCTCTTAGTGAAGGCGGGCTGTCTTCTTCGTTTTTTGGATGTAGCCTGTGAGCTATCGTCCTGTCCCTCCTCACCATCTTCCTCTTCACTAGCTGCTTGTGTACTTTGGGTTTGAGATGGTAGTTCAGAATCGCCCTCAGTTTCCCCAGTATCTATGTCTGGCAGGGGATTCACACCTAACTCCTGGGTATCAGAAGATGGGGTTTCAACAGTACTGGGTCCTGCTATTTCAACATCCGCGCTGGCAGCTTGCAGCATCTGTCTCCGCAGCGCAGGGCGCCTAGATGTCCATGCGGACATCTGCTGCAGCACCATGTCCATCTCTGCTGCCATCTGCTCACGTGTAGCCATGTTGCTGGTGGCATGTGTGTTTGCACAGCTGTCTTGCAATTTATAGCTGTGTGTGATTTCCAGTGCGGTAATTCACACAGGTGTCAATTATGCAAATAGTTCCACTAATTGTTGTACTGGCTATTTAAACGCCTTGACTGCAGCCTGTGTGAGTGGGTGTATGATGAGAAATACTGAAGCAACACAGAAGCAAGGTGGACGTGGTGCATAGCACATTTCAGAGTGAGTTTTTATTGCAGTACATAGCATAAAAATGTGCGTTTGTTAGCTTGCACATTTCTTACTGTTGTGTTGCGGATGGCGTATTTAACACAACTGTTTTGTTAATCAAAAAATTAGTATATTACAAAACAAATTATGTATGAGTGTGCAATGCTCCTTTGTAGTGGTTTATAATTTGTTCATTTTGTATGGTGTTTAATGTTTATTTTATTATCTTTGTTTACATGTAGTATCTAATAGTTATGTTACATGTAATTTGCAGTGTGCCCGTTCTAGTGCTGACAGTGTGTGTGTTTCTTTTCTTATTGGCCTTTTCTCTCTCTTGTTGGTGGCTGTATTGTTTGATTTTGAGATTATATATTTCTATTGCCGAAGTAGGCCTGTTTTTGTTTCATTTTTGAACCAAAGTTTCCATTTATTTTCTGAGCAGGTAAGTTGCCTGTCCCTGGGTGGCATGGTGTGGGAGTGCTGACAGTGTGTGTGTGTAGTTTTTCTTATTGGCCTTTTCTCTCTCTTGTAGGTTGTTGTATTGTTTGATTTTGAGATTAATTTTCTCTTGCCGAAGTAGGCCTGTTTTTGTTTCCTTATTGAACCCAAGTTTCCATTTATTTTCTGAGCAGGTAAGTTGCCTGTCCCTGGGTGGCATGGTGTGGGAGTGCTGACAGTGTGTGTGTAGTTTTTCTTATTGGCCTTTTCTCTCTCTTGTAGGTTGCTGTATTGTTTGATTTGGACATTATATCTTTCTCTTGCCGAAGTAGGCCTGTT
Organism: Pseudophryne corroboree; assembly: GCF_028390025.1. Classification (NCBI taxonomy): domain Eukaryota; kingdom Metazoa; phylum Chordata; class Amphibia; order Anura; family Myobatrachidae; genus Pseudophryne; species Pseudophryne corroboree. The sequence continues at coordinate 199,811,501 of NC_086447.1, read as the reverse complement.
TTTGTTTCCTTATTGAACCCAAGTTTCCATTTTTTTTTCTGAGCAGGTAAGTGGCCTATTACCATTTTTTTTATTTTGTTTGTTAAAATAAAATTCATACTTAGTAGTTAATTCATATCTTGTTGCAGTAATTATATGGGTATGTTTTTTGTTAAAATTAAATTGTTATTTGTGATGTTAACCTATGTTGTAGCTACGTAGCTAACTGTGGCTTAATGGGTTTTTTTGGGGTTTATTGTTCCGTATTTTCATTATGAAGATATGGAGTACGCTCCTGCAGTAAGTGAACACCCATACACTTTATTTTTTTGACAATGTGTGTTGTTAATTGATTGTGTGTTTTAATGATTCTTACCTTCATTTGAAGTTGGTGATGTCCATACATGTGGCAGCGGAAGCCCTCCCACCCCAACCTATGGAAGCACTCCCACCTCAACCGGCGCAAACCCTCCAACCCCAACCGGCTCCTCATCCTCCAAGGCAACAGAGGTGTGCAAGGCCACCAATTTTCCGTACCCGTGTCCTCCTTTTTGGGATGCCTGATGATGTTGTGTTGCGCAGATACAGACTGCCACCTCATCTAATCCTAGACACTCTTTCCATAATAGAGAGTGATCTAGAACAATCCATTAGGTATCCTACAGCAATACCAGCATTGACACAATTCCTTGCTGTGTTACATTTTTTGGCCACTGGTTCGTACCAGCATGTAGTTGGTGATCTGGTTGGCATGTCGCAGGGCCAGTTCAGTAAGGTCCTTCGGCGTGTCAGCCAAGCATTCATAACCCGAGTAAAGCAATTTATATCAATGCCTTTGGATGCTGGTGCCCTGGCTGTGGTGAAGCGGCAATTTCAGGAAGGGGGTAATCGCTTCCCACACGTTTTTGGGGTTGTGGATGGGACACATGTTGCCATTGTTGCACCAAGACATAATGAAGAAATCTTTAAAAACAGGAAACTGTTTCATTCTCTGAATGTAATGGTTGTTTGTGGCCCATCCCTCCAGATCCTGTCCCTGAATGCTAAGTTCCCTGGGAACTCCCATGATGCCCATGTCATTAGACAATCAGGGATATGGCAAAGATTAAGAACGATGGAAGGCCAAGACATGTGGCTATTGGGTGAGTTTTTAAATTTTAATTATTGGAACAGTCATATTGTGGTATTACCTTCTTTAATGTTGCTTTTATCCTTTTTCTCTTCTCATATTATCAAACAGGAGACCGTGGATATCCTTGCACCCCCTGGCTCATGACTCTTTACAGTAAACCCAGGCCAGGACCACAGTCGGCATTTAACTCCGCGCTTACTGCCACTAGACAGCTGGTGGAGCGCACGATTGGTGTTCTTAAAGGGCGTTTTCGTGTGCTCCACTGCACTGGTGGCGACATCATGTATTCGCCGGAGATGGTAAGTAAAATTGTGGTCCTGTGCGCTATCCTACATAACATCGCTGTAAGTAGTCGCGTAGAGCTTCCCCACACGGAGGAATTGCCGGATGAGGAGCCAGGGGTTGGCCGGACATTCCGTGGGGGGAGTGTGTACCGCCGGGGGAATGCTGTAAGGGCTCGAATTGTGCGGGAATATTTCAGGTATTTTTTTATTTTTATTTTGTTTTGTCTCCCAAAACTGACTGTATGTGTTTAGTTTTTTGGACTGATGGCATTTAGGTTGCTTGGTAAAGTTCAGAGTGTGTTGCTTGTGTTTTGTGAGTATTTATTATTGTTTCAGTACAGAATTAATCTGTAATGTTCTCCTTATCATGTTTGTTTTAGACAATGGGATTACTTTTTTTTTTTAGTTTGTAATTTGGGGTAATTGTGTTATTAACCAACAATATCTTTTTTTTTATGTTTGGCTTGTGCATCTGTTTACAAAAAAAATAACACAACATCTGATCCTAAAAAACTTAAACTTTGTGTAGCTGATACTTCCTGCAAAATGTGGTGAGTACACAGATTGAAACACTTAGTTGTGTTTATTTATTTTTTGTGCTCTCTCTCTCTGTCTCTCTCTCTCTCTCTGTTAGAAAAAGAGATGAGAAACTTAGTGCGCAATTAATCCCCAGGTGCAGCCAAAGATTAGTGTATTATAGTGTACATCCACAAACACTAGAAGATAGATATGAAAGAAAATTTTATACACAAATCTATAGCGCTCAAAAGGAAAAAATATATTATTCCACCTTTGAAGTGAAAAGATAATAGGTTGATAATCATCCTAGGATTTTCTCAGAGGCGTACAACCTTGTAATTTCTATTTCACTTTTTCTTTAGTTATTGATCTTGACTGGAACCTAAAAAACAATGTAACCTCCTCCACACAGTATGTGTGTTAGGGTGAACACATAAAGGAGAAAATAGTGCAGTGAAACCCTTTTTTAAGGTAATGATTCTTATCAAACGAATGCACTTACAAACGGTTGTAATTAAATCAGCACGTCTCATATATTCCCATTAGGCACACAGCAGTTGCAGTATCGTCATTAGCCCAGGATAATGATTCAGGTGATGTCGAGAATCTAGGAAAATGTGACTACCTCCACATAACCATGTTTTTGAGGTTAAGGCACAAACAATAAAAGAGAATATAGTGCGATGATCCTTTTAAAATATAGAATTTAATGACATCAAAGCACTTACAAACAAACGTGATTTATTCAGCATAAAAACATATCCATGTGATCCAGTAGACAAACAGCAGCCACCCTCAGGTTCAATGCCAGATGGAAAAAAGCAAGTTGATCAAATGATCTCTCACTTAACGCGTTTCTGACCTGTTGGGTCCTTCATCACTTCTGATGAAGGACACAACAGGTCAGAAACGCGTTAAGTGTTCCTTTTCCATGTGACTTGGCGGTGACTGCGGTAACTATTCTTTGGTTTGTGATCTCTCTATATCCGGATTGAGAGATCATTTGATCAACTTGCTTCTTTATTTTTGTTTGCACTGTGCACCTTGAAAAAAACGCCTGTGAGGCGTTGAAACGTCGGTTTGATTTTGCACTATGTATTGAACTTTTTGCTGAATTTATAAAAGCTATTCTTCAAAAATCCGTGGAGTGCCGCCTGGTTCCTGGAGGGTGAGTGGATGCATTTAGCTACACCCAGGGGACTATATCAACTCTATTCCCTGCATTGGAAGGCACCCCGGTAATTGACTATACTGAGAGTGCCGGCTATTACTTCTTGTTATATATATATATATATATACCGTATATACTCGAGTATAAGTCGACCCGAATATAAGCCGAGGCACCTAATTTTACCACAAAAACCAGGGAAAACTTATTGACTCGTGTATAAGCCTAGGGTGGGAAATGCAGCCCTCATACTGCCAGATATGCCCCCACAGTGGCAGATATGCCCCCACAGTGCCAGATATGCCCTCATACTGCCAGATATGCCCGCACAGTGCCAGATATGCCCCCACACTGACAGATATGCCCCCACACTGACAGATATGTCCTCATACTGCCAGATATTCCCCCACAGTGCCAGATATGCCCTCATAGTGCCAGATATTCCCCCACGGTGCCAGATATGCCCCCACAGTGCCAGATATGCCCTCATACTGACAGATATGCCCCCTCAGTGCCACATATGCCCCCCCCCAAGTGCCAAATATGCTCCCCCAGTGCCAGGTACAACTTACCCTCCCGCGCTCCCCCGCTGTTTTGTGAAGGAGGGACACAGAGGGCACAGCGCGCGCCTCTCCTGTGTCCCTCCTGCGTCTCCGGCGGCGGGTCTGTTAAATGAAGTGCCGGTTCGTGAGCCAATCAGAGCTCACGAATGGGTACTTCATTTAATAGACCCTCCGGAGACGCAAGAGGGACGCAGGAGAGGCGCGCTGTGCCCTCCGTGTCCTTCCTTCCCAGGCAGCAGTTACGCCACTTTCCCAGGCAGCAGTTACGGAGCATCACTCGAGTATAAGCCGAGGGGGGGCTTTTTCAGCATAAAAAATGTGCTGAAAAACTCGGCTTATACTCGAGTATATACGGTATATCAATTCTGATATGATGGATACTGCTGTTGTGGTTATATACTACCTAGTACCGGTACACAAACCAAAAACATACAGACAACACATAAACAAAAACAAAACAAAAAAGGTAGTCACTCCGTGGTGATTTGACAAGGTAGTTTGAAGCGCCCTGTGGCGTCTTACTCTCATCTACCTATCTGTTGAATGTTAATTCTCATATGTAAGAGTCACAGTCTTGTATAGTCCAAAAAGTGTCATATGACAAAAGAGTCTCTGCTTTATAAGGTCCCAGGTGGGGTATTCACCTCCCTTAGTGCTTGTTTACGCTAGTTAGCTGGTAGGTATAAAAAGGGTTAAACCCTCACTCTTCCGAATGAAGCAGGGGCAATCTGATTACCTCCTCTGTTGGTTGCTATCACTGTCCGGAATTCCGTGCAGTGGCAAGCGTCCTTTTCCGGAAAGAAATTGCAGTCTGCCGGCAGACTGACAGACGGTGCGCTTCCGTATTCAGCGCTGCTGTCGTAGAATCAATGCACTCGGTAATCGACGCGTTTCACCTGAAAGGCTTCGTCAGGATCTCCGAATAGCTGATTCTGCCACCTCTTTCCGTTTATAGGCTACTGATGCGTTTCAAAGACGGTACTACCTGTTTCTTGCGTTCCACAGCTGCTACCAGGCATTTCTCCTCTCACTGGTGTTCTTTTATCATTCTCTCCCACCTTCTAGCTGAATGTGATTCTATTTATAATGCTTTGTGGTACAAACGTTCTTATTGTGAATGAGCAATATCTAGTCCGGTACTACCTTATAGTTTTTTTTACAAAGAAACACAAAACACAAACTCACATAAAACATTGCATCTATATTAATAAATTGGTTGAACTATGTGTGTATTTTTCTGATAGTGATTGCTAATAAAAAAAAATTTTTTAAAACCATCATAATTCATCAAATAATTTAATAAGAAAATATATATAAATAAATAAAAAGATGACAATTAGAATACCATCATTGATTGATCGAAAAAAGGATGGGTCTGCCCGGTATTCCACTATAAAATAAATAATATTGATAAAATAGTCTTATGTAGAAATTGATATAAGAGTCCACACACGAACATACAAATATTTATAAGGCATAATCTTGCTAGAAATCTTTTTGGATATAATAGTCTCAATAATAGGGATGAATTGGTCTATGTAAACCTAATAAAGGGACTTTTTTATCAATATTATTTATTTTATAGTGGAATACCGGGCATGCCCATCCCTCTTTTTTCGATCAATCAATGATGGTATTCTAATTGTCATCTTTTTATTTATTTATATATATTTTCTTATTAAATTATTTGATGAATTATGATGGTTTTAAAAAAATTTTTTTATTAGCAATCACTATCAGAAAAATACACACATAGTTCAACCAATTTATTAATATAGATGCAATGTTTTATGTGAGTTTGTGTTTTGTGTTTCTTTGTAAAAAAAAACTATAAGGTAGTACCGGACTAGATATTGTTCATTCACAATAAGAAAGTTTGTACCACAAAGCATTATAAATAGAATCACATTCAGCTGGAAGGTGAGAGAGAATGATAAAAGAACACCAGTGAGAGGAGAAATGCCTGGTAGCAGCTGTGGAACGCAAGAAACAGGTAGCACCGTCTTTGGAACGCATCAGTAGCCTATAAACGGAAAGAGGTGGCAGAATCAGCTATTCGGAGATCCTGACGAAGCCTTTCAGGCGAAACGCGTCGATTACCGAGTGCATTGATTCTACGACAGCAGCGCTGAATACGGAAGCGCACCATCTGTCAGTCTGCCGGCAGACTGCAATTTCTTTCTGGAAAAGGACGCTTGCCACTGCACGGAATCCCGGACAGTGATAGCAACCAACAGAGGAGGTAAGCAGATTGCCCCTGCTTCATTCGGAAGAGTGAGGGTTTAACCCTTTTTATACCTACCAGCTAACTAGCGTAAACAAGCACTAAGGGAGGTGAATACCCCACCTGGGACCTTTTAAAGCAGAGACTCTTTTGTCATATGACACTTTTTGGACTATACAAGACTGTGACTCTTACATATGAGAATTAACATTCAACAGATAGGTAGATGAGAGTAAGACGCCACAGGGCGCTTCAAACTACCTTGTCAAATCACCACGGAGTGACTACCTTTTTTGTTTTGTTTTTGTTTATGTGTTGTCTGTATGTTTTTGGTTTGTGTACCGGTACTAGGTTGTATATAACCACAACAGCAGTATCCATCATATCAGATATATATATATATAATATAGGAGCCATCTATTACAGTGTACTATATATAGGTCTAATGAAAACAAACATTTAAATAAAATATTTTTTATTACTACACAGAGTTGATTGCAGTGTATTTACTGTGGAGTGGTGCGCAGGGAGCTACCATTGTTCTATCTGTATCTCCCCATTAAGCTGACGTAGTGCAGCCGTGCCCCCAGCTGCACCTCCCCCGCAGGTGTCCATCACACAGAAAGCGCAGTATCATTTCTTTCTTTTATCTAATGGTGGTACTCTGTCAATCACCATATACCGTAGAGCTGTCAGTTGGTGCTTATGTTGCACAAAATGTCGTGCAACCGGTTTATCAGACCCTCCTGTTTTCAATGCCAGTCTGATGTTAGAGTCATGGTTGGAGATTCGTTCACGAAAGGACCTTATGGTCTTGCCCACATAAACTAGTGAGCAAGCGCACATTAATAAATAAATGACATAGTCAGATGTGCATGTCAAACGATGTTGTATTGATATCCGTCTTCCATCATGTGGGTGTGGGAAGGAATTGCCAGTGAGCATTCCCCTGCATGTCGTGCAGTTTGGGCACTTATAGCAACCTAGTTTCTTTAAAGGTAGCCACCCTTCCACCTCCTTCCCCACTGACTGGTCCGGACGCATCTGCATATTTCGTAGATTTGGTCCCCGCCTATAGGCTATCAGCGGTTGTTTGGGAAGCACATCTTTAAGGGTATTGTCTGTTGACACAATCCCCCAATTTTTCTTAATAGCAGCCCTTGTAGCAAAGCTACCAGTATCATAGGTCGTAAGGAACACAAACGGTTTCTCAACTTCACTTGAGATTGTTTTGCCACATTTAAAGAGACCTTCAGCTTTATGTAAACAATGTTCAACCACATCGGGATGATATCCCCTATCGAGGAACCGATGTTGCATTTCCACCAATTGCTCTTTCAGAATCTGGGTGTCCGAGTTGTTCCTCATAACCCTAATAAACTGGGAAATAGGTAAACTTTCCTTTAATGGTTTCGGATGGTAGCTGCTGTAATGTAGCAGTGTGTTCCGATCAGTGGCCTTCCTATACAACTTAAATCCATACCCCCTGTCAGTGGTGAATACAGTCACGTCCAGAAAATTAATGCTTTTGGAATCACATTCCATCGTAAAGCGAATCGGTGTGTCTAATTGATTGAGGTGCATCACCATACTCTCTAAAGCAGTCCTATCACCAGACCATAATAAAAATACGTCATCTATGATACGTCTATAGTAGCCGATACTACCCCCAAACATCGGGAATATATATTGTTGTTCATACTCATCCATATACAGGTTAGCATACGCCGGGGCTATGTTACTCCCCATCGCGGTCCCAGATGTCTGGAGGTAGTGTCGGTCACCAAATTTGAAATAATTACACATTAGAGTCATCTCAAGTAGTTCAAGCAGAAACTCAATGGGTGGATGGTGGTGGTGATTACTCAACAGTGCTCTTTTAACTGCGGCCATACCTGCCTGATGAGGTATGACCGTATACAATGAAGATACATCCATCGTAACCAACAAAAAATCTTTAGTGTCAACCGTAACAGACTTTAGCTCATTTATAAAGTCATTAGTATCCTTGATATAGCTTTTTATTTGTTTCACACATGGCTGGAGATAGGTGTCGAGATAACGTGCAACCGGTTGGAATAGTGATCCCCGGGCAGAAATAATAGGTCTGCCCGGGGGGTTTCCATACACTTGTGTATTTTGGGTAATGTGTATATGATGGGGCATATAGGGAAATCTGTGTGTAGAAAGGATGACACAGTTTCAGTAATAATACCCATATTCAAAGCACCATCTACCACCATACCAAGTTTCTTTTTAAATATTATCGTAGGATCAGTATCAAGTGCCCTATAAGTGCGATTATCACTAAGTTGACGTATAATCTCATCGCTATATGCAACTGTATCTTGGAGCACAACCGCCCCACCCTTATCTGCTGGGTGTATAGTAATGGTTGGATTTTCTTTTAATTGTTTCAAAGCTATGTTTTCTGCCTTAGTTGTGTTTATTTATTTTTTTGTGCTCTCTCTCTCTCTCTCTCTCTCTCTCTCCATATCTATATATCTATATATATATATATATATATATATTTATATATATTTTTATATATATATATCTATATATCTATATCTATCTATCTATCTATCTATCTATCTATATATATATATATATATGTATGTATGTAGACTTATATTTTTTGGAATAGCGGCCATATATGATTGGTATATGTGTGTGTATGTATCTATAGAACTATCTAGAGACATATATCGAAACATTGTCATGTTTGTTTGTTTTTGCTCTTATCCTACAAACCTACAATGCTATTAATTTAGAAGCATGACTTTTGAATACAAATTTAAAATAATAATTGTGTGTGTGAGTGTGTGTGTGTGTCCGCGGGTGCGAATCTCCACGATGCGAACTGTACACACTGTCCTGCACATTAATGTACACATATCAATAAAGTTTAATACAGATGACACCATACAATTACAACCAATCAAATGCCACCACACACTATAAATATATGCCCATGTATGGAAAACGCCATTGGCACCATGCGCGCAGCTGCCTTTACACGCTGGGAGCTGCGCGTGTTAATAGCTGTTATGGACCGACGCGTAGGCCGCGCAGGGCCCTTTATACTCAATAGGGTTAAGCGCGAGGCCTACGCGGAGGTCTGCCGCATACTGCGGACACGCACCAGGACACGGCGCACAATAATCCAGCTGGAAAGGCGGTGGAGTGACCTCCGCCGCCGCACGCCGGCGCTTTTGGCGGAACGCCAACAAATTCGCAGTCGACGTAGACGCAGTAAGTTTAACACATTACATTAAATATGTTTAAAACACTGAGATTAGTAGCAGAAACTTAAAATGTACAGACTGCACATTCCCCCTCTCTTTCCCAAACCCCCTCTCTGCCCCCCTCCCCCTCTGTGGCCCAACCCACCTCTCCGCCACCCTCCCCCTCTCTTTCCCAATCCCCCTCTCTGCCCCCTCCCCCTCTGTGGCCCAACCCACCTCTCTGCCACCCTCCCCCTCTCTTTCCCAATCTCCCTCTCTGCCCCCCTCCCCCTCTGTGGCCCAACCCACCTCTCCGCCACCCTCCCCCTCTCAATCTGACCCACCCTCTGTAACCAGCTCCCCCTTCCATCCTCTTTCCCCAATCCAGCCTCCTTCCCCCATCCAGCCTCCTTCCCCCATCCAGCCTCCTTCCGCCATCCAGCCTCCTTCCGCCATCCAGCCTCCTTCCACCATCCAGCCTCCTTCCCCCATCCAGCCGCCATCCCCACCTTCAGAATGGGCAGCAGAGGCCCCGGAGCCACTTCAGGGAGGTGATCAAGTGGCAGAGGAGAGTAAGTTGACACACATTGACATTTAATTTGGTACCTAATTTAACATCACATTCTAATAAATGCAGTGTTGTACTGGGGCCAAATCTTGTGCCAAGGTAAAATGTTTGTCTTCTTCATCATGGTATGGATGTTGCTTTTACATTTGTGTGAGGATCATTAGATGTACAGTGTCTACGTCTGCAATGTTTAGGCTGCCCACTCTAGGTCAACACTCATTATGTCGACAGGGTTGCCTGGACAACAGGGTTTATATGTGCGACATTATCAGCAAAACAGTTAGAGTTTAGTATGTTGTTTGACTTTTACACTTGTGCCTGGGTATTCCAATATTTGCACATTGAACTGGCATGCTTCACTTTGTTAGGCAGGCTAAAGACACAGTGATTTGTGTTGTGAAAGTTACACTCCAAAAATTTATTTAAAAAAAAACATTTTAAAACCTGTTTGACCTTATGTAGTAAGGCAGGCTTTCAGGGAGTGTGGGCATGCTAGGATATGTTGTCCTTCTGAAGATGTTGATATGCAGTGTGATGATGCAGGGCCAACCCCAAAAAAGATAAGTCTGCTTCACTCCAGATGTGAATGAATCCCAGCATAGTGTTACATTTACTAAGATGGTAGTTCTATTTAAGATGGGATGTTGCCCATAGCAACCAATCAGATTATACTTTTCATTTATTTTGCTCCTTCTGCAAGATAATATGTGGAATTAGATTGGTTGCTATGGGCAACGTCCCATCTTAAATAGAACTCCCATATTAGTAAATGTACCCCATTGTGTGGTACACTTTGTAAAAAAAACAAAAAAACAATAACAAACATTGCTGAGCAGGCTTGTGTGTTGTTCTGTTACTGTTTTCTCATTAAAACATCCATGATGTAGTCACTTTGCCATTAAAGCAGGCCTGTCCAAACTGCGACCCTCCAGCTGTTGAGAAACTACACATCCCAGCATGCCCTGACACAGCTTTAGCATTCTCTGACAGCAAAAATGGGTCAAGGCATGCTGGTATATGTAGTTTCACAACATCTGGAGGGCCGCAGTTTGGACATGCCTGCATTAAAGTGTGCTTTGTACCTTGCTTGTATAATAGGTAATGTGAGTAAGTTAGTAATGTTTATTTTGCCTCTTAATTTCAGATGTTGCAGTTGGAGCTCCCACAACTTTTGCGGGCATTCTGGCCATCATGCGAAATTACCTGGAAGCCTTGCTGGCTAATGTGGACCAGCTACAGAAATTTTGTTAAAAAATATTTTCAGGAAAAAAAAATATGTTAAAGTAAAATGCACCACAATTTTTTTTTTATAAAAAATAAAAATAAATAATTTCAAGTTAAGCGGGTGTTGTGTTTATTAATGCAATAAAGGAACAGCAGATTTGCTAGCAGAAATTGGTTACCTTAAACATTTCACACATCTAACTTAAGAATTTTTTTTTAATTAAAAAAAAAATGAGAGTTAGGAGGTTATTGTTTTAAAAAACATGTAAACACATTTATTCACAAACTACACCTCTACACAAAAATAAACAAATTAGCATTAGACCAGGCACATTTACCACATCTATATTTTTCTTTTATAAATTTCAATGTTGATGGCCAATTATGCCTACAAAGTGTTCTTCAGGTATTCTTTGAAGACTTAATTGGTCATGACCATTATCATTCGTTACAATAATTGTAATCGTAACTGAGGAAGGCTTGTGGAGTTTGAACTGAAAGCTGTAATTTAACTTAAAAAAAAAAAAAAACATTGCTGTGCGGTTTTTAGCAAAAGCGTGTGCAATTTTAAGAGGAATGTGTAAATCTACAAGAAGTTAGGATTTTTACGATGAGGTTTGTGGTAATGCGATGGGTTCGCATTAGTGCGATGTCATTTGGCATACGCCTACTTTGTGTACTAATGCGTACGAAATAGCAAAAATACGTTGCGGGCGGTTATTCGCTATTGCGCAACGTGTTTGCAATATTGTGAATATGTTGTGCGAACGAAAAAAATAGCGAACAATTGGGAATCACCCCCATGGTTTTGCCCAACTGCTAACAAATTTGCTGCTGCGATCAACTCTGAATTAGGCCCATAGTCTCCACACACTTTGCCAGCAACTTACATATACTCAAAAGGTAGAACAATAGAGTTATTCAGGGTTACAGGATGTGAGGGGATGGAGCAAGGTTAGGACTTAATGTATCCAGATGTGCAGTATTTTGAGAACTACATTCCGGTTGCTATTTGCAGTTTATCGCATGTTTCTGCACATAGATATGCGCAGAATTGTAATATTCACAAACTACTGTAAACAGCTCGCGAACAAACGTATTTATTATTTTGTAGCTCTTCTCTGTAATATTGTTGTATCTTTTATCTGTATCTTTCGAGTAAATACTGTTGATGCGTTGGACCACAACATTACATTTAACTACTGGTGTCGCATTCCATTCTTGTTTAGGGATAAGGTGTATTCAGCCACACGTGTCGCTGCATTGTGCGCATAGCGTGTCGGCGTATATATGCAACGTGCATACATATCTTAGCGGTTATTTGCTTACGTTTAACGGCCGCAGCGGCCCAAACCACAGTGTGATAAGTTATTGCTTTTCCGTATAAAATAATCGAACTTTACACATTGATTGCTAGTGATGGTGTTATAGTTCTTTTCCAATATTTTCTGCACCGCCTAAGGAGCAGTGTGACGGTGGGTATAGGTGGTTTATGGCAGGAAAGCCTCCTTAACCTAAACTAGGACTGTCATTTCCCTCCAGTTCTGTAGCACCGACTGTCTCTTCTCCCTGTTAATGTCTCCTGTCTCTGTGGGTGGGAAATCAATTGCTGAGCCTCAGAAGCAGGGCCAGCATGTGGAGTAAGATCTGTGACAGTGAAGAGGGGACAGATACAGTATGTGGAGGAGGGGGGGGGGGGGGAGCTGTGTGCAGTTTCGGACTGGTGCACAATTGCCCAGCAGGGGGAATGCATTGGACCCATGCATGCCACCAGTCCTGCTCTGCCAAGTAACTGACCCTCTAATAGTGTAATAATGTATTATTTAAGTGAACTGTCTGGATCCTGACTCATAAGGGAGGAGAAAGGACCCACTGGCAGTTGGGCCCCCTGGGTAATTCCCCCGTGGGCCATCTGGGGAATCTCTGTTAAGTGTAGAGAATAAAGATGTGTGAATGATGGAGGAGCTGTGTGAGGGGACAGAGTCTTGTAAGGGTGTGAGCTGTGTGAAGGGGGATCTGCATGCAGGGCCGTAACTAGTTTTGTGCGGAGCGGGCACGGCATATAGCGCTGCAGCCTGCAGGGTAGAGGGCGCTGTTGGCGGCACTTGTCAATTATCTGTTTTAATTACTTTCACTTGCAGCTTATAATAATAATAATTTTATTTATATAGCACTCTTTCTCCAATAGGACTCAAGGCGCTTAACAGATACATAGCTTCCCTCCTTTTTGTAGCCCAGCATCTCCTGACCGCCCTTGTCTCCTACCCTCACCCCTTCTGTCACTAATACCAATACAAAATTCATGAACTCAACTTGAGAATTCTTTGTTATTCAGTCACACTGTCCTTTATTACATTTCAAGATGCTGACATACCCGGGATTCAAACCCATTGCCTATGGCATTGCAGTCAGACAATTGGTCATTGAGCTACTGTATATGCCCTTGCATAGAAGGGTAGATAATTCTAAGCTACAGAATTTAACTATTTGAAGCTTACCTTGTACTTTGTGAAAAAATGATCAGCATTACAGCTGAGCAGATCTATGTAGTGTGTGACTACAAGAGATTGGGATGGTCATTCCGAGTTGATCATAGCCCTGCAAAATATACAGTTTCAGTTGTAGTCACACACACAGAAGCCTCCTACTGCATCTAATAAGGGACTAAGAGGTCTATGTACTAAGCCTTGGAGAGAGATAATGTGGACAGATATAAAGTACCAGCCAATCAGTTTCTTACCTGCCATGCTACAGGGTGTGTTTGAAATATGGCAGTTAGGAGCTGACTGGTTCGTACTTTCTCTCTCTCCACTTTATCTCTCTACAAACTTTGATAAATCTCCCCCTCCAGGCCTAAAGGTGTGTACACACGGTGAGATTCGGGATAACCCCGATTCTCACTATGCGACATGGACTATGGTCGGTATCGTAAGCATAAGATAGTCAAAATTGCTTTGCCTGCATAGTCTATCTAGGCTTGCGATACCGATCTCGCGGGACCGTGCATCCGTATCGCATCGGGATCGCAAGGTGACTTTGATGGTCAAAATCGAAAGAAAAAAATCTCACTGTGTGTACACACCTTTGGTACATAGACCCCTAATGCTAAGGAAGAGATTTCATTCAATGTCTATATTACCCTCAGGTTAGATCTCATAACGAGGGAGCATAACAAACCTACCATATCAAAGCAAGAATAGTCAGCATCCATAGACTGTCAAAATGGCTCTAAGCTTATAGGAGAAGGAAAAGTCCCATTTTTATTTAGATATCTATATATAAACAGTCCATATCTATGGAACATAGTTACATAAAGGGTAAAGAGAACTCTTCAGCAAGGCTGATAGCCCGTATGAACAAGGCCATAACAAGGGTTCTGCGTGCGGTGGGGTCCCAGACAGTTGCTGCCTTGCAGCACCTACATGTAGCTTGCAGTGTACCTGAAACTGCACAATGCAGCCAGCAGCACTACTTTCTAGAGCTGACGGCCCCCACGGTGTCATGCCTAAGGCCCTGTTCAGGCCCTGCCTACGAAATAACATATAATTTAGGTGGAATAACCTCCGGGAAGGAATATAATCACTAGAGGGCCATAGCTAGGACAAGGATATTCAGGAAAACATGATTTTGATACCTACCGGTAAATCCTTTTCTCCTAGTCCGTAGAGGATGCTGGGGTCCACTTCATGACCATGGGGTATAGACGGTTCCGCAGGAGCCATAGGCACTCTTAAGACTTTTCAATGGGTGTGAACTGGCTCCTCCCTCTATGCCCCTCCTCCAGACCTCAGTTATAGGAACTGTACCCAGGGAGACGGACATTTCGAGGAAAGGATTTACTTTAAACTAGTGGTGAGTTACATACCAGCTCACACCTCAGCCATGCCGCACAACATGGCATTCAACATAACACACGCCAACAGGCCTGAATCAATTACAGCAACATGCTGAAACTAATATAACACAACATGTGTAACTCTAATAACAAAAAACTGCAGGTAAAGTACGCACTGGGGCGGGCGCCCAGCATCCTCTACGGACTAGGAGAAAAGGATTTACCGGTAGGTATCAAAATCCTGTTTTCTCATACGTCCTAGAGGATGCTGGGGTCCACTTCATGACCATGGGGTTTATACCAAAGCTCCAGTACGGGTGGGAGAGTGCGGATGACCCTGCAGCACCGATTGACCGAACTTGAGGTCTTCATCTGCCAAGCTGTCAAACTTTTAGAATTTTGCAAATGTGTTTGACTCCGACCAAGTAGCTGCTCGGCAAAGTTGCAATGCCGAGATCCCCCGGGCAGCCGCCCAGGATGAGCCCACCTTCCTAGTGGAATGGGCATTCACCGACGTCGGTAACGGCAGTCCAGCCGTAGTATGAGCATGCTGAATCGTACCTCTGATCCAACGCGCAATAGTCTGCTTGGAAGCAGGACACCCAATCTTGTTGGGAGCATACAGGACAAACAAAGACTCTGTTTTCCGTATTCGAGCTGTTCTAGCGACATTAATCTTCAAAGCCCTAACGACATCTACAGACTTTGACTCAGTGAACGTGTCAGTAACTACTGGCACCACAATAGGTTGGTTTATGTGGAAAGATGAAACCACCTTTGGAAGAAAATGTTGACGAGTTCTCAACTCTGCCCTATCTTCATGGAAGATCAGGTAAGGGCTCTTGTGAGACAAGGCCCCCAATTCAGACACCCGCCGTGTGGATGCCAATGCCAAAAGCATCACCACTTTCCAAGTGAGAAACTTCAACTCTATCTCTTGTAGAGGCTCAAACCAATCCGATTGAAGGAACTGCAAGACCACATTAAGGTCCCATGGTGCCACTGGAGGCACAAAAGGAGGCTGGATGTGCAGAGCCCCTTTCACGAAGGTCTGAACCTCTGGAAGAGAGGCCAATTGTTTTTGGAAAAACACTGACAAGGCCGAAATCTGGACCTTGATTGACCCCAATCGGAGGCCCGCCTCCACACCAGCCTGCAGAAAATGGAGAAAACGTCCCAACTGAAACTCTTTCGTAGGAGCCTTCTTGGATTCACACCAAGACACATATTTTCTCCAAATATGGTGGTAATGTTTAGACGTTACTCCTTTCCTGGCCTGAATAAGGGTGGGGATGACTTCCTTGGGAATACCCTTTCGGGCTAGGATCCGGCGCTCAACAGCCATGCCGTCAAACGTAGCCGTGGTAAGTCTTGATACACGCATGGCCCCTGCTGCAGCAGGTCCTTGCGAAGAGGAAGAGGCCGAGGATCTTCTATGAGCAACTCCTGAAGATTTGGGTACCAAGCCCTCCTTGGCCAGTCTGGGGCAATGAAGATTGCTCGAACTCTTGTTCTCCTTATGATCCAGAGTACTTTTGGG
Source organism: Pseudophryne corroboree (assembly GCF_028390025.1). NCBI lineage: Eukaryota > Metazoa > Chordata > Amphibia > Anura > Myobatrachidae > Pseudophryne > Pseudophryne corroboree. The sequence goes on along the minus strand of NC_086447.1, from coordinate 199,795,238 downwards.
ATCAGTGGAAGTGGAGGGAAGACATACATTGACCGGAACACCCACTGGGCCACTAGCGCATCAACTGCTATTGCTTGAGGGTCTCTCGTCCTGGAACAATATTTCTGAAGCTTCTTGTTGAGACGAGATGCCATCATATCTACTTGAGGAACTCCCCAAAGACTTGTCACCTCTGCGAAGACTTCTTGGTGGACGCCCCACTCTCCTGGATGGAGATCGTGTCTGCTGAGGAAGTCTGCTTCCCAGTTGTCTACTCCCGGAATGAAAATTGCAGACAGAGCCTTTACATGTCTTTCTGCCCAGAGGAGGATCTTCATCACCTCTGCCATTGCCGCTCTGCTTTTCGTTCCACCCTGCCTGTTTATGTACGCGACTGCTGTTACATTGTCCGACTGGATCTGCACAGAATGATCTTGAAGAAGATGTACCGCTTGTTGAAGGCTGTTGTAAATGGCTCTCAATTCCAGCACGTTTATGTGAAGGCAGGCTTCCTGACTTGACCATTTTCCTTGGAAGCATTCCCCCTGAGTGACAGCTCCCCAGCCTCGGAGACCTGCATCCGTGGTTACCAGGACCCAGTCCTGAATCCCATCCCTCTAGTAGGTGAGAACTGTGTAGTCACCACAGGAGCGAAATCCTGGCTTTTGACAACAGGATTATCTTCCGGTGCATGTGTAGGTGGGATCCCGACCACTTGTCCAAAAGGTCCCACTGGAATACCCTGGAATGGAACCTGCCAAACTGTATGGCCTCGTAGGCCGCCACCATCTTCCCCAACAACCAAATGCACTGATGGATCGACACACTTGATGGTCTCAATATCTGTTTTACCATTTTATGGATTTCCAGAGCCTTTTCCACCGGAAGAAATACTCTCTGAACTTCTGTGTCCAGAATCATCCCGAGAAAAGACAATCTTGTCGTCGGTTCCAACTGTGACTTTGGATAATTTATGATCCAACTGTGTTGTTGGAGTATTGACAGGTAGAGTGTGATGTTTTATAACAACTGGTCCCTGTATCTCGCCTTTATCAGAAGATAGTCTAGATAAGGAATTATATTGACTCCTTTTTGACGCAGGAGAACCATCATCTCTGCCATCACCTTGGTGAATACCCTCGGCGCCGTGGAGAGACCGAGAGGTAACATCTGGAATTGGTAATGGCAATCCTGAACCGCGAATCTCAGATAAGCCTGGTGAGGAGGATAAATGGGAACATGCAGGTAAGCATCTTTTATGTCTACAGACACCATGTAGTCCCCCTCCTCCAGACTGGAAATCACTGCCCTCAGTGATTCCATTTTGAACTTGAATCGTTTCAAGTAGAGATTCAGATTTTTTAGGTTTTTAGGTTTAGGATCGGTCTGACCGAGCCGTCCGGCTTTGGAACTACAAAAAGGCTTGAGTAAAACCCCTCCCCTTGTTGTGACAAAGGTACCAGGACTATGACCTGATCCTGACATAATTTTTGGATTGCCGCTGTTACTGCTTCCCTTTCTTGAAACTCCAGCTTGTATCACTGGGACACTATTTGCAACACCCAGGGATCCAGGCCAGACAGAATCCAACCTTGGCTGAACAGTTTGAGATGTGCCCCCACCCGAGCGGCCTCCCGCAAAGGAGCCCCAGCATCATGCTGAAGATTTGGCAGAAGTAGGGGTAGACTTCTGCTCCTGGGAACCTGAAGCCGCTGTGGACTTCTTTCCCTTTCCCCTTAACCTACCTGCAAAGAAGGGGGAACCTCTCGCTTTTTTGCATTTATTGGGCCGAAAGGACTGCATGTGCGGGTGATATGTGCTTTTTGCCAGGCGCAGAGGGCAAAAATGTCGACTTACCTGCGGTAGCCGCCGAAACTGACGCATCCAGTCCATCGCCAAATAAGGCCTCACCTCTATATGAGAGAGCCTCCATATTTCTTTTGGAATCTGCATCCGCATTCCACTGGCGAATCCACAACGCCTGCCGAGCCGATACTGCCATGGTAGCGGCTTGTGAACTCAAGAGTCCAATATCTTTCATCGCTTCTAGCATGTACGTGGCAGCGTCTTTGATATTCCCTAACTTAAGAAGTATCTCATCTTTATCAATCGTGTCAATTTCTGATGACACGCTTTCTGACCATTTTTCAATGGCGCGACTCACCCACGCGCAAGCAATTGTGGGCCTGAGCAGCGTACCATTGGCAACATAAATGGATTTCAATGTAGTTTCCATCTTTCGATCTGCCGGCTCTTTTAGTGAAGCCGTGCCAGGTGCAGAGAGAATTACCTTCTTTGTCAACCTGGACAGTGCACTGTCTAACACAGGGGGTGACTCCCATTTTTTCCTGTCCTCCACCGGGAAAGGATAAGCTATCTGAATTCTCTTGGGAATACGAAATTTCTTTTCAGGATTCACCCACATCCCTTCAAAGAGAGTATTAAGCTCGTGGGAAGGAGGGAAAGTGACCTTAGATTTCTTTTCTTTATAGAAATAGGCTTCCTTGACTTACAGAACTTCCCTTATAGCTACAATCATATATTGTATTTTTTTGCCAATTTATGATCTATTTCTCTGGAGTCACTATCGTCGACACAAGAATCAGTGTCCGTGTCGGTATCAGTATTCACAATATTCGCAAATGGTCTCTTATGTGACCCAGAGGGGTCGCCTGCGGATGGAAGAACAGAGCCCTGAAAAATCACATCCTCCACAGATTTTCTCCAGCACTCAGCATGAGATTCATACTTATCTAATCTCCTATTGATATGATGCATACTATCACGTATTTCTTTCACCCATGCAGGCTCTTGGTGTGCTGGCAGCACCACCACATTACACTTCTGTGACCCTAAAATGGTTTCCTCCGGGGAGGAACTCCCTGCCTCTGACATGTCTTACACACTTGTACAACACACACACACACAGACACACTGGGACTTATAGGGGACAGAGCCACAGTAAAATCTGTCAGAGGGACACAGTTTAGGAGCAGCCAGTTCACAACCCCAGCGCCAGTATCTAATGCCTGTGAACACAGAATGCCCAATGACTTGCAGCGCTTTTTACACAGTAAAACACACTTGTAAAGCACCAAATTCGCTTGTGTCCCCCCCCCCGTTTTGCACCCTGATACTTGTAGTCAGAAGTGAAGGAGGACCAGCGATGTCTCTGCAGCCTGAGGAGAGAGAAAATGGCGCTGAGCAGTGTGCTGGCTGCCTGAGGAAGAAGCTCCACCCCCACAATGGCGCGTTTTTGCCTCAGAAACTTTTCATAATATTTATACTGGCAGGGGTGGGGCTGTGCCTGGGCATCTTATGCCCCCTTTTTGCCAGTTTATAGAGGTGTTTTTGCTGCCCAGGGCCCCCCCCCCGCCCTGCACCCTGAAGTGACCTGTGTGGGCAGCAATGGCGCGCTGCGCTCTCGCCAGCCGTGCTGTACCTCAGCCGTCACTTTTCTTGATAGAAGATCTGTCTTCTTCTACTCACCTGTCTTCTGACTTCTGGCTCTGTGAGGGGGGTGACGGCGTGCTGTGGGAGTGAGCATCTAGACACGGCTAGCGTTCAGTACCCTTCAGGAGCTAATGGTGTCCTGTCAGCCAGAAGCAGAGCCATGAAACTCTTCAGGAAGTTGGTTCCTACTTCTGCTCCCTCAGTCCCACGAAGCAGGGAGTCTGTTGCCAGCAGTTCTCCCTGAAAATAAAAAACCTAACATAAGTCTTTTCAGAGAAGCTCAGTAGAGCTCCCCTAGAGTGCATCCAGTCTGCCCGGGCACAATTCTAAAACTGAGGTCAGGAGGAGGGGCATAGAGGGAGGAGCCAGTTCACACCCATTGAAAAGTCTTAAGAGTGCCCATGGCTCCTGCGGAACCGTCTATACCCCATGGTCATGAAGTGGACCCCAGCATCCTGTAGGACGTATGAGAAAGTATTATTAGGAACAAACATAGGATTACTGACCCATCTACATGCAGCAGCTAGATGCTTTAATAATCGGTAACAATTACCAGGCATTCTTATCAATAGAATACTGTATATGTATCCAATTCCTAACTCACATTTCTTTTTCAGAGAAAATGTATGCGGTTTTTATGTGAATTCTTTAAATCAAGGTAAAAATTTCCCTCCCCTAATGATTAATTAGACATTTGGAAGTTTTTTAATTGCAGTAGCTAAATTAAGCCAGTAATTACATGTCATTATTGGGGTTAAAAAAAGGCTTCAAATTACCCCAAAATCAACTTTTTAATTTTTCATGCAGCCCAAATTGAATTCAAGTGTTTATAAAATATAATTGCATTTTATCTTTTTTTTAAATACATTTTAAAGTAGCCTCTAATTACCCCAGATTCACCTTTTTGCTACCTTTTTTTTTCTTTCATTTTTTATTTCATTTGTATCTAAATAAATTAAATAAATTTTTTTTAATCATTTTTTTACTTTAAAAAACAAAATACTGTACACAAATCAGCCATTTGACACCTATGAAGAGCGTCCAGTACTTTCCTTATGCCCACTAACGCAGGAGGGACCAGGCGTTTTCAGGGAGGGTGTCTGACGTCCGCTCCGGCCTCGATCATCAGCAAACAATCGCAGCGTGTGAGTAAGTCCTGGGCTGTGCAGAGACTGCACAAACTTATGTTTGTGCAGCTCTGCTACAAAAGCGATCGCACAACTGCACAGCACTCCCCCTGTAGGCGGCGACTATCTTATCGCAGGGCTGCAAAAAACGCACTCTAGCGATCAGGTCTGAATTACCCCCAAAGTTATTACTATATTAGAGACCGGAAGGTCTCATCACTTTTTCATGTATTCCTCCCAGTTTGTACTCTGTAGATTGCACACCATTGCCACGAGTACTGCGGATAGGCATTTCTACTTGGTTCTTGCATTTCTCAGGTATGTGCATTTGTGCAAAGCCTGCGGGTTTCATAACGCAAACTCTCATTCACAGACTTCCACCTAAATGGATTGAGCCCTAGGGGCATATGTAATAGGGTCCGGTCGATCTCAGACTTTTTTAAAAAGCCGCAATCATTTACAAGGCATGGTTTTGTTTAAAAAACGTCTGACATTGGCCGGCATCCTGCACCTCCGGCAACCTCGGACCCTATTACATATGCCCCCAGTGTTCATTTTTATTGTACTTGTAAGGATAGCTAAGAATTTGTCCTGTTATATGAGAATATTGTGTGCATGGGAGAGTGAAAGATTGGGGGTCACTGTGGTAAAATGGCCTATGAGGATCAGAGGCGTCACTCACCTCTGTGACACCCGGTGCGGCAGCGAGGATAAAAGGGGTGGGGCTTCGCGGGAACGGGTGGGGCTTACATAGAGGGGCGGGGCTTCGTGGGAGGAACCCATTTTTAAACCATTGCAGGCACGCAAAGGGGGCGGGGCTTTGCGGAGGGGCGGGGCTTCGCGTCCCGACACCCTTTTTTTTTTTCACTGGGGGGTGTGGGTGGTGAGGGCTGACTCTCGGGAGGTGCTGTCCCTGCAGTGCTGGCTCCTACAAAGTGACAGGAGCCGAGTGCTGCACATAATATAACAGTGCAGCACTCGGCTTCTGTCACTCTGCAGGAGCCGGCATTTTGGTGTCACCCCTCGGCGGGTGACACCCGGGAGCGGGCCGCACCCCCCGCACCCCCCTTGTGACGCCACTGATGAGGATATTACCTATACAGAGCAGATAAGGGAAATAAAGGTGAGAGGAAATATATGGGAGAAAGTGATAACCTAGGTTATAGGATTTATATAGTGTTCCCAGTAAATGACTGATTTCTGCTGTAAAGTGCTGGATCATATTACTGGAGCTGGGTTGTGCATGCAGCTTTTGGACGATAGTCCGAATTCAGCTGCATGCACGGCCGACAGCGAGGGTCGTTAATAACCCACGGGGTCGCGCATTGCTCGTCGTTCGGCAACGTACACACTGGCCAATATAGTAAACTACGTCACTCAGGAAGTGCAAAATGAGTTAAGTTGTTTACTATTATCGCCTAGTGTGTATGTACCTTAAAGGTTGTTAAATGAACGGGGAAAAATATTTTAAAGGATAGTGAAAACTGTTCTACTAACCTGTGGAAGTGGTCCCAGGTACCTGCAGTCATCAGAGGCTTGGGTGAAGCCACAATAGAAATAAACAAGAAAGATATTAATATTAATTGTAACCATAGTTCTCAAAGCTCCTTAAAGTTGGTTATACATGCATCAGTCTCTATATATGATATGTATTATAGCTGCATCTTAGTACATAATTCTAAGCATGTAACATAATTCTAAACATACACTGTAGCAACCTCATCTATGGCTTTATTATCTCCTAGAAACATCTCCTGCAACCCCAAAGGTTTCATGTTTCTTTTTCTCTATCTGAAATGTTCATGTCTGTGATACAAATTAGATGGAATCTGCTAAAAGGGTTAATCAGTAATCTAGAAATGTCCACCTAGCTGGAATAAAAGACTTGTAAGATAAGACGTATTGACTAGTAATGAACCTTTGTACTTTATACTGGGCTTAGCTCTCGGACACATATTCATGTAATCTGCGCCTGTAGATGTTCTGGACCAGTGTAGTAAGAGTATAATATTTATGAATATTGTTATGAAACACTGTCTGTGGAACTATACAGAGCACCAAGGACATTGTGCATTCTACCCAGATATCCCTTCAAATGATTGTTTGGTTGTGTAATCAAAGGAAATCATTTATGAAGACGACCGGAACCTTCTGTGCGCCTCAATTTGTGCAAACGTACTTAGGGCCCGATTCAGCATAGAACGCATCTGCAATGCGTTCGCATGCTAAAGCCCTGTTACAGTGTTTGCACGCGCAGAAGCCACACTGCGTGTGCAGACACAGTAAGATGCAACGGCATATCACATATGCGAATGCCTCTGTCTGACAGGCAGAGGCGTTCGCGGGGCGGGAGGGGGTGTCGTGTCAGAGTTTCAGGTGCGTAGTCGCAGGCGTGTCCGGACCATTTGATGTGCGAGCCGCGGTAGATGCGTGACATCACACACAGCAGCTGCAACCCAAAAGATGGCGGGTAGCTGTGTGCCTTTGCAACTAGGCTGCTCAGGCAGAGGGCTACACTTATCCTGCAAGCACTCCACTGCTGAGCGAAGTGTTAGCAAGATAGTAGGGGGTGGAGGGCCATGCATGCGGGGCGGACTTGCCCTGTGCTAGGCCCCCCCCCCCCCCGCATGCTAGTGTAAAGGGTTGTAATAAATTGATCAGCTAATATACCTTTTGCTGATCTGCAGGTGTGTACAAGCAATATGTCTGTGAAAGACGTCTTTCACAGATATATTGCATCTGCTGTGCAACACAGCAGATGGCCAATATACAGTATATGCAGATATATTGGTGCATCTTTCTGTGTGTATAAACCACCACCATTGGCAGATATATCTGCCTGTGTGTACCAAGCTTTAAAGGGGGTACACGGGCCGATTTCTACCAGAGATGTGTCCTGAGCGTTCTAGCACAGATCGCTCAGTACTCATCTCGGGACGCTCAGCACACAGCGCGATGTGTGCTGAGCGAGGGGGAACAAAAAACAAAAACGCTCACTTCACCCAGCGGTGAAGTGAGCAATCTGACATGACAGGTCCTGCTTGTTTTAAATAGAGTAGGCAGCACGTGAGAATGGGGCAGCTAACAGTACTCTTACCACCGCTAAAGTCCAGTTATCACAGGATACAGCTGTCACTCACGTAGACTTTATGGAAGGGAGAGCGCAGGCCACTGATGACCTGGAGGCTTGCTCTATACTCAACCTCACAGATCCCACTTGTCTTATAGTTCAGGCCAGCAAGCAAGTAAAGAGGGTGCAGTTATCAGTTATCGTAACCCCGCTGAAGTCCTGTTGTTGCAGGGCACACCCGTCACGCAGTGTAGGTAAAGCAACACAGACACCTCCAATTTCTCCACTAAAGGCAGCAAACAAATCTCACATCCAGGGCAGCTACTGAGTGGGCTACCAGAGATGTAATTAAAGACTTCTAAAGCATTTCTCCGTCAATCATACAGTGCCAATTTCATAAGTATACTTTATAAGTATCTTGGGACCCGATGCAATGATTGACACAGGGGGGAATTCAGACCTGATCGCTCGCTAGCTATTTTTTTAAGTCCTGCGTTCGCATAGTCGCCACTCACCAGGGAGTGTATTTTAGCTGTGCAAGTGTACGATCGTGCGATCGCATGTGCAGCCGGGCGGTATAAAAAGAACTTGTGCAGTTTCTGAGTTGCCCAGAACTTACTCAGCCGCTGCGATCACTCCAGCCTGTCCGGGGCTGGAAATGACGTCAGACACCCGCCCTGCAAACACTTGGACACGCCTGCGTTTTTCCAACCACTCCCAGAAAACAGTCAGTTGCCACTTACAAACGCCCTCTTTCTGTCAATCTCCTTGCGATTGGCTGTGCGACTGGATTCTTCGTAAAATCCATTGCACAGCAACGATCCGCTTTGTACCTGTGTGACGCGCCTGTGCGATGCGGTGCATACGTATGCGCAGTTCTGACTTGATCACAGCGCTGCAAAAAAACGCTAGCGAGCGATCAGGTCTGAATTACCCCCACAGTTCGTACAGCTACAGCGGCAGAGGGGTGGGTGTGATCGCTCTCTCTGTGCGTCACGCAGAAGGAGAGAGGACTAACTACTTCTACAACTACCTCTCTCCCTAGCCCAGCATGCAGCAGCGTGTGCCATGTGCTGGGGAAAGAGGCTGCTGCAGCAGCAGTAGTCAGTCCTCTCTCTCCCTGTTCGCTGTCTGCAATTGGCCAATGGGGAGGGGTGGGCAGCAGGAACAAAATAGGGAAAGAGTACCCGCCCACTCCCCCTTGGTGCCCATGGCTGTACGAATTTATGTGTAAAGCAGCAGGAGGCATCTTGAGTAAATATACGCCTCCTGTATGCTTGTGTGATCCGCTGCTGTGTCCGCAGATGCAGCATCAGGTTACTTGTGTGACCATCACCCATCTAAGTGGATTGGGGTTGTGTTAACGGTGGTCAGGATCCCAGCCACAGAATGCGTAGAGAAGGGTCATCATGGAGGACTGGTGATGAGAATCTAGCCGATAGGGTATACTTGTTTTAAGATAACTTTTCTAAAGAACATGTAAGGCTCTGAGGATTTCATTTGGGTTAAATAATGAAGACAGCTAAATATTTATATTCTGCTGTAAAATGGAAGAACCTTAGAAAAACTTTATGGACACATTAATGCAATGGAGAAACTGACTCCATATCGTTTCCAGCACAAAAACTAAACAAATCTGTTGTGATGCCTGAATATAGGCCATGTGATTATACTGAATCATTATTTGACAAAATACCTACATACAGTATGGTACTAATTGTATAATGAAATTAGGTGTATCGGATACAGAAGGTTACACTTAATTTGACATGTATAAATACAAATATTCTGAGGGTCATTGGTACCTACAGAAAGTTTTGCACTGCTACAAATAGGATTTTGAAAATACACGGAATAATCTGCCACCTAGTGTATTTACAAGGCATTACAAGGAATTAACGTAGTCTGCGGGAATCCGGATGACAGATTGACAGTAACAAGATTGACAGTGAAAAGGTCGACACCTATCAGGTCATATGGTTAAGAAGGTCGACAACAGGAAAACTGATAAGGTCAAAACATCAATGTGACATAATTACAAGACAACAAAGGTTGACAACCGAACTGCAGACGTAATACAAAGATTGACTAATACAACACATACACAAATATGGGGTCAACAACATGAAGATCGACAGCTGGATGACTGTTATACAGCAGACAGTTTGAAAGCCATCAGTTATAAGGGTCACATTTATACAGCCGACAGTCTGAAAGCCATAAGTTAGAGGGTCGCATTTATACAGCCGACAGTCTGAAAGCCATCAGTTATAAGGGTCACATTTATACAGCAGACAGTCTGAAAGCCATCAGTTATAAAAGTCACATTTATACAGCAGACAGTCTGAAAGCCATCAGTTATAAGGGTCACATTTATACAGCTGACAGTCTGAAGGCCATCAGTTATAAGGGCCACATTTATACAGCCGACAGTCTGAAGGCCATCAGTTATAAGGGTCACATTTATACAGCCGACAGTCTGAAAGCCATCAGTTATAAGGGCCACATTTATACAGCCGACAGTCTGAAGGCCATCAGTTATAAGGGTCACATTTATACAGCCGACAGTCTGAAGGCAATCAGTTATAAGGGTCACATTTATACAGCCGACAGTCTGAAGGCCATGAGTTATAAGAGGTCACATTTATACAGGAGACAGTCTGAAAGCCATCAGTTATAAGGGCCACATTTATACAGCCGACAGTCTGAAGGCCATCAGTTATAAGGGTCACATTTATACAGCAGACAGTCTGAAAGCCATCAGTTATAAGGGCCACATTTATACAGCCGACAGTCTGAAGGCCATGAGTTATAAGAGGTCACATTTATACAGGAGACAGTCTGAAAGCCATCAGTTATAAAAGTCACATTTATACAGCAGACAGTCTGAAAGCCATCAGTTATAAGGGCCACATTTATACAGCCGACAGTCTGAAGGCCATCAGTTATAAGGGTCACATTTATACAGCAGACAGTCTGAAGGCCATCAGTTATAAGGGTCACATTTATACAGCAGACAGTCTGAAGGCCATCAGTTATAAGGGTCACATTTATACAGCAGTTAGTCTGAAGGCCATCAGTTATAAGGGCCACATTTATACAGCCGACAGTCTGAAAGCCATCAGTTATAAGGGTCACATTTATACAGCCGACAGTCTGAAGGCCATCAGTTATAAGGGCCACATTTATACAGCCGACAGTCTGAAAGCCATCAGTTATAAGGGTCACATTTATACAGCCGACAGTCTGAAGGCCATCAGTTATAAGGGTCACATTAATACAGCAGTTAGTCTGAAGGCCATCAGTTATAAGGCTCACATTTATACAGCAGACAGTCTGAAAGCCATCAGTTATAAGGGTCACATTTATACAGCCGACAGTCTGAAAGCCATCAGTTATAAGGGTCACATATGTACAGCAGACAGTCTGAGGCCATCAGTTATAAGGGTCACATTTATACAGCAGACAGTCTGAAGGCCATCAGTTATAAGGGTCACATAAATACAGCCGACAGTCTGAAGGCCATCAGTTATAAGGGTCACATTTATACAGCAGACAGTCTGAAAGCCATCAGTTATAAGGGTCACATTTATACAGCGGACAGTCTGAAAGCCATCAGTTACAAGGGTCACATTTATACAGCCGACAGTCTGAAGGCCATCAGTTATAAGGGTCACATTTATACAGCAGACAATCTGAAGGCCATCAGTTATAAGGGTCACATTTATACAGCAGACAGTCTGAAGGCCATCACTTATAAGGGTCACATTTATACAGCCGACAGTCTGAAGGCCATCAGTTATAAGGGTCACATTTATACAGCCGACAGTCTGAAGGCCATCAATTATAAGGGTCACATTTATACAGCAGACAGTCTGAAAGCCATCAGTTATAATGGTCACATTTATACAGCCGACAGTCTGAAAGCCATCAGTTATAAGGGTCACATTTATACAGCCGACAGTCTGAAGGCCATCAGTTGTAAGGGTCACATTTATACAGCAGACAATCTGAAGGCCATCAGTTATAAGGGTCACATTTATACAGCCGACAGTCTGAAGGCCATCAGTTATAAGGGTCACATTTATACAGCCGACAGTCTGAAGGCCATCAGTTATAAGGGTAACATTTATTCAGCAGACAGTCTGAAAGCCATCAGTTATAAGGGTCACATTTATACAGCCGACAGTCTGAAAGCCATCAGTTATAAGGGTCACATTTATACAGCCGACAGTCTGAAAGCCATCAGTTATAAGGGTCACATTTATACAGCCGACAGTCTGAAGGCCATCAGTTATAAGGGTCACATTTATACAGCAGACAGTCTGAAGGCCATCAGTTATAAGAGGTCACATTTATACAGGAGACAGTCTGAAGGCCATCAGTTATAAGGGTCACATTTATACAGCAGACAGTCTAAAAGCCATCAGTTATAAGGGTCACATTTAAACAGCAGACAGTCTGAAGGCCATCAGTTATAAGGGTCACATTTATACAGCCGACAGTCTGAAGGCCATCAGTTATAAGGGTCACATTTATACAGCAGACAGTCTGAAAGCCATCAGTTATAAGGGTCACATGTATACAGCCGACAGTCTGAAAGCCATCAGTTATAAGGGTCACATTTATACAGCCGACAGTCTGAAGGCCATCAGTTATAAGGGTCACATTTATACAGCAGACAGTCTGAAGGCCATGAGTTATAAGAGGTCACATTTATACAGGAGACAGTCTGAAGGCCATCAGTTATAAGGGTCACATTTATAAAGCCGACAGTCTGAAAGCCATCAGTTATAAGGATCACATATGTACAGCAGACAGTCTGAAGGCCATCCGTTATAAGGGTCACATTTATACAGCAGACAGTCTGAAGGCCATCAGTTATAAGGGTCACATTTATACAGCCGACAGTCTGAAGGCCATCAGTTATAAGGGTCACATTTATACAGCCGACAGTCTGAAGGCCATCAGTTATAAGGGTCACATTTATACAGCCGACAGTCTGAAGGCCATCAGTTATAAGGGTCACATTTATACAGCCGACAGTCTGAAGGCCATCAGTTATAAGGGTCACATTTATACAGCCGACAGTCTGAAAGCCATCAGTTATAAGGGTCACATTTATACAGCCGACAGTCTGAAAGCCATCAGTTATAAGGGTCACATTTATACAGCCGACAGTCTGAAGGCCATCAGTTATAAGGGTCACATTTATACAGAAGACAGTCTGAAGGCCATCAGTTATAAGAGGTCTGTCACACTCGCGGCGCTGCGGCTGCCGCGCTTTCCGCTCCGGGTGCACTGGGTCTCCCGGCGGTCGCCGCCCCCGGTGGGCTCCGGGTTGTCGCGTCTTGCTGGCGCTGCCTCCAGCGGGTTCCCGGGGTGTGGGCGCCGCCATTGCGCCCGACGTCCACGGGAGCGTGGTGGGCGGGTGACGTAATCAGCCCCTTCCGCCAATTGGGAGAGAGCGGGAAGTTCAAAGGAAGACGCCGTGCAGGGCTTCGGCGCCTGAGTATCGTCTCTACTATGATTATCAGTGCTAGCAGCGTTCAGTGAGTTCTCTAACTGAACGTCTCCTGAGTTCCAGCGTTTGCAGAGTATCTCCCAGTGGAACATTTCCTGTGCTACCAGCGTTTGCAGAGTATCACTCAGTGGAACATTTCCTGTGCTACCAGCGTTTGCAGAGTATCACTTAGTGGAACATTTCCTGTGCTGTCAGCGTTTGCAGAGTATCACTCAGTGGAACATTTCCTGTGCTATCAGCGTTTGCAGAGTATCACTCAGTGGAACAAACACTGTGACACCAGCGTTTGCAGAGTATCACTCAATGGAACAAACACTGTGCTACCAGCGTTTGCAGAGTATCACTCAGTGGAACAAACACTGTGCTACCAGCGTTTGCAGAGGATCACTCAGTGGAACAAACACTGTGCTACCAGCGTTTGCAGAGTATCACTCAATGGAACAAACACTGTGCTACCAGCGTTTGCAGAGTATCACTCAGTGGAACAAACACTGTGCTACCAGCGTTTGCAGAGGATCACTCAGTGGAACAAACACTGTGCTACCAGCGTTTGCAGAGGATCACTCAGTGGAACAAACACTGTGCTACCAGCGTTTGCAGAGGATCACTCAGTGGAACAAACACTGTGCTACCAGCGTTTGCAGAGTATCACTCAGTGGAACATTTCCTGTGCTATCACCGTTTGCAGAGTATCACTCAGTGGAACATTTCCTGTGCTATCAGCGTTTGCAGAGTATCACTCAGTGGAACAAACACTGTGCTACCAGCGTTTGCAGAGTATCACTCAGTGGAACAAACACTGTGCTACCAGCGTTTGCAGAGGATCACTCAGTGGAACAAACACTGTGCTACCAGCGTTTGCAGAGGATCACTCAGTGGAACAAACACTGTGCTACCAGCGTTTGCAGAGTATCACTCAGTGGAACAAACACTGTGCTACCAGCGTTTGCAGAGGATCACTCAATAGAACAAACACTGTGCTACCAGCGTTTGCAGAGTATCACTCAGTGGAACATTTCCTGTGCTGTCAGCGTTTGCAGAGTATCACTCAGTGGAACATTTCCTGTGCTATCAGCGTTTGCAGAGTATCACTCAGTGGAACATTTCCTGTGCTATCAGCGTTTGCAGAGTATCACTCAGTGGAACAAACACTGTGCTACCAGCGTTTGCAGAGTATCACTCAGTGGAACAAACACTGTGCTACCAGTGTTTGCAGAGTATCACTCAGTGGAACATTTCCTGTGCTTCCAGTGTTTGCAGAGTGTCACTCAGTGGAACAATCACTGTGCTACCAGCGTTACAGTGTATCACTCAGTGGAATATTCACTGTGCTCCCAGCGTTACAGTGTATCACTCAGTGGGACATTCTCTAAGCTACAGTATTTCTCTTAGAGGGACACCTCCTGTGTTTCCAGTATTTCATGTTATCTCTAAGTGGAACTCCTCCCATACTTCCAGAGTTACACTGAATCTTAAATCCTCATTTATTTCTTCAACATCGCTTTCAAGTTCCTCATTCTTCAAACATCGCTCACAAGTTCTTAATTCTTCTGTGTGCTTCACCATCGTTCTCAAATCCTCATTCATTTCTTCAGCATCGCCCACAAGTTCTTCATTCTTCTGTGTGCTTCACCATCGTTCTCAAATCCTCATTCATTTCTTCAGCATCGCCCACAAGTTCTTCATTCTTCTGTGTGCTTCACCATCGTTCTCAAATCCTCATTCATTTCTTCAGCATCGCCCACAAGTTCTTCATTCTTCTGTGTGCTTCACCATCATTCTCAAATCCTCATTCATTTCTTCAGCATCGCTCACAAGCTCTTCATTCTTCTGTGTGCTTCACCATCGTTCTCAAATAATCATTCAATTCTCTAGCATTACACGCCAGTTACTACGGCTAGTTCTGCATGAGGAAAACCTACATCCGGCCCTCCCTGCTCCGGCCCAGCTGTGGTTCCTCTTCCCGACCATCGGAAGAACCCCCAAGTTCTCAACACTCCGAACCCAGGTCAGTGACAGTATACTCAGGCCACATGGACCCGGGGGATCGGAACCCAGAGTCAAGTGCCATCCAAAACTTGGTTTCCCGAGTTCAGAGTCAGGAGGCGGCACAGGGCCAGGTGATGCAGTACCTCCAGGAATTGTCCGCCCGGCTGGATCAAATTAAGGCTTCCCTGGCTTCTGTAGTTCCGGCTCCAGTTCCAGTACCCGCTCCAGTGGTTGTCACCAGTAATCTTCAATCCCTGTCTGGAACCAGGTCACGCCTTCAGCTTCCCACTCCCTCTCGCTATAATGGGAATCCAAAGAATTGCCGTGGTTTTCTCAACCAAGGCGAGGTGCATTTTGAACTTCTCTCACACAATTTCCCCACGGATCGGTCCAAAGTGGCATACATTATTTCCTTGCTTGAAGGTTCAGCATTGGATTGGGTGTCTCCGTTGTGGGAACGATCTGACCCATTGGTTTCCAGTTACACTAATTTCATTGCGTCATTCCGAAGGATTTTTGATGAGCCCGGCAGAATGACCGCTGCTTCCTCGGACCTGCTCCGAGTCCGTCAAGGCTCCCGTTCAGTGGGACAATATGTGATTCACTTCCAGACCATAGCCTCAGAACTACGTTGGAATAATGATGCTCTCCGGGCCGCTTTCTGGAACGGGCTCTCCGACCGTCTAAAGGACGAGCTGGTCACTAGAGATCTGCCAGATTCCTTAGAACAGTTGATCTCACTCTGTGTCAAGGTGGATCTTCGTATGCAGGAACGAGGTGGCGAACGTAGTCGGTCGGATCGACCCAGATTCCGGTCTCTCCCGTCAAAGCAAACAATTACCTCAAGTTCGGATGAGCCCATGCAAATCAATCGATCCCGGCTGTCCCCGGAAGAACGGCAGCGCCGTTGTGAGGGTAAACTCTGCCTCTACTGTGGAGCCGCGGATCACTTTATCAAATTCTGCAAGTCTTGTCCAGGAAACGGGCAGTCCTAGCTTGTTCCGGAGGAGTCGAGTTAGGGATTACATCTGAATCTTCTCCGACAGTGGATTGTTTACTTTCCGTGTCTTTGTTTTCTGAGTCTATAGCCAAACCTGTTAAGGCCCTGCTGGACTCCGGGGCTGCAGGGAACTTTGTTTCTCTTTCTTCTGTTCAGAGTCTGGGTTTACCGTTACAGTCTGTCAAACGACCTATTACGTTGACCGCCATCAATGGAACCAAAATATCTAATGGTGTTTGTCACGATCCGGATACTGAGACACCATTTCCCTTCTGGATGTACGTCCTCCATGGGCCTCTGCTGCCACTCCTGTCTCGCTGACCGCAGCGTGCCGCTGGGCGCATGTTATTCTGCTACTGCGGCCTACATCGCCAGTGTTACACCTTTCCTGTAGTACTTAATTCCCCTTCTTTGTTTGTTCATGGGCGCAGCCATGTTAGACTCCAGTCACATGACATTATTCCTCCTATCCACGGTGCTGGAGCCTTGTCACAATTGCTCAGCCAATCTCTGCTATGCAGCAGGTATAAATATCCGGTCCCAGCTCCCAAAAGATGTCAGTGCTTTCATTGTCAACAGTGTTTCCAGCCTACAAGCTTC
Source organism: Pseudophryne corroboree (assembly GCF_028390025.1). NCBI lineage: Eukaryota > Metazoa > Chordata > Amphibia > Anura > Myobatrachidae > Pseudophryne > Pseudophryne corroboree. The sequence goes on along the minus strand of NC_086447.1, from coordinate 199,778,496 downwards.
TACAGACTTTCTCCTGCAATTCCATTCTGCAGATCAGCCTGACTTCCCTGGTGATTACACTCTGCTGTGTAACCCGACTCTCCAGTGTTAACCCCCTACAGCCTACTTTGGATTCCTGTGTTTGAACTTTTGCTTTGCAGTAATCATCCTTCATTCTTCAGTTCCTGCGCACTCCAGCTTCATTCCTCATCTTCCAGCGAACCCGAGCTTCATTCCTCATCTTCCAGCGAACCCCAGCCTCATTTATTGTTTACAGGACTTTCTTCCATATTCCAGGTTACTGGCCTTTACCGATTGTGAACCTAATTATCACGTGTGACTTTCTATTATTCTTTTGCACGTTATTTGACTTTTTATTTAATAAAAGCACTTAAGGAATTCCCAGTTGTCGTGGTCACGCCCTCGGGCATTCTTTGCTGCTGTCAATACGTATGTCCAGGAGTCACATAGCTCCTCCTAAATTTAAGTACCCGTCAGCCCCTACAACTGAGGCTCCCAGTCACGGTCTCCAGCCCTCAGTTGTGACAGTGTTATTACAAGTCGCACAGAGCCAATCAAGCTGCAGGTCGGAGCTCTGCATCAAGAACATCTGGAGTTCCTAGTAATTCCGGAGATGCCTCATGATCTTGTTCTTGGTCTACCTTGGCTTAGAATTCACAATCCTCACGTTCACTGGAAGTCGTCACAAATAGTGTCCTGGAGTTCGTTTTGTCACGCTAATTGTCTCACTCCTGTTTACCCACTCCGTGCTTCTTCCAAGTCGGATGAGGAGCTCATTCCGGAGGCCTATCGGGAGTTCACAGACGTATTTTCGGAACAGGCGGCCGATCAGTTACCACCCCATAGGTCCTGGGACTGTCCCATTGAGCTCATCCCAGGGAAAATGCCACCCTGGGGACGCACATATCCCTTGTCATTACCCGAGACCCAAGCTATGTCGGAATATATCAAGTCTAATCTGCTGAAAGGATTCATTCGCCCCTCTACCTCCCCGGCTGGGGCAGGTTTCTTTTTCGTGAAGAAGAAGGACGGAGGGTTAAGACCATGTATTGATTATCGTGGCTTAAACGATATCACTGTTAAGAATAAATACCCTTTACCGCTAATCACGGAGCTATTTGATAGGGTTCGGGGAGCCCACGTTTTCACTAAGCTCGACTTATGAGGAGCCTATAATTTGATACGTATCCGACAGGGGGACGAATGGAAGACGGCCTTCAATACAAGGGACGGGCATTACGAGTATCTGGTAATGCCGTTTGGCCTCAGCAATGCCCCTGCCGTTTTTCAGGGATTTGTCAATGAAATCTTCCGAGATATGCTATATCAAAGCGTAGTAGTGTACTTGCTTGGATGACATTCTGATATTTTCTAAGAATCTTACAGAGTACAGGTCAAAGAGGTACTTCTTCGCCTACGAAAGAATCGTCTCTACGGCAAGATTTCCAAATGTGTCTTTGAGGTCTCTTCAATTCCATTCCTTGGTTATGTCATTTCAGGTACGGAGCTTCGCATGGATCCGGAGAAACTCACTGCCATTCGGGACTGGACTCAGCCTCTCTCCTTGAAAGCGGTACAAAGATTTCTGGGCTTTGCAAATTACTACCGGAAACTTATAAAGGCATTTTCTACCATTGTTGCACCTATTACAGCCCTAACCAAAAAGGGGTCTGTTAGGGTCTCCTGCCCTGTGCTGCCACGTCGTCATGGCAACCGGGAGACAAGTGCTGGCGGAGTAACCTGAGCGCAGCTGATACTCCGGTTCGGGTCTTTTGCTGTGCAGTGGTTACAGGCAGGGGATCCGGTGCTGATTTTTGTGCTCGCAGTCTGTGAGGTCTGAGGGGGGCGTGGACAGCACCTGCTTTATAAGGCCCCTACTCAGGTTAAGCAGATGCTGCTGAATCTTTGTTGGTTAGTCAGTTCCTGAAAGTTAGCCAGTACTGTGTAGCTTTGTATTTGTTGTTGCTTACTGCAAATAGGCCTGGGGATTTGGTACTACACTCTGCCAATCCAGACCTAGCAGTAAGACTGGAGTCAGTCGTTTAGCCTGCTGAGGTTCTTTTGCTATTCTGTGAACCCAGCAGGTTTGTGGCTGTACTTTCAGACCTGCCTGCATAATCCTCTCTCACTGTGCAGGGCGTCCATGTGTCAGTTTAGTGGCAGTAAGCTGAACCTGGGCCCTGCAAGTGAGAATTAGGATTGTGGAGACTCTCCTTGTGTCTATTATTCCATCTCTGACCAAGGAGTTTACTGCCACACCCGTTGGTAACCCTTTAGGGTTTTGCTGTTGCCCTTAGCAACAGCATTTCGGGTTCTCTACGTATTAAAACACAACATCTTGCTTTTTCCATCTGAGCATTTCTAATACTAGGGAGACACCCAGTTTCTTAGCCTCTGGGCTTCTCTGTTCACTCTGTGTTGGTTTTGTTACCCTATCACCTTCTGTGTACGTTATGTCATATTTCCCAGTCTGTCTGTGAGTTCATTTGTTTTGCATCCCTCTCTGTTCAGACACCAGTACATTCCTGCAGGCACTGGTGTGCATAACAGTTCAAACACCAGTACATTCCTGCAGGCACTGGTGTGCATAACATATTCAGCAGCCCAATACTCCTGTTGAAATTTTGTGGGAATATGGAGCATACCCCTCAAAATACGTTGCAACAGGTGGTCGATCAGGTGCAGGTCCTGACTCGTCAATTTAATGATTTGTCCATTAAAATGCACACCTCCCAGGCCGCTGGCGGAGCTCCCGCAGCAGCAGCACCTTCAGGGGTTAAGGAGCCGAAAGTAAATCTTCCGGATCGTTTTTCTGGAGATCGCTCGCAGTTCTTTTGTTTCAAGGAGAGCTGCAAGTTATATTTCCAGCTTAGGCCTCAGTCTTCTGGGTCAGAGATTCAGCGGGTGGGCATAGTGATTTCCTTGCTACAAGGAGACCCACAGGTCTGGGCATTTGGGTTGCAGCCTGACTGTCCGTCGCTTAAAAGTGTTGATGCTTTTTTTACGGCACTGGGCATGTTGTATGATGACCCTGACAAGACGGCCTCAGCCGAGGCTCAGATTTCGATCCTTAAGCAAGGGCGAAGGCCAGTTGAGGTTTACTGTACGGAGTTTCGGAGGTTGGCCCATGATACCCAGTGGAATGACCCAGCCCTGAGACACCAGTACCGAAGAGGTCTTTCTAACCAGATAAAAGACCAACTGGTACAATATCCCTTGCCTGATAGCTTGGATCAGCTCATGCAGTTATCCATCCGGGTGGATAGACGGCTGAGAGAGCGTAGGCTTGAAAGGGAGACCGAGGTTTCCTTCTTTCCCAAGGGAACCTCAGACTCTGAGGAATTTTCCGAGGAGCCTATGCAGATTGGGGCTACCCGCCTCTCCTCGCGTGAGAAGACGCGGAGGAGACAGCAGGGGTTGTGTTTGTACTGTGGGAATAAGGGTCATGTGGTAGTATCATGCCCAGAAAAGCCGGAAAACTTCAGGGCCTGAGGGTGATGGGAAATATCCTGTCAGGCCAGAAGTCAGAATTTCCCAAGAAGACTTTTATCATTCCGGTGACCTTGAAGATCCTCGGTCAAACTGTCAAGACTGAGGCCTTTGTGGACAGTGGGGCCGACGGGGTTTTTATGGACCGCCAATTCGCCCTGAAACACTCTGTTTCCTTAGTACCCTTGGCGTCGGAAATTGAGATTTGTGGGTTAAACGGGGAACCATTATCCCAGGGTAAAATTACCTCTTGCACTAGCCAGATTTCTTTGTTTATTGGAGCAACACACTCTGAAAAATTGTCCTTTTATGTGACTGTCTGTACTTTTGCCCCATTGGTGTTGGGGTTACCCTGGTTAAGGGCCCACAATCCTCAATTTGACTGGGTCTCTGGGGAGATTCTTAGTTGGGGTACTGATTGTTTCAGGAGTTGCTTGAGCCTTCCAGTCAGGCTCTCGCAGCTAAGTTTGCCAGGATTGCCAGGGTGTTATGCAGATTTTGCGGACGTGTTCTCCAAAAAAGTTGCAGAGGTACTACCTCCCCATCGCCCCTATGACTGTGCCATTGATTTGTTGCCGAATGCTAAGCTTCCCAAGAGCAGGTTGTACTCCCTGTCACGTCCTGAGACTCAGGCTATGGCAGAGTACATTCAGGAGAACTTGGCTAAAGGGTTTATCAGACCTTCACAGTCTCCAGTTGGGTCGGGGTTCTTCTTCGTGGGTAAAAAGGACGGTTCATTGCGACCCTGCATCGACTTCAGGGAATTGAACCGTATCACGATTAAAAACTCATACCCACTGCCTCTCATTTCGGTCTTGTTTGACCAGCTTCGTACTGCCACCATTTTTTCTAAGATTGACCTACGCGGTGCGTACAATCTAATCCGAATAAGAGAGGGGGATGAATGGAAGACTGCCTTTAATACCCACTCAGGGCATTATGAATATTTGGTGATGCCTTTTGGGCTCTGTAATGCCCCGGCAGTCTTCCAGGATTTCATGAACGATGTGCTCAGGGAATATTTGGATAGATTCTTAGTTGTATACTTAGATGACATCCTAATCTTCTCCCATTCCCTGGAGGAACATCGGAAGCATGTACGCTTAGTCCTCCAGAAACTCAGAGACCACCGGCTTGGGGCGAAGCTGGAGAAGTGCGAATTTGAAGTTCAGCAAATCGCATTTCTAGGATATATTATCTCCCCAGAAGGTTTCCAAATGGAGGGTTCCAAGGTACAGGCAGTCCTGGATTGGGTGCAGCCCACTAGTTTGAAGGCGCTTCAGCGTTTCCTGGGCTTTGCAAATTTTTATAGACGATTTATCGCTGGATTTTCGTCTATAGTGGCGCCCTTGGTGGCACTCACTAAGAAAGGGGCGGATGTTGCTCACTGGTCTCGTGAGGCCAAAGCGGCTTTTGCCCGTCTCAAAAGGGCATTTGTCTCGGCCAAGGTGCTGCGACACCCAGATCCAGAGCGTCCTTTTGTGGTGGAGGTGGATGCCTCTGAGATGGGTATTGGGGCAGTGCTCTCTCAGATGGGAGTGTCTGATAATCGCCTTCATCCCTGTGCTTACTTTTCCCGTAAATTTTCGCCTGCCGAGATGAATTATGACGTGAGTAACTGGGAATTGTTGGCTATTAAGGATGCACTCGAGGAGTGGAGACACTGGCTTGAGGGGGCTAAGTTTGTGGTCTCAATTCTCACCGACCATAAGAATTTGGCATATTTAGAGTCAGCGAAGCGTCTCAATGCCAGGCAGGCACGATGGGCTTTGTTTTTTTCTCGCTTTAATTTTTTGATAACATATCGCCCTGGGTCAAAAAACATCAAGGCTGATGCGCTCTCGCGGAGTTTTGCTCCAATCCAGGAGACCACCGAGGAGCCGTTGCCCATTGTGTCCCCATCATGTATTAAAGTGGGCATTACCCAGGACCTCTTGTCATTAGTCCTTAGAGCACAGGAGCAGGCTCCTCCAGACCTTCCGGTAGGTCTTTTGTTTGTGCCTCCTAGGTTAAGACACCGAGTGTTCCTGGAATTCCATGCCAAGAAGTCGGCAGGTCACCCGGGTATTGCCAGAACTCGGGAGTTGCTATCTAGGGCGGTGTGGTGGCCCTCGGTGGCTAAGGATGTGGATCAGTGGGTTCGGGCATGTGACATCTGTGCCCGAAATAAGACTCCTAGAGGGGTTCCTGTTGGCCCATTACATCCACTCTCTATTCCATCTAAGCCATGGACCCACATTTCAATGGATTTTGTTGTGGACTTGCCCAAATCCTCGGAGATGACAGCCATCTGGGTTGTCGTTGACAGGTTTTCGAAGATGGCGCACTTCGTTCCACTGGTTGGGCTGCCATCGGCCAGACGCCTGTCTGAATTATTTATGCTGCATGTTGTGCGTCTCCACGGGTTGCCACTTGATGTGGTCTCTGACCGCGGATCCCAGTTTGTGGCCAAATTCTGGAGGGCATTTTGTTCCGATCTCCAGATTTCTGTCGGCTTGTCGTCAGGCTACCATCCGCAGTCTAATGGGCAGACTGAAAGGGTGAACCAGTCCTTGGAGCAGTTCCTCAGGTGTTATGTCTCCAAGTGTCAGACTGACTGGGTTGCTCATCTGTCAATGGCGGAGTTTGCCTATAACAACGCGGCTCACTCTGCTACAGGGATCTCTCCCTTTCTTTGTGTGTATGGGCATCATCCTAAGGCCAATTCTTTTGACCCCCTGGACTCCACGCCTGGTGGTTCCTCTGTCGTTTCGGTCCTTAGAGGTATTTGGAGGAAAGTGAAGAAAGCCCTTGTGTCTGTGTCATTAGTGACCAAAAGGGTTTTTGATAAGCGGAAAAGACCCTGCAGCTTCAAATTAGGAGACTTCGTCTGGTTGTCTACCAAGAATTTGAAGTTGAGACAGCCATCTCATAAGTTAGGCCCCCGGTTCATCGGCCCTTATAAGATCACCAGGGTTATCAATCCGGTGGCATTTCAGTTAGATCTGCCCCGTTCTTTGGGTATCAATAAAACATTTCATTGTTCCCTTTTAAAACGGGCGATTAGTAATCCTTCTTCCAGAGGAAGACCTTCCCCTCTTCTGATACGTGGCCAGAGGGAGTTTGTTGTTGAAAGGATTCTTGACTCCAAGATGGTTCGGGGTCGGCTGTCATTTTTGGTGCACTGGAAGGGGTATGGCCCGGAGGAGCGGTCGTGGGTGCGCAGTTGTGATCTTCATGCCCCCAGACTGATACGCTCTTTCTTCTCGCAGTTCCCCGATAAACCCGGTGGTAGGGGTTCTTTGACCCCTCGTCAGAGGGGGGGTACTGTTAGGGTCTCCTGCCCTGTGCTGCCACGTCGTCATGGCAACCGGGAGACAAGTGCTGGCGGAGTAACCTGAGCGCAGCTGATACTCCGGTTCGGGTCTTTTGCTGTGCAGTGGTTACAGGCAGGGGATCCGGTGCTGGTTTTTGTGCTCGCAGTCTGTGAGGTCTGAGGGGGGCGTGGACAGCACCTGCTTTATAAGGCCCCTACTCAGGTTAAGCAGATGCTGCTGAATCTTTGTTGGTTAGTCAGTTCCTGAAAGTTAGCCAGTACTGTGTAGCTTTGTATTTGTTGTTGCTTACTGCAAATAGGCCTGGGGATTTGGTACTACACTCTGCCAATCCAGACCTAGCAGTAAGACTGGAGTCAGTCGTTTAGCCTGCTGAGGTTCTTTTGCTATTCTGTGAACCCAGCAGGTTTGTGGCTGTACTTTCAGACCTGCCTGCATAATCCTCTCTCACTGTGCAGGGCGTCCATGTGTCAGTTTAGTGGCAGTAAACTGAACCTGGGCCCTGCAAGTGAGAATTAGGATTGTGGAGACTCTCCTTGTGTCTATTATTCCATCTCTGACCAAGGAGTTTACTGCCACACCCGTTGGTAACCCTTTAGGGTTTTGCTGTTGCCCTTAGCAACAGCATTTCGGGTTCTCTACGTATTAAAACACAACATCTTGCTTTTTCCATCTGAGCATTTCTAATACTAGGGAGACACCCAGTTTCTTAGCCTCTGGGCTTCTCTGTTCACTCTGTGTTGGTTTTGTTACCCTATCACCTTCTGTGTACATTATGTCATATTTCCCAGTCTGTCTGTGAGTTCATTTGTTTTGCATCCCTCTCTGTTCAGACACCAGTACATTCCTGCAGGCACTGGTGTGCATAACAGTTCAAACACCAGTACATTCCTGCAGGCACTGGTGTGCATAACAGGGTCTGACCCAAGTCACTGGTCTTCAGAAGCTGTAGTAGCGTTTGCCCGGTTGAAATCAGCCTTCATGTCTGCTCCGGTACTCCAACAACCAAATTTTTCAAAACCATTCTTCTTGGAAGTCGATGCTTCTTCAGTAGGCATCGGTGCCGTTCTTTCACAGTACTCCTCTGATGGGAAGTTACATCCATGTGGTTTCCATTCTCGTAATTTCTCTCCTGCTGAACGAAACTACACCATTGGAGATCAGGAGCTTTTAGCAATAAAATCTGCCCTAGAAGAATGGAGGTACTTATTGGAAGGTGCTAAACACCTAATTACGATTTACACCGATCACAAGAACCTGTTGTATATCAAGACGGCCCAGTGCTTGAATCCCCGTCAAGCTAGATGGGCGCTCTTTTTCACTCGATTCTCGTTCATTATTAAGTACCGGCCCGGGACTTTTAACGTTAAGGCTGATGCTCTGTCTCGTTCTTTAACGGCCTCGGATGAGGAGAATTCCTTTGAAAAGAGTTTGATTCTCAGTCCAGTCTCTATTTCAGCAGCTCCCACCGCTCTGGGTCCTCCTCCTGGGAGAATGTCTGTACCAGTTGAATTTCGACCAAAGTTGCTGCAGTGGGCTCATATCTCCAAGTTTTCCGGTCATCCTAGTGTTCAGAAAATGTGTGAATTTTTACGAAGGTCATATTGGTGGGACACCATGAAGAAGGACATACAAGATTATGTCAATTCATGTCCTCAATGTGCTCAGCACAAAACTCTTAGTCTGCCTCCTGCGGGGTTGCTTCGTCCACTGTCCATTCCTAAGAAACCCTGGACCCATATTTCTATGGACTTTGTTACCGAATTACCCCTCTCCAAGGGTTACAATACCATCTGGGTGATTATTGACCGCTTTTCTAAAATGGCACATTTTGTTCCGTTGACCGGGTTACCAACGGCTCCCAAGTTGGCTTTACTATTTATTCGAGAACACTTCCGCCTGCATGGGTTACCTCGGGAGATAGTCTCTGATCGTGGGGTACAGTTCACTGCAAGATTCTGGAGGGCCATCTGTTCAACTTTACAAATAAAACTCAAGTTCTCATCTGCTTACCGTCCACAAACCAATGGGCAAACTAAACGTGTCAATCAAGATTTAGAGACTTTTCTCCGCGTTTATCTTTCTCCTTTGCAGGATGATTGGGTGGAACTGTTACCCTGGGCCGAGTTTGCCCATAATCATCTGTATCACTCTTCCACTGGTGAGTCCCCATTCTTCATTAATTATGGATTCTGTCCACGAGTCCCAGAATTACCCATCTTTCCTTCGGAGGATGTTCCTGCTGCAGCTTCTACTCTCCAGCACTTCAGTCAAATCTGGAATAGGGTTCATGCTAATCTCAAGAAAATCTCTGGCCGCTACAAATACTTTGCGGATAGAAAACCGACGAGCAGCTCCGCAATACAAAGTCGGTGACAGGGTATGGCTCTCTACCCGCAATCTTCGTTTAAGAGTACCCACTATGAAGTTTGCTCCGAGGTTCATCGGTCCTTACCCCGTTTTGCAAGTCCTGAACCCGGTTGTCTGCAAATTGGGATTGCCTTCCCACTTTCGGGTACCAAATTCATTCCATGTTTCTCTCCTTCGTCCCCTCATTTTAAATAGGTTCCATTCAGAGTCTCCTAGGCCGACCTCGATAGAGACTGAAGCCGGAACAGAATTTGAAATCAAAGCTATTCTTGACTCTCGTTATCTTCACAAGAATTTACAGTATCTGGTAGAATGGAAAAGTTATGGTCCTGAGGAGAGGAGCTGGGTCAAAGCTTCTGAAGTCACTGCTCCCCGATTAATCCGGATCTTTCATTCTAAGCATCCCACGAAACCAGGAAAGTGTCAAGGGGCAACTCCTAGAGGAGGGGGTACTGTCACACACGCGGCGCTGCGGCTGCTGCGCTTACCGCTTTGGGTGCGCTGGGTCTCCCGGCGGTCGCCGCTCCCGGTGGGCTCCGGGTTGTCGCGTCTTGCTGGCGCTGCCTCCGGCGGGTTCCCGGGGTGTGGGCGCTGCCATTGCGCCCGGCGTCCATGGGAGCATGGTGGACGGGTGACGTCATCAGCCCCTTCCGCCAATTGGGAGAGAGCGGGAAGTTCAAAGGAAGACGCCGTGCAGGGCTCCGGCGCCTGAGTATCGTCTCTACTATGATCATCAGTGCTAGCAGCGTTCAGTGAGTTCTCTAACTGAACGTCTCCTGAGTTCCAGCGTTTGCAGAGTATCTCCCAGTGGAACATTTCCTGTGCTACCAGCGTTTGCAGAGTATCACTCAGTGGAACATTTCCTGTGCTACCAGCGTTTGCAGAGTATCACTCAGTGGAACATTTCCTGTGATATCAGCGTTTGCAGAATATCACTCAGTGGAACATTCCTTGTGCTTCCAGCATTTGCAGAGTATCACTCAGTGGAACATTTCCTGTGCTTCCAGTGTTTGCAGAGTATCACTCAGTGGAACAATCACTGTGCTACCAGCGTTACAGTGTATCACTCAGTGGAATATTCACTGTGCTCCCAGCGTTACAGTGTATCACTCAGTGGGACATTCTCTAAGCTACAGTGTTTCTCTTAGAGGGACACCTCCTGTGTTTCCAGTATTTCATGTTATCTCTAAGTGGAACTCCTCCCATACTTCCAGAGTCACAGTGAATCTTAAATCCTCATTTATTTCTTCAACATCGCTCTCAAGTTCCTCATTCTTCAAACATCGCTCACAAGTTCTTCATTCTTCTGTGTGCTTCACCATCGTTCTCAAATCCTCATTCATTTCTTCAGCATCACCCACAAGTTCTTCATTCTTCTGTGTGCTTCACCATCGTTCTCAAATCCTCATTCATTTCTTCAGCATCGCCCACAAGTTCTTCATTCTTCTGTGTGCTTCACCATCGTTCTCAAATCCTCAATAATTTCTTCAGCATCGCTCACATCGCTCACAAGCTCTTCATTCTTCTGTGTGCTTCACCACCGTTCTCAAATCATCATTCAATTCTTTAGCATTGCACGCCAGTTACTACGGCTAGTTCTGCATGAGGAAAACCTACATCCGGCCCTCCCTGCTCCGGCCCAGCTGTGGTTCCTCTTCCCGACCATCGGAAGAACCCCCGAGTTCTCAACAATCCGAACCCAGGTCAGTGACAAGGTCACATTAATACAGGAGACAGTCTGAAGGCCATCAGTTATAAGGGTCACATTTATACAGCAGACAGTCTGAAAGCCATCAGTTATAAGGGTCACATTTAAACAGCCGACAGTCTGAAGGCCATCAGTTATAAGGGTCACATTTATACAGCCGACAGTCTGAAAGCCATCAGTTATAAGGGTCACATTTATACAGCCGACAGTCTGAAGGCCATCAGTTATAATGGTCACATTTATACAGCAGACAGTCTGAAAGCCATCAGTTATAAGGGTCACATTTATACAGCCGACAGTCTGAAGGCCATCAGTTATAAGGGTCACATTTATACAGCAGACAGTCTGAAGGCCATCAGTTATAAGAGGTCACATTTATACAGGAGACAGTCTGAAGGCCATCAGTTATAAGGGTCACATTTATACAGCAGACAGTCTGAAAGCCATCAGTTATAAGGGTCACATTTAAAAAGCAGACAGTCTGAAGGCCATCAGTTATAAGGGTCACATTTATATAGCCGACAGTCTGAAAGCCATCAGTTATAAGGGTCACATTTAAACAGCCGACAGTCTGAAGGCCATCAGTTAGAAGGGTCACATTTATACAGCAGACAGTCTGAAGGCCATCAGTTATAAGAGGTCACATTTATACAGGAGACAGTCTGAAGGCCATCAGTTATAAGGGTCACATTTATACAGCCGACAGTCTGAAAGCCATCAGTTATAAGGGTCACATTTATACAGCCGACAGTCTGAAGGCCATCAGTTATAAGGGTCACATTTATACAGCAGACAGTCTGAAGGCCATCAGTTATAAGAGGTCACATTTATACAGGAGACAGTCTGAAGGCCATCAGTTATAAGGGTCACATTTATACAGCAGACAGTCTGAAAGCCATCAGTTATAAGGGTCACATTTAAACAGCCGACAGTCTGAAGGCCATCAGTTATAAGGGTCACATTTATACAGCAGACAGTCTGAAGGCCATCAGTTATAAGAGGTCACATTTATACAGGAGACAGTCTGAAGGCCATCAGTTATAATGGTCACATTTATATAGCCGACAGTCTGAAAGCCATCAGTTATAAGGGTCACATTTATACAGCAGACAGTCTGAAGGCCATCAGTTATAAGAGGTCACATTTATACAGCGACTCAAGGCTGTCAGCCAGAAGGTCGCCAACTATGAAAAACCAAATAATAATTCTCTTTAATTTTAAATACTGTACACGTGTACAGCAAGAATAGTGTGACAACTAACCTGATGCCCATGTCCGTGACCCAAGTCAAACACATGGTACTACCACACTTTCCTACATTAGTAGCTCGTGGAGTGGGATACTGTGCACGCCAAAGGCGCACCTGTGACCGCAAAGGGGCAGAGCCTCATGTAAAAGAGGCGGAGCTTTGCAGCACCCCTTTCTCATGACTGTGGGGGCGTGCTCGGCAGTCTCTGAGATGCTGAACTGCCCTCAGACTCTTCCGTTACTGTGAATAGAAACCGCGCACAGCATGTATTCTCCCAGCAGAGAATTATTAGTCTATTATTAGTTCACTGAGTGGCAGTATGGGGTAGTGGTACTATGATTAGGGGTGGCTAGCTGCAGGGGCAGATTAAGATGGAAAACTAGCTTGGGAAATTTATGGAAGCAGCCCTAATGGGGTCTGTCAAGGTGGGCGGGATCCCTCCTCATAGGGCCTGATTGTGAGTTGGACACTGTTGAAGCCTTCCTTGTGTCTTTTGCAGCTGTACAAAGAAAGAAAAACATTTCTTACGAAAACACACAATTTTAGTGAAACCTGTGTGTTTTGTCGTCCACTCAGCTGCTTTCGGTGATTTGAAAATTCCTGATAAGCTGCATCTCGTGCTGGCTTATCGGGGCTAATTGTATAGCCCCCGGCGAGACAATTACCAGCGGTCAGTGGCCGCAGGTAATTGAATACCGCCCTTAGACTATTTTCTACTCCACACTCCTACATCGACACCAAGTCAGCAATGTTTATATAGCATATACTTGTCCTACATTTTTTATCACTGTAATTTTTTTCAGTCCAGAAGCCGTGAGCCAGTAGAAGGGGCTGCCTGCAGCAGGGGGCAAGTACGGCTGTTACCGCCCCAGACTGTCCCACCCTGGGGGTCATTAAGGTGCGGTTGTTCTTCCTGCTCCTGTTGCAATAATTTGCCGTATGCAGTTTTGATTATATGCTAATATGGGCAGAAGCTAACCTATGCAAAAGGACGCCCACTGCGATTGCATCTTTGCGTATGGCACCGCATGAGTGCAGAAACATCGGTAACATTTTCACAGATCGGGCTGTCACGCAGAGCCTAGTACCTCTGAAGACACATAGGCTGAGCTGCTCTTCCGGGACATACAGCCCTCTCCAGTAGCAAATGTGATCACTGCTGTGAGTATATACATGACACGCCTGCGTTCGCATGACCACTCCCCGTTACCACCCTCAAACGCTTACTTCCTGTCATTCACTTTGCATCTAAAATCTTGCTGTGACCGCACATGCGACTCATTGCTTATGCGTACTGCGGCATATTATTATTATTATTATTATTATCATCCTTTATTTATATGGCGCCACAAGGGTTCTGCAGCGCCCAATTACAGAGTACATAAACAAATAATCAAACAGGAAAACAGCAACTTACAGTTGATGACAGTATAGGACAAGTACAGGGTAAATAAACATAGTTACATCAGCAGGTGACACTGGAATAAGTATCAGGTGGCAGAAGACTGCTGGATGTGGTACAGTTGAAGATTATTAAAGTAAAAAAGGATAAGCACATGAGGGAAGAGGGCCCTGCTCGTGAGAGCTTACATTCTAAAGGGGAGGGGTAGACAGACAGGGGTGACACAGATGGGGTACATAGAGAGCGTGGAACAGAGGGTTAGGATGAGATTTGGCTGGGTTTGGTGAAGAAGTGGGTCTTGAGAGCCCGTTTGAAGTTTTGTAGATGTAGAGAGGTGGAGAGTCTGAGGGGGAGAGGTAGGGAATTCCAAAGAAGTGGTGCAGCACGTGAAAATATACGCATGCAGTGCGAAAACATTAATCAATGTGTACAAATGCCGCTTTGCGTTCGCCCCCGAATGACCCGTCCCCTCCTGTGCGGCTGCACACCCCTGCTTAAGGCGCTGCCACTCTCGCACATCATTGTGCACTTCTACTTGTGCCTTCCCACCTGTGTCACCATCACTTGGGCTGCTACATGCAATAAGGTGGAATTATGGTTACTTGCTATAGCTTCCCTCAGTGAATGCCATTGCCTATACCAGTGGTTCCCAAACTGTGTGCCTGGGCACCCTGGGGTGCCTCGGGACACTTGCAGGGGTGCCCTGGGTTGGTGGTCCAGGACCAATTAAATTATTTATGGTCAATGTAATAGGCAAAACCAGTGCTGGTGGCTGCAAATCATAAAATATGTGGACAAACAGAAGCAAATCTTGTCCCTCACCACATAATTGAACTTATGGATGACATATAAACACAATTTACTTCATTTAATATTTCTTTCTAAATTTCTCAATAAGAAGCTTTTGTCCTGGGGCTCCCGTGAAAATAATTCTGATGCTCTAGGGCGTAATGATTCCAAAAAGTTTGGGAACCACTGGCCTATACTCTCTGTCAGCATCAGCCTCAGACCGAGTTCCTGTAGCGTCAGCAGCAGATAAGATGACTGGCTCTCACTATTGCAGTAACTATTGCACTGCAACTTTTCGGGATTCAGAAGGGGTGGAGTTTGCAGTACAGTGGGCGTGGTTTGAAACACCCAAATAGGACTTTCTCGTTAGGTTAAGTCGACTAAAGGGCGGGGCTTAATTTGTCCCGATTTCATGTGGGAATCTTCATTGTCAGCAGTGATGAGCATTAGCAGTAACACATTACACGTTCAACGGTACTACCTGCAACGTCGTGTTACCAATACAGCCACGCAGCGCAGCTCACGCCTGTCCCCATTTTCATATAAGTTTTAAATAAGAATTAAACAAGTCATATTTATGACACCATCGTTTGTGCAGCGAAGTGTTTATCGATACATTCCCTCGGCCTACTGTATACTGGGGAACGCAATCTATGGGCGTTTTACCCACATCCAATATGGCCGGTCAGAGAGTCTAGGCCAGTTACGATCACGTGAGTTCCTCATTCGGCTGGGTGACGAGCCGTGCGTGAAGTATCCCGTCTGTCTCTACTAGTGCAGGGAAGGGGTGCTGCTGGAGTGCTGGCCGAGCACGCTGCACTGTCACTGCTCACGCGAGGCGTGGAGTCGTCAGGTGACGGTGCGTGGCGTCAGCCATCTTGTGTTGTTGCTGGGCTTGTGGACTCGCTTCGGGTGAGAAGCTGTGAGAGAGGTACAGTGGTATTACTGGTGTGGTGGTGGGATCTGTTACCCCGGGGGCTGCCTGGTGGCCGGGGAGCCTTTGCCTGGGGAGCTGGGCAGATTACCACCTATGGGCATATAGAGGCACTGGCAAGCAGAAGGCTAGGCACACATGTGCTTCTGAGTGGGGATCTGCAGCACACATCCCAGACATATGCTCTGGTGGCACTCTAATCCATACCTGCGTATGTGTGTATACACACACACACACACACACACACACACACACACACACACACACTCTCTCTCTTCTGTCACTAGTACTGTATTGCAATGGAAGTATACTGTTGGCTACTCACTTATGGTAGGTCACTGGTTGACATGGATTGTATTATGTACTTATTTCATGGGTATGCTGTGTTATGTAATGGTCTTTAATATTTGTACAAAAAGTAATACAATTTGTGACACATGCCGTTACCATTGAGTACAACGCAACTGAACGTATTATTTTTGCAGCATCTCAGAGACAGGTGATGTGCTGTATGTGAATGTTTGCTGGCTAGACCCAACAAGTATTGCGGTATGATTGGCTTTATAGTGCTGCATTGATATGTTGTTTTGCTAAACTTTCCTAAAGGTTAGTGTCAGAAATCATGAGTTTGCTGGTTCTGTTTGCCAAGACTAAGAAATGCAATAAAGTACCTGGTAAACACATACTCCATAACTCCATAATTGCCTTTTTGTTGCTGAACATTACAAAATATGTGTGAAAACTCCACAGATGGTTATGGACCCTTAGTTGCCTCAGCGTTAAAATTAACCTGTCAGCTACAGATGTGTCCTCATCCATATGGCGGGAGACTTAGGTTGGGTACATATCAGGACGAGGTGTGTCCCAGCTGACCTGAGGACTGATGGAATGATATATTGCTCGGCCATACATAGTGCATGATCTAGTGACACCACTTCTCCTGCTGCTCTCTCTGCTGGGGGCCTCACATTCACACCCCGACCTGGGATCCTCTTACCTTCTAGCTACTACTACCACCAGAACCATCCCTTACAATTTCTACAGTTGAGGTCCATAGTATACGCCTCTTCCAACCAGTCCATCTCAGAGTAGCTGTCATTTACTGCCCCCCGGCATTGCTTCCAAATTTGACAACTTTGCTACCTGGCTTTCTCTCTTCTGACATTCCCTCCATTATCCTAGGCTATTTCAACATCCATATCCAATATACCCACACAATTCCCTGCCTCTAAACCCCTTAACCTCACCTCTTCACTTGGTCTCTCCCAGTGGACCTCCTCACCCTCCCATGTGAATGGGAGTTTACTGGATCTGCTCTTCACTCACTGTTGTGATATTTCTGATTTCTCCAACTGCCCATTTCCCCTCTCTGACCACCACCTGTTCTATTTCAACCTATCTCTCTGCTTCCCCATCTCTACCGCCTAAGGCTACCATCACTAAGTGTAACATTGAGGCTATTGACACCACATTACTTTCCTCCCTGTTTGACTCGCTTCTCTCTCTCTCATGCCCTGAACAAGCCACTTCCATATACAATGCATCCCTTACTTCTGCTCTTGACTCTGTTGCTCCACCAACCACTATTCTCCCTCGCAAATTAACACCTCAACCTTTGCACACCAAATGCACCAGATATCTGCAAAAATGCTCACGTACTGCTGAGCGACACTGGAGGAAATCACGCTCTAAGGCAGACTGCCTCCATTTCAAACGTATGCTCTCCTTCAGTGCTGCCCTTTCTCTTGCTAAACAGTCATACTTCAAGACCCCCATCTCCTCCCAGTCTTCCAACCCCTGGCGCCTCTTTTCCACTCTCAACTGACTCTGCCCACCTCCAATTCATCTCCCTTCCTCACTTTCTACTCTTGACTTTGCCACTTACTTCACATTCAAAATTGACTTCATACGTCAGGACATCACATCAGACCATCAGCATCCAGCCTCCTCCCATCCCTTACCACCCCTACTTATCCCTCTCACCAACTCTGCCAACTTTCACCCATGCATCAGGTGAGGAAGTCATGGCCCTCATTCGTTCCTGTTCCCTCACCACCTCCCCACATGACCCTATCGCCTCCACCGCTACCTCTCTCCTTCTGCCTGTTCCCATCTTTCCCACCTTCTCAATCTCTCCCTCTCATCAGGCACTGTTCCCTCTGCCTTCAAGCATGCACTCATCTCTCCTATTCTTAAAAACCTACCCTTGATCCAAACACTCTCTCCAACTACCGACCCATCTCTCTCCTCCCTTTTGCCTCCAAATTCCTTGAGCGTATTGTCTGCAACCGCCTTCCTTTCTTTCCTCACACTCACTGCTTGACCCATTCCAGTATGGCTTCCGTCCTCTCCACTGAAACTGCCCTTACAAAAGTGTGCAGTGACCTCTATGTTGCTAAATCTAAGGGACACTACTCTCTACTTATTCTTCTTGATCTCTCTGCTGCTTTTGACACTGTGGACCACCCTCTCCTACTGCAAATCCTTCACTCCATTGGTCTGCATGATACTGCCCTCTCTTGGCTGTCTTCCTACTTCTCTGACCGTTCATTCTCTGTCTCCTCTCATGACTCCACCTCCCTTACACTAACTGTAGGTGTACCCCAAGGTTCTGTCCTTGGTCCTCTTCTTTTCTCTCTCTATGTCCTCACTAGGTAAGCTCAGTTCTTTTGGTTTCCAATATCATCTCTATGCTAATGACACTCAAATCTATCTTTGCTCTCCGAACCTCTCCCCTGCTCTCCTCACTCATATCTCCAACTGTCTCTCTGCTATCTCTTTTTGGATGTCCCAGCGCTTTCTTAAGCTTAACATGTCTAAGACCGAGCTGATCATCTTCCCTCCCTCCCGCATAACCTCACCTCCTACAATCTCACTATTTATTGATGGCACTACTATCTCCTCTTGCCCCCAAGTGCGCTGTCTTGGAGTAATCCTTCACTCCTCCCTCTCCTTCAATCCACACATTCAGCACCTCTTGCAAACCTGCCGTTTTTATCTAAAAAATATTTCCATGATCAGACCCTTTCTGGCCCAGGCTGCTACTAATACCCCTTTCAGACAGAAAATGAAATTACCGGGTGAAGCAGTTCCACCCGGTAATTTCATGAAACATGCGGGTCCTTTTTCTGTGTGAAAGGATCAACCCGTGTTGTAATTCCCGGGACTTCGGCCCAGGAATTTACCAGGGTCGGAGACACGGGAATTATGACACGGGTTGACTCTTTCACACAGACAAAATACCCGTGTTGATATGCAAATTACCGGGTCGAAATTTTCGACCCGCTAATTTGCATGTCTGTGTGAAAGGGGTGGTCAGGCAGGTCCCGGCAAAACGACCTGGCACTGAAATGCCGAGTAATTGCCTGGACTTTCAGACTTATCTGTCTGAAAGTGGTATAAGACACTTATCCGCTTACTGGTCATCTCCAGACTGGACTACTGTAATCTCCTCCTGACTGGTTTTCCTGACAAATACCTCTCTCCACTCCAATCTATCCTCAATGCTGCTGCCCAGCTAATTTTCCTCACCAAAAACACTACGTCCACCTCTCCTCTCCTACTAGACCTTCACTGGCTCCCCTTCCCTTTCAGAATTGATTTTAAGCTTCTCACTTACAAAGCCCTCACCCACTCCTCTCCCATCTACATGTCTGACCTTATCTCCCTTTACACTCCCACTCGTCCTCTTCGCTCTGCTAATGCACGCCGACTCTCCTGCCTATGGATTACTTCCATTCCTACCTCCCAAGATTTTTCACGTGCTGCTCCATTTCTATGGAATTCCCTACCTCTCCCCCTCAGACTCTCCACCTATCTACAAAACTTCAAACGGGCTCTCAAGATCCACTTCTTCATGAAACCCAGCAAAATCTCATCCTAATCCTCTGTTCCACGTGCTCTCTGTACCCTGTCTACCCCTCCCCTTTAGAATGTAAGCTCTCACGAGTAGGACCCTCTTTCCTCATGTGCTTCTCCTTTTTCATACTTTAATAAGTTTCAACTGCACCAAATCTAGCAGTCTTCTGCCACCTGATACTTATTCCAGTGTCATCTGCTGATGTAGCTATGTTTATGTACCCTGTACTTGTCCTATATTGTCGTCAACTGTTAAGGGGGGTACTCACGGAGCGATCGCTGCTTAAAATCTAAGCAATCTGACTAGATTGCTTAGATTTTAAGCAGTGATCTCTCCGTGTGTACTCCTCACAGCGATAGCGATGCGCAGCCCCGCACATCGCTATCGCTGGTGCTAGATTGACCTGCATGCAGGCCAATGTAGCGGGTATCTCACTTCACCCGCTGGGTGAAATGAGCGCCCCCCGCTCCCCCCGCACTCTCGGCACACATCGCGCTGTGCTGAGCGGCTGGAGAGATGTGTGCTGAGCGGTTCGCTCAGCACACATCTCTCCCCACATCTGCCAGTGAGTACTGGCCTTAAGTTGCTGTTTTCCTGTTTGATTATTTGTTTATGTACTCTGTAATTGGGCACTGCGGAACCCTTGTGGCGCCATATAAATAAAGGATAATAATAGTGTACGACTATACAATTTATCCTTACCCTTATCATGCCGCTGTCATCAGTGCCGTATGCCTATCTGACATGCAGCACATCAGTTGGTAGAACTGCAGGGAGCATGCATTCGCGGGTACACACTATGTGGTATGAATGTTACATTGTTCTGATCTGCGTCTGAGCAGTATATATAGTCCAATATATCACCTAATGCAGAGGTTCCCAAACTTCACCATTACAGTACAGTTTTTAAAAATATCCATGCTTGAGCCCAGATAATAAATAAAAATGACTGAGGTACTAATTAAGCCACTTGTTTTCAAGCATGGATATCCTTAAGACTTGGACTGTAATGGCGGCGTTTGGGAACCTCTGGCCAAATGTACAGTGTACCATACCTTAGATGTTCCACCACATGTAGCGATTTCCGTACTTTAGCTGAAATTTTGCATCTTATTCCTATAGTAGCCACATGCAAAGTTGCTGACTGTGTACTGGTCGGTATCTGGACTCCAGGTCGACACACCTTAGGTCAACATGGACAAAAGGTCGACATGAGTTTTTCATGATTTTTTTTCTTTTTTGGAACCTTTTCATACTTAACGATCCACGTGGACTACGATTGGAACGGTAGTCTGTGCCAAGCGAAGGCACCATGCCCGAAGCATGGCGAGCGAAGTGGTGCACTAATTGGGGTTCCCGGTCACTCTACGAAGAAAACGACACCAAAAAAACATAAAAAACATGTCGACCTTTGTCTATGTC
The DNA here is from genome assembly GCF_028390025.1 of Pseudophryne corroboree. Taxonomy (NCBI): domain Eukaryota; kingdom Metazoa; phylum Chordata; class Amphibia; order Anura; family Myobatrachidae; genus Pseudophryne; species Pseudophryne corroboree. The sequence continues at coordinate 199,757,960 of NC_086447.1, read as the reverse complement.
GACCTAAGGTATCGACCAATTGGCGGCGACCTAAGGTGTGTCGACCTTTTTGTTGTAGACTCGGAGTCCCAGACCCGTACTGGGCACACTAGTGAAGTACTTTTAAAACCTGTTTCATCAGATAAAATCCATTTGATCCACCCACTGGGGTCTCTTCCTTCTCGTAATCAAATAGATCTCCAGACACTTATCTTCCCTAATAATGTGCAGTTGTCTGCAGGCCCTGTTCTAGCTCTCTGTATAGTATTTTCTCTAACGTCCTAAGTGGATGCTGGGGACTCCGTAAGGACCATGGGGAATAGCGGCTCCGCAGGAGACTGGGCACATCTAAAGAAAGCTTTAGGACTATCTGGTGTGCACTGGCTCCTCCCCCTATGACCCTCCTCCAAGCCTCAGTTAGATCTCTGTGCCCGAACGAGAAGGGTGCACACTAGGGGCTCTCCTGAGCTTCTTAGTGAAAGTTTTAGATTAGGTTTTTTATTTTCAGTGAGACCTGCTGGCAACAGGCTCACTGCATCGAGGGACTAAGGGGAGAAGAAGCGAACTCACCTGCGTGCAGAGTGGATTGGGCTTCTTAGGCTACTGGACATTAGCTCCAGAGGGACGATCACAGGCCCAGCCTGGATGGGTCCCAGAGCCGCGCCGCCGGCCCCCTTACAGAGCCAGAAGGCAGAAGAGGTCCGGAAAATCGGCGGCAGAAGACGTCCTGTCTTCAACAAGGTAGCGCACAGCACTGCAGCTGTGCGCCATTGCTCTCAGCACACTTCACACTTCGGTCACTGAGGGTGCAGGGCACTGGGGGGGGGGGCGCCCTGAGACGCAATAAAAACACCTTGGATGGCAAAAAATGCATCACATATAGCTCCTGGGCTATATGGATGCATTTAACCCCTGCCAGAATACATAGAAAAACGGGTGATAGGCTCCGCCCCCTTATCGGCGGCCTTATCTCCTCAGCACACTGGCGCCATTTTCCCTCACAGCTCCGTTGGAGGGAAGCTCCCTGGCTCTCCCCTACAGTCACTACACTACAGAAAGGGTTAAAAAAGAGAGGGGGGCACTAATTAGGCGCAGTATTAACTATACAGCAGCTATAAGGGGAAAAACACTTATATAAGGTTATCCCTGTATATATATAGCGCTCTGGTGTGTGCTGGCAAACTCTCCCTCTGTCTCCCCAAAGGGCTAGTGGGGTCCTGTCCTCTATCAGAGCATTCCCTGTGTGTGTGCTGTATGTCGGTACTTTTGTGTCGACATGTATGAGGAGAAAAATGATGTGGAGATGGAGCAGATTGCCTGTAATAGTGATGTCACCCCCTAGGGGGTCGACACCTGAGTGGATGAACTGTTGGAAGGAATTACGTGACAGTGTCAGCTCTGTATAAAAGACAGTGGTTGACATGAGACAGCCGGCTACTCAGCTTGTGCCTGTCCAGACGTCTCATAGGCCGTCAGGGGCTCTAAAGCGCCCGTTACCTCAGATGACAGATATAGACGCCGACACGGATACTGACTCCAGTGTCGACGGTGAAGAGACGAATGTGACTTCCAGTAGGGCCACACGTTACATGATTGAGGCAATGAAAAATGTTTTACACATTTCTGATAATACGAGTACCACCAAAAAAAGGGGTATTATGTTCGGTGAGGAGAAACTACCTGTAGTTTTCCTGAATCTGAGAAATTAAATGAGGTGTGTGATGATGCGTGGGTTTCCCCCGATAACAACTGATAATTTCTAAAATGTTATTGGCATTATATCCTTTCCCGCCAGAGGTTAGGGTGCGTTGGGAAACACCCCCTAGGGTGGATAAAGCGCTCACACGCTTGTAAGGGCTCTACCTTCGCCTGAGATGGCCGCCCTTAAGGATCCTGCTGATAGAAAGCAGGAGGGTATCCTAAAAGGTATTTACACACATACTGGTGTTATACTGCGACCAGCAATCGCCTCAGCCTGGATGTGCAGTGCTGGGTTGGCATGGTCGGATTCCCTGACTGAAAATATTGATACCCTAGATAGGGACAGTATATTTTTGCCTATAGAGCATTTAAAAGATGCATTTCTATATATGCGTGATGCACAGCGGAATATTTGCCGACTGGCATCAAGTCTAAGCGCGTTGTCCATTTCTACCAGTAGAGGGTTATGGACACGTCAGTGGTCAGGTGATGCGTATTCCAAACGGCATTTGGAAGTATTGCTTTATTAAGGGGAGGAGTTATTTGGGGTCGGTCTTTCAGACCTGGTGGCCACGGCAACAGCTGGGAATTCCACGTTTGTACCCCAGGTCGCCTCTCAACATGAGAAGACGCCGTATTATCAGGCGCAGTCTTTTCGTGGACAAGGTTCCTCATTTCTGCCCCGTGACAGAGGGAGAGGAAAAAGGCTGCAGAAATCAGCCAGTTCCCAGGAACAGAAACCCTCTCCCGCCTCTGCCAAGCCCTCAGTATACGCTGGGGCTTTACAAGCAGAATCAGGCAAGGTGGGGGGCCCGTCTCAATGAATTTCAGCGCGCAGTGGGCTCACTCGCAAGTAGACCCCTGGATCCTTCAGGTGATATCTCAGGGGTACAAATTAGAATTAGAGACGTCTCCCCCTCGCCGTTTCCTAAAGTCTGCTTTACCGATGTCTCCTTCTGACCGGGAGACAGTTTTGGAAGCCATTCACAAGCTGTATTCCCAGCAGGTGATAATCAAGATACCCCGTTCCCTGTTGCAGGAGGGGTATTATTCCACACTGTTGTGGTACCGAAGCCGGACGGCTCGGTGAGACCGATTCTAAATCTAAAATCTTTGAACACTTACATACAGAGGTTCAAATTCAAGATTGAGTCACTCAGAGCAGTGATTGCGAAACTGGAAGAAGGGGACTACATGATGTCTCGGGACATCAAGGATGCTTACCTTCATGTCAAAATTTACCCTTCTCACCAAGGGTACCTCAGGTTTATGGTACAGAACTGTCACTATCAGTTCAGACGCTGCCGTATGGATGGTCCACGGCACCCCGGGTCTTTACCAAGGTAATGGCCGAAATGATGATATTCCTTCGAAGGAAGTGAATTTTAGTTATCCCTTACTTGGACAATTCCCTGATAAGGGTAAGATCCAGGGAACAGTTGGAGGTCGGTGTAGCACTATCTCAGGTAGTGTTGCGGCAGCACGATTGGATTCTCAATACTCCAAAATCGCACCTGGTTCCGACGACGTGTCTTCTGTTCCTAGGGATGATCCTGGACACAGTCCAGAAAAAGGTGTTTCACCCGGAGGAGAAAGCCAGGGAGTTATCCGAGCTAGTCAGGAACCTCCTAAAACCGAGCCAAGTCTCAGTGCATCAATGCACAAGGGTTCTGGGTAAAATGGTGGCTTCCTATGAAGCAATCCCATTCGACAGATTCCACGCACCAGTGGGACCTGCTGGACAAATGGTCCGGGTCGCATCTTCAGATGCATCAGCGGATAACCCAGTCACCAAGGACAAGGGTGTCCCTCCTGTGGTGGTTGCAGAGTGCTCATCTTCTAGAGGGCCGCAGATTAGGCATTCAGGACTGGGTCCTGGTGACCACGGATGCCAGCCTGCGAGGCTGGGGAGCAGTCACACAGGGAAGGAATATCCAGGGCTTATGGTCAAGCCTGGAGACATCACTTCACATAAATATCCTGAAGCTAAGGGACATTTACAATGCTCTAAGCTTAGCAAGACCTCTGCTTCAAGGTCAGCCGGTGTTGATCCAGTCGGACAACATCACGGCAGTCACCCACGTAAACAGACAGGGTGGCACAAGAAGCAGGAGGGCAATGGCAGAAGTTGCAAGGATTCTTCGCTGGGCGGAAAATCATGTGATAGCACTGTCAGCAGGACTCGTCCTCAGTTTCTCCCCAAGGTGGTTTCAGCGTTTCACCTGAACCAACCTATTGGTGGTGCCTGCGGCTACTAGGGACTTGGAGGCCTCCAAGTTGCTAGACGTTGTCAGTGCCCTGAAAATATGTTTCCAGGACGGCTGGAGTCAGGAAATCTGACTCGCTGTTTATCCTGTATGCACCCAACAAGCTGGGTGCTCCTGCTTCTAAGCAGACTATTGCTCGTTGGATTTGTAGTACAATTCAGCTTGCACATTCTGTGGCAGGCCTGCCACAGCCAAAATTCTGTAAATGCCCACTCCACAAGGAAGGTGGGCTCATCTTGGGCAGCTGCCCGAGGGGTCTCGGCTTTACAACTTTGCCGAGCAGTTACTTGGTCAGGAGCAAATACGTTTGTAAAATTCTACAAATTTGATACCCTGGCTGAGGAGGACCTGGAGTTCTCTCATTCGGTGCTGCAGAGTCATCCGCACTCTCCCGCCCGTTTGGGAGCTTTGGTATAATCCCCATGGTCCTTACGGAGTTCCCAGCATCCACTAGGACGTCAGAGAAAATAAGAATTTACTTACCGATAATTCTATTTCTCGTAGTCCATAGTGGATGCTGGGCGCCCATCCCAAGTGCGGATTGTCTGCAATACTGGTACATAATTATTGTTACCAAAAAATTCGGGTTATTGTTGTAGTGAGCCATCTTTTATAGAGGCTTCTCTATTATCATGCTGTTAACTGGGTTCAGATCACAAGTTGTACAGTGTGATTGGTGTGGCTGGTATGAGTCTTACCCGGGATTCAAAATCCTTCCTTATTGTGTACGCTCGTCCGGGCACAGTATCCTAACTGAGGCTTGGAGGAGGGTCATAGGGGGAGGAGCCAGTGCACACCAGATAGTCCTAAAGCTTTCTTTAGATGTGCCCAGTCTCCTGCGGAGCCGCTATTCCCCATGGTCCTTACGGAGTCCCCAGCATCCACTACGGACTATGAGAAATAGAATTATCGGTAAGTAAATTCTTATTATCAATTCTTTATACTGCAAGTTTCTCATGCTTGCCATGTACAGAAAAGCATGAAAACAACATAGATGTGAACTTTCCTTGAAAAGCAGCTTCACATTTGTGTTCTGGCATAGTTGTCTACTTTTCCTTTCATTTCCATTAACGTTCTCATCCTGTGTTTAGTCTGAATGCAAATGCAGGTAACGCTCTAAATATGGAACCATCTATGTAAATGAAGGACATGGTATAATGATAGCAAGTGCTTCATTACAGATGTGGCTTATACATTAAACAAATAACAATCTGACCATATATACAAATGCTGGACTTCACTGTTTTCCTGTAAGTATGCCAACAAAGGGTAACTACAGTGACTTTGGTAAAGCACATCGGTGCCATTGCATTTAATTGCATAGTACCTTCTTAGAGTAAGAATGGGTACACATTAGGCGGATGTCAGCATGACAAATTGTGCATATCGACTAATGTGTATGCACTATTGCGTGCTCCCGTGGGTTGTGTGCAACATCTTCTGGGCAGCCATGTTCCACGGCCAACCGGAAGATATCGCATGCGTCCCGGTGCGGTGTGATGACGGACGGAATGAGGCATTGATCTGTCGTTCATTACGTTTGTGCTAGTGTGTACGGGCAATCAGGATGGTTCAGGGCGAAGGGAAATCGTTCCATCCTTTGTCCCATTTGCCAGTCAGGCCTTAGTGTCAATGGGGTCGATTCAATTCAGCAACAGTTGAATAGCGCCGGGAATTAGCTCCTGACGCTATTCAATTCAGCTAAAGTGAAGTCGGAGAATCCCGTTCTCGACGACTTAACAGGTATTTTTGTCGGGAGAACGAGTATTCTCCGACTTAACTACCCGCGGCGATGCTGATTCCTGGCAGAATCAGCCGCGCGGCAGCACTTTTGTCGGTCTTCTTCTCTCACCCCCCGGGGCAGAGAGAAGAATTCCCGACAATTGAGGGTAGCTAGTCCCTGTATTGAATAGCGCCGGGAGCTAATTCCCGGCGCTATTCAACTGTTGCTGAATTGAATCAACCCCAGTGTTTGCCAAAAAGGGGATGTAGTTTTGTGACCGCCAGTCACAACACCTCCTACACACCTGAGAATCCCGACAGTTGGCATGCCGATTAGCAGGGACTATTCCCACGACACCCATAGAGTGGGAATAGAACTTGTGGCGACCGCAGGTGGCTTGTTGTGCTAGCTCCCCAATGCCGGCAGTCACGCATACCCAACCCACCAAAAAGACATTACACTTGGGCAAAATAGACTTCAACTCATACTTGCCACAAAACCCAGCATTGCTTTATAGCATATTAGTGCTCTAATAAAAATAGTATTCTTATATTTTGGGAGACTGGTGACACATCGATTAGCATTCCTGCCACACAGCCCTGAAACCGTGGGTACGCTATTTGTGTGGAGTTTGTATGTTCTCTTCCCGATTGCTTTGTTATCCTACTGATTCTCAAACAATCTGGAAACATAGCTAGGTAATTGGCTTCTGATTACATTGACTTGTGTGTTAGTCTAATGCTGGGTACACACTAAACAATGTGTGTAACCAGCGACGGCATGATATATTGTGCCGCCCGTATACACTGCACGATGCAGTGGATGATGGAGTGATGTACCATTCCATACTGCATTCAGCAGCATGGTGTCATTCATTGCCGCGTCTCAACTGCTGCGCAGCACAGCAGATGGGACGATATGATGAATGACCGCCGTCTGAATCGCAGCAGATGGGACAATGTGATGAATGACCGCCATCTGAATCGCAGCAGATGGGACGATGTGATGAATGACCGCCGGGCACATGCGATTGGGTGTGCAAACTGTACGATCTGTACAGATCGCTTTGGTATCCTATTAGCTGCGGTAAATGACCACAGCTAAAGGTCTCGCCCGGGGCTATCTTGTTAGCCCCAATAAGCCGTGCGTGAACCGCTGCTTATTAGGGATTTTGCTTCCGAAACCAAATCCCAGGAAACGGGGCTCTTTCTCACGAAAACACACAGGTTTCAGGCATATCATACACACCCCATGCGAATGATATAACATTCTGTAAAGCACTTCATAATATGTTGGCTCTATATAAAGGCAATATTATATTATCAAAGAAGGGGTCTAAATTTTTGTATGTCTTTGCAACCCATGTGTCTGCTTCAGGTCCATACCACTCAAGTTTAAATTCATATTCTTTATTCATATTGTTACATCTAAGTGTTTTCAACTAAGATCAGGTCACTATTTTTTTATGTTTGAACGGTGTGGGTCCTATATAACCTGTAACTTCCTAGAATGGTCAAATCCGTACTGAATACTCCACATGTGGTGAGATCTTTTGAGTGGCCTGGGCTGACTTAAGTGGGCACTGTGATAGGGCAGTGACAAATCCAGAGGGTAATTGTGGTGGCAGAACAGGAGTAGAATTGATGCAGTATGAGTGTGTTCTCAAAATTAGTACCTAGAGGGCATTTCAGCTGAGGGGCTCAGTGGAAAAGAGGCACATGCCACAAAATAACTTTTGCCCCTTGTCATCTAGATATGTCTCGAAATATAATACCTGGGATCTGTATAATTGGTTAGTGTGTATGCTCACAATTGAATATTTTCTGTATAATTTTTTAAGCCCCCAAAATTTGTCTAGTTCCTAGCAACGTTTGTCACATCTGTCTGTCATCATAAAAGCTCTCTGATCTCAATATTAATTTCCCTACAGGAACTTAAACCTTAAAGACTTAGAGGCGTATCCAATTACGATTGACTGCGGATCATTGTGTCGCCAGGGGCTATCCTATTAGCTGCGATGCGCGCCCCCCCCCCCCCCCCCCCCCCCCCCCCCGATGCCGGCACCTATCGTGGATTAATCCGCGATAAGTGGCCTGCCAGAGCCCATGTGTTTTCTAATTGGACACCATAAGTCTTTAATCGTCATATCTGGATGTTTTGATTCCCTGAAATGGCATCGGGGCTAATTGGATACCATCGAATGTTTTGAGATACAGTTCAATGACAATGTTGATGGCTGTGAAGTAAAAACAGCATTTCCGACTTTTTTAGGTCGAATGTGGATTCAACCTATTGAAGTCCGCTGCTGTTTTTCCGACTTGTCGGAAAATATGTGGATCAGAGCAGTAGCCATGGATCCACGTAGTTTGTTGAATTTGCGGCCATTTTGGACAGGTTTTTGGCCTGTTCTCGACAATGCCGATTCGACTTTGAAAAAAAAAAAAAGTCGGATCAGCATTGTCGAAAATGGTCTAAACCTGTCAAACGCCCGCAAATTGAATACTGAAGTGTCGGATCCTCTCCATTGGAGAGGATCCAACACTAATTGAATACTGCCCAAAATGTTGCAGTCACCATGAAATCTTAATCAAACAATAGTTTAGTTCTAGTGTTTGTTGGTGAAGGCATTGCCCACTAGTAGTGCAGATCCATACATCTTCAGTGTTGGACACTTTGGGCAGCATCCTATTAGCCACGGTAGAACATCTTGTCGCGATTAGATCGCTGGTAAAAAAAAAAAAGCAATTTCTCCCAAAATCACACAGGTTCAGTGAAACCTAATAGGATACTGCCCAATATTATGTACTTTCATTTTGCTTTGAAAATGTCTGCTTTCCTTTTACACTTCTTCACCTTATACTGTTGTTCCACCTTGTCATTAAGAAAACTGTATTATACAGTGCTTTACCCATATATGTACAGGCAGATTCATTGCTTAAACTTATTTTTGGTGCTTGGGATACAGGCAGACAGTGATATGTCTGGGTCATAGGGTGCTGACCCTGGGGTTAGAACCAGTGTCTCCTGTAAGTATCAGTGTTGTTATTAGTACATTTTACCACTGGGCTACTACTGTTGGTTGGAAGTGTATCCTGTCAATATGCTGTACTTTTATTTTCCTTATGAATACATCACATGCCATGACTTTCACCGTCAGTCATGTCTGCAGTTGTCGTTTCTATTTGGTTGTTAGGTGTGTGTGTTGTTTTTCTTTTTTTCTGTAAATGACATATCTGCTTCCTTCGTGTCTCGCTATTACCTATTGTTGACATGATGGGTGTTACCATGCAGAATTATATGCATAGCAACCCAGAACATTATGGAAGCAGCACTCCATCTGCATAAGGCCATGCGTGTGTGCTTGTGCTGGCGTCATGCTGCTGCTTCACATGCCTTATGTTCTGTACAGTGGTATTCAGGAATTGGAACGTGACTCTCGCTGGAATAACTGCAGGCAGGAGGTGGGGGTTCTGGAACTCCACTCCAACATTGTTTTGTTGCAACTGGTGTGTCTGTTTTCTCTTATACCTTTTCTCTGACGTCCTAAGTGGATGCTGGGGACTCCGTCAGGACCATGGGGATTAGCGGCTCCGCAGGAGACAGGGCACAAAACTAAAGCTTTAGGATCAGGTGGTGTGTACTGGCTCCTCCCCCTATGACCCTCCTCCAAGCCCCAGTTAGGTTTTTGTGCCCGTCCGAGCAGGGTGCAATCTAGGTGGCTCTCTTAAGGAGCTGCTTAGAAAAAGTTTTTAGGTTTCTTATTTTCAGTGAGTCCTGCTGGCAACAGGCTCACAGCATCGAGGGACTTAGGGGAGAGAAGTTCAACTCACCTGCGTGCAGGATGGATTGGCTTCTTAGGCTACTGGACACCATTAGCTCCAGAGGGAGTCGGAACACAGGTCTCACCCTGGGGTTCGTCCTGGAGCCGCGCCGCCGACCCCCCTTGCAGATGCTGAAGATTGAAGGTCCAGAAACCGGCGGCAGAAGGCTTTTCAGTCTTCATGAAGGTAGCGCACAGCACTGCAGCTGTGCGCCATTGTTGTCACACACTTCACACCAACGGTCACGGAGGGTGCAGGGCGTTGCTGGGGGCGCCCTGGGCAGCAATGTATAATACCTTATTCTGGCTAAAAATACATCACATATAGCCCCTGGAGGCTATATGGATGTATTTAACCCCTGCCAGGTCTCAGAAAAACGGGAGAAGAAGCCCGCCGAAAAGGGGGCGGGGCCTATTCTCCTCAGCACACAGCGCCATTTTCCCTCACAGAAAGGCTGGTGGGAAGGCTCCCAGGCTCTCCCCTGCACTGCACTACAGAAACAGGGTTAAAACAGAGAGGAGGGGCACTTATTTGGCGATATGTATATATATATTAAAATGCTATAAGGGAAAAACACTTATATAAAGGTTGTCCCTGTATAATATAGCGTTTTTGGTGTGTGCTGGCAAACTCTCCCTCTGTCTCCCCAAAGGGCTAGTGGGGTCCTGTCCTCTATCAGAGCATTCCCTGTGTGTGTGCTGTGTGTCGGTACTTGTGTGTCGACATGTATGAGGACGATGTTGGTGAGGAGGCGGAGCAATTGCCGGTAATGGTGATGTCACTCTCTAGGGAGTCGACACCGGAATGGATGGCTTATTTAAGATATTACGTGATAATGTCAACACGCTGCAAGGTCGGTTGACGACATGAGACGGCCGGCAAACCAATTAGTACCTGTCCAGGCGTCTAAAACACCGTCAGGGGCGTTAAAACGTCCTTTTACCTCAGTCGGTCGACACAGACACAGACACGGACACTGACTCCAGTGTCGACGGTGAAGAAACAAACGTATTTTCCTTTAGGGCCACACGTTACTTGTTAAGAGCAATGAAGGAGATGTTACATATTTCTGATACTACAAGTACCACAAAAAAGGGTATTATGTGGAGTGTGAAAAAACTACATGTGGTTTTTCCTGAATCAGATAAATTAAATGAAGTGTGTGATGATGCGTGGGTTTCCCCCGATAGAAAATTATTGGCGGTATACCTTTTCCCGCCAGAAGTTATGGCGCGTTGGGAAACACACCTTAGGGTGGATAAGGCGCTCACACGCTTATAAAAACAAGTGGCGTTACCGTCTCCAGATACGGACGCCCTCAAGGAGCCAACTGATAGGAGGTTGGAAAATATCCTAAAAAGTATATACACACATACTGGTGTTATACTGCGACCAGCGATCGCCTCAGCCTGGATGGGCAGCGCTGGGGTGGCTTGGTCGGATTCCCTGACTGGAAATATTGATACCCTTGACAGGGACAGTATTTTATTGATTATAGAGCATTTAAAAGATGCATTTCTATATATGCGAAACTCTGGCATCAAGAGTAAGTGCGATGTCCATATCTGCCAGACGATGTTTCTGGACACGACAGTGGTCAGGTGATGCAGATTCCAAACGGCACATGGAAGTATTGCCGTATAAAGGGGAGGAGTTATTTGGGGTCGGTCCATCGGACCTGGTGGCCACGGCAACAGCTAGAAAATCCACCTTTACCACATCTCAGCAGAAAAAGACATAGTCTTTTCAGCCTCAGTCCTTTCGTCCCCATAATATCTGCTCAGGGATAGAGGTACGGGAAGAAGACTGCAGCAGGCAGCCCATTCCCAGGAACAGAAGCCTTCCACCGCTTCTGCCAAGTCCTCAGCATGACGCTGGGGCCGTACAAACAGGTGCGGTGGGGGGTCGTCTCAAGAGTTTCAGCACGCAGTGGGCTCACTCGCAAGTGGACCCCTGGATCCTACAAGTAGTATCCCAGGGGTACAGATTGGAAATTCGAGACGTCTCCCCCTCGCAGGTTCCTGAAGTTTGCTTTACCAACGTCTACCTCCCACAGGGAGGCAGTATTGGAAACAATTCACAAGCTGTATTCCCAGCAGGTGATAATCAAAGTACCCCTCCTACAACAAGTAAAGGGGTATTATTCCACACTATATTGTGGTACTGAAGCCAGACGGCTCGGTGAGACCTATTCTAAATGGAGTCACTCAGAGCAGTGATAGCGAACCAGGAAGAAGGGGACTATATGGTGTCCCTGGACATCAAGGATGCTTACCTCCATGTCCAAATTTGCCCTTCTCACAAAGGGTACCTCAGGTTCGTGGTACAAAACTGTCACTATCAGTTTCAGACGCTGCCGTTTGGATTGTCCACGGCACCCCGGGTCTTTACCAAGGTAATGGCCGAAATGATGATTCTTCTTCAAAGAAAAGGCGTCTTAATTATCCCTTACTTGGACGATCTCCTGATAAGGGCAAGGTCCAGAGAACAGTTGGAGGTCGGAGTAGCACTATCTCAAGTAGTTCTACGACAGCACGGGTGGATTCTAAATATTCCAAAATCGCAGCTGTCTCCGACGACACGTCTGCTGTCCCTAGGGATGATTCTGGACACAGTCCAGAAAAAGGTGTTTCTCCCGGAGGAGAAAGCCAGGGAGTTATCCGAGCTAGTCAGGAACCTCCAAAAACCAGGAAAAGTGTCAGTGCATCATTGCACAAGGGTCCTGGGAAAAATGGTGGCTTCTTACGAAGCGATTCCATTCGGCAGATTTCACGCAAGAACTTTTCAGTGGGATCTGCTGGACAAATGGTCCGGATCGCATCTTCAGATGCATCAGCGGATAACCCTGTCTCCAAGGACAAGGGTGTCTCTTCTGTGGTGGCTGCAGAGTGCTCATCTACTAAAGTGCCACAGTTATGCATTCAGGACTGGGTCCTGGTGACCACGGATTCCAGCTTGAAAGGCTGGGGAGCAGTCACACAGGGAAAAAATTTCCAGGGAGTGTGATCAAGTCTGGGGACTTCTCTCCGCATAAATATACTGGAGCTAAGAGCAATTTACAATGCTCTAAGCTTAGCAAGACCTCTGCTTCAAGGTCAGCCGGTATTGATCCAGTGGGACAACATCACGGCAGTCGCCCACGTAAACAGACAGGGCGGCACAAGAAGCAGGAGGACAATGGCAGAAACTGCAAGGATTCTTCGCTGGGCGGAAAATCATGTGATAGCACTGTCAGCAGTTTTCATTCCGGGAGTGGACAACTGGGAAGCAGACTTCCTCAGCACGACCTCCACCCGGGAGAGTGGGGACTTCATCGAGAAGTTGTTTTCACATGATTGTGCACCGTTGGGAAAGACCAAAGGTGGACATGATGGCGTCCCGCCTGAACAAAAAACTGGACAGGTATTGCGCCAGGTCAAGAGACCCTCAGGAAATAGCTGTGGACGTTCTGGTAACACCATGGGTGTACCAGTCGGTGTATGTGTTCCCTCCTCTGCTTCTCATACCAAAGGTACTGAGAATTATAAGACGTAGAGGAGTAAGAACTATACTCGTGGCTCCGGATGGGCCAAGAAGGACTTGGTACCCGGAACTTCATGAGATGCTCACAGAGGACTCAGGGCCTCTGCCGATAAGAAGGGACTTGCTTCAGCAAGTACCATGTCTGTTCCAAGACTTACCACGGGTGCGTTTGACGGCATTGCGGTTGAACGCCGGATCCTAAGGGGAAAAAAGGCATTCCGGAAGAGGTCATTCCTACCCTGGTCAAAGCCAGGAAGGAGGTGACCGCACAACATTATCACCACATGTGGCGAAAATATGTTGCGTGGTGTGAGGCCAGGAAGGCCCCACGAAGAAATTTCAACTCGGTCTATTCCTGCATTTCCTGAAAACAGGAGTGTCTATGGGCCTCAAATTGAGGTCCATTAAGGTTCAAATTTCGGCCCTGTCGATTTTCTTCCAGAAAGAATTGGCTTCAGTTCCTGAAGTCCAGAAATTTGACAAGGGAGTACTGCATATACAACCCCCTTTTGTGCCTCCAGTGGCACTGTGGGATCTCAACGTAGTCCTGGGATTCCTCAAATCACGTTGGTTTAAACCGCTCAAATCTGTGGATTTGAAATATCTCACATGGAAAGTGACCATGATGTTGGCCCTGGCCTCGGCCAGGCGAGTGTCAGAATTGGCGGCTTTGTCTCACAAAAGCCCATATCTGATTGTCCATTCGGACAGGGCAGAGCTGCGGACTCGTCCCCAGTTTCTCCCTAAGGTGGTGTCAGCGTTTCATCTGAACCAGCTTATTGTGGTACCTGCGGCTACTAGAGACTTGGAGGACTCCAAGTTGCTAGATGTTGTCAGGGCCCTGAAAATATAGATTTCCAGGACGGCTGGAGTCAGGAAAACTGACTTGCTGTTATCCTGTATGCACCCAAAAAACTGGGTGCTCTTGCTTCTAAGCAGACGATTGCTAGTGGAATGTGTAGTACAATTCAGCTTGCACATTCTGTGGCAGGACTGCCACAGCCAAAATATATAAATGCCCATTCCACAAGGAAGGTGGGCTCATCTTGGGCGACTGCCCGAGGGGTCTCGGCTTTACAACTTTGCCGAGCTGCTACTTGGTCAGGGGCACACCCTGGCTGAGGAGGACCTGGAGTTCTCTCATTCGGTGCTGCAGAGTCATCCGCACTCTCCCGCCCGTTTGGGAGCTTTGGTATAATCCCCATGGTCCTGACGGAGTCCCCAGCATCCACTTAGGACGTCAGAGAAAATAAGATTTTACTTACCGATAAATCTATTTCTCGTAGTCCGTAGTGGATGCTGGGCGCCCATCCCAAGTGCGGATTGTCTGCAATACTTGTACATAGTTATTGTTACAAAAAAATCGGGTTGTTATTGTTGTGAGACGTCTGTTCAGAGGCTCCTACGTTTGTCATACTGTTAACTGGGTTTAGATCACAAGTTATACGGTGTGATTGGTGTGGCTGGTATGAGTCTTACCCTGGATTCAATATCCTTCCTTACTGTGTACGCTCGTCCGGGCACAGTATCCTAACTGAGGCTTGGAGGAGGGTCATAGGGGGAGGAGCCAGTACACACCACCTGATCCTAAAGCTTTAGTTTTGTGCCCTGTCTCCTGCGGAGCCGCTAATCCCCATGGTCCTGACGGAGTCCCCAGCATCCACTACGGACTACGAGAAATAGATTTATCGGTAAGTAAAATCTTATTTTTATTGTTTACAGTGTTTATTGTTGTAATATAGTTAATTTAAAATGTAAACGTGGACTTTATTTGCTGAACACTTTTCAGGACAAAGTACCATGTCTGTATGTGAAAATGTTCTCCGATGACAACTAGCAAACAAACCTGACGCATCACTGATACACTGTGTGAAGTACTTTGTTTGGCTGTGATATGAAATGTAGACAGTTGTAATGCCAACATTCATCGTGTAGACAGTGATGTAGACCGTGATGAAATGCCAACATGTTAAAATATCAATATATTGTCCCAGTGGTGACTTGCCTTCTCCAGCTGCATCTTCCGGGTACCGGAGGTCATGTGACTGTCACTTCTGGGTCAGAGCTTCATTGCTACAGTGGTCCGTTATTTCTACCCCATACCTAACTCCTCCCTCTAATGCCTAAAACTAACCTCCCCCTGCATCCTAACCGTAGTTAGTCTTCATGTTAGGATGTTTTAGTTGGGCGACGCACTCTGCCGTTTTTTGTTTCCGAAGGACAAAATGCGCCCTGCACCTATAGCAGCATCCTGCTAAAACAGCCTGCCGCCGCATGGTGCACACAGCATCTATTCACATTAAAGTGAGAGCTTGGGGTAAGCCCAGCACCTCGGTAAGTGCTAGGTATGCCCCCATCACTGACGCCACTGCTGGGCACAGCCCCATTAGTGATGCCGGTGGGGCCGTGCCTCCTATTCATCATCTCGGCGCCCTACCCTGATCCTGGGGGACACTACTAAAGTTGACATTCTGACAATGTCAACATTTTACCTGTCTACATTATGAGAATCTCTACATGTTACATAACAACATAATGACATTGTTGACCTTTTGATTACATCCCCTTTAAACAGACACATTAAACATATGGCTGAAGGTTACAAGATCAGTTCAGTATCATAACATGTGGTCCAGTGCTGGGTCAGCAAAGAACTTCATCCAGAGTAAAGTTTGAGCTTTCCTTTAACTAGAACATATGTTTTTCTTACTAATAAAGGGCAGCAATCTGCTTCCCATATATCTAACGCTCAGCTAAAGCAGTTGGTTGGTTTATGGCTGGAATAAACAGAGGGTGAAATCCTACTTTAGAGTGGCTCTTCTGATGTCAAGACCCATCACTACCATTAAACAGAAGAATATCTGTAAGTTTAAGGCATTACATATAGGGGAAAGGCAACACATAAGTAAACAAGCAGAGGGCTTCGATCTTCCTAAATACTACCTTATACGCAAGGAGGCGTCCAACAGAGCAATTCAATTGTTCCATGTACCCATTAATTACCATGCTTGTTGTGCCAAAATGGATGAGGTATGGATGAGGTTTAGATGAGTGTAGTGGCAAAACCTGGTTAATGTAATGGCCGATGCTGCGAAAAGTGCCGTTTGGCCGTCCAAACAGGACACTTTTGCATATGTCTGCTCACCACCTCAGGAAGCGGTGATCTGAAATTTGTCCCCCTGCGGCACTCACGCCCAAACACAGCAAAAATGTAATTGATCCATTGAGCACCATCTAGTGCCAGCCACGGAGTGAAACAACTGAATTGTCCCAAGTTGTCACATTTTTTCCATCCATTCAAAACTCTTGTTGCACAGTCAGTCATGTTTAACTGACAAGCGCAAACCTACAGTATTTCTGCCATCAAACATATGTGGCTTTAATCATACCTCATCAGTCCTTAAACATGGGCACCTATCAAAGTTTGGCTTAACCCACTGATCTATATAATTATTTAATTAGATGTAGGAGGAGATTCAATTGTTAGAAGGGAATTTAGCTACATGGCTAAGTGCCCATGAGTTATTCAATTAGCTCCTGTGATAACCACTTTTTCATGGAAGAATGCACGGGATTACCTGCCTTAAGCAGCTTTTTCCTATCCATTTACAATATGCCAGGCACTCATGTCTACTCCCGAAGCGCTACTTAATGCAGATTTCTGTTGGCAACTCAGAAGGGTATGAGCAGAAATCTGCAATAAGCGCAGCCTTGGGGCTGGTCACAGGCATTAAATAGCCTGGAAGCTAAATTCCCATCCAGCTATTGAATCACCCTATATTGACCTATAGAATATATTTAATATTCTGTAGTGTTGCTCGACTCGGCAATTGCAGATAATGACAGAGAGACATTTTTGTATTTAAGGAAAACCAAACTGTACAGCTCTACTTCATATGTTATTCACCAGGACTAGTTTTTACAGGATTGGCCTGTTGCACAACTAATTGGTACTTTGTGTACGTGTTGGGTTGCTTAAACAATTGTCAGTTTGAATCTCTCTACACCTTGGTATGGTATATGCACATTGTTTTACTTTGGTGTCTTTTATACTGACATATTAAGCTTCTTAATTACCGCCAAACTGATTTCACTAATTATCCTAACATTCAGTCTTCCTTCCTGGGTAAAAACGTATGCAGCAGACAGCAGCGTATCTTACATTGATATCCCCTGAAACTAGCATATACTTAAATATATCCTAGTGAGTATGCGTTTTAATATTACTGTGAATTTAATTTATTTATTATAGAAAGTTTTAATGTAGAATAAAAGTAAGGATATCACGGTGTCAGTATATCCATCAGCGTTCCCCTTTTATTCCATGAAGAAACTGTACAAGGCTATTTACAAGGCACCCATGCGCAGTCTGGGAGGTGTACATGGTTCTCAGCAGAGGATGACTGCATTTCTAGAAGACGGATAAATAGTTACTAAAATTGATTACCAACAATTCTTTGAAATAATTTGTTTAGAAACATAAGGATTTACTGTGAATCACATTTTCTATCAGCGAAATATAGCTCGTAGGAAGTCCTGTGTAAAGAACAGTTGATTTATACATTTTTGAGGTATTGTGGCAAAAACAATTCTGACTCTGCAAAATGGTCTCAAAATAAATTTACAGATGCCTTAGATTACGCTCTGGTACATTAGGGGGGGAATTCATTTGCCTTTTGGGCTCCTGATAGAGCTATACACTTGTTGCCCCAGTCATGTACAATCTGCTGGTGCCCTTTATTTCTGCTCGCACCCCCTCTGAGGCGGTGTGCAGAATGTACGTTAAGTCTGGCATTTTTGCAGCGCACCTATTAGTTTGCACATGTTATTTAGCGCTTTATGGGCCGGATTCAAATGTCCTTCCGCCCATGATCACACCCGCTGGCAGCTATTCAAATGTTGCTGCCGACGGGGGTAGCGAGCTGAAATGCACGTATAGAGACCCATTTTGCTCTCAAACTGGTCTTTTCACGCTCACGCCCATTATTTTAGTCTGGTTTAAGTGCTTTGCACGCCTAAACCTGAGTGTAATGGGCGTGATAAGTGGGGGCATTTGAATATTGCCCGCGGTGTCCCGTCACTTTAGACGGGAGATCGGGGGTGCGATAACATTTTAATTCCCCCCTGTACATCTAAACTCAGTCTATTTGAGTGATATGCGTGAAAAGCAATGGCTGCCGGTTGCTCATGCTTTGCCAGCACAAACAACTGAAGATCGTCCCGTCTAACAGGAGATCAGGCGTAAGTGCTGGCACAAAACATTTGAATTGCCCCCTAGGAGTCTTAAAATACAAACCTTGGTGTCCAAGGCCAGTGGAGTAGCCATGTTATCACAAACATTGGAATTTGTTATTGTAAGGAAAATGCATATCTTTACATATTAATAAATTGGTTCTGTTTTTGTCACATCCTCAGCATTTGATTAATCTGACCATTGTTTGGCAATATATAGTATAATTGGGTTTGTACAACAGAGTGTAGTTTTTGGACAGCAAAATAAAGGGTGAGAGGTTAATGCTGTGAAAAATGTACAATTTATTTTCTCTATCGTCCTAGTGGATGCTGGGGTTCCTGAAAGGACCATGGGGAATAGCGGCTCCGCAGGAGACAGGGCACAAAAAGTAAAGCTTTAGGATCAGGTGGTGTGCACTGGCTCCTCCTCCTATGACCCTCCTCCAAGCCTCAGTTAGATTTTTGTGCCCGGCCGAGAAGGGTGCAATCTAGGTGGCTCTCCTAAAGAGCTGCTTAGAAAAGTTTAGCTTAGGTTTTTTATTTTACAGTGAGTCCTGCTGGCAACAGGATCACTGCAACGAGGGACTTAGGGGAGAAGAAGTGAACTCACCTGCGTGCAGGATGGATTGGCTTCTTTGGCTACTGGACATTAGCTCCAGAGGGACGATCACAGGTACAGCCTGGATGGTCACCGGAGCCTCGCCGCCGGCCCCCTTGCAGATGCTGAAACAAGAAGAAGGTCCAGAATCGGCGGCATGAAGACTCCTCAGTCTTCTTAAGGTAGCGCACAGCACTGCAGCTGTGCGCCATTTCCTCTCAGCACACTTCACACGGCAGTCACTGAGGGTGCAGGGCGCTGGGAGGGGGGCGCCCTGGGAGGCAATGAAAACCTATTTTTGGCTAAAAATACCTCACATATAGCCTCCGGGGGCTATATGGAGATATTTAACCCCTGCCAGAATCCGTTAAGAGCGGGAGACGAGGCCGCCGAAAAAGGGGCGGGGCCTATCTCCTCAGCACACAGCGCCATTTTCCCTCACAGAAAGGCTGGAGGGAAGGCTCTCCCCTGCACTGCACTACAGAAACAGGGTTAAAACAGAGAGGGGGGGCACTAAATTGGCGTTAAAAATATATAAAAAAGATGCTATAAGGGAAAACACTTATATAAGGTTGTCCCTATATAATTATAGCGTTTTTGGTGTGTGCTGGCAAACTCTCCCTCTGTCTCTCCAAAGGGCTAGTAGGTCCTGTCCTCTATCAGAGCATTCCCTGTGTGTGTGCTGTGTGTCGGTACGTGTGTGTCGACATGTATGAGGACGATGTTGGTGAGGAGGCGGAGCAATTGCCTGTAATGGTGATGTCACTCTCTAGGGAGTCGACACCGGAATGGATGGCTTATTTAGGGAATTACGTGATAATGTCAACACGCGGCAAGGTCGGTTGACGACATGAGACGGCCGACAAACAATTAGTACCGGTCCAGACGTCTCAAAAACACCGTCAGGGGTTTTAAAACGCCCGTTTACTTTAGTCGGTCGACACAGACACAGACAGGGACACTGAATCCAGTGTCGACGGTGAATAAACAAACGTATTCCTTATTAGGGCCACACGTTAAGGGCAATGAAGGAGGTGTTACATATTTCTGATACTACAAGTACCACAAAAGAGGGTATTATGTGGGATGTGAAAAAACTACCGTAGTTTTTCCTGAATCAGATAAATTAAATGAAGTGTGTGATGATGCGTGGGTTCCCACCGATAGAAAATATGGGCGGTATACCCTTTCCCGCCAGAAGTTAGGGCGCGTTGGGAAACACCCCTTAGGGTGGATAAGGCGCTCACACGCTTATCAGAACAAGTGGCGGTACCGTCTATAGATAGGGCCGTCCTCAAGGAGCCAGCTGACAGGAGGCTGGAAAATATCATAAAAAGTATATACACACATACTGGTGTTATACTGCGACCAGCGATCGCCTCAGCCTGGATGTGCAGAGCTGGGGTGGCTTGGTCGGATTCCCTGACTAAAAATATTGATACCCTTGACAGGGACAGTATTTTATTGACTATAGAGCATTTAAAGGATGCATTTCTATATATGCGAGATGCACAGAGGGATATTTGCACTCTGGCATCAAGAGTAAGTGCGATGTCCATATCTGCCAGAAGATGTTTATGGACACGACAGTGGTCAGGTGATGCAGATTCCAAACGGCACAAAGGTGTATTGCCGTATAAAGGAAGAGGAGTTATTTGGGGTCGGTCCATCGGACCTGGTGGCCACGGCAACTGCTGGAAAATCCACCGTTTTTACCCTAAGTCACATCTCTGCAGAAAAAGACACCGTCTTTTCAGCTTCAGTCCTTTCGTCCCTATAAGAGTCATATCTGCCCAGGGATAGAGGAAAGGGAAGAAGACTGCAGCAGGCAGCCCATTCCCAGGAACAGAAGCGTTCCACCGCTTCTGACAAGCTCTCAGCATGACGCTGAGACCGTACAGGACCCCTGGATCCTACAAGTAGTATCCCAGGGGTACAGATTGGAATGTCGAGACGTTTCCCCTGCGCAGGCTCCTGAAGTCTGCTTTACCAAGGTCTCCCTCCGACAGGGAGGCAGTATGGGAAACAATTCACGAGCTGTATTCCCAGCAGGTGATAATTAAATTACCCCTCCTACAACAAGAAAAGGGGTATTATTCCACACTATATTGTGGTACTGAAGCCAGAAGACTAGGTGAGACCTATTCTAAATCTAAAAAAATTTGAACACTTACAAAGGTTCAAATCAAGATGGAGTCACTCAGAGCAGTGATAACGAACCGGGAAGAAGGGGACTATATGGTGTCCCGAGACATCAGGGATGCTTACCTCCATGTCCCAAATTTGCCCTTATCACTAAGGGTACCTCAGGTTCGTGGTACAGAACTGTCACTATCAGTTTCAGACGCTGCCGTTTGGATTGTCCACGGCACCCCGGGTCTTTACCAAGGTAATGGCCGAAATGATGGTTCTTCTTCGAAGAAAAGGCGTCTTAATTATCCCTTACTTGGACGATCTCCTGATAAGGGCAAAGTCCAGGGAACAGTTGGAGGTCGGAGTAGCACTATCTCGGATACTGTTACAACAGCAGGGGTGGATTCTAAATATTCCAAAATCGCAGCTGATCCCGACAACAAGTCTCCTGTGCTTAGGGATGATTCTGGACACAGTCCAGAAAAAGGTGTTTCTCCCGGAAGAGAAAGCCAGGGAGTTATCCGAGCTAGTCAGGAACCTCCTAAAATCAGTGCATCATTGCACAAGGGCCATGGTAAAAAAATGGTGACTTCCTTCGAAGCAATTCCAGTCGGCAGATTTCATGCAAGAACTTTTCAGTGGGATCTGCTGGACAAATGGTCCGGATCGCATCTTCAGATGCATCAGCGGATAACCCTATATCCAAGGACAAGGGTGTCTCTCCTGTGGTGTTTACAGAGTGCTCATCTTCTAGAGGGCCGCAGATTCGGCATTCAGTTTTGGATGTTGGTGACCACGGAGGCCAGCCCGAGAGGCTGGGGAGCAGTCACACAAGGAAAAAATTTCCAGGGAGTGTGATCAAGTCTGGAGACTTTTCTCCACATAAATATAGCTAAGGGTAAATTTATAATGCTCTAAGCTTAGCAAGACCTCTGCTTCAAGGTCAGCCGGTATTGATCCAGTGGGATAAAACATCACGGCAGTCGCCCACATAAATAGACAGGGCGGCACAAGAAGCAGGAGGGCAGTGGCAAAAACTGCAAGGACTTTTCGCTGGGCGGAAAATCATGTGATAGCACTGTCAGCAGTGTTTCATTCCGGGAATGGAAACTGGGAAGCAGACTTCCTCAGTAGGCACGACCTCCACCCGGCAGAGTGGGAACTTCATGGGGAAGTTTTCCACATGATTGTAAACCGTTGGGAATTACCAAAGGTGGACATGATGGCGTCCCGTCTGAACAAAAAACGGGACAGGTATTGAGCCAGGTTAAGAGACCCTCAGGCAATAGCTGTGGACGTTCTGGTAACACCGTGGGTGTACCAGTCGGTGTATGTGTTCCATCCTCTGCTTTTCATACCTAAGGTACTGAGAATTATAAGACGTAGAGGAGTAAGAACTATACTCATGGCTCCGGATTGGCCAAGAAGGACTTGGTACCCGGAACTTCAAGAGATGCTCACAGAGGACTTATGGCCTCTGCCGCTAAGAAGGGACTTGTTTCAGCAAGTACCATGTCTGTTCCAAGACTTACCGCAGCTGCGTTTGACGGCATGGCGGTGGAACGCCGGATCCTAAGGGAAAAGGCATTCAGGAAGAGGTCATTCCTACCCTGGTCAAAGCCAGAAAGGAGGTGACCGCACAACATTATCACCACATGTGGCGAAAATATGTTGCGTGGTGTGAGGCCAGGAAGGCCCCACGAAGAAATTTCAACTCGGTCGATTCCTGCATTTCCTGCAAACAGGAGTGTCTATGGGCCTCAAATTGGGGTCCATTAAGGTTCAAATTTCGGCCCTGTCGATTTTTCTTCCAGAAAGAATTGGCTTCAGTTCCTGAAGTCCAGAAGTTTGTCAAGGGAGTATTGCATATACAACCCCCTTTTGTGCCTCCAGTGGCACTGTGGGATCTCAACGTAGTTCTGGGATTCCTCAAAACACATTGGTTTAAAACCAGTCAAATCTGTGGATTTGAAGCATCTCACATGAAAAGTGAACATGCTCTTGGACCTGGCCTGGACCAGGCGAGTGTCAAATTGGTGGTTTTTTTCTCAAAAAAGCCCATATCTGTTTGTCCATTCGGACAGGGCAGAGCTGCGGACTCGTCCCCAGTTCTCTCCCTAAGGTGGTGTCAGTGTTTCACCTGAACCAGTTTATTGTGGTGTCTTGCGCCTACTAGGGACTTGGAGGACTCCAAGTTGCTAGATGTGGTCAGGGCCCTGAAAATATAGGTTCCAGGACGGCTGGAGTCAGGAAAACTGACTTGCTGTTATCCTGTATGCACCCAACAAACTGGGTGCTCTTGCTTCTAAGCAGACTTTTGCTAGTTGGATGTGTAATACAATTCAGCTTGCACATTCTGTGGCAGGCCTGCCACAGCCAAAATATGTAAATGCCCATTCCACAAGGAAGGTGGGCTCATCTTGGGCGGCTGCCCGAGGGGTCTCGGCTTTACAACTTTGCCGAGCGGCTATTTAGTCAGGGGCAAACACGTTTGTAAAATCCTACAAATTTGATAACCTGGCTAAGGAGGACCTGGAGTTCTCTCATTCGGTGCTGCAGAGTCATCCGCACTCTCCCGCCCGTTTGGGAGCTTTGGTATAATCCCCATGGTCCTTTCAGGAACCCCAGCATCCACTAGGACGATAGAGAAAATAAGAATTTACTTACCGATAATTCTATTTCTCGGAGTCCGTAGTGGATGCTGGGCGCCCATCCCAAGTGCGGATTATCTGCAATACTTGTACATAGTTACAAAAATCGGGTTATTATTGTTGTGAGCCATCTTTCAGAGGCTCCGCTGTTATCATACTGTTAACTGGGTTCAGATCACAGGTTGTACAGTGTGATTGGTGTGGCTGGTATGAGTCTTACCCGGGATTCATAAATCCTTCCTTATTGTGTACGCTCGTCCGGGCACAGTATCCTAACTGAGGCTTGGAGGAGGGTCATAGGGGGAGGAGCCAGTGCACACCACCTGATCCTAAAGCTTTACTTTTTGTGCCCTGTCTCCTGTGGAGCCGCTATTCCCCATGGTCCTTTCAGGAACCCCAGCATCCACTACGGACTCCGAGAAATAGAATTATCGGTAAGTAAATTCTTATTTTTTCTGCAGCAGGATACATTGGTTTCCACAGGAAAACATTGGGGGGTGTAGAGTGGATCTTTATCCAGAGGCACCAACAGACTAAAGCTTTAGGCTGTTCCAGCATTGGGGCATCCCCTATAAACTCCGCCTCCAGGCACTGAGAGCTCCGTATTGAGTTGGTGTCTGCAGCAGCAGGTCACCCAACAGGAGGGCTCCACTGGGCAGCCCTGAAAAAGCTTTTCTAAGATGATTTCTTCAACTGGGCTGTCAGCGCTGTATGTCAGGGTGACACTTCAGCGCTGCAGCTCCATCACCTCCCAAGCAGCGTCGCATACCCGGCTCTGTTCCCAGGTACTTGCGGCGGAGATGCTCCGGCTTAGGCACACAGTTGCAGACCGCTCTCCTGGATCGCATGGCTGCTACGGGGAGGAGGTAAGAGGTTACCCCAGGCGGGACCTGCCATTAAATCGCGTTCTGTCTGCGACCTAGGGAGACGGGTCGCGGCGCTGTCGTGGACACTGTCACCAAGCAGGGACCCCACTAGACCGCCAGGGCATAAGAGTACAGGTCGGGTGTTACTAACACTCCATTTAATAAGGCTCTATAGTACCGGCAGAGGAAGTCCAGTTTTCTCCACCCACAAGGACCATCCCCATCATACAAATACCCAGGGAAACCCGAAATTCTTCTAATTCATCGTTGTGATATACTAACAGTAGACCCAATGACTACAAGAGGACGTGTGTACACCATTACAGAAAGAGAAACTCTGTCTGTAACTTCAAAACTAAACTCATGTAAAGCATGAACAAAACCTGGTCTGTTATATATATATATATATATATATATATATATATATATATATATATATATATATATATATATATATATATATATATATATATATATATATACACACACACACACATACACTAGGTGATTCATCGCGCCCTACGGGCGCTCTTCACACCGTCGTAAGGGGCTACGCCCCTTAACCCTTGCACACCCTTGTGGCGTGCAATATTTTTATTATATGGAGTATTACATCCAATCATAATTGTGTGAGTGGTTAAATATTGCACGGACAAAGGGCGTGCAATGGTTAAGGGGTGGAAGCCCCTTGCAATGGCATGAACAGCGCACGCAGGGCCTGGTGAATCACCTAGTAGGTGCTTTGGTTGGGGGAGTAGGGGGTGCGGGGAAGAGGCGGATGGGATCCTGGGGTACCACGGGAGGGGCGGATGAGGTGGTGCCGCAGGTGGGGGAGGGTGCGTGGGTGCCGCGGGTGGTGGTCTGGAGCCGCTGTGGGTGGGGGAGGAGCAGTTGCAGGGTTGCCCCGAGTGGCGGAGGGGTGGATGCGGTGGTGTGGCGGGAGATACGGGTGCGGGGTCGCTGTGGGTGAGGGAGGGGGTCCGGAGCTATCGCGGGCGCTGTAGGGGGTGTGTAGGGGTGCCGCTGATGGGGCCCGGCGGTACTGTGAGTGGGGGAGGGGCGGGTAATGCTTATCCTGCTTCTCCTCCTGTCAGCAGCTAAGCTGCTGTCCTCCTTTTGGCAGCGGCTCTCCCAGAAACTCGCACAGCAGGCAGTCACTATTGTTCGCGCCAGTGTCCCAATGTGCCGCATTACAGGGAAGTAGATGTACGCAATAAACTACAGCTCCCAGCAGCCCTAAGGGGCGGAATGCTTCGGTGCTAAGGGCTGCTGGGAGCTGTAGTTTATGTAGTGCGTCTACTTCCCTATAATGCGGCGTGTTGGGACACTGGTGCTAACATTAGTCACTGGCTGGCAGAACTGTGTGACTGGCTGAATCAATGTAAAAGGTGAAAGTGCTATGCAATGTCAGTGACACTGCACACAGGCCCGGCGCTAGCCGCTCAGCAAAGGGATGCAGTGCAGGGAGGCACCAGGAAGGAGAGACGTTCTCCCTGCTCTGCATCCCTGTGCTGAGCTTCTGCTGCTATCCCAGCTGCTGCCAGCTGCTGTCACACATGCAGCGGCGCCGGAAGCACAAAACCTCCTCTCCCCCTCGGCGCCGGCAGCACAAAGCCTCCTCTCCCCCTCCCCTGTGTGACATTCAGTGGCCGTGAGGGAGCCAAAGTGGACAGAGCTAGATGGGAGTAAGGGGCGGAGCTAAACAGGACCATGCTGCAGCAGGAGGATGAGCTGCTACAGCTTTGGCCAGCCAGACTTCATTAGATAAGTGTCTGGAAAGAGAGTGAGTGTGTGTATATACAGTGTCTGTGTATACTGTATATATGTGTGACTGTGTATGTGTAATGTATGTACAGTATTTGTGTGTGTTTGTATATATATATCTATATATATATATATATATATATATATATCTATATATATATATATATATATATATATATATATATATATATATATGTATATATTTCTCTGACGTCCTAAGTGGATGCTGGGACTCCGTAAGGACCATGGGGAATAGCGGCTCCGCAGGAGACAGGGCACAAAAGTAAAGCTTTAGGATCAGGTGGTGTGCACTGGCTCCTCCCCCTATGACCCTCCTCCAAGCCTCAGTTAGATTTTTGTGCCCGAACGAGAAGGGTGCAGGCTAGGTGGCTCTCCTGAGCTGCTTAGAAGTAAAGTTTAAATAGGTTTTTTATTTTCAGTGAGACCTGCTGGCAACAGGCTCACTGCATCGAGGGACTAAGGGGAGAAGAAGCGAACTCACCTGCGTGCAGAGTGGATTGGGCTTCTTGGCTACTGGACATTAGCTCCAGAGGGACGATCACAGGTACAGCCTGGATGGGTCCCGGAGCCGCGCCGCCGGCCCCCCTTACAGATGCTGAAGAGTGAAGAGGTCCAGAAATCGGCGGCAGAAGACGTTCCTGTCTTCATTAAGGTAGCGCACAGCACTGCAGCTGTGCGCCATTGCTCCCAGCACACTTCACACTGCGGTCACTGAGGGTGCAGGGCGCTGGGGGGGGGCGCCCTGGGCAGCAATGAAAATACCTCCTATGGCAAAAAATACATCACATATAGCCCCTGGGCTATATGGATGTATTTAACCCCTGCCAGTTTTCCAGATAAAAGCGGGAGAAGAGCCCGCCGTGAAGGGGGCGGGGCCTATCTCCTCAGCACGCGGCGCCATTTTCCCACACAGCTCCGCTGGTGGAAGGCTCCCAGACTCTCCCCTGCACTGCACTACAGAAACAGGGTACAACAGAGAGGGGGGGCACTTATTTGGCTAAAAATATATATAAGCAGCTATAAGGGATAGACACTTATTATAAGGTTGTCCCTATACAGTTTATAGCGCTTGGTGTGTGCTGGCAAACTCTCCCTCTGTCTCCCCAAAGGGCTAGTGGGGTCCTGTCCTCTATCAGAGCATTCCCTGTGTGTGTGCTTTGTGTCGGTACGTTTGTGTCGACATGTATGAGGAGAAAAATGATGTGGAGACGGAGCAGATTGTCTGTAATAGTGATGTCACCCCCTAGGGGGTCGACACCTGAGTGGATGTACTGTTGAAAATTACATGACAGTGTCAGCTCTGTATAAAAGACAGTGGTTGACATGAGACAGCCGGCTACTCAGCTTGTGCCTGTCCAGACGTCTCATAGGCCGTCAGGGGCTCTAAAGCGCCCGTTACCTCAGATGGCAGATACAGATGCCGACACGGATACTGACTCCTGTGTCGACGGTGAAGAGACAACCGTGATTTCCAATAGGGCCACACGTTACATGATTGAAAATGTTTACACATTTCTGATAATATGAGTACCACCAAAAAGGGGTATTATGTTTGGTGAGGAAAAACTACCTGTAGTTTTCCTGAATCTGAGAAATAAAATGAGGTGTGTGGTGATGCGTGGGTTTCCCCCCGATAACAATTGATAATTTCTAAAAAGTTATCGGCAGTATACCTTTTCCCGCCAGAGGTTAGGGTGCGTTGGGAAACACCCCCTAGGGGGGATAAGGCGCTCACACGCTTGTAAGAACAAGGGCTCTACCCTCTCCTGAGATGGCCGCCCTTAAGGATCCTGCTGATAGAAAGCAGGAGGGTATCCTAAAATGTATTTACACACATACTGGTGTTATACTGCGACCAGCAATCGCCTCAGCCTGGATGTGCAGTGCTGGGTTGGCGTGGTCGGATTCCCTGACTGGAAATATTGATATCCTAGATAAGGACAGTATATTATTGCCTATAGAGCATTTAAAAGATGCATTTCTATATATGCGTGATGCACAGCGGAATATTTGCCGACTGGCATCAAGTATAAGTGCGTTGTCCAATTCTACCAGTAAAGTGGTCAGGTGAGGCAGATTCCAAACGGCATTTGGAAGTATTGCCTTTAAAAAAGGGGACATTTGGGGTCGGTCTTTCAGACCTGGTGGCCACGGCAACAGCTGGGATATCCACGTTGTACCCCAGGTCGCCTCTCAAAATAAGACGCAGTATTATCAGGCGCAGTCCTTTGTTGGCAAGCGGACAAAAGGTTCCTCTTTTCTGCTCGTGACAGAGGGAGGGGAAAAAGGCTACAGTGATTAGCCAGTTCCCAGGAACAGAAACCCTTTTCCCGCCTCTGCCAAGCCCTCAGTATGACGCTAGGGCTTTACAAGCTCAGGCACGGTGGGGGCCCGTTCTCAATGAATTTCAGGGCGCAGTGAGCTCACTCGCAAGTAGACCCCTGGATCCTTCAGGTAATATTTCAGGGTTACAAATTGGAATTCGAGACGTCTCCCCCTCGCCGTTTCCAAAAGTCGGTTTTACCGACGTCTCCCTCTGACAGGGAGGCAGTTTTGGAAGCCATTCACAAGCTGTATTCCCAGCAGGTGATAATCAAGGTACCCCTCCTGCAAAAGGGAACGGGGTATTATTCCACACTATTGTGGTACCGAAGCCAGACGGCTCGGTGAGACCGATTCTAAATCTAAAATCTTTGAACATTTACATACAGAGGTTCAAATTCAAGATTGAGTCACTCAGAGCAGTGATTGCGAACCTGGAAGAAGGGGACTACATGATGTCTCGGGACATCAAGGATGCTTACCTTCATGTCAAAAAAATTTACCCTTCTCACCAAGGGTACCTCAGGTTATGGTACAGAACTGTCACTATCAGTTCAGACGCTGCCGTAGGGATGGTCCACGGCACCCCGGGTCTTTACTAAAGTAATGACCGAAATGATGATATTCCTTCGAAGGAAGGGAATTTTAGTTATTCTTTACTTGGACGATTCCCTGATAAGGGTAAGATCCAGGGAACAGTTGGAGGTCAGTGTAGCACTATCTCAGGTAGTGTTGCGGCAGCACGATTGGATTCTCAATATTCCAAAATCGCAGCTGGTTCCGACGACTTGTCTTCTGTTCCTAGGGATGATCCTGGACACAGTGCAGAAAGAAGGTGTTTCTCCCGGAGGAGAAAGCCAGGGAGT